>NC_137326.1:129587070-130787070 GCF_965287045.1 Carcharhinus amblyrhynchos
CCTGTCACCATTTGGAAAGAGCAGGGGAGAGAGTCTGGGTAAGGTATTCTGTCAGAGAGTTGGTGCAGACTCGATGGGCCGAATGACCTCTTCTGCACTGTAGGGATTCCATGATAAATAACCTGTAGTGTGTTTTGAGAGAAGTTTTGAATTAAAAGAAATTACTAAGCATCAGAAAACTGTGGCTGGATTTGCACTAGCATATTGTTCAGAAATGATTTTCAGTTACTTAATTCAGGTTACTTACAGGTGCTGGTGAATGCTATGATTTAAGGTGCGTATTTTTGTAATAGCACCATGTTCTGCTGCTTAAATCAAACTTTTCCAAGTTGCCACTCTTAATGTATCAAAAAAGGAACTTAAAAGGGAAATTAGGAGAGCCAGAAGGGGCCATGAGAAGACCTTGGCGAGTAAGATTAAGGAGAATCCCAAGGCCTTCTATAAATATGTGAAAGGTAAAAGGATAAGAAGAGAAGGGATAGGACCGATAAAAGGTGAGGGGGGAAAGGTTTGTGTGGAACCAGAAGAAATGGCGGAGGTGCTTAACGAGTACTTCGCCTCAGTATTCACGGTGGAAGCCGATCTGGGAGATTTTGTTATGGATTTGCAGCAGATGGAAAGGATTGAGTACGTGAATATTAAGGAGGAGGATGTGTTGGAACTTTTGAATTCTATCAAGGTAGATAAGTCGCCGGGACCAGATGGGATGTACCCCAGGATACTGTGGGAGGCAAGGGAAGAGATTGCAGAGCCCCTGGCGATGATCTTTGCGTCGTCAATGGAGACGGGAGAGGTTCCAGAGGATTGGAGGATTGCGGATGTAGTTCCTATTTTTAAGAAAGGGAACAGAGATAGCCCGGGAAATTACCGACCGGTGAGTCTGACCTCAGTGGTTGGTAAGCTGATGGAGAGGCTTCTGAGGGACAAGATTTACAAACATTTGGAGAGGTTTGACATGATCAGGAATAGTCAGCATGGATTTGTCAAGGGCAGGTCGTGCCTTACAAGCCTAGTTGAGTTCTTCGATAATGTGACTGAACACATTGACGAAGGAAGTGCCGTGGACGTAGTGTACATGGACTTCAGCAAGGCGTTTGATAAGGTCCCCCATGCAAGACTTCTTGAGAAGGTGAGAGGGCATGGGATCCAAGGGCCTTTGGCCTTGTGGATCCAGAACTGGCTTGCCTGCAGAAGGCAGAGAGTGGTTGTGGATGGGGCTTTTTCTGAATGGAGGTCAGTCACCAGCGGAGTGCCTCAAGGATCTGTTCTGGGACCCTTGTTGTTTGTCATTTTCATAAATGACCTGGATGAGGAAGTGGAGGGATGGGTAAGTAAGTTCGCTGATGACACGAAGGTCGGTGGTGTTGTGGATGATCTGGAAGGATGGCAAAAGTTGCAGCAGGACATAGATAGGATGCAGGACTGGGCGGAGAAGTGGCAGATGGACTTCAACGCGGATAAATGTGTTGTCGTCCATTTTGGCAGAACCAACGGGATGAACGAGTACACTATTAAGGGCAGAAGTCTGAGTAGTGTTGAGGAGCAGAAGGATCTTGGGGTCCGGGTCCACAGGACTCTTAAATCGGCCTCGCAGGTGGAGGAGGTGGTCAAGAAGGCGTATGGTGTACTGGCCTTCATTAATCGAGGGATTGAGTTTAGGAGTCGGGAGGTAATGCTGGAACTTTATAAGACCCTTGTCAGGCCTCATTTGGAGTATTGTGCGCAGTTCTGGTCGCCTCACTATAGGAAAGATGTAGAAGCTATTGAAAGGGTGCAGAGGAGATTTACAAGGATGTTGCCTGGACTGGGAGGCATGCCTTATGAAGTTAGGTTGAGGGAGCTGGGACTCTTTTCCCTGGAGAGACGAAGGTTGAGAGGCGACCTGATAGAAGTTTACAAAATGTTGAGAGGAATAGATAGGGTGGACTCTCAGAGGCTATTTCCCCGGTTTGAAATGGTCGCTACGAGAGGACACAGATTTAAGGTGCGGGGAGGGAGGTTCAGAAGTGATGTTAGGGGTAAGTTTTTCACTCAGAGGGTGGTGAGTGAATGGAATCGGCTGCCGTCAGTGGTGGTGGAGGCGAACTCGCTGGGGTCTTTTAAAAGACTTCTGGATGAGTATATGGGGTTTAATGAGATTGAGGGTTATAGATAGGTCTGTAGGTTGGTAGGTGATGTGGTCGGCGCAACTTGTGGGCCGAAGGGCCTGTTTGTGCTGTAGTGTTCTATGTTCTATGTTCTATGTTCTAAAGCAAAGGCTTTGGAAAATCAATGACTTCAAAGCACTGCTTGATTACACTGCTTGTTCAAAATAGCATGGGGCGGCACAGTAACACAGTGGTTAGCACTGCTGCTTCACAGCTGCAGGGTCCTGGGTTCGATTCCTGGCTCAGGTCACTGTCTGTGTGGAGTTTGCACATTCTCCTTGTGTCTGCGTGGGTTTCCTCTGGGTACTCCGGTTTCCTCCCACAGTCCAAAGATGTGTAGGTTAGGTTGATTGGCTGTGCTAAGAAATTGCCCCTTCGGGATGCGTAGGTTAGAGAGATTAGTGGGTATAATATGTAGGGGTATGGGGGGGGGGTAGGGCCTGGGTGGGATTATGTTCAGTGCAGACCCGATGGGCCGAAGGGCCTATTTCTGCACTGTAGGGTTCTATGGGACAGAGTTCAAGACAAGCAAATGCGTTTGAGCAGAAACCTAGGGGAACAAAACACTTCAAAACTCTCACAATTTTGGGCACAGCTGGCAAGTCATGTGACCCTGTCTCCTGATCCTTTCTTCATATCTCATAAAAATATAGTAAAAGAAAAAGTCACTATAGTTCCAGATGACCATAGGCTGTAATTTAACCTGAGAATTACCACACCTCAGGATAGGGGGCAAGGTTGAGAAGGTGGAGCATTTATGAATAACCTCAGTCAGTACGGGAATTGAACCCCCACTACTGACGTTGCTCTGTATCACTAACCAGCCATCCAGCCAACTGAGCTATACTGGTAAAATATACGATGCAAAGACATGCCTAATTTAGTTAGCACCTTGCAGACATGGATTCGAGGCCTATGATCACTCTAAGTGCAGTTTTGGTCGCCGCACTTACGCAAGGATATTTTGGCCTTGGAGGGAGTGCAGAGGAGGTTTACTAGGCTGATACCGGAGTTGAGGGGGTTGAACTATGAGGAGAGGCTGAATAAACTAGGCTTGTACTCGTTAGAGTTTAGAAGAATGAGGGGAGATCTCATTGAGACATATAAGATGATGAATGGGATGGATAGGATAGAGGTGGAGAGACTCTTCCCGCTCAGAAAGGACAGTAGGACTGGGGGGCACAGCCTCAAGATAAAGGGGGGGTGGTTTAGAACGGAGTTGAGGAGGAACTTCTTCACTCAAAGGGTGGTGAATCTCTGGAATTCTCTGCCCGTTGAAGTGGTGGAGGCTGCCTCGCTAAATATTTTTAAGACGCGGGTTGATGGGTTTTTGATAAGCGAGGGGATTAAGGGTTATGGGGAGAGGGCGGGAATGTGGAACTGAGCCACGACAGATCAGCCATGATCTTATTGAATGGCGGGGCAGGCTTGAAGGGCTAGATGGCCTACTCCTGCTCCTATTCCTTATGTTCTAAGATCCACTGAGGATTGTAAATAACAAGGAAATGGGCCTTCTGTGTGTACCAATGGACCATACTTCTGCCAGCTATGTAACCATGACGACATCATTCCATGTCCCATTCACATGTGAGGTGCATAAAGACATGCTTATCAGCAAGAATAACAATTCACCAAAGATCCTCACCTTCCAAACCCACGACCACTTCCATCTAGAAGGACAAAGCAGGTAAATGGGAACACAAGTTCCCCTCCAAGCCACTCACCATCCTGACTTGGAAATATATCGCCATTCCTTTGCAGTCGCTGGGTCAAAATCCTGGAATTCCCTCCCTAACGGCATTGTGGGTCAACCCACAGCATATGGACTCCAGCGATTCAAGAAGGCAGCTCACCACCACCTTCTCAAGGGCAACTAAGGATGGGCAATAAATGCTGGCCTGGCAAATGCCACCCATGTCCCACGAATGAATAAAAAGAATAGGAACCTGGCATGGGAATGATCCTTCTCCCTAACCCAGGGACAACAGTGTTCACTATAGCTCTCCAATGGATAATCCTTAGTAAATCCAGCACAGACCGTAACTCAAGCCTGGGCTTTTCAGGAAGAAAAGCAAAATACTGTGGATGCTGGACATCTGAAACAAAAACATAAAATGCTGGAAATACCTGGGCGTGGGAATACTCTGCGGAGAGAGAAACGGAGTTGATGTTTCATTCGCAACTCAAAACTTTGGGAATGATTTTCCACTCCTGTTTTTGGTGGGCAGGAACAGTGATCGGGGCAGAGATTTGAGCAGGAGTCTTGAAACAGATTTTACCCTGGTGGGACTTCCCCAGTAAGAAGTCTGACAACATCAGGTTTAAGTCCAATCGATTTATTTGATAGTAAACTCGCAAGCTTTTGGGGTTTGCCCTTTTGTCAGGTGAATGGAGAGTTCTGGCCTCAGACAGAGCATATAACAGCACAGACTGTTTACAGATTACTGATTAGAATGTGAGACTTTACAACTAACCTGCTATTCAAGTCTTAAAGAGGCCAACAATGTGAGAGGAAGGGGCATTAAGCACAGGGTAAAGAGATGTGTATAGTCTCCAGACAGTACAGTAAGTGAGGTTTTGCAAACCCAGGCAAGTCATGGGGGTTACAGATAGTGCGACATGAACCCAAGATTTCCCCACCCAGCTGTCCCCAGTGTGCCCACCCAAAGAATAAAGAACAAAGAAAATTACAACATCAGGAACAGGCCTTTTGGCCTTCCAAGTCTGCATGAACCACACTGCCCGACTGAACTAAAATCCCCTACCCTTCCGGAGACCAAATCCCTCCATTCCCATCCTATTCGTGTACTTGTCCAGATACCCCTTTAAAATTCACTATCGTATCTGCTTCCACTACTTCCCCCAGCAGCGGGTTCCAGGCACCCACCACCCTCTGTGTAAAAAAAACTTGCCTCACACATCTCCTTTAAACCTTGCCCCATGCACCTTAAACCTGTGCTCCTTGGATTTCTTTTGACAAAGTGCCTAAAAATAAGTCAGGAAAGCTGGCACCACAGCCAGAAAATATCCTGTCTCCGCCCCCCCCCAACCAAAACCCACCACATTTTCCCATCTGAGATAACACTTTGCCAAAACAAAATGGCAAAATACCTCCCGTCAACGCTGTTTCTCTGGCTGCCGATGTGACCACGCCTTCTGAGTTTTTTTTCCCAGCTTTTCAGTTTGCTGTTTTATACAATCGCCCATCATTTTATTTCTGCAATTAAATCAAGCTTTTGCATGACCGTATGTAGGGATACTTGTCCGTATGGGACAGACAGACACAACACATATGTGAAGTATTAATAATGCTTCTGCCTCGAGACAATAAAAAGGAGTCTGACACATGCAGGAATTTAAATGTCACTTTGTATCCTTAATTTATTTGTTAATATAAATCTGGAACCTACGTTTAGAGAAAACTGCAGCCTTTCCCTTGCTCGCTGTTGGCCTTTGTAATGAACCAATGACCTGGAAACTGACACAAACTGCTCGCTTTTCCTTAACGACATTTTTTCTAAGTGAAAGTGTGTTATAGACAGCTTGCAATTTCTCTTCTTGTCTGATTGACTTATTGCTCCTTTTTTGTGGAGGAGCCTCCTAATTGGAGGCTTAATCGGAAGGTAATTCTGTTCTGTAATCTCCCATCCCAAAGTGTGCAGGAATTGTTGGAGGAATCCCAAATATTTTGCCTCTCCCCAGAGAATCAGAGAATCCCGACAGTGCAGAAGGAGGCCATTTGGCCCATCGAGCCTGCACCTACAATGATCGCACCCAGGCCCTATCCCTGTAACCCCATTTATTTACCCTGTTAATCCCCCTGACATTAATGGGCGATTTCTCATGGCCAATCTACCTAACCTGCACATCTGTGGGAGGAAACTGGATCACCCGGAGGAAACCCCCACAGACACGGGGAGAACGTGCAAGCTCCACGCAGCCAGCAACCCAAGCTGGGAGTCGAGCCCAGGACCCTGGCGCTGTGAGGCAGCGGTTCTAACCACTGTGCCCCCATGCTGCCCCTCCCTTCATTGTTTCCCTCAGGCAGCTGACAGAGATGGGGGGGCTGGATGGAGAGGCGATAGTATTATTGCTAGACTATTAATTCAGAAGCTCAGCAAGTGTTCTGGGCAGCCGGTTCGAATCCTGCCACGGCAGATGGTGGTATTTGAATTCAATAAAAAATATCTGGAATTAAGAATCTACTAATGACCCAGAAACCAATTGTAGGTAACACTAATGTCCTTTAATGAATTAATGTCCTTTAGGGAAGGAAATCTGCCATCTTTACCCGGCCTGGCCTACATGCGACTCCAGAGCCACAGCAATGTGGTTGAGTTACAACTGCCCTTGGGCAACTAGGAATGGGCAATAAATGTTGGCCAGACAGCGACACCCACATCCCACAAATGAATACAACAAATTAATTGCCAGCAGGGTTGAGGTCCTGTGTGGGTGGGGCATTGAAAATTGCAGTCTCCATAGAGATTTGTCAGCATCCTGACCCCTCTGGACAGTTTTGGATTCTCAATGGGGTAGTCGGGGTGGGGGAATTAAGGGGAAGGAATGGGGAAGGCATCCAACACCAATTCCATAGCTCCTTGGGGAGCTGTTAAAGGGCTGACATGGACCAGAGGTCACCAGAAGGGGTCACAAGTTCAAGGTGAGGGGGGCAAGGTTCAACGCAGATGTTAGGGGAACATATTTTACACAGAGGGTGGTGAGGGCCTGGAATGCACTGCCAAGCAAGGTGGGTGAGGCAGACACGCTGGGATCGTTTACGACTTATCCAGATAGCCACATGGACAGACTGGGAATGGAGGGATACAAACGAATGGTCTAGTTGGGCGCACGAGTGGCGCAGGCTTGGAGGGCCAAAGGGCCTGTTCCGTGCTGTACTGTTCTGTGTTCTTTGTTTCTTCTAGAGCTGAAAGTTCTTCAGGTTTCTTGGACAAGTTCAAGCGCTTTTATTGTGCACGGCTGTCAGGTTCACCACGGGTGCCCAAATAATTTTATTGGCAATGGTTTTATTTAACAAATCTTTTGGGCCTACCAGAACCAGCGTGAGAGCTGGTCCTACCTTGCTGCACGAGACTGCTTTCTTTCATATCTCAGGAGATGCGTGCACTCTTCATCAAGGGTTCTCATTGGGCACAGAGCTCCTAGCCAATTAGACCATTTGCATTTTTTTTTCAAAAATAGCATCGCTCAGGTGTTTGTGGGGTTGGGGGGGGCGGAATTAATTTTGGGTATTGTGTTCCTGAGCTCACATTTAAAAGCTGGTCACAGGGATCACCGGATACGCTGCCATTGCCACAATGCCACATCACATACCACATTCTACATTATTCATTCTTTGCTTTTCCTGGGGAGGAGGACAGGGGAGGACGGTGGGGAGACCTTGGCTACGTTACGCAGGAAGGAAACAAGCCGGTTCTTCCGTGGGCAGACGGTGGAGGAATTGATGATGACACCAATTCTAATACCATCTAATATAAACTAGAAACAGAAAAACTCAGCAGGTCTGCAGAGAGAGGAATAGGATTAACCCTGCTTTGGATTTCCGAAGAAATCATCTACTTCCTTTGCGACTACGTGCTCATGAAAAAGTTCAGTTATCTCTTGAGGAGATTTTGGGGAGGGTAATTACCTGAAAAGAAATAAAAAATTTGCAGGACAATGGGGAAAGGGTTGGGCAGAGGAACTGGATCAAAGAGCCAGCAGGGATATGATGGGCCAAATGGCCTCCTTCTGTGTTGTAATCGTCTTATGGTTCTACATTGGTGATAATTTTAACATTGAATCACAGTGTAAGTTGGGTGACATGGAAATTGTCGCCTATTTGATGCATTTAGTATATAATGGGTGATTATATGCTATTAGTGGGTGAGACTAGGATCTGAGCGCACAGCCTCAAAATAAAGGGGCAATCCTTTAAAACTGAGATGAGGAGGGATTTCTTCAGCAGAGGGTGGTGGATCTGTGGATCTCATTGCCACAGAGAGCTGTGGAGGCCAAGTCATTGAGTGTCTTTAAGACAGAGATAGATAGGTTCTTGATCAATAAGAGGATCAAGGGTTATGGGGAGAAGGCAGGAGAATGGGAATGAAAACCATATCAGCCATGATCGAATGGTAGACCAGACTCGATGGGCTGAATGGCCTAATTCTGCTCCTATGTCTTATGGTCTTACATAGAACTCACAATTTTTTTTCAATGTTAATAGGACAGAATACAGACAGGATATTTAACCAGTCCAAAATTAACATTTCACACCATCACCAAAGTTAAAATTACCTCACAAAATTTCCTTCATTACTTGTGACAGTTCGAACCTAAAGGGGGGCAATTCTCCCCAAAAATTTCTAAGTGTTGGATTTGCGTAAAAACTGAAGTTACACTGGTTTTTTTCAGGGGGGCTTTCAAAATGAGTCTCCCACACTCTGTGCACTAGCGTAAATCACACTGGAAATCAGTGGGCTGGGCCAATTTCTGCTGGAGAGGCCATCCTAATTCCCCTCCCTGACCCCGCCAACCCATCCCCCCTGCTGCATTCCCAACCCCACCCTCAATCCCACCCCGATCGCTGGCCTTCCCCCTTCCCTCACTGACCTTGTCTGCAGAGTGGCAGTGGGACACCTCCACCCCCACCAATCACCTCACCAAGCTGCACCCCATAGTATCCTGCACACACCCCCCCACCCCACCACATGGCCCACCTCCTTGGCACTGCTCCATGTCCGATGGGCAGAGCCAAGGTGCCCCCTGGGCATTTGCACTTTGTCCCTTGGGCAGTGCCAGGATGTCCCAGGCTGGCACTGCCAAGGTGCCAATGCCCAGGGGGCAACCTGCCCTGCTGCCCAGCCCTCTGGGGAGTTGCTAGTTCCCTGTAAGTGAAGAACTACTCTAGACCCCTTTGGAGTGAACCACTCTGAGTGGGGGCGGGGGACACGATTGGCGCGGATCGCGCTAATCCAATCCTGATGAAATCTCCTGACCTGCTGCGCGGATTTATTAGCACAGCAGGATGGGAGAATCACCCCCAAGTTCTGTAACAGTGATTAAAATTATTATTCACAGTGGTTTCACTGAATGAGATTCAGTCAAAGATTGAAAATATTTTTTGCAAACTTGTGAAGGGCCATTTTTCTATTGCATGAAGTCTCATTAGAGCAGTTTTGGTTCTCTTACCCAACATAATGTTGATTTCTCATTAGTTTGCTTTTAAATAGCCCTTGTGACAGCTCATTTGTAACAGTACTGTTAGAACAGCGATCATCATTGGATTACGCCAACTTCATCTGTTTGTACAGTGTGTCAGACAATCTGCTTGTCACGAATAAAGCTACGCTTCCTAAATTTTTTTAATGAACTTGTCTGAGTCTTCTTCACAAACTGCGCCAGTCTGATCAAATGTCATTATGCAAATAAATGAACAATTGGCCTGAATTTAAATGTGCCAATGAACACAAAATGGGAGTTGGGGGGCAATGGCCGAGTGGTATTGCCGCCAGACTACTAATCCAAAAATTCAGCTAATGTTTTGGGGATGGGGCACAACCTCAGAGTGAAGGGATGCTCCTTTAACACTGAAATGAGTTAGAACCTTCTTCAGCCAGAGGGTTCATTGCTACAGAGGGCTGTGGAGGCCAGATCATTGAGTATCTTTAAGAACATAAGAACTAAGAGCAGGAGTAGGCATCTGACACCTCCAGCCCACTCCGCCATTCAATAAGATCATGGCTGATCTTTTTGTAGACTCAGCTCCACTTACCTGCCCTCTCACCATAACCCTTAATTCCTTTACTATTCAAAAATTTGCTTATCATTGCCTTAAAAACATTCAACGAGGTAGCCTCAACTGCTTCACTGGGCAGGGAATTCCACAGATTCACAACCCTGTGTGTGTGAAGAAGTTCCTCCTCAACTCAGTCCCAATCCTGCTTCCCCTTATTTTGAGGTTATGCCCCCTAGTTCTAGGGTCACCTGCCAGTGGAAACAACTTCCCTGCTTCTATCTTATCTATTCCCTTCATAATCATATATGTTTCTATAAGGTCTCCCCTCATTCTTCTGAATTTAAGACAGAGATAGATAGGTTCTTGATCAATAAGGGGATCAAGGGTTTAGGGTTTAGGCAGGAGAATGGGGATGAGTATCATATCAGCCATGATTGGATGGCAGAGCAGACTTGATGGGCCAAAAGGCTAATTCTACTCCTACATCTTATGGACCTGGGTTCCAATCCCAAGATGGTGAAATTTGAATTCAATAAAAGAAATCTGAAATTAAGAATGTACTGATGACCATGAAACATTGTCAGAAAAACCCATCTGGTTCACTCCTTTAGGGAAGGAAATCTGCTGTCCTTACCTGGTCTGGCCTACATGTGACTCTAGATCCACAGCAATATGGTCGACTCTCAACTGCTCTCAGGCAACTAGGGATTGGCAATAAATGCTGGCCAGCCCCAGTGATGCCCATGTCCCACAAATGAATTTTAAAAAATAGGATACTGAAAATAAGGCAGGCCAAAGTAGTCTGCTGACTAAATATAATTTTTGCTCATCTGCTTTAAGGAAGTTTTATTTTCCAAACATCATTTTCTGAAATAACTATTTTCAACCAAAATATAAGTAGGTTTGTAACTTCACAGGTGACTAACTAACTGCATGCATAATACACAAATGGAGAATGTCAGTAGGTTAGACAATAATGGAGATTGTGATCGTCATGATATCATGTCCTCAACACATGGAAAATGATCATAATCTGCTTAAATCAAACTTACCATTTTTTCCTTATTTAAAAAAGTGGACTTTGCTGAACCAAAAGATGGCTGCTACAGGTCACAAGATTCATAAATTGGTGACAGTATCAGGAAATTTCCAACAGCTTTAACAGGATGAAAGCTCAACCCTCACCGTTGTGGAAATTCACACCTCTCATTGCGAGGCCACAAAGGATCTGCCTCGCCAAACTGGTCCTATAACAAAGGGAGAGCCGTTGTAACTCATTATGCCTGCACAGGCACCAATGGCCATCAATCTGTCTCCTAAGGTGGACTATGCCAGAGGCATAGGAACTGCTTGTTAGTCTGCAACTGAATCATTAATGGGCAACATCGCAAACCCTTGCCTTTGGAAAGTTTTAATATCACATTCCTAGATTTATAAATCAGTCTGCTGTTTAACCTCCAGCCTGCCAACACTACAGCAGGACTCCAGGCTGATCAGCAGCCTACATCAAATCTAAGCCTCCTCAAAACCTGTTTCTATGGAAGGTTCCTGCCATAGCCTGACGAACAGACCAAGTCTCCATATACCAACCTCATCTTGACTATCAACTCTAAAGGAATTCTGCAACTCAACTAGTTAAACCGTGTAATTTCCTATGTTAGAGGTTGTGGGCTTTAACAAAAGTAGAAGGACATGGTTTGCAAACATTGATTCAAACTAGAACACAAAAGGTTTTATTGGAAGAAATGATCTCTGCACTACATTTTTAAAAATTCATTCAAGGGACATGGCCATTGCTGGCTGCTCAGCACTTATTGCCCACCCCTAGTTGCCCTTGAAACTGAGTGGCTTGCTAGGTCATGTCAGAGGGCAATTGAAAGTCAACCACATTGCCGTGGCTCTGGAATCACATGTAGGCCAGACCAGGTAAGGATGGCAGATTTCCTTCCCTAAAGGACATTAGTGAACCAGATGGATTTTTCCGACAACTGACAATGGTTTCATGGTCATCAGTAGATTATTAATTCCAGATATTTTTTACTGAATTCAAATTACACCATCTGCCAGAATGGGATTCGAACCTGGGTCCCCAGAACACCAGCTGAGTTTCTGGATTAATAGCCTAGCGATTACAAATGGAAAGTATAACAGCAGCCAGTGGCACCACCTTAATGACATCACCATCAAATCATGTGACCAGCTTTTAAAGCAACCTGCAATCCTTTTAAATACATAACAACCTGTCTGAACGGTAACTCCTTCATGAAGGAACCCTCACTACACTCCGACTTTCTGGACTTTGGCAATCATGTGAAATGATATGCATATCTCTGGTTCTTTTTCTTTTAAGTTAATCAGCATTGCAAAAATACCTCTTACCTATTTTCTTATCGTGTGCTTGTGCGTGGATGAGGTTGTGACCACCCTCCAGATTTGGATGTGTGAGTAAACAATACCTCTGATTTAACTCTCAAGTGAATTTGCTGTTACGCTAAAAATTGAGGCCACAGCCTATTTCAAAAATCATAACACCTCTCCTTACAGTTAGGTGGTGAGAAAATAAAGATATTCAGGTGTACCCCTGTCCCTGGACTGGAACAATTGTCTTTGCGACAAGTAACATTCCCTCAGCCAAAACTCTATAAGTGGGGAGGCAGTGATGCAGTAGTGTTGTTGCTGTATTAGTAATCCAGAGGCCCAGGGTAATGTCCTGGTTTGGATCCCACAATGGTGAAATTTGAATTCAATAAAAATCTGGAATTAAAAGTCTAATGAAACCATCGCCGATGGTTGTAAAAACCCATCTGGTTCACTAATGTCCTTTAGGGAAGGAAATCTGCCATCCTTACCTGGTCTGGCCTACATGTGACTCCAGAGCAATGTGGTTTAATCTTAAATGCCCTCAGGGATGGGGAATGAATGTTGGCCCAGTCAGAGATGCCCACATCCGAATTAAAAAAAAGAAATTTAAAAAAGCTCACACAAATGGACGACATACTGTTTTATCAAAACATCCTTTTTGATTCATATGAACAAGGCATGGTTCAAAACTAGATGTGAAGGAATAACATTTTAATTCATTAATTAAATAACCAAGTCCTGGCTCCCATCTTCAAATGGTACATCCAATGTTGACATAAATTGAATTAAAATTAAAAATAGGGGTGGCATGGTGGCATAGTGGTCAGCACTGCTGCCTCACAATGACAGGGACCCGGGTTCAATTCTGGCCTCGGCTGTCTGTCTGTGTGGAGTCTGCACATTCTCCCCACTTCATCCAGGTGCTCCGGTTTCCTCCCGCAGTCCGAAAGATGCGCTGATTAGGTGTGTTGGCCGTGCTAAATTCTCCCACAGCGTACCCGAACAGGTGCCAGAGTGTAGTGACCAGGGGATTTTCACAGCAACTTCATTGCTGTGTTAATGTAAGCCTTACTTGTGACTAATAAACTCTATTTTTACTTTTATCACACCAAAAATGCTGCCTTGGATGTTTAAGATCCAATGCTGTTGTTTGAAGAAGATTGAAGAGTTATCCTGGCCAATAGTCCTCCCATTAAAAACAGGTATACTTTTATATCCATTTTGTTACTGCTTAAGTGGCATTGCTGTGAACAATGCAGGCACCATGGTTACCTGCATTGATTGCCATTCAAAATGACCCTGGGGATATATGGCTACGTAAATATAAGTTTGTTCTCACAGCTAACTACCAGGTTTACAAAACAAAGTGACCGCTGATTTGATTATCTTTCAGAATAATGCCAACAACACCCAGTTCCACTGGCTCACAATGCCCTGATCAAATCGGCGGGGTGGGGGGAGGTGAGGACAATATGAACTGCGTGACCCCTGATTCCCTGTGAGACTTTAATTAACCAATTCATAAATTTCAGGGGGAGCTATCCCTTCAGTGAAAAACAAGCCCGAAGGATTTGACTGTGAGCTGCCCAATTCTGCATCACCTCCAAACCTAATGGCCTTTATTGCAATGAGCATTAAATTGCTCCAAAGGGAATAGCTTTCCTGAGTAATATGAATTTTGATGACCTGTGAACATCTGCTTGGCATTTCCAATGCAATCCTACAGTCAATTTGGTAACCTCGCTGTACTGAATTCAGAACTGTGTAATGACACTCTATTGTAACCTTTCCTCCAATTTAACGGATGCACTCGGACACATGTCAATGAAGCATTTTTTAAAAGGATATTTTCATCCAAAGGAAAGCCATGCCTTGACCTTGCTGACAGCAGAATTGCTAACTTATTGCAGACAATGTGGCAAAGGAAAAACGCTTTTCTGAGAACAAATGTCTTTCTAACCCAATTCAAATCTACGCAACAGTGAAAAGTACAAGGTGACCAAATGGGAATTTACATTCAACAGATTTTTACATACAAATCAGATTTTGGAGGTGAAAGTCCATTCTCGCTGACTGGGCTAATGAGTTTATGCAGAGTCACTAGGGCCAGTTGGAGTGGGGAGTGGGGTGGATTGACTGGGGAATGGTTTGGGGTTGAGGAGAACAAGTGCACACGACAAAATTCAGCAGTGATTTGACTTGGAAAGGTCACATGGATATGATTGGTTAGAGAAACAAAAATGCCATACCTGTGGGATGAAGTGGTGTTGATGGAATTCAGGCAAATACTAGGGACAGGGAGATGGGTGAATGATGTAACCCTTAACAGCAGAAACCCAGTGGGTGGCTAGTTAAAATTCGCCCGGGCTAACTGCCTGCTGGAAAGTCATGGAATCATAGAATTCTTACAGTGCAGAAGGAGGCCTTTCAGCCCATCGAGTCTACACCAACTCTCTGACACAGCATTCCACCCAGGCCTATCCCCATAACACCACATATTTACCCCACTAATCCCCCTAAATGGCAATTCAGCATGGTCAATCCACCTAAACTGCACACCTTTGGACTGTGAGAAGAAACCAGAGCACCCAAAGGAAACCCACGCAGACACAGGGAAAACATGCAAGCTCCACACAGTTACCCAAGGCGGGAATTAAACGCGGGTCCCTGGCATTGTGAGGTGACTGTGTTAACCACTGTGCCATTGTGCCACCCCTGGTCCTACCACTTCCAATGTTAACAGGCATTTCTGGGCTGCTATCTAAGTCACCCATCCAAAGGCCTTAAATCATGTCTAATCAGGTCCAGATGGTGATTGTAACCATCGCAATTTCCTCATGAGATGAAAACCAACGTGAGACAGTTTAGAAAGCTGATGAGACCGTGCAGATAGATTTGATACTTCCTGCTGTGTAACCAACAACAATAGGACAGCGTGGGGCCCCTAGGAGAACTTATGTGTCTCGGCCACCTGTGTGGACCCCATGACACTCCACAATATCCCCACCCAGACAACCCAGAAACCCCTTCCCCACTGATACCCGGATATCAGCAGACAATCACCTGCTGTCCAATTTTCCAGAGGCTGGTAACAACTGGCCATTGGGTAGGTTGTCCATAAACAAGGCCTGATGGTTAAAACTGTGATTCTCACCCCTACATGCTGTACTGAGATGTCTTCAGTTATCTTTAATCTTTCATTTTGGACTCCCTGGTCTTACAAAATTGTGCATTGAATTTGGAAGAAATCTCAAGGAGTGACTAGACTTTTCCTTCTGCGCCTCCATCTCACTTGGCAAAAACTATTACAGTTTATTTGTTAGTGTCACAAGTAGGCTTACATTAACACTGCAATGAAACTACTGTCAAAATCCCCACACTCCGGCGCCTGTTCGGGTACGCTGAGGGAAAATTTAGCATGGTCAATGCACCTAACCAGCGCGTCTTTTGGACCGTGGGAAAAAAACCGGAGCACCTGAAGGAAACCCACACACACACACAGGGAGAACGTGCAAGTTCCACACAGACAGTGACACAAGCTGGGAATCGAAACCCATTCACCCGCGCCACCCAGGATGGGTGCAAGAAGGTGGGATTAGAAAAGGCACCTGAGAATCCTCAGGTTGGCATGGACAAGATGGGCCAAATGGCCTCCTGTGCTGTAACTTTTTAATGCTCCCATGATTCCTCCACAGGGCAGTGCACACTATACTGACAAAATGGGAAAAGGTAACATGCAATTTTTCTTGGTATTTTGGCCATTGCGTGCCACAACTCTCTCTGCTACAGTGGCAGCATGGTGGCACAGTGGTTAGCACTGCTGCCTCTTAGCACCAGGGTCCTTTGTTTGATTCCTGGCTTGGGTCACTGTCTGTGCGGAGTTTGCACATTCTCCCCATGTCTGTGTGGGCTTCCTCCGGGTGCTCCGGTTTCCTCCCACATTCTGAAAGAGGTGCATTGACCCCAACAGGCGCCGGAGTGTGGCGAGTAGTGGAATTTCACAGTAACTTCATTGCAATGTTAATATAAGCCAATTTGTAACCAATAAACAAACGTTAAAACTTTAATGTCATAAAAACGGGTAGATGAATTGCTACAAAAATTTTACACTGAATTTACACTAAATTTTACATGGATTCTGAGGACTGTTAATCTTAAAATAAAACGATAGTGTACCCACATGTAATCTGAAAGCTCCTTCCTCCCAGACCACATTCCCGGAGTCGCTGGCCGTGGAAGATGCCGTATTTTATCTGGCCGATGAATTTTTCCAGCTCTGTGCCAGACGCGTTGACGAGTTGGGCTCCGGTCTTGCAAAGCAGTGCCCCCTGTACCCAGGACGGAGTGCCCAGTGCCACCGCCGCGGCCAGGGCAGACAGCAAACTCAACAAGCCGGCTCCGCAGAAAGTCACCCTCCTCTGTCCATTCGGCATCTTGCGGGGGGGGGAAACACCAGTTGCCTCTGGAATCTCTCCGGCTGCCACACACAAAAGGGGAGGGGGAGTTACTGCACCGCACAGTTAAATATTTTAACACCCAGTCTCTCTCCTAACAGCAACATGAGCATCTCATTCTGAGAGCGGTTACAAATGTTTCTTTCTTTTGGAGAGGAGAGTGAAGGATGAAAGCTTTAAAAACAAAACTCCAGCCAAACATGACAGTAACTCTCCAGCAGTTAACTGAAGTTCCCAAACCGAGTTGCTGGCCAGATCCTTGTCCCCACCGCCCGTCTCTGGGTTCCAACAGGAAGGTCTTCTGTTACCTTTCTCTCTTACTTTCTGAAACCTCTCTCTCTCTCGCTCTCTGTGTAATGTGATAAGGTCGCTTTATTTCCTCTCGCCTCCTCCCAGTCCCAGCCCTGTCCTCCACCTGATTGGACCAGTGACCCAGAGGAAGGAGCTGTCCCCATTCACACACACACACACACAAGATATTCACATCTATGAAAGGCACTGGAGACAGGTTTGATTTACAATGTCCTGTTAGTGTGTCTCAGAAACATCACCCCTCCTCCACACCAACCCCCCCACCCCACTCCAACATAAATTAGATTTTATAGCATATCAGGGGTGGCACAGTGGTTAGCATTGCTGCCTCACGTCACCAGAGACCTGGGTTCAATTCCCAGCTTGGATCACTTGCTGTGTGGAGTTTGCACGTTCTCTCTGTGTCTGCGTGGATTTCCTTTGGGTGCTCCTGTTTCCTCCCACAATCTGAAAGCTGTACGGGTTAGCTGCATTGACCGGGCTAAATTCTCCCTCGTCTGACCAAACAGGTACCGGAATGTGGTGACTATGAGATTTTCACAGTAACTTCATTGCAGTGTTAATATAAGCCTATTTGTGACACTAATAAATAAACTTAAAAACTTTAGAAAGAAGTCCTTCGGCCCATAACGTCTGTGCCAGGCATCAAGCACTTAACTATTCCAATCCCATTTTCCAGCACTTTGTTCATAGACTTGTATGCGATAGTGTTTCAATGTTCATCTAAATGCTTCTTAAATGTTGTGAGGGTTCCTGCCTCTACCACTCTTTCAGGCAGTGAGTTCCAGATTCCCACCACCCCGGGTGAAAAAGTTTTCCTTAAATTCCCTCTAAATCTCCTGCCCCTTAACTTAAATCAATGCCCACTTGTTATTGACCCCTCTACTAAGTGGAAATGCTTCTTTCTATCTACGCCCCTCATAATTTAGTACACCTCAGCCTTCTCTGCTCTGAGGAAAACAACCCCAGCCTAAACAGCGTCTCTTCATAGCTGAAACATTCTAGCCCAGTCAATAGCTTGGTAAATCTCCTCTGCACCTTGTCTAGGGCACTCACATCCTTTCTGTAGTGTGGCGACCAGAACTGCTCACAGTACTCCAGCTGTGGTCTAATGAGCATTTCTACAGCTCCATCATAATCTCTTTACTCTTATATTCACCTAGTAAAGGTAAATATCCCATATGCGTTCCTTATCACCTTATCTGTCCTGCTGCTTTCAGGGATCTTTGGATTCGCAACCTAAGGTCCCTCTGGTTCTCTGTACTTACAGGCATCCTGCTGTTCATGGTTTATTCCCTTGCCTTGTTAGTCCTTCCAAAATGCATCATCTCACACTCCTCAGGGTGATATTTCATTTGCCACTGTTCTGTCCATCTGACCAATCCCATCCATTTCATCCCATAATCTAAGGCTATCCTCCTCATTGTTTTTCCACACCACCAATTTTCATGTCATCTGCAAACTTACTGATCATACTGCCATATTCACATGTGAATCATTAATGTACACTACCAGAAACAAGGACCCAGTACTGATCCCTGTGGTACACCACTGGACACAGGCTGCCAGTTACAAAAACGACATTCAACCATCACCCTCTGCTCCTACCTCTAAGTCAATTTTGGATCCAATTTGCCAAATGGCCCCGAATCCCATGGAGTCTTACCTTCTTGATCAGTCTCACATGCGGGACCTTGTCAAATGCCGAAATAACACCATTCATTTCAAATACTGTCATAGAATCCCTGTAGTGCAGAAGAGAGGCTTTTCAGCCCATCGAGTCTGCACTGACTCTCTGACAGAGTATCTCACCCAGGCCCTCTCCACCACCCTAGTCCCGTAAGTCCACACATTCCCCATGGCTAATTCATTGAACTTAAACACCTTGGGACATTAAGGGGCAATTTAACATGGCCAATCTGCCTAAGCAGCACATCTTTGGAGTGTGGGAGGAAATCGGACCACCCGGAGGAAACCCACGCAGACATGGGGAAAACATGCAGATTCCACACAAACAGTTATCCAGGCCAGAATTGAACCTGGGTTGAACTCCACACTTGGAAATATGATCTCCAGCCAGTGGATTTCAAGTCAATTTCACACAACGCTTAACAGTTGCCCAGAGATGCACATATTCAGAGCAGATTGAGAGTGAATCAGTTTCAAATAAGCTTCTAAAGAAGGAAAACTGAAACGCTATCAGTGGGACTGAAGCAGTTTAAAAATATTTGGGGGTTGAGAGGAATTGCATTGTGACCCGAAAGCAGAGTTCCCAGTGTTTTCCAGCCACTTGCGGTGTTCTGCCATGCACTGCTTGGAAAGACCGTGGAAGCAGATTTAATAGTAACATTGCAAAGGGAATTTGATGATGTACTTGTAAAGCTGCAAATCGGCAGCTCTTCCAGGGAAAGGAATGAGACTGTGTGGCTATGGACCTTTGAAGGAGCCTGCATAAACCAAATGGCCGCCTCCTCTTGCTGGATTCAATGATGAGACAGGAGGTCCAATCAGACACTCGGCTTAGTCCACTTCAGAACCAAAGCAATGGAAAGCAATCTCTCCTGAGTCTTAATGAAATAGTGGGGGAGGTCATGGATTTGGCATGTTGGTTGAGAATCTGTAGATGGTACCCACAACCATGGTGCACAGGTGGCAGAGAGAGTGGGCAGCCTGGTGGCACAATGGATTGCACTGCTGCCTGATTTTTTTTTACTTTAGTTTATTTCCTAGAGTCACAAGTAGGCTTACATTAACATTGCAATATTACTATGAGAATTTCCTAGTTACCACACTCCAGCGCCTGTTGAGGTACACTAAAGGAGAATTTAGCATGGCCAATCCATCTAACGAGCATGTCTTTCAAATAGGAGGAAACTGGAGCACCCGGAGGAAACCCATGTCGAAACAAAGAGAATGTGCAGACTCCAAATTGACAGTGACCCAAGCCAGGAATCGAACCCAGCTCCCTGGTGTTGCAAGACAGCAGTACTAGCCACTGTGTCACCATGCTGCCAGGGACCTGAGTTCAATTCCTGGCTTAAGTGAGTTTGTGGAGTTTGCACCTTCTTCCTGTGTCCGCGTGCTCTGGTTTCCTCCCACACTCCAAAGATGTGTGGGTTAGGTGGATTAGCCATGGTAAATGCTGCACAGATAGGACAGTGAGGGGACGTGGTTGTGTGCCTAGGTGAGAAGCTCTGTCGGAGAGTCAGTGAGGCTCAATGAGCCAAATGGCCTCCTTCTGCACTGTAAGGATTCTTTGGATTCTAATCTGGTGGATGGGGTATCGATCCAGCCTTGTCTTGAATATCATTGTGCAGTTTGACTGATCTGCACTCATTTCAGGCAAGTGGAGATTGCCCCATTGCCCTCCTAATTGCACATTACTGATGGTTGAGCAATTTTGGCATATCGGGTGAGCCACTGACAGAAGAATTCTCAGCATGTGATCTGGTCTGGTAGCCAAGCCATTTACATGGCTGATCCAATTCAGTTTTTGCAGAAGGAGGCCACTTGGCCCATCGAGTCTGTACCAACTCTCCAAAAGTACTTCTCACCCAGGCCCACCTCACTCCCTTCCCCCCACTGCCCTAACCCTGTAACCCCGCGCATATACCATGGCTAATAGTGACCGTAGGATGCTGGAACCTTTGCATGCATGGGGAGGTGGTAATGTTCACTATGAGAAGGTGCCTAAATACTCTTGACCGGATAGATTGGAAGATCACCAAGCTGACCCCATGCAATTCATAGAAGTTTTAAAAAAAGTATATAAATTTAACCCACTGGGTCAGTTTTGTGGTAAAATCTTCAGCTCTCCCATTTCTCATGTCGCAATCATAAAATCTCACAAGGTAGAAAGAGGCCATTTGGCCCATCAAGTCCGCACTGACTTTCCAAAAAACATGGCATTCTGGCCCTATCCCCATAACCCTACCCCACTGACCTACATTAGGTTGGTAATGTAACATGGGACATTAAGGGGAAATTTAGCATGGTCGATTCCACCTAACCAGCATGTCTTTTGGACTGTGGGAGGGAACCAGATCACTCGGAGGAAATCCACGCAGACACGGGGAGAAGGCACATGGACAGTCACCCAAGGTCAGAGTTGAACCCGGTTCTCTGGCACTGTGAGGCAGCAGTGCTAACCACTGTGCCACCCTTAGGATCAGGAGGAACACGAGAGTTAATAAGCGAAGTTGAGCCACAATGAAGAAGCAAACTGTGTTTTCTTGATTGTCCAACCATTCATTCTGTGGCTCCCTGAACAAGTACATCAAACCTAACACGAAAGGCGGAATTTTACTGGCACTTCCGCCCTTTTTGAGACTTGTACGATTCCGCCCAAGGTTAATGGAAAATGCCGTTCTCCGAACCTCCCGGGGGTGTGAGGGTAAAATTCAGGCCTCCGTGTGCTGTGTACCAATCTTCATTTCAAATAGGGATCTTACCCTGCTCCAGCAGAGAGAGATGAGACTTTCACTCCATTGACCTAAACCAGAAGCAAACCTAAATCCCAGAGTGGGGGGGGGGGGGGGGGTGTGAACTGATAAAGTGTTTCTGTGCACCGCTCGCATGGTCTCTTGAACTGCTGGTGTTTGCCTGAAATTAAATGATTGAGAAGGAGCGAGACATGGGCACAGCTCAGAAAAAAAAGAAGCATAAAATCATCGATCTTGCATGGCTAAGTATCACTCCCACAGGCCAGTAATTAATGGAGTGTCCACTCGCCTCTCAGTGAAGTGTGAGCTGCCACGTCTGATGAATGAAGCTTTACAGTCAAATGATAAACAGCCACAGCCTTGGAAATAAGTAAGCCTCTCAAACCTGTGCCATGCAGACTATGTCTGATTGCACACTTTAATGCTTGCTCTGATGCTGCAGTGTTCCTGTCTGTCACTCATACTGCTGCTGGAAATGCCAGTGCTAATAATGAATGTTACTTGAAAGTCAGATAAAGCAACGTTATTTGTGAAATATCCTGCTGCATACGCGCCACTGTTTATTACCTGTGTGGTGAGGAAATGTGACACAGCGCTGAGGTGAGCTTACTTAATTCAAAGAGCTGTGTATCTTTGGAACTCTCCACCCCAGAGGCGTAGAGTCAGAGGCTGGAATTTACCAGCCATTCACACCGACGGGATTCTCCGGTCCCGACGGCAGCTCAACACACCCGCCCGCACCCTCCAATCACCGGTGGGTTTCCCACAAGTGACATCAAGTGGGAAGTGGGAATTCCCATTGTTAGTGGTGGGACTAGAGAATCCTGCTGCTAGCAAACAATGTGCCACCTCCCGCCAGTGGGAAACACGTAGCTGGGAGCCGGGAGAATCCCAGCCATAGAGCTTTACAGCACAAAAAGAGGACTTTCGGCCCATCATGTCTATGGTGCTCATCAAGCACCTATCCTAGTTCCATTTTCCAACACTTGGTCCAAAGCCATGTATGTTCATTTAAATGTTTCTTAAATATTGTGAGGGTTTCTGCCTCTACCACCCTTGTGAGTTCCAGATTCCCATCACCTCTGAATGAAAATGTTTTTCCTTAAATCCCCTCTAAATCTCCTGCCCCTTACCTCAAATCTCTTCACCCTGTTTATTGACCCCTCTACTAAAGCTTTCTCCTGTCTACCCGACCTATGTCTCTAATCATTTTGTACACCTCAATCATGTCTCCCTCTGCTCCAAGGAAAACAATCCCAGCTTAGCCAATGTCTCTTCATAGCTGAACTGCTCCAGCCCTGGCAACATCCTGGTGAATCTCCTCTGCACCCTCTCTAGTGTAAATCATTCTTCCCATAATGTGGTGACCAGAACTGCACACAACACCTGAACTGTGGTCTAACGAACATTTTATACAGCTCCATCATAACGCCTGTATTCTCATATTCTATGCCTCAGCCAATAAAGCCAAGAATCAAATTTAATGATCATACCTCCTACTTTCACATCTAGATCATTAATGTACACTGCAATTGCCCTGGATCGCGTGGGCTCTTACATTTTGGACCATTCTCTGTTGCAGCACCTTGTTAAAAGCTCACTGAAGTCCATGTAGACTACATCAACTGCACAGCCCTCATCTACACACCTCCTCAAAAAATTCAATCATATTTTTTAGACACAATCTCCCCCTGACAAAGCCACGTTAACTATTCTTGATTAATTCATGTCTCTCCAAGAGGAGATCAATTCTGTCCCTCAGATTTTTTTTCCAATAGTATCACTACCACCGAAGTTAGGCTCATGGGCTGATTATTTATTTTTTTCTCTACCTACCTTTTTGAATAATGGCACCGCATTAGCTGTCCTCCTGTTCTCTGGCATCTCTCCTATTAGCAGAGAGGATTTGAAAATTATTGTCAGAGCCGCTTGCCTTCCACAACAGCCTAGGACGCAATTCATCGGGACCTGGAGATTTATCCATTTTCCAGCCCATTAAAACTGCTAATAACCTCTCCCTCTCAATGCTAATTTGTTCAGTTATATCACAAACTCCTCCGTGATTCTGATACTGTTATTTGATTTCTCCATTGTGAGCACTCGTTTAAAACCTCACCTATGTCTTCTGGCTCCACACATCCCTAATAGGCCCTACTCTTTCCCTGGTTACCTTCTTGCTCTCACTGTATTTATAAAACACCTTAGGACTTTCTTTTATTTTGCCCGCCAATGTTTTTTCATGTGCTCTCTTCGTTCTTTTTTTTAAGTACTCCCCTGCGGTTTCCATACTCCTCTAGCACTTCCACTGTTTTGGGCCCCCAGGATCTGCCTTAAGCCTCTCTTTTCTCATGATCCAATCCTGTCTATCTCTTGGCACCTACGGTTCTCTGTCTTGTTGGTCCCACCTTTGGCCTTTATAGGAACATGTTGGCCCTGTACTCTCTCTCTGTTTCCTTTCTGCATGACTCTCACTGTTCTGATGTGGATACACCATCACTGAATCTATTTAAGCCCAGGATAGAAGGATTTTTGGTGTTTCTGGTAATTACAAATTATGGAGAGCAGGTGAAGAAGGGAAGTTGAAGCCTAAGATCAGCAATGATCTACTTCTGCTCCTATTCCATTGTTGTCATGTTTTTTATAAAGGAAGTAATTAAATGTTGTGTTTGGAATAGGCTCTGCATAATTGAAGGGGAATTGTGCAGTCCATCAATATATTTTCACTTTAAGGTTGGTATCTGATATGTACTCTTAGAAAAAAATCCTAATTTAGTGGGTATTTCAGTTGGCATAGATGTGAAGCTATATCAATCAGAAGGAGCAGGAGGTGATGGAGGAATTGGTATTATCGCGAGACTATTAATTCAGAAACTCAGCTAATGTCTTGAGGACATGGGTTCAAATCTCTTCATGGTAGATGGCAGAATTTGAATTCAATAAAAAAAATCTGGAATTAAGAATCTATTGATGACCATGGTCCCTGAAAGTTGGCACTCAGGTTGATAGGGTTGTTAAGAAGGCGTACGGTGTGTTAGCTTTTATTAGTAGAGGGATTGAGTTTCGGAGCCATGAGATCATGTTGCAGCTGTACAAAACTCCAGTGCGGCCGTATTGGAGTATTGCGTACAGTTCTGGTCGCCGCATTATAGGAAAGATGTGGAAGCATTGGAAAGGGTGCAGAGGAGGTTTACCAGGATATTGCCTGGTATGGTGGGAAGATCTTACGAGGAAAGGCTGAGGGACTTGAGGTTGTTTTCATAAGAGAGAAGAAGGTTAAGAGGTAACTTAATTGAGGCATACAAGATGATCAGAGGATTAGATAGGGTGGACAGTGAGAGTCTTTTTCCTCAGATGGTGATTGCTAACATGAGGGGACATAACTTTAAATTGAGGGTGATAAATATAGGATGGATGTCAGAGGTAGGTTCTTTACTCGGAGGGTAGTACTAGAGGGCGTGGAATACCCTGCCTACAGCAGTAGTGGACTCGCCAACTTTAAGGGCATTCAAATGGTCATTGGATAGACATCTGGATAATATTGGAATAGTTTAGGTTAGAGGGTCATTAGATTGGTTCCACTGGTTGGCTCAACATCGAGGGCCGAAGGGCCTGTACTGCGCTGTAATGTTCTATGTTCTATGAAACCTTGTCGATTGTCAGAAATCCCATCTGGTTCACTAATGTTCTTCAGGGAAGGAAATCTGCCATTCTTACCTGGTCTGGCCTACATGTGACTCTAGAGCCGCAGCAATGCGGTTGACTCTTAACTGCTCTCTGAACAAGGGCAACTGGTGATGGGCAATAAATGCTTGCCAGCCAGCCATGTCCATGTCTCACAAATAAATAAAAAAAAGAGACATTGCCACGCTATGTCATCATACCGTTGCAGTGCCTCCCAATCAAAAAAACCAAGGACAATATTCTCTGGCCTTCCAGCTGTCCATTTTCCGTCAGTGGGAGTTGGCGTGTTGTTTGCGAGGAGCAACATTCAGTAACATCACCCCACGAAAACCATGGGCGAGGGTGTGCTGCCAGCGAGACCGGAGAATTCCGTCGGCATGAATGGCCGGAGAACTCCGGCCCAAATCACCAATTAAAAAACACAGCTGCATGAGAGCCAGCAAGACTTTGACTGGCTGCGATTTTAGCTTCAAGGAGGTTTTAATTTAATTGAGGGATCGGGCATGAGCAGTGAGTGCGATGATGCGAGTGGGGGTTTTGGATCGCTTCATCTCATTAAACACACAAATGTGCAGAGAGAAAATAAATTATTTTCTCCTCGGTTTTAGCAGCTTTTAATATCCCTGTTTGAAACCATGGCATCAGATATTGCATCAAATCCCTTAAGCGTGACTGAAGCTTTTTTCTGCTCCAAACTTTAATCATTACTCACCCGGACTGCAAACTTGTCCCATTTGCCTACTTATAATTGGCTTGTTTTCCTCTCTCGTGTTCCCTTTGAGCCCACTCGGAACAGGCCACTGGCTTCTGTGACGTCTCCTCCACCAACGCCTCCTCGAATATGTCCAGCCAGAATTGACAACCCAACAATTCACCTCCCTCGTGCCACTGGAAGATGTCAAATCCAGCCCCGCGTCTGCTCTTGTGGGGGAATCGAGGATGAGGAGGCTCCGCTTAAAATTGAGGGATCTCGCTTTCAAGGCGGTGATGGGGAGGAATTTTTTTCTCTCGGAGTTAGTGTGAAATTCTCTTCCTCTGTGAGCAGCGGAGGTTTGGGGTCAACCAAGGCCGAGTCAGAGAGAATTTTGCCCAACAAGGGAGTCAGGATTATGGGGGGACTGGCAGGAAAATAGAGCTAAGGGCACAATCCGATCTACAATAGTGGTCTTATTGTGCTCATGCTAAATATTTGCCTTAAATATTTCATTAATATTTAATCTGCTGAGGTGAAATCAATGCCAACTTCATAAAGAGCATGGCAACTCCTGCCAACGCAAGATGGCCAGTCTACCTGTGCATCCTAGTCATGCGTGCACAGAATGGCAGTGAAGTCATTCCATTGCATCCAGCCTGTCAGTATATCTCTGACCATGTGTGAAGAGCTTTTATGTATTTTTTTGTTGGTCTAACAAGTAGGCTTACATTAACACTGCAATGAAGTTACTGTGAAAGTCCTCTAGTCACCACACTCTGGCGCCTGTTCGAGTACACTGAGGGAGAATTTAGCACGACCAATACACCTAACCAGCACATCTTTCGGACGGTGGGAGGGAACCGGAGCACCCGGAGGAAACCCAGCTAGACATGGGGAGAACACTATTGCAGATTGGATTGTGCCCTTCGCTCCATTTTGCTGCCATGCCCCCCCCCATAATCGTTGACTCCCTTGTCGGACAAAATTCTGTCTGATTTGGCCTTGGTTGACCCAGCCTTCGCTGCTCGCAAAGGAAGAGAATTTCACACTAACTCTGGGAGAAGAAATTTCTCCTCATCGCCGCCTTGAAAGCGAGATCCCTTAATTTAAAGTAGACCCTCCTCGTCCTCGATTCCCCCACAAGAGGGGAGGTGGGGCTGGATTTGACATCTTTCAGTGGCACGAGGGAGGTGAATTGTTGGATTGTGAAGCGCAGGCTTCACAAAGACAGCAACCCAAGCTGGGAATTGAATCCGCGTCCCTGGTGCTGTGAGGCAGCAGTGCTCACCACTGTGTCACTGGTCCACCCTACATACTGCAATACTAAAACCACAGAAACAAAGGTAGCCATTTTACCTTCTGCCCTTGTAACGACTTCAATCAGGCAATTAAGGTGGGCCTGTTAGAATATGAACTCCCTGATTAAGGGCCAAATTGAAGGGCCAATAAGGGAGTGTCAGTTTCCCTTAATCAGGTGTGTCAGTTTCTCTGGGACTTCTGGTGTAGACTGCTAATTGAAAGCATTGTGTACGCTGTTGTCAGACTTGTAAATAAAGGGATTTTGGTGAAGGGACTTCTACCTCTGAGGACTTATTACAAACCCCTTTACTGCTGACTCAAATATGAAAAATTGCAAATACAAAGTAATCTAAAGTAAAGCCAAAATATTGAAAACACATAAATTGGTCGATTGATAATTGTAAAGTGAAGACAAAGTCTCAGATGTAGAATCTTTGTTAGAGTTGAACAGAAATCTGTCCCTAAAGCGCGTACAATATCGCACTGAATGACTTTTAAGAGATGAGTTTGGGAAATAGCATCACATTCATTTGCAGCTTGCATGGACTGCGGTTATGCAAATGACAGTTAGGTATTTTTAGATTTGTGTCTGTATATGTCCAATAGTTCCCTGAATTCAGACTCCCTAGGTTGCCGTTAAAAGACAATAAAAACAGCATTTTATGTTGTCTACACAAACTGTGGCACATTGTACACATTTGCGTCATATTTAATATTGACACCGGGTTTAAAATAAAGAAATTACGGTTTGCGATATGTGCCTTTGTTGTTAAAATATTGGTGAAATAATTATTCACAAAGGTAATTGATGCAAGTTCTGAGCTGAGAATTGCAACATCTTTAGAAAAAGGGATGGCTTTGACTTGTCGAAAGAGAGCAGAAAACACAGCTGTGATTATTTGAGCGGCGCCATATTTGGTGCTGGCCACTGCTGATACTACGGCTTGCTGTGATGTAAGGGAATCCACGACAAGGGGGCACAATTTCAGGATAAGGGGGGAGAGATTCAGTGGAGATGTGCGGGGGAGTTTTTTTCAAACAGGCGGTGCAGGAGGCCTGGAATGCACTGCCAAGTGAGGTGGTTGAGGCAGATACGTTAGCCACATTTAAGGTTTCTCTTGATAGACCTATGAACAAATAGGGAATAGAAGGATAGAAGCAGTTGGTTTAGATGGGGAAACGTGATCGGCGCAGGCTTGGAGGGGCCAAAAGGCCTGTTCCTGTGCTGTACTGTTCTTTGTTCTTCTTTGACTGTGCATTACCAGCACTGGCTGTGGCTTTGACAGCAAATGTGGCCTATTAAGAATTAACATACCATGGCTTCCTTGCCAAGAGGTCTAAAAGAGAGAGCTTGTTCATGAGATATTATGTCATTTCCTAATATGGTGCACATTGTGTCTCATTAGCATATCACGTTGTTAGAATTGACACCTTATGCTACACGTATCAGTTGTCATCTTATTGAATGGTGAAACTTGAAGGGTAAAATAGGCTTACTCCTGCTCTTAAGGCAGCACAGTGGTTAGCACTGCTGCCTCACAGCCCCAGGGACCCAGGTTCAATTCTGGCCTTGGGTGACTGTCTGTGTGGTCTGCACATTCTCCCCGTGGCTGCTTGGGTTTCCTCCGGGTGCTCTGGTTCCCTCCCACAGTCCAAAAGACGTGCGAATTAGCTGGATTGGACGTGCTAAATTGCGCCCCCCCCGTGTCCAAAGATGTTTAGGTTAGGGGATTAGCCATGGTAAAAGTTGGATTACAGGGATGGAGTGGGGGAGAGAGCTGGCTATGATACTCTGTCAGAGAGCCGATGCAGACTCGATGGGGTGAATGGTCTCCTTCTGCTCTATATAAAGTGTGATCGTTAATTAGGAAAGACGCCTGAAGACAGCTCGTGGTGCTGTGACCCTGAATGAACCAGAACCTCCCAGAAAATTGTGGAAAACATTTAAGAATCATTTTTAATTTCAATTATCTGTTTAGAAAATCTGAAATGTGTAGTGAATCAGAGCAGCCCAGTTGTTTCTCTGGATGCTGGAGATATTTTATCGATCTGTGCATGGATTGCCCTCTCAGAGATTGAGCGCAATTTAACATTCTCCTCAATCCTGGAATTCCATCCCAGTGCTCCAGCATAGTGTTGCCAACCCTCCAAGATTGGCCTGGAGTCTGCAGGAAGGGAAGTTCAATTCCCAGGACACTGCTGTGTGCGAACCCAGAGAAAAATCACCGGGACTTCAAAAAAAAGTTTTTTTTAAAAAAATAATGCTCTTTGAACATTTTCCTTTACCATAAACGGTGACATTGGAAGTTGGGGGAGTTGAAGTGGGGAGGGGAGGTGGGGGGCATGGGAATGGACTGACAGTCGAGCATCATCTGTCTGGGTAATGAGTCTCGCTGCTTTCCAATTGGTGGAGGAATGCGATGTGTTGCAAGGACGCATGTGTTGGCCAACTAATGGCTGGAGCTCGGGGGCAAGTCATGTGGTGAATCCTCCAGGAATACATTTAATCACAGCTGGCAACCCTTCTCCAGAAATATTAGAACAAAGAACAAAGTACAGCACAGGAACAGGCCCTTCGGCCCTCCAAACTTGGGCAAATCATGACGCCCTAACTAAATTAAAACAAATCTTCTGCACTTACTCGGAAATATCCCTCTACTCCCTCCTTATCCATGTACCCATCCAGGTGCCTCTTAAATGTTGCTAATGTGCCTACTTCCACCACCCCCTCTGGTTTCAACGCGTTCCAGGCACCCCCCACTCTTCCCCGCACACCCCCCTTAAACTTTCCCCCTCTCACCCTGAATCTTGTAATTGAAAAGTCTGAAGCATCCAGGACGAGGACTAGATTGCCAGAACAAGCATGCGAGAAGTACCTTTTCCACCTACCCCCATCGTCCCCCCCCCACCAAATTGCACCCCCCTCCCCACCCCAGTATCATCCATTCCCTCATTATGTGGGCTCTTTAGCGAAGGGAGAGAGAGATCAGACACACGAAGGTTGTGTATTCTCACTTTGTCCCCTGGGTCCTGTGGCAGTGAATGATAACAGATGGCGTAAGGAAGACGATTTTTAAAAAAAAACACAGGTTAGATTGATTTGTTTTTGGTGTGCACTTGGGCAGGAAATAATGGGCAAGAGGGGAAAGGTAGAGAGGAAAGCACACAGAAAGAAAAATGAACCTGCAGCAACATCCTGTGCTATTTGGGTCAAGTATTGCCAAGGCGTTTACGAGCAGGAATGAGGTTATTAGGATCTCAGTATTTGGACCATTAAAATGGTTGGTTTTCTTGGTTCAGTTAGCTCAGATCGCTCCCCGGGGATGCAATTAGTTAGTTCCAGCTGACCTGACAAGCAGATGTGTGAAGTTGTGCCAGAGGAACCCGTACTCTCTGCTGCCATCTGCACATGGAACACCCCACCCTTGTCAGTATCTTCCCTCCTGCCCGCCCTCCCTGTCTGCCTGGGTGGCCAGAATCTTCATCTGTTTTCCTTGGGAATGTATTTGTGTGTGTGTGTGTCTGTGTACTGTGTGTGTGTGTACTCTGTGTGTGTGTGTGTGTGTGTGTGTGTGTGTGTGTGTGTGTGTGTGTGTGTGTGTGTGTGTGTGTGTGTGTACTGTGTGTCTGTGTACTCTGTGTGTGTGTGTGTGTGTGTGTGTGTACTCTGTGTGTGTGTGTGTGTGTACTGTGTGTCTGTGTACTCTGTGTGTGTGTGTGTGTACTGTGTCTGTGTACTGTGTGTGTGTGTGTGTGTACTGTGTGTGTGTGTGTGCCTGCGTGTGTGTGTGTGTGCGTGTGTGTGTGCGTGTGTGTGTGTGTGTGTGTGTGTGTGTACTGTGTGCGTGTGTGTGTGTGTGTGTGTGTGTGTGTGTGTACTGTGTGTGTGCGTGTGTGTGTGTACTGTGTGTGTGTACTCTGTGTGTGTGTGTGTGTGTGTGTACTGTGTGTCTGTGTACTGTGTGCCTGCGTGTGTGTGTGTGTGTCTGCGTGTGTGTGTGCGTGTGTGTGTGTGTACTGTGTGTGTGTGTGCCTGCGTGTGTGTGTGTCTGTGTACTGTGTGTGTGTGTACTGTGTGTGTGTGCGTGTGTGTGTGTGTGTGCGTGTGTGTACTGTGAAGATAAACATCACTGGAAATGTAACATGGTCCTGATCAAAAAATCTATTTGATTTAAAAACAGAAATGTTTGCTATCCGTAGTTCCGCAGCAACAAGAAAATTTGCATTTGCATAGCACCTATAAGCTCATAAAATACATCCAGGCATTCCTTTATAAATGTTACTTATTTGTTAGTCACAGGTAAGGCTTACATTAACACTGCAATGAAATTCCCCTCGTCACCACACTCCGGTACCCGTTCAAGTCAATGCATCTAATCAGCATCTCTTTCAGACTGTGGGAGGACACCAGAGCACCCAGAGGAAATCTACACAGACATGGGGAGAATATGTGAACTCCACACAGACAGTGACCCAAGACGAGAATCAAACCTGGGTCCCTGGTGCTGTGAGGCAGCAGTGCTAACCACTGTGCCACCTCCAACCTCAAGGCCATTATTGAGCAATGTTTCATTCTAAGTCACGTAGACCAGAAACTTCAATTTCTTTATGGCCTTGCCTTTGTAATCTCCTCCCACCCCATGACTTTCTGTTTAAAATTTTAAGTTTATACATGAATGTCACAAATAGGCTTACATTAACACTGCAGTGAAGTTACTGGGAAAATCCCCTAGTCACCACACTCCAGTGCCTGTTCGGGTACACTGAGGGAGAATTTAACATGGCCAACGCACCTAAACAGTGCAACTTTCAGACTCATAGCATCATAGAATCCCTACAGTGCAGAAGGAGGCCCTTCGGCCCATCAAGTCTGCACCGACCACGATCCCACCCAGGCCTTATTCCCGTAACCCCACATATGTGTGGTGTGAAGTTGGGAGGAAACTGGAGCACCTGGAGGAAACCCACGCAGACACGGGGAGAACGTGCAGATTCCACACAGACATTCTCAAGAATTGTACCTGGGTCCCTGGCACTGTGAGGCAGTAGTGTTTATCACAACGCAACCTTTTTGTAACCGCGCTGCCATAGGGAGCTTGCTGTGCTCCTCCAGTTCTGCTCTTTTACACATCGTTAATGTTTCTCAAACCACAGCATGTGGCTCTTTCTTTGGCTGCCTTTTTTAATTCCTTCGTGGTGTGTGGGTGTCTCTAGCGAGGCCAGTATTTGTTGCCTATCCCCCTAACTGCGTGTCTCACTGAAGCCAGGTGATCAGAAGCCTGATCAAAGATTTGGAGAGGGAGAGATGTTTAAGAAAGGAATTCTGGATACTTGGGGATTATGTGAAAGGTAGCGTAGTGGTAGCGCTGTGGTACTAGTCATCCAAAGGCCCAGGCTAGTGTTCTGGAGATGTACATTCGAATCCCACTGCGGCAGTTGGTTGAATTTTAATTCAATTAACAAAGTGGGAACATAAAACTTGTCTTAGTGCTGGTGACCATGACAACTATAATTGATGATGGTAAAAATACGTTGGGTTCACTAATTTCTTTTAGGGAAGGAAATCTGCCATCCTTATCCAGTCTGGCTAACATGAGATTTAATGGGATTGAAGGTTATAGATAGGCCAGGTAGGTAGAGATATGATCGGCGCAACTTGTGGGCTGAAGGGCCTGTTTGTGCTGTACTGTTCTATGTTCTATGTGACACCAGATGCACAGTTGGTTGATTTTTAACTGCCCTGTGAAATGACCCAGTGAGACTCTCACTTCAGTTAGGGATGGACCACAAATGCTGGCTTTGCCAGCGATACCCGCATCCCATGAAGGAATAAAAAAGGCAGCCGAAACGAGGGCCACCAATGGTTGAGTGAGGAAAATTAATGATACATAAAAGGCTAGAATTGGAGGAATGCAGCAAGCTCAGAAAGTGACGGGACTGGAGGAGGTTACAAAGGCAAGGCATGGAGGGATTTGACATTTCTGGTCAGGGAGCTAATGTGGGTCAGTGGAAAGAGGGGTGATGGGTGAATGTGACATAGGAACATCGGAACTAGGGGCGAGAGTGGGCAATCCAGCTCTGTGAGCCCGCTCCGCCATTCTATCTGATCATGGCTGATCTTCATCTCATCCTAACCCCACTCCCCTGCATTTTCACCATTGCTCTTTATCCTGCTTTTGATCAAATATTTATCGTTCCCTTTCTTGAATCCATTGATTGATTCTGCGTCCACTGCTCTCTGAGGCAGTGAGTTCCATAGATTCACAATCCTCTGCGAGAAGCAACTTCTCCTTATCTCTGTCTCGATCCTCCCCCATCTTACTCTACAGCTATGATCTCTTGTTGTGGACTGTCCTGGAAGGGAGAAGATTTGGTTAACATTACTTCATCAATCCTGTTGAGTATTTTATATACCTCAATCAAATCTCCCTTCATTCTTCTGTACTCCAGCAAATACAAGCCCACGCTACTCAACTACTCCTCATACATTAGCCCCTTCAAACCTGGAATCAATCTAGTGAACCTTTTCTGAACTGCCTCCAGTGCCACCACATCCTTCCTCAAAGATGATGACCAAAGCTGGATACAACACTACAAGTATGGTCTCACCAATGCCTTATACAATAGGAACTACACTTCTCTACTTTTATACTCTAGACCCTTTGCAATAAATGCCAAGATTAATTTGCCTTCCTGTGACTTAGGGTACGTGCAGCAGAGCTTTAGATAAATTCAGATGTACAGATGGTGCTTGATGGGATGCTGGCCAGGCAATAGTGGAGGCCAGCGGTAATGAAGACATGAATGTTGATTTGACACAGGGGCTGAAACAGGTGATTCTACAGAGGTGGAAAAATGCAGTTTTGGTGATGGAGAGGGTATGGAAGCTCAGCTCAAGGCCAAATAGGGTGCCAGCAGTCTGGTTCAACCTCAGATAATGGCTGGGGAGTGGGATGTAGTCAATGGTTAGGGCACAGAGTTGAAAGCAGGGAACTAAAGACAATGGCTTTGGTCTTTCCAATATTTAACTGGAGGAAGTTTCTACTTATGTAAGATAGCAATTAGAATCACTACAGCATAGAAGAGACCATTCAGTCAATCGAGTTTGCACCGACTCTCTGAGAAAGCATCCCACCCAGGCCCTATCCCCTACACCTCATACATTTTCCATGGCTAATCAAACTAACCTACTCATCTTAGGACACTAAGATGCTATTTAACATGACCAATCCACCTAACCTCAACATCTTTGGACTGTGAAAGGAAACTGGAGCACCTGGGGGAAACCCGTGCAGACACAGGGAGAACATACAAATTCGACACAGTCACCCGAGGCCGGAATTGAACCCAGGTTCCTGGCGCTGTGGGACAGCAGTGTTCACCACTGTGCCACCATTCAAAGTTTACAATCTAAGTTTCAAGCACTTTAGTCTTTAATGGAGTGAGCCAGGTAACTAAGGTCTTGATGATTTCTTGTCCCCTGCGTTTACATCTAAGATGGCAGGGCTGCCTGCTATAGAAACTGGGACATGTGGATTAATAGCAGCAATCCTGCAAAATTATCCAACCAGACTGTCCCAGAATGCAAATCAAGCATCACAATCAATTAATGATTTGGCTGGACACTCATTTCTGTTTGAAACTGAAACAAAGCATTACACAAACCTTTCCATTCACAACTACACTGGGGATTATTAGGGGTGGCACAGTGGTACAGTGGTTAGCACTACTGCTTCACAGCACCAGGGGCCCAGGTTCAATTCCCAGCTTGAGTCACTGTCTGTGTGGAGTTCACACATTCATCCCGTGTCTGTGTAGGTTTCCTCTGGATGCTCTGGTTTTCTCCCACAGTCCAAAGATGTGTGGGTTAGGTGTATTGGCCATGCTCAATTGCCCTTTAATGTCAGGGGGACTTGCTGGGATAAATGCATGGAGAGTGGGTCTGGATGGGATTGTGATCAGTGCAGACTCGATGGGCCGAATGGCCTCCTTCTGCACTGTATGATTCTATGATTTTTAAGTTGCCTCTGGTATTATATTATTAAGCTGAAAATAACCACAGAGGGTGAATTAAATAACATTGTTTGGTTATGTGTTGCCCTAAAAACATAACTTCTGTTAACCTTTCTTTTGTTTCAATACTCATGCACTTTATTTTGTCAAAACAATATACTCTGAATCTTTGATAGATACGGATTTTTACAGAAGATATTACTGCTGCCATACATTTATTCAACTAAGTGAGGACTCTGTGCATTGGTTGCATTTTTCAGGTATTTCAAGTGTCCTGAATTACCTACAAATGTCCCATTGGGAATACAGACTGTTCAAAAGTCCAAATTAGATATTTCTTTTTGCTCAAAGTTTCAGCTGCCCTAGATTGAATTTAAAAAATCAATTGCTGCTACTATTTATTCAGTCCTTTCAAACTCGTCGTCTCCCCAGATTCAATGATGCCAGATACAGTCCAGTGCTTCTTACAATTAGCAAAGCTGTGTGCTAAGATCTAATCAGTATAAGCTGTAATTTTAACAAATCTGCCCACCGTTACTGTCCCAATCACTGCCAACCATCCAACCAAGGGCAACTGGGCACCATCATTTGGTGCTGTGAGAAATATACCCACCCTTCACCTCTTTGCCTCAGGACAGAGCCAATTAACCAAGGCATTACCTTCCCCATAGACGTCAAGAGCAGGCTGACCAGATCTCCAAAGGTCAATAGTGGAGCACACGGAGAAGTCATGGGAAGGCGGAGCTCCAAGATGATTGACATGTTGGTTGATTAACAGCAGGAATTTGGGCAAGTGGCAGTCGAATGTGAGAGGTCATGTGATGACATCTCTCAGAATGTGCCCAGCCAGAGTTGGCAACCCCATTCTGTAGATCGTTTAGTCATCAGCTATGGAGACGTCAATGCCAAAAAAGTGTCAAGGGGCGAGGATTCGGGTCTGCTACATGCTGTGCAGTGCAATGCAACAAGATGCAATGTATTTACAGGAAAAACAGGACACAACTTCACACAGATTTTTCTCCCTTCCCCCTCCGACCTAGTTTATAATTGACAAAAAGATGAAGTGTGAAAACCAGGACGACTAAACACTTTTTAGGATGTTTTAGGGACATTCAGTGAAAAACTGGGTCTTGATTTGATTTTGATTTGATTTATTATTGTTGCATCTATTTGTATACAATGAAAAGCTTCTTGCATAATATACAAAGCATACTGTTCATAGAGAAGGAAAGGCGAGGGTGCAGAATGTAGTGTTACAGTCGTAACTGGGTCTTGTCTTGGTAAAACCCTGGGTGTCTGGTCACCCAGGCAACAGCCCAGATTATGAAACTCTTGTGCCTGAGGAGGAGTGGGGGGTGGGGGTGGTGTTTGGAGGCAGAGGAGTTGGGAGGGTAGTGGGGGGGTCTAGGAACCCCCTTTTCAAGTAACCATCAAGGCACCAGGAGATCAGTTAGGGTCATTCATCAAAATGAAACAGTTTTATTTCGATGACCTGCACTATAACGAAGCCATGAAAGTCTCTATCTGTTTCCTAAGCAATGGTTAACATTGCCGCCTCACAGTGCCAGGGACCTGGGTTCAATTCCTGGCTTGGGTCACTGCCTGTACAGAATCTGCACATTCTCCCCGTGTCTGCATGGGTTTCCTTCAGGTGTTCCAGTTTCCACCCACAGCCTGAAAGATGTGCTTGTCAGGTGCATTGGATATGCTAAGTTCTTCCTCAGTGTACCTGAACAGGTGCCGGAGTGTGGCAACCAGAGGATTTTCACAGTAACTTCATTGCAGTGTTAACCTAAGCCTACTTGTCACTGATAAATTAACTTTAACAAATCAACTTTAACTTTAATAGGCAAGTTGTCAGAAATTTTTTTAATGTGCGCTTTCCAATCACTCTCCCTCATTCATCCTTCCAGGATTGTTTGAAGATAGCTGCTTGGCCCTAAGCCCTTTCCAAATATGGCTGATCAAAAGGAAAGATGTTACACTTCTATGGGGGAAGAACAGGGGGACGAGTTAGATACCTCCCAGGAAGAGACAGTACAAGCTGGGCATCATAGTATCCTTCCCTGCTGCATGAGCCTCTGACTTCCCTCCCCAAGACTAACACATCTGAGCAGGCCAGGTACGACTAGAGTCATGGGGCCACCAGATGTGGTCTTTGAGTGGGCTATATTGGTTCTGGAAACAAAGCTTTATTAGCCCAGAAAGACCAGAGGGCTTCCTAAGAACATAAGAACATAAGAAATAGGAGCAGGAGTAGGCCAACTAGCCCTTCGAGCCTGCCCCGCCATTCAATAAGATCATGGCTGATCTGTCGTGGCTCAGTTCCACATTCCCGCCCTCTCCCCATAACCCTTAATCCCCTCTCTTATCAAAAACCCATAGAGAATCTATCTTCCTGAATCTACACTTCCCGTTGCCTCAGCCAGCATAATTACGAACCCCACGCAACCTGGACATTCTCTCTTACACCTTCTCCCGTTGGGAAAAAGATACAAAAGTATGAGAACATGTACCAACTAACTCAAGAACAGCTTCCTTCCTGCTGCCATCAGACTCTTGGATGGACCTACCTCTCACAAAGTTGATCTTTCTCTACACCCTAGCTATGACTGTAACGCTAAGGCAGCACGATGGCGCTGTGGTTAGCATAGCTGCCTCACAGCACCAGGGACTAGGTTCGATTCCCAGCTTGGGTGACTGGGTGGAGTTTGAATGTTGTCTGCGTGGGTTTCCTCCGGGGTGCTCCGGTTTCCTCCCAGAGACCAAAGATATGCTGGTTAGGTGTGTATTGGCCATGCTAAGATGTGCCTTAGTGTCAGGGAGATTAGCATGGTAAATATGTGGGGTTAGGACATAGGTGGGATTATGGTTGGTGCAGACTTGATGGGTCAAATGGTCTCCTTCTGCACTGTAGGATTCTATGATTACATTCTGCACCCTCTCCTTTCCTCCTCTATGAATGGTATGCTTGTTCTGTATAGTGCGCAAGAAACAATACTTTTCATTGTATACAAATAGATGTGACAATAATTAATCAAATCAAATCAAAATTTGCAGAGCCCAGCAAATAGACTTGTTACCTGCTGAGCAGTTAAAAAGCACTGGCAATTGTTTTTATTGTGAAGCTGCCCAAATGCCCAAGGGTATCTGATAACTTTCCATTTATCTGACAATATTTTCATTCACGTAGAATTTTGATTAGAGTTCCTGGTTTCATGGGATCCAAAATTACAATGGAGACTGAAAGCTCGGAGTAAGATAAATAAAGTCGTAAACAGCTTTTCTTGGGCAGAATAATTTTTCCATTTGCTCTCGTTGCATTTTTGTTTTCTGAAACAAGCAGGATAATTGGCATTGCGATAGTGTTATTGAAACAAAAGATAGGATTTGCAATTATACAGCAGCTTTCAAGACCATGGGGAGGCGGTGGCGTAGTGGTATTGTCCCTGGACTGGTGATACACGGACTCAGGATAATGCTCTGATAAACCTGGGTTCGAATCTCACCATGACAGATGGTGAAATCTAAATTAAATCAAAATCAGAGTTAAAAGTCTAATAGTGGATTGTTGATTGTTGTAAAGTCCCACCTGGTTCATGAATGCCCATTAAAGAAAGGCATCCTTATGCTTTGGCCCACATGTGACTCTCGGCCCACAGTATTGTAGTTGACTCTTAAGTGCCCTCTGAATTGACCTGGCAAGCCACTCAGTTCAAGGGCAATAGTTCAACAACTTTTACAGATGCACCATTCTTTCTGGTTGCATCACAGCTTTGTGTGACTCCTGCTCTATCCAAGAAACTCCAAAGGGTTATGAACGAGTCCCAGTCCACCACTCAAACCAGCCTCCCACCCATTGACACTGTCTACACTTCCCGTCGCCTCGGAAAAACAGCCAGCATAATCAAGGACCCCAGACATACTCTTTTCCACATTCTTCCATCGAGAAAAAGATATAAAAGTCTGAGGACACATACCAACCGACTCAAGAACAGCTTCTTCCCTGCTGCCATCAGACTTTTGAATGGAGTACATCACAGTAAGTTGATCTTTCTCTATACCCTAGCTATGAATATAACACCATATTCTGCATTTTCTCCTTTCCTTCTCTATGTAAAGTTTATTTATTAGTTCCAGGTAAGGCTAACATTAACTCTGCAATGAAGCTACTGTGAAATGCCCATAGTCACCACACTCCGGTGCCTGTTCAGGTCAATGTACCTAATCTTTCAGACTGTGGGAGGAAACCGGCGCACCCGGAGGAAACCCATGCAAACATGGGGAGAATGTGCAAACTCCACACAAACAGTGACCCTAGCTGGGAATTGAACACAGGCCCCTGGTGCTGTGAGGCAGCAGTGCTAACCACTGTGCCACTATGCCGCTTCATATACGGTATGCTTTCTCTGCATAGTGCGCAAGAACTAATGTTTTTCACTCTATACTAACACATGTGACAATAATAAATCAAACCAAATCTATAAATAAATAAAAGTCAGCAATAAGCTTTTCACTCACAGAAGTACTTTTGAAGTTTTTTCACATGTTGATAACTATTTTCCAGCACAGCAGGAACTATGGTGATGAGTAGTAAATTTGGTTTAGCAAGGTGTGTTGAGAGATAAATGTTGTCCCAAAAACAGGAGAGAACTCTCCTTTGAAATAGTGCCATGGTTTCTCTTGCTTCCACCTGCAAGAATGGCTAGGTTTCCAATTTAACAATTTGTTTGAAAGAAGGCACCTCTGACCATGAGGTACTCCCTCAGTACTGCACTAAAGTGCTAATCTAGATCATGTGTTGAAGTTTCTGGAATAGAACATTGAAATAACTCCGCAGAGGCTGGTGTTCCTTCACCAGATTTCGCTTTAGTTACAAACTTATCTCCATTCCTAAGAGTGTTTCAGGTACAAAGTCAGAATCTGGAGTGTCAGAACTCACTCCTCAACATATATAGAGGTGAGATTCCCTGATTGGACAAGGCAATCATTACCTCAATCAAGGAGCTCATACTCCAAGAGGCAAAACTCATGGGCATTACAAATCAGAACGGCAACGTTGGCATCATGGAGTGCAGACATTTTATTTTTGGCTATAACCCTTTATGTTATGAGACCTCAGTCTCAATTATGTTATTATAGAGGAAGTTGAAATTATATTTATTAATCACAAGTAAGGCTTACATTAACACTGCAATGAAGTTACTGTGAAATTGCCCTAGTCGCCACACTCCAGCACCTGTTCGGGTCAATGCACCTAACCCGTGCATCTTTGGACTGTGGGAGGAAACTGGAGCACCTGGAGCAGGAAATCCATGCAGACACAGGGAGAACATGCAAACTCCACACAAACAGTAGCCTGAGGCTGGAATTGAACCTGTGGTCCCTGGCAGTGTAAGGCAGCAGTGTTAACCACTGTGCCACCGTGCCACCCTTAGAGAGGTGGCATGCAGGGGGAGAGGCAGGGAAGAGAAAAAGTCATTGTTAGTGAATCAACTGCTGACCAGTTGAAAACAGTATCGACGTGAGAACTGAGAATAGGTAATATACCTTCTATCTCGGCTGCACTTTGTGCTTGACTCATTTTGCACAATGAACCATGAAAAGATTGCTTTCAGAATCGGTCAAGTTGACCCAAATTGAATGCAATTCAATGGAATTTATAGAGGGAGAAGGCCTGAGTTTTATTGATGAATTTCGCTTAGCCGGTGCATCCGCTGACATTTAATTTCCAGTTTAAATGGAACATTTAACCGCCCTGATTCGATTCACTTGTTTCACTGGAATGGACTCAGCAGAAGAGGGACTTTTTGCTCCGAAAGACAGCTGATGCTGAAACGAATGCTGGCCATTTCAGCAACTGTGTTGCAAATTCACAAAACGTACAGTGGGGGCGAAGATTTTTCCGAAATCTTCCTCTCTGTTACAACTCAGTGACCTTGTTATTCCCCTCAATGGCTGCCGTACGTAATTGAGTTCTTGGGGATTCTTCGAGTCTCCCTGGTGACTGCCAGTGATTGCATTCAAGGATATCGCGGAGAAGATCTTCCTGCAATTTTCTCAGCATTGTTGGCCGTCTCGGAATCGTTCTTTCTTCATTTGGTAGCGAGGAAATATTATATTGCACTTGCTGTTTTCTTACATCGAGACATTTTCAATTATATTCGAATCACTCCAGTCTGATCATCTTCTTTGAAATTTGCGGCAGAGAGAAGCCTCTTGATCAGCGGGGAAAATAAATAATTCACTCATTCCTTAAACATCCTAAAGGCAAAACTTTAGCTGATGCCGTACTACCTAATTAGATGCCACATGCTTCGCAGCAAGACAATGAACGTCTAGGTTTTGCCATTTACTTAAAGGAGATATGATATTATTTTGAATGGATGTGAGAAACATAAGACCAGAGGAGGCCATTTGGCCCATTTTGTGCCAACGCTAGCACTTTGGAAGAACTATCCAAGTTGTCTCACTTTTCTGCCCTTTCCCCATGGACCTGCAAAATTTGTACTGGTATTTAACAATTCCCTTTCAAAGTCACTTCAGTGCAGTGTCTCAAATGTAGCCTTCCAGAAACCAGAGTTGTCTAAAAAAACAGACATTAGAATGTGCCGTGTATCACTTCTAATTGAATAAAATAGAAATACGATGCTTTTCCTGGACAATTTGCTATGGTTGTGGTGTGGCGCTGGACTAGTTACCCCTCCCCTCTCCCCCACTTCCTGCTTATGCACTGGTCCATTCCTGCGCACAGAGTGACCCTTGACCCCACCTGATCCGGTTTGGCCCTCACCTCCCACGGCCCAGGCTGCCAAATTCCAGCAGGGCCTGGAGCCCAAGGTTGCCGCTTTTGAGACACTTGCTGGAACTTCACCACCTCAACAGCCTGAGGCTCGTAAGATCCCGCCCCAGGCCAACAGAGAATGCCATTTTGTGAGCCTCACCCGCCCCGATTCCAGGGTGGGCGTGCCGGTAAAATTCTGGCAGCTGTGCTTTCACCTTTTTTTCAGGAGGTGTAGTATTTTTCAAAGCCGGGATGTAGCATGGTGACAGCGTCCAGACCCGTTAACGATGCAACTATATTTTCGTAATATTAACCATGACTCGTCATTACCCTATTTATGTTACAATAATCATGGTTCAATGTTGCTTGTTTTGAGATACCTTTATTTTTGATTGAGAAACATGCCGTTTTTATGGAATTGCTGTACTGTCTCGACACATCACACTTAAAATGAATGTATTAGCACCTTCAGAACATTAATATGGAAACAGCAGCAACTTAATCAATATGCCAAATGATCGGGAAATTTTGAGAAGGAGCTAAAAATGAGAAAGAGTAAGGGCAGAGGGGTAGAACCTCTCCTGCTGAAGCTATGATGAATGAGAAATTTGCCCTGCCCTTCTTTAAAGAAAGAATGACTTGCATTTACACTGCATCTTTCACAACATCAGGAGGTTTTATAGTTAAAAACAAATCAATTCCTACTGCTAACTGCCAGGGGGCAGCACAGTGGCACAGTGGTTAGCCCTGCTGCCTCACAACTCCAGGGACCTGGGTTCAATTCCCGGCTTGGGTCACTGTCTGTGTGGAGCTTGCACATTCCCCCCATGTCTGCGTGGGTTTCCTCCAGGTGCTCCGGTTTCCTCCTACAGTCCAAAGATGTGCGGGTTGGGTGCATTGGCCATGACAAGTTGCCCCTTAGTGTCCCAGTATGCATGGGTTAGAGGGATTTGCTGGATAAATATCTGGGGTGACAGGGATAGGACCTAGGTGGGATTGTTGTTGGTGTAGACTCAATGGGCCGAATAGGCTCCTTCTGCAGTGTAGAATTTTCTAAACATGTTGTGCAAAGGTTTAAGAGTTACTTCGCTGTCACCTGAGGCCTAACAGCCTGACAATCATGCCCTGTCTCACAACACCAGGTTAAGCCAGAGTGTAAGGAGGCTTCAAGAGTTTCTGTTAACTCTTGTCTGATGGTAGACTGGACTGAGGTGCTGCGAGCAAAACTGCACCCAACAAACTCCCAATTCTCAATCAATATTGATCGAGTTACTGTAAAAGGATTGCCCAAACTGGAATATTCGAGTGTTCACATTGGCTGAACGAAGGTAAATACTCAAAATGAACCCCTGTCCTGTATAGGCTTACACTAAAAGGCTGACACAACAATAGCCTCCTCTATTGGAAGATCAAACCGTAACACTCGCCACTGGGGTTAAAGAAATCGGTTTGAGTAGCGAGGAGTTCTCGTGGCGCATTGTTAGCATCTCTGCCTCAGAGCCAGAAGCTTCGCGTTTGAATCCCACTTCCTGGATTTGATGGAGGAAGTTATCACCATAATGAGACCAAGTAGGTTGATTTTAAACCTTCTAAAACAAATGGTAGTGGTAGCGTCTCCTGGTCAGCCAGAAGCTGCAGAAGGCAATGACAAACCACTGCAGTGTCTTGTCAAGCATGGCCATGGACCAATGCATGGACACCCATGACTATGAATGCTAGCGTAGGGTTGGGATACCTGAGGAGATGCTGCTGGAGAAGTTGCTGTTCTGACAATGGCAGGTGACCACTTTGTGTGTGGCCCATGCAGGGCACCATGACGCCATACAGGCGCTTGTGCAGGCGCATACATCACAGGCTTTAACACTGGGCAAAGTATGGCATCAAACAGTCTCTCAGGCTGACCTATGTTCTGCCAATTTGGATCACAGTTGTCCAGCTAACACCATTTCATAAAAAGCATCAATACGGCTGACGTTGGAAATCCAAGATAACGAGGAACAAAGAAAAGTACAGCACAGGAACAGGTCCTTTGGCCCTCTAAGCCTGCGCCAATCACGATGCCTGCCCAAATTAAAACCATTTGCACTTACAGAGTCCGTATCCTTCCATCCCCATCCTGTTCATGTATTTGTCTAGTTGCTTCTTAAATGTCACTATCACATCTGCTCCCATCACCTCCCTGGGCAGCGCGTTCCAGACATTCACCACCCTCCATGTAAAAAACGTGCCTCGCACATCTCCTCTAAACTTTTCCCCATGCACCTTAAACCTATGTCTCCTAGAACTTGACTAGTAAAAACGGAAAGTGCTGTAAACTTGATAACTGTGATGTCAGGACAAAGACTGTGGAATATAACGCTGGCAGCCTCAAACAATGCGTCAGTCCACTACCTGGGACACTTGGGTGGCGCCCCCTAGTCCTCCCCGGCGTGGATGTTTAAGTTCGTTGGGGTCTGCTGCATCCTCCACAATCTCACGACCGTGAGGATGCAGCCCTTATCACCAAACATCTGAAGGAGACTTTGGGAGTTTGAAAAGAGGGAAGTAGCGGGGTGGTATGAGGATCTCTTCACTCCAGATGATTGTCTGTGAGTGACTACCAAAACCCCAGTTCCTTTCAGACTTCATTCTATCATCACTACTGTTTGATAATTCCCCACTGTCACATCTATCTGCTCCGCCCTTTCACATTGGCCAAAAATGCTGCAAGAGAAACCTCCAACAAGAGACATTTCGATAAAAATTTTATCCAGCAATGCATCCAATTAGTCCCTCCTCCCTGCTCTTTCCCCATAGCCCTGCAAATGTGCTAATATTTAAACAATTCCCTTTCAAAGTTACCAGTGCTTCAGCACATTGTCTCAAATGCAGCGGTCCAAAGATCGGAGTTGTCCGCTTGTCGTTTTTTGAATGTGCCGTGCGTCAATTTTCATCGCGTAATTATGAAACTGAGCTAGTGAGCATTCCCTCAGTGCCCATGTTACAGATGCCTTTTCCTTTCCTAATGCTCTTACACAGCACGATCCCATGGCTGCAGCATGGCTAGTGGAAAACAGCTTGACTTTCAGTGCTGGAGACTGCAGATGGCCTTGCAGGAAGACCCTGAGCAACTCCGGGTCTTCCGGGGTTCAACTTTCATCTCAGCAGCTTGACACGGGGTGACAGCAACCCGGGCTGTCTTGGGAAACAGCGAGGTGAAACGGTAGCAGTGGGAACATGAACTCTGTCATCCCGAGAAGACATGACAGATCAGCCATAATCTTATTGAATGGCGGGGCAGGCTCGAAGGGCTAGATGGCCTACTCCTGCTCCTATTTCTTATGTTCTTATGTTCTTAAACAGGGAAACGGTAGGGTTGTGCTCCACAGAGCTCACCGCCACCACCATCCTGGCAACTCCCCAACCCCCCCAACTCCCCTCCTCCCCACCTCCCCCCCACTCCAACCTCCCACCACACTCCCCATGTCAACAGCTCAGTGACCCCAGTCATCTGCTGCTGCAGGTTGATGGGCTCCTGAGGGAGTCTGATAGCTCCTCTGAGCAGTGAGATTTATAGCTATGATGGCAGCTTGATATGGGCCTCATGATGTCCATCTGAGCCCCCCTGTACAGCGCAGGCGTTGGGGGTGACTTCTACATTGTGCTGCAGTGGAAACAACTTCATCAGCCATCAGGCACTGCTTTCACGGCTACACCTGCAAGGTGCTGCTGTGGCCATCACTTCTACACCGGGGAGGATGGACTCCAAGCTTCCCCATGATGCCCGTGCCTTGTTGGAGTCAGACCCCTTCATATTCCTGGCCAGCGGCAACAAGTTAAATGGCCGGCTTTCCAATGCACCATGCAGCCTTGTTGTGCACGTTCACCAGCATTCTCCAGTACACCCGCCCAGTCAAGCCCACACCTGAGTCCTCTGCTGGAGAACCCGTTTACAGCCTTACCCTCTGTTCTGTACACACCCTACTCTTGCCCGCTGGCTGGTTAAAAAAAATCAGTAAGGAAAACATGGAATTAAGAATCTACTGATGACCGTGAAACCATGTTGTTTGATAAAATGAGAGTTTTGTGTGTTTTGTCCAGAGCGTGAGTTGACCCGGTAACCAAAATGGTGAGCAACGGGAAAATTGGAAACATAGGAGAGTGAAGTTCCCTGTTCTGGTCACTGTAGGGGTGAGTGGCGGTCCACGGAAAGGTGTGTTGACCTCGAGTGGGATTTTCCGGTTTCAGGGGGAGCGTGGCTGGAAAATCCCGTCCGTGAAGTCAGAATTGGTCTTCTCGGGTGGATGTTAATTTTACTTCAGCCACATTTGCATTTAAAGGATGATGTCACCTTACTGAAGTGTTTTCCAGCAGATTTTGTTTCTGGAACAGCCAGGAGGTACCTGCTGTGAGATTTCTCTTGCTTGGGTGCTGCCAGAGAACGTTCACACTTATACATGTAGCATCTGCTGCATCTTAAATTTTAAATGCAGATTTATTTTCTTCAAATTCTCCTTTTTTTCTAATTAAAAGATTTGGGTGGTGCCGGGGTTAAAGCTGCGGCCTTTCACCTTTGGGACTTGCATTTCCATGTCTGGTTGGTTGGATGAAACTTTCTGCTTCCTGGATGACTGCAAGGATCTTGGATCTTGACTTTGGTTCAGTTAGAACTCAATTCTGGTGCTATGCACACCCATTGACCCACAGAATGGTCCATTAGCCAACAATTCTGGAATTACCAGCCTCATATTGAGGTGATAAGGCTGGCTCATAGTTTCCCAATCATTGCCACACTACCAGAAGGATGTTCGCCACACTACCAGAAGCATTTGGATGCTTTAGAGAGGGTACAGAAGAGATTTACCAGGATGTTGCCTGGTCTGGAAGGTATTACCTATGAGGAGAGGTTGGATAAACTTGGTTTGTTCTCACTGCAACGACGGAGGTTGAGATGTGACCTGTTAGAGGTTTAAAAGCTAATGAGTGCCATGGACAGAGTGGGTAGTCAGATCCTAGTCTTTCCTAGGGTAGAAAAGTCAAGTACTGGGGGACATAGGTTTAAGGTGCATGGGGAAAAGTTTAGAAGAGATGTGTGAGGCAAGTTTTTTACATGAGGGTGCTGAATGTCTGGAATGCACTGCCCGGGGAGGTGGTGGGAGCAGGTACAATAGTGGCACTTAAGAGTCATCTAGACGAACACGTGAATAGGATGGGTATGGAAGGGTACGGACTCCGTTAAGTACATATGGTTTTAGCTTAGGCAGGCATCATGATCAGTACGGGCTTGGAGGGCCGAAGGGCCTGTTCCTGTGCTGTATTGTTCTTTATAATGCAGAATTGTGATGGTGCAGAAAGAGTTCATTTGACCCATGGTGCCTGCACTCTCCAAATAAGCATTATAATTTACTGCCATTCCTTTGCCTTTTCCCTATATCCCCGCACATTGTTTCTATTCAAGTAACCATCTAACACCATCTTCCATGCCTTGATCGAATCTGTCTCAGCCATACTTCCAGGCAGTGCAGTCCAGCCCTGAACCACTTGTTGTGTGAAAAAGGTTTTTTTCTGATAGAGAAAGTTATGAGTCAGCTCTGTACGCAACAATTCTCTTTTGGACCTCTCCACCAGTCCCTTTACTTGCTCATTTCTCCTACTCTGAAAGCTTCTTCATGCTCCTACAATTGTATTCAGATAATTGGACAGAGGAGAGATGATGGAAATTTATTTTCATGCATCAAGTTGTTAGGATCTTAGATGTGTTACCTCAAAGGCTGGCGGAAGCAGATACAACTGTCATTTTCACAACAAATTGGGATACGTACATAGGAACACAGGAACGAGGAGCAGAAGTAGGCAATTTAGTCCTTTGAGACTGCTCCGCCATTCAATCAGATCATGGCTGATACTTGAAAAGGAAACTTTTGAAAGGAAGACTTACATTTATATTGTCACTCCCATAACCTCAGAACATCCCAAAATGCTTCGCAGCCAATGCAGTACTTTTGAAAGTTGTAATATAGGTACAGCAAGCTCCCTCAAAGAGCAACGTGCTATTGACCCGATAATCTGTTTGTGTCAGGTTCGTTGAGGGACAACTATTGACAAAGGTACTTGGGATATTACCCATTCATCTTCAAAACAGTACATCAGGTATTTTCCATCCATCTGGGAGGGCAATCATGCCTTGTTTTAACAACACAATCAAATGGCAGCACAATTGACAGAGCAGCACACCTTCAGTGCTGCACTGAAGTGTCAGGAAGTCGTAGGAGCACAGCCTTGAAGTGCAGAGTTTGCACGTTCTCTCTGTGTCTGCGTGCGTTTCCTCCTGGTGGTCCAGTTTCCTCCCACAGTCTGAAAGATGTGCTGGTTAGTTGCATTGGCCAAACAGGCACCTGAGTGTAGTGCTGGGGGATTTTCACAGTAACTTCATTGCGGCCTTAATGTGAGCCCACTTGTGATATTAATAAATAAACTTTAAAAAACTTTCTGACTCAGAGAGGCAAGAATTGTACCAACTCAACCATGACAAGATGGAGTAGACTAATGCAATTGCCCTCTCATTGTCATTGTAATGACCTCAACAAGGCCCGTGAGGTGGGCTTCTTGGAGTATGAGCTCCCTGAATACCTGTCAGGGAGCCTCACCTGCCCATAAATATGGGAGAGTCAGGTCAACTGATGCTCTGGATTTTGAGTTTGTATCTGAGGCAGTCTTAGGAATGGAATTGAGTTTGTAGTTAAAAGGGAAGCTGATGAAGAGACACCGGCCTCTGAGGAGTTATTTCAGTCATAATGGGCTAAATAGCCTCTGCTGCATGGCTCTAAAGGTTTTGCAGATAATAACTTTGTTACAGGGAAAAATAAGCAGCGTGAAAGGGAATAATCATAAAATGAACTGAAGTGAGACAAAATAAAACATCAGAACAAATTAAAAATGTATTTGAAAGAAGATAAATAAAAATGGGTTGAAATTGAAATGAGGTGAGATCACAAAGCAGTTTATGCACGTTTCATAAAGAGGTGTATTTTGCAGGATTTGAAAATATTAAAAATATGCGCAGCTGTCAAATAGATTTAAGAAATGATCTTTAATCAGCTATGACTTTTTCTTTTTAGCAGAAGCAACACCTATTCCACTATTTTGTTGCCAAGAGAAAGAAGTGTTTAACGGATCACTACTGTAGCGGCATTATGATGTGGAATACGTGGCAAGGTGTGATTCTTTCCAAGGGAGTCGTGTGAAAGTCAAAAGGAAGGTTTTGATGCAATGTCTGCCAGTCCAACCAGGCACCCCAGACACACTGACAATGGAAAACGAGCCTTTGATTGAGGCAACTTCAAGGAACATAACCAAGAAGGGGAAACTCTCGTTCTCTTTATATTTCTGTACCCTCGGGTTCAATTGCAACCTTGGGGTGACTGCCTGTGTGGAGTTTGCACATTCTCTCCATGTCTGCGTGTGTTTCCTCTGGGTGTTTTGGTTTCTTCCAAAGATATGCAGGATAGGTGGATTGGCCATGCCTAATGTTCCAAGATGTGCGGGCTAAGAGAATTAGTGGGATAAGTATGTGAGGTTATAGGGATTGGATCTGTAAAATACTTAGTTGGAGAGTCAGTGTAGGCTCGGTGAACTGAATGGCCTCCTTCTGTACTGTTGGGATTCTATAATTCTATTTGATTTGATTTATTATTGTCACGTGTATTAACATACAGTGAAAAGTATTGTTTCTTGCGCGCTATACAGAGAAAGCATACCATTTATAGAGAAGGAAACGAGAGAATGCAGAACATAGTGTTACTGTTAAAGCAAGGGTGTAGAGAAAGATCAGCTTAATGCAAGGTAAGTCCATTCAAAAATCTGACAGCAGCAGGGAAGAAGCTGTGCTTGAGTCAGCTGGTATATGATGTCAGGCTTTTGTATCTTTTTGCCGACGGAAGAAGGTGAAAGAGAGAATGTCCATGGTGCGTGGGGTCCTTAATTATGCTGGCTGCTTTGCTGAGGTAGGGGGAAGTGTAGACAGGGTCAATGGATGGGAGGCTGGTTTGCCTGATGGATTGGGCTACATTCACGACCTTTTGTCTTGGGCAGGGCAGGAGCCCAGACCAAACTGTGATACAACCAGAAAGAATGCTACCTCTGGTGCATCTGTTCTATGGTAACAAAAACTGTTGGAGATACTCAGAAGATCAAGCAGCAGCTGTGGAGAGACAGACAGAGCTAATTGCTTCAGTTTCTCGGCCCTTCCTACCAGTGGGATTGCCCAATCCCATGATGATGATCCCCTCCCCCCTCCCTAGCTTCCTGTGGCATGTTCCCAGGTAGCAGAGTGCGCGGAGCATGCAAAACCACGTAGAATGATAGAACCGGAAGAATCCACCAATTACTGACCAATTGATGAATGCACAGTGGTGGAACAGGGTGGGGAGGGAGGGGGGGGTGGCGGGGAAATCCTGTCCAGTGTTTCAAGTTGACCTTTCAGAAAGCTCTGTTCCTTTGAAACTTGTACAGCGACTCCTCTCTGCTCCATGCCTTCGTCCACCATGGGTTCCGCAGTCTGAAATTCCCCTCCTAATCGTTCCTGCTTCTATACCTTTTCCCTATCAGATCGTCATTGAAACCTGCTTCTGTTACTAAGCTTTGGTGAAACTTTCTTTCCGCGACTCGACATTCATTTCTCTCAGACTTCAATCAAGTGCCTTCAGGCGCCATTCCCTGGCAAAGTTGCGTCATGAATGTTTTTGCAGCTTTTGCTGGAGAGGAAGTTTCTTGAAGCATGAGGCCTATCAGCAATCTCAAAGTGTTTTCAAGGTCATTAAGAGGATCAATGAAAGGGTCAACCACCTGTTAAACAGACGTTACTAGGAAAGCTAATGTTCTACATTCTATAGTTTAGGTTAGAGGGTCATTAGATTGGTTCCACTGGTCGGCGCAACATCGAGGGCCGAAGGGCCTGTACTGCGCTGTAATGTTCTATGAATGTTCGCCTTTATCGCAAGAGAATTTGTGGACAGGAGTCGTGAAGTCTTAATTCAATTGTATGTGAGCTTGGTTATACCACACCCCACCTACTGTGCACAGTTTTGGTCCTCTTACATCAGAAAGGATACCATTGCCACAAAGGGAGTGTACTGACGTTTCACCAGACTTGTTCTGGGGATGGTGGGACTGTCCCGTGAAGACACATTGGGCACAGTGGGCCTGTCTCCTCTAGAGTTTTGAAGAATGAGAGGTGGTCTCATTGAAACCTACACAATACTTAAAGGAATACATAGGATAGGAGCAGGTAAGATGATTCCATCGGCTGGGGAGTCTAGAACGAGGGGCCACAATTTCAAAATAAGGGGGATATAATTTAAGACTGAGATGAGGAGAAATTTCTCTAACACAGAGGGTTGTGGATCTTTGGAATTCTCTACCTTGGAGCACTGTGGAAGCTCAGTCATTGAGAATGCTTATGGTAGAGCTTGATAGATTTCTAATTAACAATAATGTAAAGAGTTAAGGGGGGAGTGTGGGTAAAAGGTATTGAAGAGTCTAATAGCCATGATCATACTGAACAATGGAGCAGACTCGATGGGCTGAATGGCCTACTCCTGCTCCTATGTCCCATGCCTGGGCGGCATTGTGGCACAGTGGTTAGTTAGCACTGCTGCCTCACAGCGCCAGGGTCCTGGATTCAATTCCGGCCTCAGCTCACCGTCTGTGTGGCGTTTGAAACATTCTCCCCATGTCTGCATGGGTTTCCTCCGGGTGCTCCAGTTTCCTCCCACATTCCAAAGACATGTGGGTTAGGTGGATTGGCCATGCTAAATTATCCCTTAGTATCAGAGGGATTAGCAGGATAAACATGAAGGGTTACAGGAATAGGGCTTGGATAGGATTGTGGTCAGTGCAAACCTGATGGACCGAATGGCTTCCTTCTACACTGTAGGGATTCAAGAGAAGTTGAAAAGTAAGAAGTTAGCAGTAGGAATGAAAGTTAGTCTAGAATAGAATTTAATACTAATTATGACTCATTGGGTCACTACGAGGCTTTGATGCTTAATTGTATTCTTTAGTGTAGTTCAAAGCCACACAGACCAGACATTGACAATAAATATTATAAACATTACCAATTACCTTTGGAAACAAAATGAGGAGGAATTTCTTCAGAGGGAGGTGAATCTGTGGAATTCATTGCCACAGAAGGCTGTGGAGGCCAGGTCATTGAGTGTCTTTAAGACAGAGATGGATAGGGTCTTGATTGGTGAGGGGATGAAAGGTTACGGGGAAAAGGCAGGAGAGTGGAATTGAAAATCTTATCTGTCATGATTGAATGGTGAAGCAGGCTCGAATGGCCTAATTCTGCTCCTACATCTCATGGTCTTATGGTCTAATATCACACAGAGGTCACCAAAACATGAGAACAGATAATAGCTATGGCAACGAGGAAAGTCTCATGGATTTTATTTGTGTGCATTTATCTTATCCATCCATTTCCTATTTATGAGCAGGCCCAATAGGACATAATTAATTTGTTGGAAAATTTGGCATGGCAATATCCACTTACATTTCACAGCTGACAGAAATTTGTTCCTTTGCAGGATGGTTTTGTACATTCAGAGATTGAATTTAGCTCTGAGTCATACAGATATTACACATCTTACCGACAGCTTGGTCAGAACTGGATTTTAAGGAGCATCTTGAATTGGAGGAGGGAAGGAGAGAGGTTGCGAGGTTGTAGCTTAGGACCTAGACAGCTGAAGGTAGGACCAATGGTGGACTGACAAAGATCGGGGGTGTGTTAGAAGACAGAATTGGAGATTTCAGTGGTTTGGTGAACTGAAGGGGCTCACAGAGATAGGGAGGACTGAACCCATGACCGCACTGGAAAAACAAGAATGAGAATTGTTCAGTCAACTTGTTCCAGACTGAGGACCGATATCAGGCGGGTTGCTGAATGACAGCCAGAATTCTCCAGCTGTTCACGCTGGTGGGATTCTCCAGCCCCACTGGCAGTGCACCTGTCCTTGGGTTTCCTGTTGGTGTGGATTGACATCAATGGGAATTCCCACTGACAGCAGCGAGACTGGAGAATCCCACCACTAGCAAACAACACACCACCTCCCACCAATGGGAAACATGTGCCAGGGAGGTTGGAGAATTTCGCCCACTATGTTTGATGATTAAGGAGGGAGGATGAAGACATTCTTGATTCTTCATTCTCATAGTAGCGGTCAAGATGATTGGGCACTTCTCTTGGTTTCAAAATTCTTGATGTAATTGATATTGTATTAAACCGAAACCCAGGGCTGAGACATTGTGTTGTCTTTCGCTACATCTACAGGCTTTTTGTAGGATTAAGTGCTTCCACCTTCTATCCTCTGGAAACCTGAGCCCATCCAAATCTCTTTTGCCTGTATCCTAACTTGCACCAGTCCTGGTCACCCATCCCCACTATGCTCACTGTCCTACATTGACTCCCAGTCTGAAAATGCCTTGATTTCAAAATTCTCATCCTTGTTTTGCAGATCCACCCCTCTCTATCTCTGGGCAACAAGCCACAAGGTAAGGCCAAGACATCACAGGGGGCAAAAAGGGTTGGACGCAAGCCGAAAGCAAAGTGGCAAAGCACGAAGGGACATGTCCTCTCTTTGCCTGACCACAAAAAAATCTCTGCAAACCCTTCCAACTCTCCAACCCTCTGGAATCTCTATTTTTCTTCAGTTACGCACTCTTCCACATCCCTGACATTTTTCTTCCGCTCCAATTGATCATAGGTTCAGCTGCGTGGTTCTGGAATTCTAAATATCTTCATCTCTTAACTTCTCTCTCCTCCTCTAAGATGCTCCTTAAAACTTACCGCTGGCACGATGACACAGTGGTGAGCACTATTGCCTCACAGCACCAGGGACACGAGTTCAATTCGCAGCCTCAGTTGGCTGTATGTGTGGAGTTTGCACATTCCCCCTGTGTCTGCGTGGGTTTCCTCTGGGTGATCCGGTTTCCTCCCACACTCCAAAGATGTGCGGGTTAGGTTGATTGGCCAGGTTAAATAGACCCTAATGACAGGGTAAATGTGTAGGTTTACGGGAATAGTGCCTGGTCAGTACAGATTTGATGGGCTGAGTGGCCTCCCTCTGTACTGTTGGGATTCTATGGATCCTAGCCCAAGCTTTTGGTAAGATGTGCAATATCTATGTAGCCCGGGAAGGGCCCGAGGATGTTCCATGACAATAAAGGTGCTACAGAAATGCAAGTTGTTGTCATTGCCTCGGAGAGCTATAATGCAGAAACTGTACGAAGTTTGACACAAATAGTAGAAACAGGAGTGATCCACATGGCGGAGCCTTTGATTCCTTTGATGTCAAATATAAACATTTCTGTTGGAGGAGAGGCATTAGGAGGACTGATTAAGCCAGACCACATGTGGAAGTTAAACAGTGGTCAATCATCGCTCTGCACGGACATTCCCAATTTGTTAGAGAAGGTAAACAACCAGAACAAAAAAACTCTCAAAATTGGGCCTTGTCAATATTAACCCGAAAATGCCTAAAAGAATTCTCCATATTTGCATGTTCTTCCCATGTCTGTGTGGGCTTCCTCCGGGTGCTCCGGTTTCCTCCCACATTTTGAAAGACGTGCTGGTTAGGCGCATTGACCCGAACAAGCGCCAGAGTGTGGCAACTAAGGGAATTTCACAGTAACTTCATTGCAGTTTTAATGTAAGTCTTCTGACTAATAAATAAACTTTAACTTTAAATTCCTTTGCTCACTCTTTTAATGGACACACGGTGGCACAATGGTTAACACTGCTGCCTCGTGGTGCCAGAGACCCGGGTTTGATTCGCAGCTTGGGTCACTGTCTGTGCAGAGTCTGCATGGTCTCCCTGTGTCTGTGTGGGTTTCCTCTGGGTGCTCTGGTTTCCTCCCACAGTCCAAGAGACATGCTGGTTAGGTGCGTTGGCCGTGCTAACTTCTTCCCCAGTGTATTCAAACAGATGCTGGAGTGTGGCGACTGGGGGATTTTCACAGTAACTTCATTGCAGAGTTAATATAAGCCTACTTGTGACACGAATAAATAAAATCAATCCAGCTATTTTAAATAAATCAGCACCTCAGTAAAATAGAAGGCAACTGGATTGAGGAGGAAAGCATGCAACACGCTTGTGTACAAATAAAGAGACTAATTGCAATGTCAAAATGCAAAATATTTGTGTACGCACTTATTTCTTTAGTGCTCTGGCCACTGTAGAATTTGCCTCAAATGCAAATGATGCTGTTTTCTTACTCGGCTTAGGCAATATTGCAGAACCACTTCTTGAAACAATATAAGTATTTATTGTTTTTCAGAAATGCACACAGGAACACTTTTATGTGTGTGTGGGCGGAATGCAAATTTTATACTGGGAATAAAGCCCTGTCCATAAACACAGTATTATGGAATTCCATTATATAACCACCCCTCTTATATGTTAGTATTAATGGTATTTATCATATTGTTGGTGGTAAAGTACAGAGATTACACTGGCTAGACAACAGTGAGTGAATAAAGGAGAGTTTCACTAACATGCCTGTGTGAACAATGAAATAATTCGCATTGGCCGCAAAATTGTGAATAGGTTAGGCTTGCAGGGCCTAAGATACAAAGACCGTTCTCTAATCGCTAATTGAAAATATGAAAAGAGTAAGAAGGCAAAGGGGAGAGAGCTTTTAATATAATGTACACCCCCCCCCCCCCCCCCCCCCCACGAGCTTAACCCCGCAACCCGTCGAGGTGTTAAGAGGATGTCACAAACAAAGCTTCCTCCTCTGTGGGAGTATCTTAGTATTTGTCATATAGACCAGCCACTTCAGGTGTCTGCTTTCCTGCGGGGAGTTGGCATGCTAATGTCAGCAGTGAGGTTCTGTCAATAGGAAATAACGTAATGGAATCTGGACCAGTCCTTGAAGCTCTTCTGCCAAAAGACTTATAAGAGAAGCAGTGTCAAAGCTAACACTGCGGGGTTAATCACCCTTTAATGAGGAAGAAAGCAATTGCTCGAAAGGATCCAACAACCTCTTAAAGGCTACAATTTTTCCATGATTACACTTTTTTAAAAAGATGATGGACTAGTCCTCATGACAATGTAAGAAGCCATGGGAATCTTAATAAAGATTTTGAAAATTCACTCTTTTTTTAAATATTCATTTATGGGACGTGGGTGTCGCTGGTTGGTCAACATTTATTGCCCATCCCTAGTTGCCCTTGTTCAAAGGGCAGTTGAGAGTCAACCACCTTGCTGTGGATCTGGAGTCACATGTGGACCAGATGAGGGAAGGACGGCAGATTTCCTTCCCTAAAGGACATTATGCTTTGTGATAATCAAATCTGATTTTGCCTCATTTTATTATGAGGACAAGTTGCTGTGCTGAGGTTACTTTCGGGAAATAAGAATCATAGAATTCCTACAGTGTAGAAAGAGGTCATTCAGCCCATCGGATCTGCACCGACAACAATCCCACCTAGGGCCTATGACCGTAACCCTACATTTTCATCCTGCTAATCCCTCTGACACTAAAGATCAATTTAGCATGGCCAATCAACCTATCTTTGGAGTGTGAGAGAAAACCGGAGCACCTGGAGGAAACCCATGCAGACATGGGGAGAACATGCAGACTCCACACAGGCTGGAATTGAACCTGAATCCTTGGCTCTGTGAGGCACCAGTGCTAACCATTGTGCCTCCGTGCTGCCCAAAGCTTTCTCATTCCCCTCAAGAGTGGGTTCGCTCTTTGTTGTTGGTGACATTTGCTGGGAGGAGATCCTGTACCAGTTTCATAGAGGTCTTTGTGTGAACGAGGGGAGAATTAATTGGGGAGAGTTATTCTTACATTTTAATTTTACAAACCTTTGAATGTTGATGAGATGGTGTTGGGGTTGAAAAACAAAACTGGAGCTATTTGATTTCTGGCTGCCTGTTTGAAAATTGTCAATCCAATCTCCCCAGCCAGCAATGTGTCTGAAAATAATCGAGGTTTCTTTTCCACTTAAAGTAAAATGCAAAAAAAAAAGGACAAAGGAAAAGGAATAGACTATTTAGTCCTTTGCGGCCTATTCAATCCTTCAATGTATTTGTTGCAGATCTGTGACTTTGTATCAACACCATTGCCCCATTTCTCTACTCCAGGTGGACTAAAATCTAGCCAACTCAGTTTTAAAATTAACAATTGATCTGATATCAATCATCATTTGCAGAACTGAATTCCGATGTTCTCCCAGCCTCTGTATGTAAAAATGTTCCCTCATTAACTTCACTCCTGACATATCCTTTGGTTAATTTGAGGGGAGCAGAAACTCATAATGCGGTAGTAAGCACTCTCTCATACCCACAGTGGCAGAATGGTTAGCCCTGCTGTCTCACAGCACCAAGTACCCGGGTAAGCAACCAGAACAAAAAAACCCTCAAAGTTCGGTCTTTTCAATAGTAACACAAAATGCCTAAAAAGATCTTAGTGTATAAGATGTTGAGAGGTATTGATTGGGTGGATTCTCAGAGGCTTTTTTCCAGGGTTGAAATGGCCGCCACAAGGGGACACAGGTTTAAGGTGCTGGGGAATAGGTACAGAGGAGATGTCGGGGTAAGTTTTTCACTCAGAGGATGGTGGGATCGGCTGCCGGCGGTGGTGGTGGAGGCAGATTCGATCAGATCTTTTAAGAGACTTTTGGATGAGTACGTGGGACTTAGTAAGATTGAGGGTTATAGGTAAGCCTAGTAGGTAGAGATATGTTCGGTGCAACTTGTGGGCCGAAGGGCCTGTTTGTACTGTAGTTTTTCTATGTTCTACGTTCTATGAAATTCCTTTGTTCGCTCGTTTAATGGTGGCACAGTGGTTAGCATTGCTACTTCACAGTGCTAGGGACCCAGGGTTCAATTCCCAGCTTGGGTCATTGTATGTGTGGAGTCTGCATGCTCTTCCCGTGTCTGCATGGGTTTCCTCTGGATGCTCTGGTTTCCTCCGACAGTCTGAAAGACGCGCTCGTTAGGTACATTGGCCATGCTAAATTCTCCCCCGGTGTACCCGAGCAGGCACCGGAGTGTGGCTACTAGGGGATTTTCACAGTAACTTCATTGCAGTGTTAACGTAAACCTAGTTGTGACACTAATAAATAAGCAAAACCCTGATCTTTTTTGTCATTTTCTCAGTAAAGTTGTTTTTAAGTTTATTTATTAGTCACAAGTAAGGCTTACATTAACACTGCAATGAAATTCCCCTTGTCGCCACACTTCAGCACCTGTTTGGGTTAATGAAACTAACCAGCGCGTCTTTTCATTTTTCAGTATCTCTGTGGTTATTGTTCCTCCAGACACTTTCTGTTATTTCTCCTCAATTTCCATTTCTGTTTCCCCCTCTCTGTATCACACTGAGATCAAAACCAAAGCAAGACAGGATGCCACCTTCCACATTCACTCCTCCCGCCACTCACAGACAGTGGCAGCAGTGTGTACCATCTTCAAGATGCATCACAGCAACGCGCCAAGGCTCCTTCAACAATGCCTTCCAAAACTGTGACCTCTACCACTTAGAAGGACAAATGCAGTGGCTGCATGGGAAGATCATCACCTGCAAGTTCCCCTCCAAACCACAATCCTGTCTTGGAAACATATCTTAAGAAGTCTCACAACACCAGGTTAAAGTCCAACAAGTTTATTTGATAGTAAACCCGCAAGCTTTCCTTCATCAGATGAGTGGAAGGTTCTGATCAGATATGCCCTTCGCTGATCATATCGCATATCTGATCAGAACTTTCCACTCATCTGACGAAGGAACAGTGTTCTGAAAGCTTGTGGGTTTACAATCAATTAAACTTGTTGGACTTTAACCTGGTGTTGTGAGATTTCTGACTGTGTTTACCCCAGTCCAACGCCGGCATCTCCACATCTTGGAGATATATCGCCATTCCTTCACTGTCGTTGGATTAAAACCTAGGATCTTCTGCCCTTTGGGTGTACCTACACCACATAGAAGCAGCGGGATGGCAGTGGGGCGGCACGCTAGCACAATGGTTAGCACTGCTGCTTCACAGCTCCAGAGACGGGGTTCGATTCCTGGTTTGGGTCACTGTCTGTGTGGAGTTTGCACATTCTCCTCGTGTCTGCGTGGGTTTTCTCCGGGTGCTCCGGTTTCCCCCCACAATCCAAAGATGTGTGGGTTAGGTTGATTGGCCATGCTAAAATTGCCCCTTAGTGCCCTGAGATGCATAGATTAGAGAGGTTAGTGGGTAAAATATATTGGAGTATGAGGTTAGGGCCTCGGTAGGATTGTGGTTGGTGCAGACTCAATGGGCTGAGTGGCCTCTTTCTGTGCTGTAGGGTTTCTATGATTCGGTTCAAGAAGAAGGTTTGCCATCACCTTCTCAAGGGCAATTAGGAATGAATAATAAACGTTGGCCTAGCAATGCCCACAAACTGTAAAATAATATATATCTTTTAAAATTGCAACTTTTTGCACTGTTTTCTACTCAACTCCTTATCTGAAGATGTATATTGTTGCTATAGTGGGAGTACAACAGAGGTTTACCAGGCTGATTCTTGGGATGGCAGGTCTGTCATATAAGGAGAGACTGTTAGGATTATATTCATTAGAGTTCAGAAGAGTGAGAGGGGATCTCATAGAAATTTACACAATTCTAACAGGGTTAGACAGGGTAGATTAAAAAAAAATGTTTCCAATGATGGGGGAGTCCAGACAAGGGGTCATAGTTTGAGGACAAGGGGCAAACCTTTTAGAGCTGAGGTGAGGAGAACTTTTTTCACCCAGAGGGTGGAGAATGTGTGGAATTCACTGCCACAGAAAATTGTTGAGGCCAAAATGACATAGAACATAGAACACTACAGCACAAACAGGCCCTTCGGCCCACGAGTTGTGCCGATCACATCAACACCTATCTATAACCCCCAATCCCATAAAACCCCATATACTCATCCAGAAGTCTTTTAAAAGACCCCAGCGAGTTTGCCTCCACCACCACTGACGGCAGCCGATTCCACTCACTCACCACCCTCTGAGTGAAAAACTTACCCCTAACATCACTTCTGTACTTTCCTCCCCGCACCTTAAATCTGTGTCCTCTCGTAGCGACCATTTCAACCCGGGGAAATAGCCTCTGAGAATCCACCCTATCCATTCCTCTCAACATTTTATAAACCTCTATCAGGTCGCCTCTCAACCTTCGTCTCTCCAGGGAAAAGAGACCCAGCTCCCTCAACCTAACTCCATAAGGCATGCCTCCCAGTCCAGGCAACAACCTTGTAAATCTCCTCTGTACCCTTTCAATAGCTTCTACGTCTTTCCTATAGTGAGGCGACCAGAACTGCGCACAGTACTCCAAATGAGGCCTGACAAGGGTCTTATAAAGTTGCAGCATTACCTCCCGACTCCTAAACTCAATCCCTCGATTAATGAAGGCCAGTACACCATACGCCTTCTTGACCACCTCTTCCACCTGCGAGGCCGATTTAAGAGTCCTGTGGACCCGGACCCCAAGATCCTTCTGCTCTTTAACACTACTAAGACTCCTGCCCTTGATAGTGTACTCGTTCATCCCATTGGTTCTGCCAAAATGGACGACTACGCATTTATCCGCGTTGAAGTCCATCTGCCATTTCTCCGCCCAGTCCTGCATCCTATTTATGTCCTGCTGCAACTTTTATGACGTGTGATTTCAAGAAGAAATAAGATATAGCTCTTGGGGCTGAAGGGATCAAGGGATATGGTAGGAAAGGGGGATCAGGATATTGAATTTGATGATCAGCCATGGTCAAAATGAATGACGGAGCAGGCTTGATGGGCTGAATGGCCTACTCCTGCTTCTAGTTCCTATGTTTCCATGATACATTGCTACCTACAAAAGTATGAAACTGCATGTCTCCCCGAGTCTTCCATTCCTCCTATATTCTGGGCGATATTAAAATGTGAGCTCGGTGCAATCTAATCAACAACCCTTGACAGATCCTATCTCTGATTATACTCTAAGGAATGGTTTTCTCCATTCATAAATGTCTCCCCATTTAAAAAGTAATTGCAACCATGATTCTACACATAAAAGAAATAAAAGCTCTCTGCATGTACTTTGCTGGTATCAGTGAATATTAAAGATTCCACCTCACTCTCTGAAGAGCAGAACGTTCCTCTTCTGCCCCGGTCAACAGATACCATTAAAAGCAATCATTCAGCTCATGGCTTTGAGATGAGAACCTCTTGTGTTGTAAAATGGCAGCCCTGACTGCTTAGATGGCTGTAATCATCGCACTTCAGAATTGCCCGTGAAGCATTTAGCTGTGTTTTTGAGTGATGTGATAAGGTGTTAGATAAATTCAAGTTTTTATACGCTTTTGCAACACATCCTATTATTACCAAGAACAGTTATTCTGAACAATGCCAGTTCTGGAATTCAAAGAGGATGACTACAAAGCCTTGATTTTCTCAGAACGTGGCTGGCAATGTCAGCTTCCACAGGTTGTGTCATAATTAAATGACAATGGGATATTTTTTCACAAAATTGTGTTTGAAAAGACGCCACACACCACAAGGACTGAAGTGGTTCAAGAAGGCATGATACCATGTCTGCGTGGGTTTCCTTTGAGGCTGCAGTTTCCTCCTACATTCCAAAGACGTGTCGGTTAGGTTTATTGGCCATGCTAAATTTTCCCTCAGTGTACCGGAACAAGTGCTGGAATGTGGCGATGATGAGATTTTCACAGTAACTTCATTGCAGTGTTAATATAAGACTACTTATGACTAATAAATAAACTTTAAAAATATTGAATCCTAGAGTGCAGAAGGAGGCCATTCATCCCATTGGGTTTGCACCGACCACAATCCCACCCAGGCCCTATCCCCATAACCCCATGCATTTACCCTAGCTATCCCCATGACACAAAGGGGAAATTTAGCATGGCCAATACACCTAACCTGCACATCTCTTGGACTGTGGGAGGAAACCGGAGCATCCGGTGGAAACCCACGCAGACACGGGAAGAATTTGCAGACTCCACACAGACAGTCACCCAAGCCAGGAATTGAACCCAGCTCCCTGGCACTGTGGGGCAGTAGTGCTAACCACTGTGCCACCGTGCCGCCCGATATCATTGACAATCAATGTCCCCCAGAGAAATGTCTCTGAAGTGGCCCGAAGCCCTTTCATTTTGTGGGCACAAGTGATCCTGTTATTTAGAACAGTTGAACCATAGAATCTCTAAACTGCAGAAAGAGACCATTCGACCCATCGAGTCTGCTCTGATTCTCTGAAAGACCATCCCACCCAGGACCACTGCTCCACCCATAACCCTGTGCATTTACCATGGCTAATCTCCCTAACCTACACATCTTTGGACAGTAAGGGGCAATTTACCATGGCCAATCCATCTAACCTCTGCATCTTTGGAGTGCGGGAGAAGACCAGGGCACCTGGAGGAAACCCACGCAGACATGAGGAGAATGTGCAAACTCCACACAGACAGTCAACCGAGATCGGAATTGAACCTGGGTCCCTAGCAGTGTAGGGCAGCAGTGCCACCCACTGTGCCAATAATTGAGAACAGAGAAAACCTAGGGAAATCCTGGGCCAAAGAATTAGGCTCTCGCCCGACAATAGTAAAATTATGTAACAATTCACAATTTTATTCTCAACCCTACTCTACAGCTGAATATGAATGGGTCAATTCTAAGTCAAGTCATTCTTCCCTGAGGAAGCTGGGATGGTTACAAGGAAGACAAAATTGCTTTGGTCACATAGCCAGATGCAATGGGAGCAAAACAGAAGACCCCTACTCCCACCAGTCAGATAATTAGCATATTTCTTCCCATTTGTGCCACACAAGTGTCAGGTGATGACCATCACCATCAAAAGAAAATCAAACCATCTCCCCTTGATATTCAATGGCAATATTATCGCTGATTTCTTCCATCCTCAACATCCCAGAGGTTACCATTGGACAGAACATTGGGAATTCTGCAATGGATAACTCATCCCCCTCACTCTGCAACTCCAGTCTACCATCTAGAAAGTGCAGGAAGGTGACTATTACTGATTTAAAGTTTATTTATTAGTGTCATACGTAGGCTTATATTAACACTGCAATGAAGTTACTGTGAAAATCCGCTAGTCACCACATTCTGGAACCTGTTTGGGTACACTGAGGGTGAATTTTTTCATGGGCAATGCACCCTAACCAGCACGCCTTTCAGACACTGGGAGGGAACCACAGCACCCAGGGGAAACCTACGTAGACAGGGGGAGAACGTGGATTCTGCACAAACAGTGATCCAATACCAGAACTGAACCCACATCCCTGGCACCATGAAGCAGCAGCACTAACCATTGTGCCATCGTTTATGTGAACATAGGGTACAGTTTCCTTTCCACATTATATGTGTGGCAAAACGGTAAACATGTCAACAGACATTGTGACAATCTCTCCCTTTGAAGTGAGGATAGAACGAATCTGGGCTGTGCTAAGCTAGTTAAAATACCCTGCCAATGTTTGCTCTATTCAACGCTTCTCTAGAAACTAAAATGGAGAAGGGTGTTTAATGGTTCAAGCCAATATTGTGTATTTTGCACTGTTTTCAAAGTTAACATTCTCCCACCCCCTGGGCTTAAACACGAAGGATTGATTTCAGCTGGCACTCTCTAGTCATGTTCTGTCACACTAAATTCCAAAAGCCACTCCACAAATGTCCCTCTGCAATGCCTACTACCCCACCCCGTAACCCCCAGTCCACCCTGCTGCGCTTCATGTGCCCATTAAACTAGCTTTAACACCCTTGTCCCAATATTCCAATTCCTCCAATGTCTTGCTCAACCTTACCTCTCACATTCAGTTTCTGGTTTGTACTCTCCCCTAGGCTGTTACGGTTTTGCTGTTTCTTTTGCTCCACCATCAGAGAGAAATTGTTTGGATATTATGCCCCTGCTCTCTGGAATTTTCTTCTGTTTGCCTTGTGACCTCCTACTTTGCGTTCAAATCTTCCCTCAAAAGCAATACCTTTAATCTTGATTTCAGTCTTGTTTATTCCATTCTCCTTCAAAATCTTTTCTTGCCACTGAGGACAACTAAGAGATTTTTTCTTAATGTGTAGAGTGCTATAAAATTGCGATGGTTGTTTGCAATAGCTCTTTATCTCCTCGTTTCGGCTGAACTCACGAATCCATGTTTCTCACCTTCAACTGGTGAAAGTTATTATAACTCATGGATCAAGAACAAAACATGATTATCTGAAGAGAAGTTAAATGTGAATAACATTTCCGAATATTTTTCTACCAATCGGCCACAGCTGAAGAGATGCTGTATTACCAAGCAACAGAACAGAACCTATTGTCAACCGAGATTACAAAGGACAAGAGCTACCTGTATAAAGAAGATAAATTATTCCATACGTTAACCTTTTATTCAGCTCAAGGGCAGTGCAAAATAAATATTGAGTTCCATTTTTAGCCTTTATTGTCTAAATCAAAAATCATAGAAGCAATGCATTATATAGTCCTATATTCTGTATCACATTATGAGTCCATTAGGTTAACAGTTCATTGCTGCAGTTCTCCACTGTAATCAATGATTGCATTTCTGAAATGTTATTTTTGAATATTTTCTTTTCTGTTCTCTTGCCTCCACTGACTTGATTGGTGGTTTTGTTCTACAGGAACAGAATTGTTTGGTGGTTCAGTTCCAGAAGCATTTACCTGAATGTTGGCACAGTTCTACAGGCTCTGGCCAACTTTTGAAAATTGGTTTGATCATTCTTCATGCCTAAGTGACAAGCCTGGATGTCAACAGGCTATGTGTTGAATGCTCTGACACGTGAGGAAATCCAATGCTTCAAACCAAGTTGCTGTGTCTGTTAGGATTATATTCGCTGGAGTTTAGAAGAATGAAAGGGGATCTCAGAGAAACTTATAAAATTCTAACAGGACTAGACAGGATAGATTCAGAAAGAATGTTCCCAATGGTGGGGGAGTCCAGAACTGGGTTGGGGGGGGGGGGGGGGGGGGGCGTGGAGGGAGGGGGGAGGTGGTGGAGTCAGAATTTGAGGATAACGGGTAAACCTTTTCAGACTGCGGTGAGGAGAATGGTAAATGTGTGGAAGTCACTGCTTCAGAAAGTAGTTGGGGCCAAAATGTTGTGTGATTTCAAGAAGAAATTAGATCTAGCTCTTGGGGCTAAAGGGATCAAGGGAAATAGGGGGAAGGCCGGGAGAGGATAGTGAATTTGATGATCCGCCATGATCAAAATGAATGGCGCAATGGGCTTGAAGGGCTGAATGGCCTACTCCTGTTTCTATCCTCTATGTATGTTTCTGTGTATGTACAACACTGGTACATTTTCCACTGTTTTGTGTTAGCCAGTTCCATTCTATAACGTATTGGCTTGCAGAGTTATGAGATAGGAACACTCTATAGACTATTAGGACTATTAGGTGACTGGTTGTGGATCAGGAGTCAAACTCATGGATTCTTAACTTTCCCCACAGGTACAAAGGGATACTCATTCCTCCCCCCTTCTTCCTCCCAACTCCACACATTAAGTAAGTTATCATAATTCTTCCAGTTGCATACTGTGGGCACTTTTAAAACACGTTTCTGATTAGGGAAAAGGTGGCGTGAACTGAATTGGTCACTGGGGAAGTATCTAGATGCATTCCAGCTCGAACAGAAAATAGTTTCACTCATGCATTACACGTCCTTTTCTTGTTCTCGTTTGCCCTACTGAAGTTATTAAAACTTTCAAAGATAAACACTGAGCAATGTATTTGTAATCAATCACAAAGAAAACAAGACAGTTATGAAATTGTAACCAGCACTGGTTTGTATTATCATTAAAAAAAGCCAAAGCATTGACAAACTGATTAACACAACAAATATTTAATTCAAACAAGGTAAATATTTACAAGTTGATCATGGTGCATTTTGTTCATGTGGTGGTTTACGGAATCATACAGTTTATTTTCAAACATGCTACTTACATCCCTCTGCAAATAAAGAATATTACATAATTCTGAATTAATAGAAGGGCTCAGGTCACCTGTGGAAGTTATTGTGTGAGACAAACCAAAGGAGGGAGGTTTTTTTAAGGTTTCCAGGCATTATTGCACCAAACAGCCGGACATAAGAAACAGGAGCTGGAATAGATTATTTGACCCTCCGAGTTTGCTCATCCAGTCATGGCTGATCTTCTATCCCAACTCCATCTTTCTGTACTATCCCCTTATCCCTTATTTCCCTCAGTGTCCAAAATTCGATGGACCCGAGGGCAGTGGATGTTGTCCACATGGACTTTAGTAAGGCCTTTGACAAGGCCCCTCATGGCAGATTTGTGCAGAAAGTGAAGTTGCATGGGATCAGAGGTGAGCTAGCAAGGAGGATATAAAACTGGCCTGGCCAAAGAAGACAGGGGTAACAGTGGAAGAGTGCGTTTCTGAATGGAGGGCTGTGACAAGTGATGTTCCTCAGGGATCAGTGCTGGGACCTTTGCTGTTTGTAATATAGAACATAAGAAATAGGAGCAGGAGTAGGCCATCTAGCCCTTCGAGCCTGCCCCGCCATTCAATAAGATCATGGCTGATCTGTCGTGGCTCAGTTCCACTTTCCCGCCCTCTCCCCATAACCCTTAATCCCCTCTCTTATCAAAAACAATAGAACAGTACAGCACAGTACAGGCCCTTCGGCCCTCAATGTTGTGCCGAGCAATGTCCAAACTTAAGATCAAGTTATCCCACTCCGTATCATTCTGGTGTGCTCCACGTGCCTATCCAATAACTGCTTGAAAGTTCCTAAAGTGTCCAACTCCACTATCACAGCAGGCAGTGCATTCCACACCCCAACCATTCTCTGACTAAAGAACCTACCTCGGACATCCCTCCTATACCTCCCACCATGAACCTTATAGTTATGCCCCCGAGTAACAGCAATATAGGAAAATGTAACTGGATTGATTAGTAAGTTTGCGGACGACACAAAGGTTGGTGGATTTGCAGACAGTGATGAGGACCATCAGAGGATACAGCAGGATATGGATCAGTTGGATACTTGGGCGGAGAGATGGCAGATGGAGTTTAATCTGGACAAATGTGATGTAATGCATTTTGGAAGGTCTAATACAGATAGGAAATATACAGCAAATGGCAGAACCCTTAAGAGTGTTGATAGACAAAGGGATTTGGGTGTACAGGTACACAGAAAGTGGCAATGCAAGTGGAGAAGGTAGCCAAGAAGGCGTACGGCATGCTTGCCTTCATCAGCCAGGGCATTGAATTTAAAAATTGGCAAGTCATGTTGCAGCTTTATAGAACCTTAGTTGGGCTGCACACTGACCACTGCATACAGTGGTCAATTCTGGTTGCCAGACTACCAGAAGGATATGGAGGCTTTGGAGAGGGTACAGAAAAGATTTACCAGGATGTTGCCTGGTATGGAGGGCACTAGCTATGAGGAGAAGTTGGAGAAACTTGGTTTGTTCTCACTGGAGCCGATGGAGGTTGAGGGGTAACCTGATAGAAGTCTACAAGATTATGAGAGGCATGGACACAATGGATAGTCAGAAGCTTTTTCCCAGGATGGAAGGGTCAATTATTAGGGGGCACAGGTTTAAGGTGCGAGGGGCAAGGTTTAAAGGAGATATACGAGGCAGATTTTTTACACAGAGTGTAGTGGGTGCCTGAAGCATGTTGCTGGGAATAGTAGTGGAAGCGGATACGGTAGTGACTTTTAAGGGGCGTCTTGACAAGTACATGAATAGGATAGGAATAGAGAGATACTGCCCCCGGAAGGTTAGGGGATTTTAGTTAAGTTGGGCAGCATGGTTGGTGCAGGCTTGGAGGGCCGAAGGGCCTGTTCCTGTGCTGTAGTTTTCTTTGATCTTTGCTCTTTGTAAATGCATTTAATGACTGAGTATCCTCCACTGCTGTAAGCAATTCCAAAGATTCACAATTTGAGTGCAAAATTTGATTTTAGCACAAAATGGAATGCAACAGTTCAAGAAGGCAGCTCACCACCATTTTCTGAATCATAGAATCCCTACAGTGCAAAAGGAGACCATTCGGAACATTGAGTCTGCACCAACAACAATCCTATCCAGATCTTATTCCCACAACACCATATATTTATCCTGCCAATAATCTCCTAACACTAGGGTCAATTTATCATGGCCAATCAACCTAATTCACACATCTTTGGAGTGTGGGAGGAAACCGGAGCTCCGGGAGGAAACATGCAGACATGGGGAAAATGTGCAAACTCCGTACAGACAATGAACTCGAGGCCTGAATTGAACCCGAGTCCCTGGTGCTGTGAGGCAGTAAGGCTAACTACTGTGCTATCATGCCACCCCTGAAGGGCAATTAGGGATGAGCAATAAATGCTGACCTAGCTAGTGTTGCCACATCTCTTGAAAGAATATATTAAAAAAATCAATGCTGACAATCCAATGCAATATTGAATTGTTGGAGGTTTTGTCTTTTGGAAGAGCTATAAAACCTTGGGCTCTTCTGCCTGCTATAACATATCACATAGCACAGTGTCAAAGGAGAGGAAGAGAGTTATTCCCATTATCCAGGACAACATTTATCCCTCAATCGCCGTTAGAAAAAGGATCACCTAGTTATTATCCTATTATGGGAGTTTGCTGTGTGCAAATTGATAACCACATTACAATTCCCTGCATTACAATAGTGACCACATTTCTTAAAATATTTCATTAGTCATGAAGCACTTTGATATGTCCGGTGGTTGTGAAAGGTGCTATATGAAACAAGTCCTTTCTTTTTGTAAGCAAAGCCAAACTTGACAGGCGCCATTTATAAAAATGGGCCATTAACTAACTTCAGTTAATTTCAGGGGGTGGCATGGTGGCACAGTGGTTAGCACTGCTTTCTCACAGCGCCAGGGACCTGGTTCAATTCCTGGCTTGGGTCACAGCCTGTGTGGAGTTTGTACATTCTCCCCGTGTCTGCATGGGTTTCCTCCAGGTGCTTCGGTTTCCTCCATACTCCAGGATCGGTGGTTTGGCCCTTAGTATCAGGGAAATTAACAGTGTAAATGTGTGGCGTTATGGGGATAGGGTCTGGGTAGGATTGTTATTGATACAGGCTCGATTGGCTGAATGGCCTCTTTCTGCACACTAGGGTTTCTATGGTTCTATGAAATGGTTTTAAAAATCACAGACATAATCCAGTTGAAAGGTAGAAACTGTTTGAGGAGCACAGTGGCCCATGCTTGTCCCTACATCCCTGAGTTCTATATGCCTAAGGCTCTAACTCATGCCTCACTGTTGCCTGTGATTGGTTGACAGCTCTGCTAACGGATGCAGTATCAGGGTGAGGCAACTGCAAGTCCCTTCTGAGTGGCCGTTGTGCTGATAAGCATCTGTATCCTGTCCTGTCATGTACGGTTGCCCCAGCAATTGTGGCCGCCTGCCCTGACTAGCACCTCCAGGAGGCGCTGTGACATGGCTAGACCAGAAACAAAGCGGCAGGATTTTCCAATCGTGTCTGCTGTGGGAGTGGAAATTCCCGCCCAATGTCAACGATCTTTTCGCTGGTCGAACAAATTTACTTTCCTGCTCACGATGGTTCCCACAGTGGACGGGGCTGCAAAATTCCACCCATAGATTTGAATACTGTCTCTCATCTGAGGGTATTCTGGGACACTGCATGGCCAATGAAAGTAGTCTTTGGAATGGAGTTACTGTTGCAATGTAGGAAATGTGGCTGCCAATTTGTGCACAGCAAGCTCCCGCAGACAGCTACGTGTCGGGGGACGAGACAATCTGTTTGTGTGCGTGTCTCAGTGATATTGGTTCAAGAATTATTATTGACCAGCGTACCTGGGGACAATTCCAAAATTTCCTTCAAAAGGGATATCTTCGGCATCCACCTGAGAGGGTGCAGTCAGGAAGGGGGCGGGGGGGGGGGGGGGAAATGGGGCAGTGGTGAGGGGGTGGGGAGGTGGGGGCTCAGCTGAACATCTCATCCCGAAAGACACTGACCAAGGGTCTATTCTCTATTCTCTCTTCTCCACAGATGCTGTCAGACCTGCTGAGATTTTCCAGCATTTTGTATTCTCTGTAATGGGTGGCACGGCGGTTAGCACTGTTGCCTCACAGTGCCAGGGCCCCGAATTTGATTCCCAGCTTGGATCACTGTCTGTGTGGAGCCTACACATTCTCCCCATGTCTGCGCTGATGTGGTCCGGTTTCCTCCTACAGTCCGAAAGACGCGCTGGCTAGGTGCACCGGCCATGCTAAATTCTCCCTCAGTGAAACCCGAACAGGCGCTGGAGTGTGGCGACCAGGGGATTTTCACAGTAACTTCATTAAGATACAAAAGTCTGAGGTCACGTACCACTGACTCAAGAACAGTTTCCTCCCTGCTGTCATCAGACTTTTGAATGGACCTACCTCACATTAAGTTGATCTTTCTCTACACCCTAGCTTTGACGGTGACACTACATTCTGCACTCTCTCCTTTCCTTCTCTATGAACAGCATGCTTTGTTGGAGAGCGTGCAAAAATAATACTTTTCTCTGTACACTATAACACACGTGACAATAAGAAATCAAATTTTAAAAGACCAAATCAAACCAAAACTTCTGACTAATAAATAAAGTTTTATGGGATCTGAACCCACAAATCCTGCATAACCTCAGAGGCACAAATGCTGACCAGACGTTTCCTTCTCTATGAACGGTATGCTCTGCCTCGCAAGAAACAATACTTTTCACTGTATGTTAAGCATGCGACAATAATAAATCAAATTAAAAACAAGCACAACTGAAATACACTGACTTATAGAAACTGGAAATATGCTTGCTCAAGACACAACTGCATCTCTTTTTTAAACAAAGCCCCTTTATGACTCAACTTGGGAGAGGATCAAAAATATTTATCGGCCGACCAGCTGGGTTTTTTCTCTCTCTCTCTCTCTGCTTCCCTTCCCCTTTAAATGGGGGCTTGCCGAACAAGCTGTTTGGTGCCGGGGCTGCGTCAGTTGAGAGGACAGCCAGTGCGCTGCAGCCCGGCACAGAGAGAAAAATATATATCTAATAACGGAGGAGGAGGTAGTGGTGGTGGAGGAACAGGAAGGGATCCTGGAAAGACATTATCTGTGTCATTACCAGGAAAGTGGGGTTGGATGTGGTACTGGTTGAGCTAAATGGACTGTTACCGAGCTGGATCATGCTCAGCTGTGACCAGCTTCTGGCGTTTGAAGCAGGAATAAACCTCTGGAAAGGTAAGGGCAGCATTGAACAATCCAGACAAGGATAGGGAGGGAGGGCAAAGGATTATTTTATATATTGCTGCTGCTGCTGCTGCTGTTCCCTGGGCACAAGTTTTGAGTGGAACCTATGCTAATAAATTTAAATAATAATTAAAAAAAACCCACAAATCTTGCAACATGTTTCATTCCCGCGACACCAAGATGCAAAACATCTGATTTTAATAACAAAATAATAAATTTAAAAAAATGTTACCTCATTGGAAAGAAGGGGGCAAAACCCAATTGAGAGAGTTGTTAGTCGAATGTTATTTGCCATCTCTCTTACTGGCCCTTTGCAATGAATACTTTTTGTATCAATCAACTGAGACAATATATCCTGAGATGCTAGAGTGGGGAAAGGAATAAAAAATGTCCAATTGGTGACAATCTCAAAGAGATACTGAGTGGATTCTGACAGATAGAATGTAGCATCTCACAACATCAGGGGGACAAGTCAAGAGATTTAATTTCAGAGAAATCCATACAAACCACATTTAAATCAGATATAAATACAATATTTGTGAATGTAATCTGTATTTCAACAGAATTTGAGTGCACCTGATACAGTAGTAACTTGGTGAGGGCTGTGTGATTTATCTGACATTATCTTTGCACGTGAAGTTGGGCACTGTTGTCTCTGGTTTTATGTGTGCAGCAGGGTGATTTTGGATTTTTAATTTAATTTTTATTTTTCTCATTCTGTCTTTAAAAGCTGAGAGGGATCAGCTAAAGGATTGTGGGAAGCCGGCTGCAAACTCTGCTGCTTTCTGAGGCGGAGGCTCAGGGAGGGGATGGCGGCGTTCGGCTCCTCAGCTACGAAGAGCGGCCGCTCAAGCGGCCCCGGCTCGGCCCCCCGGACGTCTACCCGCAAGACCCCAAACAGAAGGAGGTAACCCGGGGGAGAGGGAGGCTGCCCATGGCGCACACACACACCCACACCTAGAGACACCACCCCCGCCCCATAGAGACATCATCCCCCCACCCCCAGAGAAACCACACCATAGAGACACATTTCACCCCCCCCCATGGATGTACCCCCCCCCCCCATGGAGTACCCCCCCCCCCATGGATGTACCCCCCACCCATGGATGTACCCCCCCACCATGGATGTAACCCCCAGGTCCCCCCTCCCCCATGGATGTACCCCCCCCCCCCATGGATGTACCCCCCCCCCCCATGGATGTACCCCCCCCCCATGATGTACCCCCCCCCCCCATGGATGTACCCCCCCCCCCATGGATGTACCCCCCCCCCATGGATGTACCCCCCTCCCCCCATGGATGTACCCCCCCCCCCCATGGATGTACCCCCCCCCCCATGGATGTACCCACCCCCACCCCCCCCCCATGGATGTACCCACCCCACCCCCCCCCCATGGATGTACCCACCCCACCCCCCCCCCCATGGATGTACCCCCCCCCCCATGGATGTACCCCCCCCCCCATGATGTACCCCCCCCCCCATGGATGTACCCCCCCCCCCCCATGGATGTACCCCCCCCCCCCATGGATGTACCCCCCCCCCCATGGATGTACCCCCCCCCCCCCATGGATGTACCCCCCCCCCCATGGATGTACCCCCCCCCCATGGATGTACCCCCCCCCCCCATGGATGTACCCCCCCCCCCCCATGGATGTACCCCCCCCCCCCCATGGATGTACCCCCCCCCCCCCCCATGATGTCCCCCCCCCCATGGATGTACCCACCCCACCCCCCCCCCCCCATGGATGTACCCACCCACCCCCCCCCCCCCCCCCCCATGGATGTACCCACCCACCCCCCCCCCCCATGGATGTACCCACCCCCACCCCACCCCCCCAATGATGTACCCACCCCACCCCCCCCCCCCCATGGATGTACCCACCCCCCCCCCCCCCCCATGGATGTACCCCACCCCCCATGGATGTACCACCCCACCCCCCCCCCCCATGGATGTACCCACCCCACCCCCCCCCCCCATGGATGTACCCACCCCACCCCCCCCCACCCTGGATGTACCCACCCCACCCCCCCCCCAATGGATGTACCCACCCCACCCCCCCCCATGGATGTACCCACCCTCCCCCCACAGGGATGCCCCCGCATCTCCCTCAACCCCAACTTCCCCGATTTACCTACCTCTCTCTGCCACATTTGCCCACCACGTCACGATCCCTATACCCTGACCCGACGCAGAGCATCACTCTGAATTTTTCCCCTTCACCTTCATCTACTCCCAATTGCTGACCACCCTGGTGCCTACCCTCACAGCCCCCCCCCCCCCCCCCCCATACCCTTCTTTCCCCCCTCCAACCTCATCACCTGTCTCTATCAGTTTTCTCGCTCAAGTCTGAATGTCATGACGATCGCTGCATTGGAAATGTATGTCACTGTTAAGTTCTGGTACACAGTTGTTCTTGGCCTTTTTTCAATCCTGGGCCTGCCTCATTATTCGCAGACTGATGCTTAGGAGAGAAGCACTCTGACAGCAGCATCTTCTCTGGCACTGTCATTTCTTCAGCTTTCAGAGGCATAAAATCTGATTGGGTTATTTCCATTTATTTTGCTTGGGAAATGAGTTCTTGTCACTTTGCAAAAGTGCTGGTAGGTGCAATGAAAATACATTTTCTGACTCCTGCACGTTAATACACTAGCTGAGATATCTCTCCTGACTTTCAGGGCATTTGGTAAGTTGTCACATCAAAACTTATTATACAAAGTAAGAGCACATGATATGGGGAATAACATATCTGCAGGGATAGAGGATTGGTCAGCTAACCAGAACACAGAGAGTAGGAATGAATGGGTCTTTTTCAGGTAGGCAAGCTGTAACTTGTGGAGTGCCACTATTGCTGCTGGGGCCCTATTGGAGGGGTGGGGGTGGGGGTGGTGGTGGTGGGAGAGGGGAGAGAGCGAGGGCCTCATGATATTATTGCCAGACCACTATTCCAGAAACTTAGCAAATGTTCCGGGGACCAGGGTTCGAATCCCGCCACAACAGATGGTGAAATTTGAATTCAATAAGAAGTATTTGGCATTAAGAATCTGCTAATGACCATGAAACCATTGTCGATTGTGGGGGAAAAACCCATCTGGTTCACTGATGTCCTCCAGGGAAGGAAATCTGCTGTCTTTACCTGGTCTGGTCTACATGTGACCCCAGACCTACAGCAATGTGGTTGACTCTCAACTGCCCTCAGGCAACTAGGGATGGGCAATAAATGTTGGCCAACCAGTGACGCCCATGTCCCACAAACGAATAAAAAAAAATTTCCCATCTGTATCTGTGACTCGGATGAAGGGACTGAATGAATGGCAGATAAATTTGTCAATGATGCCCAGAAATAGGATGTTGATAGGTTAATGGAACTGACAAAAAAAAGGCAGAAAGAGTATAATGTGGGAAAAAATGAAGCACTTTGGGAAGCTTATAAAAGCTGTATGTTAATTAAATGGAGAGTGTGCAGAATGCTGATGTACACAGGGATCCTGGCAGGTGAACCGCACAGTGTTAGTATGCAGGCTGATTTATTGTTGTTACGTGTATTAGCATACAGTGAAAAGTATTATGTCTTGAGTGCTATACAGACAAAGCATACCATGCCTAGCGAAGTAAAGGAGAGGGTGCAGAATGTAGTGTTACAGTCTTAGCTAGGGTGTTGAGAAAGATCAATTTGACGCAGGGTAGGTCCATTTAGAAGTCTGATGGCAGCAGGGAAAAAGCTGTTCTTGAGTTGGTTGGGACAGGACCTCAGACTTTTGTATCTTTTTCCTGACGGAGGAAAATGGAAGAAAGCTTGTCTGGGGCAGCGTGGGATCCTTGATTATGATGGCTGCTTTTTCAAGGCAGTGAGAAGTGTAGACTCTCAATGGATGGGAGATTGGTTTGAATGATGGGCTGGGCTTTGTTCATGACCTTTTTTCTGCAGCTGTACAGGACCTAAGTGAGACCACATCTGGAATACTGTGTATGACCTTGGTCTCCCTGTTTGAAAAAGGATATAATTGCACTAGATGCAGTTCAGGGAAGATTTATTTGACTTGTTCCTGGGATGAAGGACTTGCCTCATGAAGACAGGTTGGGCCTTTATCCATTGGAGTTTAGAAGAATGAGAGGTGATTGAAACATATGACCCTGAAGGGCCTTGACAGGGTGGATACCTGGAGGGTCTTTTCTCTGGGAGAGACTAGAATTGAGGGGAAGTGGGGGTACAGTTTAAGAATAAGTTGTCTCTCTTTTAAGTCCGAGATGAGGAAAATTTTGTTTTTCTGAGGGCCATTTGAGGAATTCTCTTCCCCAGAAGAGAAGTCACTCCAGAATTCACTGCAGTAAATGACTTCATCAATAAATGTGTAGAAGACTGTGCCAAAGAAGCAAATCTGTGTGTTCCCCAACTGGAAACCATGGATGAACAGGGATTTCCACTGCTTGCTGAAATCCATGTCTGAAGCATTCAAGTCAGGTGACCCTGACCTATACAAGAAAGCCAGACATGACCTAAGGAGACCCATCAAAGATGCTAAAAGACAGTACCAGACCAAACTGGAGTCCCAGGCTAGCCACACTAACTCTGGCAAGGTCTGTAAGACATAACAGCTTACAAGATGAAGGCATGTAACATTGCCAGCGCCAATGCACCCCTCCCTGATGAGCTCAATGCATTCTAAGTCCATTTTGAGCAAGAGATCAGCGAGAGCATGTCCTTCATCCTGGAAGTCCTGGATGAACCTGTATCTGGGGTCACCACTGCAGATGTCAGAGCAGCCTTTTCGAAGGTCAACCCACGAAAGCGACTGGCCCAGATGGGGTGCCCAGATGTGCACACAGATCCTGTGTGGATCAGCTGGCTGGGCGTTCACAGACAACTTCAACCTCTTTTTATAACAATCTGAGGTCTCTATCTGCTTCAAGAAGCTGACCATCATTCCAATATCTAAGAAAAACCAAACAGCGTGCCTTAATAACTATTGGCCATGGCTCTGTCATCCATCATTTATGAAGGGCTTTGAAAGGTTAGTCATGGCATGAATCACTTCCAGCCTCCTGGATCCACTACAGTTTGCCTACCACCGCAACAGGTGCCATTTCCCTGGCCCTGTATTCAACCCTGGAATGCCTAGATAACAAGGATACCTATGTCAGACTCTTATTTATTGACTACAGCTCAGCCTTCAACCCTATTATTCCCATGGCACCTCCCTCTGCAACTGGATCCCAAACTTCCTAACTCGCAGACCATAATCAGTGAGGACAGGCAACAACACCGAGTCCATGATCATCCTCAACACCGGTGCCCCACAACGCTGTGTTCCCAGCTCCCTACCGTACTCCTTATGCATCTATGACTGTGTGGCCAAATTCCCCTCTGGGGCGGGGTGGGGGGGAGGTGGTCAGAGTACAGGAATGACACAGAGAATCTGGTGAACTGATGCGGTAACAATAATCTCTCCCTCAATAGCCACAAAATGAAGGAGATTGTCATCGACTTCAGAAAGCATAAAGGAGATCATGCCCCTGTCTACGGGGATGAAGTAGAAAGAGTTGAGAGCTTCAAATTTTTAGGTGTCCGGATCACCAACAACCTGTCCTGGCCCTTCCATGCTGACACTATAGTTAAGAAAGCCCACCAACGCCTCTACTTTCTCAGAAGACTAAGGAAATTTGGCATGTTAGCTACGAATCTCTCCAAAATTTACAGATGCACCATAGAAAGCATTCTTTCTGGTTGTATCACAGCTTGGTATGGCTCCTGCTCTACCCAAGACCGCAAGGGACTACAAACAGTTGTGAATGTAGCCCAATCTATCACGCAAACCAACCTCCCATCCATGACTCTGTTTACACTTCCCGCTGCCTTGGCAAAGCAGCCAGCATAATTATGGACCCCACGCTGCCTGGATGTTCTCTTTTCCACCTTCTTCCTTCAGGAAAAAGATACAAAAGTCTGAAGTTGTGACTCAAGAACAGCTTCTTCCCTGCTGCCTTCAGACTTTTGAATGGACTTACTTGGCATTAAGTTGATCTTTCTCTACACCCTAGCTGTGACTGTAATACTATATTCTACACTCTCTCATTTCCTTCTCTATGAGCGGTATGTTTTGTCTGTATAGTGCGCAAGAAAGAATGCTTTTCGCTGTATGTTAATACATGTGACAATAATAGATCAAATCAAGGAGGCAACAGGGGCTAGGTCATTGTTCAGGGTGGAGTTGATAGATTTTTGTTAGACGAGGGAGTGAAGGATTATGGTGGGGGTGCGGGAAAGGCAAGAAAGTGGAGTTGGGACCACAACTCATCAGCCATGATCTTATTGAGTGGCGAAGCAAGCTCGAAGACCCGACTGGTCTACTCCTCCCAAGACTGATGTTTTGATTACGATGCCAGCTTCACAGCATCACAAAGCCTGCCATTATGTTGCCAACCTTTTTTATTCATTCATGGGACATGCTGGCTGGCTAGCATTTATTGCCCATCCCTAGTTACTCTGGGAGGGCAGTTGAGAGTCAACCACGTTGCTGTGGCTTTGGAGTCATAATGTAGGCCAGGTCATATAAGGATGGCAGATTTCTTTCCCTAAAGGACATCAGAGAACCAAATGGCTTTATCTGGCAATTGACATGATCATCAGTAGATTCTTAATCCCAGATTTTTTAAATTGAATTTAAATTTCATCACCTGCTGTGGCAGGATTCGAAACCAGTGCCCAGAATGTTAGCTGAGTTTATGGATTGATAGTCTAGCAATAATACCACTCAGAGACATCTATAGAACATAGAATTCCCACACAACAGAAGGAGGCCAGTCGGCCTATCAAGTCTGTACCGCATACATTTGCACCCTGGCCCTGTTCCCGTAACTCCACACATTTACCCTGCCATTCCCCTGACACTTGGGGGTCAATTTAACAAGGCCAATCCACCTAACCCACTTATCTTTGGACGGTGGGAGGAAACCTGCACAGGTACGGGGAGAAAGTGCACACTTCGCACAGACTGTGACCTGAGGCCAGAATTGAACCTGGGTCCCTGGTGCTGTGAGGCAGCAGTGCTAACCGCAGTGCTAACCACTGTGCCACCGTCCTGCCCTATGCGTCACCCTGCAACCCTATACCATACAATAACTATGATATATATTACAATTTGTACGTGCAAAAGATGGGAGGGAAGAGCGTTTCTGTTACATATTAAAGGAAATGTGAGTTAAATTGCAGTGTAATCCTACAACATAAATATTTTACATTTAATAATTATCTGTGCTGTATAGGTTTCCACTTGTGTGCATTGTGATATGGTACTTTATTGCCTAATTGCTTTAGAACTTTGAAGTGTGTTGGTGCAGTCAGTCTAAATTATATTTGAAGTAATGGCTTTTTTTTGTAGCTGGAATATTCAGCTGTAAATTAAATATAAACAGCAGTTAATGACTGCAAGTTTGCTGTATATTTGGATTCGACAATTGAATTTGAAAGGTGCTGCTCTAGTGTTTTTCCTGTTCCTGCCATTTAATTTAGCAGAGGTTCTGGCAGCCTGCTGGTACCTCTGTCCAACTGGTCTTGATGGTGTATGGATCCAGGAGTTATAGGGGTGGGGCACTGGCACAGTGGCATTTTTACTAGTAATCCGGAAACCCAAGGATCCAAGTTCGAATCCCACTGCGGCAGATGGTGAAATTTGACTTTCTGAAACCATTGTCAATTGTCGTAAAAATCAATCTGGTTCACTAATGTCCTTTTAGGGAAGGAAATCTGCTGTCCTTACCTGGTCTGGCCTATGTGTGACCCCAGAGCCACAACAATGTGGTTGACTCTTTTTTATAAAAGTAAGTTACTGTGGATGCTGGAATCTGAAACAAAAACAGAAAATGCCAGAAGATCTGACAGCATCTATGGTGAGAGAACAGAGCCAGTGTTTCAAGTCAAGATGACCCTTTGTCAGAGTTGGGCTGACTCAATGTTGGCTCTATTCTCTCTCCACAGACGCTGTCAGATCTTCCGAGATCTTCCAGAATGTTCTGGTTTTGTTGTGTGTGGTTGACTCTGAGTTGCTCTCTGAAATTGCCCAGCAGGCCACTCAGTTCAAGGTCAATTAGGAATGGGCAAAAAATGCTGGGCCAGTCAGAAGATGCCCAATCCCATGAATGAACAAAACAAAGTGGGTATGTGTGCATGTGCACGTTTGCTTGTGTTGTGGAACAAGAACCCTGATTGACCTGTCATTCTCTCGTTTCCAAGGTGAGGCATCTTGAGATGGTCTGTGGGTCTTCCATTGTGTCCTCATCAACTCGCTCGATAAAGAAACTTAAGGATCAGCCATGGGATATGTCTGGCATGTTCTGGTGTATTTGCCCACTGATCCATCTGCCTTTTATAACCTTTTGAGCTGTTTCGTCCTTGATTAGGAAAATCGACCAGATACTTGAGATGTACCCTATCAAATGGCTGTGAAGTTACACCAAAGCCGGTGGAACAGTGGTCAGCACTATTGCCTCACAGCGCCAGGGCCTCAGATTTGATTCTCGGCTTGGGTCGCTGTCTGTCCAGAGTCTGCATGTTCTCCCCACGTCTGCGTGGGTTTCCTCCAGGTGCTTCTGTTTCCTACCACAGTTCGAAAGACGTGCTGGTTAGGTGTGTTGGCCACGCTGAATCAACCCCTCAGTGTTTCCAAACAGGCGCCAGAGTGTGGCGACTCAGGGATTCTCACAGTAACTTCATTGTGGTGTTAATGTAAGCCTACTTGTGACCCTAATAAATAAACTAAAAGAAAAGAGAAACTGATGCTGATTGCATCTTTTTACATTGTTTAGCTTGGTTAAATGCACACATGATACCTGCACACTCGCTAAACCAACTTCCATGAATAGGTTCAGGTTGTACAGCTTATGATTAAAATTTGCATTTTGATGTTCATTTTTCCAATGAATGAGGGTCTGACTTTGTGGTGATTATTATCTGAGCCTGTCTGCCGAACAAGCCTCTGAGCAAAGATAGGCAGGCATTGCTAATTATAATTATCTATGCCTCCATCAAGTTGGCAGATTCATTTCAATCTTCATTTAAAACGTTGTCTTTCATAACCATCAAATACTAACGAACTGATTGTAATGATGGAAGGAGTGTTGTTCGGCAGCCGGCAGAGTTGCAATGCGCTGCAAAACTGTGATGCATTGTGGAATTCAGATGGTATCAGGAGCCGTGGGAATAAAGGTCACATTGGTCCAGAGCATCCCTTTGTCAGCTGGAGGGAGGGTAATGAGCATTCCAGCAGGAGACTGTTAGTTCAAGGGGGCTGGAGTATAAGAGTAAAGAGGTATTGCTGCAACTGTACAGTGTACCAGAGAGGCCACCTTTAAAAGGAAATTCATTTATAAGCGTGGTGCAGAATGAAGCAGTCAGAACAGAACGCACAAACGATAAAGGTTAGTTTAACTCGGTTTAAAAAATCTGGATGAGGAACCCAACAAGAGACCTGCGTCATAGACCTTTAAATCAGCTCCTGCTCAATGAGGTGTATCCTATAGAAATAACTTTAATAGTCAACGAAAGATCTCTTAAAAGGGAAATCGGCACAAGATCCTTGGCCACGGTCATAGGGGAGCAGGCATTCTGATACCTTAAAGCCTGCGACCCTTGATCGAGTGATTCAAGAGCTATTTTGTCGACCTATACAGGAGAATCTGAAGGCAGTAGGGTGGGCTACTGTTACAGTTTTGTACAGAAACCAAACAACTTGACTACCTGTTCTAATGATTGAGAGTCACAGACTTTTTTAAAATTTATTCGTGGGCCGTGGGCGTTGCTGGCTGGCCAGCATTTATTACCCATCCCTAGTTGCCCTTGGAGGGCAGTTGAGAGTCAACCACATTGCTGTAGCTCTGGAGTTACTTGGAGGCCAGACTGGGTAAGGACAGCATATTTCCTTCCCTAAAGAACCAGATGGGTTTTCCAACAATCGACAATGGTTTCATGATCATCAGTAGATTCTTAAGTCCAGATTTTTTTAAATTGAATTCAAATTCCACCATCTGCTGTGGCAGGATTCGAACCCATGTCCCCAGAACATTAGCTGAGTTTTTGGATTAATAATTTAGTGACAATACCACTAGGCCGTCACCTCCCCTGGCCTCCTGAGTTGGAGACTGCTGGAAGCAGTAAAATGAGACTGGTTGGGGATAGCACGCATTCAGGACGGAGGTTTTTAAGATTTTTACTGTGCAAATTGACTCGATGCAGACCAAAAGGAACTGGGATGAATAATGAGCTAAAGCCAAGATCTGTTTGAATCCTGAGGCAATGCCAAAATTCCTTTCGGCTCACCCAGTGTCTTATGTGCTTCATAAGGTAGAAGTGGGGCTTGGGAGACTGGAAGACTTGGGTGTCATACAACTTGTACACATCCCTGAATGGCCTACACCCAAAGTCCCTGTTCACAAACCAGATCACATTGTAAGAAACTGTGGGGTTTATAAACTTAGTGTAAATCGAAGAGCTTAGATAGATACATACCCCCTTTGTAGAATTGAAGGCCTCCACACCAAATTAGCAGGGGGCCTTACTTCCTCTGAGTTACATCCCAGTCACAGCAGCTGGAGTTGGATGAAGATTCCCAGTTAGTTACCGTCAACACCCAGAAAGGGTTATCCAAGTACACACGTTTAACCTCCTGGAGTCTCACTGGCCTGTGCCATTTTCCAGCATATGATGGAAAGTTGATTCCAGGGAATTCCTTACAGAGTGGTAAATCTGGACAATGTCGTAATTACAGGAGAATCAGCTGAGTAGCACAAGGCGAGCTTAAGAGGAAGTTATATGAAGATTTAAAGAAGGGTGCGTCTGTTTGAACTGAGATAGACGCACTTTCCAGGTGAATGAAGTTACATACCTGGGTTTCAGGGTCGCTGCTAAAGGCTGACATCCTTTGGAGGATAAAGTTGAAACAATTAAGCAAGTACCACAACCTAAAAATGTATTGGAGTTAAAATCGTTCCTACGAATGGCGAGTTATTATAGCAGATTCTTACAAAATGTGTCTACAATTTTAGCCCACCACCAGCTTTTGAAGAAACATCAGTGATGGGATTTGATTTACCATTGTCACGTGTATTAGCATACAGTGAAATGTAGTGTTACAGTCATTGCTGTGGTGTAGAGAAAGATCAACTTAATGCGAGGTAGGTCCATTCAAAAGTCTGACGGCAGCAGGGAAGAAGCGGTTCTTGAATCAGTTGGTCCGTGACTTCAGGCTTTTGTAGCTTTCTCCTGTGGGAAGAAGGTAGAAGAGAGAATGTGTGGGGTCCTTAATTATGCTGGCTGCTTTTCCGAGGCAGTGGGAAGTGTAGACAGTGTCAATGGACGGGAGGCTGGTTTGCGTGATGTATTGGGCTACATTCACGACCGTTTGTAGCTTTTTGCAGTCTTGGGCAGAGCAGGAGCCTTACCAAGCTGTGATACAGCCAGAAAGAATGATAAATCTGTAAAAGAAATAGTGGGAAGCACAAAAAGGAGGAATTTGCAAAAGTGAAACAAGCCTTCCAGTCATCAGCACTGTGTGTGCTTAGATCCAACCAAATCATTGATCGTTACCTGTGATGCATCACTATATGGGAGCAGACTTGTCCCACAAAATGTCAGTTCCGTTTGTGTCAAGAACTTTTATCAGATGCTGTGAAAAGGTTTCTCAGATAAACAAAGAAAGTCTGGCCATGACTTATGCAGTGAAAATGTTTCATTAATATATATAAGGTAGACGTTTTATCCATAGTATCAGATCTCACCCTTTGTTGGGTTTATTCAAAGAGGACAAACCAGTGCCACCAAATACCATTGTGAGGGTGCAGAGATGGACTCTGCGAGGTGCATACAGCTACTCTTTCCTTCATAGGCCAGAAACGAAAGTATTGGACGCGGATGTACTCATCCGCTTACCTCTGCTGCAGACGGTGCCTTCACCACCGGTACCACGAGAAATAGTGTCGGTGCTGCATCTGACCTTTTGCCAGTCTCAGTTATTCATATGAGAACATGGACCCAAAGGAACCCGATTCTATGGAAAGTTAAGAGGAAGGTGATGCAAGGGTGGCGATAAGTCAGAGTATCTTGCACCTTACCAGCAGCACGGCTGGAGATAATGTCAGGGCGGCATGTTATTGTGGGGGGGCGGGGCGGCTCATATTACAGTTCCACCCCAGGGGTGATGGCTTTTATTACAAGAATTGCATGGCACACACCCAGGACAAAGGATGAAAGCACTGGCCTGAAGTTATGTTTTGTGGCTAGGCATCGATAAAGAAATCAAAAGAATGGTCAACCAGTGTCTGGGTTGTCATTGCCATTGGTGAATATGCATCAATGGGATTGGCTGGGTAGGCCTTGGTCAAGACTACGCATAAACTTCACAAGACCATTCATGGGGCATATCTTCCTCATCCTGTTGGGCGCACATTCCAAATGACGATGTCCAATTGGCAAGGTCTATGGCCGCCATCGACAAGTTGAGGCAGATTGTTTCCATCAGTGGAATCCCAGCGGTCTTAGTGTCAGAGAACGGTGCAGCATTCACAGCAGAGGAGTTTTGGAAATTCATTTAGTCAAACGACATTCACCATGTTGGTTCATTCCCTTGCCACTCGTCTTCCAGTGGGTTAGCAGAAGGAGCTGTACGAACATTCAAATCATCACGGAAAAAGCAAGTTCATAGACATTTGCCTTTATGTTTCGTGTTGCCAAGAAATGTGACCACGGGGATTAACGCCAGCTGAATTACTCATGGGACGCCACTTACTGACCCGTTTTGGATTTGGTATTCCCGGATTTGGCAGGATGAACAGAGGTTAGGTAAACCTCCCATCAAGAAAACCATGACTCGAGGTAAAAGGGACAAAGTTTTCCAAGTTGGTGATTTAGTTTTGGCCAGGAACTTTGCAGCAGGACTGACAAGGGTGGCTGGCAAAATTGTGTAAAAGAACAGGACCAGTCTCTTTTATTGCAGAAGTACAAGGTCGTCTTGTCAAAAAAAAAAGCATGTGGATCATTTGAGGAAGAATGTCTTCTCTCGGAGTGGTGAATCTTTGGAACTCTTTACCGTAGGAAGCTGTGGAGGCTGAGACCCTGAACGCTTTCAAAGCTGAGATCGATGGGTTTAATTCAGTCGGGGAATTAAGGTTTACGGAGATAAGGAGGAAAAGCGGACTTGGTGAGTGCTGGGTCAGCCATGATCTCATTAAATGGCGGAACAGGTTTGAAGGGCTGAATGCCTACTCCTGTTCCTTATGGCAGCCATTCACAAAGCACTTCAATGTATTTGTGGAGAGCAGTGTGAAAAGAAATGACCTGAGAAGACACTTTTCTTAGGCCACACTTCGTTTAAGAAAGGTAGCAAGAATAATCCAGGTAATTACAGGCTGGTGAGCTTTATATCAATGGTAGGGAAATTATTGGAGAGGATTCTTCGAGACAGGGTTTATTCCCTCTTGGAAGTAAGTGAAATTATTAGTGAGAGGCAACTTGGTTTTGTGAAAGGGAGGTCGTCTCTCATGAACTTGATCAAGTTTTTCGAGGAAGTGACGAAGATGATTGAGGGTAGGGCAGTGGACTTCATGGACTTCAGTAAGACTTTTGACAAGGTCACGCGTGGCAGATGGTGCAGAAGGTGAAGTTGCAGGGGATCAGAGATGAGCTGGCAAAGTAGATACAAAACTGGCTCGGTCAAAGAAGGCAGAGGGTAGCAGCGGAAGTGTGCGTTTCTGAATGGAGTGTTGTGATAAGTGGCGTTCCTCAGGGGTCAGTGTTGGGACCTTTGCTGTTTGTAACATATATCAATGAATTGGAGGAAAATGTAACTGGATTGATTAGTAAGTTTGCGAATGACACAAAGATTGGTGGATTTGCGAATAGCGATGAGGATACAGCAGGATATAGATCAGTTGGAGACTTGGGCGGAGAGATGGCAGATGGAGTTTAATCTGGACCAATGTGAGGTAATGCATTTTGCAAGGTCAAATTTAGATAGGAAATATACAGTAAATGGCAGAACTCTTAAGAGCATTGATAAGCAAAGTGACCTGGGTTTACAGGTCACTGAAAGTGGCAATGTAAGTGGAGAAGGTAGTCAAGAAGGCATACGGCATGCTTGCTTTCACTGGCTGGGGCATTGTGTTTAAAAATTGGCAAGTCATTTTGCAGCTTTTTAGAACCTTATGCTGCACTTAGAATATAGTGTTCAATTCTGGTCGCCACACTACCAGAAGGATATGGAGGCTTTGGAGAGGGTACAAAAAAGATTTACCGGGATGTTGCCTGGTATGGAGGGCATCAGCTATGAGGAGAGGTTGGAGAAACTTGGTTTGTTCTCACTGGAACGATGGAGGTTGAGGGGTGACCTGATAGAAGTCTACAAGATTATGAGAGGCATGGACAGAGGGGATAGTCAGAAGCTTTTTCCCAGGGTGCAAGAGTCAATTACTAGGGGGAACAGGTTTAAAGTGCGAGGGGCAAGGTTTAAAGGAGATGTATGAAGCAGATTTTTTTACACAGAGAATAGTGGGTACCCAGAACTCGTTGCCGGGGGAGATAATGGAAGCGGATACAGTAGTGCCATTAGTGACAAGCACATGAATAGGATGGGAATAGAGGGGTATGGTCCCCGAAAGGGTAGGGGGTTCTAGTTCAGTCGGGCAGCATGGTCGATACAGGTTTAGAGGGCTGAAGGGCCTGTTCCTGTGCTGTAATTTTCTTTGTTCTTTGGGGTTCGGGGGTAAGACTGAGGTGGAGTGGGGAGATGCAAACGCCTCTGCCGCTCTTGAATTCTGGTTTTGGAAATAAGTCTTTCTGAATTGATTGCCTTGCATAATGTACGAGGAGGTGTTTAGAATTCTTTATTGGATGTCTCCGCTGAGGATTAATGATAAACGTGGGGCTGATCAGTGGGCATGGAGCTGAGCTTTGACAGAAATTCCACACCTTGTATTAAGCAATGATGTGGAGATGTCGGCATTGGACCGGGGTGTGCACAGTAAGTAGCCTCATAACACCAGGTTAAAGTCCAACAGGTTTATTTGGAACCACGAGCTTTTGGAGCACTGCCCCTTCATCACCTGATGAAAGAGCAGTGCTCCGAAAGCTCATGATTCCAAATAAACCTGTTGGACTTTAATCCGGCGTTATATTAAGCTGATCTTTCTCTATACCCTAACTGTGACTATAACAACGCTATATTCTGCACCCTCTCCTCCTACGAATGGTCTGTATAGCATGCAAGAAACAATCCTTTTCACTGTATCCCAATACATGTGACAGTGATAAATCAAATCAATGTGCTGAGTTTAGATGATGTGATGCCAGATTATGCCGCAACGTATTAGTTTTATTTCACTTGACAGAAGATGCTGGAAGTTTTATTGTATTCCAGAAAATCTGTCTGATTATCACTCACTCTATTGCGTCTCGACCTTGCAACTTTGACAGACTAAATCCATTTCCTCCCTTTTCCCCTCCCTACCAAATATCCACGAATGAGTCGCATTCGACTGGTGTTAACACAGCTCATTTGTTCCAGTTGAGGGTATTTGTGCTGAGGTTACCCCAGTCGGAGCAGTGTGCAAGCCAGCGCTGCTGCAGTGGCAGATTATCATCGTGCTGGTTGTAAATAACTTCAGTCTGTGGTAACGCCTCAAACCAGGAGAGGCCCTGGAATCACGGTGCTGATACAGTGTGACAGTGCTCCACCTCTTATTGGTATAAGCCTGACAGCTAGTCCTTTCCTCTGAAGCAAAGTGCATGCTTGCATGTCATGTTTACACGCTTGACAGATGTGGGTTTTGGAGCAATTCTGGATACAAACAGTCATATGTCTATGGTGACATGAACATCTCACTCGCACTACACACATGAAGGTAAATTTCAATGCTGGGCTATCTTCCTTCTTCCGTGGTGCTTGCCCTGAAATTCCACCGACCAGTAATTAATCAGAGTAAAAGTATCAAACTTTCTACAGGAAAGGATGAATGGTTGAGAGCAATTATAAGGCAGTAATGTCAGCAGGTTGCTTGGCTAATAATGTAAATCAGTGTAGGTTTGCCATTTGAGCTGTCCATGTAATAAATAGGAATGCAGTGGCAGGCATAGGCCATTCAGCCCTTCGAGGCAGCTCCACTGTTTATTACGATTGACAACCTTAATGTTTCATCTGATAAGACAGCACCTCCAAAACTGCAGCCCTCCCTCAGTGCTGCACTGGAGTATCAGCCTCGCTCATTCTGAGTGGGACTTAAAGCCACAACCTTTTGACTTTGAGGTGAGAGAACTATCCCTGCTGAGATACGTGAATCAATAGTCCTGTTGTCTATAAAGAATCATGCTATACAACAAGGGGGTTGGTTAGCTCAGTTGTCTGGATGGCTAGCTCATGATGCAGAGCAATGCTGACAACACACTCTTTCCCATTTCTCTCTCTCTTTCTCTCTTTCTCTCTTTCTCTCTCTCTCTCTCTCTCCCCCTCTGGGACAGTGAGTAAATTTAAGGAGGAGTTAGACAGATTTTTAATTGGTAATGGGTTGAAGGGTTATAGAAAGAAGGCAGGAAAAGGGGCATGAGTGTGGCAGCCATGATCGAATGGCGGAGCAGACTCGATTGGGCCGAATGGCCTAATTCTGCTCCTATATCTTATGAACACAGATGTTCTGGAGATTTATTTCTCTTCATGGTCTGTGTTGTTTGTGCTACTTGTTTGCCTGGGTTAAAAGGTGTCAGTGATTTAAGATTACATCTGCGTTGTCAGGCAGTTGTCCCACTTGAAAAGCCACAAAATACATCTGGCTGAAGGAGGTGAATGGGTTGGCTCTTGTGTGAAGTGTGAAGCTTTATCTGTGAGCTGTGCTGAATGTTAAGCCAGCATTGTGGCAGCTGCTCTGATTTTGGGGTCATTACAGGATTATTGGTGTCAGCCATAGCTCAGTGGTTGGCACTCTCGCTTCTGAGTCAAAAGGTTATGGGTTTATGCTCTGCCTGTGTCTCTCTCGTGCTCTCTCTGTGCCTCTTTCTGTCTCTCTTTGTTTCTTTTTCTTTCTTTCTTTCTCTTTTTTTTCTTTCTCCTTTTTTTTCTTTCTTTCTCTTTTTTTCTCTTTCTTTCTCTCCCTTTCTTTCTTTTTCTCTCTCCCTTTCTTTCTTTTTCTCTCTCCCTTTCTTTCTTTTTCTCTCTCCCTTTCTTTCTTTTTCTCTCTCCCTTTCTTTCTTTTTCTCTCTCCCTTTCTTTCTTTTTCTCTCTCCCTTTCTTTCTTTTTCTCTCTCTCTCTCTCTGCACCACTCTCTATGGACTAACTGCTGGAAAATGGGATTAGAATTGATGGGTGCATGATGGCTGGTGCTGACATGATAGACTGAATAGACACTTTCTGTGCTGTAAAGCTCAGTGGTCCACTCAATTTGAGGCAATTACTAGGGGGAAGTTTATAGGAGATGTAGGAAGCATGTTTATTTACACAGGGTGTTGGGTGCCTGGAATACAGTGCTGAGGGAGGTTGTGGAAGCAGATATGATAGTGACTTTTAAGGAGCATCTTGACAAATACATGAATAGGATGGGGAATAGAGGGATATGGCTCCCGGAAGGGTAGGAGGTTACAATTTAGATGGACAGCATGGTCGCTGCAGGCTTGGAAGACCGAAGGGCCTGTTCCTGTGATGTAACAATTCTTTCCCCTCTTTTCCCTCTCTCTAAAAGATTCCGCTCACTATTTAAGGAAAAGCAGAGGAGCTTCCTTGCTTTTTTGGTAGAAGATAACTGAAATAACTCCTCAGAGGCTAGCATTCCTTCACCAGATTCCCTTTCTTTACAAACTTATCTCCACTCCTAGCAGTGTTCCAGGTACAAAGTCAGAATCTGGAGTTACAGTCGACCTGACACTCCTCATTATCTACACAGGTGAGAGTCTCTGGGCGGACAATGATTACCTCAATCAGGGAGTTCTTTCATGTACCTAACAAGTAATTACCTCAATCAGGGAGCTCATACTCCAAGAGGCCAATCTCATGGGCCTCGCTGAGTTCAATCATAGAATCCCTACAGTGCAGAAGGAGGCCATTTGGCCCATCTAGCCTACACTGACAGCAATCTCATCCAGGCCCTATCCCGTAACCCCATGTATTTACTGTGTTAATCCCCCTGACACTAAGGGGCAATTTAGCAAGCCAATCAACATAACCCACGCATCTTTGGACTGTGGGAGGAAACTGGAGCACCCAGAGGAAACCCACGCAGACATGGGGAGAACGTGCAAACTCCACACAGACAGTCACCCAAGGCGGGAATCAAACTTGAGACCCTGGAGCTGTGAGGCAGCAATGCTAACCACTGTGCCACCACAAATCAGAATAACACAACGCATGTAGATGACACAAAGATGAGTGTAAGGACACGAAGATGAGTGGAAAAGCGAATTGCGTGGAGGGACGTGGAAAGTCTGCAGAGATTTGGATAGGCTGAGTGAGTGGGCGAGGACCTGGCAGATGGAGTATAATGTTAGCAAATGTGAGGTTATCCACTTTGGAAGAAATAATAGTAGGATGGAATATTATTTAAATGATGAAAAGTTGCAGCATGCTTCTGTGCAGAGGGACCTGGGGGTCCTTGTGCATGAATCGCAAAAACCCAGCCTGCAGGTGCAGCAGGTGATCAAGAAGGCAAATGGAATGTTGGCCTTTATCACGAGGGGGATAGAATATAAAAGCAGGGAGGTCTTGTTGCACCTGTACAGGGTGCTGGTGAAGCCGCAGCTGGAGTACTGTGTGTAGTTTTGGCCCCCTTATTTGCGAAAGGATATATTGGCCTTGGAGGGAGTACAGAGAAGGTTCATCAGGCTGATTCTGGAGATGAGGGGGTTAGCTTATGAGGAGAGATTGAACAGACTGGGCCTGTACTCGTTGGAGTTTAGAAGGCTGAGGGGGGACCTTATAGAGTCTTACAAGATAATGAAGGGGCTAGATAGGGTAGAGGTAGAGAGATTCTTTCCACTTAGAAAGGAAACCAGAACTAGAGGGCACAGCCTCAAAATAAGTTGGGGGGGGGGGGTGGCGCAGTTTAGAACAGGGTTGAAGAGGAACTTCTTCTCTCAGAGGATGGTGAATCTCTGGAATTCTCTGCCCATTGTAGTGGTGGAGGCTACCTCGTTGAATATGTTTAAATCACGGGTTGATAGATTTCTGATAGACAAGGGAATTAAGGGTTATGGGGAGCAGGTGGGTCAGTGGAACTGATCCACTTCAGATCAGCCATGATCTTATTGAATGGCGGGGCAGGCTCGAAGGGTTAGACGGCCTACTCCTCCTCCTATTTCTTATGTTCTTATTTACGTGCACACAGCCTCCATTTTAGACCACCTGGTTGGTGCACAGGATATTGAATCCATTTTGGAAGGGAAGGCTTGTGTACTTGTTGTGTTTTTGAGTGGTTTACAAACCAGGAGGCAGTCATTTATTTTTAGCATTTAATTCTCACCATTTCATTCCCTCGTCCGCAGTTTAGAGATCTATTGGTTTTTTTTTTCCCGATGGATATAAAAACTTAAGTCACAGATATTGGACTTCAGAGGTTATGTTAATGCAGAGTTGCAGCAATGAAATGATCTGAGGCCAGTGTGCCACAACAGTATATATTCACAACAGTCTGTACTAATAGTAATCATTATTGATGTGAGCCAAACCAGTCTGGGAGAATAATTTCATTACTACTGATCCTGATTGGTGAGATTGTCTTTATCTTCCAGTACATGGACTTCATCACTTGGGCACTGAGCTGACATGTGTCATTTGTCCCCATGTGGCTGCTAAGGTACAGTGTAGAAGTGTCAAACACCGAATCCCTTTGCAAATGATTGCTGCCACTTTTAAAGCCACTACCACGACTTGCATTTATGTAGCACCTTAAACGCTAGAAAAGCCTGAAGGCGCTTCACAGGAGATTGAGAATTGCACCGGAACTGATGTGAAGGAAATTTCGGGAGGGGTGACCAAAAGCCGGGTCGAAGAGGTAGATTTTTAAATGGGCGCTGTGATGGAGAGGGGAGAGACAGCCAGCGATGTTCAGGAAGGGAATTCTAGAGTGTAGGGCCTGGACGGCAGTCAGTTGCTCATGGTGCAGTGAAGGGAGTGGGGAACGCACGAGGCCAGAGTTTGGGAGAATTAAGGAATTACAGGGATGGGAAGGAAGGGCAAGACCATGTAGGAGGGTGAGGAGTTTTAACTGAAGGTGCCTAGAGGCCATTGAAGAAAGGGGTGACATGATCTGCGGCTCCTAATAGTCTTGTGAGAAAGACTGAATCGAACATGACGTAAAACTCTGAGTCCACTAAATCTTTGCTTCAAAAAAAACCCTTTCAGTTTGTTAAGTTCCGTTTGTTTGTGTGAATTACTTTTTGAAGTGGAGTGTAGTTTGTTATATTCGCAAACAGGCAGCTAGCTGGTTGGATAAAGTAAAAATCCTACAAACAACAGTGAGACGAGCAGCTTTGATGTTCTTGATTGATGGAGAAACAGTGCCTGGGAGATGGTTGAAGGCCTTGGAGCAGTGCCACAGAATCTCTCAATCACAGGATCCCTACAGTGCAGAAGGAGGCCACTCGGCTCATCGAGCCTGCAGCGACCACAATCCCACCCAGGCCCTATCCCCATAACCACACACAAGCCCTCTGACACTGAGGCAATTTAGTATGACCGACCAACCAACCTAACCACGTGTATTTGGACTAATGTCCAGCTATGTCACCTGGGCTGGAAATTAATATACTTTATAGATTCATTTGTCAGGTTTTTATAAAACTAATCACATCAAAGAGCTCTGATGAGTCCACTTTCACTCAGTAGCAGGAAAGCATTCCATCATATTTATACAGTGGTGAAGATTCTGATTTGCATGTATGTAAATGGTCCTTTCATCAAATCACAGATATCTTGGTGGAGAGGTGATGGGATGCCCTTTGTACCAATGCTAGCTCTTCGACTAGAGCCCTCTTTTTTTTAAATGACCTTTTCTACCTTACCAAATACTTATCTGATTTCCCTATTAAATGATCTAGTCTGTTCTGTGTTCAGAGGCATATAGTGCTGAAGGAGGCCATTCAGCCCATAATGCAATTCGTTCCACTTCTCTGCCCCATCCTCATAACCAGATATGTTTTTTTTTTGGCATGTCAGCTATGACTCTCACCAACTCCTACAGATGCAGATAGAAAGCATTCTTTCTGGTTACATCACAGCTTGATATGGCTCCCGCTCTACACAAGGCTGCAAGAAACTACAAAGGGTCATGAACTTAGCCCAATACATCACGCAAACCAGCCTCCCATCCATTGACTCTGTCCACACTTACCACTGCCTTGGAAAAAAAGCCAGCATAATTCAGGACCCCACTCTCCCAGACTGGTTTGGCTCCGCCTTCTTCCACCAAGAAAAACATACAAAAGTCTGAGGCCATGTACCAGCCAACTCTGGAACAGTTTCTTCCCTGCTGCCATCAAACTTTTGAAGGACCTGCTCGCGTTAAGTTGATCTTTTTCTACACCCCAGCTATGACTGTAACACTACGTTCTGTACTCTCTCATTTTCTTCTCTATGAACAGTGTGCTTTGTTTCTTGCATGCTATACAGACAATACTTTTCCCTGTATACTAATAAAGCAAGTCAAAATCCTCTTTATAGGTGTGAATCCAGTTGTCTTTTGAAGTTGGTATTGAATCTGCTTCCCTTATTCTTTTCTGGACAGAGAATATCAAATATCTTCTGTGTTATTATCGTCCTTATTTTGGCAATTACCTTAAATCTGTGTCCTCTTGTTATCAACCCTCCTGTCAGTGGAAATATTCCATTTGGGAGATGGTGGCCGAGTGGCATTGTCGCTGGACTAATAATCCAAAGACTCCGGGTAATGCTTTGCAGATAGGGACGTTTGAATTTGATAAAATTCTAAAATTAAAAGCCTAATGAAGACCATGAAATTGTTGTTTAAAAACCTGTCTGTTTCACTAATGTCTTTTAAGGAAGGAAATCTGCTGTCCTTATCTGATCTGGCCTTCAGAAGAACAATAAGGTGAGGTCATCCATCTTGGTAGGAATGACAACAAAATGGACTCTTATTTAGAGAGTAAAAAATTGCAGCATGCTGCTGTGCAGAGGGACCTGGGTGTCCTCGTGTCACAAAAAGTTGGTTTGCAGGTGCAGCCGTTACTTAAGAAGATAAATGGAATTCTCTCCTTCATTGCTTCAGGGATGGAGTTTAAAAGCAGGAAGATTATGTTGCAGTTGTGTGAGGTGCTGGTGATGCCATTCCTGGAGTACTGTGTGCAGTTTTGGTCGTCTTACTCGAAAAAGGATATTCTGGCACTGGAAGTGTGCAGTGGAGATTCAGTAGGTTGATTCTAGAGTTGAGAGGGTTGGTTTATGAGGAAGGACTAAGTAGACTGGAGTTGACTGGTACGTGACCTCAGACTTTTGTATCTTTTTCCCAAAGGGAAAAGGCAGAAGAGAGAATGTCCAGGGTGCGTGGAGTCCTTAATTATGCTGGCTGCTTTGCCGAGGCAGTGGGAGGCGTAGATAAAGTCGGTGGATGGGAGGCGGGTTTCCGTGATGGATTGGGCTACGTTCACAACCTTTTGTAGTTCCTTGTGGTCTTGTCAGGCCTTGTTTGAACAAACTTGTTCCAATTGCTTCTTTTAAAAAGAAGAATTCGGTGGAGTGCAGTGGAATGCCATAGGCGTTCTGGCCTTGTGTTGCCACGGGGGTCACCAGCTCCTTTTATTATTAAACATCGTGAAGTGGTAAGATTTTAAAATGTAACACAACTTGATTTGGTTGATAGCAGCTTTGTTTTTGAATCGGAATGTTATGGGTTCTAAGTCCTCAATATAGGACTTAGAACGCACAGGACTTAAAACATTCACCTCAGCAGGTGAATGCGCTTCAGTCCCTTGAGTCCCTATTCTGCTGTTTCATTAGATCACAGTTATTCTTTGACTCAAATCATAGAATCCCTACAGTGCAGAAGGAGGCCATTCGTTTTGATTTGATTTGTTATTGTCACATGTATGAACATACAGTGAAAAGTGTTGTTTCTTGCACGCTATACAGACAAAGCATACTGTTCATAGAGAAGGAAAGAAGAGAGTGCAGAATGTAGTGTTACAGTCAAAGCTGGGATGCAGAGAAAGATCCATTAGGTCCATTTGAAAGCCTGACAGCAGCAGGGAAGGACCATTCTTGAGTCGGCTGGTACGTGACCTTAGACTTTTGTATCTTTGACAGAAGAAGATGGAAGAAAGTATGTCTGGGTCGTGGGGTCCTTGATTATGCTGGCTGCTTTTCTGAGGCAGCAGGAAGTGTGAGACAGGGTCAATGGATGCGGCCATCGAGTCTGCACCGACAACAATCCTATCCCTACAACCTACCCTGCTAGTCCTACTGGCTCTAAGGAGAAATTTAACATGGGCAATCCACCTAACCTGCACATCTGTGGACTGTGGGACGAAACCAGAACACCCAGAGGAAACCCGCACAGACACAGGGAGAACAGGGAGAGGGCGGGAAAGTGGAACTGAGCAGCGACAGATCAGCCATGATCTTATTGAATGGCAGGGCAGGCTCGAAGGGCTGGATGGCCTACTCCTGCTCCTATTTCTTATGTTCTTATGTTTCTTATGTTCCACACAGACAGTGACCCGAGGCTGGAATTGAACCCATGTCCCTGGCACTGTGAGGCATCAGTGCTAACTACTGGTGCCACTGTACCACCCACAACTGAACTCCATCTGCCCATCTATGTTTCAGAACAGCGCAGGAGCCACACCAAGCTGTAATACAACGGAAAGAATACTCTCTGTGGTGCATCTGTAAAAGTTGGTGAAAGTTATAGTGATCATGCTGAATTTCCTTAGTCTTCTGAGGAAGTAGAGGCGTTTTATGATTACAGACAACCTCTCTGACCACTATCACATTGTTGTGCCTCTGGTTTTGCTGTGAGAACATTGGCTGCTACATTTCCTGATGTTGTAAGAGTGACTTCACTTCAGAAAGTGGCTCATATAGGATGGCCTGAGATAATGATAGGTTATATATTTGTGCAACCTGAAAGCTTCCAGTGCACTTTGAGGAAGAACAGAAAAGTTCCAATGTCCTGTTCCACCACCTTTCCTTTCCTTAAGTGCCACCAAGGTAGATTAACTGGTTAACCACCTCACTGTTGTTTGCTAACCTTGCTGCATGTATAATGTTTACCACATCTGCCCACGAGACAGCTGCCGTGATTCACTAACTACAAAACACTTTGCAATGTCCTCAGACAGAACCTGCATCCAATAAAAGAAACGAGATTAGGAAGATGAGCATTTGTATATTGTTGTTTCGCACAGGATATTCGCAAGTTTGGTTTGATCTGATTTATTGTTGTTACAAGTATTGGTCTGCAATGAAAAATATTGTTTCATGTGCACTGCACAGACAAAGCATATGCCATGCTAAATCGTCCCTCAGTGTCAAGGGGATTTGCAGGGTAAGTACGTGGGGATTGTTGCTGGTGCAGACTTGATGGGCCCAATGGCCACCTCCTGCAGTTTGGGATTCTATCATTGTATGAAATCTGACTGTATAATGAGTAAGCAAAAGAGAAGGGTTCTAAGTAAGCAGAAATTGAGTAATTCGGATGCTTTTCCCCCCCTCCCCCTGAGGGCCACTTGGACCGTGGGCCACTGCTAAAGAAATAGATATGTTTATGCGTAAATGTGGCTGCGGTGTTTTTAGTCAGGTGTACCTTGGCCAGGCTACAGATGGAAAGGCTCCTTTTGTGTAATTATTGTTGTGCCAAACTCAAGTTGGTTGAACTGATCAATTCTCTCTTGTGTTACAGGATGAGTTGACTGCGGTGAATGTAAAGCAGGGTTTTAATAATCAACCTGCTTTCTCTGGAGATGAACATGGCTCCGCAAGGAACATTGTTATCAATCCCGCTAAGGTAAGGGATTTTCCTAGTCAACACAAATGGATTTAGCAGCTGGGAAACCTATACAGTGATATCGGAAGGATTGGGCTTAATGGTCCAAATGGATGTTTTCTTCCTTAGTCATAGAATCCTACAGTGCAGAAAGAGGCCATTCGGCCCATCGAGTCTACAGCAGCCACAATTCCACCCAGGCCCTATCCCCATATATTTATCCACTAATCCCTCTAATCTGTGCGTTCCGGGACACGAAGGAGCAATTTAGAATGGCCAATTGACCTAGCCTGCACATCTTTGACTTGTGGGAGGAAACCGGAGCACACGGAGGAAACTCATGCAGACACAGGGAGAATGTGAAAACTCCACACAGACAGTGACCTGAGCCGGGATTTGAACGCAGGTCCCTGCAGCTGTGAAGCAGCAGTGCTAACCACAGTGCTACCGTGCCGCCCTTAGTGTTTTATTTCTCGCGTTCGTAGGGCAGAACTCTTCCATCCCACCTGCCAAGGGAATCGTAACGGGCGGGACACGAACCAGGCAGAGGTCCGTTGACCTCGGGCAGGATTTTCCAGTCTTGGGGTGAGCACGGCCAGAAAACTTCACCCATAATGTTCAACCCTGTGGCTGGAATGTTACGATCGTTCTCAAGCCGGTGGGATTTTCCCATCCCGCTGCAGTGAGCGGAGATTTGGCCGGGCGCCAAATTCTCCGACCTTGCTTCAGTGGGAGCGTGGGGCGAACGGTCGGCAAGAGATAGCACTTTTTGTCTTTTTAACTGGGGACAAATTTTATTTTGGCTATCCAATGGGCATCCAGCCAGAAAGAAGTTTTATTTGATTATGGAGGGAGCCTTGGCATGTGATGTGTACTAACTGAATAAACCTGCAAGGGCATTAAGGGGAGCCTTTAAGCCTGTGTTTGGTAGTTGTGCTTTACTAGGTTGCTAACAACCTGTTGGGAGGCAGTATTAAAGATATAAATGTGCAGAACACTATGTCAAAGGCATTTAATGGGTTGTTGCTGCCTTGGGTGAATTTTCTTATGAATAATGTATGTCTTAAACACCGTGCACACCAAAGAAACATGAGAGAATAATTAAAAAAGCTAAAACAAATGTTTTGGTCTCAAGCCACTATTGGATGTTAGTACACATTTGCTGGTTGGGTGAGAGGGATGGAATTAAAATTTAAAACTTTTATGCTAGAACAGTAAAGTCTGGTTGCTGTACCATAGCCGTTGAGTTTTATTACTTGATGCTTCTTTGCCTGAAGCCAACAGCCTTTTCTCCCTCTTGGCTTCGTCTTTGAAACCCCGCACCAGTTCTTGATTCAAGCTTTTCTAAATCTACTAGGATACCTTTAACTGGCTAGGTTCTTCAAAGCAGCTTTCGACATTTGTACTTGGGCATGACTCTTGTATTCTTGTCACCAGTGTTTTAGCCTGTAAAGTTGTTACAAAAGTGCTAATTTAGTTTAAGTTTAAAGTTTATTTGTGTCACAAATAGGCTTACATTAACAGTGCAATAAATTTACTGTGAAAATCCCCGAGTTGCCACACTTTGGCGCCTGTTTGGGTACGCTGAGGGAGAATTTAGCATGGCTAAATCCAGCATGTCTTTTGGACTGTGGGAGAAAACCCACGCAGACATGGGGAGAATGTGCAGAGTCTGCACAGACAGGCATCCAGGCTAGGAATCGATCCCAGGTCCCGGGTGCTGAGGCAGCAGTGCGGACCACTGTGCCACTAATGTACTGAATGTTCTTTTTCATGGTCCTTGTAAAGATTTTGATGGGATGAAGTGGTGAAGTGAAATCTGTCCACTTGGGCTGCCTTCTCATATTTGCTAAGAGTGTTTTTTTTTACCCAGTTAGCTCAATTGACTTGTTTGTGATGTGGAGAGATGCCAACAGCATGGGTTCAATTCCTGTACCGGCTGTGGTTATTCATGAAGGCCCCGCTTTCTCAACCTTGCCCTTTGCCTGAGTTGTGGTAATTCTCAGGTTAAATCATAAGAACATAAGAACATAAGAAATAGGAGCAGGAGTAGGCCATCTAGCCCTTCGAGCCTGCCCCGCCATTCAATAAGATCATGGCTGATCTGTTGTGGCTCAGTTCCACTTTCCCGCCCTCTCCCCATAACCCTTAATCCCCTCTCTTATCAAGAACCCATCAACCCGCTTCTTAAAAATATTTAGCGAGGCAGCCTCCACCACTTCAACGGGCAGAGAATTCCAGAGATTCACCACCCTTTGAGTGAAGAAGTTCCTCCTCAACTCCGTTCTAAACCGCCTCCCCTTTATCTTGAGGCTGTGCCCCCTAGTCCTACTGTCTTTTTTGAGCGGGAAGAGTCTCTCCACCTCTATCCTATCCATCCCATTCATCATCTTATACGTCTCAATGAGATCTCCCCTCATTCTTCTAAACTCTAACGAGTACAAGCCTAGTTTATTCAGCCTCTCCTCATAGCTCAATCCCCTCAACTCCGGTATCAGCCTAGTAAACCTCCTCTGCACTCCCTCCAGGGCCAAAATATCCTTGCGCAGGTGCGGCGCCCAAAACTGCACACAGTACTCCAGCTGCGGCCTCACCAATGCCCTATACAGCTGCAGCAAGACCTCCCTACTTTTATATTCAATCCCCCTCGCTATGAAGGCCAGCATCCCATTCGCCTTCCTGACCACCTGCTGCACCTGCAAGCTGGGTTTTTGCAACTCATGCACAAGGACCCCGAGGTCCCAATCACTACCACTCTCTGGCCATCTGGGACTATGGCGATTTTCTTTTTTTTCTTTTTACCTTTTTTTTGTTACTTGTTTCATATCCACACAAGAGAGATATTAAGGTTAGTGCTACAGGTAGCATTATGTTGGTCCTTAACTGGCTTAGAAACCTGTTGGACTTTAACCTGGTGTTGTGAGACTTTTTACTTTGTTTACCCCAGTCCAACATTGGCATCTCTACATCATTACTCCCATTCCGATCCGATGGCTAATTCCAACACTCTATGCTCATTTAGTGGAGAATGTTACAGATTAGCATTTGTCCTATTTTATAATAAAAATGTATTGACCTTTTCCGAACATCAAAGTCCCTTTTCCAGGGAAACAGATCATGATTGTACCTAAGCATCTGCGGTACAGCCTGAAGTTTTGAAGAACAGCTTTGCCGTGGTGGATGATGCATTTGGAAAATTCTTGCCTTGGGTTGCAGGATATCAGCTCCTTTGTATCTGTGCCCGAACACAAGTGAACTGTTAGAAAATTAAAGCCCCCTGTTTCACAACTGCATAAACTATTCTGCGTTATCCTGGGAGTGGAGGCACGAAAAAACCTTTGGAGTTCTTTTCAAAAATGCTGGTAGTTGTGTTGAGGGGAACTCTGGGTATCCTGAACTAAGGTTGGTTCTTTAACAAAGTTGTTTCACGGCGTGAGAGGGTTGCTGGCAAGGCCAGCATTTGCTACCTATGCTTAATTGCCCTTGAGCTGAGTGACAAGCTAGGCCGTTTTCAGAGGGCAGTTAGCCACATTATTGTGGCGGCCTGGGGTCACGCATAGGCCCAATCAGGTAATGATGGCAGATATTTTACTCTAAGGCAGCATGGTGGCACACTAGTTAGCACTGCTGCCTCACAGCACCAGGGAGCTGGGTTTGATTCCTGGCTTGAGTCACTGCCTGTGGGGAGTTTGCACATTCTCCTCGTGTCTGCGTGGGTTCCCTCCGGGTGCTCCGGTTTCCTCCCACAGTTCAAAGACATGCTGGTTAGGTGTATTGCCCACGCTAAATTCTCCCTCAGTGTACCCGAACAGAGTGTGGCGACTAGGGGATTTTCACAGTAACTCCATTGCTGTGTTAATGTAAGCCTACTTGTGACTAATAAGTAAACTTTTTAACTTTTAACTGAAGGATATTCGTGGACGAGATCGCTGTGTTTGTGTTGGTCAGTGATATTTTCACAGCCACCATTTTTAAGAATACCTTAAAATTTCACATTTATTAACAACTGAACTTGAGTGCCACCGGCTGCCATGGTGGGATTCGAACCTGTGTCCCCAGAGCATTAACCTAGGCCTCTGGATTATTAGTGACATTAGCACCATGTCACCACTCCCTAATAAGGCTGCATGATCTTCCTGGGTATTATTTAGCTCGTAGAGATTTGGCAAATGCACTGACAAACCATTATTCTTTTAGTTTTGGAATAATTTCACGTGCCTTTTGTGCTGAGGGGCAGTCGGCCACAGCTACATGCTGATGCCTCCTATGCTGGTTCACTTTTCTTGATTGATCTAATCCAAAACCCTTAAACTCTCGTAATTTGCATTGTGCTTACTGGAAAATTCCGGCCAATGATTAGCTTGTTCTGTTCTCCCCACAAGGGTGACTGATCTACCGAGTGTTTGCAGCATTCCGTAGAATCCTTACAGTGCAGAAGGAGGCCATTCGGCCTGTTGAGTCTGCATCGACCGCAATCCCACCCAGACCTTATTCCCGTATTTACCTGGCTAAACCTTGACATCAGGGTCAATTCAGCATGGCCAATCAACCTAGCCCGTACATCTTTGGACTTTGGGGGGGAAACCCGAGCACCTGGAGGAAACCCAGTGCATGGGGAGAATGTACAACTCCACGCAGACAGTGACCCCAGGCCGGAATTGAACCCGGGTCCTTGGCGCTGTGAGGCTGCAGTGCTAACCACTGTGCCACCGTGCCGCTCACCATTTTCTTTTGTTTCCAGGCATGTTTTGATTTTCAGCAATCTTACCACCTTAGCATCCACTCTTTCCTCCACCCAAAAGTTATTATATATCTTTTTACTGTAACGATCCAATTCTCAGTAGTTCAATTTCTGCAGGAGCTGCTTTAATCTGGAATTCCTAACTTCCAACTGTACAAACGAGGCATGGTACAGTCATTTTAAATAAAGTTGCTTCACAGCTTGTTGAGCTAGAGGTTTGTAGTTTGTGACTCTAAGGTGGTCAGAGTTAGATCTGGCCTTTTTATTGAAATGCCCGATTTGGTGGGGGTCTGCAAATTTTCAGCCATGGACTTGGAGAGCACAGAGTAAGACCGTTCAGCCCATCGTGCCCATGCCAGCCCTTTTAATGAGTTGTCCAATTAGTTCCACTCCCCATCGCGTTCCTGTTACCATGCCATCTGTTTCTTTGGGGGGGGGGGGGGGGTGAGGTGGCTCGGTGGCACGTGGTTAAAACTGCTGCCTCACAGCGCCAGGGACCCGAGTTCGATTCCTGACTTGGGTCACCATCTGTGTGGAGTCTACACGCTCTTTTCCCCACCCCCACAGTGTCTGCGTGGGTTTCGCCCGGGTGCTCCGGTTTCCTCCCACAGTCTGAAAGACGTGCTGTTTAGGTGTATTGGCCGTGCTAAATTCTCCCCCAGTGCACCGGAGCAGCTTTGACAAAGGGTCAGCTGGACTCGGAATGTCGGCTCTTTTCTCTCCTTACAGATGTTGCCAGACCTACTGAGATTTTCCAGCATTTTCTCTTTTGGCTCCCTTCATCTCTTCCCTGGCTATTTGGCCAATTACTTTGAGTCGTTTCTCCTCTGGATACCAACTATCCTAGTAGGAAGTCTCACAACACCAGGTTAAAGTCCAACAGGTTTATTTGGTAGTAAAACCCACAAGCTTTCGGAACGCTGTTCCTTCGTCAGGTGAGTGAAGTGTTCTGCTCGCAAGCAGGGCATATAAAGGCTCACACAATTTACAGAACGCTGATTAGAATGCGAGTCTTTACAGCTAATCTGCTTTCAAGTAACCTAACCTGTAAAGACTCGCATTCTAACCAGTATTGTGTAAACTTTGCGTGCCTTTATATGCCCTGTTTGTGAGCAGAACACTCCACTCACCTGACGAAGGAACAGTGTTCCGAAATCTTGTGGGTTTTATTACCAAATAAACCTGTTGGACTTTAACCTGGTGTTGTGAGACTTCTTACTGTGTTTATTTACCCCAGTCCAATGCCGGCATCTCCACATCGTGACTACCAACCATCCTGCCAGTGGGAGAGTTTTCTCCTGCCTGCTCGAACTAAGCTGCTGGGAATGTGAATGGTTGTGAGTTCTCTCGTCAGATTCCAGCGTCTGCTGCTTTTGTGTTTTTTTTTGTTACGGATTGCGAGGCAGGCTTCTGGAACATCGTGGGAAATAACTTGTCGCGTTTTGTTTTTCCCCAGTCTGGATTAATTGCCTCCATTTGACATCCTCCAGATCTTGTTTCTCCACTCTGGGCTGTTGTTTCTCTTTTATTTCGATCAGGAAATGCACTGTAGTTAGGGAAGTTCTGGAATTCTCATTTACTGTTGTAATTGTGTTCTTGAAAAGTACAACTTTAAATGGAATTACTGTAAGTAAATGTAAAAGAATATTTTGATTGTACAGGACCTTTCATAGAATCTCTGCAGTGCAGAAGGAGGCCACTTGGCCCATCAATTCTGCACTGACTCTCTGACAGAGCATCTTACCCAGGTCCTCCGTGCCGATTTCTGGTGTGGAGCTGATGGCGCCGGCAGCCAGAGACTGACAGAAGCCTTGGCACCCCGCGTGAGAATCACTCCCCTCATCTTTGGCGTTCTCCCCGTGACCTCGCATACTTAGCCTGCCAATCCCCCTGACGCTATTTAGCACGGCCTATTGAACTAACCTGCACATCTTTGGACTGTGGGAGGAAACCGGACCACCCGGAGAAAATCCACACAGATACGAGGAGAATGTGCCAACTCCACACAGTCATTAATAGCTGGAATTGAACCCGGGTCCCTGGTGCTGTGAGGCAGCAGTGCTAATCACTGTGCTACCTGTCGGGGGAAAAAAAAATAAAACTTTATGCCCTAAGTTGAAATATTGTATATTCCTACATTCCTATATTTGTAAATGAAGTAACTTTTAAAATGAAGTAGGCTGTAAAAATGTTGTAGAAATATGCATTTTATAAACCTCCTGCTCATTGTTGCTCACTGATCTTCGAGTTTACTGACCCTACCTACTCCATTTTTTGTGAGTGAAGGCTTGGCAGAGCAAGGCAGTGAGAAGAGCTGTGAATGGGGATGGCGAGTGGGAGGGCTACAGAAGGAAGCAGCCAAAGGGTTGTGGTGGGGGGGGTGGTGGAGAGCGAAGCTTGTGGAGTGGTAGGGTTGGTGGGCAGGAGGGTCAGGAAGGGAAGGAGCAAGCAAGACGGGTTGCTCCAAAAAGAGGGTGACGGGATCATGTGGTACATTAGCCCAGTGTGAAACATAAAGCTAAATCTGAAATTCTGATGCTACGAGGGCATTCCGGCCCTTTTATACCTTGAATGTTCAAGTTTGAATGACGTAAAATAGGGATTCACTGGGTCAAAATTACGTACTTCTGTCCCCAGTAGTACTCTGGCGGTAAGTTTACTACAACTGCATTCAGAAACTTACAGGCATAAAACCAAAATATGTAGGAGCAGAAATAGGCCATTCGACCCATCGGTTCTGCTCCGTTGTTCAAATAGATCATGGCTGATCTGGTATGATGATCCTCAACTCCACTTTCCCGTCTTATTCCCATAACCATCAATTCCCTTACTGATTAAATATCTGTCTATCTCAGCTTTGAACATACTTAATGATCCAGCCTCCACAGCCCTCTGCAGTAAAGAATTCCACAGATTCACTCCTATCTGAGAGAAGAATTTCCTCCTCACCTGTTTTAAGTGGGTGTCCCCTTACTCTGAGATTGTGCCAGCTGGTCCAAGACTGTCCCACAAGGGGAAATAAACGCTCAGCATCCACCTTGTCAAACTCCCTGAGAATCTGATATGTCTCCATAAGGTCACCTCAGATGCTTCTAAATTGCATTGAGTACAGACCCAAACAACTCAACCTCTCCTCATAAAATAACCCCTCCATATCTGGGATCAAACTAGTGAACCTTCTGTGGACTGCCTCCAATAACAGCATTTCTTTCCTTACATAAGTGGAACAAACCTGACTGCAGTATTCCAGGTGTGGACCATTAGTGCCTTGTATAGTTTTAGCAGGACATCCCTATTTTTACACTCCATCCCCTTTGAAATAAAAGCCAATATTCCATTTGCCTTCCTTGTTACCTGCTGAACTTGCATGCTAGCTTTTTGTGATTTATGCTTGAGGACCCTCCAATCCCTCCGAGTGGCATCTTTCTGCAGTCTTTCTCCATTTAAATAATATTCAACTCCTTGATTCTTCCTACGTAAGTGCACAACTTCACTTTTTCCTGAATGATATTCCATCTTGAGTTATTTAATTCATTTTATGGGATGTGGGCATTGTGGCCAGGCCAGCATTTATTGCCCATCCCCAGTTGTCCTTGAGAGGTGGGGGTGAGCAGCCTTCTTGAACCGCTGATGACCCTGAGCTGGAGGTACACCCGCAGTGCTGCTGGGGAGGAAGTTTCAGGATTTTGATTTGGCGATTGTTTCAAGTCAGGATGGTGAGGGGTTTGGAGGGGAACTTGCAGCTGGTGGTATCCTCAGGTACTTGCTGTTCTTGACCTCCCTAGATGGTAGTGATTGTGGGTTTGGAAGGTGCTGTCTAAGGAACCTTGATGAGATCCTGTAGTGCGTCTTGTAGATGGTACACACTGCTGCCACTGTGCGTTGGTGGTGGAGGGATTGAATGTTTGTGGAAGGGGTGGCAATCAAGTGGACTGCTTTGTCCTTGATGGTGTCAAGTTTTCGAGTGTTGTTGGTACAAGTGAAGAGCATTCCATCACACTCCTGACTTGTGCCTTGTAGATGGTGGACAGGCTTTGGGGAGTCAGGAGGTGAGTTACTCGTCACAGTATTCCTAGCCTCTGACCTGCTCTGGTAGCCAAAAAACTTATCTGACTAGTTCATTTCAGTTTCTGGTCAATAGTAACCCTCAGGTTGTTGATAGTGGGGGATTCGGAGATGGTAATGTCATGGAAATAAGAAGTGGCGCATTCTGCAAAAAAGATATCCTACTCAAAATAAAGTTTATTTATTAATCACAAGTGGGCTTACATTATCACTGCAATGAAGTTGCTGTGAAAATCGCTTAGTTGCCACACTCTGGTGCCTGTTCGGGTACACTGAGGTGGGAAATTTAGCGTGGCCAATCCACCTAACCAGCACATCTTTAGATTGTGGGAGGAAACCGGAGCACCCGGAGGAAACCCACGCAGGCACAAGGAGAATGTGCAAACTCCGAACAGGGTGACCCAAGCTGGGAGTTGAACCTGGGTCCCTGGCACTGTGAAGCAACAGTGCTACTCATTGTGCTACCATGCTGTTCCATGTCGTGCCTTCTCTTCATAGAAAGCCACATGTGCATATGGATTGCAACGATGGGGTGTTTGTTGTGACAATGTTAAGAGCTCTAGGAAACTACAATGTTGATATTATGTTTATTAAAGACTCGGTTAAAAGATTCTGAAGGAGCCGTGTCAGAACTTGGACTTCATAGCTTCATGACAGCCCAAATGAAGTATTTTTGCCAGTTGAATATTGCGTCACTATCTTTTGTTTCTGTGTGATTATAATTGAGAGGTTGAGGAAACTTGGCGTGTATTCTTTAGAGTTTCAAAAGGTGAGAGGTGACCTCATTGAAACTTACAAAATTCTTACAACAGGATGGATGTGGGAAGGATGTTTGCTCTAACTGGTGAATCTAGAGCCCGGGGACACCATGTCACAATGAAAAGCAGGCCCTTTAAAGACTGAAATGAGGAAGAATTTCTTCACTCCGAAATTCTCTACCCCAGAGCACTATGGAAATTCCATCACTGAGCATGTTTAAAACAGAGGGTAATAGAGTTATGCATATTAATGACACCAAGAGATATTGGGGTAGAGGGAACAATCGCATTGAGGTTTTGATGATCAACCATGATCTCGGCGGCACAGTGGTTAGCACTGCTGCCTCACGGCGGGTTCGATTCCCGGCTTGGGTCACTGTCTGTGTGGAGATTGCACATTCTCCCTGTGTCTGCGTGGGTTTCATCTGGGTGCTCTGGTTTCCTCCCACAGTCCAAAGGGGCTAGGTTGATTGGCCATTCTAAATTGACTCTTGTGTCAGGGGGATTAGCAGGGTAAATATGTGGGTTTATGGGGAGTAGGGCCTGGGTGGGATTGTGATTGGTGCAGACTTGGTGGGCCGAATGGCCTCCTTCTGCACTGTAGGATTCTATGATCGAACAATTCAATAAAACGAATGGTGGAGAAAACATGACGAGGCACAATGGGTCAGATGGCCTACTCCTGCTCCTATGCTCCTATAATGCCTGTATCTTGGCTTGACGTTAGTTTAATTGTGTCACTGCTGTGTTTCCTGTTTTGTGGTGTGCAGTTCACAACATATAGGTGAGAAAGCAATTGTTAACCCAGTGAGGGGTGAAGGGACTTGGACACGAGCCTTCTTTCTGTTCAGATGAAGCTCATTCTGCCACCGAGTGTGGTGTCTGTCCTGTGGTGGGAACGTAAAAAAACCTGCAACCTTCTGCACCTCTGCTGAAGCTGCAATTACTGTGAAGAGGAACTCGGCCGAATTGCACCTTGTGCTTTCAAATGGCCATCATGACTTTAATTGAATTCTTGTTTAAACACCTCCAGTTTATTCTTGAAAGAGACTTCCTGCAATTAAAATTCCTGCTGCAGTTTGCGAGCAGAAGTAAAAGCTTTGCATTTGTTACCAAGGGCTAAGATTTTCTGTTGTTTGTCAAGCAGCTGTGCAGGACAGCAGCAAGACAAGCGCTATCGCTTGGTACAGTGCTTGCTACTTATTCTGTACACGTTCAGCTGTGATATAGCTGGCTGCACCTCACCAAGTCTATCAACGAAGTGCATCTTTAAGGGAATTGGTTGTAAAGTGCGCGCTCAAACCATTAGCGTTTTGCATGTGTTTTGTTTGAAATGATTTACTACTTTGAAAATAGTTTTTAATATTTAGTAAATGTTGCATGATGCATTGAGTCTGTGTGTGTGTGTGTGTGTGTGTGTGTGTGTGTGTGTGTGTGTGTTGGTGACGGAGGAGGGGACAGAACATTGCGACACTGTTGGTGGTTCACCCTCCAAAGTGTATTTTTCTTCATACCAACATTTGGCATTTATTGCAAAAGGGAAAAAAAAGCAGGGAAATGTTGCTCCAACTATACAAGGCATTGGTGACACTGCACCTCTGCTGTAGTGAGGACAGCTTAGGTCCCCTTACTTGAAGGGAGGTGTAGTTGCATTAGAGGCAGTTCAGAGGAGGTCCACTCGATTGATTCCAGAGATGAGCAGTTTAGGCCAAAACTCTTTCCAGTTTAAAACATTGACAGGAGATCTAATTGAGTTATATAGAAACTACAAGCAGGAGAAGGCCATTCAGCCCTTCGAGTCTGCTCCGCTATTCATTTTGATCATGGCTGATCATTGAATTCAATATCCTGATCCCTCCCTATTCCCTTGATCCCTTTCTCTGCTAGAGCTATATATCTAATTTCTTCTCGAAATCAGATAAAGTTTTGGCCTCAACTACTTTCTATGGCAGTGAATTCTACACATTCACCACCCCCTGGGTGAAGAAATTTCACCTCCCCTCAGTTCTAAAAAGGTTTGTCCTTTATCCACAAACTATGGCCCCTAGTTCTGGACTCTCTCACCATCGAGAACTTTCTTTGTGAATCTACCATGCCTAACTAACCCTGTTAGAATTTTATAAGTTTCTATGAGATCCTTCCCTCACTCTTCAAAACTCTAGCGAATATAATTTGAACCGACTTAGTCTCTCCTCATATGACAGACCTGCCACCCCAGGAATCAGCCTGGTAAACCTTCATTGCACTCCCACTATAGCAAGGACATTCTTCCTCAGATAACAACACCAAAACTGCACACAATACTCCAGGTGTAAGATGATAAAAGGTATTGACAAAGTAGATGTAGAGTTGATGCTTCCTTTTGTGAGGCAATCCAGAATGAGAGACCATAGTTTTAGGATAAGGGGATGGCAGATATAAAACAAAGATGAGGAGAGACTACTTCTCTCAAAGGCTGGTGAATCAGTGGAACTCTCCACCCCAGAGTGTGGTGGATGTTGGGACATTGAGTAAATTTAAAGAGGAGGTAGACAGATTTTTAATTGGTAGTGGGGTTGAAACAGGCAGGAAAGTGGAGTTGAGGCTGAGATGAGATCAGCCATGATCATATTGAATGGTGGAACAGGCTCGAGGGGCCGAATGGCCTATTTCTGCTCTCAGTTCTTATGTTTATGTTACCATGTTAACTCATTCATGTGCATTGGGTATTGTGCTGAAAGTAGAGCAGGTAGCTGTCCAGGTTAGTGCGCAGAGGAATCCCAGTGAAATCCAACATTCCCTTTCTGTTTCTCTTGATGTGGTGCAAGGGTCAGAGAAATGGGATGAGTTAAAGTTTTTAAAGTTCAAAGTTTATTGATTAGTGTCGTAGGTAGGCTTACATTAACACTGCAATGAAGTTGCTGTGAAAATCCCCAAGTTACCACACCCTGGCACCTGCTCGGGTGCACTGAGGGAGAATTTAGTAGAGCCACTGTACCTAACCAGGACTGTGAAGAAACCAGAGCACCCGGAGGAGACCCATGCAGACATGGGGAGAACGTGCAGACTCCCCACTCCACACAGAGAGTCACCCAAGATTGGAATTGAACCCGGCTCCTTGGCAGTAGTGCTAATCAAGAGATTACATGGAGGAGTTGAGACCAAAGATCAGGCCTGATTGTGCAATATCGATGAGCTACATGGTCTCCTGCTTCTATTTCTTAAGTTTGTAATATCTGCAGAAAATGCAAAGTTATTAATATAAATAGATCTAATTGACTTGCAGGAAGTCAGAGTTACTAGATGAATGAGCAATATCATCACTCAGCAAACGGCAGCACGCAGACTGGAAATTCTGTTCTTCTCAAACCTTCTGAAAGGTTTTATTTTGCATCTTTAGGGAAAATGTTTGACGGACATTCCTGTTCACTTAGCAGATGTGAGGCCAATCTTTTGTTGGGTCGATTCACAAAGTCTTAAATTTGATTTTGATTTATTATTGTCACATGTATTAATACACAGTGAAAAATATTGTTTCTTGCTCCAGACAGAAAAAGCATATCGTTCATAGAGAAGGAAAGGAGAGAGTGCAAAATGTAGTGTTACAGTCATAGCAAGTACGAATTAGGTCCATTCAAAAGTCTGATGGCAGCAGGGAAAAAGCTGTTCTTGAGGCAGTTGGTACGTGACCTCTGACTTTTGTATCTTTTTCCTGACGGAAGAAGGCGGAAAAGGAAATGTCTGGGGTGCACGGGGTCCTTGATTATGCTGGCTGCTTTTCCAAGGCAGTGGGAAGTGTAGACAGAGTCAGTGGATGGGAGGCTGGTTTGCGTGATGGCCTGGGATTCATTCACGACCGGTTGTAGTTTCTTATGGACTTGGGCAAAGCAGGAGTCGTATCAAGCTGCGATACAACTAGAAAGAGTGTTTTCTATGGTGCATCTGTAAAAGCTGGTGAGAGCTGTAGCTGACATGCCAAATTTCCTTCGTCTTCTGAGAAAGTAGAGGCGTTGGTGGGCTTTCTTAACTATAATGTTGGCATGGGGGGAACCAGCTTAGGTTGTTGGTGATCTGGACACCTAAAAATTTGAAACTCTGAACCATTTCTACTTCGCCCCCATTGATGTAGACAGGGCCATGTTCCCCACTACGCTTCCTGAAGTTGATGACACTCTCCTTCATTTTTTTGACATTGATTTGTTATTTCATGCCCATATTTTGTCACAGAAACATCACTGTGACACCCAGGGGATGTACTTTCTCAGACACTTTAGCTGCTAAGGAACCTCTGAGGGGAGGGCCAAGATGGGGGTCTTAAATTGCCATTCCACTTTAATCCACCTTTAGGCTGAGGTGCCAACTTGAAACAGTGTTAAGAGCAACCGTCCCAATGATCCTTAAGGCTCTGGCAGTCACGTTAATTGGTCATCCTTTAAACATGCTGCAGACTATTTTGGTATTGTCAACAAGGTCGACTCTCAAGAGTCAGAGATTTATTTCTTGAAAAAAGTGCAAAAAACAATGATTTCAGTTATGTGTGACTATCAAAATTGGGAGAAGTGTTTAAACCAGTGCTCCCTCCAGGCTGAGAAAAAGGTGTGACCCAATCCTCATGGGGAAACTTGGGGCGGGTGGAGGTGGGACATCATCTGATGCCGAAAACATGGCATTGTATGTCTGTCAAGAGGAACCTCTGGTGCTCAGATGGAGTTGTTCATTTTTTAACTTGGCTCGAGACATTTCACACCTTTTTAATCTGTGATTATCCCTCTCTCTATTTGCATTGTCTGTAACTGTAAAGACTTAATTACCTGTAAAGACTCGCATTCCAACCATTATCTTGTAATTGTCTCTCTCTATATATGCCGTGTTTGTGAACTCACCTCTCCATTCACCTGATGAAGAAGCAGCACTCCAAAAGCTTGTGATACCAAATAAACCTGTTGGACTTTAACTTGGTGTTGTGGGATTTTCTTATTGTGCCTACCCCAGTCCACCGCCGGCATCTCCGCATCATTTTTAACCAGCTTTTGTTCTTCTTTCCAGAAAAAGACCATCTCTCCCTCCCCTCAACACCCTAAATCATTGCACCTAGTCATCTGGTACATTACTTCCAGCATTTTGTACTTCTACCACCTGTTTAGGAAAGTCTCTTGCAAGGTTTGACATCTATCCTTAACTGGTCTGTCAACATGTTGAGCCTTTGCCTGCTGCCAAGGTTTGTTTTAGCGATTCACTCCCAGGCCCTATCACAATGAAATTGGTGCTTTTTATCAGAAAATTGTTCCCTTTTTGGTTTTAATAATGCCTTCATTTATAAAACTGATTTCATGTCAAAATGTTGGCGCTTTCTATAGTGAATTACTTTGGAAGTGCATTGACCTATATTTGTGGCATTTTGTTTTGACACACTAATTTGCGAACTGACAACTTTCAGCTGGTGACTGACTATTCAGCAGTGGATTTGTGCTAGTTGGAGGCACTGTCCCCTCTGGAGTGGGGCTGGAGGTTGAAGCCCCATTGAGGATGAGACGTTAAACTGGGAGCCTGCCTGTTTGCTCAGATGGATTTAAGTGCTTTGGATGGGTGCTGTCCTGGGTCTGTCATTCCAGAAACAAATTATCCAGCTGTTTCTCTCCTGACTGCTTGTTTATGTATCGGTTCCTGGCTGGATCACTGTCTGTGTGGAGTTTGCACGTTCTCCCCGTGTCTGCGTGGGTTTCCTCTGGGTGCTCCGGTTTCCTCCCACAGTCTGTAAGACTTGCTGGTTATGTGCATTGATCCGTAGAGGCGCCGGGACGTGATGGCTAGGGGAATTTCACTAACTTCATTGCGGTGTTAATGTAAACCTTATTTGTGACTAATAAATAAACTTCAAAAATGTGCTGTATTCATTTTTTTTTTCATTTGTGGGAGGAGGTGTCTCTGGCTGGCCAGCATTTATTGCCCATTGCTAATTGTCCTTGAATTGAGTGGCTTGCTCAATCTTTCAGAGGACAGTTGAGAGTCAACCACATTGCTGTGTCTCTGGACTCGCATGTAGACCAGATCAAGGAAGGACAACAGATTTCCTTCCCTAAAAGGCATTAATGGTTGCCATTACTGAGGCTAGCTATATATTCTAGAATTTATTATTTGAATTTAAATTCTACCAGCTACTGTGGTGAGGTTTGAAAATAAGGATGACAGGTTTCCATTCCTAAAGGACAGTAGTGAACCGGATGGGTTTTTCCCACAATCGGCAATGACTTCATGATCATCAGTAGATTTTTTTTTAAATTGAATTCAAATTCCACCAACTTCTGTAGTAGGATTCGAACCTAGGTTCCCAGAACATTAGCAGAGATTCTGGATTAATGGTCTAGCAATAATACCACTTGGCCATCGCCTCTGTTACATTGTAGTCACATCATTCCGAAGTTCAAATAATTTGGTGATTGTAGAGTTCATTGAATACCCTAATGACATGTGTAGGGGCTATACAAATGCAGGCTTCATTGCTCCCCCCCCCTCCCCACTTTATCAAAATAAGCGTATGAGGTGCTCACATTTTGAATTGCTTTGCTGTCTAATTAGAATCCTACATAGAATCATAGAACTCTACAATGCAGAAAGAGGCCCTTCGGCCCATCGAGTCTGCACCAAACACAATCCCACCCTGGCCCTACCCCCATATCCCTACATATTATACCCACTAACCCCTGTAACCTACACATCCCTGGACACTAAAGGGCAATTTCTTAGCATGGCCAATCAACCTAACCTGCATAACTTTGGATTGGAAATGTTCTGCACACTGCCACAGCAATATGTCACCAGGTGGATGAGCTATTTCTTGTGCTGCTGATTGAAGGATAAATATTAATCATGGCACCAAGGGTAACTCCCCTGCTCCTCAGCAAAATAATGCTGCGGGATCTTTTATATCACCTGAGAGGCCTAGGTATAATGGCATCTTTGACTGCGCAGCACACCTTCAGTACTGCACTAAAGTGCCAGATGTGATTTTTTTGCACTCAAGACCTGCAGTTGGGCTTGAACCTACAACCTTCTGACTTGGCATTAAAAGTATTAACAATTGGGCCATGGTTGATAGGATGTAGGTCAGTATCTGTGTGGAGCTTGCACTTTTTCCCCACATCTGCGTAGCTTTCCTCTCGGTGCTCTAGTTTCCTGCCACAGACCAAAGATTTGTGGGTTAGCTGGGTTGGCCATGCTAAATTGCCCCTTAGTATCCCAAAGTGTGTAGGTTAGGGGGATTAGTGGGGTAAATGTGTGCGGTTACAGGGATAGGGGTTGGATGGATGGCTGTTGGCGCAGGCTCGATGGGCCAAATGGCTTTCTTCTGCACTGTAGGGATTTTATAATAAATGGTGTTTGCCATTCGGAATCCTGTTCAACTTCTGTTTTCAAACTCCTTGGGTGGGATTTTCTGGCAGCCCTTACCCCAAGACTGGAAAATCCTACCCGTGGTCAGTGGAACTTTGTGTGGTCCTATCCTGCCCGCTGCGATTCCCATGGCAGGCGGGATGGAAAAATTCTGCTCCTTGTGTCCGAATCCTGTTTTTGTCTCCCACAAGCAGCCCAACTAAAATATTCCGATGAGGCTAAAGCTGGATAAATTAACCGGGGTCAGATTCCTGGTCAGCTGAATGGGCAACGCTCCCTCCTCACCAAAGCTCCTTTTGAAAGGTTGTCAATGGATGCCAATCTAGTCCGCAATCTCTCATGTCAGAGAAACAGACTTGAGAATCTTACTCCACTCCTTGCAAAAAGAGAAGCACTGTAATGAACGGGATTTAATATAGGTGGCCAGTGCCTTTTCATTCCACCACCACCACCACACACACACCCCACCAAGTCCATGTTCTTGAATTTCTAAGACTGGATCCTTTTTTTGGTATTGCAGTGAAGGCCTTGCATTTATAATATTGTCTCTCATAACCGTCTTGCAGGCACCTCACACACGATTAGCTATTTTGTAGTGCAATGACTATTAAGTAGGCTACGGCAGCTTGTGCATCGCAAGATCCTATAACCATGACTAGGGAAAGTGGCCACTTAATCAGATGTTTGAGGGAGATATGCTCACTGGGAGCGAAATGTAGAACTATATCTTTCTACTTTTTGTCATTAATACCCTTACTGATTACACAAGTAGATTGAAGCAAATCAGTCCGGATACTGGAATCTGAAACCAAAAGAGAAAATGCTGGAAAATCTCAGCAAATAAGAAGAGAAAAGAGCTGATGATGTGAGTTCAGATGACAAAACTTTGACACAGGGTCATCTGGACTCTGACCGTCAGCTATTTTTTCCCTTTACAAATGTTGCCAGACCTGCAGAGGTTTTCCAGCATTTTCTGTTTTGGATACAAATAGTTTGATTTGATTTATTATTGTCACGTGTATTGGGATACAGTGAAAAATATTGGGTGGGGTTCTCTGGCCACACTTGCCTCAGAACTGGAGAATCCTGCTCCGAGGTCAATGGACCATTGCATGGGTCTGTCCCTGCCTACTACAATTCCCGTGGCGGGCACGACGGGAGAATTCTGACCATTGTTTCTCGTGTGCTATACAGACAAAACATACCGTACATAGAGGAGAAGGAAATGAGAGAGTGCAGAATGTAGTGTTTACAGCTACTAGCTAAGGTATAGAGAAAGATCAACTTAATGCAAGGTAAGTCCATTCAAAAGCCTGATGACAGCAGGGAAGAAACTGTTCTTGAGTCGGTTGATACGTGGCCTCAGATTTTTGTATCTTTTTCTTGACGGAAGAAAGTGGAAGGGAAAATGTCAGAGGTATGTGAGGTCCTCAATTAAGCTGGCTGCTTTGCCGAGGCAGTGGGAGGTGTAGATGGAGACGCTGGGTGGGTGGCTGTTTGGGTGATGGACTGGGCTATGTCTGTGTGTTTGACAATGCATGAGTCACTGTGGTTTGGACATCATCCCTACCCACCTCCCCTCCTGTTGAAGGGATGTTCAGTCCAGTTGTGGAAAATGTTTTAAATGAGAAGCTGTCCAAAGTGATGACATAAATATTCTTCTTGGCTTTCACCTTAACAGATAGGGGCCTATTTTAGCAGCATCTTGGCAGAGAAACTCAAACTCAACACTTTTCAAGACACAGGGAAGAAGAAACCTCAGGTGAATGCCAAAGATAATTACTGGCTTGTGACTGCCCGCTCCCAGAGTGCCATTCACATCTGGTTCACGGATCTTGCAGGAAATAAACCTTTGACGGTTTTAGCCAAAAAGGTAAGATACCAAAATATTACTTGATTTTTGCATGTACAACGTGTGCGTTTGTGTGTGCGCATGCAGTGAAGGATATTCAGACCAACAATGGATGTGAGTAAAAGTTTAGAAAGTTAGACCAAAGGGCTGTAAGACATTGGGGCAGAATTAGGCCACTCAGCCCATCAAGTCTGCTCTGCTATTCAATCATGACTGATATTTTCCTTGCCCCCATTCTCCTGCCTTTTCCCATAACCCCTGATCCTCTTAGCAATCAAGAACCTATTTATCTCTGTTTTGAAGACACTCAATTTATTTTCTTTTTGAGTTACTTTCTTTTTGAATGAGAACTCTGCTTAATATGTATTATATTTCCCTTCCCCTCTCTGCTTCGCCCCCTCTCATTCGGCCGCCAGTTGCCTCCTCTCTTGTCTGGGGACCTCTTCACCTCCTCCCTGATCTGCCCCACCCATCTCCCCTTGCCTCCTCCCTCAATAGGGCCCCTCCTTTCATTTGACCACTACCCCCTCCCCCTTACATCCCCTTTCACTTAGGAACCCCCCTTTTTTTGCTCAGGGCCCCTCCCCGACTTCTCGATCAGCCTGCCCCCTCCCTCACACAGGGACCCTCGGGGCCCTTCTGCTTGGGGTGCTGCACTCTCTTGCTCACCAACGCCCCCCCCACACACACACACACAACTCCTCCGACTTGTTCCTCGCTTACCCTCTCTCTTGCGCCCCCTCCCTCCCCCCAATTTCTCACACTTAGCTCGCGCACCCCCCCCCCCCCCCCCAGCCCCAGCACTTTGAAGGTGGTGATTCCGTGGGTGCAACTCTCTCTCCAGTAGTAAGTAAAGAAAAAGATCTAATTGTGAACATCCACGATGATCATTAACAGGCTGCTTTATTTTGGACTCCTACTTTACCTTCACTGGACCTACTTCAAACTCCTGCAGGGCCTCGCTTGAAGAGCGGTGGTGGGTGGGTGGGTGGGTGGGAGGGGTACTCAACTTCTGCCCTCTCTCAGCAGGCCCGGTCTGTCAGTCTTAACCAGCCGCTCTACAGACAAATAAATATACATATTTTGTTTTTCTTCTGTGTAGGTTCCCATCCTCAGCAAGAAGGAAGAGGCCTTTGCTTATCTGGCTAAATATTCCGTGCCGGTGTTGCGGGGAGCGTGGCTGATAAAGATGACTTGCGCTTATTATGCTGCTATTTCTGAAGCCAAGATTAAGAAGCGGCAGGCCACAGATCCTAACCTCGGTAATAATGTGGAAGGACCGGTTATTATCCCCCCCCCCGTCGTTGGGTGGTCGCCGATTGCTTGCCTCTGAAAGGGAATGTTATGATTCGGCCTTTCCCCGTGATATGCTCCGGTGCCAATGATAATTTCAGTGAGGGAGGCGAGTGGCACATTGGTTGGCACTGCTGCCCCCAGAGCGCCGGGGGCCCGGCTTCAATTCCGGCCTTTGGGTCAGTGTCTGTGCGGAGGATGCACGTTCTCCCCGTGTCTGCGTGGGTTTCCTCCGGTTTCCTCCCACAGTCCAAAGGTGTGCCGGTTAGGCGGATTGGCCATGCTAAAGTGCCCCTTAGTGTTCCAAGATGTAGAGGTTAGGGGGTTTAGTGGGGTAAATGCATGGATTACAGGGATAGGGGTTGGGTGGGTTGCTGTCGGTGCAGGCACTGTAGGGAGTCTATAATAAATGGTGTTTGCCGTTCAGAATCTTGTCCAACATTTTTTTGTTAAACTCCTTGGGTGGGATTGCCCCTTAGTGTCCCAAGATGTGTAGGTTAGGGGGATTAGTAGGGTGAATACTTGGGGTTATGGGGAACAGGTCTGGATGGGATTGCCCCTTAGTGTCAGGGGGATTACACAGGGTTATGGGAATAGGGTGTGAGTGGGATTGTTGTCAGTGTGAACTCGATGAGCCGAATGGTCTCCTTCTGCACTGTAGGGACTCTATTATATTGCTTGTGCTAACCCTGTGAAAATGCTCTGCGTTGCATCCCGTTCCTCTTCTCTGTCACCACAGCTTTTCCTTGTGAAGTATATTACTTCTGAAAGTGAAAAGAATCTTTTTCACACCACGCGTTTTTGGGGTCTGGAATGCACTGCCTGGGGTGTGGTGGAGGCAGGTTCAGTTGAGGCACCCCAGAGGGCACTGGATGTTTACCCAGCTTGAAACAATGTGCAGGGGCATGGGGAAAAGGTGGGGGGATGGCACTAAGTCGCAACGCTCATTTGGAGAGATGGTGCAGACACAACGGACTGAAAGGCCTCCTTCTGCGCCATAATGATTCTGTGAAAGATTATTTCTAAATCTGCTTCCAGCATCCTTTCAGGCAGTGCATTCCAGATCGTAGAATCACAGAATACTTACAGTGCAGAAGGAGGCCAGTCGGCCTATTGAGCCTGCACTGACAACAATCCCACCTAGGTCCTATCCTCGTAACCCTGCCAGTCCCTCTGACACTAAGGGGCAATTTAGTGTGGCCGATAAATCTAACCCACACATCATTGGACTGCGGGAGACACCTGGAGGAAACCCAGGCAATGTGGGGAGAACGGGCAAACTCCATGCAGAAGGTGACCCGAGGCCAGATTTGAACCCGGGTCCCTGGCGCGGTGAGGCAGCTGTGCCTCCGTGCTGCCCAATTAATCTGTGAAAGACAGGGCAAGACACAAATCGCCAGACCACAACAGCTTTAATTATGATTTCTGAAAATGCCCCAAGGTTATCAAACAAATCACCGAAATACGTAAAGAGACAGGTGACTAAATACTTGGTCAAAGATGTAGGTTTTAAGTTGAATCTTAAAGGAGGGGAGAGAGCTGAAGCAGCGGAGGGTTTTAGGGAGTGATTTCCAGACCGTGGGGCCTCATTGACTGAAGGCTTGGCTGTCAGTGTTGGAGCAGGAGGTGAATAAGAAGCAGGTCTGGAGGAGTACAGAGATGATGTGGAGATGCCGGCGTTGGACTGGGGTAACCACAGTAAGAAGTCTCACTACACCAGGCTAAAGTCCAACAGGTTTATTTGGTAGTAAACGCCACTCGCTTTTGGAACGCTGTTCCTTCGTCAGGTGAGTGGAGGTAAGTGGAACTCTCCACTCATCTGACGAAGGAACAGCGTTCCGAAAGCTAGTGCCGTTTACTACCAAATAAACATGTTGGACTTTAACCTGGTGTCGTGAGACTTCTTATGGAGTACAGAGATCCAGGTTTTACGGTTGCAGGACATTATAGATATGGGGGATGGGCAAGGTCACGGATACATTGAACAACAAATAATGTAAATCTTAAAATGTGGGGATTGCCAGACTGGGCACTAATGGTGGAAGCATAGGTGTAGTTGCGGGCTTTTTACCATTGGGAGCTTAGTCTGGATGCGGTGGAAGACCCCTCCATTTGCTGGCTGTCACATTGTGCGTGCTGACTAATTGTTTTCTCTGTCGGGGAAACGTTTAAACAAGAAGTCACAGTCTCAGGACAAGGGGTCAATCATTTAATTTGCTTTGATTTATTATTGTCACGTGTATTAACATACAGTGAAAAATATTGTTTGTTGCAAGCTATACAGACAAAGCATACAATTCATAGAGAAGGAAAGGACAGAGTACAGAATGTAGTGTTACAGCCATAGCTAGGGTGTAGAGAAAGATCAACTTAATGCGAGGTAAGTCCATTCAAAAGTCTGACAGCAGCAGGGAGGAAGCTGTTCTTGTATTGGTTGGTGCGTGACCTCAGATTTTTGTATCTTTTTCCCAACGGAAGAAGGTGGAAGAGAGAATGTCCGGGGTGCGTGGGGTCCTTAATTATGCTGGCTGCTTTGTCGAGGCAGCGGGAAGTGTAGACAGAGTCAGTGGATGGGAGGCTGGTTTGCGTGGTGGATTGGGCCACATTCACGACCTGAGTGGGATTGTTGTCAGTTTAGGACTGAGATGAGGAGAAATTATTTCACTCAAAGGGTTGTGAATCTATCCTGGAGGGTTGTGGACATTCCACCAGTGGAGCGCTGCCTGCCAACACTCTGTTTATTCTTAATTGCTACACCTTATCTGTTAAGCAATTCTTGAATAACTCAAAAGTTGTCTGAGACCCAATGTGTATGTGCCCAGTTTGATTTCCGTGCCTACTGCTAGAGTTACAGCGAGATAACATTGAAAGAACTCAGGATTTTTGACATTACTATTTTCCCTATTCCATCTATTTGGACAAGCAAGATATATTTCACACAGTTTGTATTTTTTGTAACTGAGAAAAGTCAAATATAAAATTTCTGGAGCCTGTACCATATTCAAAAATATTTGTGCTTAATATTTTTGAATAGATACAGTGTAGGCTCCAGAAGTTTTATATTTGACTTTTCTTAGTTACAAAATATTCAAAAATATTAAGCACAAACCAATGGATACAACCAGGTGTGTAGAGGCTTATTCTGCACCTCTGAGGCAATATGACCCTTTCTAGAGTAAAGGGTTGAACCTTCCAAGGAATAACAATCTGAGGATGATTGCCACTCACTTCTGATTTAATGCCTCCGCAGCTGCCTCTTTTAGAATCCCACGTGTAGGCTCTGGGATTTATCGGATTCAACTCCCTTAAGTTTCTCCAATAGTTTTTCTCTGCTGATATTAATTACCTTAAGTTCCTCATTCTTTTTAGCCCCTTGGTTGCTCTCTGTTTCTGGCATGTTTAGTTTTTTTGTCTTGCGCTGTGAAGACAGACACAAAATATTTGTGATAGCAACTTTTACATTGAGAGCACACTCTCGGTAAAGATGGATTGCTAGTTGGGTATGTTCGTGACTGCTGTGGATATTAATTATATCGGGGTGTAGGTCAACCTTTGAAGCCTTGAAAAGCCCCTCCATAAATGTGGGTTGGCTGTATGGCAAGTGCACAAGTCAATCGCTGGTATCCATGGCTGCCATTTTGAAATGTCCTTGGTGTCTGAGGCAGTGATTGGGTGTGTCTTGAGCTCCTGCGTATCTTCACAAGACAGTCTGCAGGGCCTGCTTGATCCTTTGTACCCAGTTACAAGGTATTGGTGAGTCAAACATTCATTTGTGATGTGAAAAATTGAGGCTGATCACTCGTGACTGAAGAGTCTAATGTGGCTGCAAAGCTGCGGGGAGAAGGGTTGTCAACTGAGTAGAAGCAAAAACGTGATTTTTAGGCCTGGTAAATAGTCATCAGGGTTGACCTATCTGTCATGAGTTACAACATCTTTTTCTCTGACCTCCCACTTTGAACTCTTCCAGAAATGGAAACATCTTCTCTACAACTATCCCAGCAAACCACAAGTGCAGTTGAACCAAGGCCATACAAAAGTTGAACGCACTGTTTCTGCTTTTCAATTCCAGCCATCTAGAAATGAACTTGTCCCTTGTTTGCATTTTCTATGGCTTCGTTAACCTTCACTGCTCCTTTTTAATGATTTGTTGATCTGTACTTTCAGGACATTTTACTTCACAACCCCATTTTGATTGCTGTATCTCATTTGGACTCCATTTGGATATGGGGAGGGTTGAAGTCCTGAGCTTGCTGTTACCGTTCCTGATACTAAGCTTCTTTAATGCATGGTTTCTGTTCTGGCATGATTTATTATATAGAGTAGGACTTGATAGGTGAGTTATTGCCTCTGAGATGAACTTCTTCATAAAAGCAACCCTTCTCTCCTCCACAGTCTAGCTTTGCATATGTGCTGATCTCCAGTAGTACATGATTACTGTGATGGGGAGATGCCGGCATCAGGCTGGGATAGGCACAGTAAGAAGTCTCACAACATCAAGTTAAAAGGTTTATTTGGAATCACAAGCTTTCAAAGCGCTGCTCCTTCACCTGATGAAGGATCGGTGCTCTGGAAGCTTGTGATTCCAAACGAACATATTGGACTTTAACGTGGTGTTGTGAGACTTCTTACTGTACAACATTACTGTCATGCTACGTATTGTGATAACTTAGCATCCATGATTAGACAGAAGGAGCATTCTCACGACTTGGATCTTGGATGAAGAAGGCAAAGCGTGTTGAACAAATGTGACTGGGATTCAGTCAGCTGAAATAACTGAAGTTTCTGTGAAAGGTGTTCACAGGCTTTGCCTTGGCTACAATGTTCCTTTTCTATAGACACTTGTGTTCCTGTCTTTCTGAAGGTTTTAAGGAGAGCTTGTTTGCGTATGTTATCCAACATTCACTTTAGTTTTGGCCGGTGTAGAAGGGCATGGTCATGACCTCGCCTTTGCACTAAACCAAAGAAGAGTCGGCACGTCAGGAGTCAAAATAGAGTTTCAGAAAGCCAGTATATCTGATAGTGGCTTTTCGGATCCTGTTTGACAGATAACAGCTTGTGGTTGTAGGATGCTATTATTTGTAATACTGGTGAAGTTTGATAAGACTAGAGGAGTGGGACTAATTGGAATGCTTTTTCAGAGGTGATGCAGGCGTATTGGCCAAATCTTGCACTATGATCGAAATGATACATCATGACTCATCAAAGTTGTTTGGAAGTTGTTTACTTTCATATTAAAACTGAGATGAGGAAGAACTACTTCTTGCGGAGGGTAGTGAATTTGTGGAACTTGATGCCCCATAGCCCCATGGTTGATTGAGTTGTTGAACAGTTTTGAGAAGGAGATGGACATTTTTTCAATAGAAAAGGGAAAGGGGATATGGGGAACAGGTGGGGAAATGGATTTGAGACCAGGGAGAGAGCAGCATGACCTGATTGAGCCTGTTCCGCCACCATTCAATGAGCTGAATTTGCCTACTTCGGCTCCTAATTTCTATGTTCCTATGTTCCTCTATGAGTTCTTTATTAAGAGCCATCTGCTCTCTCAGGTAGACATTAAAAAAAACCAGAGGAATTCATCCTAGTGTTGTTAAACATAAGAAATATTCCCAACTATTGAACCCCTTCAGCCTGTTCTGCCATTCATTTAAAATCATGGCTACTCGTCATCCATCTCAACTCCAGTTTTCTGCTTTTTCCCTAAAACCTTGTATGGAGTTTGCACATTCTTCCTGTGTCTGTGTGGGTTTCCTCCCACAGCCCGAAGATATGCAGGTTAGATGGATTGACCATGCTGAATTGCTCCTTAGCGTTCTGGGATGTGTAGGTTTGGAACAGTTAGCCATGGTGGATGCGTGGGGTTACAGGGATAGAGTGGGAGGAGGACCTGGCTATATTGAGGGATTCGGTGCAAACTCAATTAGTCGAATAGCCGCCTTTAACACTGTAGAGATTCCACGAATTCTGCCAAGCCTCCACTGGTGTGATTAATAGCAGACATGATAGGGGAATATCGCGGGAGGTCCAGAAATTCACAGCGGGAACTTCCACTGGTGCCCGCCATGGGCTGGTTGGAAAATCCGCCAGGGGCCAGCGCAAACCTCATCTCCATCCCTATTAGTGGGAAAACACGCTGGTGGGAAACACATTCAGAACAATGCGGCTTGCATATACTGGGACTCAAGTGAACAATATCTGGAGCTGTCTCGGGATGGAGGCCACCTGCAGTCCTGCACCCTCGAACCCCACAGCAGTGGGCCAGGGGTGAATCCGCAGGTGGAACTTCCAGATTAGGTGTCTTAGAGGGGTCCTCCAGCCTTGGAATGTTCCTGAAGATCCATCTTTGCTTTCAGAAGGTCCATCTTCTGGCTTCAGATTGATCCCAGCGATCTATTTTCATTTTCAGGAGGTCCATCTTCTTTCTTCAGTCGTGAGTCAATGATGTTGGGTATCTTTTCAATATGGCTGCGGGATAGGAAGGCAGAGTATGCGCCGTGCAGGCCTGTCCTGCCACAGAATACAGCGTGAAACACCTGGGAGGGTGCCAGAAGATTGGTGTGTTTTCCCGCTGGTCGCCGCACCGGGAACCACACCAATATTCCTGCACCTGTCACGGCACTTAGTCTCGAAATGAAAGAATTCCACTCCTTGAGCCGGAGCCAATATTGACCAACAGTGTATTAAAAAAAATCGTATGGTCATTATCATGTGGGAGCTTGCTGTATGCTATTGGCTGCCTCTACATTTATAACAATAATTACATTCCACTTCAGCTGCTTTGTAATGTTTTATGAATGGTGCTATAAAAATGCAAGTCCTCCTTTCTTTCCAACTTTTGTACCTTAATGTATTGGGCTTTTTATTCCTATTGCGACCTATGATAAGTTTCCCCCTCCCCCTTTCTCTTCACCCCTTCCCCCTCCCGCTTTGTCTCACGTGCCTCTTCTGCAGGCATCTTTTGTGAAAACTCATAAATATCTTTCATACTTGTAACCAACCACAAGAACAGATGTAGTGGAGTGATCCAAGTGAGGGGAGGTCCCTTGCAATCTATTTGTTTCACGCGAGTAGTAACATACTGTTTTTGTGTGTTTTTCTTTCTCGATCTCCATTCTATGCCTTCTTAATATGGAAGAAAGAAGTAGTTGAGTTAGATTGAGAACAGATGCGTTGCGTGGAGTTCCCCGTGATTAAAATCACTTTTCTGTTAAAATAAAAACTCTGAGACTTCTCTGTTTCGTGCAGTGGTGTTGAAACCTCCTTCAAGTGACATGCAATGTGAGCAGCACGGTGGCTAGCACTGCCGCTCCACAGTGCCAGGGAACCAGGTTCGATTCCCAGCCCGGGTCACTTGTCTGTGCGGAGTCTGCACGTTCTCCCTGTGTCTGCGTGGGTTTCCTTGGGTACTCTGGCTTCCTCCCACAGTCCGAAAGACGCGATGGTCAGTGGCATTAGCCATACTCAATTCTCCCTCAGTGCACAGGCGCTGCAGTGTGGTGACTAGGGGATTTTCACAGTAAACTTCACTGTAGTGTTAATGTAAGCCTACTCGTGAAACAGATAAATAAAAGTAAAAAAAAAGATTCTCTCTCAACCTCCAATGGGAGACCCCTTATCCTTAAACTGTGTTTCTGAGTGCTAATCTTTTCCACAAGGAGAAACATTCTTCCAGCATCCACTCTGTCCACTCCCCTCAGGATCTTAGATTTCAGATATGATCTAATCAGGAACGCATCTTACTTTTGCACATTAATTTCTGGCATGGTCACTCACCATGTTGTGTCAGGCACTTTGTTTTATCAGACACCTGCCACATCAATGTTTAACTTAACCCCCTGTGCTTATGCAGTAAGTACTTTTGTAAGGCTTTTGATATTGTAAATCAGTCTGCACCGCTCCACTTACTGAATGCTTCTGTCTGTCGTGAAAGTTCTTCCATCTGTTCTTCAATCAGCATCACTGCTGTGAACGTGAGAACTGAGTAACACAAGAAATGGGTCTTTTGGCCCTTGGAGCTGACTTCACCGTTCAGTGAGATTCAGTGGCCATGATAAATGGACTCTAGTGTTAGGGGATTAGCAGGATAAATATGTGGGGTTGTGGGAATAGGGCCCGGGTGGAATTGTGGTCAGTGCAGACTCAAGATGCTGAATGGCCTCATTCTGTGCTGTAGGGGATCTGTGATTCTATTATTTTAATGTGGAACTCGCTTTCACAAGGAGGGATGGAGGAGAATAACATAGAGGCATTTAGAAGAACATGCAGGAGAAAGAAGTAGAAAAATGAAAGATCAGTGACCTGAAAGTTTATCCAGCACAATCTGCTTTGGTTTTAGAAAGATGTGGAGATTGGGTTTGATGGAGGAGCCTTGCGTGAGCATAAACTTGGACCCAACTCGTCTATGTGTACTTTATTGTCAGCGGAACTACTTTCATCCACCCAATCAAAGAAGATCCAGAAACGTTGGCCTTGGACGCGTGGCATAGTTAAAAACTGGACACAAAATGTGAATAGGCATGACACAGTTGACAAGTTGGTGTGTGCTTTGCAAGAAACTTGAATCTAAACTTCACAAAGTAAGGAATCCACGCAAAAAATTATTTACTTAGTGTCACAAGTAGGCTTACATTAACACTGCAATGAAGTTACTGTGAAAATCCCATCGTTGTAACACACCAGCGTCTGTTTGGGTATGCTGAGGGACAACTTAGCATGGCCATTGCATCTACCCAGCACGACTTTTCTGACTGTGGGAGGAAACTGGAGCATCAGGAAGAAATCCGTGCAGACACGGGGAGAATGTGCAAACTCCACACCAAAAGAACCACCAAATCGAAATTCTACAACTTTATGGTATCGAATCATACGACGTGAAGAGAATCATCGGTCCATCCTGCCCGTAACCGGGAGTGCCCAATTAGTTACCACTCCTCTGCTCCTTCCCCATAGCCCGGCAGAGATGTTTTAATTTGAGATATTTGTCCAGTGCCCCGCAAGTCACCATTGGCTTTGCTTCGACCTGTCTTTCTGGGAGAACATAAATCATTCAGTGGTAAAAAGAATTGAAGCAGCCAGCAATACCGATGTGAGAGACCAATGTAGATGAGCTTCTGGAGTGGGAGTGGGTTAAGGACTATGGGCAGATAATTGGCATACGTGGAACTGACCCAAAGGGACACTCCTGTTGTGTCTAATGGCCTTGATTCCTGAAAACACTTGTGTTCTCCATGAATCAAATGATGCGCTATTTATGTAAAGGTTACTGTCGTTAACTATTATGCCATGAATAATGTATTTAATCTTGGCAGTGACTGGCAAACCTTTCATGCGTGAACATAAGCAAAATTAAATTAATGTTGTTGAGCATGCACAGTTTTGAGTCAGAACAGTGGTGGGGATAATTGACCATTTTTTTTTGATCCGTTGAGAGTGCCCCCCCCCCCCACCCCCCTGCAATTTCTGGTCAGAAACATTTTGTAAAATCACTTGTATTACCCTCGGGGCATCCTATATATAGGTCTTTGTTCTGAGTTGGCCCTTACTGATTGGTTGATTTTATTAATGCCACAGAGGGAGTTGGTAATCGCTGTGTAATTAAATGCAGCCTGTGTGGAAAACGAAAGCCACAACTACAAAATGCACCTGAGTTGTCGGCGTTGAAAAATGTTCAAATCAATTTGGAACGCTAACCAGAAATTTTAATATATAAACATCTGTCCAAGGTAACAAACACTACCCAGTTGTGACATCAAATGCTCTTACTTAACTTCAAAGGGCTGGAGGAGAGAAAGCTAATCCTATGCACCGAAACTCACCTCTCCAGTACTCAGTCAGCCTTTCACTCTGTTTCATTTTGAATATCTCTATAACGTTTGGACGCTTACAGAACCAGGTTTGTTAGATTAATTCAAAATATTTATCATTTCAACAACTACATCCAGATAGTATATGCATTTTCGAGTTCACTAATGCTAACTTGATTGATATTAAAACATCCCTGTGCCTTGACGAGGATCACTTCAGCATGTTAAAAGGCGGCACAACGCTGAGCCCTGCTGCCTCACAGCGCCAGGGACCTGGGTTCGATTCCGGGTTTGGCTCACTATCTGTGCAGAATCTGCATGTTCTCCTCACATCTATGTGGGTTTCCTCCGGTTTCATCCCACGATCCTAAAGACGTTCTGGTCAGGTGCATTGACCTGAACTGGCCTGGGAGTGTGGTGACTAGGGGGTTTTCACGGTAGTTTCATCGCAGCGTTAATATAAACCTACTTGTGACACATAATAAAATGCTTTTCTTGGTCATTGGACAATCTGCCTTACTCTTGGAATCATTTACAGGGGGCAATCTTGAGTCCTCACTTGCTGTCCGCGGGAATGACTGCGGGGGCTCAGTTTTTGGTGACTCATGGACGTCATGGATCTTGTGACGAGATTGCGACTGCGATTTTTGCCGCCCCTTTACGGTGACCTAATCAGGTTCCCACCCACAATAACCGTAATGAAACACACCGTGGTGAGCGCGGAAAACCCCTCCCATGTTGTCAAAGCTTTTTGTGTTGCACTCATCAGGAAACTCCCCCCAGAATACCAAATTTATACTTCATGAGAAGAGACTTTTAATTGGTTGGCAAATAGTTAGCAAGTTTGGCAACATGTGCCTTTTTTCTGCGATACACATTTGACGTAACTAAAATAGTGCTTTTTCTTGGCATTTGAGCCTAGTTATGTTTAACCTTTGTAAGCGCCAACTTTGCAATTGACAACTGGTTCACTTTATTATCCAATGCAAAATGTGGGTGGTTTAAGTGGTATGGATTACACTCCAGCACATTTGTTGTAGCTATTTTGTTCTTAGAAGCAAAAAATGTGAGCTGAAATGTCTGATGTAGGAATTAACCTTAAAATATCCTGGTTTATTTTCTGCTCGGCCAGGCAGCTGGAAAGCCCATGTGGTGGTTCCCCCAGCAAAGATCAGGCGACACTTGGGTTCAATTGTAGCTCAGTTTGTAACACTTGTGTCTCTGAGTTGGGAGTTTGTCGGTTCAGATCTGTCTCTGTCCAGAGCTTGACCACAATGATTAGGCTGACACTCCAGTGAAGCACATCAGGCGCATTGCACCTTAAGGATCATAGGCACCTTTGTTTTAAACCAAAGCCACAGCCACGCTCAGGTGAAATAAAGATTCCTTGGCACTACAGAAAAAATGAGCAGGGTGTCCGGGACAATATTCAACTCTCAACCAACATAAATAACAGATTATCTGGTTGTTACTACATTGTTATTTGACTGTGATGTGTACATTGGCTGTTGGGTTTTTGGCATTGCAACACTGGACTTCCTTGGTTGTAAAGGATGTTGGGATGTGCTGAGTCCATTCAAGGGGGCTCTATCAATGCAAGTATTCTTTATTTTTTCGCTTTAATGTGCTGCGAAATGGAAAGCCGCTTATAAAAATGATGCAGCCTGACCTTGGTGAGATTTCTGATTTTTCTATTTGTTTTCAGCAGATGTAAATTCTGCAAATGCTAAGAGTATAAATGTCCATTGCACACTGCAATCTCTGCAGCACATCAACACTTGAAATTAAGCACTCGGAAAAATACTTGTCAGAATGGACACTCTTGAATAGATGGTCCACTTTATTGAAAATGTATTTTGGGATTCACCAATAAAGATGTGAGTTCACTGCACTATGGAGACAATAATACAGATCAGACATAGAGAGATAGAAAATAGAAGCAGGAGTAGGCCATTTGGCCCTTCAAGTCTGTTCTGCCGTTCATGTTGATCATGGCTAATCACCAAATTCAGTGTCCTGATCCCATCCCATTCCACACACCTCCTCCCCCCTCCCCCCATATCCCTTGATCCCTTTACCTTCAAGAGCCATATCTAATTTCTTCTTGAAATCACAAAATGTTTCGGCCTCAACTACTTTCTGTGGGACCTTTCAGAACTTCCTAAACCAGTGCTCCTTTTGCAAATAGACTGTCCATCTTTTTCCCTAAGAACACAACACGAAAATTTACAATTTCCACCCATTTTTGATCTTTAAATGAAATGCAATTAATTATCTCACCCATTTCAATGAATGCACATCAAAAGATAGGCACTGGATGCATTAATTGAGTTTTGCATTGAAAGCTGCACTAGGTTTGAACACAGTATTATACTTAGATTAATGAAATGCTGATCTCAAAATCACCAGCATCTTTGCACATTTGGAGTGTGGCTACGATGAAGTCAGTCAACAAGAGAACAGCCCAAAAATGGGAATGAGATGAATGTTTTTTTTTGTTTGGCTGGTTAAGGGAATCATTTCATGTACAGAATTTATTACTCTTTTTGAATGTTTGGTGCCCACCTGCCCAACGTTAAGTGTGAGCTGATAATTTCATGATTGATGTAAGAGTTTTCTACTCTGCTGGTGCTATTTAGCTGCCTCTGTAGTTGTGGTGTAGATCAAACAAGGCAACACGCATAATCTTTGGAGGCACAGAGCTCCGCTTTGTGAGTTTGTCGACTGCCGTTGAGTAGGCAAAGCACCATTGATACTGATGTAGATGTTAATGGGCAATAATGCTGCTGTATTTCATTCTGCTTGTGGATTCCTGACTGGTTGCTGTTACTTGAAATATCCCTTATGTTCCAAACCCGTTCGGGCTCAGAAGAGTGTGGGTCAGTGCAGCTTGTCTTTTGCTAATATTTGGTGTCTGTCATCGCTATGTGTTTTCTGGATAAGAGTTAATGTTATTATTGTCACGGCATCTATAGGCTTATTCACAACCTGCGTGGGATTGTCTGGTTTGCATTTGGATGGTTTATTCCTTTCAAACAAAGTTTATTACGTTGGCAGCAACTTTCAGAGGGCAGCATGGTGGCACAGTGGTTATAGAATCCCTACGGAGCAGAAGGAAGCCATTTGGTTGATCAAACCTGCACAAAAACCATCCCACCCAAGCCCCATCCCCATAATCCCACATATTTACCCTTCTAATCCTCCTGACATGAAGGGACAGGTTAGCATAGCCAACCAACCAGACCTGCACATCTTTGTACTGTGGAAGGAAACCGGAGCACACGGTTTCCTCCCACAGTCCAGACATGGGGAGAATGTGCAAACTCCACACAGACCTGAGGCTGGAATTGAACCAGAGTCCCTGGTGCTGTGAGGCAGCAGTGTTGACCTCAGTGGCGCAGTGCCAGGGATCAGGGTTCAATTCCTGGCTTGGGTCACTGTTTGCGTGGAGTCTGCATGTTCTCCCCATGTCTTTGTGGGTTTCCTCTGGGTGCTCCGGTTTCCTCCCACAGTCTGAAAGACATGCTGGCTAGGTGCATTGGCCATGCTAAATTCTCCCACAGTGTACCCCAGCAGGCATTGGAGTGTGGCGATAGGGGATTTTCACAGTAACTTCATTGCAGTGTTAAGGTAAGCCTACTTGTGACACCAATAACTAAATAAATAAATATTCAAAGGTGTTTAGAGAGGCTGTTCAGAGCCTCTGATGCCTTGTCTTGGACGTCCCATAAGCCTTGTAGGATGCAGGCCATCAGCGACTTCACTTTGAGTTGGAATCTTCCTTCTGAAGTCTTGACCTTGATTAATTTTGCTTCTCCCTCTTCCCCTTACAGAATGGACTCAGATTTTGACAAGGTATCTTCGCGAACAGCTGGTTAAAATTGCTGAATATTACCATGGGCCTTCTGGTCAAGGTCCTCCGTCTACAACAACAGTGCCTCCGGAGGTGGAACAAGCAATAAAACAATGGGAGTACAATGAGAAGCTGGCGTTTTACATGTTCCAGGTAACGAGCATTTCCACCTCTGGGCGTGTTCCTGGAGGCTTCACCCCATGACTACTGGTCTCCATTTGCACTTATTCAGTCAAATAGCAATTTATCCTCCCATCTCCGGTATTCTTTTATGACTAATAAAAGTATTCAAAGGAAATGAACAAATCTTTTCATTTTCCTTTCAGGCCTCTTATGATTTTTCTCCTTGGATACTCGCAGCAGTGTCCTGGAGATTAATCTTAAATGCCTGGAAACTCCAGGACAAGCCTGGAAGTTGCAAACCCTACGGAAAGAGCTAGAACATTCCAGTCTCCTCCTGCAATGAAGGGCTGGGCTGTGGTTATGCAGTGTTTGATGACCAGATTATAGAAGATTTACCACGCTAATATTTGGAATGGGCAGGTTACCTTATAGGGAAAGTTTGGACAGGTTAGGCTTTATCTGCTGGAGTTTTAGAAGACTGACTTGATTGAAACGTACAAGATCGTGAGGGGTCTTGACAGAGTGGATGTGGAGAGGATGTTGCTTCTTGTGGGAGAGTTAAGAATTAGAGGATCACTATTTAAAAATAAAGGCTCAGTAAGGAGTCTCATGACACCAGGCTAAAGTCCAACATGTTTTTTTTTGGTGGCACAAGCTTTCTGAGAAGCTCCTTCATCAGCTGAGTGCAGGATTTGTTTCACAAACAGAGCACATATAGACATTACAAGATAATGTTTGGAGTGCGGTTCTTAACAGGTAATTAAGTCTTTACAGGTTCAGACAATGCGAGTGGAGAGAGGGTTAAGCACAGGTTAAAGAGGTGTGAATTGTCTCCAGCCAGGACAGTTAGTGAGATTTTGCAAACCCAGGCAAGTCAGGGGGGGTTACAGATAGTGTGACATGAGCCCAAGATCCCAGTTGAGGCCGTCCTCACGTGCGGAACTTGACTATCAGTTTCTGCTCGGCGATTCTGCATTGTCGTGTGTTGTGGAGGCCGTCTTGCAAAACGCTTACCCGAAGATCAGAGGCTGAATGCCTGTGACTGCTGAAGTGTTCCCCGACAGGAAGTGAACACTCCTGCCTGGTGATTGTTTAGCGGTGTCAGTGATTTAGGCGTCGGGACATCCTTTCCTGCGGTGTATCAGGCAATGTTGGCCGAGTTGCAAGAGTACGTACTGTGTACCTGGTGGGTGATGTTCTCACGTGAAATGATGACATCAGTGTCGATGTCCATATCACACTACCTGTAACCCCCCACGACTTGCCTGGGCTTGCAAATTCTCATTAACTGTCCTGGTTTGAGACAATTCACACCTCTTTAACCTGTGCTTAACCCTCTCTCCACTCGCATTGTCTGCACCTGTAAAGACTTGATTACCTGTTAAGATTTACATTCCAACCATTATCTTGTAATCGCGCTTGTGTCCGTATATGCCCTGTTTGTGAACCAAGTCCTGCACTCACCTGATGCAGTGTTCCAAAAGCTCATACTACCAAAGAAACCTATTGGACTTTAAACTGGTGTTGTAAGACTTCTTACCCCAGTCCAACAACAGCATCACCACATCATAAAGATAAAGGATCGGCTGTTTAAAACAGTGATAATGCAAATTTCTTCTTTCAGACAGCTGAGAGTCTTTGGAACTCTCTGCCTGAAAAGGTGGTGGAAATTGAGGCGGGAATCTTAGCAAAAAATGGGAGCGTATCATTTCCATCAAGAAAACAGGCTGATTCTCTCCACCCCACCAAGGGGGGTCTGAGGGGCCACCTTCCGCACCCTGGAACAGAGTCGGTACTTCTCTAACCATCCCCCGCACGCTGTCGCCCACTCCCCCAAATTGTCGGTCCTTCCCCTCACGTCTAGGTGACCCTCTTGTAAACGGTGCCACTGTGATGGCGACCACTGTATATCCGGTGACGGGGGACGTCCCGGAGAAAACGCTCGCTCAGAACGTGCTAATCTATTAAAATGAGCTTGCTGCTGCCCTGTGGCATGTTTCTCGCCACTCTGCCAGTGAGGGGCCAGTGATATTGGAACTCAGAAACTTGCTGGTACGAATCCTGCTCTGTAGGATTTGAGCGTGTGTCGCCATTGCCACAGATGGAGAGTGCAGGCTCAAAATGGCACCTCGTTGTCTTGGAATATTTTTACGGCAGTGGTGGATAAATTCTTGGTAAGCAAGGGAGGTAATAGGAACAGGCCCTTCAGCCCACAATGTTGTGCCGAACATGATGCCAAATTGAACTAATCCCTTCTGTCTGCCCTTACTCTACATCCCTCTATTCTTTGCATGTTCATGTACTTATCTAAAAGCCTCTTAAAGGTCCCTAACATATCTGCCTGCACCACCACACCTGGCAACGCATTCCAGACACCTAGCACACTCTGTGTAAAAAAAAAAACTTGCCCCTCACATCTCCTTTGAACTTTCCCCCTCTGACCTTAAATGCATGCCCCCCCGCTAGAATTAGATATTTCAAGTCTGGGGGGAAGATTCTGCCTCTCATAATTTTTTAGACTTCTATCAGGTCTCCCCTCAGCCCCCACCAGTCCAGAGACAGCAACTCTAGTTTGTCCGGCCTATCCTTATAACTTATACCCTCTTGTGCAGTTTTGGGCGCCGCACCTGCGCAAAGATATTTTGGCCTTGGAGGGAGTGCAGAGGAGGTTTACTAGGCTGATACCGGAGTTGAGGGGGTTGAGCTATGAGGAGAGGCTGAATAAACTAGGCTTGTACTCGTTAGAGTTTAGAAGAATGAGGGGAGATCTCATTGAGACGTATAAGATGATGAATGGGATGGATAGGATAGAGGTGGAGAGACTCTTCCCGCTTAAAAAAGACAGTAGGACTAGGGGGCACAGCCTCAAGATAAAGGGGGGGGGGGGCGGTTTAGAACGGAGTTGAGGAGGAACTTCTTTACTCAAAGGGTGGTGAATCTCTGGAATTCTCTGCCCGCTGAAGTGGTGGAGGCTGCCTCGCTAAATATTTTTAAGACGCGGGTTGATGGGTTTTTGATAGGAGAGGGGATTAAGGGTTATGGGGAGAGGGCGGGAAGGTGGAACTGAGCCACGACAGATCAGCCATGATCTTATTGAATGGTGGGGCAGGCTCGAAGGGCTAGATGGCCTACTCCTGCTCCTATTTCTTATGTTCTTATGTTCCAATCCAGAATGCATCCTCATAAACCTCTTATAGAATCATAGAATCATACAGTGCAGAAAGAGGCCCTTCGGCCCATCGAGTCTGCACTGACCACAATCCCACCCAGGCCCTACCCCCATATCCCTACATATTTTACCCGCTAATCCCTCTAACCTAAGCATCCTAGGACACTAAGGGACAATTTTAGCATGGCCAGTCGACCTAACCCACACATCTTTGGACTGTGGGAGGCACCTGGAGGAAACCCATGCAGGCACGAGGAGAATGTGCAAACTCCACACAGACAGTGACCCGAGCCGGGAATCGAACCCGGGTCCCTGGAGCTGGGAAGCAGCAGTGCTAACCGCTGTGCTACCGTGCCGCCCGTACCGTGCACCCTCTCCAAAGCCTTCACATCCTTCTAAGGTTTTAATTTAATGCATCTTCACATGCTTTCCTTTGGGGGTCAGTGGGGAAGTGGTGGGACTATTCCCGTGATGATTTTAAGCCAGTTGAACTGGGTCATGCATGTTCATTCCATGCCTGATGAATGAGGGGTAGGGGTGGAGCCTTGAACCCGAAATATCAGGCCCAGGGATGGGGATGCTACCACTCCACCAGAGGATCTTCTCACAGACAGATGCGTGCACACTGCGAAGTTCAATGGGAAAAGATTCTGCTCAACATTTCTATAGCAGCTTGACATCGTGCATGATCTTTAACCATCAAGTTGCGTTGGCCATGCTAAATTCTCCCTCAGTGTATCCAAACGGGCATTGGAGTATGGAGACCGGGGTATTTTCACAGGAACTTCACTGCCGCGTGATGCAGTGCATAAGACCACTTGTGACACTAATAAATAAACTTCAAACAAGCTACTGCCTTTTTGAGAGGGAGTAGTGGAGTTAGATTGTGGATTAATTTTATGTTTCTTTGTGAGGGAATCTTGTGTTGTGCATAAACCTGAGACGATTTTAATTGCAAATATGATTTTATTTATCTTTAGTGACTTTTATGTTGGGAACAGTCACCATCTGTGACCACACCATGGCAACGCAGTCTGCTGTGCCAGTGTTTCACACTGGATTGAGGAGAGATGGGAAGGAGGTCAGCAATATTCAGTAGACCGTGGAGGAACACAGTTGTTGTAAATTCTCTACCAGGAAAGGGCAATTACAGACACTCGGTTAGAGAGGTTTTGGTAAGAATTGGACAAGGGCAAGAATGGAAAACAGCCAGTAAAGCATCAGACGCCTGTTATACATTTTGCCCCATACTTCGTACCGGCAACTCCAGTTGAACTGGATGTCATGTGTATCACGTAATGGGCAACAAAGTGACTGAAGTGATTTGATTTATAATTGTCACTCATATTAGTATACAGTGAAAAGTATTGTTTCTTGGTGCTCTATACAACAAAGCATACCATTCATAGCGAAGCAAATGAGAGAGTGCAGATTGTAATGTTACAGTCATAGCTGGGGTATAGAGAAAGATCAGCTTAAAGTGAGGTAGGTCCATTCAAAAGTCTGATGGCAGCAGGGAAGAAGCAGATTTTGAGTCAGTTGGTAGACTTTTGTATCTTTTTCCTGGCCAAAAGAAGGTGGAAGAAAGAATATCTGGGGGGTGTGGGATCCTTGATTACACTGGCTGCTTTTCCGAGGCAGTGGGAAGTGTAGACAGAGTCAATGGGTGGGAGGCTGGTCTGTGTGATGGATGTTCTGTCTGTTTGGCACGTCAGCCCATGACTCATTTCATCCTGCTTCTGTTATGTGGAATTTGGTGATTAGATTTTCCAGGAATGGAAGTCGAGAGAGCTAGCAATCTCAGGAGGGAACTGGATAAATATTTGGAAGGAGGGAGGGGATTTTGGATTGCAGTACTCCTTTACAGGTGGTGTACTGCCTACGGTGGCCATGATACCGCATGTCAGAAAAGTCTGCAAAATCTGGAGTTTTAAAGGCAAAATGAAATGTAGCCAATTGTAGTTTGCTTTGGAAGAGGAAAAAAAAAACAAGCAAGTGTTCTAAATTGACGGCAATTGTTTCCTTGGGGTCACATTTCAAAGGAACCAGAGTCAAACAAAGAACAAAGAACAACCCAGCACGGGAAACAGGCCCTTCGGCCCAACGAGCCCACGCCGCTGCATCCTCCTACACCTACCCTGCCCTGCGTGTCTGCGAGTGGACCCCCTAACTTAGCCAGATTCAGGGGAGAATAGTCAATTTGGTAAACCAATCAGCCTAAGAGCACATCTTTGGGGTGTGGGAGGAAACCGAAGCGCCCGGAGGAAACCCATGCAACCACAGGGAGAATGCGCAAACTCCCACAGACACAGGCCCAAATCCATGTATCTGCACAGCCAGCAGTGATAGTCACTGAGCTGTTGCGGCACCCGTCTACTGGTCCAGGATCAAGCACACACACTGACACGAAGTACTAGGCCACTCCTGGAACCTCCAAGAGCAGCCCACGCACGACCCACCGTGTGCATGCCCCTCGTTTGACAACAAGGTGGACCGCCACCTGCGGAATAAAAAGACAAAAATGTTAACATGTAAGTCTGCATTTCTGGTGTCTCCCGAGGGTCTGACCCTATTTAATACCCCCTACTATAACCCTCCATCCTTGTTTCGCTCATGTGTCTATCTAAGTAAACCTTAAACAAGTCCAACGTGCCTGCCTCCACCACCCTACTCGGTAGCGCGTTCCATACCCCCACAACCCTCTGCGTGAAGAACCTTCCTCTCATATCCAAATTATACTTCTCCCCCCTCACCCTTAGATCATGACCTCTCGTAATTGTACCCAATCTAGGGAGCAGCTTATCACTATTGACTCTATCTATTCCCTTCAGTATCTTATATACTTCTATCATGTCTCCCCTTAATCTCCGTCTTTCCAAGGAGAAAAGTCCCAGTTTCTCCAACCTTTCCTCATAACTCAGTCCTTCCATGCCAGGCAACATCCTGGTAAACCTCCTCTGCACCCTCTCCAGAGTCTCCACGTGCTTCCGGTAGTAAGGTGACCAGAACCGGACGCAGTACTCCAAATGCGGTCTAACCAACGTTCTGTACAACTGAAGCATTAGACGGCAGCTCCTATACTCTATACCCCTTCCTGTAAAGGCTAGCATTCCATAAGCTTTCCTCACAACCTTCTCTTGTGTCGCAACCTTCATAGACTTGTGAACCTGCACTCCCAGGTCCCTCTGTATTTCTATACTCCTAATCGGTCTACCTTTTATCATGTAGCTCCTCTCTGCATTATTCCTGAAGGAGTGTAAGGTAATTGTTCACAATTTTGTATACAGACAAATAGTTTGATGCAAATTGCATGTGATTTATTTACCTAATTAATTCTTAATCCCTTCAAGGCACATGGGCTTTGCAGACTAGGCTAGCATTTATTGTCCCCATCCCTAATTGCCCTTGAGAAGGTGGTGGTGAGCTGACTTCTTGAACCGTAGGTGTGGGTAAACCCACAGTTTGGTTAGAGTGGGAGTTCCAGGATTTTGACCCAGCGACAGTGAGGGAAAGGCGATATATTTCCAAGTCAGGATGGTGAGTGCCGTGGAGGGGAACCTCCAGATGGCAGTGTTCCTGTGCATCTGCTGCCCTTGCCCTTCTAGATTAAGAAGAGCAATCTCAGTTGAAAAGATGTTTGGAAGGTGCTGCCTCAGGAGCCTTGGTGAGTTCCTGCAGTGCATCTTGTAGATGGTGCACACAGTTGCCACTATGTGACTCAGGTAGAGGAAGTGAATGTTTGTGGAACTGATGCCAATTAATCAAGCTGTCTAATTTGTCCTGGATGGTGATGAGCTTCTTGACTATACTTCAGTGAGTGTCCAGTTGACTCTAAAGCACTTTGAGAATCCAATATCAATTGCAAGTGTCTTTGTCTTTGACTTCCTCAAGAGAAATACTTGGGTTCCTAAGAGTGGCCTGAGTGCAATGAGAAACCATCATGCTCCATTACAGTCACAAGACAACTAGCAAAGAGGATGGTCATCAGCTTATCCTGGTTGATCCGTCCAGCCCCATGTTGCAGCCACTATTTATTCCTGAAATGATTCACGCAGTTTTCACCACCGCTCTTTATTCCATGTACTGATCACACTTGTTGAAAGAGAGCATCCATAGATACTCTCCATCATTGTCTTTTACAAACTGGAACCTGTGTCCCATTGTGCTAACCCTGACAATTTGAGTTAAAGTAATTTTCTTCAATTCCCTTTTCTGTACAACAATTACTGCGTACGATGTATCAGATCACTCTTGTGGCCTTTCACACTCAGGGCGAAATGCCCAAGATTCTCCTGTCCCTTTTCACTTGTTGCTCGGGATCGCTCTTGCGGTTTTCCTCAGCAGCGTCCCCAACGTTTGAATGTCGCACTGACCAGAAGTGAATGTAATTTTTCAAGCTGTGCTCTGCCTAGAGGACTCGTGTTTGATTGTGACTTCTGCCTGCTGGAGTGACGGTGTTCCTGGGAAGAGAGATCTCCTTTTCTGCCTGCCCTCCGTGCAGGTTAACAGAACACACTGCGCGCTTCATAACTGAGCCCGTTGTTTAATTCAGCCATTCGTGGGACACGGGTGTCACTGTCAATCTTGTTGGTAAAACAATTAAACGAAACCAAATAAACATCCTGTTAGCCTTTCTGGCAAAATAATTAAACCAAAATAGAATAACTGAGGGACAAATCAAAATGGGCGGTCCTCAAAAGAAGGGAAGCCCTCGAAACAAACGCCAAGGTAGAAATGAAACTTAAAGCATCAAACTAAAATGTGATTAAAGGGATCGACAGTGCACCCCGATCTCTGCAGTGCCCAGCAGGCGCAGGAAGCCTCAACAGGGCCCTCCGATACTGCACGCTCTCGCTCAAGACCAACATTTATTACCCATCCCTGATCGCCCTTGAGGTGGTAGCGGTGAGCTGCCTTCCATTGAACTGCTGCAGTCCCTACAGTACTTTTAAATAGAGAGTTCTAGGATTTTGATCATGTGAACGAATAGTGATTTCATTCCAGGTCAGTATGGTGTGTGATTTGGAGGGGATTTTTGGAGGTAGTGATGTTTCTGTGCACCCGCTATCCTCGTCCTTCTGTGTGGTAGAGGTGATGAGATGATGGGAGGTGCTGTTGAAGGAGTCTTGGTGAGATGCTGCCGTGTATCCTGTTTCCAGACAATGTGACGGAAACCACTCATGCTGGTGAATAAGCCCTGGAATGAAGAGCTTGTCATATGGTTGAGGAGTGGTTGAGGACTCTGGGTCTGTACTCGCTGGAATTTAGATGTCACAAGCCAGGAGATTTTGCCCCATATTGGAATGTTTTAAGAACCGATCCTTCATTTACTTGGCATTTTTTTTTACATGGATTAGATTGGCCCATTAGAAATTTGCTTAATCCTTTTGAAGCTAGAGTTAACATCAACTTCATTTAAGTTTTACAACATGGTAAGCCATTAATTTATTTTCTGTACCATATCGTACTGTTCAGCCACCACAGTCTATTCACTTGCGGAACTTCCTAGTGTTGGCAATAACACAATGTTGGATCAAGAAAGGTACTGAGAGAAATTTACAAATGGTTTTGTGCAGACGAGATATCATGTGGCCATTCTAATTCTTCATCATGTATTTCCTTTTTTGATTATCCCTTGATTCTAGCAGATGAAACTCTCTTGGGTTTTGCAGCCCCAGGTCAGCTCTAGGCAGAGGACAGGAGCCTTGCATCTGCAATACAATGTGTGCAGACGACTGTAGAGGCTCTGTCTGGACATTCATTTGGCAGTGTCCCAAATGCGTGACCTCTAGACGGGCAAGAGGAACGGAACCATGGGAGCTCCATCTCTTTCAAATTCCCTCCCTTGCCACACCACACCCCTCCCCTGTCACAACATACTGTCACTGCTGGAGCACATTCACCATGTGGACTATGGAAGTTCAGGAAAAAAAACCATATCTCCTCAAGAGCAACTTGAATCTGCAATAAATGCTGGTTTTCTTAATGATGTTCATATTTCCCAGAAAGAATATAAAGAAAATTATAGCCCTTTTATCCTGCTCTCTTGACTTTAACACTGCAGTTTTAAATGCGGGACATAAATGTCAGGGAAGAGTACCGATCTAGTTCAGGGATGCATTCCAAACCTCTGGTAGCACAAGTGATGCTTGTAGCATTTAATAGTTGCTGTTTCTTTTCCCTGTTTGAAAAGTGCTTGTCAATACTGTAGTGAATGGCAATACACATTCTCACATTATTTCCCCTCCTTCTGCTAGCAAAGAGCACCTTTTGGTTTGATTTATTATTATCATGTGTATTGGGATACAGTGAAAAGTATTTTTTTTTGCACGCTATACAGACAAAGCATACTATTCATAGAGTACACATGGGGAGAAGGAAAGGGGAGGGTGCAGAGTATGGTTTATAGTCACAGGGTGTGGAGAACGGTCAGCTTCAAAAGTTTGATGGTAACAGGGAAGAAGCTGTTCTTGAGTCAGGTGGTACGTGGTTTTAGACTTTTGTATCGTTCAAAAACCCAGCTTGCAGGTGCAGCAGGTGGTCAGGAAGGCGAATGGGATGCTGGCCTTCATAGCGAGGGGGATTGAATATAAAAGTAGGGAGGTCTTGCTGCAGCTGTATAGGGCATTGGTGAGGCCGCAGCTGGAGTACTGTGTGCAGTTTTGGGCGCCGCACCTGCGCAAGGATATTTTGGCCCTGGAGGGAGTGCAGAGGAGGTTTACTAGGCTGATACTGGAGTTGAGGGGATTGAGCTATGAGGAGAGGCTGAATAAACTAGGCTTGTACTCGTTAGAGTTTAGAAGAATGAGGGGAGATCTCATTGAGACGTATAAGATGATGAATGGGATGGATAGGATAGAGGTGGAGAGACTCTTCCCGCTCAAAAAAGACAGTAGGACTAGGGGGCACAGCCTCAAGATAAAGGGGAGGCGGTTTAGAACGGAGTTGAGGAGGAACTTCTTCACTCAAAGGGTGGTGAATCTCTGGAATTCTCTGCCCGTTGAAGTGGTGGAGGCTGCCTCGCTAAATATTTTTAAGAAGCGGGTTGATGGGTTCTTGATAAGAGAGGGGATTAAGGGTTATGGGGAGAGGGCGGGAAAGTGGAACTGAGCCACAACAGATCAGCCATGATCTTATTGAATGGCGGGGCAGGCTCGAAGGGCTAGATGGCCTACTCCTGCTCCTATTTCTTATGTTCTTATGTTCTTATCCGACGGAAGAAGCTGGAAGAGAGAATGTCCGTGGTATGTGGGGTCCTTCATTATGCTGGCTGCTTTTCTGATGCAGTGGGAAGTGTAGACAGAGTCAGTGGATGGGAGGCTGGTTTGCGTGATGGACTGTGCTATGTCCACAACCTGTTGTAGTTTCTTGCAGCCTTTGGACAGAGCAGGAGCCATCCCAAGGTGTGATCCAAACAGAAAGAATACTTTCTATGGTGCACCTATAAAAAATTGGTGAGAGTCATGTTGGACATGCAGAATTCCCTTAGCCTCCTGAGAAACTAGAGGTGTTTGTGGGTTTTCATAACTATAGCGTCAGCATGGGGGGGACCAGGGCAGGTTGTTGGTGATCTGGATGCTCTCGCCCTGTGGTCAAAACTGAAAGTTACGGTTGTGACTTTCTTCATATGATTGTTTCTTCTTTTGTTTTTAACGCTGAGGAATTTGTCAAAACTCTCTGAATGGGATGGATTAAGTAGCAGCGGGAGCCCCACTGTGTTACAGAGCCACTTCATGTAGAAGCTGTTGTACAATATGAAGAGCGATGTCAGTGCAAATCAGTTGGAAACTCACAGCTGTTGAGCAAATGAGACTTGAAGAAGGAGCCTTGGCTTCAGTTCCTCTTTTTGAAACCAAACCGTTAACAAAGAATTATTATTAACTAACTTTTTGTTTGTGCGTCTCTCTCTCTCTCTTGCTCTCTCTCATTCATTGGTTTCACCTTTAATGGAACATGTTTGTTTAAACAGTGTTTTGTTGACTCAGAGGGATGGGGGAGGGGTGATTTGCTGAATTATGACTCTGTGTTTAACCAGAAAACATTAGGATCTCCCAGTGATCCTGCCTGTTGGATTGCCGTGCCCCAATTAAATTTGTTCAAGTTGGGACTTTTACACTATTTCCCATCCTCATCACGTGCCTTTTAAAACACAAACATTTGAAAGCATTTCTTGGAAATGATTGTTTCTCAATTTCTTTGGATGGTGATTATGCCTTGCAATATTGGTAGCAAATGTGTTAAATGTTTTCATAAAATTGGGGGGGTAGTGTAGAAGTGGGGGTTGGGGGAAATGGCAGTAGAATGCTAACATACTTGGTAATCCAGTGGCCCAGGCTAATGCACTCTGGGGACATGGGTTCAAATCCCACCACAGCAATGGCCGAATTTAAACTCAATTAATAAAATCTGGAAATGAAAACTAGCCTCAGTAAGTGCGAATGCCGTAAAAGTCCACCTGGTTCATTAATGTCCCTGAACGAAGGAAGTCTGCTGTCCTTACCTGGTCTGGAGGAATGTGATTGATTCTGGACAGCTTTGAAATGACTGAACAAACCACCCAGTTCAAAGGGCAATTAGGGATGGGCAAGAAATGTTGGACGTACCAATGGCACCCACGTCCTGTGAAAGAATGGGATGTTCTTTCATGGACATGAAAAAATAAATAAGATAAAGAAGAGGCAATTTCTTTTCCAACCCTGAGAGAGAGTTAATCCCCTTTGGATGGTCATGTTAGTGAGTTTGTATGAATATTGCATTGCCGAGGTTTCAATTTCCATACTTTTTAAATTCTGTGCACGTGATTGTAGTTTCATCACCTTTTTTCCTCATCACCACCCCTCCAAATCCCAACCACAACCCCTGGAAAAGTAGAACATGACTTCTTGTTTTCGAGGCAAGAAACATATTGCCTTTGTCCCTCTGGAGCCCGTGGCTATGAGCCACATGTGGGCACGCATTGCTGTTTGAGCTGATGACCATGCCAGTGTAAAACATGACCTAATTCAGCTTGTGAGGTTGATCTGTAAGGTATTGATGCAATGAAGTGAAAATTAGGAAAGTAACAGACTATCCTCTCCCCCGTGTGCTGGACTACAGCAGATTACATTGCGGAGAGTATAAATAAGTTCCAAGAGATAGTTACCAACTCCTTCCCGGGCCTTTTTGATGGTTTTGTTTTGTACAACGTGCTGCATTTATATCCATCTCTGTTCAGATAAATATTCTAAAGGTGCGTGTAATTGCTGCACGCGTTAAGTTCTGCCACAGTAACCTGTTCCAGTATCATCCCAAGTGTTACCCCTGACCCCCACACACAGCGAGAATAATTAATACCAGAAAGATTAAGGCCGCAATTCTCTGTCCGTTCACACCCCACTGCCAGTAAGGACAGAGAATTTGGCAGTCAGCCAAATCTTCGCACTCTGCAGTGGGACGAGAGAATCCCACTGGCGTGGACGTCGGAGAATTCCGGACTTTGTGTAAAATTTTCATACGTCACATTCAGGTTTTTCTGCTTTTTTGTTCCCGTAATCACTCTTTTGTCAGTCCAAGTACCCTCCCCTTCTGCACAGATGTGCACTTCCTTCCTGCAGCTGTCTTTGACTCCATGACCTTACTGACATTGTCTTATGCTTCAAGCTGCTTGGAGGTAGAGAGAAGATACCACACCACCAATCACTGGACTGAGTCCTCAGTCCTGACTGCCGATTGAGCTGAATCCAGAATTCCCCTTAAAAATGTAAATGCTTAACTATAGGAATATTCTCTGAATATTCTGTCAACATGGTTACTATACTTGCCATCATTGCTATGTTCCTCTACTACCCTTCCTCCTCTGTGTCATTCCCAACCCTTGCCGTCTCTTTACCTGCATCCTACTTTCAAACCTGTGCTGGGGGCGGGAGCATGGGAGGAAAAAAAGCATTCGTTGGCTTGATTGACAACTCTATCCCTGCTGTCTGAAACCACTGTGTTTCTCTGTCATTTCTCCTTCCCTCTTTCTGTCCAACCCCAAGAATCTCACTGCTCCCACTCACTACCCCAACGCTCAGCTCCCACATTTGTCCGTTGTCCTCAGAGGCCCATAGTAACTGAAGCCGGTTGTGGAAGGGGCTGCTGGTGGCTGGTAACAATAATGAGCTGTGAAGGACAGTCAGAACTGTCATTTACGAGTGTCATAAACAACCAGCTGTGAATGGCAGTGGGTGGATGAACAGCACTATGAGATGGAAGACATGTGAAAGACAAGTAGAGTTGGGTGTCCCACCTGGTTTCTGGAAGATTGAAAGGTATAACAGTAGAATCCATAGAATCCCTACAGTGCAGAAGGAGGCCATTCGGCCCATTGAGTCTGCACTGACTCTCTGAAAGAACATCTTACTCCGATCTACCCTCCTGCCCTATCCCTGTAACCCCTCGCATTTACTATGGCTAAACCCCCTGACCTACGCACCTTTGGACACTAAGGGGACTTTATCACGTCCAGTCCACTTCACCTGCACAGCTATGGACATGAAGGAGCAACTTAGCATGGCCAGTCCACCTAACCTGCACATCTTTGGACTGTGGGAAGAAACTGGAGCACCCGGAGGAAACCCACGCAGACACGGGGAGAACGTGCAAAGTCCACACAGACAGTGACCCGAGGCCAGAATAGAACATAGGCCCCTGGTTCTGAGAGTCAGCAGTGCTAATATATAATAATTCTGAAGTTCGTGACACAAGAAAATTAGTGTGCAATATAGATGACTTTTCATATGTATCTATTATTTATTATCGTGCTATCTTCTATAATGTTGTTATGTCAACATTTTTGTCTACTTCTCAAAAGAGAATTCCATGTTCAACTCTGTCAACAGTGGCCTTCCACAGGTCAGACCTCAGCCTAGTAATTTGGGGGTGTGTTTGCTCCTCTGTATCTCCCAAAAGTTGAATCTTTAACACCAACATGTGTGAATGTCCTTTATCCTGAGACTAACATCCACTTGAAGTTCTTTCAATATTTGGAAAACATTTTGGTGACTGATTTTTCATATCCTATCTCGGGCAGTTTTCTGTTTGAAATGTACTATTTAAATGTGTGTTGCCTTTATCGTCATTCTACTTTTCAACTCGCCTCTCTCTTTGGTCTTTGCCCTGGTTCCTTTTGTGGGGGAAATCCCACAGGCAATTTACCAGCAGTGTAATATTTTCAACATGTGGATCCATGCTGTGCCTGAATCACACTTTATTTCCTAATGTTGTGTCTTTATTTTGGAGGAAAAGTCATACAATTGCCTAATTATGTCCGTAATGACCCAGTTTAGAATCTAAATTACAATGTCAAGTTTGATATCACTTAAGTGCTTCCACTCTCCTTTTCCACCTCCAGCGTAGATTGCAATTGCTAAAAATTTCACTTGTTTTTTTGTTTGGAGCTTTCCTTATTTGTCCTTTGAAGTGAAGATGACCAGTTCATCATCTGGGATGTTTGGTAAGGTTCCAGTGGGCACATCGGTGACTGCTGGGGTTGACCAACACCCTGGAAGGTTCTGCTGCAAATAGGCCTGGATGCTTAGCATGCCAGCTAGGCCGAGCACCTCAGTGTCTGGTAATTTTTAAAAGTTCATTTGTGGGACATGGGCGTCACTGGCTAGCCAACATTTATTGTCCATCTCTGGTTGCCCGAGGGCAGTTGAGGGCCAAGCGCATTGCTGTGGCTATGGAGCTACATGTAGAACAGATCAAGTAAGGATGGCAGATTTCCTTCCCTAAAAGGCGTTAGTGAACCAGGTGGGTTTTTCTGACAATCGACAATGGTTTCTGGGTCATCAGTAGATTCCTAATTTCAGATTGTTTTTCATTGAATTCAAATATCACCATCTGCCGTGGCGGGTTTCGAACCCAGGTCCCAGAACATTCCCCTCCCCATGGCCATCGCCTCCCCATTTTGTCCCATCATCTGATTTTCAGAAGCTTCGGTAGACCCTCAAGTGAAAATGATGAATGTCGTGACATAATGCTGGTACACAGTCCAAGCCTGGCATGCATAGATCAGAGTGGGTGGACTAATGCTGTATTGACTTTCAGTTTGGAAGGCAGATTCACTCCCCTTCATTTCCAGACTGATGTTTGAAGCCTATTGGAAATTACATTTGCTTTGACAATTCTTTCTTGTCGCCAATATAGCCAGCTCAAGAGTTGCCCTTCTCGAGATGACTGTGTAACTGAATGCTGTGTGAAGTTGTATTGATAAATCTGTGTTGACGTTGAATGATCCATTAGCTTTCATGTTGTTACGCCAAAGCAGTCAATTAAATTCAGTAGCTTGAATTGCATCATTTTTTCCCTCCATCTTAAGCAGGACCATTTATTAACTGTGTCGTTGGGAGGATTTGTTTTTAGGCAGCCATAGATATTGGTACATTTGCATTTCCATAATGTATATTCATATTTTAGAGAATCTTAGAATCCCTACAGTGCAGAAGGAGGCCGTTCAGCCCATCGAGCCTGCATTGACCACAATCCCACCCATGGCCCTATCACCATAACCCCATGCATTTACCCTAGCTAGTCTCCCTGGCACCAAAAGGCAATTTAGCATGGTCAGTCCACCTAACCGGCACATCTTTGGAGTGTGGGAGGAAACTGAAGCACCCGGAGGAAACCCATGCAGATATGGGGAGACTGCGCACAGACAATGACCCAAGCCGGGAACTCACCTTCAGTCTCTGGCACTCTGAGGCAGCAGTGCTAACCACCATGCTGCCCAAACTTCTTTTCGTCTTGAAGATTAGCACGTCACAAATGGCTCTGACTAAACCCTGCCATACTTCTTGTGCACTTCTACAAGTCTTGTGAGATATGCTGCAAGTATATGCGTTGCAAGTTCTTGCTACTTGGGGGGGAGAATGTTGGGATTGATGTTGCTTGGCATCACTGTAAAACACAATACATCGACTTGCTTAGCACGAGGAGCAAAAAAAAAACTAATTTTAACTTGCACACATGTCATGTTGCAGGATGGGATGTTGGAGCGACATGAGTATTTGACCTGGATCCTTGATGTCCTAGAAAAGGTCAGACCAACAGATGACGAACTACTTAAGTTGCTGTTGCCACTCATGCTCCAGGTAAGCAACATGAGTATTTACCCTTTCCTCATTTTTAGACAGTTTTTTTTATGTATGTAGCTGGAATTAAAGAAAGTAGAATAAAGGAAGACTTTAAGGCTGAACTAGTTTGGAGTTAGGGATTCTTGGCTCCAAATTAGTGACCTACCTCTACAGCATTTGTAACAAAAAAAATTCCAGAGCAATTTTTGTTGTTTGATGAACATTGCATCAAAACTAAACAATATTTGGTGATAAAATGTTCTCAGGTTTTGTTAACTTGAGATTTAAAATGACACAAATTCATAGTTATGCCTTTACAGTGAAAGGATAACTTCTTGAGAATTTTTCAGAGGGCTTTCTGCAACAGTTGATATGACTGTAGCCTTGCCTGCATTTAATAAACAGCTACATTACTTGCATTGAAGTGGACCAACCTTTCAGTGTTGTCCAAAAGAAGGTCAACTCAATTCAGAAAATGGGGTGACCTTAAATGTTGCCAAACCGCGAGTTGTTATTGAAGCATTTAGAGTCGTAGAGTTTACAGCATGGAAACGGGTCCTTCGGCCCAACTTGTCCATGCCGCCTTTTTGTTTTAAAACCCCAAAGCCAGTCCCAGTTACCCATATTTGGCCCATATCTCTCTATACCATTCTTACCCATGTAACCATCTAAACACTTTTTAAAAGACACAATTGTACCCGCCTCTACTACTATCTCTGGCAGCTTATTCCAGACACTCACCACCCTCTGTGTGAAAAAATTGCCCCTCTGGATCCTCTCCCCTTTCACCGTAAACCTATGCCCTCTAGTTTTAGATTCCCCTATCTTTGGGAAAAGATATTGACTATCTAGCTGATCTGTGCCCCTCACGATTTTATAGACCTCTATAAGTTCACCCCAAGGCTCCTGCACTCCAGAGAAAAAAGTTCCAGTCTATCAAACTTCTCCTTATAACTCAAACCAAGTCCCAGTAGCATCCTAGTAAATCTTTTCTGCACTCTTTCTACTTTAATAATATCCTTTCTATAATAGAGTGACCAGAATTGTACACATTTGCTCCCATCCCATGTTAAAATGTTGCTGAAAATTTCTAACGAGCTTCCCTTTGAGTTTGCTTAGTCATAATGTACAGTTGTGGCTGAGCACAAGCACTTTATGGCTGCATTAGGATCCAGTTCAGTTTGTGACACTGAAAGGCTCCTCTATACCCGGTGGTATTAGTTCTGTGTCCACTGAATTTGGAAGTTCAATTTGGTTCCAGACAGGGAGCTCATTGCCATTCTGTCCTTCATCTGTCAACAATTGTCCTGAGGCCTTGCTGAGGGATGGCAGGGTAGACCGATCTGGGAAATGAAAAATTCATAGTCTTCCTGTGAACCAAGGCTTGATGGATCAAGTAGGAAAAGAGCAAAACTGCTGAAAAATCCAATGCTGTGTTGATCGGTGTGTTAACAATGGCAATGGAACTCTATCAAATTCTCAGCACTGACAAGCATCGCTGAAACGAGTAGGAAAAAATAGAATCTTAAATTCAGAGTTAAAGATTTATTACTTTTCTTGTTCTAGGTATGTTACTTAAAATTATTTGATGAGTATCTATATAGTCATAAGACCATAAGATTTGGAGCAGGATTAGGCCATTTGGCCCATCGAGTCTGCTCTGCCATTCAATCATAGCTGATATGATTCTCATTCCCATTCTCCCCATAACCCTTAATCCCCTTATTCATCAAGAACTTATCTACCTTTGTCTTAAAGACACTCAATGACCTGGCCTCCAAAGCCCTCTACGGCAATGAGTTCCACATATTCACCACCCTCTGGCTGAAGAAATTCCTCCTCATCTCAGTTTTAAAGGAGCGTCCCTTCACTCTGAGGTTGTGCCCTTGAGTTCTAGTCTCTCCCACCAATGGAAACATCCTCTCCATATCCACTCTATCTAGGCCTGACAGTATTCCGTAAGTTTCAATTAGATGAGAACATAATAAGAACATAAGAAATAGGAGCAGGAGTAGGCCATCTAGCCCTTCGAGCCTGCCCCACCATTCAATAAGATCATGGCTGATCTGAAGTGGATCAGTTCCACTTTCCCGCTTTCTCCCCATAGCCCTTAATTCCCTTGTCTATCAGAAATCTATCTACCCATGACTTAAATATATTCAGCGAGGTAGCCTCCACCACTTCAATGGGCAGACAATTCCAGAGATTCACCACCCTTTGAGTGAAGAAGTTCCTCTCAACTCTGATCTAAACTGCGCCCCCCTTATATTGAGGCTGTGCCTTCTAGTTCTGCTATCCTTTCTAAGTGGGAAGAATCTCTCTACCTCTACCCTATCTAGCCTCTTCATTATCTTGTAAGTCTCTATAAGATCCCCCCTCATCCTTCTAAACTCTAACGAGTACAGACCCAGTCTATTCAATCTCTCCTCATAAGCTAACCCCCTCATCTCCGGTATCAGCCTGGTGAACCTTCTCTGTACTCCCTCCAAGGCCAATATACCCTTTCGCAAATGCGGCGACCAAAACTGCACACAGTAAATCTCCCCTTCATCCTTCTAAACTCCATCGAGTATAGTCCCAGACTCCTCAACTGCTCCTCATAGGACAAACCTTCATTCCTGGGATCATTCCTGTGAACCTCCTCTGCGCCCATTGTCATGATTTAAAAATGTAGATACTGATACTTATGTCAATCTGCATTCGTAGAGCCTGTACTTCTGCACCTGATTGGCTGAAATGGCATGCTTTGAACTACTACAACTTAGAGTTGGACATCTAGTGAACTAGTTGATAGACAAATAGCAAACAGGAACAAAATTATGTGAAATTGCGAGGCAGTAGACAACTACCACTAGCTAGAGTGGAATTGAACTAGAACCAGTTAAATTGTTCTGAGTATTGAACAATCCTTTGTGCTTCCATCTTGCTTTCAGTAGCTGTAAATGGCAGAACCCCAAGGAGCATTAACATCCAGAGGGATCTGGGTGTGTAGGTCCACAGTTCCCTCAAAGTGGCAACACAGATGGCCAAGATAATTAAGAAGGCATGTGGCATGCTTGCCTTCATTGGTCAGGGCATTGAGTACAAGAGTTGGGAAATCATGTTGCAGCCACATAAAACCTTGGTTTTGGAGTATTGTGTGCAGCTCTGGTTTCCACACTACCTGAAGGACGTGGAAGCTTTGGAGAGAATGCAAAGAAGGTTCACCAGGATGTTGCCTGGTCTCAAAGATGTTGACTGTGAGGGGAGAACATGCAAACTGCGCACAGACAATGACCCAAGCCGGGCATCGAACCCAGGTCCATGGCACTGTGAGGCAGCAGTGCTAACCACTATGTCACTGTGCCGCCCATAAGTTCAAGGTAAGAGGGGGAAATTTTAAGGGAGAAATGCAGGGGAGGTTTTTTGCGCAGTGTGTGTGTGCCTGGAACACATTGGAACCAGAGGAGGTGGTGGAAGCAGGCACATGAGCAACATTTAAGAAGCATCTGGATAGATACATGAATTGAAAGGGAATAGAGAGATATGGACTGAGTAAGGGCAGAAGGTTTTTTTTGTAGTTTAGTTGAGGCATTATGATTGGCACAGGCTTGGAGGGCTGAAGGGCCAGTTCCTGTGCTGTACTTTTATTTGTTCTTTGACGTGGTACTAAAGACAAGGTTTCTAACATTATTGAGCACATTACAGAAGGAACATCATCACCAGACTTGCCCAGAGTCACCTTTGTGTGACTCTGATTGGAAGTTTTGCCTCTGCCATCAAAGCCTTTTGCAGATGTCTGGGATCTATGCAAACAGGACGAGTGACTGTATCTTAACCAACCATCAGATTGTAGAATTGTTAACGTGCAGTGCTGGGTCTGAACCAGATGGTGCGAGTTGGAATGCTGAACTCAATGTCAAATTGGTTCAGATAGATAAACAGAGAGGGAAAGAATGATTGGATTAAGAGTTCAATAAAAAGAGACAAAAGGAAAAAGTGCAAAAAGAAGAAATTTCAATTAAGTTTTCAATCTCGAGCAGCAATAACCACGTTATATTTATATAGCACAGGCAATGTCCCAAGGCACTTCACAGGAGCCAGACTCGAATTCTGTGTAATAAAGTCGATGCAGCCTTATTATTATTAGCGTTTTGCATGTGTGGATTTCAGCCTCCACAATGTTTAAACAGGAACGGGCTGGAGAGCATTGTAAACAGCTAATGAACAGTGCATGTTGTTAGTTAGACCAGTACTGGGCTGTTAAATTTCCATGAACCACGACAGATTGTTGCAAATGGTGCGGTGCCTTCCACAGAGCATCTGGAAGCAGGGCAAGCGGCTGTGTCTCTTTTCGACAACTAACTACATCATATTTTGCGAATAAATAATACTGAGCACTATTAGCGTAGGTTAGCTTGAAGGTAAAGCTTAAATAAAAGTTTAGTCATTCGTCACAAGTAGGCTTACATTAATACTGCAATTATTGTGAAAATCCCCTAGTGAAAATTTCTTGCGTCTGTTCGTGTGCACTGCGTGAGAATTTAGCATTGCGAGAATTTACGTACATTATGGCCCAAGGTTCTTTGTCAGTCTGATGGACTGAAACACCAAAAAGGAAAGGTACAGTTGACCTCTTTCACAATCTAATGCAACAAAGCACGGTGAGTGTAGGTTTTGCAATAGGAAGGCTGTGAGATCCTCTGTAAGTGGTTAGTTTAGACACGAGTTATTTAAAAAAAATTGCTACTTAAAGCCAAATTCCAATTTCCAATTGGATTCACACATTTTCAATCATGTACAGCCTTTTGATTTAATATTCTATGGCGTCAGTGATGGTGATTTCAAACTTCACCCATCCCCAATGCTATTATTGAGTCGTTCTCTACCATTTTTTTGCAAAGTTGGCAGTTCTAAGTTTAAAATTTATATGCATGTCCTGAACTCCATTCTTCAAACCCCTACTCTTCATAGGATCCTACAGTACAGAAGGAGGCCGTTCAGCCCATCGAGTCTGCACCAATCACAATCCCATGCAGCCCCTATTCCCATAACCTCACACATTTACCCGGCTAATCCCCCTGACATTAAGGTCAATTTAGCACGGCCAGTCAACCTAACCCGCACATCTCTGGACTAGAGCACCCAGAGGAAACCCACGTAAACATGGGGAGAATGCTCAAACTCCGCCCAGACGATGACCTGAGGCCGGAATTGAACCCGAGTCCCTGGTGCTGGGAGGCAGCAGTGCTAACCACCGTGCCACCAGTGGACCATGTTAAACATCACAGCTATCGTCTATAATTGCACTCCAGATCTCAGCCTAAGCAAAACCACAGGAGATTTTTTTTTAACTTTTCCAAGCATTATCACCTGCTCCTCCGCGAACCTCCACATGATATAATTATAGCAGGCAAACTCAACTTCTTAGGTGGATATGACCTTTTGGTGTTTTGGAATAGGCTGCAATTAGTTCATGGCTTTGAATAGCAATCAGGTGATGTATTTCTAGCAAGCTACCAATCTTCACAGCTATCAGAACTCATGGACACTTGTCTCAATCCCTGTATAAAATACAGTGTGGGAACAGGTGACTACTTGTGTCATTGCTTGTTGCTGCTAATTTGGTTCTCATTATCCTTCTATATGAAATGAAACTACGAAAAGACTTAAGAACTGTGACTGTTAGAAAGTTACTCCAGAGATGGGCCGGTAAGTAATTAACCTATTGTCTAGACCCAGTATCAAACCAGGTCCTTGCTATGGGGTTTTAACTTTGACAGATTATAATCTGCTGTGTACTTTAAGAAAATAATCATTTTTTGAGATGTACGCATCATTCAACCAACATTTCCCATCCATGATTGCCTTGAGGAGGTGGTGATGGTGGGTTGCCTTCTTGAGCAGTGGAACTGATGTAACTGAGTATCTTTCTGGACTGCTTCAGAAGGCAGTTAAGTGTCAATCATGCTGATGTGAAACAGGAACCACACACAGGCCAGTGTGGGTAAGAACGGCATGTCCGGTCCCCAAAAAGTATGAATGGCTTGTATGTGTTTTTCTGACTGTTGACAACTTTGGCATCCCATTTACTGATCCCAGAATTTTATTTCCACGTTTGAGTTTTAAACCGTTTCGATTCCCAAACCGCCATGACGGGCTTCAGACCAGCTAAGGGGGAGCAGGTTTAGGACTTAGTTGAGGAGGAACTTCTTCTCACAAAGAGTTGTGAATCTGTGGAATTCCCTGCCGGGTGAAGCAGTTGAGGCTACCTCATTGAATGTTTTTACGGCAAGGATAGATGGATTTTTGAACAGTAAAGGAATTAAGGGTTATGGTGAACGGGCGGGTAAGCGGAGTTGAGTCCACGGTAAGATCAGCCAATGTCTTACTGAATGGTGGAGCAGGCTCGAGGGGCCAGATGGCCTACTCCTGCTCCTAGTTCCTATGTTCTCTGAATTATTATTGCAAGCCTCTCCGTATTTCTACTCTGGTAACATAACCATTACTTGTGGATAGGTATATTTGAGTACAAACTAGGGATGAGCCTCTTTTTTCCTTCGTTCTTTGCCATTACAACTATCTCACTTGATTCCTGGTGGGTTAGGTGGATTGGCTGTGCTCAGTTGCCCCTTAGGGTCAGGGTGATTGGCAGGGTACAGTAAGTTTAAGCTTATTTATTGTCGCAAGTAGGTTTACAGTAACGCTGCAATGAAGTTACTGTTAAAATCCCCTAGTGTGGGGTTACGGGGAGCAGGTCTGGGTGGGATTGCTGCCAGTGCAGGATGGATGGGCCGACTGACCTCTTTTTTTGTGGTTCTGTGATTCTAGGTACGTGTTTTATTTAGATTAGACAGGATCTCAACTCAAGGCATTAATGCGAAATACTGCGGGTGCTGGAATCTGAAACAAAAACAGAAACTGCTGGAAAATCTCAGCAGGTCTGGCGGCATCTGTGGAGAGAGAATAGAGCGAATGTTTTGAGTCCAGATGACCCTTCATGCTGCGGCTGTTCAGAACCTTAGTCAGGCTTCATTTGGAGTATTGTATACAATTCTGGTCACCGCACTACCAAAGTGGATAGGGTTTCAGTTCAGGCAGGCAACACGATCGGCGTGGGCTTGGAGGGCTGAAGGACCTACTCCTGTGCTGTATTCTTTTTGTTTGAGGCATAGCAGGCAGAAAAATTGTTCTAATCTCGTAGGTTATTACAAACATGATCCACCCCCATCCCAATGATCGATCCTTTCTTTCTTTCAGTATTCGGAAGAGTTTGTTCAGTCAGCCTATCTGTCTCGTCGCCTTGCGTATTTCTGTGCCAGGAGGCTCTCTGTTCTTCTCAGTGAAAGCGCATCCAACCTGGTTCCTGCACATTCGCCTCACATGATCATTGGACCAAATACCGCTCCTCTGGCTGCTCCCAGCCCCGCTGCTCCTGCTGTAGTGATGAGTCCGGTGCAGTCGGCCTTCTCGGATTTCCATTCGTGCCCGCAGCATCGTCCTTTAGTTTACGGCCTGAGCTGCATGTTGCAGGTGAGCGACTCCTCAAAACCGTTTGGCGAAACTGTGTCGTGACTGTCGTGAATTTTTTTTTTTTGATTTTCCGCAGATTGCTTTTGGAAAAACTAATTGCATCCGTTTAGGACAACGGGTGGATGGAAAGGGGAAATTGCGTTGAAGTTGTGGTTAAGCTTTAGCCGCCAATCCCAGCCCTGACCTATGGCTGGGGTTCTCCAGTCCTGCTGCAATAAATGGGGGACTGGAGAACCCCAGCCATAGGTCAGGGCTGGGATTGGCAGCTAAAGCTTAACTACAACTTCAAAGCAAGTTGTCCCCTCTCGCTGGCAGCGGTGGCGCCGGGACTGGAGAATTCTGGCCAAGGTGTTTTGTTTCTCAGAGCGTACGGGTGTCAATTGCAAGGTGTTTATCGGCCATCCCTAGTTGCCTTTTGAGAAGGTGTCGGTGAGCCATTTTGAACCACTGCAGAATGTGTGGGGAAGATACGTTCAGTGCTGTTAGGGAGGGAGTTCAATTGCTGTAATGTTAGTTTGCAGATAACATAAGAACTAAGAGCAGGAGTAGGCCATTTGGCCCCCCCCCCCCGAGCCTGCTCTGCCATTCAGTAAGATCATGGTTGATCTTTTCGTGGACTTGGCTCCGCTTACTCGCCTGCTCACCATGACCCTTAATTCCTTTACTGTTTAAAAATCTGTTTTGGCCTTAAAAACATTCAGCAAGGTCACCTCAACTGCTTCACTGGGCAGGATATTCCACAGATTTGCAACCCTTTGGGTGAAGAAGTTCCTCCTCAACTCAGTCCTCAGTCTGCTCCCCCTTATTTTGAGATGTCCACACACCTCAAGTCGATAGATATCCAATTCTGCCAGCCAGGAGTTAGTTCTGTGCCAATTCTGCTGGGTAATCTTGTTTTGATTTCAGCTGAGAACAGTCACACTGTAATTTTTCTTTTGTAAAATTTGATGTCTGGGTGTGGATGACACTGGCAAGGTTATAGTTATTGCCATGACAAGTGGTAAGCCTTCTCCTTGAACCTTTTCTGTCCTTTTAGTGTGTGACAATTTCTTTTGCACTGAATGGTTCCCTAGACTACTTCAGGGGACATTGCGCTAACAGCATACTGAGATATTGTAGTCATGTACAGAACTGACAGGTTATCCTTTCCCTGAAGGCTATTAATTAATCATTTGGTTGGCGCGACAGTCTTGATCATTTTCCTGATGCTAGCCTATTAATTATCAGGTTTATTGAATTTGGTTTTATTGCCTGTCGTAATGGAAATTGAACTCCCAGATTCTGGTTGCTTGCCAAGTGCTTTATTAAAATCCCACTTGTTAGTTGTACAAAGCGGGGTCCAGTGAACCCCAAATATACTCACTTGCTGAAATTTACAATGATGCAATAATAGCATTGTATTTCAAAGCCCTGAAATACTCCGAGCGGAATTCTCTGGGAGTTTTGCCGTTCTTTGAACTTACTGCGGAAATTTGGAAGACCCCTCCGCCTGATGAGGACTTCAGTGTTCATACTAAACACAAGAGGAGTGAGACTCTCTGCTCACATGTCCAGTCTGTGGTCAGACTAGACCTTGGAGTATGCAGGATGCCAAGTAATAGCATAACTAAAGCCTTATGAATCCATAGAATTTGTGTAAAAATGATTCTAGAGGACAGTGGGTGGTATGTGGGTTGCCAGTACCCCTGTCTGCAGTTGGTTCAGTTTTCAGACGGGATTTTTCCTTTCTCATGTATATGTGCGTCTTGCTCTCGCTTTCTCTCACTCTTGAATTTGCCTTCCCTCCTTCTTCCTTTCCTCGCTCTGAAAAAACTGACCCAATCTCAACTGGCTTCTTAAAGGGACAAGTCCACAGGCTGCCCGTGACTGAGCATTGAAATTAATAATCAAAGCTGAAAGGGGGTGTTAAAATGCCTGATGTGTGAAACCGGACTGTAACACAGGCACGGGGTGGTGAACTATGATTTTGTAACTCACTTTCCATTACTTTGAAGTACTTGCTTCAAGTCTAAATAAGCTTAAAACTTCAATTTTGTGTGAATTTTTTAAAAGATATTATGACCCAGGCCAGAAACTCCAAGTTGGGTGTTTTATGAAGTTAGTCTGGACCCTAAGTTTTTACATTTGAATTTGGCACGGAGTGGGCATAAGATGTTTCACTCCAGGTATGATTCAAGTGACCCACTAAGGAGCTTTTATCAGACAAGGTTTATTCAAGAATATAATTAAAATATAACAAGATTTAACATAACTTTTACCACTTCAGCTTTGTAACATCTGCATTGGATCTTTGATTTTGATTTGATTTGATTTATTATTGTCACAGGTATTAGCATACAGTGAAAAGTATTGTTTCCTATGCTATACAGACAAAGCATACCATAGAGAGGAAACGAGAAAGTGCAGAGTGTAGTTTTACAGTCACAGCTAGGATGTAGAGAAAAATCAACTTCAGACAAAGTAGGTCCATTCAAAAGTCTGATGGCAGCAGCTGTTCTTGAGTCAGTTGGTAGGTGACCTCAGACTTTTGTATCTTTTTCCTGACAGAAGAAGGTGGAAGAGAGAGTGTCCGGGGTGTGTGGGGTCCTTGATTATGCTGGCTGCTTTTCTGAGGGGCAGCAAAAGTGTAGGTGAAGTTAATGGATGGGAGGCTGGTTTGTGTGGTGGACTGAGCTTTGTGTTCTAGAATTTGTTGGATTAAAATTCTGAGGCTTTCCAGTCCTGGAACTTTCAGCACACCTCTGGAGAGAGAGAGAGAGACAGATAGAAACTGATTGCTTTCCTCCGCTCGTTTCTAGCTAGCAACTCCCAGGCAAGAGAATTTTCAACTCCAATAGGAGGGAAAAACAAGATGCTGCTTCCTGTCTCACATTCGAACAGCATCCGAGAAAAATGAAACTAAAACCTTGGACTTTTCTGTGGGTGGGGAGAAAAAACTGACCCCAGGCAGCATCTGACCTGACACTCATGCTCCTCCCAACAATTCCAAAAGGACTGTTCCAGGATACTGCATTAGGCCAGAATAAATATAAATAACATGTCCATTATATTGCTTCAGTAACAATTAGAGGATACCGGCTGCAGGCATTACGGCACCAATAAAATTTTGCAAAGGAAGTGCTTGAAAAGCCTACAATGAAACATGAGTAAAATACATTTCTTAGAGGCACAGTATCGTCACAAAGAACTAATGATCCGACATCAGCGTCATTATCCTAACTGCAATGAAAGGAAATGATGAGCCGATACAACAATCCACTGCCACATTTTAGAGCTTGTCAGATTTATTTATAATACCACAGGGATTATGATAATTGTGTTGACAAATAGGGCTATCTGAGTTTAGTGGAGTAATCTTCAAAGTCACTAGATTTCTCTGGCTGGAATTCTCTGGCCGTTCACGCTGGCTAGATTCTCCAGTCCCGGTGGCAGTGCACTCAATGCCATGGGTTTCCCAGCAGTCTGGGCTGGCTTCAGTTGGAATTCCCGTTGACAGCGGCGAGACCAGAGGATCCTGTTATCAGCAAACAGTGCACTACCTCCCACTGCCAAGAACACCACTGAGAGGGCAGAAAATCTCACCCTATATCGTTTTTTTTCCTCCGATTATTTATTGATTCATCAGCAAATTGGTTTGCTCCTCGTGCTTTCAGAGGTTGTGACAAAGTGCAGATGATTTTGGTCCCCTTATTCGCAAAAGGATATATTGGCCTTGGAGGGAGTACAGAGAAGGTTCACCAGGCTGATACCGGAGACTGGGGGGGTTGTGTGTGGTTAGCTTATGAGGAAAGATTGAGTAGATTGGGCCTGTACTCATTGGAGCTTAGAAGGCTGAGGGGTGATCTTATAGAGACATATAAGATAATGAAAGGGCTAGATAGGGTAGAGGCAGAGAGATTCTTTCCATTTGGAAAGGAAACAAGAACGAGGGGACACAGCCTCAAAATAAGTGGGGATGGGGGTTTCAGTTTAGAACAGAGTTGAGGAGGAACTTCTTCTGTCAAAAGGGTAGTGAATCTCTGGAATTCTGTGCCCATTGAAGTGGTGGAGGCTACCTCGTTGAATATGTTTAAGTCACGGGTAGATAGTTTTCTGATAGACCAGGGAATTAAGAGTTATGGGGAGCAGGCGGGTAAGTGGAACTGAACCATTTTCGGATCAGCCATGATCTTACTGAATGGCGGGGCAGGCTATTCCTGCTCCTATTTCTTATGTTCTTATGAATGTGTTGTTTGTACCTGCAGTGAGGCCCCCAGGTGAAGAACTCGAAAGCCTCTATTAAGCTGGGTAGGATTGAGGATGGGAATTTGACAATGTGGATGTGTTAAGAAAACAAGTGTACAGGACAACCCAAGAAAGAAAAACCTCCAACATATTGAGTGGGATTAAAGAAAACAACACTTGCTGCTGAATAGATACTCCTGAAAAAGTCATGCACAAGTAGCACGTGTAGCATGTTATTAAGAAGCAGGAATGTTGGGAGTTGGAAACGTGGATAAAAAATGCAGCAAGGACAGCCAGAGGCCGATGAGAAAGTCCAAGTTCATCTTTTGGGTATGAGGGACCAGCTGTGTTTCAAATGCTTGCTTCTTTATCATCCTGATTTCATAAGAACATAAGAACATAAGAAATAGGAGCAGGAGTAGGCCATCTAGCCCTTCGAGCCTGCCCCGCCATTCAATAAGATCATGGCTGATCTGTTGTGGCTCAGTTCCACTTTCCCGCCCTCTCCCCATAACCCTTAATCCCCTCTCTTATCAAGAACCCATCAACCCGCTTCTTAAAAATATTTAGCGAGGCAGCCTCCACCACTTCAACGGGCAGAGAATTCCAGAGATTCACCACCCTTTGAGTGAAGAAGTTCCTCCTCAACTCCGTTCTAAACCGCCTCCCCTTTATCTTGAGGCTGTGCCCCCTAGTCCTACTGTCTTTTTTGAGCGGGAAGAGTCTCTCCACCTCTATCCTATCCATCCCATTCATCATCTTATACGTCTCAATGAGATCTCCCCTCATTCTTCTAAACTCTAACGAGTACAAGCCTAGTTTATTCAGCCTCTCCTCATAGCTCAATCCCCTCAACTCCGGTATCAGCCTAGTAAACCTCCTCTGCACTCCCTCCAGGGCCAAAATATCCTTGCGAGGTGGACATGGGTCAGTGAGTATAGTGGCCACCAGAAGGTTCTGGGTGGGAGTGCCTCTTCCCCCCCCAACCATCAGAGACTGAGCATAAAATCTCGACTCTGGGTTGCAAGTGTCTTTCGGAAGAGATGTTAAAATGAGGCCCTGAATCTCGCCTCAGGTGGCGTGAAAGATCCAACAGCATTAGTTTGAAGAAGACCTAGGGAGTTTTATCCTGGGCTATATTTATCCCTCAATCAACTGCAATTAGGGGAAAATAAAATTATCTAGCCCTTATTGCATTGTTGCTGTGGGATCTTGCTATGCATAAATTGCTATCGCATTTATATTGTTAAGAAATCCTTCCATGGGATGTGGGCCAGCATTCGTTGCTCATTGTTAATTGCCCTTGAACTGAGTGGCTTGCTCAACCACTTTAGAGGACAGCTAAGAGTCAACCACATTGCTGAGGCCCTGGAGTCACATGTGGGCCAGACAGGGAAAGGATGGCAGAATTTTTACCCTGAAGGATATTAGTGAACCAGATGGGTTTTTACAACAGTTGATAATAGTTTCATGATCACCATTGCTAAGGTTAGCTTTATATCCCAGGTTTTTTTTCAAATGAATTTAAATTCCACTAGCTGAGATGGTAGGATTTGAACCCATGTCTCCAGGGCATTATCCTGCATATCTAGGTTATTAATCTGTTGATGCTAGATCAGTTGCTGATTTTAAATCTGAGATAGATAAATGTTTGTCAAGCACAGGTATTAAGGGATATGGACCACTGGCAGGCCTATGGGGTTAAGCCTTAGATCAGACATGATCTAATTAAATGGTGGAACAGGCTGAAAGGGCTATAGACCGATGAGCCTAACATCAGTACTGAGGAACTTGCTAGAGTCCATCGTCAAGGATTTTATAGCTCTGCATTTGGAAGGCAGTGGTATAAACAGACAAAGTCAGCATGGATTTCCAAAGGGAAATCATGCTTATAGTATCAATTGGAATTATTTGAGGATGTAACTCGTAGAGTTGACCAAGGAATGCCAGTGGATGTGGTTTATTTAGACTTCAGAAGGCTTTTAACAAGATCTCATATTACAGATTACTACGCAAAGTTAAATGCATGGGATTGCAGGTAATGTCTGGAGATGGACAGAAAGCTGGTTAGCAGATAGGAAGCAAAGAGTTAGCATAAATGGATCTTTTTCTGATTGGCAGTCAGTGACTAGTGGGGTTCCGCAGGGATCTGTGTGAGGATCTCAACTGTTCATGTTTTTTGTTAATGATTTGGAAGAGGGAACTGAATGCATTACCTCCAAATTTGCAGATAATACAAAGTTGGGTGGGGGGTGAGATCTGAGGAAGATGCAGAGATGCTTTAATGTGATTTGGATAGGTGAGCAGATGCAGTATAATGTGGATACATGTCAGGTTATCCATGTTGGTAGCAATAATAGGAATATTACTTGAATGCGTATAATTTTGAGAGAGGTGGATACTCAGTGAGACCTTGGTGTCCTTGTGCATCAGTCCAGGTGCTCCGGTTTTCTCCCACAGTCCAAAAATGTGCGGATTAAGTTGATTGCCCCTTAGTGTCCTGAGATGCATAGGTTAGAGGGATTAGCAGGTAAAATACATAGGGATATGGGAATAGGGCCTGGGTGGGATGGTGGTCAGTGCAGACTTGATGGGCTGAATGGCCTCTTTCTGTAGGGTTTCTATGATTCTATGAGTCGCTGAAAGTAAGTATGCAGGAAATAACTAAGGCAAATGGTATGTTGGCCTTCAAAGTGAGAGGGTTTAAGTATAAGAATAGGAATGTTTTGCTGCAGTTGTATAGGGTGTTGGTGAGGTCACACCTGGAGTATTGTGTGCAGTTTTGGTGTCCTTATCTGAGGAAGGATGTCCTTACTATTGAGGGAGTGCAGTGAAGGTATGGCAGGTCTGTCATATGAAGAAAGACTTAAGTTGGTTAGGATTATATTCACTGGAGTTTAGAAGAGTGAGAGGGATCTCACAGAAACTTATAAAATTTTAACAGGGTTAGACAGGGTAAATTCAGAAAGAATGTTGCCATTGATGGGGGAGTCCAGAACTGGGAGTCGTAGTTTGATGATAAGGGGTTAACCTTTTAGAACTGAGATAAGGAGAAATTTCTTTACCCAGAGGGTGGTGAATGTGTGGAATTCACTGCCTTATCATGTAGATGAAGCCAAAACATTGTGTGATTTCAAGAGGAAGTTTGATATAGCTCTTGGGGCTAAAGGTATCAAAGGATATGGCAGGAAGTCGGGATCAGGATATTGGATTTGATGATCAGCCAGGATCAAAATGAATGGTGGAACAGGCAGGAAAGGCTGAATGGCCTGCTCCTGCTTCTAGTTTCTGTGTTTCTCAGTTCTTGCCTCTTGACCTGTCATGAATTTTCCAGCATTCTCCCTTTCTTTCAAGAAAGCACTTGTGATTTGAGATATGAGAGGAATTTCAGAAGTGTGGAGCTGTGGCCCCATTCACTAATTAAATACATACGCACCTTCCAACTTTGTTTTTATCCTGGGACTGTCTTAAAGTGCTTGACAGTCACCCCTCAATGTCAGATGTGAACCCTCTTGTTTAAGCAAATATTTAGCTGCTATGATTGGGATGGCTTGATATGGCAGGAGCTCGGCTTGGTGTCTACACCTGCCAGTTCAACATGGCATTGCTGCTGCGTTTTGCTTAAAACTGTGTAGTTTGTGTGAATTGTGTAGTAAAGTTTTTTTTTAAAGTGTGAATTTTTTAAATACTTTCATGGGGATGTCAGCCTCGCTAAATATTTTTAAGATGCGGGTTGATGGGTTTTTGATAAGCGAGGGGATTAAGGGTTATGGGGAGAGGGTGGGAATGTGGAACTGAGCCACGACAGATCAGCCATGATCTTATTGAATGGCAGGGCAGGCTCGAAGGGCTAGATGGCCTACTCCTGCTCCTATTTCTTATGTTCTTATGTAAGGCCAGCATTTGTTGCGATAGATTTGGATGTGGGATTTGTAGCTGAGCTCTGGATTGAACAGGACATTGAGATGGCGCATGGTCAAGTGATTGCTGACCGCTCGTCGAGTTGTTGGTATTTAGAAGTTTAAGGTTTATTCAATTGTCACAAGTAAGCTCACATTAACACTGCAGTGAAGCTACTTGAAAATCTCCTAGTTGCCACACTCCGGTACCTACACTGAGGGAGAATTTATCATGGCCGATTCACCTAACTGGCACATCTTTCAGATTGTGGGAGGAAACCAGAGCACCCGGAGGAAATCTCATGCAGACACGGGGAGAACTTGCAGACTCAGCACTGACAGTGACCCAAGCCAGGAATCAAACCTGTGTCCCTGGCGCTGTGAGGCAGCAGTGCTAACCAATGTGTCACCGGGCCACCCTCTGAACTCAGTGGCTTGCTCAGCAATTTCAGAGGGTAGTTAAGAACCAACCACATTGCTGTGGGTCTGGAGTCACATGTAGGCCAGACCGGGAAAGTACAGCGGATTTTCCCCCTTAAAGGGCATCAGGGACAACAATCAATAATAGTTTTGTGGTCACCATTATATGACTAGCTTTCAATTCCAGATTTGTTAATTGAAATTAACCAATCTACCAACAGCCGTGGTGGGGTTTGAACCCATGTCCCCAGAGCAGTGATCTGCACCTCTGGATGACCAGTCATTTGTATTCATTCATGGAACTTGGGCGTTGCTGGCTGGCCAGTATTTATTGCCCGTCCCTAGTTGCCCTTGGGGGTCAGTTAAGAGTCAACCACATTGTCCACTGACGTGACTACTCTGCCACTGTCTCCCCCAATCTAACTGGAAATTAGTGACTGGAGCTGACATGAGTTAACATCTGGAGTCCGTCACGGCGAAGAGTCAGTCTCACCAGCCCCGGGTTGGTGAAGCATTAGCTTGAGGCCGGCTGCTTCCTCCGTGTAACAGAACTTTGATGAAGGGCCAGTAAGCTTGGCTGCTTGTCCACATCTCCTGCTCAGACTAGAAATGAAGTTGTTGGATGCAGTGTGCGGCAGGGAATGGAGCAGTGGAGGCAAGAAACAACCAGTTGCTTTCCTTCAGAAAGAAAATAACTTGCTTGCCTGCTCAATGTGGGAATTGTAACTTTCTGCAAAGGCACCGTAGAAAGGTTGCAGCACAGAAGGAGGCTCCAGATTGCTGGTTCAATGACATTACCACTGTTTCCCTGTGATGTTGATCAGGATACTGAGGGAATTACCCATCCTTCATACTAGTGCCAAGAGGCCTGTTGTGGTTAGCAGAAGTGCAGCATGCTGTGAAACACTGTGCCAAAGCGCCAGCCTGGAGTGTGTGCTCAGATCCCCTGGAGTGAGTCTCAAACCCAGGACCACTCTCCAGGAGGCAAGATTGAATTAGAGCACAAGATAGTGAGCTGTATCTAAACTGGGACGGCACAGTGGTTAGCGCTGCTCCTCACAGTGCCAGGGACCCGGGTTTGATTCCTGGCTTGGGTCGCTATCTGTGCGGAGCCTGTACGTTCTCCCCATGTCTGCGTGGGTGTCCCCCCACCGTCAGAAAGACATGCTGGTTGTCTGCATTGCCCCCGTCCTAAGTTCTCCCTCAGTGTTCCTGAAAAGGCGCTGGACTGTGTTGACTAGGGGATTTTCACAGTAACTTCACTGCAGTGTTAATGTAAGCCTACTTACGGCACTATTAAATTTACTTTAAACTTTCCAGTGCAATGAAGGTGCAGAAAGAAGGAAGATTATGCTGAGTCAATAAATGTTTTAAGATTGTTTTTAATTCCGACCCCCCCCCCCTTCTTAGTGAGGCAAGAACTTTTGGGAGGAGTTTGGCACTGTAACGAAAATAGTGATGGGAGGAGGAAGGCTTACTGGTGCTGAAATGATTTGCACTCGCTTAATTTTCAATTTTCCTGAACCAAAAAGGAAAAAAAAGACAACCAACCTTGTTCCCTGCTGCTATCAGACTTTTGACTTTACCTTATACCATGCTGATCTTTCTCTGCACCCTGGCTACATTCTGCACCCTCTGCTTTTCTTCCCCCCTATGTACATAGAACATAGAACATAGAACATTACAGCGCAGAACAGGCCCTTCGGCCCACGATGTTGCGCCGACCAGTTACAAAAACAATGACCCACTAGCCTATACCAATCCCTTTTCGTCCATAAACCTATCCAGAGATCTCTTAAACGCCCCCAAACTAGACGCATTTACAACTGCAGCAGGCAGGGCATTCCAATCCCTCACCACCCGCTGGGTAAAGAACCTACCCCTGACATCCGTCCTGTAGCTACCCCCCCTTAATTTAAAGCCATGCCCCCTCGTGCTAGCTTTCTCCATCCGAGGAAAAAGGCTATCACTATCCACCCTATCTAAACCTCTAATCATCTTATATGTTTCAATAAGATCCCCTCTTAGCCGCCTTCTTTCCAACGAAAACAACCCTAGATCCCTCAGTCTCTCCTCATAGGACCTCCCCACCATACCAGGCAACATCCTAGTAAACCTCCTCTGCACCCTCTCCAACGCCTCCACATCCTTCTTGTAATGCGGGGACCAGAACTGCACACAGTACTCCAAGTGCGGCCGCACTAGAGTAGTGTACAGTTGCAACATTACACTGCGACTCCTAAATTCAATCCCCCTACCAATAAACGCCAAGACACCGTACGCCTTCTTGACAACCTTATCTACTTGATTCCCAACTTTCAGGGATCTATGTACACACACACCTAGATCCCTCTGTTCATCCACACTATTCAAAGTCCTCCCGTTAGCCCTATACTCGACACATCTGTTGCTCCTACCAAAGTGAATTACCTCACACTTCTCCGCAATGAACGGTATGCTTTGTCTGTACAGTGCACAAGAAACAATTCTTTTCACTGTATCTCAGTACATAGGACAATAATACATCCATCTGGTTCACTAATGTCTTTTACGGAAGGAAATCTGCCGTCCTTACCCAGTCTGGCCTACATGTGACTCCAGGTGAACAGAAATGTGATTGACGTTGAACTGTCCTCTGAAATGTTTTTGCAAGCCACTCAGTTCAAGGGTAATTAGGAACAAGCAACACATTCTATCCTCTCAAACCACCATACTTGTGCCAAATTAAAAAATACCCATTTGACAGTAGGACTAGGGGGCACAGCCTCAAGATAAAGGGGAGGCGGTTTAGAACGGAGTTGAGGAGGAACTTCTTCACTCAAAGGGTGGTGAATCTCTGGAATTCTCTGCCCGTTGAAGTGGTGGAGGCTGCCTCGCTAAATATTTTTAAGAAGCGGGTTGATGGGTTTTTGATAAGAGAAGGGATTAAGGGTTATGGGGAGAGGGCGGGAAAGTGGAACTGAGCCACGACAGATCGGCCATGATCTTATTGAATGGCGGGGCAGGCTCGAAGGGCTAGATGGCCTACTCCTGCTCCTATTTCTTATGTTCTTATGTTCTTATGAAAGTGCCTTGAAAATTCCCTCTGGCTTCCACTGCTAATTTTCTCCATTTTTCTTCTGCGAAGAAAACTGTGATGGTCTGCACTGCATAAAGGACAGCACGGTGGCACAGTGGGTAGCACTTCTGCCTCATGGCGCCAGAGACCTGGGTTCAATTCCTGGCTTGGGTCACTGTCTGTGTGGAGTCTGCATGTTCTTCTCATGTCTGCATGGGTTTCCTTCGGGTGCTCTGTTTTCTTCCCACAGTCGAAAGATGTGAAGGTTAGGTGGATTGGCCACGCTAAATTGCCCCTTAGACTCCCAAGATGTCTAGGTTAAATGGGTTTGCCATGATAAATGAGCGGAGTCGCGGGAATGGGGCAGGGAAGAGAGCCTGGGGTCAGAGTTGGTGCAGACCTGATGGGCTGAGTGGCCTCTTCTGCACTGTTGTGATTCTGTGATGAGTGGAAGTTGCTGCTGATGTTTCTAAGTGTGCCATTTCACAGGGTGCTGAATCCTGCCTGGTACCTTGCTCAGTTATTCCATTCTTCGTATAAAAACTGCGGGATAAGCTCAGCTACTCTGACACCATCGGTGGAGAGAGAAACTAGAGTTATCATATTGAGTCCGTATCACTCATCTTCAGAGTTCTTGCATTTTCTGTTTTATTTCAGATATCCATTAGACGCTGTATTTTGCTTTTGTCCATTCTTCCTGCCTGAATTTATTAGTGTCACAAGTAGGCTTACAATCAAGTTACTGTGAAAATCCCCTAATCGCCACACTCCAGTGCCTGTTTGGGGACACTGAGAGGTAATTTAGCATGGCCAATACGCCCTTACTAGCGCGTCTTTCAGACTGTGGGAGGAAACTGGAGCACCCGGCGGAAACCCACGTGAACACTGGAAGAACTTGCAAACTCCAGACAGTGAACCAAGCTGGGAATCGAACCCAGGTCCCTGGCACTGTGAGGCAGCAATGCTAACCCCTGTGCCACCATGCTGCTTCAAAAGTAAAGTAGCCATAGTCCCAAATGACCAGAGGCTGCTGTCCCTTTTGAGGTGATGATCATCACACCTGAGGTGAGAGGCAAGGCTGGGAAGGTGGGATTTCATGAAGAACCTCTGCTGCTGTGGGAATTGAACCCACGCTGTTGACGTCACTCTGCATCACTAACCAGCTGTCCAACCAATTGAGCTAAACCAACCAACCAACGAGTATTCCTCAGCTCCATTTTCCTTTCATGTGTTGGCGCTCTGGCAGTGGAGCTGTTGGAACAGGCAGGCAAGTTAACTCCCTTTTGCCTCTTTAGTCTCAGGCTGGGTTCCATAGTTGAGCAGGCTGTGTCGTGCTATACCATGGATAGCCACCAGGGGGACGGGACATGAAAAGGTGAATCTCCCTCATAAAGAACAGTTGGACCTTTTAAAGCTTCTCTCATTGTTCCAGATCCTTTGCAATAACAGAAGGATGCCTTTTGAATGATTCTTTTGCTCCTGTCTTCCCTGAGGCTTCCGTAGACCATCAAGAGTGTTAAATGTTGAAATTAAAAAAAATCCTTCCCAACATTTATTTTTCTTTGCTTTCCAATCATTTATATTGTATCCTGTTTCTTGGCTTCGATTGAATTTGGATATGATTTTCTAGGTTTATATGAACAATGCCATCTCTCTTTCTCTCTCCCATTTCTCTCTCCGTTCTGCTTTCATTTTTCACGTGGCTCATCCATTTATGCTCGTGATGGAAACAAAATAGAAAATTCTGGATAACGTTAATGAATGGGATTTTCCGGTCTCGCTCGCCCTGAAACCGGAAAATCCCGCCAAGGTCAACGGAACTTTCCATGGTCCACCCCGCTCCGATTCCCGTGGTGGTTGGAACGGTAAAAATCGCCCCGATGGGTCTGGCAGTTTTTGTGGACAGTAAGAAGTCTCACAATACCAGGTTAAAGTCCAACAGGTTTATTTGGTAGCATGAGCGTTCGGAGCGTTGCTTCCTTATCAGGTGAGAGATTCTCTCCTGATGTGCCTACCCGAGTCCAATGGTGGCAACTCCACACCATCAGTATCTATGAAGACAGAAACAGAGTCAAATTTGAGTCCCTATCACTCTTCAGAGTTAGAGAGGAATTGATTTTATACTGTTAGAGCAGGGTTGGAGCCGGTGACACAGCATTGGTCAGGGATAGGTGGTGGAGGCAGGTTCAATTAAAATGTTTGAACAAGGAATCAAACCATCATTTAGGAGTCGGGAGATAATACTGCAGCTTTATAAGACCCTCGTCAGACCCCACTTGGAGTACTGTGTGCAGTTCTGGTCGCCTCATTACAAGAAAGATGTGGAAGCCCTTGAAAGGGTGCAGAGGAGATTTACAAGGACGTTGCCTGGATTGGTTGGCATGCCTTATGAGGATAGGTTAAGGGAGCTAGGTCTTTTCTCCCTGAAGAGACGAAGGATGAGAGGTGACCTGATTGAGGTTCATAAGATATTGAGAGGTATAGATCGGGTGGATTCTTGGAGGCTAGTTCCCAGGGCTGAAATGGTTGCTACGAGAGGACACAGGTTTCAGGTGCTGGGGAGTAGGTACAGAGGAGATGTCAGGAGTAAGTTTTTCACTCAGAGGGCAGTGGGTGAGTGGAATCGGCTGCCGTTGGTGGTGGTGGAGGCAAACTCGTTGGGGTCTTTTAAGAGACTTCTGGATGAGTACATGGGATTTAATGGGATTGAGGGTTATAGATAGGCCTAGTAGGTAGGGATATGATCAGCGCAACTTGTGGGCCGAAGGGCCTGTTTGTGCTGTAGCTTTCTATGTTCTATGTTCTAAAAAGAAAGAATGTGAAGGGTTACAAGAGAGGGTGCGAGAATGGCAACAAATAAGTCACTTATTCGTTGAGATGGTGCAGACAAGATGGGCCAAATAGCCTCCCTCCGCACTGTGACAATTCTACGTCTCTAGTGAGTGTTTGGAATAATGCAGGGCAAGACACCTGGAAAGCATGTGCACAAGATGACGTGGATGGATAGTGTTGGAATGTGGACTGGCTTCTCTATTAGGAAGGACAGCAGAAGATGGAAATCAGCAATGAAAAATTGTTCATAGCGCCGTCAACCCTCAGAGCTGGGACAGATGAAAGAGGAGACTAGACAGGAAGAGTTGGACTGTGTGTTGATGGTGCGGAGGATACAAATTGAAAACTGAAGGCTTTACTGGAGAATTACATCACCTTGCTGGAGTTGCATTTTTTTTTGCCACAGAAACAGATTAAGTTCTATTAATGTGGAAATTTATTTGGCGTGGAATCTTATTTTCGTACACTCGAAATGATTCACTTTGTTAGGATATGCCTGTACTCAGTGACCTACATCGTCTTCTGATCCAAAACAACATGGATATTTTCATAAAAGTAAGCAAGATACTTCAGATGCTGGAATCTGGAAGAACAGTGGTTAGCATTGCTGTCTCACAGTGCTAGGGACCTGGGTTCAATTCCAGCCTTGGATCAACATCTGGAGTTCACACATTGCCCCCGCGTCTATATGGGTTTCCTCCAGGTGCTCTGGTTTCCTCTCACAGACCAAAGATGTCTGGGTTGAGTGCATTGGCCATGCTAAATTGCCCCGGAGTCTCAGGGGAATTAGCTGGGTAAATATGCGGTGTTATGGTTTAGGGCCTGGATGGGATTGTAGTCGGTGCAGAATCGATGGGCCGAATGGCCTCCTTCTGAGCTGTAGGATTCTATGTTTCTATGACTTTGTGTGTAGTGTGTGTGGGTGTGTGTGTGTGTGTGTGTGTGTGTGTGTGTTGGGGGGCGGGGAGGTGGGGGGAGGGTGGTGGGGAGTGGAGTTTCATGGAGCATGTGGCATCACCAGTGTTGTGGTGGGGTTAGGGGATATTGTTTTGTTCCCATTAAGGCCTATTGTTGGGGGGAGAGAGAGAGATCGGAATTGAAGGAAATTTGCTCTTTCCAGTGATAGTATCGAACCTGTTGGTGTTTCTCTATTTTTAGGGGATCATTCCGTCTAATTGGATCTCCCGGGAGTCTATTCGTTGCACATAAATACATTTCCGTTGAGGGTATTACATTGATTTTTCTTTTTGGTCGACATAAGAATCATGGAATTCCCTACAGTGCAGGAGGAGACCATTCAGCCCATCAAGCCAATTTCACAAAACTAAATACCGTCACACTTTCAAATCTCTAAAATCGCTCAGGGTTTGGGTTGATTTTACATGGTAGAGCATTGTAATCAAGTCCACAAGGTTGAAATATCCCAGGTTTTCAATGCGTTTTGCTTTTTCTTGTGACACTTGTTTCTTGAGGAAGGTCTTGCCACTCCTTCGCTGTTGCTGGGTCAAAACCGGGGAACTGACAACGCTGTGGGTGTACCTGCACCACGTGAACAGCAGCGGTTCAAGAAGCCAGCTCACTCGCCACCTTAGAATTTCTACAGTGCAGAAGAGGCCATCGAGTCTGCACTGACTCCCTGCCTACTCCCACACCCTATTCCAGTAACCCCACACATTTACCACGGCCAGTCCATCTAACCCGCACATCTTTTTGGACTGTGGGAGGAAACTGGAGCACCCGGAGGAAACCCACGCAGACACGTGCTTCCCTGAGAACTTTCTCTAGGGCAGTTAAGGAGAGGCAATAAACGCTGGCCTGGCCGGTAAAGCTGTCATCATCATGAATGAAGAAAAAAAGGATGATTACAGCATAGCCAACACACTCTCAAATCATCCAGAGCAACCCCTAGTCACAGCATGAGAACACAAATCCAAACAAACTTTACGCAGAGTCATTAGCAGTTGGCTTAGTCCTCTGGCAGCAAAATAAATCAGAGTTTCAGCCGAGAGATAGTTCAACACCGCGGTGGGACTGTAAATGAATGATTTTTATTTCCTGGTAATGCAGAGAGAGGGGAAGGGTGTTGCAGCATGAAGCCTGTGGACATGTTAACTCAGTAAGAAATCTCACAACACCAGCTTAAAGCCCAACGGGTTTATTTGGTAGCAAACGCCACTAGCTTTTGTGGCTTTGCCCCTTTGTCAGGTGAGTGGGGAGTCTAGTGGCAGGTCCCCAGGGGATCACGATTTCAGACAGCTGACAGGCACCTGAAGGAATTGAGCAGTTGGGGGAGGTGGGGAGGGTGGTCAGAAGGACTTTCTTTTGGTTGAAGGGAAGTGAGGGGAGAGCTGGGTCAGAACACCTGCTGCCACCAGACTATAGAAAAACAACCACAACATAAAACGCACATCCTCCCGCGTCACCTCTGGCCCTGGTTCCTCGCTGCCTGGTCCGTCTAGACAAGAAATGACTTCCCTTTGCAGACACCGGGTTAAGGTTGAAGTGGGCTTCAGGCAAAGTACCGCCGTGCTAGCGAGTGTGTCTCCCGCCTCAAAAGGCCAGGATGAAATCCCAACCTGCGGGAAGGCAATGGGATTGTTGGGGAGTCGCTGCGGCCGTTTTAATTGGCTCCCCGCCTGGTTTCTGCCTGGCGGAGGGGGGTTCAAATCTTTCCTTCCCTTCTTTGTTCCTGGAAGGAAGAATGAAATGACAGGCCCAGGACAGGATTTTCCAGGTGTCGCTCGCCCCAAGACCAGAAAATCCCACTCGAGGTCAATGGACCTCTGCACGGTCCGTGGCCCCTCTCCCCCGCCCGCTACGATTCCCGTGGCAGGCGGGGCGAGAAATTTCCGAGCCTAATGTCCCTCCTCGGCTGTGTTTTCTATGGACGGAAAACAAAATGCCCTTGGTGGTAGTTTGACGAGCAGCTGGGGGGAGGGGGGGGGGGGGGGTGCGCGTGGAGGGGCATTCTCCCCATGTCCTCCCAGCGTCTTTGGCCAATATTTAGCCCTCTGCCAGTATCACTAAGAGTGGGAGCCTCGCAGCGCGCAAATTTGCTGCTGCGTTTTCCTACGTTGCAGCAGTAATGCACTACGTTAACGGAGAGAAAGATTAAGGGTGGTTCCTCGGCCCTGAGCAGCTTGAGTTGCCCCGAGTTAGTGCAAGGCGCCGCAGAGGTCCTCTCTTCACGCTTGAGTTTAAACTTGGGCAGGAATGCATCTCCTTCCACCCGCCGCTACAGTAGAACGGGTTACTTGTAATTCTGCCGAAGTTTGCGCAGGCTGCAAAAACGCCACCGCTTTTGGACTTACAGTACTTGGGCGTGGATATTACATTGTGCTGGGAATGGTGTTTGGCGATTTATTGGGCAGATATTGCAGGGAGTCCCTTTTGTGTTTGTTCTTCTGAGCATTGGGAGTTGAAATGCTTCCAGCCCAACCGGGCAGCGTTTCAAGAAATATCTTTTGTCAGTGCTTGGGTTGAGTTTTCAGTTAGAAATTGTGCGGAAGGCAACTGATGTAGACGAGTAATTGGAAGCACCTGCTAGAAGGCGTTTTGGGTGTATATATATATATATATATATATAAAAAAAGTGTTGGCCTGCGTGTGTCTTTTTTTTTTGCTTCGTCATTTTCTATTCCTGTGCCGTAACCACTTGTTGTGGTGTCAGTGCTGTTTTCTGCAATTGTTGTTTTACTGTTGGAGGTATGTCTGCCTGGGCACGAACACTGAGATGTTGTCGTGATCCAATCGTCGAAGCAGATGGCGACTTCTTTCTTTCTTTCGTGCGGCTGAATTTGAGAGTCGCAGACAGATGCTAAAAATGGCAGGATTGATTTTGTGTGATTTGCAAGTGAGACTCCATTACTTTAAAAACTGCTGCAACAAACGTCACCGGATTTTGTTTTCTGGTACCTCCTGCGGAGACCACTTTTAGACGGTGGATTTAATTGGCTGGTTTTTAATAAAGACTCTCTGGTTTTGAACAAAAACAAATCACTTCCGTGCCCGTTCTCTATCTTCGGTCAAAGGGTCATTAATCAACCTTGTCTTACTCATGATGCTTTCTCCAGCAATTGAAGGGAAGGAAGAGATCATATTCTCATAGAACGTAGAACATTACAGCGCAGTACAGGCCCTTCGGCCCTCAATGTTGTGCCAACCAGTGGAACCAATCTATTGACCCTCTAACCTAAACTATTCCAGTGTTATCCATATGCCTATCCAATGACCATTTGAACGCCCTTAAAGTTGGCGAGTCCACAACTGCTGCGGGCAGGGCATTCCATGCCCTTACTACCCTCTGAGTGAAGAACCTACCTCTGACATCCATCCTATAATTACCACCCCTTAATTTAAAGCTGTGTCCCCTTGTGTTAGCCATCACCACCCGAGGAAAAAGGCTCTCACTGTCCACCCTATCTTACCCTCTGATCCTCTACCATAGTGCCTTATACAGCCACAATATGTGCCAAAATGCTTCTCCTCAAATGAAGCACTGGGAAACGTCGGGATAAATATTGGCCAGGCCGCCCAGGCGAACATCCCTGCTTTTGCTTTTTAAAAAAAGTTTTTATTTATTGGTCACAAGTGGGCTTACGTTAACGCTGCAGTGAAGTTACTGTGAAAATCCCCTATTTATGAATAGTGCATTGGAATCTTTGATAACCACTCGAGTGGGCAGATGGGGGGGTTTATTCAATGTCTCATCTGAAAGCCCGTTGAAGTGGTGGAGGCTGCCTCGCTAAATATTTTTAAGACGCGGGTTGATGGGTTTTTGATAAGCGAGGGGATTAAGGGTTATGGGGAGAGGGCGGGAATGTGGAACTGAGCCACGACAGATCAGCCATGATCTTATTGAATGGCGGGGCAGGCTCGAAGGGCTAGTTGGCCTACTCCTGCTCCTATTTCTTATGTTCTTATGAAAGATGGCACCTTTGACAATGCAGCACTCCCTCAGCGCTGCTCTGAAGTGTCAGATTAGGATGGTTGCTGCCACAGAGCTTGCAGCTAAGGCCAAAAAGCATAAAGTTACAGAAGTGTTTGTTTTCTGTTTCTGTCTTCTGGACCTATGAAAGGGAAACCATGGGCGGAATTTTACTGGCACGTCCACCCGAGGTTCGTACGATCCCGCCCGAGGCCAATGGAGAATGCTGTTCTCCGAGTCTCACCCGTCCCTGGAATCAGGGCGGGCGTGCCAGTAAAATTCCTTTCCATGTCTGACAAACCTGTTGGAGTTGCTTGATGGTGTTAAGTAGTATAGATATGTTGTAATCCCGGTCAGAAACTACAATTTGCTTCATGGAGTCAGCCTATATCATAGATTTTGCACCTTGAATTTTGGCACAAGATGTTTCATTCCAGATACAATTCAAATGACCCACTAAGGAGCTTTTATCAAACAAAATTTATTTACAATCAACCCGTATAAAATTTGCAATAACTTTTACCGAGTGCAAACATGAAAAGAACCAACCATGGTGCTGCACAAACCTTAAAAGCTATGAACACTGTTCCAACACAATATTCTTACCAGTATACACCCCGGTTTCTGTTTAGCACAAAAAGTAAGTATGCTTGTGTGATGCTGGATCTTGCAGCTTTGCAACAAGTAAACTTCCCCAATATTAACGTTAGGCTCACTGGTCCATAGTTCCCTGTTTTCTCTCTACCTCCCTTTTTGAATAGTGGGCTTACATTAGCTACCCTCCAATCTGTAGGTAGTATTCCAGAATCCAAAGAATTTGGGAAAATAACCAGCAATGGATCTACTATTTCCAGGGCCAATTCCTCAACTACTCTGGGATGAAGATTATCAGCATGTGGAGATTTATTCATCTTCAATCCCATCAATTTCCCCAAAACCATTTCTCTACAAACACTGATTTCCTTCAGCGCCTCAATAAAACATGTTTCCCTCTGAACTTCTGGTACATTATTTATGTCTTCCTTTGTGAAGACTGAAGCAAAGTATAAACTTAATTCCTCAGCCTCAGTTGGAGATGCTGCCTCTCTGAGGCTTTACGTCAGTGATTGTCAATCTAGGCCAGTGGGTGGGCTGCACGAGCGGCCGTCCTTCATCTCAGTGGGCCGCAAATTTGAAATCGGGCTTCTTCACTAACCATGACCTCATGAATAAGATTAAATACATTTAGTACGCATTGAATATTTCATAACAAGTTACGGAAAATGTTCAATCATTCATATATTAATTGAACTGTCATCAACTTCAAACGGTAAAACCAAAAGAAATATTTATGCTAGATTGAACGCAGAGGGAGCGCACAGTTCTCACAGTCAATATTGAGAGTAATCAGCACGCACCTCACTTCAATTGCCCTTGCTTTATGTGTGATCCACTTCAGTCACACCGGCAAGAAAAATGCCACATGGATGGAAATTAGGTGGAATCTGGCAACCCTGCGCGTGGGCAGCGGTCAGCAAAATGTCTTGGGGGGCCACACTCAGGGCCCAGAGGCGAACCCAGGCTGCAAGTTGCCTGCTGCCACTTTAAGGTGAGATTACATCTGCATTCTCAGGTGTAGCATGTCACTGCTCTGAAGGAGAGTAGCGAAACTTCCTCTGGTGTCTTAGCCAGTTTTTATCTCTCTGCCAACATTGTTCATGGAAAGCTGACTATCTGGTTGATATTTATCTGCTGTTTGTGAGATCTTCCTGTGTGCAAATTGGCTGCCACACTCACTACTTTATCACAGTGACTACAGATTAAAATTATTTTGTTAATTGTGAAGTGTTAGAGGAAGTGCTGAGGTTATAGAAACAATGAAACTAGAAGCAGGAGTAGGCCACATGGCCCATCAAGCCTGCTCCGCCATTCATCCTGATCATGGCTGATCTTCAAATTCAATATCCTGATCCCTACCCCCTTCCTCCCATATCCCTTAATCTCTTTAGCCCCAAGATCTATATCTAATTTCTTGTTGAAATCAGACAACATTTTTGGCTTCAACTACATTCTGTGGTCGCAAATTTCCCTCTGAGTGAAGAAATTTCAGTTCTAAAAGGTTTACCCCTTAACCTCAAACTATGACCCCTGGTTCTGGCCTCCCCCACCATTGGGAATGTTCATAGAATCATAGAATTCTACAGTGCAGAAGGAGGCCATTTGGACCATTGGGTCTGCACCGACCACAATCCCACCCAAGCTCTATCCCCATAACCCCTTAATCCCATGCATTTACCCTAGTTAGTCACCCTGACACCAAGACGCAATTTAGCATGGCCAATCCACCTAACCTGCACATCTTTGGACTTTGGATTCTTTCTGACTCTACCCTGTTTAACCCTGTTAGAATTTTATAAGTTTCCATGAGGTTCCATCTCGCTCTTCTAAGCTCCAGTGAATATAATCCTAACCCATTTAGTTTCTCCTCATATCACCATCCCATCCCAGGAATCAGCCAGGTAAATCTCTGCTGTACTCCCTCCGTGGTAAATGTTACAGAAACATATTATATATTTGTTTGGTGGCGATGGAGGCAATCCATTTCCAGTTGCTTTTTTTTAAGCAGAAAGTCCATTCATTGAAGTTGCTGTGGTCCAACTACAGTGTATCGTGTACCTGTGTTACAGGGACAGATTGGCCTATTTAAATGGGATGGCTGCCAGTGTTTGAGAATCTTCAGTCCCTGGGATATTTTTCAGGCCACATGAGTAGATTTAAGTTTTTTTTCCATCTCCGTTATTTTCTTGACCTGCTTGTGTGGCTGTCATTTGGGATTGTGTGAGCACCATTTTCAATACCTTGGTCTTGAGAAACTGTCACATAATACAAGTGAGAGGAACAAACATTGGTTTACAGGGAAATAAGTCACTTGCCTGCTGAATTTGCCAGTTTTAAAGTGTGACCCGTTCCTTCACAGAATTGCAGAGTGGTTACAGCGCAGAAGGAGGCCGTTCGACCCATCATTTCTGCACTGGCCCTCCGAAGGAGCAATTTATCTAGTGCCACTTCAGCCATTTCATGGAACTCCTACAGTTCAGAATGAGCCCATTGAGTCTGCACCAACTCTCTGACAGAGTATCTCACCCAGGCCCTCTCCCTCGCTTTATCCCTGGAACCACACACATTTACCATGACTAATCTATCTAACCTGTACGTCTTGGGACACTAACTTAGCATGTCCAATCCGCCTAACCTACACATCTTTGGAGTGTGGGAGGAAACCGGGGCATGTGGAGGAAACCCACACAGACTCGGGGAGAATGTGCAAACTCCATACATACCGTTACCCAAGACTGGAATCGAACCCGGGTCCCTGGTGCTGCAAGGCCACAGTGCTAGCCACTGTGCTGCCCAAAATCTATAGATACATGTTGAGAATTTTTGTGTGGTCAGAGATTCTTGGGCTGGAGAGTTAATATGTGGGGTATTCCTGAAGTCATGCTCTCTGCTTTATAATAGAGTAGCATGAATAATAATATTATAGCAGGTCACTGTTGAAGGGCATCAGATATCATTCAATAGGTCTTAGTGAAGTCCTTGTTGTCTTAGGTTGGTTAACTGCATGTATTTAATAAATATGTACATATGTATAATGGAAGATTCAAGCTAGGAGCTGTTTCCGTGTTTGCTTGTGCACATAGCACTGTCCAACACGAGATTGAATCCAAGGTACAGGTCACGTGCACGCTTACATTAATGTGTGTGAGGCACTGTACTCAGTCCCACATTAACACTATTTGTGCTGGACCCTTATGTTACAGTCACAATGCTGTTACAGACACAGAGTTCATTAGCTCTTTGTTTGAGAAGAATGGGTTCTATCACCTGGTACTGACGGCTTCATTCTTTGGCAGTTCGTGCTTAACACAAGGATACATTTCCATGTTACCTTGGGTATGGAAGCATTGAAGAAGGCCAGGCAGTCCATCCTGTCTTGACCAGGTGCCAAGAGGTTGCTTGATTTAAGAGTCCAGAGAGTCTACAGCAGGTAAAGGCTCAAGATAAGGGGCCAATCACTTAGGGTGGAGATGAGAAAAACATCTTCACTCAGAAGATTGTGAACCTTTTGCATTCTCTACCCTAGAGGTTGTAGATGCTGCATTGCTGAATATAGTTAACTCTGAGAAAGACAGGCTTTAGTTCCTTGGAATTGAGGGATAATAGGAAGTAGGCAGGAAGATAAATTCGGGTCGAGGATAAGTCATGATCATGTTGAATGGGGAAGCAGCCTTGATAGGCCGAATGGTCTACTCCTGCTTTCCTTGTGTTCTTACAGTGTGGTCTCACCTAAAATGTGACTTGAGAAATGGAGCCTGTCGACTCCATTAAATGTGGTTCTGTAGTGTACATAATGTTATAGATGCAGAACACTAATATAAAGTAAAGCTTATTTATTAGTCACAATTAAGACTTACATTAACACTGCAATGGAGTTACTGTGAAATTCCCCTAGTCGCCACACAACAGCACCTGTTCGAGTCAATCCACCGAACCAGCATGTCTTTCAGACTGTGGAAGGAAACTGGAGCACCAGGAGGAAACCCGCGCTGACATGGGGAGAACGTGCAGACTCTGTACACATAGTGACTCAAGCTGGGAATTGAACCTGCGTCCCTGGCGCTGTGAGGCAGCAGTGAATGTGAACCACTCTGCCACCATGCCGCCCAACATAATACAATAAACAGAAAATTCAGGAAATTGTTATCCGACTATAAACTTAAATCTCTTTCCAGGTACTTAGTTTAGTATAACAAACCAAAGGACTGGAGGTGACACAAATTTACTTAAGTTTTAGTTTCTTCAACACTTTAGGTACCAAACTGAAATGTACAACAGTTGCGACACTAACCTTTTTCACTTCAACTCTTAACACTAACTCTTTAACTGAAAATGAATATACCCTAGGTTTTTAGCACTGTAAGAAGTCTGACAACACCAGGTTTAAGTCCAACCAATTTATTTGATAGTAAACTCACAAGCTTTTGGGTTTTGTCCCTTCGTCAGGTGAATGGAGAGTTCTGGCCTCGGACAGAGCATATAACAGCACAGTTTACAGATTACTGATTAGAATGCGAGTCTTCACAACAAAGCTGCTATTCAAGTCTTAAAGATGCCGACAGTGCGAGTGGAAAGAGCATTATGCACAGGTTAAAGAGATGTATATTGTCTCCCGACAGTACAGTAAGTCGCAACAAAAGCTGGGGGTTCTTTGTACAGTGGGTTTCAGGATGCCCTTGACGTAGCCGGAGAGGTTCTTGCACAGGGTCCCATTGCCTGATACGATGGGACGGCCGAGTGTGTTTGCCTTGTGTACCTTTGAGAGGCAGTAGAGATCTCCAACGCGGGGAATACGTGGAATGAGAGCACGGAGGGTGCTCTGAAGGTTCGGATCAAAGGCATCCTGAAATCCCTTGTACAAAGATCCCCCAGCTTTTGTCGCAACTTACTGTACTATCTGGAGACAATACAACATCTCTTTAACCTGTGCATAATGCTCTTTCCACTCACGTTGTTGGCATCTTTAAGACTTGAATAGCAGGTTTGTTGTAAAGACTCGCATTCTAATCAGTAATCTGTAAACTGTGTGTGCTGTTATATGCTCTGTCTGAGGCCGGAACTCTCCATTCACCTGACGAAGGGCAAACCCCGAAAGCTTGTGAGTTTACTATCAAATAAATTGGTTGGACTTAAACCTGGTGTTGTCAGACTTCTTACTGTGTTTACGCCAGTCCAACGCCGGCATCTCCACATCATTTTTAGCGCTGGCCAGGTCCGTTCCCAATGTAGATTCTTCCTCGTCGTTTTCTTCTTTGAAGGTGTTCTTCAGGGCACAATTGTGACGGTTGGTCTCGGGTCGTCGCAGGAAACAAACACCAAAACACCCTCCTTTATTCCCAAACTTACCCAATCGTCCACAAATTTCTCAGGCACCCAGCCAATGCTATTACTGGAAACTGATCACAATGTTCATTTGCGGCCAATGAAGTTACTCGTAAACACCCCCATAATGCTCATCCCAAACTGCACGTAGGGTCACATTGCTGCAACCATTTATGGAAATGGTGGGAACTCTTGGTGCTAAGAAGTCGAGCATAACTATCCATATTGGGTAAACCCAGGGAGTGTCAGGTCACAGTTTACAGGAAAGTCATGACTTAGTGCAGCCTTCTAACCTCCATCTGTGTTTAATTATAACTTGACCAAAGTCCCAGTATGTATTACTCTCAGTCACAATTGCTGTTGCAGCTAATATTGCTTGTTTTTGTAATCGTTGTTCCATTCGTATCTCTGACGACACAATACTCAGCAGGTTAGGCAGCATTTGCAGAGAGTGAAACAGAGTCGACGTTTCTGGACCTTTTGTCAGAGCATACAAGGTTATGTTAAAGGTCACTGACCTGAAATGTTTAACTCTGCTACTCTCTGCACAGAAGCTGTCAGAGCTGCTGAGACTAGAATTTTCTGTTTTGGATTTCAGGCTTTCAGTGTGTGTGCGTATGATTCTATCTTGCTTTTTCATACTTTAGCCTCCTCCTCTTAAACTCCCCAAAAATAGTTTCTCTCTACTTGTTACCCTTAATACTTAAAAATTTTGTTCATCCCTTAATGTTCTAAGTTCAAGGGCCTCCTTACCATAGTGTTTCTTGATATTTGATTGTTTTACAAATTCTAAGTTTCAAACATCTGGAGAATTTTATGTTGTCTTTTCGAGATCCAATCTGGTTTATTGGCTGGAGTTCAGTTTAAAGTTTATTTATTAGTGTCATAAAAGAGCTTACATTAATACTGCAGTGTGTGACTCTCGCTGCAGAGCATTAAAGGGGGCCGAGCAGGCACAGTGGGCTGAATAACCCAGTTCTGCGCTGTACAACCACGGTGGTACCTCACAGCGCCAGAGGCCTGGGTTTGATTCCTGGCTCGGATCACTGTCTGTGTGGAGTCTGCATGCTCCCCCCGTGTCTGCATGGGTTTCTTCCGGGTGCTCTGGTTTCCTCCCACAGTCCGAAAGACGTGCTGAGTAGGAGCATTGACCATGCTAAATTCTCCCTCGGAGTATCTGAACAAACTCCGGAGTATGGTGGCTAGGGGATTTTCACAGTAAATTCATTGCAGTATTAATGTAAGCTCACTTGTGACACTAATAAATAAACTTTAAACTGAACTCCAGCCAATAAACCAGATTGGATCTTGAAAAGACAACATAAAATTCTCCAGATGTTTGAAATTTAGAATTTGTAAAACAATCAAACATCAGGAAACACTATGGTAAGGAGGCCCTTGAACTTAGAACGTTAAAGGGTGAACAAAATTTTTAAGTATTAAGGGTAACAGGCAGAGAGAAACTATTTTTGGGGAGTTTAAGAGGAGGAGGCTAAGTATGAAAAAGCAAGATAGAATCACAGAATTCTACAGTGCAGAAGGAGGCCATTCGGCCCATTAGGTTTGCACCGACCACAATCCCACCCAGGCCCTATCCCCACAACTCCATGCATTTATTCCAGCTGGTCCCCCTGACACTAAGGGGCAAAGTAGCATGGCCAGTCCACCTAACCTGCACATCTTTGGACTGTGGGAGGAAGCTGGAACACCTGGAGGAATCCCATGCAGACACGGGGAGAATGTGCAAACTCCACACAGACAGTGACCCAAGCCGGGAATCGAACATGGGACCCTGGCGCTGTGAGGCAGCAGTGCCTCACTGTACCACTGTGTCGCCCGATTCAGGAGTGAAGGTCAGATACATCTCTACGTACAAAGGATGGCTGAACTTTGAAACTCAAACTACAACCGAGGGAATATCAATTGTCAGTTTTAGTTCTGAGATGATTTTTAATACTCAGAGGTTTTAATGGATATGAGGCAAGTGGATTTGGGTCACAGGGGAAGCAGGATCTTATTGATTGGACAAACAGGCTTAAAGGGCTGAATGGACTGCTTCTGTTCTAATGTTCCTCAGCGACTGTGGATTATGGAAAAGAGGTTAACATTTTTCTGTCAGGTGATAATGTTGCTGAAAGACCTACCAGGTAGCAAGCTTATGAGAGGGAACAGTACAAGGGAAAAGTGATGGGGAAGGGTGGTGAGTTGGGAGGGGGGCACAATGATAAATAATTATAAATAAACAAAAGGAAAATATTGATTATTAAATATTTGGATGGGAAACAGGACACGGTTGGTTGACAGAAGTGCAAGTGCTGAAAACAAAAGAGGCACAAAATGAGAAATTGGATGGTGTAGAATATGAGTTTGTACCAAGTTTCCTGTCTTTGCAATAATTTGATTTGATTTATTATTGTCACATGTATTGTGAAAAGTATTGATTCTTGCACGCTATACAGACGAAACATACCATTCATAAAGAAGAAAGTGAGAGAGTGTAAAATGTAGAGTCACAGTCATAGCTAGGATGTAGAGAAAGATCAACTTAATCTAAGGTAAGTCCATTCAAAAGTCTGACAGCAGCAGGGAAGAAGCTGTTCGTGAGTCGGTTGGTACATGACCTCAGACTTTTGTATCTTCTCCCCGATGGAAGAAGGTGGAAGAGAGAATGTCCGGGGTGCGTGGTATTCTTAATTATGCTGGCTGCTTTGCTGTGGCAGCAGGAAGTGTAGACAGAATCAGTGGATGGGAGGCTGGTTTGTGTGACGGATTGGGCTACATTCACAACCTTTTGCAGTTTTTTGCGGTCTTAGGCAGAGCAGGAGCCATACCAAGCTGTGATACAACCAGAAAGAATTCTTTCTGTGGTGCGTCTGAGAAAGCTGATGAGAGTCGTAGCTGACATGCCAAATCTCCATAGTCTTCTGAAAAAGTAGAGGCATTAGTGTCATATGTTATAGTGTCAGCATGGGGGAGCCAGGACAGGTTGTTGGCGATCTGGACACCTAAAAACTTGAAGCTGTTGACCCTTTCTACTTCGTCCCCATTGATGGTTGGATGATCAGTGAACATTTTACATAAACCAATAACAAATCAGTAACACTGTCTCATTGATATCCGCTGCAGTGGTGCACATTCAGGATTGGTCTCTGTGGTGTCTCAAGAACAGGACTGTACAAGAAGATGTCAGTGTTTTAAATGACTATGTAAATAAAGTTCAATCTTTCTGACAGTGGATTGTTGCACTAATTCTTCTGTAAACCTCCTTCCACTTCATTGCATTTATTTATTTTTTGATGAAAATGGAAAGTCTTCCCTAAAGTGGGCGAAAGGGCTTCAGCTCCTTTATAAGAATAAATAAGAGCAGGAGTAGACAGTACTTCCCCTCGAGTCTGCTTTGCTATTATCATGGCAGAATGTCTACCTCAACTCCACTTACCCTGCCCTCCTCCCATTCCCTGAGAGGCCAAATAGCAAACACCTCGGCAGCAACTGTCCCGTCCCACCCATCACGGGAATTGTACCGGGGTGGTGGGGGGGGAGGTGGGGGCAGACCATGCAAAGGTCCATTGACCTCGGCGGGATTCTCTGGTTTTGAGGCGAGCGTAGCCAGAGAATCCCACCCTCATCTTTAACTGTATTCAAAGATAGAGCATCCACAACTGTTAGGATAGAGAATTCCAAAGACCTATAATCCGAGAATGAAATGATTTATCCTCGCCTCAGTCCGAAATGATCAGGTCTCTTATCCTGAGATGGTACCCCCCCTCCCCACCTGCTCCATATTCTAGATACCCACAATCTGGGAAGCAACACTAGCAAGCCCTAGATGCCACTGGTTTCTGATGCCTGAAGAAGAGAATTTCTCTCTGATTGGATTTTGAGACTTTCCCATTCTAGGGTCCCACACAATCACAGCGCAGATGGAGGCCATTTGGCCTATCATGTCTTTGCTGGCTCTCCGAAGGAGCAATTTACCAAGTGCCATTCTGCATAGCCCCGTATGTTCTTCCGTGTCAGATAATAGACAGGCATGCTGGAAGGATTTGCAGGCTGGTTATGAACGCACCTTCTGTGACCAACAAACACTTTAGTGGGTCTTGAACCCAGAGCTTCTGGCTCGGAGTTGGGCGACTTTACCCACTTCGCCCCATGACCCCCTTTCTTCATGAATCCATCAAAAGCAAAATCTTTGTGCAGCTCATGGTGATGGGAATAGAATGTGGTAGGGTGCTGAGGAAATGAGATATTACTGAATGAGTTTTGACGTGGAGGTGCTGACATTGGATTGGAATGGGCACAGTAAAAAGTCTCACAGCATCAGGTTAACGTCCAACAGGTTTATTTAGATTCACGAGCTTTCGGAGCACTGCTCCTTCATCAAATGAGTGTGCTCCGAAAACTCGTGATTCAAAATAAACCTGCTGGACTTTAACCTGGTGTTGCGAGACTTCTTACAGAATGAGTTGGCAGTATGTGATGATCCTCAGTTGCACAATATTACCTTGCTCATTTCAGGAAATTGGCTGTTAACTGTGTTTTTTTTAAATTCACGTGATACATTTCGAAGCTTGTTGACATTTATGTGCGAGTCCAGTTTAAAGCCTGTTTTTGTTCTTCCTGCAGACAATAACCTTATGTTGCCCTAGTGCCTTGGTGTGGAATTATTCCATGAATGATAGCAAAAGCAGTAACCCTGGCTCACCTCTTGACCTGCTCCAAGTGGCCCCGTCCTGTTTACCTATGCCAGGGGGTAATTCGGCCTTCAATCAACAGGTATACTTGGTCTGGGGTACTGTACCGAACAGCAAATTACTATCTCAGTTATTGTTCCCAATACAATTCATGATTTTCAACAGAAAATAGTTGCATAAAAAGGAAAGCAATGTAGAATTTTGTGCAAGGTTATGTGTTTGCCACTCCATCACTGTGCATGTCATTGTGTCTGACTACACTTGGCTTCGTTTCCCCATGTGTCACGTCACAGGAAATTGACCATTATTAGAGTTCTGGAGGTATTTTAAGGTTGAAGGTGGCATGGTGGCACAGTGGTTAGCACTGTCACAGTGCCAGGGAGCCAGAATCAATTCTGGCCTCAGGTGACTGTCTATATGGAGTTTGCATGTTTTCCCTGTGTCTGAATCGATTTCCTCCCGCAGGCCAAAAATGTGCGAGTTAGGTTGATTGTTTATGGTAAATTGGCCCTTAGTGTCAGGGGGATTAGGAGGGTAAATGTGTGGGGTTACGGGGATAGGGCCTGGGTGGGATTGTTGTCTGTGCAGGCTAGATGGGCCAAATGGCTTCCTTCTGCACAGTTGATTCTATCATATGAATGCTAGCGTCAGTCTTTAAGTATAAAATATTTAACCTTAATTTTATCTCTTACATTTTTAAAACCCGGGAAACAGAGAGAGAATGTAGCGATGATGTTTCAGATAATGGTTGGGCACAAGATGTGTTATAGGGATTGCGAGCATTTGTAGTTCTGATGGTGATCGATGTGTTGGTAGTAATGGAGAGGTGGTCTTGGGTTTTCTTAGGGGGGCTGGGGAATGTGGGCGGCGGAGCTGTGATTCCTCAGGGAGAGCCTGAGATGAACTGGGAGGCCAATTTCAACCAGGAGCCGCAAGGGACATGGTTGTGGTGTATACGAGGGCTGGTGAAGGTGGGTAACAATGTTTGGAAGGTGGCAAAACTGTGATGTGGGAGCAGTGAGAAAGTTTCGGGGGGGAGTTGCTGGAGCAAGAGAGATGGGATGCCAGAGCGAAAAAAATGGTGGTTTCTTGAGGGTTAGGGGGCAAGGTATAGACACTTGATCTGAACAGTGAAGAGTCCATTTCTTGGGTTACTGTGAGGGAAGCTCTTTGGACAATCTTTGACCACCACCACCACCACCACGCCATCTCCATCCTCATCCACTTGTATCTTCAAAATTCCATTGGCGCACACTCTGTGTTTTTGTTCGTTCATTAAAATAGTTGAAATGAGGTTTGTGGATTTCTGAGCTAGTGTTGCTCTAGGCAGCATAAGGGTTGGGCTGGAGAACAGCAGGTAGAACTGGTCAGCTCAGTTATCACAGAGGAAGACAGCAGGGAGAGCTGTTAATAGGAGGCACCTGTCTGCAATGAATCAGAGCATTGGTTCATAGATGTTTGGCATTGTAGTTCCTCTCACCTTGGGGGCATAACTCCGGACGTCACAAACACTAAATTGGATGCCGCCCATCTTAGGAACTTATCTTTGAATTTAAGCTAAATAGCGACATTAAAAGCTCGTGTTATGAGTGAACCTGGTTTGACATATCCTGGCTTTTTAAGAAATCATGGCGTAAAGTTACTGAACAAATCTGCAGGAATCTGCTGATGAAATTTCATCACAAAGAATAAAATATTTGTTACATAAGAAAAGTGAACTATGTTACACCAGACAAAAAGATTGGAACAATCTCAGTATGAACACAAGAAGACAGTTCAAATTCCCACTATTTTACCTCCACAATATCTTTACAGACACGTGAACCAGTGAAGAGTTGCCTCTAGCTTGGCACTCAGGCTTCTCGCATGGGATTGGCACAGTTGCAAATTCTGGTGAATTCCTGAGCATTCACTCACCCAACTCCTATCCCTCCACAAGACACCCAGGAACCACATTCTACACTCACTGTTTCTTCAACAGCAGAACAAACCAATGAGTTTCCTAAATTCAGCCTTCCGCAAGCATCTCCACTAAATTGATCACCTGACTGAATCCCAAGACTGATTATTCAAAACTGTCCAATGAGCCTTGCCGTTTTTCTTCTCCGAGAACTTCAAATCTCTGTCTTCTCTCCCTGGGACACACTCAACTCCTGTGCTTGTGTCACTGGATTACGGTCGCTCGGCAATAGTAAAGCTCTTCCCCTCTGTATTTTTCCCAGAGTCACTGAATTTCGAACCCCTTTGAACCAATTTCCTTCACGTCGGGGGTTTTTTGACCTGATTAAAAATGTAAAACTCAGAAGTCCTGAAACCCTTTGTCTGCAAATCTACTGAGTCACCCAGGCACCAAGGTTCATCAACTAAACATTCATGAAACTGAAACCATTTATACCAGGCTGAGCGTGCAAATACATAATTCAACTTAAAATTGTACATAACTTTAGGAATGATAGTGCTATGTGTAATAAGACCAGGTGTAACATGAAAGTGTTACAGGAAGTACGTGTCAGATTGCAGGACTTCTAACTGTTCAAAGTTTTTAACATATTGCATAAAAACAAATTACTACGGATGCCGGAATCTGAAACCGAAAGAGAAAACGCTGGAAAATCTCAGCAGGTCTGGCAGCATCTGTAAGGAGAGGAAAGAGCTGATGTTTCGAGCCCAGATGATCTTTTGATCTGCTGAGATTTTCCAGCATTTTCTCTTTTGGTCTTAATATATTGCAGGTGCGCAGAAAGAGCCAGAAAGTGAAAGAGTTGTGCATACCAAGAAAGAAAGAGAGACACACAGAGGGATAGAGAGATGCAGAGAGAGGGACCAAAAGAGATGCATAAATCGAGAGAGAAAGAGAGAAGCACAGAAAGAAAGAGACATGCACAGGGAGAGAGAGAGAGATGCGTGCACAGGTGCATCTGATTTTACCAGACATCACGGTCTTGCTGAACCACTTTGTTTTAATGCTTTAGGTTCGAGCCAAAATTTATGAAGTGGAGCAGCAGATCAAGCAGCGAGGACGTGCAGTGGAAGTACGGTGGTCTTTTGACAAATGTCAGGAATCTACTGCAGGTAAACTGATCTACTCTGTGCAAGAATAGCAGCCTAGAGAATTGAAGATGCTGAGTCCATTTATTCCTCATTCTCCTCTTTTCTTGGATCTAAGATGAGTGGTAGGCCAGAAATGGATGGAATTTTCCCTCCTCTGATGCCATGGTCACCCACATTAACTTGGGGGCGGCATGGTGACACAGTGGTTAGCGCTGCAACTTTACAGTGCCAGGGACCTGGTTTCGATTCCCTGCTTGGGTCACTGTCTGTGTGGAGTTTGCTCATTCTCCCCGTGTCTGCGTGGGTTTCCTCCGCGTAATCCAGTTTTCTGTCACGTTCTGATGGATGTGCTTGTAAGGTGCATTGACCCAAACAGGCGCTGGACTGTGGTGACTGGAGGAGTTGCACAGTAACTTTGTTGCAGTGTTAATGTAAGCCTTAGTTGTGACTAATAAATAAAAAAATTTTGAAGCTTTGATTTTTATACAACACAGGAGTGGTCGTGCATCTGTTGGATCTTTTGAAAAACTTACCAAATTCTGTTTGCCCTTTATTCATGGGATGTGCAAAGCCAACATTTATTAACCAACCCTATATAGCTAAGGGCTTGCCAGGCCATTTCAGGGGGGCAGGTAAGAGTCAACCACAGTATTGTGGTTCTGGAGTCACATGTAGGTCAGGCTGGGTAAAGAAGACAGATTTCTTTCCTTAAAGAACAATAGTGAACAATTTTTATGATAATCTGGTGTTTCTTGGTCACTGCTATTGATAATTATTTTATCCCTCAGATTTATCTAAATAACTGAATTTAAATTCCCCACCTACTGTGGTGGGAGTTGAACTCATGCCTCAAGGTCATTAGACCAGGCTTCTGGATTACTAGTCCAGTAACATAAAACTTGAGCTATTGTATCCTTCATGTTCATCCCACTTCTCTGCCACATGCTCTCAACCCCACAATCCTTCCACTGCAAATTTCCTCATTTCCAAGTAACAGTATCTGAAAAGGTCCTTCCAACCTTGTAATGTAAATTGGAACACTGTACAAGTGTTGCCATTGAATAAAAGCAAATTGCTGCGGATGCTGGAATCTGAAACCGAAAGAGAAAACGCTGGGAAATCTCAGCAGGTCTGGCAGCATCCGTAAGGAGAGAAAAGAGCTGACGTTTCGAGTCCAGATGACCCTTTGTGAAAGCCCTTTGACAAAGCTTTGGCAGAGGGTCTGGACTCGAAACGTCAGCTCTCTTCTCTCCTTGCAGATGCTGCCAGACCTGCTGAGATTTTCTGGCATTTTCTCTTTTTGTTGCCTTTGAATCCGCCATTGCCTTGGTTGTGTTCTGGTGGGGCTGTTAACCTCCTGACCGATTTCTGGAGGTTTGGAGCAGCTGTCAGCAATGCCAGGGATAAGCCTCCTAGATTATCGCGGACCATCAGCCGAGAAAAGACTGAGTGAATCTTCCTCAATGGTCTCTGCTGCATTAGATCTGCCTGATGGGATCTGACGCCAATCAGAGTGACTTAGAGCAGGCTGGTGTGACTTTAAGGACAGACCACCTATAAATTAGTGGATGAAAGGACGTGTGATTTACTGAAAGAATAAATGACTGAGAAATGCGCTGTCACTCACCCCTACTCCAACCCCGTAAAAGGGAGGAGAGGGAGCGTAAAGAATGGGCTGTAACCTCCGAGCTCCTGGGTGGTGCAATCCACTTCAGGAATTTCCAGATGAGGGTTGCATGGTAATTGCCTGGGGAGTGCAAATCTCCTCCCAGCAGTCACCCCACACTGGGAACCATCTGAAAATGTGCTTTAAATCATTAACTTTATGTGGTTCCAGATGTGTCACATCAATAGCTATACAGAAAAAGCCAGAGGAACTGAAACGACTTCTAACTTCTGGGCAATTATTGTACACGTCTACGCTAACCCATCCCATGGGATTTACGTCGCGCCTCTGAACTCCAGGGGACTTCCTCCACTCCCCAACTACCTCCCCCCACATGATTCCCCTCATCTGATAGGACACCCCCAACACCCCTGATGGGTATTTTACAATCCCACAGAATCCCCCCTCCGCCCCATTCCCACCTCTCATGGGACTCCCTCAAATTCTCTCAATCTCTTGTAATTCCTCCATCTTTAAACACCTTTTAAACGTGCCTGAACTTTTAACTTACTTGGTGTACGACAGCCAATGCGGCAAGACAGCAGAGTCTCCTTCACCTTCCACCCCGCTAAGTGCAACCGATGGCTGTGGGACTGTGCTGTACGCCTGGCCTGAATGGGAAGGTCAGGTGACACCGGATCAAAAAACTTTCGGTAAACTAATGGGAGTGGAGAGGCAATCAGACTCTGACAGTCACTCAGAGTGAGTTCAGGCTATCTCTGATTACATATTTCTCAGTGAATGATGAGGAGTTGAGTTTGAGCCAACGAATCCCTATTGACACTGCTGGGGTAAATAATGAATTTTTGCAACCCTGGAAACAGCTCTGCTTCTACCTAGCAGTAGCTGCTAAACTCTTTAGATGACGCTTGGTCTGTTGTCTGCATTGTCTAAACATTTAATTGCCAATCTATTTAAAATATTATCCAGGAAGCCAAAAGAGCCCCACTGGACATGATTTGAGTCAATACTAGATTCACAATCTGACTCTGCCGTTGAAACATTTTTCTCAGCTTTATAATAGCGTCTGACGATGGCCAAACTTCAGTTTTCATTTCAACCAGTTTTCATTGGTTCAAAGTGGTTCGCTTTTTGCAATGATCTGGCGTTGGAACGTGTGGTGGCACAGTGGTTAGCGCTGCTGCCTCACAGCGCGGGGGACCCGGGTTCGATTCCCGGCTTGGGTCGCTGTCCTTGCTGAGTTTGCACGTTCTCCCCGTGTCTGCGTGGGTTTCCTCCTGGTACTCCCTGTTCCCCCCACAGTCCAAAGATGTGCAGGTTAGGTTGATTGGCCATGCTAAATTGCACCTTAGCATCAGGGAGATTAGCAGGGTGCTTACGTGAGGTTATGGGTGGGATTGTGGTCGGTGCGGTCTCGATGGGCCGAATGGCCTCCTTCTGCCTCCATAGGATTCTATGAAATATAAAAGCACATAAAGCTCTCAAATCCATTTGCTGTTGGACTTTAAAAAACCTATTTCTGAATTACTGTCGTCAGTGTTTATTTATCTTCCCTAGTCTGTTTGTAAATGCTGTAACTGCCATTTCTACAGATGCACTGTGTTAGGACTTAAGAACATAAGAACATAAGAACATAAGAAATAGGAGCAGGAGTAGGCCATCCAGCCCTTCGAGCCTGCCCCGCCATTCAATAAGATCATGGCTGATCTGTCGCTGCTCAGTTCCACTTTCCCGCCCTCTCCCCATAACCCTTAATCCCCTCTCCTATCAAAAACCCATCAACCCGCGTCTTAAAAATATTTAGCGAGGCAGCCTCCACCACTTCAACGGGCAGAGAATTCCAGAGATTCACCACCCTTTGAGTGAAGAAGTTCCTCCTCAACTCCGTTCTAAACCGCCCCCCTTTTATCTTGAGGCTGTGCCCCCTAGTCCTATTGTCTTTTTTGAGCGGGAAGAGTCTTTCCACCTCTATCCTATCCATCCCATTCATCATCTTATACGTCTCAATGAGATCTCCTCTCATTCTTCTAAACTCTAACGAGTACAAGCCCAGTTTATTCAGCCTCTCCTCATAGCTCAACCCCCTCAACTCCGGTATCAGCCTAGTAAACCTCCTCTGCACTCCCTCCAAGGCCAAAATATCTTTGCGCAGGTGCGGCGCCCAAAAATGCACACAGTACTCCAGTTGCGGCCTCACCAATGCCCTATACAGCTGCAGCAAGACCTCCCTACTTTTATATTCAATCCCCTTCACTATGAAGGCCAGCATCCCATTCGCCTTCCTGACCACCTGTTGCACCTGCAAGCTGGGTTTTTGCGACTCATGCACAAGGACCCCGAGGTTCCTCTGCACCATCGCCTGCTGCAGTTTTTCGCCTCGTAAGTAATAGTCCTTCCTACCATTCTTCCTACCAAAGTGGACCACCTCACACTTGCCAACATTAAATTCCATTTGCCATTTCCTGGCCCATTCGCCCAGCCTATCTAGATCCTTCTGCAGACTCTCCAGAAGTGGAGAGTTCAGCAGATTGACTTCAGCAGATTGCCTGCACTCTATCTTGAGGGAGACTTTGTTACACTGCTTGTGCCTCTCAAACATCAGAGAACACTTTATAGCATGACGGTGAGACCAAATGTGAAACCTCCAGAGCAAATTGATGGTTTGTGAATAGCTTTATTGAAAGAGTGAGCGCAGCTCCTAGTGTGACAACTATGGTTACATTAACACTGCAATGAAGCCACAGTGAAAATACCCTCGTTGCCGCACTCCGACGCTTGTTCGGGTACACAGAGCGAGAATTTAAGCGTGACTAATGCACCTAACCAGCGTGTCTTTTGGACTGTGGGGAGGAAACCGGGGCACCTGGAGGAAACCCACGCAGACACGGGGAGAACGCACAGACTCCGCACGGACAGCGACCCAAGCTGGGAATCGAACCCCGGTCCCTGACGCTTTGATGCAGCAGTGATAATCAGAGGAACTGGCTCTGAACAGTTGCTGCACCTGATAGTGCGGGGAATGTGGACACAGCCACAAACAACCTCCCCTTCTTAGGTGGTCTCTCGGAATTGAGGATGATTTGTTTCCCCACAACAAAAAAAAAATGAGTTCGCAAAAAAAAAAAGAGCTCTCTGGTCCGCTCTGCGCTGTCCGCCCATCTCCTGATGAGGTTAACAGGACATTTTAAAAAAGAAATCGGCTGTTTAAAAATAAAACTGCCCACAGTGATTGTTGTTGTGTGGATAGAATAGAAACCTCCCAGTGTGTTTGAGAGCAGCAGTTGGTATCAGTTGAAAAAGAGAAACACCAGGTTGCGCTATTGGGTGGGACCTTTCCTTAGCCCGTTCTGACAGGATCACCCACTTCTTTTATTCTGTATTGCTGGCGGGGTCTTCCACACATCTGAGCTTGTTACTGTGACACAGTCTCTGAGCTCCCTCCTGCCCTGACACTGCTGCCTGGTGGAAGGGAATGTGTCCGATAATGCAATTATTGCCCTCTGCTGGTCATGCTCTCCGCCTTCAACAATGTATGTCCCCAGGTCACTGCATTCAAGTGTGAAGATGCAAAGCTTGAGATCGAATTGCGAGTGTCAGGGCGATGGTGGAGTTCAAACCCCAGCGTGGCGGTTGGAAAATTTTAAATTTGGTTCAAAAAGATCCAAGATCTTGGAATTAGGAGGCTGGGAACGATTTCCGAAGAAGTAAGCAACCACAAAGTGGGTGGCGCCGTGGTTAGCGCTGCTGCCCCACAGCTCCGGGGACCCAGGTTCGATTCCCGGCTTGGGCCACTGTCTATGTGGAATTTGCACATTCTCCCCATGTCTGCGTGGGTTTCCTCCGGGTGCTCTGGTTTCCTCCCACAGTCCAAAAAGTATGTGGGTTAAATTGATAGGCCATGCTAAATTACCCCTTAGTGTCTAGAGGACTAGCAGGGGTGTCTAGAGGACTAGCAGGATAAATACGTGGGGCTAAGGGGATAGGGGCTGGTTGGGATCATGATCGGTGCAGCCTCAATGGGCTGAATGGCCTCCTTCCGCACTGCAGGGATTCTATGAAAGCTGTTGGATCGTCATTTGAAACTTCACTGGTATCTTTTAGGAAAGGAAGTCTGCGGTCCTTACTCAGTCTGGATCATACATGATGCCTGTCACATTCCCACATGATTGAATCCCAACCTGAAGTATTAAATTAAATCTCCTTCGCCTGATGGACAGCTGCGTTCGTGAAGAAGGCCTTCTCAGGGAAACTGTGCGGGATCAATAAGTAATGGCCTTGCCAGTGATGACCACATTCTAGCTGTGAATCAAGTAAGAGTACAGCCAAGTCCTGTCTAGATGCACATTTTACCTTCTTGGAAATATCCCTGAGTAGTGGTTAAAAGTGGGAGTCCTCCTTCACTTGTTCCTTTCATCCTCTCTTGCAATCTGAATACTTTGTTGGTTGCCAACTGCTATATCAGAACCGACAAGCCAACATATTTGCAACTTTCGGTCTCTAAGTATTGCATTTATCAATGAACCAGTGGAGAATCATAGAATCCCTACAGTGCAGAAGGAGGCCATTTGGCCCAACGAGCCTGCACCGACCACAATTCCATGCAGGCCGTATCCCCGTAACCGCACACATTTACTCTGCTAATCCCCTGACACTAAGGATCTATGGGAAGAATGTGCAAACTCCACACAGACAGTGATCCAAGGCTGGAATTGAACCAGGGTCCCTGGCGCTGTGAGGCAGCAGTGCTAACCACCGTGCAGCCCCAGTAATAATTTATTTTACTTTGACATTCAATAAGATGTTCCTCCCTGTTTTTTTAAACAAATTTCGCCACTTTGCCTGCACGTAGTCTACCCTCTGACTTTAACCTTGCTTTCTGCTGTCAGCTGACAGTGATGAGACTTGCAGTATTTCTGAAGCCTGACAGTGGATTGCAAAGGGAGGTTCAGTTTATTGAAGACAAAAAGGCTTTGGAGGCCAGTAGTTCCCTGCCTGGCATCTCTTGGTATCGTCTGTTTTGTGGATTCCCTCGCCTTCCAGTATTGCAAGAACCTAGGATTCTCCTATTCTGCTGTGCCAGACTCTTGGATCCTGAGCAGTGCCACCTGACCCCAGGGCCCTCCTCACAAGGTGCACGGCCCTGGCAGTGCTTCTTATCTTGCACGACCCCAGTTTTAACTCCCTAACTCAGTGATGGGCAACCTCGGCTAGTGCGTGGGCTGCAGGAATGGTCTTACTTCATCTTAATAAGCTGCAAGATTGAACTCAAGCTTGTTCACTAACCATGACCCCATGATTAAGATAGAATAGATAGAAACGTAGAAGGTAGCAGCAGGAGATGGCCATTTGAGCCAGCTCTGCCTTTCTTCACGATCATGGCTGATTGTCCAACTCAGTATCCTAATCCTGCTTTCTCCCCATAATCTTTGATTCCATTCACCCTCTATGTGCTACATCCAGCTGCCTCAAATGTTTTGGCACCAACTACTTCCTGTGGTAATGAATTCCATTTAATACCTTCCAAATACTTCACAGCGAGTTACAGAAAATGCTTAATCATTCATATATTAATAGAACTGTCATCAACGTCAAATGGCGAGACCAAAAGAGATATTGACACTTTGGACACGGGGGGAGCTCACGGCTCTCACAGTCAATGTTGTGAGCTATCAGCGCCCATCTCACTTCACTTGCCTTCCTTTACATCACTTCAGTCTCACCGGTAGGAAAAAAAAACTGGATGGGAATCAGTGAAACGTGGCAACCCTGCACGTGGGCAACGGTCAACAAAGTGTTTCAAGGGATGCACTCAGAAGCTAGAAGGTGCTGCATGCCACCTCCCCCTCCCCCAACCACTGTTTGCCCAACACTGCCTTAACTGCTGACAGACCCAGTTACCACAATGTTGCTGTAGTCTGATACTTAACACACCCAGGAGGCAACTATCCAGATACACCCCAAATCCTGGGTTAACTCTTTACAGTGCTGCCCCAACTCTTTGGACTGTGATATCCAGAACGAAAACCTACAACTCTCTTTTCTGCTGCCAGACCCAGGACCCCCACCAAACTAATGCCCAACTTTCCGACTATCCTGCTAGTATTTTATAAACGTAAAACTGCTATTAACCATGTTGTAGGGTTCACCAGACCTTTTTCTAAAGTAGCAATTGTCTGGTACATCTTGCTTACCATGTTCCTGGACCTCAAGAAAGGTAAGAGGTAATAATCGTAATAAGAAAGTAGTGGAACATTTGACACTTGTAGAATTTGCTTCCCAAAAGTGTGTTAAAAAATCATGGACCATGTTCAGCAAAAGTACAGCTTGGTTTCTTCAGACATTATAATCCATTGGGCCTTCCATTGGGAAGCATTTTCCCAGGGTGGAAGAGTCAATTACCAGGGGGCATAGGTTTAAGGTGCGAGGGGCAAGTTTTAAAAGAGATGTACGAGGCAGATTTGTTTACACAGAGAGTGGCGGGTGCCTGGGACTCATTGCTGGGGGAGGTAGTGGAAGTGGATACGATAGTGACTTTTAAGGGGCGTCTTGACAAGTACATGAATGAGATGGGAATAGAGGGATGTGGTCCCCGGAAGTGTAGGGGGGTTTTAGTTCAGTCAGGTCGGTGCAGGCTTGGAGGGCTGAAGGCCTGTTTCTGTGCTGTAATTTTCTTTGTTCTGACGTGGCCAGCTCCTTGAACGAACAACAAAATAGCCCCACTCCTTTGTTCTTTCTACGTAGTTCTGCAATTGTCTCTTTTTCCTAGTATTTATTTAATTCCCTTTTCTAAGTTCCTTTCAGATCAGAACCCGCTCTATTTCTTTTTAAACTTATCAATTGCTTTAAATCTGTGTCCACTGCTTATTGATTTTCCTGTATGTGGCATCAGTTTCTCCACATTTACTGTTATTGAGTCCTTTCACAATGATTTTGATTTGATTTAATATTGTCACATGTATTAGCATACAGTGAGAAGTATTGGTTGTTGCATGCCACACAGACAAAGCATACCGTTCATAGAGAAAGAAACAAGAGAATGCAGAAGGTAGTGTTCCAGTCATAGCCAGGATGTAGAGAAAGATCAACTTAATATAGTATACTGGGGGGAAGCAGTGGCCTAGTGGTAGTATCACTAGACTATTAATCCAGAAACTCAGCTAATGTTCTGGGGACCCGGGTTCAAATCCTGCCATGGCAGATGGTGGAATTTGAGTTCAGTTTTTAAAAATCTGGAGTTAAGAATCTACTGATGACCGTGAAACTATTGTCGATTGTCGGAAAAACCCACCTGGTGCACTAATGTCCTTTTGGGAAGGAAATCTGCCATCCTTACCTGGCCTGGCCTACATGTGACTCCAGAGCCGCAGCAGTGCGGTTAACTCTCAACTGCCTTCTGTCAACTAGAGATGGGTAGTAAATGCTGGCCCAGCCAGTGAAGCTCATGTTCCATGTATGAATAAAAAAAAATAAGGTAGGCCTATTCAAAAGTCTAATGGCAGCAGGGAAGAAGCTGTTCTGGAGTTGGCTGGTACGTGTCCTCAGACTGAAGATGGAAGAGAGAATGTCCGGGGTGCGTGGGGTCTTTAATTTTGCTGGCTGCTTTGCCGAGGCAACGGAAAGTGTAGACAGATCTGGTTTGCGTGATGTATTTGTTACCAAATATTAACCATTTTAAAGAAGCTTTTTTTCCCCACTTTACAGCCATCAACTTGGCAACTCAAAAAAATGCACATCTGATGTCCAGCCACCACGTTCCACAGCGCCGCAGTTAAAACGAGTATTGAAAGCAGTCATTTAAAAACAAGATCCCAGCAAGAATTCATGACTCTTCGTTCGTGACCTTTCGTAGTTTCTTGCCAGACTCCTGTGTTAAATTCTCCCCTTTAGCCTTCTCGGCTTCGGGTTATTTTTTTGCTTTTCAAAAAGAAAGACGCTTTTCCTGTCCTCTTTGTTTGTGTCGCCTTTTTTTTTTGTACTGTTTCAAACGTCAAGCGCAGGCGACAGAATTAAAATGGCAGGTAAAAGCAAAGCATTGCGGCTGCTGGAAATCTGCAATGAATTGAAGTAGCAGTTTGGTGCAACTGCTCAAACTGGCCCTGTCAGCAGACTGAATTAATACAAAGAATTGACAGTCCCACTGTAAGACCTTGAAGTTAAAAACATCTCTGCTGATGTGTTAATTCAACCCGTTGACCCCCCCCCCCCCGTAAGGCTCAGCGATTATTTCCAGTCACTGGCTTAGGCCCTTGCCATTTAAATCATTTTTTTTGTGCATTGTTGCAATCAACGAAACCAGTAAGAAACTTAAAAGAATGCACAGAACCCTCAAATCTATTGAAATGAATAGGTGTGTGTGTCAGAATGGAGGTGTTTGACACGCAGTGTAGAGGCTTGACAGGATGTGATATTGTCATGCGTTGGAAAAGCTAAACCACCGACTGACATCAGGCGCATGAGTCAGGAACCAAGGGGGCAAATGAGCTACGTAACCTCAGATTTGTAAGGGCGTATGCAATTGCTTGCAAATGCTCTCCATCTCTGAAGTGAACAGTATTGCTACACTACAGAAGCAAAATACCGCGAGCGCCGCAAATCAGGATTTTTAATGGAAAACGCAGGGATGCTGAGCAGGATGTGCAGCCTTCGTGGAGCGGGGGGGGGGGGGGGGGGTGGGGCGGGGGGGGAGAGGCAGGGAGGGAGGGGGAGATTGAGGGGGCAGAGGAAAGGGTGAGAGAGGGGAAGAGGGAGGTGGGGAGGGAGAGAGGAAAGGATAAGAGGCAGAGAGGGAAGGAGAAAGAGGGGAGGGGAGAGAGGTTGGAAGAGAGTGAGGAAGAGGCACGGAGAGGGAGGGAAAGGGAGGGGAGAGAGGGAGAAGGGATAGTTAACATTTCACTGCGCCCAGTGAAATTTGTAAAATTTGTTTCCCAAGCGTGTAAAAATCATAAGGAATAGAAGCAGAGTAGGGCTTAGAGTTTAAAAGTTTTTTTTAAGTTTATTAGTCACAGTTGGGCTTACATTAGCACTGCAATGAAGTTACTGTGAAAACCTCCTAGTCGCCACAATCCAGCGCCTGTTCAGGTACATTGAGGGAGAATTTAGCATGGCCAATGCACCTAACCAGCACATCTTTCGGACTGTGGGAGGAAACCAGAGTACCTGAAGGAAACCCATGCAGACACGGGGAGAATGTGCAAATTCCGCACAGACAGTGACCCAAGCCGGGAATTGAACCCAAGTCCCTGGCGCTGTGAGGCAGCAATGCTGACCACTCTGCCGCCGTTTTGGTCCCTCGAGCCCGCTCCACCATTCAATAGACTCATGATCTGACTGTGGCCTTTCCCCACTTTCCTGCCTGCTCCTCATTATCCTTAAATTCTTCATCAATCTAAAATCTAACTCAGCTTTGAACGTATGCAATGCCCCAGCCTCCACTGCTCTCTGTGGAAGAGAATTACAAAGATTGATGACCTAAGTGAAGAAATTCCTCTTCCGTATTAAAAGGGAAGCTCCTTATATTTAAACTCTGCCCCTTAGTTCTAGATTCATCCATGAGAGGAAATGCCTACCCTGTCAATCCCCCTCAGAATCTTAAAGCCCAAAGTGCGCAGCCTTTCCTCAGAAGACAACCCCGTCATCCTGGGAATCAAACGAGTGAATCTTCTCTGAACAGCTTCCAATGCAGTTATGTCCTGCAGGTGGCACAGTGGTTAGCACTGCTGTCTCACAGCACCCGGGACCTGGGTTCGATTCCCGGTTTGGGTCAGTGTCTGTGCGGAGTTTGCATGTTCTCCCCGTGTCCGTGTTGGTTCCCTCTGGGTGCTCTGGTTTCCTCCCACAGCCTGAAAGATGTACTGGTTAGGTGTATTGACCATGCTAAATTATTCCTCAGTGTACCCGAACAGGCGCTGGGGTGTGGCAACTTGGGGATTTTCACAGTAACTTCATTACAGTATTAATGTGAGCCTACTTGTGAAAATAACAAATAAACCGTAAGTCCCTTCTTAAGAGATCAGAATGGTACACAGCACTCCAGGGGTTCAACCTCACCAATGTTCTATACAGTTGTAGTAAGACTTCTGTACTTTTATATACAGTAAGTAGTCTCACGACACCAGGTTAAAGTCCAACAGGTTTATTTGGTAGCACAAGCTTTCAGAGCTTTGCCCCTTCGTCAGATGCAATGCTCCGACGGCACGTGCTACCAAATAAACCTGTTGGACTTTAACCTGGTGTTGTGAGACTTTGTACCATGCTTATCCCAGCCCAACGCTGGCAACTCCACAACATGCCTATTTTCATGTAAGCATTGAAATAAAAGTAAAATACTTCAAATGCTGGAATCTGAAACAAAAATAGAAAATGTTGGAAAACTCAGCTGGTCTGGCAGCATCTGTGGTGAGAGAAAAGAGTTAACAGTTTGGGAGTGATTTTTCCAAAGAGTTTCTAGGTGTCATAACTGTGTGAAAATGGCAGTCCTCCATGCTGGTGTTTTGGGCAAGCTTGGGATTGCAATCTTCCAGCACTGGTAGGGTGGGAAGGGAGAGGCTAAATAAGTCGATGAAGCCAGCTTCAGATGTCATTGTGGAGTATGCCCTGATCGGGCATCATAGAATCCCAACAGTGCAGAAGAAGGCCATTCAGCCCATTGAATCTGCACCAATCCCAGACAGGCTCTATTCCCGTAACTCCACACATTTACCCTGGCTAATCCCCTCATACTCGGGCAATTTAGCATGGCCAATCAACTTAACCCGCACATCTTTGAACTTTGATCTGAACTTTGAACCGGGAGACCTACTCCCATGCTAAGCCAAACCCCACCCCAGTCATCAGCGGCATTGCTACCCCTGTACCAAAATGGGCTGCTGGCACCAGGGCAACAGGACCTGTCCAGTGTTTTCCCTAGTAGACCCTTGGCATGTACCCCCAACCCCCTTACCTCCCCCGCCCCCTCCACCTCCACCCTGCATGACCCCTTCCCTTGAAGAGCACCCCCCATCCTGCCTTGCATAGCTTCCTAATTGTGTAGCCACCCATCACCCGTGCATTTCCCCCCGTCATAACCTCACCGACCACCACCACTCATGTAGAGATTACTGGTTTTCTGAAGTCAATTGCAACAAGGATTTCTCTTCGGGGGGAAATTCAGGCTTTGGTTTGTTTAACCAGGCCACCCACCCACTCAACGTCAACCCAAGAGGCAGATATCCAAGGAACTGTGTACAAGTTGAGGGGGCGTCTGTCTGTTTGATGCTGATGATCCCATCAATGGGGTTAAAGGTCTAGGGTGGATTAGTGGGAAGAAAATCCTTTCCGTTGCATTTCCAGCTTTTATTCTCTGCACGGTTTACAATCATTGTTTCCTTCAATAAAGATGACTCTGGTCTTCTTGGGTTGGGTCAGGTAAAATGGTCAAAGCAAAATAGTGAAGAAAGTAGTATCTGTTGTACGAGCCATCTAGTAATATGCACATGGATTTTTTTTTGCAAGAAGTGTACGCTGTGTCATTGTAAACATTTCCTGATAAGATACGATCTAATGTATGTTTTTCCTTTCCGATTGCCATTGCAAAAGGTTTCACAATCAGCAAAGTCTTGCACACGTTGGAAGTACTGGACCGTCACTGCTTTGACAGATCTGATTCCAGCAACTCCCTAGATAGCCTATACCACAAGATCTTTGGGTCAAGCCAGGGCAAGGACAGTCAAGAGGTGAGTGGTAGTGGTGTGATACACATAGAATCATAGAGGTTTACAGCATGGAAACAGGCCCTTTGGCCTAACTTGTCCATGCCGTCCTTTTGTTAGTCCCAATTGCCCGCATTTACCTATATCCCCCTCTACCCATCTTACCCATGTAACTGTATAATGCTTTTTAAAAGACAGAATTGTACCCGCTTTAACTCTGGCAGCTTGTTCCAGACACTCGCCACCCTCTGTGAGAAAATTGCCCCCCTGGACTCTTTTGTATTGCTCCCATCTCACCTTAAACCTATGCCCTCTAGTTTTAGACTCCCCTACCTTTGGGGAAAAGATATTGACTATCTAGCTCATCTATGCTCCTCATTATTTTATAGACCTCTATAAGATCAGCCCTCAACCTCCTACGCTCCTGAGAAAAATGTCCCTTGTATCCATTACGTAGCAATTGTGCCAAGGGCTTATTTTATGTAAAAACATGTGTGGCGTTTAAGGACATTGCTGATTCAATGTAATTAATGCAGTTTGACATAGAAAAAGCTGACGTAACAGATGTTTTGGAGGAAAGCAAAGAAATGGGAAAATCCACTCATTGGAAAGATGTGAAATGTGTGGATAAATGGGAGCTCAAATGATTTAAATATCTCATTCCCTGAAAGCACGAGTAATGATAGAAAAAAAACCATAAAAGGATCTTTTGATTATTTTTGAGTACAGGGATAAAGAAGCGTGATGACATTCTAAAAGATAGTATAAACAATTGTACAGATAATACAGAACCTGAATTTGCTGAGAAGAGAGACATGTTACTGAAGTTTTTCATTTTGCACTCATCAGGACAAATGCAAGGATGCCAAATTTCAAATAATCACAGCAATTTATATTACAAGAGAAAAGGAGTGCTGATTGGTTGGCAAGTCAACTCTGGTTGAGACGTTGTCATGGAGAAAGCATATGGGCCCCCTGGGTAATTCAAAATGATGCAAGCCTTGAACAATATTCCTTTTGTTTGCAGAATACAGGTCCCTGTTTATGAATGTATGTTGGACAGGTCCCTGTTTATTTCAGCTTTCCAACCAGTGCAGATGAGTCACATTGTGAGCTCGACAGGTTATCTTAAGTTGGTTGTTAGTGTAGCAATCAGCACACTCCAGGTTCTTCAGCAAATGCTGCCCAATTGCAAAATCACATCTAACAGTAGATGTTTTGGGTTTGGTGAGCCTGACTGGTTGAGTACAGTCTGTACCCTGTGTATTGCAAATGACTGTAGAAACGTGCCATTTGATTTGATCAGCCAATCATTGAGACTTATGGTTTATGTGCGCAGCATCACATTTAAATCAATAACACGCCATCGCTCGATTGTGTGGCAGGCAGAATGACTTTTTGGGAACGTGAGTTCCTAAATGAATATTTCTCATTGGTATTTACTGTTGAGAAAAACATGGATGTTAGGGAACTTGGGGAAATAAATAGTGATGTCTTGAGGAGTGTAAAGATTACAGAGAACGAGGTGCTGGAAGTCTTAAAGCGCATCAAGATAGATAAATCCCCAGGACCTGATGAAGTGTGTCCCAGGACGTTGTGGGAGGCTAGGGAGGAAATTGCGGGCCCCTTGGGTGAGGTGCCTGAAGATTGGAGAGTGGCAAATGTTGTGTCTTTGTTTAAAAAGGGCTGCAGGGAAAAGACTGGGAATTACAGGCCAGTGAGCCTCACATCTGTGGTGGGTAAATTGTTGGGAGATATTTTGAGAGACAGGATCTATAAGCATTTAGAGACGCAAGGACTGATTAAGGACAGTCAGCATGGCTTTGTGAGTAGAAAATCATGTCTCACAAATTTGATTGAGTTTTTTGAAGGAGTAACCAAGAAAGTAGATGAGGGCAATGCGGTTGATGTTGTCTACGTGGACTTTGACAAGGTACCGCATGGTAGGTTGTTGTATAAGGTTAAATCTCACAGTTTTCAGGGTGAAGTATCCAAATGGATACAAAATTGGCTTCTTGACAGAAGCCAGAGGGTGGTTGTAGAGAGTTATTTTTCAAACTGGAGGCCTGTGACCAGCGGTGTGCCTCAGGGATCAGTGCTGGGTCCACTGTTATTTATCATTTACATTAATGATTTGGATGAGAATACAGGAAGCACGGTTAGTAAGTTTTCAGATCACACTAAGATTGGTGGCACAGTAGACAGTGAAGACAGTTATCTCCAATTGCAACGGGATCTTGATCAGTCGGGCCAGTGGACTGATGAATGGCAGATAGAGTTTAATTTAGATAAATGCGAGGTGATGCATTTTGGTAGATTGAACCAGGACAGGACTTACTTAGTTAATGGTAGGGTGCTGGGGAGAGTTACAGAAAATAGCTCCTTGAAAGTGGAGTGACAGGTGGACAGAGTGGTGAAGAAGGCATTCGGCATGTTTGGTTTCATCGGTCAGAACATTGAATACAGGAGTTGGAATGTCTTGTTGAAGTTATACATTTAGCATACTGTGTGCAATTCTGGTCACCCTATTACAGAAAGGATATTATTAAACTAGAAAGAGTGCAGAAAAAATTTACTAGGATACTACTGGGACTTGATGGATTGAGTTATAAGGAGAGGCTGGATAGATTGGGACATTTTTCTCTGGAGCGTAGGAGGCTGAGGGCTGACCTTATAGAGGGCTGTAAAATAACGAGGGGCACAGATCAGCTAGATAGTCAATATCTTTTCCCAAAGATAGGGGAGTCTAAAATTAGAGGACATAGGTTTAAGGTGAGAGGGGAGAGATCCAAAAGTGTCCGGAGGGGCAATTTTTTCACACAGAGGGTGGTGAGTGTCTGGAACAAGCTGCCGGAGGTAATAGTAGAGGTGGGTACAATTTTGTCTTTTAAAAAGCATTTAGATAGTCACATGGGTAAGATGGGTATAGAGGGATATGGGGCAAATGCAGGCAATTGGGATTAGCTTACGTGTTTCAAAAAAAAGGGTGATGTGGACAAGTTGGGCAGAAAGGCTTGTTTCCATGCTGTAAACCTCTATGACTCTATGAATGACAGCAGCATCTGCAAGGGTAGAAAATGCCACTCACATTGTCATTGCGTGAAAGCACATGCTTAACCTATTATTCAAATTTTGGGATGACAGGAGCGGTATTTCATAGGCTGGCGTAAGAGTGCAAACGTTTGAAAAAATGTCACCAGTCATCCCAACGCATTCTGTTTGCAGCAGCCGGAACCCCGCCTTCAGTGGAAGTGAGTGAACGGGGACCGTGTAAACCATTGCACAAAATAATGGCCAGATTTGAACTGGCAACTTTCTGACTTAAAGGTGAGCACGTTCGAGTGAACTCAGCTCACGTAAAGGCATGGCACAGAAATATGGCGGACTGGGAAGATCACGGTCAAATAACATAGAACGGGGCCGTTTGGCCCATTGTACCCATGCTGGCCCATTAGCTCCTGTCCCCCGCTCTTGCCCCATAGCCTTGGGGGTTTGCTGTATGCAAATTGGCTTCTACAGTTCTTTACATTACAACAATGATGACCCTGCTAACATTTGGATTAGAAAGCACTTTCGGACACTTGGGTAATATAGTGCCAGTCCCGCTTTAGGTGGAACATATAATTTAAAAAATCCCCAAAAGCTATTTGAAAAATAATTCTAGGGTGGTGATCTTATATTGTAGGTACAATTATTGAATAAACAATTAAGTTCTAAGATTATTTCTTTAGAGGTATCCCAAAGGAAGAGTTAATTTCGAAATATCAATGTTGGTATACATTGTGATGTTCAGTGTGATGCCACAGAGTTTTCACAGCTCTTTCAGAGGACACCGGCTCGGACTCTGTCCTATACAGGGGATATCTGATGCCTGTCATCAGGGAAAACAACAGCTCTTTAACTGTTGCAATTGAAGGAACTTCCATGTGACATTCAGGGCAAGATTTTTGTTCCAGTGTGCCATTTCCACTCGGGATGAATTTTGGTTTGGGAACCTGGAAATGCTGGTGGGTGGGATTCCTGAGGGAGATTTTGGAGGGAGTGGCCAACAAAATGGCTGCCACCAGGAGCCTGGTCCAATTAAAGATGGTGGATGGGCACTTGAGTCTGAGGGCTGATAGGAAACCATCCAGCACTAAAAGCCTGACAGCTCCATAGTCAGAGCTGAACGTTGCTGAAGTGTTTAAGATGGTGCAAGGGAGCCTCCATTCTGGGTAGCTGGCTGAAAACTGGGATATCGGGGACTGAAATGATTCGAGTTGTCGGAAAGGACGTGTGAAAGCCCTCCATGGTGACAGCACTATCAAGAGTTGAGGCGTTCCCCAATTGAATGGAGTTTCCATTCCTGATGGCTATCTGGCCTGTTGCTGGGAGGCTGTCTCTGTTCCTCAAACAGCCCATGGACTCAACAAGGACCCCTGAGACTAGTAAAAAAAAATCCAGGTGATGTCGCCAGAGTGCTCTTAATTATGTTCATTAGATAACCAGCCCCTGCCTTAACCCCGCTTCCCAATGGGACTTCTCTCCTGTTTTTTAGGTCTACTGGCTTCATGGGCTCATAAAAATTCTGCTGTGCGTAGAATTGGTGTAAACCGGGGAGTATAATTTAGAATTAAATCATATATAGAACCTGCCGTAAGGAGAGTGGAAGAATGATTGGTTGCAGGATTAGAAAATCCAATAGCAAAAGTACAATAGATTCATTTCATTTTCTTTAAAACTCCCACACAAATTCTGAAAGAATGAGACTCCACACTTTTAAAATTAAATTTTGTGGGTCATGGACTCTTTAATTATGACTTTTGCTGTTTTAGGAGAGAAAAACACCTACACAGGAACTCGGAGGTAAAGTCACAATGACTTATCATGGCGTAATAACAAGAATAAATTAGTAGGATGTCATTCTATACCACACAATGTGGAATGGTGTTTATAGTCAAAAAATATATTTTCTAACAGTGGCTGCGATGGTGTGGGGGGTTTGGGTAAAATGCTCATTGGAGAATCGTTGTAGATGTAATGGGGCAAATGGCCTCCTTTACCATATCAATTCTGTGAATTGACCAGTGTAAGCATTTCTGAAGAGCAATTGTTGACAATTTGTCATCCTTTCTCTTTCCAACTCCCCCTGCACAAACCCCCACTCCCCGCCCCTGACCCAGTCTTCTTCTAACCCACCCATACCACGAGCTACTTGTGTCATTGGAGTTGCAAGCAACCGACATGTCTCATTCTTTTCATTTCTTTCCCCTGCCTACAGCAAATTGCACCTAATGACGAGGCAGTCGTGACATTACTGTGTGAGTGGGCAGTGAGTTGCAAGCGGTGTGGGAAACACAGAGCTATGGCAGTAGCAAAACTCCTGGAGAAGAGGCAGGCTGAAATTGAGGCTGAGGTTAGTAACAAGTCTGAAACTTGGAGAGAAGAAAGTTAGATATCCTCTCTGCACCACTGTTGCTACTCTATTTGACAACATTTCAAGCCTCCTTAAACCTCAAGGGAATATATATATGTTTGTTGAGAACCAGTCTCCCACTAAATATTTGTCCTTTGAATGTGAGGGGTACGAGTGTTTAATATCCAACACTAGGTATTTTTGGTGGCACCTTGACACAGTGGTTAGCACTGCTGCCTCACAGCACCAGGGACCCGGGTTCGATACCGGCCTTGGGTCGCTGTCTGTGCGGAGTTGTGCGTTCTCCAAGAGACCGCGTGGATTTCCCCTGGGTGCTCCGGTTTCCTCTCACGGTCCAAAGATGTGCAGGTTTGGTTAATTGGCCATGCTAAACTGCCCCTGCTGTCAGGGGGGATTAGCTGGGGTTATGTAAATATGTGGGGTTACAGAACCTGGGTGGGATTATGATCGGTGCAGACTCAATGGGCTGAATGGCCTCCTTCTGCGGTATAGGGATTCTTTGGATTTGATCTCAAACGTTAACAGAATCACCAGAAATCTTTTTTATTTTTCACACCAACTATCCGTACGGATTTTCTGCACCTTGTATGAAATGAAAATGCAGCACGTAAAATAATAATTGCAGAGCATGTTTTATATCAACTTAGGTAGTTGCTAGGCAAAACTACTACTTAGTTAGTTTCAGTTTTACAAAATGCAGTATACAAATCCTGTCTATTCAGATGCTAATGTGTTTTCTTTGTAGCGATGTGGAGAGTCAGAAGTCTTGGATGAAAAGGAATCGATTTCCTCTGTGTCACTCACCGGCTCGAGTCTTCCTGTATTTCAGAACATCCTCCTTAGGTTCCTGGATACTCAAGCTCCCGTATTAAGTATGTATTGACTATTACCTCTCTCATTCTCATTTATCTCTACACAGTCTGCAGCTTAGAGAAAGGGAGAATTTGTGTCCACCACACAACCAAAGTTGTTCTACAACAGAGTGCTGGGAGAAGTGGACTGCCCTGGATTGATTCTTCCTCCATGTGGGTAAAGGGCTGGAATTTCATAGAATCGTGGAATCCCTACAGTACAGAAGGAGGCCATTTGGCCCATCGTGTCTGCACCGACCACAATCCCACCCATGCCCTACCCCTGTGACCCCTCATATTCACCTTGCTAATCCCTCTAAACGAGGCATCCTGGGACACTAAGGGGCAATTCAACAAGGCCAACCCTGCACATTTTTGAACTGTCGGAGGAAACCAGAGCATCCAGAGGAAACTCACACAGGCACAAGGAGAACGTGCAAACTCCGCACAGGCAATGACCCAGGCCGGGAATCGAACCCATGTCCCTGGCGCTGTGAAGCTAACCACTGTGCCACCATGCTCTCGGGTTGGTGATTGACAGAAGCCCTGGAGAATTTGAATAAAGGAAAAGAAACTAATTTAGAACATAGAACACTACAGCACAAACAGGGCCTTCGGCCCACTAGTTGCGCCAATCACTTCTATACCTACTAAGCCATAGACCTATCTATAACCCCCAATTTACTCTACTTATTCATGGTTTCTCCAAAAGCCATAGTCCAAGATTGAAAAAGCCCAAAGGAAATTCAGGGCTCCAGTCTTCTCTGGACAAGCCCTACTTGACCAGTCTCACTGGGACCGGGAATTTAACATGGGGAAGGATCATGACTGTGATCTTCGTTTTTAACCATTTTGTAGCCATTTTGTATGCTTTTATACTCCGTGCAATCATGCTGGAAAAATAATATTACTCAAGTAAAAGCTTCTTGTGAATTAGGCTCTGGGGCATCAATAACTTCAAATCACCGAGGTTTGTCCTCATTCTGAAGCTGTTCATTCCCATTTTCTAATTGGGTTTTGAGCACAAGATCTACACCAGCTGTTGTACGCATAATTTAATTTAAACAGTGTTCCATGCTTTGTTTAGAATCGTAGAGGTTTACGCATGGAAACAGGCCCTTCAGCCCGGTTTGCCCATGCCGTCATCTTTTTTTAAACCCCTAAGCTAATCCCAATTGCCCGCATTTGGCTCATATCCCTCTATATCCATCTTAACCATAGAACATAGAACATAGAACATTACAGCGCAGAACAGGCCCTTCGGCCCACGATGTTGCGCCGACCAGTTACAAAAACAATGACCCACTAGCCTATACCAATCCCTTTTCGTCCATAAACCTATCCACAGATCTGTTAAATGCCCCCAAACTAGGCGCATTTACAACTGCAGCAGGCAGGGCATTCCAATCCCTCACCACCCGCTGGGTAAAGAACCTACCCCTGACATCCGTCCTGTAGCTACCCCCCCTTAATTTAAAGCCATGCCCCATCGTGCTAGCTTTCTCCATCCGAGGAAAAAGGCTATCACTGTCCACCCTATCTAAACCTCTAATCATCATATATGTTTCAATAAGATCCCCTCTTAGCCGCCTTCTTTCCAACGAAAACAACCCTAAATCCCTCAGTCTCTCCTCATAGGACCTCCCCTCCATACCAGGCAACATCCTAGTAAACCTCCTCTGCAACCTCTCCAAAGCCTCCACATCCTTCCTGTAATGTGGGGACCAGAACTGCACACAGTACTCCAAGTGCGGCCGCACCAGAGTAGTGTACAGTTGCAACATGACGCTGCGACTCCTAAATTCAATCCCCCTACCAATAAACGCCAAGACACCGTACGCCTTCTTAACAACCTTATCTACTTGATTCCCAACTTTCAGGGATCTATGTACACATACACCTAGATCCCTCTGTTCATCCACACAACCATGTAACAGTCTAAATGTTTTTTAAAAGACAAAATTGGACCCGCCTCTACTACTACCTCTGGCAGCTTGTTCCAGACACTCACCATCCTCTGCATTCCTTGATCGAACACGGGAATGCAGTGGTATAGTGGGATTGTCAGTGGACTAGTAATTTAGGAGACAGGTGAATGCTATGGGGACCCAGGCCCAAATCTCATCATGGCAGATGGTGAAATTTGAATTCAATAAAAATTTGGAATTAAAAGTCTAATAATGGCCATGAAACCATTGTCAAGTGTCATAAAAACTGATCTGGTCATTAATGTACTTTAGGAAAGGAAATTTGCTGTCCTTACCAAGTCTGGCCTTCATGCAAGTCCAGAACCATAGAATTCCTACAGTACAGAAGGCCCGTCTGTAACCCCACACACTTACCATGGCTAATCCACCTTACCTACACAGCAATGGGGTTGATTCTTAAATGACCTAGCAAGTCACTCAGGGCAATCAATGCTGGCTCAGCCAGTGACACCTACACCCTATGATAGTATTAATAAAATTCAGGAGGACGAGAGGTGCACACACACATCCTTTGGGAAATCTGCTTTTTTTCATAATGGAAGCAAAATATTGAGGATGTGAAATTACTGGAAACTAATTATCCAGTGTGAAATGTTAATTTTGTTTCTCTCCACATTGCTACATGGTTTGCTAGGGTTTACAATTACTTTCTGTACCTCATGCAGTTTCACCTGGCAGAGATGCTTGTTCCAGGGTTGCTGCATTTGGAACTCTGCCCCAGTGTTAATTGGTGCCAACATGGTTTCTTCCAGTTGCTGTGTCTTATTCTCTGACTCTCTGACAACCTTTGCTGAACAGTGGACTTTGAGTTGCATCAACTCTAATTCTGTTATTTATTTGATTATTCATTTCTATATCCATAGAATCCCTGCAGTGCAGGAGGTCGTCATTCGGCTCATTGTGTCTGCATTGACACTGAAAGGGGGTTGTATCTAGACCCATCCCTCCCCCCACCATATTCCTCCAATCCCGCGTATTTGCCATGGTCAGTCCACCCAACTTGCGCATCTTTGAGCTGCGGCAAGAAACTGGAGCGCCCAGAGAAAACTTGCGTGGACACTGGTAGAACTTGCAAACTTCACACAGACAGTGACCCAAGGCTGGGATCATATCCGGGTCCCTGGCGCTGGGAGGCAGCAGTGTTAACCACTGTATCGCGCATGTTTCTACTGCTGTTCTTCCCTGTTTGGGAAAGGTAAAATGCTGAGTTCAACTTCCCACTCCTACTCTGACCTCCCCTGTCCTTGATCTCCCGAACTCTTCCATTGAAGCTCAGTGCAAGCTTAAGGCACAGCAATTTGTCTTTTGATGATGCTCTTTACAGCTTTTTAGCCTCAATATTTTCGATTATGGTCACTGTTTCCTTGTTTCCTGACCAGATGACTGGTCCTAGTTTTGCTGTTACCGTTTACTCCTCTTTGAGGTTCATCTGCTGTTTCTTGACCGTGAAAAACCACGTGAAGACCAGTGATCTGCGAAGATTGGATCCCGTCACCAACCAATTTGCTTTTGTTACTTAAACCCTCCTGTTTTCCATCCTATTTTGGAACCTCCCTTTATTCATTTCTTCCATGCCCATCTTTTTCTCTGGCACTGTACCTGCTTAAAATCCTATTCATTTTCAAATTTCCTCCTCTGATGAAAAGTCATTGAACTCAAACTGCCACTCAGCGATTGGGGTGGGGACAGGCAACTCCTTTTCACCAACTAACTAGATCGCTAAACTTATAACTGAAAAAAACCCAGGCAAAGTAGATTTACCACTTATCTCTTTAATTATCACACTGCTCCAAATTATCAAGTTTCAGTCCCACACTGGCTACCTCACTCGGGCTGTCTCCCACTTCACGTGCGGCCAGCTTACTGAGAGTGTGCTTGTGCCTCTCTTATATATCTTTTACACAGAGGGTGGTGGGTGCCAGAAACTCACTGCCAGGGGAGGTGGTGGAGGCAGAAATTCTAATGACTTTTAAGGGCTGTCTTGACAAATACATGAGTAGGATGGGGGTAGAGGAATATGGTCCCCGGAAGGGTAGGGGGGTTAAAGTTTATTTATGAGTCACAAGTAAGCCTTATATTAACACTGCAATGAAGTTACTGTGAAATTCCCCTAGTCACCACAGCCTGTTTGGGTCAATGCATCTAACCAGCACTTCTTTCAGAATGTGGGAGAAAATCGGAGCACCTGGAAGAAATTCACGCAGACACAGGGCGAGCTTGCAAAATCCACACAGACAGTGCCCCAAGCTGAGAATCGAACCTGGGTCCCTGACGCTGTGAAGTAGCAGTGCTAACCACTGTGCTACTGCGCCACCCCTTACCTCCAAAACGTGATATAACATTTGTACCATGCCGTACGAAAGTTGAAAAATGTTTGAGTTCAAATGGGCAACATAGTTGGTGCAGGCTTGGAGGGCCGAAGGGCCTGTTAAAGTGCTGTAATTTTCTTTGCTCTTTGAAACAATAGCTGGAATTTTACCATGCTGACTGCCTTGGGCATAGGAGCCGGCAGGGGGCAGACCATGGAAAGGTCCATTGATGTTGGGCAGGATTTTACTGTTTCGGGACGAGCGAGGCCATAAAACCCCAGCCAATAACCCTGTTCCCCACTCCACAGATGCTGCCTGATGTACTGAATATTTCCATCATTTTGCGTTCTTGTTTCAGTTTCCCAGCATCCACGGAATTTTGCTTTTATTAAACTGTTGGGTACGAGTGGCGTTCCAAAACTACAAGGATTGGAAAATGCCAAAGTTGGAAGAGTTTGTGTGGTTCGTGTTTGTTGTACTCGGGTTACATGGTTGAATTTTTTTAATGATGTTTCATTGACATACCTGCTGTTGCATGGAGAGTTTGAGTACGCATCCTTTGTGTTTGTGTCTATATGCACTAGCTGATCTTAACAACGAGAATGAGAAAGCAGAGTTTGTGAATCTTGTGCTGCTGTTTTGTGAGTTCATCCGCCACGACGTATTCTCGCACGATGCGTACATGTGCACGCTCATATCCCGTGGGGACCTCACCTCCGTCACCACAGCAGCAAGGCCTCGATCGCCGACTGTGGATAATTCCGAGGAGCACTACTCAAAGGAGCATGATGACAGCCTTCATGGTACAAAGCTGGAGGTAAGGTCTAACTCCTTGTAGTTGGTGGACTGGCTGGAAGTCATAATGACATGAAAATGCCCATTTAAAAAATCTATTTGTATGTGGCTGTGCTCCTGATGCCTTTTCTCATGTTAACTGCCTTATCATCCAGTGATTTCCAATTAGTCAACTCCTTGTGATGAGGTCTGTGTACTTCAACTAGGACCGAGCCAATGAATGACTGTCTTAGAGTCACAGAGGTTTACAGCACGGAAACAGACCCTTCAGCCCAACTTGTCCATGCTGCTCTTTTTTTTAAACCCCTAAGCTAATCCCAATTGCCCGCTTTTGGCCCATATCCCTCTATACCCATTGTACCCATGTAACTGTCTAAATGCTTTTTAAAAGACAAAATTGTACTTGCCTCTACTACGATCCCTGGTAGCTTGTTACAGACACTTACCACCCTCTTATGTGAAAAAATTGCTCCTTTGGATACTTTTGTATCTCTCCCTTCTCACCTTAAACCTATGTCCTCTAGTTTTAGACTCCCTACCTTTTGGGAAAAGATATTGACTATCTAGCTGATTTTGCCCCTCATTATTTTGTAGGCCTCAATAAGATCACCCCTCAGCTTCCTACGGTCTAGAGAAAAAAGTCCCAATCTATCCAACCTCTCCTTATAACTCAAACCATCAAGTCCTGGTAGCACCCTAGTAAATCTTTTCTGCACTCTTTCTAGTTTAATAATATCCTTTCTATAAAAGGGTGACCAGAACTGTACACAGTATTTGAAATGTGGCCGTACCAATGTCTTGTACAACTTCAACGAGATGCCCCAACTCCTGTATTTACTGGATTGGAATGACTGGAATCATAGAATCCTTATAGTGCAGAAGGAGGCCATTTGGTCCATCGAGTCTGCACCAACAACAATCCCACCCAGCTCCTAACCCTGTAACCCCACGTATTTCCCCTGGAGGTGCGTCTGCAATTCAGTGGAGATTGTAGGCTCAATTTAATAATGGCATGATTTAGCAGTCAGTGAGAGTTTGATGAGAGTAGCATAAGTGTCCTGTTGATTTATATCTACATAAGAACATAAGAACATAAGAAATAGGAGCAGGAGTAGGCCATCTGGCCCTTTGAGCCTGCCCCGCCATTCAATAAGATCATGGCTGATCTGTCGTGGCTCAGTTCCACATTCCCGCCCTCTCCCCATAACCCTTAATCCCCTCTCTTATCAAAAACCCATCAACCCGCGTCTTAAAAATATTTAGCGAGGTAGCCTCCACCACCTCAACGGGCAGAGATTCACCACCCTTTGAGTGAAGAAGTTCTTCTTTTGTTTGGCACACATTTATGGGATGTCTCCATGTTGGGATGCGCTGAGAACAGGGAACCTTGACGTGACTTTGGGTGGGATTTACCAGCACCCCCTTGCTGATGGATTTTGTCCGGTCCTGCTGAAGTTGTTGGCTCACTGTACCCACTGTGGTGGGGCCCACCAAGCTAAGGCCAGAGAGTCCCAGCCTTTGGGTTGTTATGATGTAAGAGACAGGAGCACATGCTTCTTCGCCTTTGGTACTTCATCAGTATCTCTTTCTTTTCTAAGTAATACACCGTATATTGGTGGTGTTCCCTCTGCCACACAGACATCACCCGAAGCTGGAATTTAACCCGGGTCCTGGCACTGTAGACGACAGCGCTAACCACTGTGCCACCCCTTGGTTCAGGGAAGAAGGCTTTTACTTTTTTGGTACCCTTGAACAACTATTCCTTCATTGTAGCTGGGCTAAAGTCCTGGAATTCACCACCAGACATCATTGTGGTAGCATCATTATTATAAGAACTAGTGTCATAAGAAGGTCCACCACGACCACCAGCTTGCACTGTAAAGGGTAAATGATAAATTGCCCTATTTGAAAATAAGTAAATTTTATCAAGCAATGATCTGTTTGTACAGCATTGTGTGAATCTTCTGAGAGGCATTGACAGGGAAGATGCTGGGAGGATGAATCCAGAGAAATCTAGAACTAGAGAGTCCTAGGTAAGTTCGAGATGAGGAGGAACTTCATCTCTTGGGGAGTTGTTAGTCTTTGGAATTCTCTTCCAGACAGAGCAGTGGAGGCTGGGCCAATGAATATATTCAAGGCTGAGTTAGATGCAGACATGGTGGGCCAAATGGCCTCCTCCTGTGCCGTAACAATCCTGTGATTCTTTTTACTGGATCAGTGCAGTATGGTGGGAGAGGGCATTGTTTAATTGTTTGGACAGCAGAACCAGGAAAGTTGCCTGCACTTTATCAACTGGTTTTCCAAACACCTTCCCTAATTGAATTGACTCCTTTTCATGGCATCAACAAACCGTGAGGGCAGGTTGCTGAAATAAATGACTGAATCTGTCAATTTGCTAGATTTGGCTAGGCTTCCATTATCAGTTGCATTTTTTATGCAGTAGGTTTGAATAGAAATTACAGAAGCAGTCCGTCTTTTTGCATTTGCTGGCAAAGTTATTGATGGCACAAGTTGAATGTGAAAAAAAAATCCACAGATAAATTTTATAAGGTTCACATCTCAAGTTGACCCTAGTCTGTTTATATGTGAAATTAACCACTAGACAGACAGTTCAGCAATAAAATGAACTGGTCCCACAAGTAACAATGTGACATGACATTAGTGATGTTGGCTTAAGGGTGAAGAGGGACGAGGATACCAGGGAAGTTGCCCTTTCTCCTCTTCTAAAGGTGCCGTGAGGTTTTTTTCATCCCGCTAAGCGAGTACACAGTCCTTAATCTCACCCGAAAGATGGTGTGTTTCTCTCTCAATGCTGGACAGTCAGCTTAGTTTATGTGCTGAAGCCAGTGACTGGGGACTGAGTGCTGCTACGGCCGACACTGTGACTACATGTGACGACAATTCAGATGTAATTGATTAGCTGTAAAGCACTTTGTGAAAGTGCTGAGGCAATGAAAAGCCCTAAATAAACGCCCAGTCACTCTTCCAGTAGCCTGCCCATTATATTGCACTTAATCTCATTGACGAACCAGCATTAACAAATTTCACACTAATGGAGGGGTAGGAGTTTTCCTATTGAATTCAACTGAGTCAAGTGTGCTACTCCCAGCCTCTGCAAACCGCTAACTTACGATCAGTAAGGGCCTTTATTGAAAATGGAACTTCTGTAGACAGATTAGAATGTGCTCTTGATAATTCTCTTATGGAACATTGAAAATATAGAGTGTTTAATTACAGCATCAATAGTGATTGAATGGTGATGTTCAGGTGATCCTTCTCCCAGGGTAGGGCTTGGTTTTTTACAAGCTGCCTATCGTTTTAAATTTTTAAAATTTGTTGGCCATGCAATCTGCAAAATGCATTGCAGAATTTTCAAAACGGCTTTTCTATAAAAGAATTGGTGTGTGTTTTCCTTCACTAGTTTCATTCTGGCTGGCAGTGCTGTGTGTTTTATTATATTATGGTGAACCTTTCGCAAGAACATAAGAACAAGGAGTAGGCCATCTGACCCCTCGAACCTGCTCCGCCATTCAATAAGATCATGGCTGATCTTTTCGTGGACTCAGCTCCACTTACCTGCCCCCTCACCATAACCCATAATTCCTTTACTGTTCAAAAATCTACCTATCCTTGCCTTGAAAACATTCAATGAGGTAGCCTCAACTGCTTCACTGGGCAGGGAATTCCACAGATTCACAACCCTGTGTGTGAAGAAGTTCTTCCTCAACTCAGTCCTAAAAATTCATCATGATAGCAATCAAATAAAATACGTTCTCTGGGAGATATTATTGAGTCACTTGCAGAATACTATTTCTCGTCTTGATGCTACAGAAATTTTGACCTGAAGAATGAAATAGTCTTCATAAGAATGAAGAATGGTCTCCCACCAGGATTTGGGTAAAATATCACCAATTTGGGTAGGGTTGGGGGTAGGGGCATGAGGGGGGAGGAGGAAATCTAATTCGTTTTTTTTCAAGTATAAGCATTCTTTTAAAAATAATATATTTTCCTTTGTTCTGAAAAAATGATATAAATAATTCTTCGACAGATTGTAATAATTTTAAGATGTCTGCAAAACATTGGAGGGAACTTTATGTGGAGGTGCTGCTCCTGCGTCCTGGGTTTTACGTCAGGGTTGGACTGCTTGGCAGGCTTGCCATTCAGTGTTTTTATAGCCGTCAGCACCCTCAGTTGACTCAGAGTGAGACTTGCGCCACCATCTGGAAGGAGGTCTTGTCTCCAGGAACCACTGGCCATTCAAATGGCTGGTATGTCTCTGGTCCCAGCAATGGCACCGGGTGCGGTGGTCTCTGCTCTGACTGCAGAGTGAAGAGGAGCCGGGTTTCTGGATGCCCTGTGAGGCCCTTGGGGGTTCCACTGAGGCCTGGTTGGCAGGCTTGGGTGAAGGGACACAGGTTGGGGGTGACTATCTAGACTGGGAGTCCCTGTTGGTCAGGGTGTCAGAAAAGGGGAGATCACCTCCACTCCTCCAAAGCTGGCGCCAAGACGTCATGTTTCGCTTGATAGATTTTGCCACATGGCTGGGGCACCCTCTGATAATTGTGAGGTATTGGTGGTGGGAGGGAGACTATTATTTGGCCAGTTAAGGACCTCAATTAGACATTTTAAACTCTCCCCTGCCCCACCCAGGTGGAGATGGGCAGGTGTTGAGTGTGAGGTTTATGCCTTGGTGTCAAATTCCACCCATTGTATGGGCACTACTGTCAGTAAACCGACTTTTTCTCCTGGGTTCTGCTAGGTATTTGTGAACTTGTGAAAACCGAGCTGCATCGGAGAGAGGAAAGAAAATCAGGATCCCGAGTGTGAAAGGGGAGTGAAAACGGGGAGTGTATTAGATAATAATCACCCTCTGTGTGCTATGTTTATAATGCAAAGACCTTTCTCAGGCAACAGGAACTAAAATTAATGCTGTCCATGCAAATTGTTTTTCTAAATGGATCTTTTGTCTGAGTGCTTTGACCAAAAGTAATTTTCTAATTTTAGGATCAGGGACTTGGAGAGCACATGGATATGGATTCAGGACCGGCAAATTTATTTGATGAAGTGGACAAGAGTGACTTTAAAGCAGACTTTGGACCCGAATTTGCGGTAGGTTGAAAACCCTTGTTCTGAAACGCTTTGTCTTCTTTCCACCACCGTCATCGTTTCGAAGAGCGAGGTTGTGAGATGAAGAATTATCACACTCTCTGAAGCGCCTGGGATGTGTTCTGGATATCTGAATTTACAGGGGAGAACTCTAGTTCATATAGTCATAGAACCCTTGTTGTTTGTCATTTTCATAAATGACCTGGATGAGGAAGTGGAGGGATGGGTAAGTAAGTTCGCTGATGACACAAAGGTCGGTGGTGTTGTGGATGATCTGGAAGGATGGCAAAAGTTGCAGCAGGACATAGATAGGATGCAGGACTGGGCGGAGAAGTGGCAGATGGACTTCAACGCGGATAAATGTGTAGTCGTCCATTTTGGCAGAACCAACGGGATGAACGAGTACACTATCAAGGGCAGAAGTCTGAGGAGCAGAAGGATCTTGGGGTCCGGGTCCACAGGACTCTTAAATCGGCCTCGCAGGTGGAGGAGGTGGTCAAGAAGGCGTATGGTGTACTGGCCTTCATTAATCGAGGGATTGAGTTTAGGAGCCGGGAGGTAATGCTGGAACTTTATAAGACCCTTGTCAGGCCTCATTTGGAGTATTGTGCGCAGTTCTGGTCGCCTCACTATAGGAAAGATGTAGAAGCTATTGAAAGGGTGCAGAGGAGATTTACAAGGATGTTGCCTGGACTGGGAGGCATGCCTTATGAAGTTAGGTTGAGGGAGCTGGGACTCTTTTCCCTGGAGAGACGAAGGTTGAGAGGCGACCTGAGAGGAATAGATAGGGTGGACTCTCAGAGGCTATTTCCCCGGGTTGAAATGGTCGCTACGAGAGGACACAGATTTAAGGTGCGGGGAGGGAGGTTCAGAAGTGATGTTAGGGGTAAGTTTTTCACTCAGAGGGTGGTGAGTGAATGGAATCGGCTGCCGTCAGTGGTGGTGGAGGCGAACTCGCTGGGGTCTTTTAAAAGACTTCTGGATGAGTATATGGGGTTTAATGAGATTGAGGGTTATAGATAGGTCTGTAGGTTGGTAGGTGATGTGATCGGCGCAACTTGTGGGCCGAAGGGCCTGTTTGTGCTGTAGTGTTCTATGTTCTATGTTCTATGTTCTAACCTCTAGAGTGCAGAAAGAGGCCATTTGGCCCATCAAACCTGGCCCTAACCCCATGTATTTAACTTGTTAATCCCACTGACAGTAAGGGGCAATTTAGCATGGCCAATTGACCTAACCTGCACATCTTTGGACTGTGGGAAGAAACCAGGGCACCTGGAGGAAACGCATGTAGACAGGGGGAGAAAGTGTGAACTCCACACAGATAATGATCCAAGGCCGGAATTGAACCTGAGTCCCAGCTGCTGCGAGTGCTAACCACAGATTCAACCACGGTGCAAAGAAGAAAAACAAAAAAGTTCATACTTGGCCTGCTGCCACAGAGTAGAGGATCCATTTCTTGTCCTCAGTTTAGCTGATTTAGTGAGGAAATGAAAGAATAATGTTAACCAGAATCATGAGTGCTTCTTTAATGTGTGATGAGAATAACTTAACCACTGAGTTTACAAAAAGAGCTAAAACATTAAGCAATCAGAGATTTTACCCTCCCCTCTCAAAAGAATATGGTACATTTCCAACTACTGATTATGTTCTGCAAGGAATTTAGCTGTAAATTTTCTCTCTGTGTTTAGAAATGAGTTTCCTAAATCATTGCACAATTGGAATTTCTAGTCAAGTGCATTATTTCCAATTTTACAAAAGAAAAAGCACTTCAGTTGAACTTGTGACTGTAAATTTATTTAAAATGAGACCAATCCAACTGAAAGCAGAACAATATTGATCAGAATGTTTAAGTGCGAACTATTGAACTTTGTCATGTCTGATTGCAGAAGACAATGAAGAAAGTTCCTTGTATTGATGCTAAAGTGTAGCTTAATTGAGCGGCTACCTGGTTTGCTCCTGGTGCTCCGGTTTCTTCCCATGGTCCGAAAGACGTGCTGGTTAGGTGCATTGGCCATGCTGAATTCTCCCTCAGTGTACCCGAACAGGCGCCGCAATGTGACGATTCGGGGATTTTCACAGTAACTTCCCCTTTTCTATTTCACATCTTGTACCTGATTTGACTTTGAACTAAGTATGTAGTCTTGGGTGGCACACTGGTTAGCGCTCATAGCACCAGGGACCCCAGGTTCAATTCCGTCTCGGGTCACTGTCTGTGCGGAGTTTGCACATTCTCCCCATGTCTGTGTGGGTTTCCTCTGCATGCTCCGGTTTCCTCCTGCAGTCGAAAAACGTGCAAGTTAGGTGGATTGCCCATGATAAACTGTCCATTAGTGTCATGGGGATTAGCAGGATAAATATATGGAGTCACAGGGATAGGGCCTGGGTAGGAACATTGTTGGCGCAGGCTCGATGGGCTGAATGGCCTCCTTCTGCACTGTAGGAATTCTATAGTTCTATAATTCTATAATCCATTCAATAGCAATAGACTGGAACTCATTGGGTTAAGTACCCAAAGGCTCGCTATGGGATTTTTCACTTGAACTCGCTGTGGTTCACAATCCATTTTGGCTCAGTGTTCCCCGCAGGGATCTGGAACCTGACTGAATTGCACAACTGACTCTGTGGGCGGGATTTTAAGGCCTTAGTTGGGCGAGATTGTAAATTCCTGCCCGAGGCCAACAGAGATTTTCGTTCTGGGAACTTTGCCCGCCCCAATTCCAGGGCAGGTGAGATGGTAGGTTTTCGGTCAGTATCCCCTCAACCAATCAGATTGAAGAATCCTCAGTCTGAACCAGCACTACATACTGGGTTCGAAGTCAAATCAGGTACAGGATGTGAAACAGAAAAGGGGAAGAAAAATAAAATTGGGACAGAATGGAAAGAATACATTTCCAAAAGAACTACAAAACAATTAATTGGTCACGAGTAGGCTTACATTCACACTGCAATGAAGTTACTGTGAAAATCCCTGAATTGCCATACTCCGGTGTCTGTTTGGGTATACTGAGGGGGAATTTAGCAAGTATTTCAGATGGTGGGAAGAAACCAGAGCACCCAGAGGAAACCCACGCAGGCACGGGGAGAACGTGCAGACTCTGCATAGACAGTGACCCAAGCCAGGAATCAAACCCGGGTCCTTGGCGCAGTGAGGCAGCAGTGCTGACTAACCGCTGTGTCACCATGCTGCTAAATTGTCAATGAATGAGAGTCCACCTTCAAAAGTTAATTTTCAGTGCAGAAGTAGTTGTTTAATGCTAATTAAGACTCATCAAGCTGCTAATAACATACTTAAACTTGGACATAAGAACATAAGAGCTAGGAGCAGGAGTAGGCCAGGAGAAACCCTAACTTTCTCCAGCAGGTTTAGTATGTATCACATCCGTACGGCAGCTGCACAACATGGGTGGGAATTTCTGGCCTCGCTCACCCTGAAACCAGAAAATCCCACCCAAGATCCATGGACCTTTCCATGGTCTGCCCTTCGCCTGTTCCAATTTTCATTGGCAGGCGGGACAGTAAAATTCGCCCCCATGTCTTTCAAAGCTTAATCTCTCAATGACTTGCTGACATTATGAAGCTTCTAGAAGAGCTCAAGGCAACTGTAGGATAGCACGGTGACACAGTGGTTAGCACTGCTGTCTCACAGCACCAGGGATGTGGGTTTATGTCCTGGTTTGGGTCACTGTGTGGAGTTTGCATGTTCTCCCTGTGTCTGCATGTGTTCCCTCCAGGTGCTCTGGTTCCTTCCCACAGTCTGAAACATGTGTTGGTTAGGTGCGTTGGCCATGCTAAATTCTCCCTCAGTATACCCGAACAGGCGCTGGAGCATGGCGACTAGGGGATTTTCACAGTAACTTCGTTGCAGAGTTAATGTAAGCCTACTTGTGACTCTAATATATAAACCTAAATTTTAACTTCCTAATTTCACATCGAGTCTGCACCAACAACAATCCCACCCAGGCCCTATGCCCATAACTCCACACATTGACCCTGCTAATTCACCTGATACTAAGAGTTAATTTAGCATGGCCACTCAACCTAACCTGCACATCTTTGGAGTGTGGGAGGAAACCCATGCAGAAATGGGAGAAATTTCATACTCCACACAGACAGTGACCAGAGCTGGGAATTGAACCTGGGTCCCTGGAGTTGTGAGGCAGCAGTGCTAACCACTGTGCCACCCTCACTGCGCCGGAAGTGGTAGCCCTACTGACACATCAGTAACTGAACACAGAAAGACTTAGACTGGGTTCTGCTTATCGCAGGCAACTGGTATGTTTTGCAACCACCTTCTTTGACAAGTTTTGAAAGGTTTGTTGAACATTAATCAGTCTAGACTTACTTTTGGTCAGGGATGGAGCTGTTTACAGTTATCGGTTTTGCTGGCCTTTTATTATCCACTCATTATTTTGAGGAGGAACCTGTTTTCATATATGTTTGAACTGTTATCCAATCGCAGACCTTTTGGAGGAAATTTGAATTGGTGAAGTTGGTTTCCAGGAAGTGTCAAGTCTGATGTCAATAAATAACGGTTACAATGCATACTTAACTGGTTTTGACAAAACGTCCATTGTACTCAGCTGCAGTATTTTGGAATGTTTCCATGTATTTCCAAAAGTTTTCTCTAGCGCCTTTATGTTGTTTCCAATAATAAAATGTAAAGTGGGCTGATATGATCTTGACTAGTTCCAAGAATTGTATGAGTGTTCCAATATTTTGACACATCCAAACACTCATTATAACCTCAATTTCGTCCACATGTACATTGCTTGTTGAAATGTCACAGACAGGATTGGGAAATAATCAAATGGGCTCCTGAAGTGATGCACTTTATTATAATTAGAGGACTCAAATAAAAGTGAATGGAAGGTACCCTTCGGCTATATAGAATCCTACAGTGCAGGAGGGGGTAACTCGGCCCGTAGAGTCTGCACTGACCACAATCCCGCCCAGGCCCGATATCCATAACCCCATGCATTTACCCTAGCTAGTCCCCCCCGATACTAAGGGTCAATTTAGCATGGCCAATCAACCTAATCCGCACATCTTTGTAGTGGGGACAAAACCGGAGCACCCAGAGGAAACCCAAGCAGACATGGTTTGACCATACCTGGAGTACTGTGCTCAATACTGGGCACCGCACCTTTGGAATGGATATACTGGCCTTGGAGGGAGTGCAGCATAGCTTTGCCAGGATGATATCTGCACTCTTAAAGATGATGTTATGGGAACTGGGGCTGTATTTCCAAAGGTTTAGACTTTTAAGAATGAATTGATCAAAGTTTTCTTTTGAAATATATTAGGGGAACTGATTGGGTATAGAGTGTGATTAGGTAGATAGTTCCATTGATTGGTGAGTCTAAGATTATGGGACATTGTTACAAATGGTGGTTGGTGCTACATGCCAATTATTAATTTTAAATCCACCATTGATAGAGTTTTATCAACCAGAAATGTAAAACACATAGATGATAGATTGTCTATGATGATGCAGTTTGAAGTACTAAATGCTTCTATCATGTAAGATTTTCAAGGCAATGCTTATCTGTTTAAAAATTATATTCCCCCTCCTTCCCTTTGTAAGGGTTAACCTCAGAGAATATTGTGTGTGCAGTTTCTAATCTTGAAGTAAAGGCTGGCATTAATGCAAGTGACAACATGCCATTGGATTATCCTCAAAAACCCCAAATCCAATGCGTGCCCCAGAGGGAATGAAACCTTCCATGACTGTCTGGTTTGCCCTATATATGACTCCAGTCTCACATTCACGTTGATCCACTCTGAGTTGAGCTGAGTGATCAACTAAGTGACAGAAAAATTGCCATGTGGAGACAGCCTTTTCCTAGGGCAAGTAGGATGGCCAATAAATGTTAACTTTGCTTGTGATGTCAAAATCTTCCCCCCAGAAATAATTAATAATAAAAGCTTGAAGAGCTGGGACTAAGAACTTTGTCTTCTGGATGATCAAGAATCAATTAACTCATTTCCTCAGCAGTATTTTGGGATGACTATATGTTGCTTTCTCAAGCGTGCATGGTCATTTTGCTCAGCTAATACTTAATATTCAAATAGTCTAGGCAATACGCATGGAGTGTAATTATTCCTGTCCACTGTCTGTAAAGTAAGACATAGGAGGATGGCGGCAGTGCGGTACTGTCATTGGAATCATAATCCGTAGGCCCAGACAATGCTCTGGGGACATAGGTTCAAATCTTACTCCAGAGTTGGCGGAATTGAAATTCAATAAATCTGGAATGTAAAGTTAATCTCAGTAATAGTGAAACCCATCTCATCCATTAATGTCCTTCAGAAGGAAATCTGCTGTCCTCACCTGGTCTGGCCTACGTGTGTCTCCAGAGCCACAGCAATGTGATTAACTTTGCCCTCTGGAATGGCCGAACAAGCCGCTTAGTTCAAGGGCAATTAGGGAGGGGCAATAAATGCTGGCTTTGCCAGTGACACCCAAATCCCATGAAACAATTACAGGAAATGTCAAAATGCATCCTCTTTTGTTGGTTGCAGATATTCTAGATTTTCAGTGGCCCTAATGCCCTTGTTCAACTGTTGGATTTACAGATTTTCTCTCCAATGCCCGGGGATTCTTTGACCTGTGAGCACAATGCAAATCCTTCCTTAGAACCAAGTGCCACAAAAGACGAAAAGCCAATCAGGAAAGAGAGGGAGAAAGAGTTGATCTTCCCCTGCACTTACGAGCACCCTCGACATCTTCAGTATGCCACCCATTTTCCCATCCCTCAGGTAAGGAGCAACTGTTGAAAGTTGGGAGCAGCAGTCAAAGTAACGTGTATAAGGGCAGATAAAGAATGAGCAGCTTTTGTCTCAGTCTATCTCACTGTATTGCTTTGAGAATTCAAATGTCTGCCGTTACTGATTTTTGTGCAAGCTCAGGATGTAACATTTTAGTTATGCTTAAAAGAAGAATTATTGCTCTGGTAGCTGGTGGAAGAAGTGAACTTTCATCACATCTTTTGTGTGGCTCACAAAAGGATAACCCTTATCCCAGTGGGGTTTATGTGTTCAGGCATAATGAATGATTCGTGTCAAGTGTATGTTTACGCTAAGAAGCATGGCTCCATACCAACATTCCTAAGTTCGTACAGAAGGTACTACAATAACTGTAAATAAAGTTTTACTGTCCCATGGTGTGCCTCAAAACTCTGTTTTCCGAGTAAGGTTTTTCTTTGAGAAATTCAGCCTTGGTCCAAGTGCTCCTTGAAAGGGCAATCATGTCCCTTTGAAACGTTGCTGACAAAATTGTGCAATAATCACTGGCGGTGAATATAGTTCAGATCGATTAAAAACTGTGGTTGCTGGAAAGCTGAAATGTAAAACAAAGTGCTGGAAAAGCTCAACAGATCTGGCAGCATCTGTGGAGAGAGAAACAGTGTTAACGTTTTGAGTCTGTATGACTCTTCTTAAGTTTAGCTGAAAGTGCCCTGGACACGTGACAAAAACAGGGGAAGTGATGTTTATCCTGCTTTTACTGGAATATCTACAACTCTTCTGCTGAAATCATGACAGGGAGTTTGAGAAAGCCCTGAAAGCAACATGCATCTGAGAGATGTTTTATACTCGAAGGAAATGTTGGGTGGGATTTTCCGGCTGTTTGCGCCAGCGGGATTCTCTGGTCCGGCCAGCAGTGCACTCTCGCCCGTGGGTTTGCCGGCGGTGTGGGGTGGTCTCAATGGGAAATCCCATTGACAGCGGCGAGACCATAGAATCCTGCCACCAGTGAATGGCACACCGTCTCCTGCTGCCCAGAAGCACATGACTGAGAGGCTGGAGAATCTCGCCCGCTGTGTTCAAATGTGTGGGTTATATACAGAGTAAAGGATCATGATTGCTGGGTACCACTTCTAATTTAATTTTCTGTACCAACCTGCACATTCGCTTTGTCAGGAGATGAGGGAAAGTGCATTTTAGCATTCATACTTGTGATTGGTCAGCTAGATACTTGCAAATTGTCTACAGAATCGTCTATGCCGTGGACTTATACTCACTGGAGTTTAGAAGGATGAGAGGGGATCGAATCGAGGTATAGAACATTTTAAAAGTAAATGTGGACCAAATGTTTCCTCTTATGGGGCAACCTAGAACAATCTAGGTCACAGGTCTAGGTTGGGAGGTGGTAGATTTAACACTGAAATGAGGAGAAACTACTTCTTGCAGTGGGTGGTGAATTGGTGGAATTCGCTGCCCCATAGTGTGATGGGTTCTGAATGGTTTTGAAAAGGAGGTAAGATATATTTCTAATAAAAGAAGGGTTATAGGGATTTGGAGGACAGGTGGGGAGGTGGATTTAAGACCAGCGAGAGATCAGCCATGTTCTGACTGAATGGCGGAGCTGGCTCGAAGGGCTGAATTTGCCTATTTCTGCTCCTAGTTACCATATTTCCATGTTCCTATGTTCCCATGTTCCTACATGATGATGCATTTGTAATTGCTTGCAATTGATCAGCAGGTGTCTGGAGTGCAATCCCTTTTGTCGAGATAGATGCCTCATTGTTGGTGCATGTGGATATGACTGCTGGGCTGGCTGATAAAGAATCACTTAATAGTCATCCGTGTGCTTATTTCCATCGACCAAGCTTTTTTGGAGGAACATGTTGCCCAAGTGAACACACAACCCTCTTGTACGTCATGTTTGGATGTATTTGTGATTGATTCCAGGTATTGCCTATGTCATTCTTGTGTACTGCTAAGAGGTGCAGGTGAGTGGGGAAAGGGATTAGGACATTTTAACCCTCAAACTTTGTTCTTCATTCAGTAATATCATGGCTGACCTGTGACCTAACCCTATATGGCCTTGTTGCCCCCCTATCCCCCACCATTGCCCTATTTCAGCACATTTGTCCCATATCTTTTAATACATTTACTTTACAGATCAATTTCAGAATTTAAACAAGCAATTAACCTAGCATTCATTGCTGTTCATGGCGGAATGTTTCAAAGTACTGTCACCCTTCCTGTTTAGGCATCTTTTCCAACTTTGCTCCTGAGATGACTGGCTCTGATTTTTAGCCTCAGACTCTGCGACAAGCAGAGGTTATTTCTCCCTCTATCTACCATTCCTCTTCCCAGAGATCAAGTGAAAGCTTCCCTGTAACGTTTTTGGTCCTTGATTTTTAAGCTGGATATTCTCTTTGGGAATGTAGTGTCATGAGCCTTTTCCACAAGTGGGGCTTTGTGTTTCCTGCAGACAGCAGTGGGTCTTAACCTGCCTAATGTCGAGGCAAATGTAGGTGAGATTTTGGTTATAATGTAAAACTATTAGCAACTTTCTGGAATGCATCATTGGTTGTCAATTGACTTCCTTCATTTTGGCAGCTGGAAGATTGTATGCACTCAGTGTGGGTCAAGGAAGAAACCAACAGACAAAATAGTTGACCATTATAGTGACTGAAAAGTGATCAGTTGTAACATAGATTTAAAAAAACTTTTCCATCCAAAAAAACCTTAAATTCAAATTGAACCCAATTCATGGTCCCCACAAGATGGGCAAACAAGATCAAAGCTGACAAGATGAAGCATTTCATCCCAACCTGGGCTTGATCTGATGCTTGATCTTAAAGTTTTTAAAGCTTATTTATTTATCAATCACAAGTAGGCTTACATTAACACTGCAATGAAGTTACAGTGAAAATCCCCTAGTTGCCACACTCTGGTGCCTGTTCGGGCACACAGAGGGAGAATTTAGCATGGCCAATGCACCTAAACAGCCTTTCTGACTGTGGGAGGAAACCGGAACACCCGGAGGAAACCCACGCAGACATAGGGAGAATGTGCAGACTCCGCACAGACAGTGACCCAAATGGGAATCAAACCCGGTCCCTGGTGCTGTGAGGCAGCAGTGCTAATCCCTGTGCTATGGTGCTGCCCAAAGGCTGAGATGACTTTGAATTATTGCATCAGGTGACACCTTGGTTGAACCTCATCAGCTGCCTGATCATTGACTCTCCTGTGCCAGGTAGCATAGATTTACAGTCGCTATGAAGTTGAAATTTTGAAGCAAAAACAACAGATCCTTTTTGGGTCCCCAGTGACGATTTAATAGACCCACTTTTCAGTGAACTTAACAGATTCTGAAATTAATCAGTGTTCTCGTTCACTGCCAGGTGAATAATGATTTGGTTGGAATCTTCTCTGAACTGTGCAAGGATTATTTGGATTCGAAGTGTTAATTCTGTTTCTGTCCACAGATGGTGCCAGACCTGCTGCTTTTATCCAGCGTTTCTGTTTTTAGTTCAGATTCCCAGCATCCTCAGTATTTTGCTTTTAGCTACCCTAAACAAATGTGCACGTTTGAATCCCTGAACTCTAGTCTGTATAAGCATCAAATCCATTTCAGTCAGAGGGAAGGGCACACAATTGAGTTCAGTAGTTTTGGTTTGTAATTGCGCTGCTTTTTTGGGATCCAGTTTTTGAGTTGAAAAAACAGAATTTAAATGAGCTGAAGTTCCATTACAGGTCAAAGATCCCAGAGAGATTTGCAAACTCTTTTGAAAATGAGTTTTGTGCTGTAATGTATCTGTATAAATATGTCAGATGATCAATTAGCAATCTTCTATCTGTCAGTGCCTTGTACACAACTTGACTTTAAAAACAAAAGATTGCAGGACTTGTTACATTACCCACATGGTTACAGATCAGCAGTGTTGAAGTATTGACATTGTTTTGTACTAAACGCATCATGATCTTTATCTGCCTTCATTGCCTCTCCCAGAAGATCATTGGTGGCTTTCCGGTGGGGTAGGAAATACATACATCATGATGCGCAAGCAGCCTCAGTGATGTGGTTCAAATAGGATTGACCACAGTGCTTCTTTTTCCAGTCCATCAGTGCTTGGGTGTTTTCAGGTGATATTTGCACTGATCTGTGACAGTTGTAACGAAAGAGGAATTTCACATGAGGTGCAATGTGAGGTGGTGTGTTGTGGTGTGGAGTTGGGTGATTTTCAATATGGAAGAATTGCACCACTTACTGGAAGAGACGTCATTGACAAGTAGCAGAAACCATTTCCTGCAGCTTTCAGTGGCCTTTCTGCAAATAATCTGTGATTATTCCCTGCTTACCTAATGCATTTAATACACAGGAAGTTCTTGAACAAAACGAGCTGTGTCAGAATGTCACATGCATTGCATCTGGCAATGGGAAGTCAGTCTCTTATGATACAGAGTTACCAGGAAGAAGTCTTCAGTCGTAGGCAGTAAAATAACACAAGACTTACTCCAACTTATAAATCAAAGAGAAAGGTTTAATAAAGAAACTTCATTACTCCAACGCTTCAGACCTCAGCCTAGGCCATTCCAAACTTTGAGACCCCAACAGCTGCTTCTTTATACTGAGTCAGCTGACCACCACATAATTTTGTTATAGGTTATATAGTTTACTGAGTCAGCTGATCCTTACAGCATGTTACCATTGATCGCACTGCAACAGAACCAATGTATCATTGCTTACGTTTTAACGTTTGGTATGGGGAGGCATGAGGCTACACCAATGATAAACCACCTAGGGGCTGCGTGAGTGGCCCTCCTTCATTTCAGTGGGCTGCAAGATTGAAATCGGGCTTGTTCACTAACCATGACCCCATGAATACAATTAAATGCAGTTAATACATGCCGAATACATGGTCCACTTTGGTAGGAATAATGGTAGGAAGGACTATTACTTACGTGGCGAAAAACTGCAGCAGGCGATGGTGCAGAGGGACCTCGGGGTCCTTGTGCATGAGTCGCAAAAACCCAGCTTGCAGGTGCAGCAGGTGGTCAGGAAGGCGAATGGGATGCTGGCCTTCATAGCGAGGGGGATTGAATATAAAAGTAGGGAGGTCTTGCTGCAGCTGTATATGGCATTGGTGAGGCCGCAGCTGGAGTACTGTGTGCAGTTTTGGGCGCCGCACCTGCGCAAAGATATTTTGGCCTTGGAGGGAGTGCAGAGGACGTTTACTAGGCTGATACCAGAGTTGAGGGGGTTGAGCTATGAGGAGAGGCTGAATAAACTAGGCTTGTACTCATTGGAGTTTAGAAGAATGAGGGGAGATCTCATTGAGACGTATAAGATGATGAATGGGATGGATAGGATAGAGGTGGAGAGACTCTTCCCGCTCAAAAAAGACAGTAGGACTAGGGGGCACAGCCTCAAGATAAAGGGGGGGCGGTTTAGAACGGAGTTGAGGAGGAACTTCTTCACTCAAAGGGTGGTGAATCTCTGGAATTCTCTGCCCGTTGAAGTGGTGGAGGCTACCTCGCTAAATATTTTTAAGACGCGGGTTGATGGGTTTTTGATAAGAGAGGGGATTAAGGGTTATGGGGAGAGGGCGGGAAGGTGGAACTGAGCCACGACAGATCAGCCATGATCTTATTGAATGGCGGGGCAGGCTCGAAGGGCTAGATGGCCTACTCCTGCTCCTATTTCTTATGTTCTTATGAATATTTCATAATGAGTTAGAGAAAATGCTTAATCGTTTATGCATTAATGGAAGTATTATCAACGTCAAAAGGTAAAAACAAAAGAAATATTTATGCTTTGACTGAGAGCGCTGAAAATCTGTGGTATGTGGCAACACTGCATGTGGGCAAGGGTTAGCAAAATGTATCACGGGCCACACTCAGAACCCACATGGGCCGCATGTTGCTCCCTGGCCGCAGGTTGCCCACCACTGGTCTACACTGAGCTATTTAAAGGAGATTAAAGCAAAACACTGCAGATGCTGGAATCTGAAAAACAGAAAACGCTGGAAAATCTCAGCATCTGTGGAGAGAGAATAGAGCCAACATTTTACCTCCCTGACGAAGGGCCATCCTGACTCGAAACGTTCTCTCCCCCCAGTGCTGCCAGGCTGGCTGAGATTTTCCAGCATTTTCCATTTTTGCATCTTAAAGGAGATTCATAACGGTGCATCTGCTGTACAGCGTGGACAGGAAATTTTGGAGCTATTTAAGAAGTAGCATCAAGGAGCTAACTGGGTTGAGTTACCTCTCCGATTCCCCATGGGGTTTGCATCAGATGCGATCTCAGCCCATCAGTTGGAAGAATTCAAAACTCAAACCCACATCCTCTCAATGCTCCATGAGGCTGTTCATGTCTCAACATAGAATTAGTTCTGCCGTGTGTGAAGCAAATTCCTGTTTAAGTCGTTCAAAGCTGCTACGTCAGCACTGTGTACATTAAGTTAAAAATACAAAAGAGAAATGCTGGAGAGCCCCAGCAGGTCTGGCGGCATCTGTAAGGAGAGAAAAGAGCTGACGTTTCAAGTCCAGATGACTCTTTGTCAAAGCTAAAAAAACTAGAAAGTGAGAAATATTTATAGCGCAGGGTGAGGGAATGAAAGATGAGACATAGCCACAGAAACCAGGGGAAGAGACTGCTAATGGCTGTCCATCGTAGTTAAAGATACAACCTGTTGCATTTCTTTTCCCAAAAGCAGGGGAGTCTAAAATGAGAGGGCATAGGTTTATGGTAAGAGGGGAGAGATCCAAAAGGGTCCAGAGGGGCAATTTTTTCAGAGTGGTGAGTGTCTTGAATGAGTTGCCAGATGTAGTAATAGAAGTGGGTACAAGTATGTTTTTTAAAAAGCATTTATGTAGTTACATGGGTATTATGGGTATAGAGGGATATGGGCCAAATGTGGACAATTGGGACTAGCTGAAAGGAAAAAACTGGGTGGCATGGACAAGTTGGGCCAAAGAGACTGTTTCCATGCTGTAAACCTCTGTGACTCTTATGATTATGAAACAAATTGAGAGCTTACGTGGAATTAGGAAAAAATTAAAAATATTTTGGCAAGGAGAAATTTAGCATGTATGTTTTATTCTAGATTAAGTAGAGAAACTAAGTTACTAATTAAATTGGGTTGAATGTTAAGAGCTGTATGTAAATTGCACATTTCATTGCCAATTTTCTGTTCTGTTAATACTAGGGTTCGTTTAATTAAGCATTGCATGATCAAGAAAATGTTGGTTTTATGAAGCTTTAGCACAACTTTAAAGATAGTAGTGCAGAGTGGCAACTGCTATCTTTAAAATAGATTGCAGGATGTACCATATGCAAGATACACTACCGCAACTTGCCAAGCTTCCAGTGACCACACTCTTCAAACTGTAACCAAGCCCACATACAACAGAAATTGACACATGGGAACATTGCCACTTGCATGCTTCCCTCTAAGCTACACACCATCCTGACTTGGAAATATATCGCTGTTCCTTTACTGCCACTGGGACAAAATCCTGGAGCTCCCTCCATAACAGTGCTGTGGGTGTACCTGCACCACATGGACTGCGGCGGTTCAAGAAGGTGGCCCACCACCACTGCCTTCTCAAGGGCAATATTGGACGAGCAACAGATGCTGGTTCCTTGTCCACATCCCATGAACAAATAAGAAAGAACATTTAGGAGCTCTTTCTAGTTTATAAATTACTGACTATGCACAAATTGTTGATTTCTGTACCTAACTGGAATGATTAATTGCATTACTGTGGTAGGACTTCCTGGTATCAGATGACGTCTGAATCATCCTACTCAAACCAAACCACTTTCATAAAAAAAGAGATACATCACAATAAATGCAATTGTTAGTTTCACATCTTATCAAAGTAATGTAGCAAAAAGCATATGAGCTATATTAATAGCAGCTCAGGAGGCACCTACGGGGTGAAAAAGAGTTAAACGTTTTAGCTCAGTGGCAAGGGGCAGGATGCTCGCCCTCATATAGGGTTGAATACAGATTGATGGATGTGGAAATCCATGCCTGAGTCTGGCATGCTGGCCTATCGTTGCCCTCCTGACATTGAACCATTTTTGAGGGATGGTGTTTGAGAGAGGTCATCACTGCTACCTCCCCCTGCCTCTGCTCACCACTTCCTGCAAGCTATGTCAGGCCAATGGACTGTTAAGGTCTATTGTCAAAGATCGATTGGAATTTTTCTGGTTCGAATGAACGCCCTGGAGCTGTTGGGGACCAAGCCAGTTACCTGGGGGATAGCCTCTTGGCTGCCAGCTGGGGGTGAGCGCTCCAAGCAAGCTTTGAGGCGCTCCCCACCCTGCCTGGTCACAGTGGCATTGGCAAGTCATTCTCTTAAAACCCCTTTGCAATGGTTCCCTGGCTGCTGAGACCGTTTTAAAATTTTAAGCTTTTAAAATGTGCAGAGATGGTGCCTCAGAATAGAGACGCCCTCTTTGCTCCTCTGATCATAACTACAGAGTGCTGGTCTTTCTGAGCTGATCGGCCTCCTACAGGCTCTCAGTGGGCTGGTGGGCCTCCTACAAGCTCTCACCGGGCACATGAATCTCCTACAGGCTCTTACCAGGCTGGTGGGCCTCCTAAAGCTCTCACCGGGCTGCTGAACCTGTTCTCTGATCCCTAAATGACCAATTCTGGGGGCAAGTGTTGCTGGGTGACTATTTCTCGCACACTATTTGAGGTCCTAACTCAAAAGGCTGGAATGGGAGAGTGTTAGGGATTTAACACTTTTTGAACTGGAGGGAAAACATCATGCAGGGGGGAGGGAGATAGATAAAAGGTCTTGGATAGGGTGGAGAGAAGAGTGATTAAACATCAAAAGAGTTAATGATACAAATGATGGTGAGGAAACTCCTTTACTGTTTATGTTCTCCCTTTGGACTGACTGAAGGTATTGAAGGAATTAACTGCAGATATCTACAACCAGAAATATATTTTTTTTAATGTGTGAAGTTTTCTTAAAATTTATGGCCTAGTTAAAAGGACAGAAGAAGAAAACAATTAATTTGAGTTAAAATGAGAGATTTGGCAAACCACATTCTCACTCACTACCAAATATTAACATAGCCCTCCAGGCTATAAAAGGTAAGGGAAGAAACACGGTGAACGAAATCAAAGCTTTGTTCAACCATAACATGGATCCTCCGACAATGCACAAACAAAGCCTAAAGCTATTTTTTAAACACATTAAAAACTACAGGCAGAAAATGCAGTCTTTATTTTCTTCAGTGAAATTGCCTCTGCCGTTGATTCATTTTGTGGAAGTGCTGGTGTTGGACTGGGGTAGGCACAGTAAGAAGTCTCACAACATCAGGTTGAAGTCCACAAGGTTTATTTGGAACATGAACTTTCGAAGCGGTGATGAAGGAGCAGCGCTCTGAAAGCTCGTGTTGGACTTAACCTTGTGTTGATTCATTTGTTTATCCTTTGGCAGCCTCAGTATAATCTCTAAAGCATGTAGTAAGAAGATTTGTCGTAAGATCCACCCCAGCATTTCACTGATTGACAATTCGAAACAGGCAGCGGCATACATAAGAACATAAGAAATAGGAGCAGGAGTACGCCATCTAGCCCTTCGAGCCTGCCCCGCCATTCAATAAGATCATGGCTGATCTGTCTTGGCTCAGTTCCACATTCCCGCCCTCTCCCCATAACCCTTAATCCCCTCTCATCAAAAACCCATCAACCCGCGTCTTAAAAATATTTAGCGAGGTAGCCTCCACCACTTCAATGGGCAGAGAATTCCAGAGATTCACCACCCTTTGAGTGAAGAAGTTCCTCCTCAACTCCGTTCTAAACCGCGCCCCCTTTATCTTGAGGCTGTGCCCCCTAGTCCTACTGTCCTTTCTGAGCGGGAAGAGTCTTTCCACCTCTATCCTATCCATCCCATTCATCATCTTATACATCTCAATGAGATCTCCCCTCATTCTTCATGAGTTTTATACTTGAAGAAGAGCTTACATTAATGCAGAGCTTTCTGAAAAAAACAAGGCACACTGTTGAAGTTTTCCATCTTACACTCATCAGGTGAGGATTGCAAGAATACCAAATCTCAAAAGGAACAGCCGTTTATACCACATGACAGGAGAGTGCTGATTGGTTGGCAAGTGGCAATCAGCAGCCTCCTCTCAAGTAAGATAAATTGTTGATCCCTTGAGATTTGGAATTCTTGCAATTCTGACCTGACGAGTGTAAGATGAGATACTTCAATGGCACATCTCTTTTTTTCCGCAACACACCCCCTTTCCTGCCCTGAAGATGTCCCTAAAAGGCTTTGCAATCCTATGATTTAGTTTTTGAAGTGTGGTCACTGTTTTATAGGCAAATTGAACAGTCAAATTATGCACAATGAATTCCTAAGAGTAATGGAGAAATAAATGAGATGAATTATGAGTTACATAGGAACAGAGAAAATAAGAGCAAGAGTAAGCCATTTGGCCCTTCATGCCTGCTCCACCCTTCAACATGATCATGACTGACCCTCTATCGCAACACCAACTCCTGTACTCTCCCCATTCCAAGTTGACACTTTTAGTGTCTAGAAACCTATCTGATTCCTTGTTAAAGATATTCAATGATTTGGCCTCCACAGCTTTCTATGGTAGAGAATTCTGTAGAATCACTACCCTGAGTGAAGAAGTTCACTAAACACCCATGAATAAGATTAAATACATTTAATATGTGCCAAATATTTAATAAGTTACAGAAAATGCTTAATAATTTATATATTAATAGAACGATCATCAACTTCAAATGGTAAAAATGAAAGAAACATTTAAACTTTGGACACAGAGGGAGTGCATGGCTCTCACACTCTGTTGTGAGCAATCCGCACACACCTCACTTCACTTGCCCATGTTTTACATGCAAATCACTTCAGCCAGACCAGTAGAAATAAAACTACGCAGATGGAAATCAGCAGAATGTGGCAAATCTGTGCATGGGCCACAATCGGAACCCAGATGGATCACATGTGGCCCCTGGATGGCAGGCTGCCCACAACATATTTAAACAATTCACTCTAGTCTGCTTCTGGGGAGAGAGTGCTAATGTTGAGTAAATCCTCACCTTCCTTCCCCCTCCCCCCCACCCATTTCTCTTTAGCAAGGTGACTTGTTTTACTTGTTACCTCCATCTATGTCCCTTTCTGCCCAATAAATAATCCAACTATTCCCCCAACCATACAACATACAATGGATATTTGCAAATCATACTTATTATTAAATTACATTTATAACAAATAAATAATTTTATAACTTTTATAAAAAAGGAAATAAGGGGACAAGATGGGAGATATTTATTCCTCAAGCGAATGTCCTGACCAGAGTTAGAATTATTTCTCCAATCAATTCTTAATTAAACTTAAGTTTAATTAAATAATATATAGAAAATATAATTCCAAATAGCACTTAATACATGAATAATATGGAACAACAATTATATACTTGAAAGGTGACAAAAGCTATATATATCTCTTATCGCAAGTACAGGTACAGCCTTTTTGTATATTTTTCTCCCATTGAATGAGTTTTTTTATATCAGTTTACTCAGAAAAGCCTCTTTCTGCAAGTCTCTGGCAGCTTATTTGTCGAGAAGATTTGTTATCTCAATAAAAGTTTCAAAAGCACCTTTTAAAATTGGTGCATGTGGTTTTAAGATTTCTGCTTTGTCTAAGTCTGCAGGAAAGGCCTGCGAACGAGGCAGGAACATGTCCAGGTTAGTTGCACAATGTTAAATTGGTCTCGGTCCTTGCCTCCTCATCCTCACTTTCCTTGCCTTTGGCCCCCTTTATTGACCCAAAGGTCTCGGTGATCTTCGACCGGAACGATTTGCAGAGGAAGAAATACAAAATCGGGTCCAAACAAAGATTGAGGATCGCCAAGAGGAAGGTGGATTCCTTTGCATAGAACAGGGTCCGCTGTACGGTGCAGTCTCTGGCTGGCTTATATTGGCTTAGTGTGTACGGAGTGCGGACAATGTGATATGGGACGAAGCAGATGATGTAGACACCGGTCAGGATAGAAACGTGTCTCAGAGTTTGTTGCACATCTTTCTGCATTTCTTGCCCCTTGTTCCTGTACAGTTTTTTCACCACAAGGGCATTGGAGGTGATGATCATCACTGAAACGTTCATGAAGATTGCAATGCAAATAAAATTGGTGAGGACATGCCAGTTCAGTCCCAGGGTACTCTTTATCTCCGCGCATTTCAGGAAAGCCTTGGCTGTTATGTCCCTGGTGGGGATTGCCATGTTTGGTACCATCAACAGCAGGACCATTGCCCAGATCACCACGGACATCATTTTTGCGAAACCTGGTTCCTGGATCCGCTGGAATCTCAAGTTTCCCGAGAGTTGGATATATCGATCAATGCTGACAAAGCCCAGGAAGATAATGGACGAATACATGTTAATGTAGATGAGGCAAGCTGTAACTTGGCAGTGGAACACCTGCAAATCCCACGGAGCAATTCCCAAGTCTACAACAATTTTGAAGGGCAGAGCCAGACTCAGCAGAAAATCGGCAGTCAGTAGGTTCATCAGGTAGATGTTGAGGCATTTCCTGGCTTTCCTCTGGCTAATAAATGCCCAAAGTGCGACACAGCTTCCAATAATGCCAGTCAGGAAGATTAAGTAATAAAAATAAGTGAACGCTTCCATATTGTTATTGATCTCACATGGCGTGTTGGAGCTGTTAGATGGTTTCGAACTCATTGTCAAGCAAGAAACAAAATGTGAAGCCCAAGATCTGAAACGAGAGAGGGAGCAGCAATTGAGATAGAAAATGAATTTCTGGAATAGTTGTAAATCATAGACAATCAATTATTTAGGCGTTTCTAATTTTAGATTAAACTGAGAATTAGAATCCCTGCAGCGTGGAAGGAAGTCATTTGGCCCATCACGCCTACACCACCAGCACTCCCATCCTATCCCCATAACTTTGTCTATTCACCCCGCTAATCCCCTGGTTTTCAAAGGGACAATTTAGCATGGCCAATCCATCTGACTTGCACAGGGAGGAAACTAGAAGACCTGGAGGAAACACAGGTAGACATTGAGGGAGGGGGGAGGTAGGGGGAGGGGGAGGTGGAGGGAGGGGGGTGTGGGGGGATGTGCAAACTCCACATGGACAGTCACCCTAGCCGGGAATGGAACCTGGGTTCCTGGCGTGGTAAGGCAGCAATGCTAACCACTGCCACCGTGTGTGGTGGGGGTGTTGTGTACAATCTGTCCAGGAGACAGTTGGGTGGCTTCATATAGACAAGGGTGAGAAAACCCCTAATAAGACAACAAAATCAGTCAGTCAGGGTCACCCTTTAAGATGCTGTCAGAGCTGCTGAGATTTTCCAGCATTTTCTGTTTCTGTTTCAGATTCCAACATCTCAACACAGCATTTTGCCCGTACCCGAATATAATAAATTCAGAGACCTTCAGCAAATTAGCAACGACAGGGAGACTTACTGTGCTGGTAAAACAACGCGCCCGCAACTGTTGAAATCTTCAGCCGGGGCTCACGAAACAACTTGTTTGTCTGAATCAAAGTCGCTTCTCGCTGACTCTGGAGTTACCGCCCGCCTCCGAGGGAGGGTAGCCACTCGTATCGCTGTGTCCCCCCCCCCTCCCACTTTTTCGAAAAAGGCAGCTTAACGTCGGCAACAGAACCCTCCACTGCTCATCTGAATTTGAGAAAGGAAGTATCAGCCTCCTATCTCTGCTCTCCTCAGTAGGAAGTAGCTTGTAGGAAATACTAGATGAGTTAATAAATGGGTCACCTGTGGTGTGGTGGAACGGTAATGATGAGGTTTTTTTGGAAGTTAGGCTCAGCGACCCCGCTAACCTTGCCTGCTCTTTCGTCAAATGTGTCACTTTTACACGCCAGCCCACGCTGTACATTCCCAGTTATGTTGTAGTCCCTGTCTGAATTTCCCTTATTACTCACACGTATCGTTCAGCAGTTGCCTTGTTTCAGTTTACCAGAAGTATGAGTTGTTTGCTTTCTAAAGTTTGAACTGTGTGTGTGTGTGTGTGTATTCAGTACAATGTCATCTGCAAAACCCTATTCTCAAGGACCTCCCCGGGGCTGCAAAGGAAACCTTGACTTTGTCAAAGTCGATTTTAGGGGTGTGAAGGAGTTCCTGTCCACTCCGCCCTCCCCCCCCCCGCCCCCTCTCCAAACCAACTCCCCTGTTCATATTGCTTGCAATGCTCAAGGGACGAGTGAGGGAGACAATCTTTCTGCCCGAGGCATCTTGCTTAATTACTCAGGAGAGCCGAGTGATTCTGCGCCCCCCCCCACCCCCAACCCCATTTCCAGAACCACTTGTCTCTCCGTTTTGAAAACACGCACACACTCGGAGCCTTTTAAACATTGGCTTCTGCCAAACGGAAGTCAGTGAAACAGAAAGAAATGTTGATGTCACAAGCCCTCCTGAGACTTACAGTGGAGGAGGAAGTGAAACAAATTAAACCACATAAAGGTGCTGGCCGCAACACTGCAGAACGCCAGAGCAGCAAATCGTTCAGCTGGAGCACACAATTTTGCTCAAGATGACACCGAGCGAGGCGGTTTCTTGCAAGCTGCTAATTCTATCTTTTACCCACGTTCTATGCTTCTGAATTGTTACTCTCACTCTTTTAAACTCTCCTAACTACGACACCTTAGCTATTCCTGTAACACTACGTTCTGCACTCTCTCCTTTCCTTCTCTATGAACGGTATGCTTTGTCTGTATAACGCGCAAAAACAATACTTTTCACTGTATGTGACAATAATAAGTCAAAATAGTAATTCTGCAAGTTGGCCGGTCTAATGACACTGGAGAAAGTGAATTAATTCATGTTAGGCCAGCGACACCTATTGCTGGTATCAGCCCTGATGGAAGGTCATCCAGGCTCAACATGTTGGCCCTAGACTCTCTCCACAGATGCTGTCTGAATTTCTCCAGCATTTTCTGTTTTTTGTGTACCGGTTGCTGCGCTGTTACGTTTGGTGGTGAAGTTGCGTTAAAAGTTTTCATAGGGTAAATAAAGCTTAAAATCCTGGAATCCCACATATTGAGAACCACAGTTGGCTTTGTTTGGGTCTCGTTTGTAAGCCTTGTGGATGGATTGGGACCACAAAAAAACAAAATGAAATTCTTCACAGAATATTATTTCATAAACACTGATAATCCAATACAGGAACAATATAACCTTGATGTAGTCAACTCAGATTAATGACTCTGGCCCTGCCTGGTCTCTGCTGACAGTCATCCCAAACATGCACACAGACACACGCACCATCGTCAGGATAGTTAAACCACCCCGTCCCTTCCTGTCCTTCCCTCAGAACTGTAAACTTTATTAAAAAAACTGTACCGACAAAATAAACCCAGCGGCTGGAGAAACAAATAAACATCAACGCTTAAAGCACTCCACAAATAGTTCACAGAGCTCTTGAGTCTCACACACAAAAGAAAATAACCACCAAAACGTCATCCAAAGCTTAAAATTTACTCCAGGGCTTTGTTCTAACGCCGCATATGATGTTTTTACAACAAAGTTTAAAGATGTTTGGTTTTCACACCCGAATGCTTTGCTTCCTTGAATGCCGAGTGTCGCGTCGGTTGGTGCCTACAAGGTAGTGACATAAAGAAAAGGGAATTCCATACCTGATTCATGAAATGGATAGTTGTATTTTCTGAGTAAGTTGTGTTAGATCTGGAGCCCTGTCTACATGTGAAGGAGCGGCTGGCCGTCTGGGGACTGTGCTGCCGACAGCAATGTCGTGCGGAAACCTATCTCTTTGCTCATGTTTTCCTCCTCATTCAGAATATGGCTTTCTGTGGGATGTGTGGTTTTTAGAAAATTAGCTGATTGACGTAGGCGAAACTGGGGCCTTGGTAGAGCTCGACCGCTGCTGCTCTGCATGTTTGATATTGCACTCAGCATCCAGAGCACCTCGTGCAAGCTTGGCTCCTTTTTCTGATCATTAGAAAAGCTGTAGTCCCTCCCGAAATGCAGCTTTCAGTGCCTCAGACCCTATTTCACCGACGTTGTGTGTAATGTGAGTGATGCCAGAGTTTATGTGCGGCGTCCTGACAGTTATTGCAACATGCTGAACTGTCCCCCTTTTACAAAAATAGTGAGCATGATTTAAGAATTCACGTCTTCCCAGTGCTGCAACTTCCCTTTCTTTCCTTCTAATTCCCTTAGCATTTCTTCTAAAGTAGAACTCAGTAGTTTGGTTGGTGCCAGCAGCCCTGCAGTATCTCAAAAGTGTTGTCTGTCTTTCTCTGTGAGGCTAGGGAATGAATATTTTAATCAGAAAGTTATTTGATCTACAAACAACATTATAACCACGTCCAATAATGTTCAAAGTTAAAGCCCAAATAGGGCTATGAGGAGCGCCATAACTTTTTTTTAACCCTCTTTGGTTGAGGGCAGTTACCTCCGCACAGGGATGGTTCAAGAGTCATATATGAGTGTCACAAGTAGGCTTACATTAACACTGCAATGAAGTTCCTGTGAAAATCCTCTAGTCACCACACTGTAGTGCCTGTTTGGGTACATTGAGGGAGAACTCAGCATAGCCAGTGTACCTAACCAGCACATCTTTCAGGCTGTGGGAGAAAACCGCAGCAGACACAGAGAAAATGTGCAGACTCCACACAGACAGTGACCCAAGCCGAGAATTGAACCCAGATCCTTTGTACTGTGAGGTAGCTGTGTGAGCAGCTGTGCCACCGTGCCACCCACCGTAGAAACCTTTGGTCTCTGTTACCTCCTAAACTGGACTGTTCCAATCATCATTCTGGCTATCCTCCCACCTGGTAAAAAGTCTGACAACACCAGGTTTTAGTCCAACCGATTTATTTGATAGTAAACTCACAAGCTTTCGAGGGGACTCCCTCTTCGTCAGGTGAATGGAGAGTTCTGGCCCTGACGAAGAGGGAGTCCCCTCGAAAGCTTGTGAGTTTACTATCAAATAAATCGGTTGGACTAAAACCTGGTGTTGTCAGACTTTTTACTGTGTTTACCCCAGTCCAATGCCGGCACATCCACATCATATCCTCCCACCTTCCACCCATCAGACATCCCAATCGACGCCAACCCGCACCAAGTCACATTCATCCCACTGATCCTGTGCTTTGCTGACCTACGTTGGCACCTGACCTGTCTCTGATTCAGATTTATAAATTGTGTGCTTACTTTCAAATTCCTTAGTTCTCCATAAACTCTTTCAACGTTTCAACTCTCTCAAGATATCTGCGCTTTTACAATCCTGACCAATTTCCCATCACCCGACCACTATTGGCCATGCCTTCAGTTGCCTAGTTCCTAAATGATGGCAGTGCTGTCATCAACCATTCATTTTCTCTCTCCTCCAGTAAGCTGCTAATTTAAAAACTACCGGATTGACCAAGCTTTTGATTATCTGTCTTACTATCTCCTCACATGGCTCGGTTTCTGATTTAGTTTGCAATTGCTCCTGTAAAGCCCTTTGGGATATTTTGTTATGTTAATGATGCGACATAAGTGCAAATTGTTTGCAGAATCATGGAATCCTCATAGTGCAGAAAGAGGCTATTTGGCCCATTGAGGCTGCACAGACAACAATCCCATCTAGGTCCGATCACCGTAGCCCCATGTATTTCTCCTGCTAGCCCCCCGGACACTAAGGGGCAATTTAGCAAGGCCAATCAACCTAACCTGCACATCTTTGGACTGTGTGAGAGCAAACCCACGCAAACTCCACACAGACCGAGGCTGGAATCGAACCCAGGTCCCTGGCACTGTGAGGCTGCAGTGCTATCCACCGCGCCTCCGTGCCATTGTGTGGCAATGAGTTAAATATAATTTTTGTATTGAATTTTGTGAAGTAGAGGTTGAGCAGCCAAAATTAAAATTATTGTACTCTATCTTATCTTGTTTCTATGCATGCAATAGATGTGCATAAGAGAGGTAGATTTTTCCAATTCGCTGCCCCATCTCACTTGAACATCTCGGTTAACCTGATTCAAAACAGGGTTTCGCCTTCAGCTTTTGAATGTATCCGAAAACAATCTTTTCATTCAGCCCTTTTGAAGATTTCAGTATAGTTTGATCTATATCAATCTGTCACCTTTCAAGATCACACTTTCCAGCTGCTGGGAACTCAAACATTGATAAAACATCATGACTCATTGATGGTTCCTTCACTACCTTGATTTTGTGCAGTGCGTTTAAAACAAAAAAATTAGTGCCTACATCAGGAGACCATTTTTGATGTAAGATATGTCTGTTTTATGCCAGAGTCAAAGCTTCATACCAGCGTCCTTCCACTCAACTTCATCTCATCCACCAGCATGTCATAGAGTCATAGAGGCATGCACCGCAGAGGCAACCCTCCAGCCCATCAGGTCTGCACCAACAGTAACTATGACTGAAGGCCTGTGCTAATCCCATTCTCCTGCACCTGCCCCTTAACCTTGAATGTTATCCTTCTAAGCTTGTTGCACACAGGTACATAGTGTTTTTAAAATTCTTTTAAGGGATGTAGGCATCGGTGGTTGGGGACAGCATTTATTGCCCATCCCTAATTGCCCTTGAGGAGGCATTTAAGATTGCTGTGGATCTGGACTCACATGCAGGTCAGATCGTGTAAGGATGGCAGATTTCCTTCGCTAAAGGAAATTGGTCAACCAGATGGGTTTTTACAAGAATGGATTTTGGTTTGATTTGATTTGATTTATTATTGTCACGTTTATTAACATACAGTGAAAAGTGTTGTTTCTTGTGTGCTATACAGCCAAAACATACCGTTCATAGAGAAGGAAACGAGAGAGTGCAGAATGTAGTATTATAGTCATAGCTAGTCTGTAGAGAAAGATCAACTTAATGCAAGGTAGGTCCATTCAAGAGACGGACATCAGCAGTGAAGAAGCTGTTCTTGAGTCGGTTGGTACGTGACTCAGACTTTTGTATCTTTTTCCTGATGGAAGAAGGTGGAAGAGAAAATGTCCAGGGTGCTTGGGGTCCTTACTTATGTTGGCAGCAGGAAGTGTAGACAGAGTCAGTGGAAGTGAGGCTGGTTTCATGTCATCATTAGATTTTGAATTTTAGATTTTTATTCAATTCAATTTCCACCATCTGCTGTGGTGGGATTTGAACCCAGGTCTCGACAGCATTACCCTGGATCTCTGGATTACTGTTGCAATGACAATACCACTTTGCCACTGCATTCCTGTTGCAAATTATATTTTCCGTTTTCAAATTCATATGCTTCAGCAGCATAACTTTCAGTTTGGTAAATTAGTTTTTCTTAAATATCAAAAATATTGAATACTTTAATAATTTGCAAAGCTCAGTAAACAGGGATAATGACAAAACAAAGACCATCCTTTGTGCTGTTGAGATGGTGTATCCATCCCTCACAGCAGCCCCAGGATCTACCTGGAGGAGACTATTTGTCTCAAGTCATCTCAGGCAAGGCTTTCAAGTTGAGGTGTAACTGGGGAGGTTTGACTTATTGATGTGGTCTCACCAGAACAAAGAAGCTCTGAAAGCAATTTATAAACAATGGGTGATTTCTCTGAATGTCTTGACTGAGCTAGTTGCAGGAAATTTACTGTCACACCGGCCCTGGAATTGAGGCAGGCGTGGCTCGCAGAACGGAATTCTCTGTTGGCCTCGGGCGGCATTTTACGAGCCTTGCCCGAGTAAGGTCATAAAATACCAGCCAGTGAGTCTGGCACAGTGGTTAGCACTGCTGCCTCACAACGTCAGGGACCCAGGTTTGATTCCTGGCTTCGGTCACTGTCTGTGTGGAGTTTGAAAGTTCTCTCCGTGTCTGCTTGTGTTTCCTCTGGGTGCTCCGGTTTGCTTCCACAGTCCGAAAGACGTTTTGGATAGATAGAGGCAGCGGAGTGTGGCGGCGAGGAGATTTTCACAGTCATTTCTTTGCAGTGTTACTGTAAGCCTACTTGTGACGCCAATAAATAAACTTCAAACTTTATTTACCTTGAGCAATACCATGGCAAATCTGTGTTTCATTTGTACTAAAAGGGACAGCGAGAGAATGAACAGCAGACATAGGCTGGAATTTTACCAGCATAAGAACATAAGAACATAAGAAATAGGAGCAGGAGTAGGCCATCTGGCCCTTCGAGCCTGCCCCGCCATTCTATAAGATCATGGCTGATCTGTCGGCTGGCCTCAATTCCGAGGAAGGGCTCGGCTCGGAGAACGGCATTCTCCGTTGGCCTCCGGTGGGATTGTGCAAAACTGACAGACACACCAGTAAAATCCCCCCCATAAAGTCTGCGTTTGCTGTCTTGTAGACTCAGCAATGTATGTGATTGCAAAATCATCTTGTGGTTGTGTTCTGGAGATACAGGTTGCTGATGCTGGACTTTGACAAGTGTGCAACAGTCATGTGGATTGGTTAAAAATTGCAATGTGCTTTAAATGTTAAATGTGACATCTGCCTACCTAAGCAGATCTGTATGCATGTATGTTATAGTTAATTTCTTCTGACAAAAGTATTGGAATGTTAATTTAAATACCGTAGCAATTTAAACTTGTTCATTAAGCTTGAGGTGGTATGCTTTAAAGCTTGTTTTAAGGATGCCCTTGCATCATACATTCCTTCTGGTGCTGAGCCTTGTACGCAATGGCATTTCAAGTGCTCATTTAAATATGTCTCAGTGCCTTTTACTTCAGCTGTTGCAGAGTTAGTGTAAGTTCAGTGTTGTATTGGAGGAGTTCTGAAATGTCTTTTGGAGTTGGGAAGGAGTCACACCGGGCTTTGCCCCCGGAGGTGATTGGATTTCGAAGTCCTCTGGGCATAGAGCATCCCTTCACTCATTGAGGCTAGAGTTATCCCATCCCTCTTGGGCTGCAGCACCTCAGGGAGATGGAGCAGAGAAGGGAAGTGGTATACTGAGGAGGAGGTGGAGGACTCTTAATAGAAAGCTTGGGGTATTCAAGGAGCACTGCTCTTACCACCACTTCAGACATGAGCAATGAATACCATAGTACATCCTACCGTACAGAAGGAGGCCAATTGGCCCATCAAGTCTGCACTGCCAACAACCTCCATATGAGGCGTACCTCCGTAACCCCACATATTTACCCTATTAATCCCTCTAATGTACATTTCCCGGGATACTAAGGGGCAATTTAGCATGGCCAGTGCACCTAACTTACATATCTTTGGACTGTGGGAAGAAACCGGAGCACGCGGAGGAAACCCACGCAGACACGGGGATAACATGCAAACTCCACACAGACCCGAGGCTGGAACTGAACCCGGGTCCCTGGAGCTGTGAGGCAGCAGTGCTAACAATAGTGCCACTGCGCCGCCCAGTGATGGGAGTTGATAGTTGAGCTATGCTACCTCCTCACTTGATTTGCAGCCACAGTGCTGGGCAAGGGCAGCACTACCAGGAGCCGTCGAGGTCACTGAGATCCTTAATTTCCAAACTTCACGATTCTACATGGCTGCAGCCGGCAACATTGCCACATGCCCAAGATCACTGTGCATTACTGCCTTAGGGAGGTGACAGAGGCCCTGGACACTCGGGAAAGGGACTTCTTCATTTTCTCTCAAAGCAGAGGGAAATGGAAAGAGCAGGGTGTTGGGATTTTGGATCATACAGGGAGCTACCGACTGCATATTTGGGACTCTGAGGGCGCTACATGTTAGTGTGAGATGTACTGGAGCTGCAGGGATCGACATTTCAAGAATGTGCAGTGTCTGTGTAACCATGCGCAGAACATCATGTTGGTGAATACTGACTATCTTGGCATTCCATCATGCCCTGTCAGCTATTCCTGTTGTATTTGAGCCACTACGATGAACCTGAGGCTGGCTGCTTGGTGACAAGGGTTTGATATGTGGCTCAGGATGAGTGTTCGTGTTGAATTTGTGCTGCAATTAAAGACATGCTTTAAATTGGTAATCAAGCATAGCTGTCCCCACCTGGGGGTTTCTTTTGTTTATTACAAGTAAGTTATTACGAAAGAATTACAAACATTCAAAGTACAAATATGAAAGATACATCACCAGTGGTTAAAAATACAGTACTAATGAGCGGATGGCAAAGGGGCTCATGCTGAAACCTGGAATGGAACCAGGGAAGTTTAGATCTTCAGTCTAATGCTCTCCCAACTGAGCTATTTCTTCTAAGGAATCATTGCAAGTGTATATAAGGCAGTTCACTCAGGGTGCCTCGGAGTAACTTGGAACAGCCTGTGACTTTGCTGCCTTGGAAGTCCACCTGGTCAAGGTACAGGCCTGCATCAGACTCATTCCTCCTCAAAATACAATCATTGGAATGAACAACGAGGGCTACCTGTTCACCATGTGGTTCATGACTCCTCTTTGCCATACTCCCATGAGGAACTCTGGGGAGCAGGCCATCACTGTTCCAGAACAGTTACCTGGACCACCCAAGAGGAACCCCGATAGTTTCATGTCTCTAAATTTGTGGTGATATGCTGCACAATGTGGTTGTCATGCTTTCTGCACATTTCCTTTCAGTTTCAGCCTGTCGTATTTGACATTTTTTTTCCCTCGGAGTGTGGTCAGAATTTGTCGAGGCAAACAACATGGGGCTTCTTCATCTGTTGGTTCAACCTCTCTTCATGCTCAGGTGTAACCTTCCCGTGCTCATTAATGTTTTTGCCAGTAGTGCGTAACTGATTCTTTCCTTCTTAGTCAAGGATATTACAGGTTAATGAACCCCAATGAATGGATCAGCCAGGATATAATTGAATAGCAGAATAGGCTCAGCAGGGTGAATGGCCTTCCCCTGTCCCTGTGCTTTGGTTGCAAGATGTCTTCTCATGTCCATTTGGAAAGCATATATCTTCTGGCTCTTAAACCAAGCACAGACCTCTTTCCTTGTTTTAAATGTATCTTGATCAGTGCATTTAATTTGGCTGCTTTTAATTACAATTTTGGCAAAGGTTCTATGCAAAGCAGGAAGAATAAGAGGCGATATTATCTACTGTTTCCCTATTGGGATTCTAAACTCTGCTATGATTGCTTCTCACACTGATCCCTCCTATCACAAGTGACAAGACTGAGATTACATATGTAAAGGTAAGTAGGGGCGAATTACTATCTGATTTCCGTATCTGGGCAATTAATTTTTTTGTTCTTCCAATTTCTGGACAACGTTTTTCATTAGCAAATGTAAAAATTCCAAGCAGGAAGTGCTGTGAGATCATTTGTTGCAGTGTGGAAGCTGTGGACAGAATTCCACCAATGCGAGGTGGCCACTCAGAAATGCATGAAAAGTTTCCGGATGGAATGCATCCGAGGGTTCTGAAAGAAATGGCGGAGGTGATAGTGGATGCCTTGGTGGTTATTTTCCAGACGTCGCTGGATTCCGGGGAAGTGCCGGAAGATTGGAAAACGGCTAATGTTACGCCGTTGTTTAAGAAGGGTGCCAGGCAAAAGGCGGGGAATTATAGGCCGGTTAGTTTAACGTCTGTGGTAGGTAAAATGTTAGAATCCGTCATTAAGGAGGAAATTGCGAGGCATCTTGAAGGGAATTGCTTGATAGGGCGGACGCAACACGGTTTCATTAAAGGGAAGTCGTGTCTGACAAATTTACTGGAGTTCTATGAGGATGTGTCTAGGGCAGTGGATAGAGGAGAGCCGGTGGATGTGGTCTTTCTGGATTTTCAGAAGGCGTTTGACAAGGTACCTCACAAGAGGTTATTGCAGAAGGTCAGGGGACATGGAGTTGGGGGTAGGGTGTTAGCGTGGATAGAGGATTGGTTGTCAAATAGGAGGCAGAGAGTGGGGGTCAATGGGTGCTATTCGGATTGGCGGATGGTGACTAGTGGGGTGCCCCAGGGGTCGGTGCTGGGGCCTCAGCTATTTACCATTTATATAGATGATCTGGAGGAGGGAACCGAGTGCAGGGTGTCGAAATTTGCTGATGACACCAAGATTGGGGGAAAGGCAAATTGTGCGGAGGGTGTGGAGAGTCTGCAGAAGGATCTAGATAGGCTGGGCGAATGGGCCAGGAAATGGCAAATGGAATTTAATGTTGGCAAGTGTGAGGTGGTCCACTTTGGTAGGAAGAATGGTAGGAAGGACTATTACTTACGTGGCGAAAAACTGCAGCAGGCGACGGTGCAGAGGGACCTCGGGGTCCTTGTGCATGAATCGCAAAAACCCAGCTTGCAGGTGCAGCAGGTGGTCAGGAAGGCGAATGGGATGCTGGCCTTCATAGCGAGGGGGATTGAATATAAAAGTAGGGAGGTCTTGCTGCAGCTGTATAGGGCATTGGTGAGGCCGCAGCTGGAGTACTGTGTGCAGTTTTGGGCGCCGCACCTGCGCAAGGATATTTTGGCCCTGGAGGGAGTGCAGAGGAGGTTTACTAGGCTGATACCGGAGTTGAGGGGATTGAGCTATGAGGAGAGGCTGAATAAACTAGGCTTGTACTCGTTAGAGTTTAGAAGAATGAGGGGAGATCTCATTGAGACGTATAAGATGATGAATGGGATGGATAGGATAGAGGTGGAGAGACTCTTCCCGCTCAAAAAAGACAGTAGGACTAGGGGGCACAGCCTCAAGATAAAGGGTAGGCGGTTTAGAACGGAGTTGAGGAGGAACTTCTTCACTCAAAGGGTGGTGAATCTCTGGAATTCTCTGCCCGTTGAAGTGGTGGAGGCTGCCTCGCTAAATATTTTTAAGAAGCGGGTTGATGGGTTTTTGATAAGAGAAGGGATTAAGGGTTATGGGGAGAGGGCGGGAAAGTGGAACTGAGCCACGACAGATCAGCCATGATCTTATTGAATGGCGGGGCAGGCTCGAAGGGCTAGATGGCCTACTCCTGCTCCTATTTCTTATGTTCTTATGTTCTTATGTTCTTAAGCAGGAAAATGCCAACCAGCTTGAAACAGTAACTTCTTCCAGAATGAACCATTTTATTTGATTTGATTTGATTTATTATTGGGACATGTATTGGGATACAGTGAAAAGTGTTGCTCCTTGCATTAGTGCTGCTGCCTCACAGCGCACGTTGCAGAGGGTGTGGCCCTTGTGGCTAAAGGGATCAAGGGGAATGGAGAGGAAGTGGGAGTGAGATACTGAAAGTGCATGGTCAGCCTTGGTCATACTGAATGGTGGTGCAGGCTCGAAGGGGCGAATGGCCCCCTCCTACACTTATTTTCTGTTTCTATGACAACAGACGGAATAGAAAAAAAATTTGAAAGATTGAATTTGTAAATGCAGAAACATGATTATTATTTATAAGTTCTATTTTGTAAATATTACTGTGAATTTAAGTTGCAAAGAAAACACACTGGGAGGTTGTCTTGTGTATCATTTCCTCAGGACCCCAGAAACATCATGAATATGAGAGATTATGCACACCACAATGATGTGGTTAAATACAGCAGATAACTGGTTGTGCTGCATCTCAGCTCATTTTTAATTTATTTCCTGTAATGCACCCACTTAAAATTAAGATTCACTTGTTCCTGCAAATTTGCTACCTGATTTGAATTATTCACATTATTCGTCGTGCAGATAAGCCAAGTTGTTGTTGTTATATCGCATCATGTAGCCAATTTGTCTAATGTTTCTGGGTAACAGGCAATTGAGACTCACAAAGTTATCTTCTGCTAATGGCTTGCAAAATTCCTCAAAGAACCCATGAGACTATATCGCAGGAGATAATCAGCTGATATGTGCCAAGTAATATTCGTGCTGCATAATTAGGCAGTACCTCGTGCAGATGGTACACACTGCTGCCACTGTGCATCAGTAGTGGAAAGAGTGAATGCTTGTGGATGGAGTGTCAATGAAGTGGGCTGCTTCATCCTGGATGGCGTCAATTGCCAATGACAGCAAGAGATATGCTAGCCATTTCCTCTTGGCATTGGATTGCATTATCATTGCTGAATCTCCTGCTATCAATATTCTGGGTGTTACCATTGAACAGGAACTGAACTGGGCCACTCCCCAGTCCAAAGATGAGCAGATTAGGTGAATTGGTCAGGATAAATTCTCCCTCAGTGTACCTGAACAGATGCCTGACTGTGGCGAGTAGGGGATTTTCACAGTAACTTCTTTGCAGTGTGCATATAAGCCTACTTGTGACGAATAAAGAGACTTTACTTACTTTACCATAACAGCAGATCAGAGGCTGGGAATTCTACGGAGGGCAACTCATCTCTGAACTTCTCAGATCTTGTCCGCCATCCTGAAGGCACAGGTCAGGGGTGCAAAAGTGTATTCTTAACTTGCCTAGGTGAGTGCGGTTCCAACAACACTCAAGGAGCTTGACACCATCCGGGATAAAGCAGCCCACTTCATTGACACCCCATCCACAAATATTCATTCCCTCCACCACCAATGCATAGTGCCAGTAGTACAAGGTGGACTGCAGTACCTTACCAAGGCTTCTTTGACAGCACTGTCTAAACCTTGGTCCTTTACCATCTAGAAGGACAAGGGCAGCGGATGGCTGGGAATGCCATTATCTGGAAGTTCTCCTTCTGGTCACATGCCATGCTGACTTGGAAATTTTTCACCATTCCTTCACTGCCCTTCGAATCATTATTGTCTTGTGAAGATCAGCGTTCATAACGATGTTATTCTCTGCTGTCAATCTTCATTGCTGATTGCGATTTACTGCATTAATTACCAATTATCTAATTGCTAGAAGCCTAGAGAAGCATGGAATCATTAACAGCACCCTATAGATCATCATGGTTCAAAAACCAGGAGCACACTCTTTTACAGCAATGTGGATATACCTACAGCTCAGGGACTGGAGTGGGTAAAGAAAGCAGCTCACCACCATTGTCTCAAGGGCAATTATGGATGGGCAATAAATGCTGACCTAGCCAACGATAGGTGAATCCCATGAACAAATAAAAAAAATTGCTTAGCTTTTGAAAACTTCTATTTAAATGCCTTCAAGCCTCCAGAAAAATGCACATCCTTACGAGCATTAAGTTGCCAGGGCTGACTTTCAAAGGTATGGTAAAAAGTCTGACAACACCAGGTTTTAGTCCAACCGATTTATTTGATAATAGACTCACAAGCTTTTGGGGTTAGCCCCTTCGTCAGGTGAATGGAAAGTTCTGGCCTCAGTCAGAGCATATAAAGCACAAACAGTTCAGAGATTACTGATTAGAATGCGAATCCTTACACCTAACCTGCTGTTCAAGACCTGAAGTGGCCGACAATGTGAGTGGAAGGAGCACTGATCACAGGTTACAGAGATGTGTATTGTCTCCAGACAGTACAGTAAGTGAGGTTTTGCAAACCCAGGCAAGTCACGGGGGTTACAGATAGTGCGACATGAACCCAAGATCCCTGTTGAGACCGTCCTCATATGTGCGGAACTTGGCTATCAGTCTCTGTTCAGCGACTCTGTGCTGTCGTGTGTCGTGAAGGCCGCCTTGGAGAATGCTTACCCGAAGGTCAGAGGCTGAATGCCCGTGACCACTGAAGTGTTCGCCAACAGGAAGGACATCCCCCACAACGATGGCATTGCTGCGACTGCCTCAGTACTCAATGCTGACAACTGCCAGTTTCCAGATGCAATTTTACAACTCATCCGCTTTATCCTGGACCACAATGTCTTCACCTTCAACAACCAGTTTTTCATCCAGACACACGGAACAGCCATGGGGACCAAATTTGCACCTCAATATGCCAACATCTTCATGCACAGGTTTGAACAAGACTTCTTCACTGCACAGAATCTTCAACCAATGCTATACACTAGATACATCGATGACATTTTCTTCCTATGGCCTCATGGTGAACAATCACTGAAACAACTATATGATGATATCAACAAATTCCACCCCACCATCAAACTCACCATGGACTATTCCCCAGAATCAGTTGCATTCTTGGACACACGCATCTCCATTAAGGACGGTCACCTCAGCACCTCACTGTACCGCAAGCCCACAGACAATCTCACAATGCTCCACTTCTCCAGTTTCCACCCTAAACATGTTAAAGAAGCCATTCCCTATGGACAAGCCCTCCGTATACACAGGATTTGCTCAGTTGAGGAGGATCGTGACAGACACCTCCAGACCCTGAAAGACGCCCTCATAAGAACAGGATATGGTGCTCGACTCATAGATCGACAGTTCCGATGCGCCACAGCGAAAAACCGCACCGATCTCCTCAGAAGGCAAACACGGGACACAGTGGACAGAGTACCCTTCATCGCCCAGTACTTCCCCGGAGCGGAGAAGCTACGACATCTTCTCCGGAGTCTTCAACATGTCATTGATGAAGACGAACATCTCGCCAGGGCTATCCCCACACCCCCACTTCTTGCTTTCAGACAACCACACAACCTCAAACAGACCATTGTTCGCAGCAAACTACCCAGCCTTCAGGAGAACAGTGACCACAATACCACACAACCCTACCACAGCAACCTCTGCAAGACATGCCGGATCATCGACATGGATACCATCATCACACGTGAGAATACCATCCACCAGGTACACGGTAAATACTCTTGCAACTCGGCCAACATTGTCTACCTGATACGTTGCAAGAAAGGATGTCCCGAAGCATGGTACATTGGGGAGACCATGCAGACGCTACGACAACGGATGAATGAACATCGCTCGACAATCACCAGGCAAGACTGTTCCCTTCCTGTTGGTGAACACTTCAGTGGTCACAGGCATTCAGCCTCTGACCTTCGGGTAAGCATTCTCCAAGGCGGCCTTCACGACACACGACAGCGCAGAGTCGCTGAACAGAGACTGATAGCCAAGTTCCGCACACATGAGGACGGTCTCAACAGGGATCTTGGGTTCATGTCGCACTATCTGTAACCCCCATGACTTGCCTGGGTTTGCAAAACCTCACTTACTGTACTGTCTGGAGACAATACACATCTCTGTAACCTGTGATCAGTGCTCCTTCCACTCACATTGTCAGCCACTTCAGGTCTTGAACAGCAGGTTAGGTGTAAGGATTCGCATTCTAATCAGTAATCTCTAAACTGTCTGTGCTTTAAATGCTCTGACTGAGGCCAGAACTCTCCATTCACCTGACGAAAGGGCTAACCCCGAAAACTTGTGAGTCTATTATCAAATAAATCGGTTGGACTAAAACCTGGTGTTGTCAGACTTCTTACTGTGTTTACGCCAGTCCAACGCCGGCATACCCACATCATTTCAAAGGTATGCCACTCCTTTTTAAGTTTCCACAGTATGTGAAGCAATTAGATTAAAAGATAGTGTTACAAAAGTGTATTTGCATGCACATTTATATATAGAATAGTGAAATTTGCATTTTAATCTAACATTTATGAATTTTATTTGGAGGATAACAAAGACTGCATCAGGCAGGGTATTTTTGCGAACAGCGATAGCCAGCTTTAACATGTCGCTGACTTAGAGCTGTGATTTTGAAGTTTTACTCGGGCAGCATACCTGCTATTGATGTGCTGTTCCATCCATCTAACCTCATTCAGTAAGGTTATATTTCCCTTACTAGCTGTTCACTGTATTTTGCAGACATAGAAGCAGAAGTAGGTCAATCAGCCTCTGGGAGTTGCTTCTCCATTCACTAGGAGCATGCCTGGAGGTTTGAGATTGCAATGAAGGCAAAACTGTCAGTGGGAGTGTTCCTCTGCAAATGACAGGAACTAGACACATTATCGTGGATGCTTATCTTCGCAAGGTTAGTGGTTATCTTCACAAGCACTGTGGTTAACACTGCTGCTTCACAGCACCAGGGACCAGCGTTCGATTCCCGGCTTGGGTCACTGTTTGTGTGGAGTTTGCATGTTCTCTCCGCCTCTGCGTGGGTTTCCTCTGGGTACTTTGGTTTCCTCTTACACTCTTAAAGATGTGCTGGTTAGGTGCATTGAACTACCAGACTGTGGCAGCGAGGGAAATTTCACAGTAAACTGCGTTGCAGTGTAAGCCTTACTTGTGACTAATAAATTAAATAAACTGACTTGAAATGCCTTTAGTTTAAGATAAAACAGACTGTTCTGAAAAGGGGGGAATTTCCTGATAAGTACTTCAGTTTGGAGATGTACCCAAATGATCTGGTTGCCGTAGGGAGTCAAACTTATTGAAGTGGAGTGGCAGGTGACAGCTTTTCACTGCATCTCAGGAAAAGGGACAGTTGTTGTTTAAGATGCAGAAACAATACCAGCTACACTTCAGGACAGAGTATCCAGGAAAATATAAATGGGGCATATGAGAAAGGTACTACGAGCATAATCATGGATGACTTTCATCGATAGGAATAGATTGGGCAAATCAGGTAGGTAAAGATAGACTCGGAAATGAGTTCATTGAAGTATGTTTGGGACAATTTCTCAGAGTAGTACATTCCAGCATCAATGAGTAAGGTAGACCTGTTAATGTGCAATGAAAGAAGATTAATCAATATCCTCACAGTGAAAGAGCCTCATGTCAACTGTGAATGTAACATGATACAATCTCCCATTCAGTTTGATGGTGAAATGTGTGGGCCCAAGACTTGTGTTTTGCGTTTTAAACCGTGGGGCGGCATGGTGCCACAGTGGTTAGCACTGCTGCCTTACAGCACCAGGGATCTGGGTTCAACTCCCCGTCACTGTCTGGGTGGAACCTGCATGTTCTCCCCATGTCTGCATGGGTTTCTTTTGGGTGCGTCGGTTTCCTTCCGCACTCTGAAAGATGTGCCGGTTAGGTACTAAATTCTCCCTCTGTGTACAGGTGCCGGAGAGTAATGACTCGGGGATTTTCCCAGTAATTTCACTGCAGTGTTAAATGTACTTGTGACACTAATAAATGAAATAAATACAAAGAATAAAATAGAAATAAGTGTATGAAGGCTGAGTGTCTAAAGTGAACCTAAGTCATAAGGTAGGACAATGGAGATGTAGTGGCTGAAATTTAAAGAGATACTTAGTTGTAGAATCATAGAACCCCACAGTGTAGAAGGAGGCCATTCAGCCCATCAAGTCTGTACCAACCACAATCCCACACAGGCCTTATCCCCATGCATTTACCCCAGCCAGTCCCCCTGACACTAAGGGGCAATTTAGCATGGCCAATCCACCTAACCTGCACATCTTTGGACTGTGGGAGGAAAATGGAGCACTCGGAGGAAACCCACGCAGACACAGGTGCAATGTGCAGACTTCGCGCAGACAATGACTCAAACTGGGAATCAAACTCAGTTGTCTGGCTCTGTGAGGCAGCAGTGCCAATGACTGTGTCACTCTAAGCAAAGATTTATTCAATTGAGGAAGAAAGACTTCTTGAGAAGAATGCATCATCTGGAGCTAAATAAGGAAATTAAAGATGGTATCAAACGGAAAGAAACAATGTACAATTTTGCAACGATTAGTGATTCATCCAAAGATCAGTCAGATTAAGAATCAGCAAAGAATAACTAAAAATTTTAATAGAGGCAGAAATGGGAGCATGAGAGAAAGCTAACTAGAAATATGAAAACAGGTCATCAGAGTTCTCCAAGAATTTAAAAAGGAATAAATAAAACCAGTGTTAGCCCTCTAAAAAGTGAGACTGGGAAATTAGTAATAAAAAAGAAGCAATTGACAGAACTATTGAACAGGTGTTTTGTGTCAGTCTTCACTGTGGAAAACTTGGAAAACTTCCCAAAAACACTTGAAAATCAAGAGGTGAAAGAGAGAGAGGAACTTAAAACAATCTCAATCGTCACAGAAAAGATAGTGGGAAAACTATTTGTCTAAAGTCTGACAAGTGCTGAGGACTTGATGGCCTGCACCTTAGGGTTGCAGAGACAGTAGAGATATCTTCCAAAATTTCTCAGATTCTGGAAGGGAAGTTTAAGTTTATTTATTATTGACACAAAGTAGCCTCACAATAACGCTGCAATGAAATTACTATGAGACTCTCCTAGTCACCACACTTGGGCACCTGTTTGGGTACACTGAGGGAGAATTTAGCATGACCAATGCACTTAACCCACACAAACACAGGGAGACCATGCAGACTCCGCACGGGGTATGATCCAAACAGGGAATTGAACCCAGGTCTCTGGCGCTGTGAGGTAGCAGCGCTAACCACTGTGCCACCACGCCAGCCCTGTGCCATCAAGTGGTTTGGAAAATAGCAAGTGTAACAATTTTATTCCAGAAAGGAGGAAACCAAAGGCTAAGTTAGCCTAACAGCTGTGCTAAAGGAATTTCTAGAATCCACCATTAAGGAGGTTGTAGTACGTTACTTAAATCATAGAGGTACAATGATTCAATATGGGTTTTTCAATTTGAGGAAGTAACTAAATAAATTTCCAAAAAGCATTTGGTAAGGTGCCTCATCAAAGATTACTACACAAAATAAGAACTCCTGGTGTGGGCTTGGCATATTAGCATGGATAGAAGGACTGGTTAGTTAATGGAAAGCAGAGAGTAGGGATAAATGAGTCATTTTCAGGTTGGCATGCTGTGACCAGTAGTGTGTCACAGGGATCAATGCTGGGCCCTCAACTGTCTACAGTCTATATTGATAACTTAGATAAAGGGACTGAATATATGATAGCCAAATTTGCTGATGACACGAGGTGGCATGGTGACACAGTGGTTAGCATGGCTGCCTTACAGTGCCAGGGACTTGGGTTCAATTCCAGCCTTGGGTCACTGTCTATGCAGAGTCTGCACGATCTCCCTGTATCTGCATGGGTTTCCTCGGGGTGCTCCAGTTCCTTCCCACAGTCTGAAAGACACGCTGGTTAGGTGCATTGGTCATGGTAAATTCTCCCTCTATGTACCTGAACAGGTGCTGGAGAGTGGCAACTAGGGGATTTTCGCAGTAACTTCATTGCAGTGTTTATGTAAGTCTACTTGTGAAGCTAACAAATAAACTTTAGAAAGGTAGGAAAGTAAATTGTCAAAAGGAGGTAAGAAACCTTTGAAGGGATATAAAAATGTTAATTGAATAGGCAAAGATTTGGAAGATGAACCAGAACTGCGAAATGTGTGAATTTGTTTAATTTGGCAGAAAGCATTGAAGGGCGGTATATTATTTAAACGGAAAGGGAATGCAGACTTTTGTTACAGAGGGAATTGGCATCCTGATAAATGAATCACACAAAATTAGAATGCTGATGCAGTGGGTAATTAGAAAGGCAAATGAAATGTTGATATTTATTGCAAGGGGAATGGAATATAAAATTAAATACATCTTCACTCAGAGAGTGGTTGGGTTGTAGAATGCACTGCCTGCTGTGATAGTGGAGTCGGACACTTTAGGAACTTTCAAGCGGTTATTGGATATGTACATGGAACACACCAGAATGATAAGGAATAGGATAGCTTGATCTTGGGTTTGGACATAGCTCGGTACAACATTGAGGGCTGTAGGGCCTGTACTATGCCGTACTGTTCTATGTTTCTATTTTACTGCAGCTGTACAGGGCCATGGTGGGACCACATCTGGAACTCTGTGTACAGTTTTGGTCTCCCTGTTTGAAAAATGACATAATTGCATTCGAAGCAGTTCAGAGATGATTCATTTGACTCATTCCTGTACTTACCTCACAAAGTAAAAAGTCTGACAACACCAGGTTTCAGTCCAGCCGATTTATTTGATAGTAAATTCACTAGCTTTCGAGTTAGCCCCTTCATCAGGTCAACGCCGGCATATCCACATCATGACTTACTTCACAAAGACAGGATGGGCCTTTATCCATTGGAGCTTGGAAGAATGAGAGGTGATCTTACTAAAACAAAAGATCCTGAGGGGGCTTAAGAGGATGGATGCTGGGAGGATGTTTCCTCTTGTGGGATAGACTAGAACAAGGGGGATGCTGTTTAAAGATAAGAGGTCTCCTTTTTAAGATAGACATTTCCTCGCAGAGGGTCATTAGTATGTGGAATTCAGATTTTTGATAGACCAGGGAGTCATGTCTTACGGGAGGGCAGACAGGAGTTGAGGTTGAAATCAGATCAACCCATGATCCTACTCAATGACAGAGCAGGCACAAGGAACTGAATGGCTTACTCCTGCTCCTAAGTCCCATGCTCCAAAGCTACGATGGGCAGGCAACGTGAACTGTTTTGTATTAACAAACAAGCAGGATGCTGGTGAGAATTCCATTTCTGCTGTTCAAAAGATTGGGAAAAGAATAGATTGACTTTTGGAAATTTAAGGAATAGGAAGTCGTGCCGATATGCCTTGCTGGTGATAACTGGAGCTGGAATGCTTGAATAGGGAGTGAAGCGATTGTAGAAAGACAGTGGAAGTTTGGCCCTGGTGTGATGGGGAGAAGTAAATCTCTGCTGGAGAGTGGGATTGATCATGTAACGGTACGTATCAATGAGAAATAAGATGTTGCTTAAAGCCTGAAAACGTATTCCAGTTGTGACGAAGGCTAATCCAGATGTGAAGCGTTGACTCTGTTCGCTCTCCACAGATGCTGTCAGACCTGCTGAGATTTTCCAGCATTTTCTGTTTTTGTTTCGGATTCCAGCCCCTGCAGTATTTTGCTTTTATTTCGGATGTGTTAGTGACTGTGGAATGTACCATTCTGTTTTGTTTCATGTAATTGATACTTCTAAATCAATTTCTGATCCATGTTGAGTTTAGTTTGTTACAGCAAAAGTCTTAAAATGTGGAATCCTGACCATTGGTTTATTGGTAGTTTGGGGAAGTTTTTAAAACGTAAGCAGTCGCTGTGAGGATTGTAATCCTATTGTATATCAACCCGAGGTGAAGGAGTAAGACAGATATAATGCAAATAACAAAGAAGTGTACCATTGTTCACCAATAGGTGGTGGAAGTAACAACCTTTTTAAATGATGCAAAAGAGTCTTATTCAAAAAAATTGAAAGACATTTAATTTATTTCTTTTCACATGCCCAATGGCCACTTTACAATAATAGAACAAATTTTAGAGCATTTCAGTGCTTGTTTCACTTTAAATTTGCTGATGTTATTCGGGAAGTAGGTAGTTGTGCTCTTTATAGGCAGGGTTTTTTTCATAAAATGCAAACTCCTTCCTGTTTTCATCTGAAGGCTCTTTTTAAATGGCTGAAGGGCCCCTGGGTAAGGATAATCCCGTACGTCCTCAAAACTAACTCCCCTTTCAGTGTACGCACATGCACACGTGCACGCACTCGCATGCACACATGCGCACACGCATTCAGTAAAAGATCTGGAATTATAATGAGTTAGATTTTACAAGTTTATAAGATGATGAGGGGGATAGATAGAGTGGACGTGCAGAGACTATTTCCTAGGGTGGATGTAGCTGTTACTAGGGGGCATAACTATAAGGCTCATGATATAGCAGGGACGTCTTTACTCAGAGAGTGGTTGGGGTGTGGAATGCACTGCCTGCTGTGATAGTGGAGTCAGGCACTTTAGGAAATTTCAAACGGTTATTGGATAGGCACATGGAGCGCACCAAAATGATAGGGAGTGGGATAGCTTGATCTTAATATCGGACAAAGCTTGGCACAACGAGGGCCGAAGGGCCTGTGCTGTACTGTGTTCTATGTTCTATTTGATAGTCACGAAAACCCATCTGGTTCCCTAATGTCCTTTAGGGAAGGAAATCTGCCATCCTTACCTGGTCTGGCCGACATGTGACTCCAGATCATCCCGTTTACCCTCCTTGTAATGTATGTTTAGGGACACATCCACATGCGCAGACATGCACATGCGAATTCAGTATAAAATCTGAAGTTAGAATGAGTTAGATTTGATTGCCATAAAAACCCATCTGGTTCCCTAATGCCCTTTAGTGAAGGAATTCTGCTGCTCTTTCCGGGTCTGGCCCACATGTGACTCCAGTGTGGTTGACTCTTAACTGTTTTGTGAAATGCCCTCGCAAGTAGTTCAGAGGCAATTGGGGATGGGCAATAAATACTGGCCCAGCCTGTGACACCCACATTCCATCAATGAATAAGAAAAAATGTTAAACTTCCGCTGAATGTAGAGGATGATAGAGATGTGACAAAATTGCAAGTACCCAATGTAATCAAAATAATTTTCGGTATATTTGCTGTACTTGCCCCTCACCCACTCCCAGTTTTCTGGTCACTGAACCAATGACATATCACACGTTTGTGCAGTCTCTCTCATTCTCTGGGTATTGCCAACATTTCTCATTAAAATTAATGGGCCAACAATGTGGCTGTACGTTGCCATATTTCCCCAACACGTTCATGTTATATGATGTACTGGTATGAACAGTGGACACAATGGAACATGATCAGAATGCTTCAGTCAGTTTACATCAAAGTCATGTGAAGCATTGAACTCAGCGGATGAATTTGATTCACCTCATTGCAGTTTGTTGAGACATTCTGATAAGAAGACAAAAAAGCGACAATACTTCAAAAAGGCTTCAATCACTTGGAAATAATTATTCAGTGGATGTTACACAAATTCGAAGCCACAATCCTTCCCATTCTCCCATTTTTTTTAGCAGCTCATAGGGTGTGCCATGTTTCCTTCTTTGAGAACAGGTGTAGGCTCAAGGTTCATAATTGTTGTTACATTCTTTGGCACCACTGAAGTGGCGATTGTCGGCTGGTCGGGTACGGCTCGTGAAGGGTTACTATGCAAGGACAGATCGTTGCGTGGCGCGTTGTCCATAGAAGTTCTCTCCAGACCTAACTTTGCCCGGAATGCCTTGCAGAACAGAAAGTAGATTACTGGATCTAAGCAGGCGTTGAGTGTTGCCAGCACAACGGTAAATTCCTTAAAGTGGAAGAGAGACCTCTTCCAAAAACACCCAGTGATGACACCGATCTGGCTTAAAATGTAAGGAAGCCTCGCGATGTGGTAGGGAACAAAACACACCACAAAGACAGCAAGGAGGATTAGAATGTTGTTCTTTGCCTTGGCTTGCTTTCTGAGGGAGCTTGCCGATGGGGATTTGTCAAGACGTTTTGCAGTTTGAAAGTAAAAGAAGCAAAGCGCTATCAACACACAGAGAAACAGAAATGTGCAACCAGCGTGGAGGATTATATGCCAGTGAACTCCTGAACCAGTTCTGAATTCTAAGCATGTTTCTTTTGTTTTATTCTGGGATGGTTCTTTCCCTGTCAGAACCATGTGTGAAGTTCCAAGGCTGAGAAGGACACACCAGGTTCCGACGGAGACAATTATTGCAGATCTGAGCGTTTGTAATGGATGTGTTTTGAGTAGTTTGACAATTTTCAGGTATCTGTTGGCCGCAATGTATCCCAGGAAGAGAATGCTTGAATACATGTTCAAATAGAGGATGCATGTTGTGTAACTGCAGTAGATTTTTCTCATTATTGTGAAGCCCAAATTGTTCCCGCTAGCTATTCTTATCGGCAGTGAGAGGATGAGCATTAAGTCGGCTACCACCAAGTTCTTTAAATAGATGATGATGCTGTTGCTGTTGGGAACGTGAAAAAAGTACACCCAGAAAGCCAGGCTGTTGAGAATGATTCCAACGACACAAATTAATGAATAGGCAATAGTGGTAAAAATTGCAAAGCCGTTAGAAGAAAATTGGCAAGTGGCGTTGTCGGAAGAGTTTGTGCTTGTAACAACCTCGATGCGTTCTGTAGAATTAGCCATCAATGCATCTGAAATTTAAAGAAAAACATGCTATTTTTTTTCCAGAAAAATGTCACACTACAATTTGCAAAAAGGGGTCATCCTTGAAATGAAAAGGTTGTGGGACCAGGGATTCAGCATTGAATCAAATAATCATTGTTTGATAGTTGTTTGTTAATATATTTTCCATCTGTTATAGAACGTTTGAAATGCAACAATAGATCATGTTGAGGGACTTGATGTGCACTGTGAGGACGCAAACATTTTTTCTCAAGGAAGTGCATTTAACACTGCCTATCTTAAACAGGAAACCACTGATATAATATATTCTGCAATGCTGTGATAAAATATATAACTACAGCTTCAAGACTTTGTGCATGTTCTTCTTGAAAGAAGCAACTTAAAAGTTTATTTATTAGTCACAAGGAAGGCTTATATTAACACTGCAATGAAGTTACTGTGAAATTCCCCTAGTCGCCACAGTCTGGCGCCTGTCTGAGTCAGTGCACCTAACCAGCACGTCTTTCAGAATGTGGGAGGAAACCTGAGCACCTGGAGGAAACCCACGCAGACATGGGGAGAACGTGCAAACTCCACACAGACAGTGACCCAAGCCAGGAATCGAACTCAGGGCCCTGGTACTGTGAAGCACCAGTGCGAACCACTGTGCTACCGGGCTGCCCCTTGCATTCATATAGAACCTGTCATCAATTCAGGTTGTCCTAAACCCACTTGTGGCTAATGAAGCACCTTCACTATTGTAATATATGAAGTACAATCTTCCACAAATATTAGTGCTTTGAACACCCTAATGAGAATGCTTTGGATCTAGTCTTCTGGAGTCTCGTAAATGAATCATAATTATTGATTCTTATTTCTTAACTGATGGATCAGTAAACATCACAAAATATATGAGGGAAACTCCATTGAGTTTGGTTGTCAGCTCATGACTTGGGCTCATTTCCTGCTATCTACTGGTCCTCTATTTTAAACAAAAGCTTGCTGAAAAGTCTAAATATAAAGTCTAAATTTCAATAATATGTGAATATTGTTCATAATCTGTCCCTCCCCCATTTAGATTTATTTACCTTAGAACAGAGACTGCTTATCTTCTGGGTCTAACCAAGGATTTGTTTATCTTTATATATTTATTGGTCACAAGTAGGCTTACATTAACACTGCTATGAGGTTAGCGTGAAAATACCCTAGCCACGCTCTGGCACCTGTTTGGGTACCCTGAGGGAGAATTTAGCATGGCCAATGCACCTAACCAGCACGTCTTTGTGAATGTGGGAGGAAACTTGAGCACCCGGAGGAAACCCGTGCAGACACGGGGAGAACATGCAGACTCCAAACAGACAGTGACCCAAGCTGGGAATTGAACCCAGGGCCTTGGTGCTCTGAGGCAGCTGTGCTATCCGCTATGCCACCGTGTCACCCTGAAATGCACTGACTTTTCAAGTGTTTTTCTAGCATGTTCTCTTCCTGTCCTTGTTATCTGTTACTGTAATTTGTCAGTGATTAAGCAAATTGCTGTGGAGATATGTGGCAGATTAAGATTTTCATAGAAGTTTGCTGTCAGTATGTGTGTGACACAGGCAGACAATCATTGTCTAACCGAGGAAGGGATTTACACAACCGATCCTCCTATCTTTGTGAGTGTTTTTCTCCAGTATGGTTATTGGTTCTTCTGCTGAGTGCTGGATTCATAATTGAAAATTTAAGAGAAAAAGATGGTAAAGTGTAAGGTTTTGATTTCAGTGATAGTTATTTAACAAAATTTGCTTTAAAATCATGGCATAAACTTTCTTCCTTAAAATTTATTTTGCAAAACATACTTTTGTTGGAACAAGTATGGAATTTGCATTTCTCTGGTGACTTTCAGTTCTGAAATTTTGCCCTTCGAGTAAAAAGATCACCCTAGATTATGCACTTAACTTTCTGGATTGTGCCATATAGAGACCTCCTGTCTCTAATGCGAGGGCTCTACCACGCTGCCAAGGTGGACTCTTTGTTGCTGTAGAATTTTGTTGCTGTAGATCTAGCTGGCCATAGATCTCTCCACTTCAGAGGGAAGATTTCTTTAATGGCAAGGGCCTAATATGATTCCATACATGTTTAAGAGAGTTAATCAACGCTGAGACTCCCCTCACAATGTTTAAACAGGAACAAACCCAAATGCCTGAGAGATAATAAAACCAAGTGCAGTGATCACTGATGTGGTTAGATTAATTGATTATGTGCAACTCTTTGAGTTCGATTTAGTTCAATCTGTCTGATTTAACATTCTCAAGTGATCTTCTAATGCAAAAGAAACACATTGAGGTGAAAAGGGTTCCTTGGAGAGGCAGGGATCAAGTTCAGAAAGAATAACCATTCTCAACGTGACACGGATGGTCACAGTGCATAAAATTCCACAAAGACAAAAGAAAAATTACCTACCTGAATGGATGTTCATGATGTGGTATTTAGCCTGTGACTGACAGATCAAGAATTTCTTGCAGCAATACTGAACTTGTATGTAGTAAATGCCTTATTTAGCCTCATGATATTGGTCAGTTTGTGGTGTTCAGCATATTCCTAAACCAGAAGTCGGAAGCAGTGTGGTAATTCCAACCAGCATTGTCATTTTCAATAGTTGTGATGTGCAAAAGGAAATAGGGTATTTTTGTTCTTGCTTGAAACATGCGCATTGCTGGCGACACCAGTCTGGTTTCCCATCCAGAATTTCCCTTGAACTAACTAGATTTATTGGGCTACTTCAAAGGGGAAGTTAAGGATCAGTCAGATTGCTGTGGTCTGGGATTCCACGTAAGGATGGCAGATTTCTTTCCCCGAAAGGCGATTGGAGAACCCGATGAGTTTTCAAGATAATTGATGTTAGTTTCATGGCAATTATTCATACAAACATAGAATCGCACAGTGAAGGAGAGGCCCTTCAGCCCATCGAGTCCATACCAAATTCATTTTTTGAAGGGGTAACCAAGAAAGTAGATGAGGGCAGTGCAGTTAATGTTGTCTACATGGACATTAGCAAGGTCTTTGAGACAAGGTACCGCATGGTAGGTTGTTGCATAAGGTTAAATCTCATGGGATCCAGGGTGAGGTATCTAAATGGATACAAAATTGGCTTCTTGACAGATGACAGAGGGTGGCTGTAGAGGGTTGTTTTTCAAACTGGAGGCCTGTGGACTGATGAATGGCAGATGGAGTTTAATTTAGACAAATGCAAGATGATGCATTTTGGTAGATTGAATCAGGACAGGGCTTAATCAGTTAATGCTAGGGCACTGGGGAGAGTTACAGAACCAAGAGAATAGGGGTACTTGTTCATAACTCCTTGAAAGTGGAGTCACAGGTGGACAGAGTGGTAAAGAAGGCATTCATCAGTCAGAGCATTGAATACAGGAATTGTTGAAGTTGTACAAGACATTGGTAAGGCCACACTTGGAATACTGTGTACAGTTCTGGTCACTATTATAGAAAGGATATTATTAAACTAGAAGGAGTGTAGAAGAGATTTACTAGGATGCTACTAGGACTTGATGGTTTGGGATATGGGGAGAGGCTGGATAAACTGGGACTTTTTTCTCTGGTATGTAGGAGACTGAGGGGTGATCTTTTAGAGGTCTATAAAATAATGAGAGGCACAGATCAGCTAGATAGTCAATATCTTTTGCCAAAAGTAGGGGAGTCTAAAACTAGAGGACGTAGGTTTAAGATGAGAGGGGAGAGACACAAAAGTGTCCAGAGAGGCAATTTTTTCACACAGAGAGTGGTGAGTGTCTGGAACAAGTTGCCAAAGGTAGTAGACAGGTACAATGTTGTCTTTTGAAAAACATTTAGATAATTACATGGATAAGATGGGTACAGAGGAATATGGGCCAAACGCAGGCAATTGGGATCAGCTTAAAAAAAAGGGCGGCGTGGGCTAGTTGGACTGAAGAGCCTGCTTCCATGCTGTAAACCTCTATGACTCTTTGACCGACACATTAGAAACACCTAAACTCCCAGCAAATCCCATCTATCAGCCCTCAATCCATAGCCCTGAAAGTTATGACGTGTCAGGTGCTCATCCAGGTACTTCTTAAAAGGATGTGAGGCAACTTGCCTCTACCACTCTCTCAGGCAGCACATTCCAGACTGTCACCACCTTCTGGGTGAAAACCTTTATACTCACACTCCCCCTTAACCTCCTCCCCTCGCTTTGAACCTATGTCCCCTCATGACTGACCCTTCAACTAAGGGGAACAGTTGTTCCTCATCCACTCTGTCCATGCCTCTCATAATCTCGTCCACCTCTATTAGGTTGCCTCTCAGTCTCCTCTGCTTCAATGAAAACAAGCCCAGCTTATGCAACCTCTCTTCATGACTTAATTGTTCCACGCCGGCAACATTCTGGTGAATCTCCCCTGCACCCGCCCTAGCGCAATCACATTCTTCCAATAACGTGGTGACCAGAACTGCATACAGTACTCTAGCTGTGGCCTCACCAAAGTTCTATGCCACTCCAACGTGACTTCCCTGCTTTTATAATTTATGCCTCGATTGATAAGGACTCGTCTCACATACACCTTTTTCACCACCCTACTAACATGTCCTTCCACTTTCAGTGATCTGTGGACAAACACGCCAAGGTTGCTTTGTTCCTCAGAACTTCCCAGTATCCTACCATTCATTGAGTACTCTCTTGTCTAAGATAAGAATGCAAGAACATAAGAATTAGTAGCAGGAGTGGGCCATCTGGCCCCTCGAGCCTGCTGCACCATTCAATAAGATCATGGCTGATCTTTTCATGGACTCAGCTCTACTTACCCGCCTGCTCACAATAACCCTTAATTCCTTTACTGTTCAAAAGTTTATCTATTCTTGCCTTAAAAAACGTTCAATGAGGTAGCCTCAACTGCTTCATTGGGCAGGGAATTCTACTCCTTCCAAATTGTATCACCTCTCACTTTTCAGGGTTAAATTCCATAGGGGGCCCAACGCAGATCCCTGTGATACATCACTGGACACTGACTTCCAGTCACTAAAGTAGTTTTCTGTTATCACCCTCTGTCTCCTACAACTGAGCCAATTTTGAATCCACTTTATCAAATTACCCTGTATCCCGTGTGAATTTACCTTCTTTACAAGCCTCCCATGTGGGACTTTGTCAGAGGCTTTGCTGAAATCCGTATAAACAAGATCAACTGCACCACCCTCATCTACACACCTAGTGTCCTTGTCAAAAGATTCAATCAAATTTGTTAGGCATGACCTCTCTCTGATGAAGCCATGCTGACTATCCCTGATCAAGCTTTGCTTCTCCAAGTGGCGATAGATGCTCTCCTTCAGAAGTTTCTCTCATAGTTTCCCTACCACTGACATGAGACACACTGGTTTGCAGTTCCCTAGTTTATCACTACAACCTTCCTTAGATAGCAGAACCACATCAGCTGTTCTCCAGTCATCTGGCACATACCCCATGGCCAGAGAGGAGTTGAAAAGTTGTGTCAGCCCCTGCAACCTCCTCTTTTGCCTCCCACAGCAGCTGAGGACACAATTCATTTGGACCTGGAGACTTATCCACCTTTAAGGCTGCTCCCTCATGTCAATTTGCACAAGTCTCTGTCCCTGAATTCCATAGCATCATCCTCATTCTCTTGGTTGGAGATGGATGTGAAATATTTATTCAACACTCTACCAATGTCCTCTGGCTCCACCCACACTTTGTTCCCCTTCGTCGCCAACAGGCCCTGCTGGCTATCCTCTTCCCATTGATATACTTGTAGAATATCTTGGGATTTTCCCAGTCTTACTAGTCAGAGCTTTCTCATATCCTCTCTGCATTCCTAATAGCTTTCTTAAGTTTTATTCTGCACTTCCCATACCTCACTAATGCCTCCACTGATCTGCTCTCCTTGTACTTCTTAAAAGCCTCTCTTTTCCTTCTCATTGTGTCCTGATTATCTCTGGTCCCTCATGGTTCTCTGGGCTTGTTATTCCTATCTATCAAACTAGAGGGAACATGCTGGGCTTGCAGCGTCCCCATTTTTCCTTTTTGAATGTTCCCTCCACTGCTCTTCTGTAGATTTTCCCATTAGTAGCTGTTCCCAGCCTACCTTGATGCGGAGATGCCGGCGGTGGACTGGGGTAAACACAGTTAGAAGTCTCACAACGCCAGGTTAAAGTCCAACCAGTTTATTTGAAAGTAAACTCACAAGCTTTCGGTATTTGCCCCTTCGTCAGGTGAGTGGAGAGTTCTGGTCTCAAACAGAGCGTATAAAAGGCACACACAGCTTACAGAATACTGATTAGAATGCGAGTCTTTACAGCTAACCTGCTATTCAAGCCTTAAAGGTGCAGACAATGTGAGTGGAAAGAGCATCAGGCACAGGCTAAAGAGAGGTGTATTGTCTCCAGACAGGACAGTAAGTGAGATTTTACAAGTTCAGGCAAGTCATGGGGGTTACAGATAGTGCAACATGAACCCAAGATCCCTGTTGAGACCGTCCTCATGTGTGTGGAACTTGGCTATCAGTCTCTGCTCAGCGACTCTGCGCTGTCGTGTGTCGTGAAGGCCGCCTTGGAGAGCGTTTACCCAAAGGTCAGAGGCTGAATGCCTCTTGGGTTTTTCCCAGTCTCCCTTGGCCAGATCCGGTCTTATTTTTAATTATTAATTATTATTAATAGTTATCAATTTATTGAAACTCTTATTGCACCGATGTAAATTTTCTCTGAATTCTGTAGGCGTGAGATTTTAAGCACGTGCGCATGTGTGTGTGTGTGTGTGTGTGTGTGTGTGTGTGTGTGTGTGTGTGTGTGTGTGTGTGTGTGTGTGTGTGTGTGTGTTTGGAGTTCTGGCCTCCTTGTGATAACAATGATCAAAAAAGGTACAGAAAAGCTTCAGAAAGATGGTAGCAAAACTAAGAGGATATAATTATCAGGAAAGGGTGAAGATGCTGGAGCACTTCGCTCTGGGAAATTAAAGGCTGAGGAAGAACTTGATAGCGAGGGGACTTCCAGATTCCAAAAGGTTGCTTTCAGCATATTAATGAGAATGTTTTAGATTCTGGGAAATAATAATTAATTATTATTAATTTTGCATCAATAAATATCACAAATTAAATGAGGGAATCTCCATTGACTTGGACTATCAGCTTATGATGTGCAGTGATAGAGTGGGTATTGTCATTGGGCAAGATATGGGGATCAAATCCCACCTCGACAGATGCTGAAATCTTAATCCAATTGTAAGTCTAATTCTGAACATTGTTGATTGCTGTACAAACCCATCTGGTTCACTCATATCCTTTCGAAGAAAGCCTGCCCGCCTTTCCTGTGCTACATGTAATCCAGATCCACGAAACTGTGGTTTACCCTCTGAACTGCCCTCTGAAATGGAGCTCAGTTAGGGATGGCAATAAATGCTGGTCCAGCCAGCGATACCCACATCCCTTGAATGAATAAAAAGAAATTCCTGTTACTTGCTGATCTTTATGTTTCAAAAAAGCCTTCAAATATTGCATGTTTCAAACAAATGACTATCTTTGGGCGTCATCTATTCTTCCCCCTTTTAGATTAGTCTAGCTTCTAACAGAAACTAAATACTATTGAATTTTAAGGCACTGATAAAACAGGAGTTTTTTTTCCCCAGCGCATTCTCTTTTCCTCCCTGTTGTCTACTGTTATATTTGTCTGTGATTAATGTAAGCATTTTGCAGCAATGTGACCGTATAAGGTATTCATAGAAGATTATTTTCAGGATGTGTGTGACACAGCCAGACCGACGTCCAAACTGAGAAAGGGAGTTATGCAACAGATTCTTCCAGTCCTGTGTGAGTGTATTTCTGCAGGTCTGGTCATTGCTTCTCATGCTGAATGCTAGATTCATAACTAAAAAGTTAAGAGGGAAAGATGGAAGTTGAAAGGTTTCTGTTTCGGTGGCAGTGACTTCGCACAATTCCCTTTAAAACTGTGGAGGAAACAAAGCTTCTTTCTTAAAATATCTTTTCAAAGTTCTGTGGAAGAGTGATTGAGATCCGAAATGTTAACTCTTTCTCCGCAGAAACTGCCAGACCTGCTGGATTTACGCAACATTTTCTGTTTCTATTTTCCAAAACCGACTTCTGTTCAAACAAAAGTCAGAATTTGTATTGAGCTTTTGCCTTTCATTTCCAACCCATGAGTTAAAAAAAACACCCGACATTATGTACTTAACTTTCTGGAGTGGGACTTGTCCATATAGAGATCTCCTGCCTCTAATGCGAGGGCACTACCACTATACCAAGGTGGACTTCTTGTTGCTGCAGAACTAACTAATCATAGATTTTTCCATAGATGCCTTTAATGGCAAAGATCTAACACAATTCCATACTTGTTTAAGAGAGTTAATCTACCCTGAGACTTCCCTCGCAATGTTTAAAGAGTAACAAACCTAAATGCCTGAGAGACAATAAAACCGAGTGTACTGATCACTGATGTGGTTAGATTGATTAGCTACGTGCACATCTTTGAGTTCGCTTCTGGTTTTGGTTTAGATTAACACATCTGATTTAATGTTCTCAAACTGTCCTCAAAAGCAAAGAAAAGCCTGAATGTGAAATATTTTCTGGAGATGCAGGAATCAAGTTTTAAGGTGAGGGGGGAGAGATACAAAAGGGTCCAGAGGGACAATTTTTTCACACAGAAGACAGTGAGTGCCTGGAAAGTTGGGTGATTGATTTTTACTCATGGGTTAGAAGCGAAAGGCAAAAGCTCAATGCAAATTCTGACGTCTGTTTGAACAGAAGTTGGTTTTGGAAAATAGAAGCAGCAAACCCAGCAGGTCTGGCAGCTTCTGTGGAGAGAGAGTTAACATTTCAGACCTCAATCACTCTTCTACAGAACTTGGAAAAGATGCTTTAAGAAAGAAGCTTTGTTTTTGCCACATTTTTAAAGGGAATTGTGTGAAATTACTGCCACCAAAATAGAAACCTTTCAACTTCTTTCTTTCTCTCGTAATTTTTTAGCTATGAATCTAGCTGGCAGAGGTTGTAGTAGAGGCGAGTACAATTTTGTCTTTTAAAGAATGTTTAGACAGTTACATGGCTAAGATGAGTATAGAGCGATATGCGGGCAATTGGGACTAAAAAGGGGTGGCATGGACAAGTTAGGCTGAAGAGCCTATTTCTGTGCTGTAAACCTCTGTGACTCAATGACTCTAAGTTCTGAACAAAAAATCCGTCTCAACAAGACATTGATGGTCACAGTGTATAAAATCCCACAAACACAAAAGAAAAATTACCTACTTGAATGGATGTTCTTGATGTGGTATTTTCTCTGTGTCTGTCAGAGCAAAAGCTTTTTGCAGCGATACTGGACTGAACTTGTGTGCGTTAAATGTCTGTTTTCTCCTCATGATTGTGGTTAATTGGTGGTGTTCAGCATTTTCCTGAACCAGAATTAATAAGTTATGATATGAAGCAGCTCAGGCCAGCCTCGTGACCTTCAGCTAAAAACGCAGCTAATTTAAAGATCCAACTATGCATTTTATGATTTCTTAGTATGTGGGACTGTGGGCGTGTGTATCTGTATGTGTGCGCGTGAGTGCCTATGCAGGCATGTGTGTCTATGGGTATGTGCAGGGCAGCACGGTGGCACAGTGGTTAACACTGCTGCCTGACAGCACTTAACATTGCTGCGTCACAGTGCCAGGGACCCAGGTTCAATTCCTGCTTTGGGTCACTGTATGTGTGGAGTTGCAAGTTCTCCCTGTGTCTGTGTGGGTTTCCTCCAGCTGCTCCGGTTTGCCCCCACATTCGAAAGACATGCTTGTTAGGTGCATTGCCCATGCTAAATTCTCCCTTAGTGCCTCCAACAGGCGCCAGAGTGTGGTGACGAGGAGATTTTCACAGTAAGTCATCGCAGCGTTAATGTAACTATATTTATTACTTGTGACTAATAAATATAGTTAAACTTTAACTTTAATGTAGTATAAAGGTACACTAATTCAGCATTGTCTCTCTCAGAATGATCCTGTACACATATTCAGCCGGACCAGTTATGTCAAGAGCTTCGTAACTAACTTCTGTACTTGGAGCCAGGCTCTTGTTGGTTTATCTGGGAAATGATAGCATCTGCAGTTGGACTTTAGAGTAAAGGACTGTGTCCCCCTGTGCTTTTTCTGGTTTTTTATTTAAGCCAGAAACTGTGCTACATCTTAAAAGTCTTTTAAAGTCAAAGTTTATTTATTTGTCACAGGTGGTGTTCCAGTTTCTTCCAGTGACTCCAATTTGGTGACTGGTCTAGGTCTTGTTTTAGTCCAAATTGAGTTGGAAGTGTTGAACTGTGATCCATGAGATTGGCTGTGTAAGAGTTCTTTTCTTCTGAGGTTTGCTATGAGGAATAACGAGGCATTCAAATTCATAGTTATGCCTGCCATTTTCTGAGCTGAACAGTTGCAATGTTCCCAAGAGCTTTTGACAATTATTTATTTTTTTCTTCTGTTACAAAATTCAGGGACCACAAGCTGGGGGTCCAACTGGGGAATTGACCTTCAGCGACTGGCTTTCCTTCAATGGCACCTTTGACATGGAACTGGGGAAGGGTTCTCAGGGCTGAATGTAGCCTGGAAATTTAAAAGATTTAGGTCACCCTTTCAGCCTATATGGCCTCTGGGCTCTGAAGCTGGAATTCCATGAGCTATTCAATGGAGTCTTCTGTTGCAGTCAAAATCTCTGCCTTTAGCATCCAAGCCTTTTCTCTGGCACATCATCTGGCGAATTTTCTCTGCACGTTCAACTTCTGTTGGGAACTTCTCTCGGGTTGTTTTTTGTTGACTTCTTTTTCATCTCCATTGTCTTGGAGTGTTTCAGCATTTTAGTGATGTTGAATTTTTTGACCCCCATCTGCCACCATGTTGGAAGACTGTTGACTGCAGAACAATAAGTCTTAAAGAAGTTTTTGTAGTCTTCATGAGTTAACTGTAGGTCTTTAACAGGTAAAATTATTTACACAGAAACAACAAAGCTATAGGCTAGGAGCTATCTGCATGCATTTGGCTTTTCACATCTATAGTTAAAGTTTATTTATGAATCACAAGTAAGCTTACATTAACAGTGCATTGAAGTTACTGTGAAAATCCCCGAATGGCCACAATCCAGCGCCTGTTCGGGTACACTGAGGGAGAATTTAGCATGGCCAATGCACCTAACCAGCACGTCTTTCTGATTGTGGGAGGAAACCGGAGCAGCTGGCGGAAACACACGCAGACACGGGGAGAACATGCAGACTCCACACTGTAGGTGCTAACCACTGCACCACTCTGCTGCCTCTGCTGCACACCACACTGACTTCCTGCCGCGTCTGGGCCATGTGCTTGCATCACTGTGTGTGTGATACTTCACTCAGTCTAAATTTTAATCCAGACCCTTACAAATAACAACGCGTTCCTTTTGAACAATGTTGAATTATCGTATTCTAAGAGATTGAAAGATTTGACCGCACTAGATTTGTTTCCTCCGATCTGATCCAATGCTTCTTCACAATGCTTGACCACAAGTTGGAGCATTTCAATTCTCGTTTCACATTCAAAATTGCTGACATGTTGTTTGTGGAGGAAGTCAATGTGCTCTCCTGATGCCAGATCATTTTCTAGAATGAAAACTCCTCCCTGTTTTAATTTGAAGACTATCTACTTATTTCAAACTGCCGCAGGACAAGTTCAGGGGCCGCATGGAAGCTCAAAAAATATTCCTGTTCAGGCCTCGTGTGGGAAGGAAACTCCGCCAAGCCTACAATCATTTTCCTCCCATTGCTGTATTTGGCCTTCCCTCCTCACCCAATTTTCTGATCACTTAATAGAACATTTTGACCTAAGACGATTCTCCAAAGATTAACAAAGTCTCTCATTAAAATTATTGAAGTGTTACCGACAGGAGGAGGGGTTAATGTAAACAGCCCCCATTTCTCCTCTCACCATCCGTTTGGGACTAGCTAGGGTAAATGCATAAGGATATGGGGATTGGACCTGGGTGGGATTGTGGCTGGTGCACGATGGTACTCGATGGACCGAATGGCCTCCTTCTGCACTGTAGGATTCTATGATTCTGAATAGAAAGCCATTTTGATTTTCTCTTTTATAAACGGTGTCATATTTCCCTGGCTTTTCGTGTGGGGTAAATTCAAAAGGTTTGGTTGTTTCACAAAATGCAGGAGGGAGAGTCACTATGCACCTCTTTGTGCATTCATACAGGGATGGAGGAATGATGGAAAAAAGGTTTGAGGGCAAAGAATTATTGTTTCACAAGAGCCCAGCATCAAACGTCCAATGGTGAATTCCTTCACAGAGTTCAGGAGGCTGAACTCATGTTGGATAATTCACTTCCCCAGTATAGGTGACTTCCACAATCAGATAGGGACCAGGTGGCATAGTGGTTAGCACTGCTGTCTCACAGCGCCAGGGGCCTGGGTTCAATTCCTGGCTTGGGCCACTTGTCTGTGTGGACTCTGCACATTCTCCCTGTGTCTGCATGGGTTTCCTCAAGGTGCTCCGGTTTCCATCTGTAGTCTGAAAGGCTTGCTGGTTAGGGTGCATTGACCTGAACAGGCACCGGAATGTGGCGACTAGGGGAATTTCACAGTAACTTCATTGCAGTGTTAATGTAAAACCTTACCTGTGACTAATAAATAAACTTTGAAACACAGAGATGAATGAACCTTGCAGGCAATGGTATACAAGTTCAGAAGTTCCAGGAGAAACAGTGTAGGTGGGACCCAGGCATTCAAAACTGGACAGGGACCCTTTTCTGAGATACTGTTTGATTACTGGAACCTGGCAGATTGATGTGCAGTACAACTAGGCAGTATAACTACCAGTTCTTCCATTTGGTTGGGGGGAGGAGGGGTGAACAGAAGTTCATGTAACATCACTCTCATCTCTCCACTTTAGTTTTGACAACAGGTGTATATTCCTTTATCTGGATTCCTAAGATTGTTAATGTTCTGACCATTGAGAATGTGAAAGGAAGGTCACAGATTTCTTATTCCTAGCAGATTAGTGGACCCAATGGCCAGATCGAACATTTGAAATGTAGATATCCTTTGTATCATTCCCTAGTTTGGTTTTGGCAATCCACAGGGCCATTGGCATCTTTTCAGAGATAATGAGGCATGAGATTTTTCCATTATTGCCAAACATTTGCGAGCCCCACAGTCTGTGATTTTATAAGGTGACGCGTGAGGATTTAGCCTCTGTTAAAGGCCACTGCTATGACTGCCTGTTGCTATATTTCTCTAACACTCGTGGCTAGTTGCTAGTCACAGTGGCTAATGAGATAATTGCTGTGCTGGTTTTAATTTTCCAAAATTTACTCGCATTGGGAAGCAAGTTTCCATTAGATTGGATAATATCTAATGTTTATTCAAAATGTGAGGGAGACAGAAAGCAGGAAACTAATGGCCTGTTTGCATCTGTCTTGGGGGCAATGTAAGAAGCAATTATCAGAGGAATTAGATAAATTCAAGATAACCAGACAGAGTTAACATGGTTTTGTGCAAAGGAACAAGTAATATACTGCTGTTTTTTGAAGAAGTAACATGTATTGTCGATAAAGGGGAACCAATGAATGTACTGTACTTGGATTTTCAGAAGACAGCTGATAAGGTTCCTCATAAAAGGTTATAGTGAAAAATAAACACTCATGGTGTAGGTGGGGGGCACAGTGGCACAGATTCACAACCCTTTGTGTGAAGAAGTTCTTCCGCAATTCAGTCCTAAATCTGCTTCCCCTTATTTTGAGGTCATGTCCGCAAGTTCTAGTTTCACCTACCAGTAAAAACAACTTCCCTGCTTCTATCTATGTTTCTATAAGATCTCCCCTCATTCTTCTGAATTCCAATGAATATATCTCCAGTCTACTCAGTGTCTCCTCATAAGCCAACCGTCTCAACTCTGGAATCAACCTAGTGAATCTCCTCTGCATCCCCCCCCAGTGCCAGTATATCCCTTCTCAAGTACGGAGACCAAAACTGTACACAGTATTCTAGGTGTAGCCTCACCAGCACCTTATTCAGCTGCAACATAACCTCGCTGTTTTCAAACTCCATTGCTCTAAAAATAAAGGACAAAATTCCATTTGCCGCCTTAATTACTTGCTGCACCTGCAAACCAAGTCCTTGTGATTCTTGCACAAGGACACCCAGGTCCCTCTACACAACAGCGTGCTGCAATTTTTTACCATTTAAATAATAGCCCACTTTGGTACTATTCCTACCAAAATGGATGACCTCATATTTACCAACATTGTAGTTCATCTGCCAGACTGTCGCCGACTCACTTCGACCACCTATATCTCTTTGCAGACTTCCAGCATCCCCTGCCTGTTTTGCCTTGCCACTCATCTTAGTTTCATCTGTGAATTTTGACACACTACACTTGGTCCCCAACTCCAAATCATCTATGTGAACCGTAAACAATTGCAGTTCCAACACTGATCCGTGAGGCACACCACTAATCACTGATCGCCAACCAGAAAAACACTCATTTACCCCCGCTCTTTGCTTTCTGTTGGTTAACCAATCCTCTATCCATGCTAATACATTACCTGTAACACCTTGCACCTCTATCTTATGTAGCAGCTTTTGCTGCGGCACCTTGTCAAATGCCTTCTGGAAATCCGCATCCACAGGTTCCCCGTTGTCCACTGAACATGTAATGTTCTCAACGAATTCCACCAAATTAGTTAAACATGATCTTTCCTTCATGAACACATGCTGCATCTTACCAATGGAACAATTTATATCCAGATGTCTCGTTATTTCTTCCTCGAAGATAGATTCAAGCATTTTCCCTACTATAGAAGTTAAGCTAACTGGCCTATAGTTACCTGACTCTTGTCTACCTCCTTTTTAAAACAGTGGCATCACATTTGCGGTTTTCCAGTCTGCGGGGACTGCCCCAGAGTCCAATGAATTTTGGTAAATTACCACGATGCTACACTTGTACGAGCCATTGCTGCGATCACACCTTGAGTACAGTTTACAACATTGGTCTCCTTATTTAAGAAAGGATGTACTTGCATTGGAAGCAGTTCAAAGGAAGTTTCCTGGATACTACCTAGAATGGGCGGGTTATCTAATGAGGAATCCCTGGATGGGCTAGGCTTGTTTCCACACTGGAGTTTTGAACATTAAGAGGCAACTTAATTGAAACATACAAGGTCCTGAGGAGACCTGACAGGGTGGATGTGGAAAGAATGTGTTCCTTGTTGTCAGAGAATCTAGAACTCTGGGTGACTGTTTAAAAGGAAAGAGGCTGCCAATTAAAGCAGAAATAATGAGATATAATTCCTCTGAGGGGGTTGAGAGAGTCTTTGGAACCCTCTTCCTCAAAAGGTGGTGGGAGGCAGAATCTTTGAATAATGCTGAGGCAGAGATAGATTCGTTCATCATTACCAACGGTGCAATATGTTTTTGGGGGATAAGTTGGAATGTTAAAATCAGAATTGCCATGATCTTATTGAATGGCAGAACAGTCTTGAAGGGTCGAGTGGCCTACTGCTTCTAATTCTTATGTTTATAACACAGAAATGTTGTACGTGATCCAGGCTTTAACAGTAGACACATTGAAGCTTGAATTATCCTGGTCAGAATGCTTCAGTGAATTTACATCAAAATCAACATAATTGATTGTACCATGTTCCAAAATTCCACCTTTTTTTCACTACAAATTATAAATTGTAAATGCTTCTGTGCGTAGGTATTTATTTGTATTTGTTATTATTTGTTTAATTGAGGTTACAGTAGATGACCAGCTCCAAAATGCCTTGTTACTTTTCAGATACGTAGTTATGTTTTATTTCTTTATTCTTTTGTGCGATGTGGGCATCACTGGCGAGGCTAGCAGTTGCTACCCTTGGACTGAATGGCTTACCACACAATTTCAGAGAGCAATGGAGAGTCAGCCGTATTACTGTGGGTGTGGAGTCGCATGTACACCGAACCGGGAAAGCATGACAGATTCCTTTCTCAACGGGACATGGTCACCATTACTGAGGCTAGCTTTTGAATTCCAGATGATTTGAATTTAAACTCCACAGGCTACTGTGGTTGGATTTGAACTCTTGCTCCAGAACATTAGCCCGTGCCATTGGATTACTTGTCCAGTGATGCTACCACTACAGCACCAGATTCCACCACCAGCATAAGAGACTGGGGCACGGTTAGCTGGCGCATGGATGGTCAATTACATACTACTCTTCTACAATCCAAACAAATCAGTTATTCCTTGCCAAGGTTGGTGACTATGGCAAAATTGCAAGAGAGTTAGGAATGTTTGATCACTAGCCCATCTACATTTTGGTGGAAAGTGGATAGTTATTTTATCTTAACACGATGTATTAAATATTTGCATGTCCAACAGAGTTCTGTGCATTTGACTGTTTTCTTTTTAAAACCTGAAATTTTTAATAATGTTGTAATCACAGTGGATGCTACTGCGCAGCAAGCTAGACTCCAGAGTGAGACCTGTCCCACTGAGCTTATGCATCTTTTCTTATTGTGAAAACGAGGGGAAAGCTCTCCTGAGCAAAGAGCCCCGGTAACACCTTTAGAAATTAGAAGGTTTATTAAAAAGAAAAAAAAAATTAAGCACAAAGTTACACAATTAAAACACAAACAAAAAACCCGCTTGGTTAAATATGCGCAAGTAAACTAACTTCTTGGGCAATCCCCTTATAGATTTTCTTATCATAAAAATCCAGTGATACTGTCAATGAATCGTTGTCACTTTAATGAAGCTAAACTGCACAACTTCTCCAACGCTTCTGTTCTGAGATGTGGAATTCCAAAAGGACGTTCAAAAACAAACCGTTTTCTGAAAACAGAGACTCTTCCGGCTTCATTCTGGGTGGTTGACTCAAATGCAAAATTTTCACAGCAGTTCACGGTTCCATGAACTGGTCTTCTGCTCTTCTCCCACAGATAAACCACTCGGTTTAGTAACCTTCCTTAAATACCTTTCCCCCCTTTCATCGCAGAATTCATTTTGCTAAAACACCTTAACTTCCACAAATAAAAAAACCTTCCATGTTTTTATTTTGCCTCTACTTTTGGACGAGTAACATATACTACGTCGCCCCTTGTTTACTCATGGAATCTTGGTAAGATGCATATTAACTCTGAACACCCTTCTGAAATTTAACACAAAATGTGGATGTGGAGAAACAGAATCACAGGACTGCCAATTATTTTTAAGAACAAGAAAAAAGCATTTATTCAACATGAAATAATTGATTTTAATACTCCTTCATTCTCTCCCTTATCTTCACAAATGTACACTCATTTCAAAGGTAACATCCCACTTTGAAAGCAAATGGCTAATACCACTCAATCAATAAGCTGTGGCTTTCTCCTCGAATTCCCGCTAGTTGCTTGCCACTTGAGTGTTTTCGAAGTTCAGTCTTAAAAAGACATTCTTCAAAATTGACTTTCAAACAATGCTTTTCCTCAGCTGTTTTCATCAAGGATCCACCTTCAGGTTTTCCCAATATCCTTCCAAATGTTGTTTTCTCTCCAGTGTATTAGGAAAGATTTCCAACTAGATTGGAAACTAGATTTCCAACTCTCACTTCAGTATTTTCTTTACTTCTGTTTGCTGCCTTTCCCTGAGTCAACTTCACCAAGGTCTGCACTTTCAGCTCTATCTTTAGCTTCAGTGACAGTAACCCTGCTCCAATAGCAACTTCCTCTGTTCCTTTAACTTGAGACTTTCTGGCAACTTCTCTTTACTTCTCTAGCCCCTTGCTCCATTGTATGGCTTTTCTTCTAGCGACGTGGCGAGAGATATTCCCTCTCTTCCTGCAAAGCCCCTCCTACTCTGGCTTTAAAACTAAACTCAAAATGTCTTCACCCTAAAGGCATTGCTAAGCAATGTCGCAATCCTCTTTCAGGCTACTGTTTACTTTTCCTGTATAAAATCTCTCGGCACAATCGAAATACCAATTGAACTGTAATCAAACGCCCATACATGCAAACGCTGTTATTTAATGTAAGTCTATCTAGAGGACACAAAACTACTAAATTAAACCCGCTTAAATATATATCTAATTAAATTGCTCATTTAAAGTACCTCTTTTGTTCTGATATTAATACAACATGAATTTCCTTTTAAATAAGGCTGATTAACAAATCAAATCCAATCAAATTTGATTTGTTTCTTTCTATCTGGTCCAATGGTCACTTCACAACATTCGAGCAAACCCTTACTTGACATTCAGAGTTGCTGACATATTATTTGGGAAGGAGCTGGTTGTGCTATCTTTATGCAGGATTGTTTTCCAAAGTAAGCACTCCTCCCTGTTTTAATTTAAAGCCTATTTGTTTACTTTAAATGGCCACAGGGCTCTGGGATGAGGATAGTCCTGCTCCCCCTCAAAACTAATTCCCTTTTCAATGCAATTGCTCACCTACAACAATGTCTTACGCCCGCTGAATGTACAGGGCGATAGTGTGGTGGCAAAACAGCAAGTGCCCAGTGTAATCAAGGGCAAAATTTTACATTGCTCTGATGAATAAATGTTCATGGCATAGAGAGTAACATATTGGCGCCGATAGGAGAATGCCGAGCATTCGAACAGGAATTGGAGTTGGCATAAATGAGTCATTTTCTGCTTGGCCAGATGTAACGAGTGGTGTGCTACAGAGATTAGCCCTAGAGTAGGGAGGTTATGCTTCAGTTACACAGAGCACTGTTGAGGCCACTGAACTGAAGAGGGATCCAGGTGTCTGAATTCATGAATTACAAAAGACTGGAATGCAGGTACAGCAAGTAATTCAGGAAGCTAATAGAAGATTATCATTTATTGCGAGAGGAATTGAATATAAAAATAGAGATGCTGTGCTACTTTGGTACAGGACATTGGTGCGACCACATCTGGAATACTGTATATAGTATTGGGCTTAGTCAAATGATCAACTGTGGAGAGCATAGAACATAGAACATAGAACATTACAGTGCAGAACAGGCCCTTCGGCCCACGATGTTGTGCCGACCAGTTAAAAAATAATGACCCTCTAACCTAAACCAAACCCTTACCATCCATAAACCTATCCACGGATCTCTTAAACGCCCCCAAACTAGGCGCATTTACAACTGCAGCAGGCAGGGCATTCCAATCCCTCACCACCCTCTGGGTAAAGAACCTACCTCTGACATCCGTCCTATAACTACCACCCCTTAATTTAAAGCTATGCCCCCTCGTGCTAGCTTTCTCCATCCGAGGAAAAAGGCTATCACTGTCCACCCTATCTAAACCTCTAATCATCTTATATGTTTCAGTAAGGTTTAGATGCAATAAATGCGTGCTGGAAGACTGGAGTAATTGCAAACCTTGGTGAGTGATGTGGTTGTTGGTGATTGCAGCAAATTTGAACCTTAGTGCATGCCATTGTTACCCATTATTATGGTGAATTTGAACCTTGGTTAATGATATTGTTGGGGACCAGACAGGAAACTCCAAGATATGTTATGAAGTTAGCCTAGATCCTAACTTTTCCTCTTGATTTTGATACCCTGATGAACAGAAGGTGTTCTGCTCCAGGTATGATTCAATTGACCGACTGGGAAGTTTGTATCAAAACAAACTTCATTTAAGAGCATTTTATAATGCAGCAATAAGAATTGGCGTAAACTTTACCAATTTAAATATGTAAGCATGATTAGTTACAATCCTTAACAGCAGCTCTCTCTATAGTTTCAATTTAAGCCACAGCCCCATAGATATAAATCCCTTCTTCAGAACCTGTTGATACCAAAAATATGTTCACCTGGATGTGTGATTTCTAGCCTTTTAATTCCTCTGGACAGAAATCTAGACAAACACCTCACATACAACTACCTCCAGAGAAAGATTCATCACCAAAAAGCAGAATTTGAGAAATAAATTTATTTCCTGGCAGATTCTAGATTCTAAATCTGGAGAGAGAAAGAGAGGCACTGTTTTCCAACAACTCCAAGCAGTATCTAAGCACGATCTTACTGTGTAAGCCTAGCTTCACCCAATTTTCTGTGAAATCAACCTAATTGAGCCCTACACAGTAACACCTCCCCCACCCACCCACCCCACACAGCGGAAAACACTAAAATAACAGAACAGTATTAGCCCAGATTAAAAGAAACTTTCTAGCAATTAGGACCAATTGTGGTGCTGCAGGAACAATACAGGGCTGCCGGATACAGACTCCATGGCACTCGTGTTACAACAGTGCTTTGAAATACAATCCTGCACAAGATACATGACTCAAATACGTTTCTTAAAGGCACAGTATGATGCTACTATGATTGTGGTAAATTTGAACCTTGGTGAATGCTATAGTTGCGTGTGATTATGGCAAAGAGTTTGGTGAATGCAGTGCCTGCTTTTGTTTATGATGCCAGAAGTTCCAGGATCCAGTTCACATTGGGGTCTTAAAATATTCCTTGGCCAACATGTATTCATCAGTTGACATCACTTGTGGCTGACTAGCTGACTTCATCTCATTGCCAACTTGTGGGACCTCATTGTGTGTAATTTGGTCACTGTTTTTGACAAGAAGAAAGAAAAGTGACAATATTTCAAAAACATTTCAATTGCTGTGAAGTATCTTTGCTGTAGCTGTTAGGTAAACCCCATGCCTTAATTCTTCCCATCGTCTAATCATCTTTAACCATCTCTTCAGAAATTTTCTAGTTTTTCTTAGTAATTGGAATAATTGCGAGCAATTGCAAGATTGATGTTACATTATTTTGCACTGTTGAATTAACTGGTGTTCCTGTCATCCAGCACAATTTGTGAAGGGTTAGTATGTAAGGACTGATCATTGTGTGAGTCATTGCCCATGGAGTTTTTGTCCAGGCCTAACTTTGACCGAAATGTCTTGCAAAACAGAAAGTAGATCACTGGATCTAAGCAGGCGTTAAGTGTTGCCAGCACATTCGCCAATTCTTTAAAGTGGAAGAGTGACTTTTGCCAGAAACACCCAGTGATGATATTAACCTGAGTTAAAATGTAAGGAAGCCTCGCGATGTGGTAGGGAACAAAACACACCACAAAGACAGCAAGGAGGATTAGAATGTTGTTCTTTGCCTTGGCTTGCTTTCTGAGGGAGCTTGCCGATGGGGATTTGTCAAGACGTTTTGCAGCTTGAAAGTAAAAGAAGCAAAGCGCTATCAACACACAGAGAAACAGAAATGTACCACCAGCGTGGAGGATTATATGCCAGTGAACTCCTGAACCAGTTCTAAATCCTAAGCATGTTTCTTTTGTTTTATTCTGGGGTGGCTTTTTTCCCGTCAGAACGACGTATGAAGTTCCAAGGCTGAGAAGAACACACCAGGTTCCGACGGTGACAATTTTTGCAGCTTTGAGAGTTTGAAATGAATGTATTTTGAACGGTTTGACAATTTTCAGGTATCTGGTGGCCGCAATGTATCCCAGGAAGAGAATGCTTGAATACATGTTCAAATAGAAGATGCATGTTGTGTAACTGCAGTAGATTTTTCTCATTATTGTGAAGTCCAGTTTCTTCTCTGCTCCAATTCTTATCGGCAGTGAGAGGACCAGCATTAAATCAGCTACGACCAGGTTCTTTAAATAGATGGTGATGCTGTTGCTGTTGGGAACGTGACAGAAGTACACCCAGAAAGCCAGGCTGTTGAGAATGATTCCGAAGAGAAATATTAGCGAGTAGGCAACAATGGTAAAAATTGCCAAGCCATCAGATGAAAACTGGCAAGTGGTGTTGCCGGGGGAGTTTGTGTTTGTAACAATCTCGATATGTTGTGTCGGATCAGCCATCAATACGTCTGAAAGTTAGAATAGAATATGTTATTTTTCTCAAAACATTTCACAGAATGATTTGTTGAAAGACAATTCTTGTTAAGTACAAATTGCTTGGGTCGTCTATTCAGTATTTTCACTGAATAAGTATTGTCTGTTGGATGTATTTTATATACATTATGGAACATTAGAAATAAGAACATAAGAAATAGGAGCAGGAGTAGGCCATCTAGCCCCTCGAGCCTGCCCCGCCATTCAATAAGATCATGGCTGATCTGTCGTGGCTCAGTTCCACATTCCCGCCCTCTCCCCATAACCCTTAATTCCCTTGCTTATCAAAAACCCATCAACCCGCATCTTAAAAATATTGAGCGAGGCAGCCTCCACCACTTCAACAGGCAGAGAATTCCAGAGATTCACCACCCTTTGAGTGAAGAAGTTCCTCCTCAACTCCGTTCTAAACTGCCCCCTCTTTGTCTTGAGGCTGTGCCCTCTAGTCCTACTGTCCTTTCTGAGCGGGAAGAGCCTCTCCACCTCTATCCTATCCATCCCATTCATCATCTTATACATCTCAATGAGATCTCCCCTCATTCTTCTAAACTCTAACAAGTACAAGCCTAGTTTATTCAGCTTCTTCTCATAGTTCAACCCCCTCAACTCCGGCATCAGCCTAGTAAACCTCCTCTGCACTCCCTCCAAGGCCAAAATATCCTTGCGTAAATGCGGCGACGAAAACTGCACACAGTACTCCAGCTGCGGCCTCACCAATGCCCTATACAGCTGCATCAAGACCTCCCTACTTTTATATTCAATCCCCCTCGCTATGAAGGCCAGCATCCCATTCGCCTTCCTGACCACCTGCTGCACCTGCAGGCTGGGTTTTTGCGACTCGTGCACAAGGACCCCGAGGTCCCTCTGCACCGTCGCCTGCTGCAGTTTTTCGCCATGTAAGTAATAGTCCTTCCTACCATTATTCCTACCAAAGTGGACAACTTCACATTTGCCAACATTAAATTCCATTTGCCAGTTCCTGGCCCATTCGCCCTGCCTATCTAGACATTTGGGGCAGTCCAGTGGCACAGTGGTTAGCACTGCTGCCTCACAGTGCCAGGAGTCCGGGTTCGATTCCCGGCTTGGGTCACTGTCTGTGCAGAGTCTGCACGTTCTCCCCATGTCTGCGTGGAATTTCTCTGGCTGCTCCAGTTTCTCCCAAAGTCCGAAAGGCATGCCGGTTGGGTGCATTTTCCATGCTAAATAAGTATGTGGGATCTCATGGCATTGGAAGTTACAGCTTGTTCTATGGCTTGGTAGGTATAGATGTGATTGGCGCAACTTGTGGGCCGAAGGGCCTGTTTGTGCTGTAGTGTTCTATGTTCTATGTAAATTCTCCGTCAGTGTATCTGAATTGTGTCAGAGTGTGGCGATGAGGGACTTTTCACTGCTTCATTGCAGTGTTGATGTAAGCCTACTTGTGACACTAAGAAGTAAACTTTTAAACTTTCTGGACAGGTGATAAAAGCTGGTCTTGCCAGAGATGTGTACATCCCATGAACAAATAAGAATAAGCCGACTTGTCACACTATTCAATAAACTTGAACAAGAGCAGAACTTGCTGTGCTTTGTGAAAAAGCAAATAATTTCCTCATGGGACAACATTTAACACTGCCCATGTTTAACCAGAAACCATTGATATAACAAATTCTACAATGTTGTGATAAAATGTGTAACTACCATTTGGAGACATATGTTTGAAAGGAGGAACTTGCATTTCTGGAGCACCTATCATAAATTTGTGTGATCCCAAAGCACTTTACAGCAAATGAAGCAAATGAAGTGTAGTCACTGTTGTGATGTAGGAAATATCAGAGCAAATTTCTACGTATGATAGTGCTTTGAACATTTTAGTGAGAATGGATCTTGTGTTTTGGATTCTGGGAAATGAATCGTTGTTGATTATTGATACTTACTAATTTTGAATCAGTAAATGTCACAAAATGTATGAGGGAAACTCAATTGATTTGGATTATCAACTGGTGACTTAGATTTTGGGGAGGCAGCGGCATAGTGGCATTGTGGCAGGGCAATCAATAGATCCGGGCCAAGATTTGGGGACCTGGGTTCAAATCCCAGTCTTGGCAGGTCGTCAATAATCTGCAGTCACGAGTCTAATAACGAAGGAGGTGAAGGAAAGTGTTAAATTAAAAGCGGAGGCGTTTAGAGTAGCTAAGAGTAGTGGGCGAGAAGAGGATTGGGAGAGGTTTAAATGTCAACAAAGATTGACAAAGAAGTTGATAAAGAAGGGTAGGAGAAACTATGAAGCTGGGCTACCGCTTAATATAAAAAAGGATAGCAAGAGTTTTTATAAGTATATAAAAAGGAAGAGGCTGGCTGGGGTGAACGTTGGACCCTTAGAGGATGAGAAGGGGGACTTAGTGGTAGGGGATGGGGAAATGGCTGAGGTCTTGAATAACTTTTTTGTTTCGGTCTTCACGGAGGAGGACGTGAATAATTTGCCGGGTGTTAGAGATGGAAAGGTGGTAGGACTGGAGGGTCTCGATGACATTACTGTTACTAGAGAGGTGGTGCTCGACAGACTGGAGGGGGCTGATTGTGGACAAGTCCCCAGGACCGGATGGAATGCATCCGAGGGTTCTGAAAGAAATGGCGGAGGTGATAGTGGATGCCTTGGTGGTTATTTTCCAGACGTCGCTGGATTCCGGGGAAGTGCTGGAAGATTGGAAAGCAGCTAATGTTACGCCGTTGTTTAAGAAGGGTGCCAGGCAAAAGGCGGGGAATTATAGGCCGGTTAGTTTAACGTCTGTTGTAGGTAAAATGTTAGAATCCGTCATCAAGGAGGAAATAGCGAGGCATCTTGAGGGGAATTGCTTGATAGAGCAGACGCAGCACGGTTTCGTTAAGGGGAAGCCGTGTCTGACGAATTTACTGGAGTTCTATGAGGATGTGTCTAGGGCGGTGGATAGAGGAGAGCCGGTGGATGTGGTCTTTCTTGATTTTCAGAAGGCGTTTGACAAGGTACCTCACAAGAGGTTATTGCAGAAGGTCAGGGGACATGGAGTTGGGGGTAGGGTGTTAGCGTGGATAGAGGACTGGTTGTCAAATAGGAGGCAGAGAGTGGGGGTCAACGGGTGCTATTCAGATTGGCGGTTGGTGACTAGTGGAGTGCCTCAGGGGTCGGTGCTGGGGCCTCAGCTATTTACCATTTATATAGATGATCTGGAGGAGGGAACCAAGTGTATGGTGTCGAAATTTGCTGATGACACCAAGATTGGTGGAAAGGCAAATTGCGCGGAAGGTGTGGAGAGTCTACAGAAGGATCTAGATAGGCTGGGCGAATGGGCCAGGAACTAGCAAATGGAATTTAATGTTGGCAAGTGCGAGGTGGTCCACTTTGGTAGGAATAATGGTAGGAAGGATTATTACTTACGTGGAGAAAAACTGCAGCAGGCGACGGTGCAGAGGGACCTCGGGGTCCTTGTGCATGAGTCGTAAAAACCCAGCTTGCAGGTGCAGCAGGTGGTCAGGAAGGCGAATGGGATGCTGGCCTTCATAGCGAGGGGGATTGAATATAAAAGTAGGGAGGTCTTGCTGCGACTGTATAGGGCATTGGTGAGGCCGCAGCTGGAGTACTGTGTGCAGTTTTGGGCGCCGTACTTACGCAAGGATATTTTGGCCTTGGAGGGAGTGCAGAGGAGGTTTACTAGGCTGATGCCGGAGTTGAGGGGGTTGAGCTATGAGGAGAGGCTGAATAAACTAGGTTTGTACTCGTTAGAGTTTAGAAGAATGAGGGGAGATCTCATTGAGACGTATAAGATGATGAATGGGATGGATAGGATAGAGGTGGAGAGACTCTTCCTGCTCAGAAAGGACAGTAGGACTAGGGGTCACAGCCTCAAGATAAAGGGGGAGCGGTTTAGAACGGAGTTGAGGAAGAACTTCTTCACTCAAAGGGTGGTGAATCTCTGGAATTCTCTGCCCATTGAAGTGGTGGAGGCTACCTCGCTAAATATTTTTAAGACGTGGGTTGATGGGTTTTTGATGAGAGAGGGGATTAAGGGTTATGGGGAGAGGGCGGGAATGTGGAACTGAGCCACGACAGATCAGCCATGATCTTATTGAATGGCGGGGCAGGCTTGAAGGGCCAGATGGCCTACTTCTGCTCCTATTTCTTATGTTCTTATGTTAATGATGCCTATCGTCGATTGTCACAAAAACACATGCAGTTCGGTCATGTCATTTAGAAGGAAATCTGACGTCCTTAGCTGGTCTGACCCCCATGTCACTCCAGATTCACAGCAATGAGGATTACCCTTAATTGTCCTCTGAAACTGAGGGCTGTTAGGGAAGGACAAAGGCGTTGTGCCAGCCAACGGCACTTACACCTTGTGAACAAATTAATAATGAATTTCCTGCTATTTGTGGTCATTTTATTAATAACAAATGTATAAAAAATGTTGGAAATTTTAAACTAAGCTGTAAATGCCCACATTATGTGAAGTTGAGCCATTTATTGTTCTTCCCCCATTTGGTAGCTCTTTTATCTTATAACGGAATGTGCTTACCTTCTAGGTCTAACCAAAGATTCACACCTAAATGCTACTGAATTTTAGGGCACTGATAAAGCAGAAGTTCTTTTTCAGGACAGTTCTCTTTTCCTCCCAGTTATCTGCTGTTGTATTTGTCTGCTATCAATTTGAGCATTTTGCAGCTCTGTGGCAGTGTAAGGTATTTGCAGAAGTTTGCTTTCAGGATGTATGTGACACAGCAGGGCAAACATTTCCAAACCGAGGAGTGGAGTTACGCAAGTGATTCTTCTAATTTTGTGTGAGTCTATTTCTCTAGAACTGGCCATTGCTTCTTGTACTGAAGTTGAGAAAGATGGAAGTTGCATGCTTTTAGTTTTGGTGGCAGTGATTTTACACAATTTCCTTTTAAAAGCATGACATAATACTTCTTACTTGACACGTCTTTTCAAAAACTTGCTGTTGGTGCAATGCAAGTCAATAACTTACACTTCTGTGGTGTCTTTCACTTCTTTAATTTTTTTCCATGAGTGCAAAAGCACCCAAGATTGTGTACTTAAATTTCTGGAGTGGGGCTTTTGCTGTATAGATTTTACATCTGTAATGTGAGAGCACATCCACTATGCACCCCTTGTGGCAGTAGAATTAACTAACCACATTGAAGGGAAGATTTCTTTAATGGCGAAGATCCAATTTAGAGTCCACACTGGTTTAAGAGAGTTAATCTATGCTGAAATTTCCCCCACAATGTTTAAACAGTAACAAACCTAAATGCCTGAGAGATAATAAAACTGAGTGCAGTGATCACTGACATGGTTAGATTGACTGGATATATGGAACTCTGAGTTCACTGCTTGTTCAGATTGAGTTGAGAGTATCTGATTTAATGTTCTGAAATTATCTTCGAATGCAGAGAAACACACTGAGGTGAAAAACTGTCCTGGAGAAACAGGGAGCAGGTTCTGAAGGAATAACCCACCTCAACATGACACTGATGGTCACAGAAAATAAAATCCCATTAAGACAAGAGTAATTACTTACCTGAATGGATGTTCTTGATGTGGTATTTACTGTGTGTCTGTCAGAGTAAGAGTTTCTTGCAGCAGTACTGGACTGAACTTGTATGCGCAAAGTACCCGTTTTACTTTCACGATATTGGTGAGTTCAGCATTTCCTGTCACCAAAATTAGGGAACTGTGCAGCGAACAATTAACGTCCTTCCAAATGCTCAATTTGGATTAGTATTGTGACCTCCCATTCTTTTCAATGGGAAAGAATGTTCCCAATGGTGGGGGAGTCCAGAACTCGGGGTCATAGTTTGAGGCTAAGGGGTAAACTGTTTAGAACTGAGGGTGAAGAAATTTCTTCACTCACAGAGTGTTGAATGTGTGGCATTCACTACCATAGAAAGTAGTTAAGGCCAAAACGTTTGATGTCAAGAAAAAATTGGATATAGCTCTTGAGGCTAAAGAGATCAAGGGATATGAGAGAAAGGGGGTGATCAGGATATTGAATTTGATGATCAGCCATGACCATAATGAATGGTGGGGCAGGCTCCAAGGGCCAAATAGTTTGCCTCTAGTTTCTGTGTTTGTATAATGTGGAACAGCGTGTGTGTGTGTGTGTGTCTGTGTGCACGTGTGTGTGTGTGCACGCGCGTGTGTCTGCACATGTGTGTGTGTGTGTGTGTGTACACTTTTGACATGTCACCGTGGTTTTGAACATATCCTTGTCAATTTTGAACTTACACAGAAATCTGTGTCACTTTGGTTAATCTGTACTTGGACGTTCTCGTCTCCCTTTGATAACAATGATAAGGAGATGTTAGTGAAGATACAAAAAGGTGTCAGAAAGATGATAGCAAAGCTAGGTTGGGAAGAAAGGGTGAGAGGTTGGAGCACCTGGCTCGGGGGAAAGAAAAGGCTGAGGGATAACGTGGTAGCTGGGGGACTTCAAGACTGTTTTGATAGATTAAAAGTGGATGAAATGCTGTTTTGTTTGCACACGAGCCAAGTTGTTGCAAGAGTTGTGTTGAGTTTGAACAATGTGATTTAAAAGAACCAAACCCCTTATGTTTGGCAGTGGGCACAGACATTAATGTGTCCACTGGAACTGAGTAGAACTGACCAAATTAATGTGTCCTTTTCCTGGTGATATTTATGTCTGGGACTGGACTCCCTGTGTCCCTGGTTCTCTGCCCCTCCCTGGAGTTGCTCTGTAGTCTCCAGCCTCTTTTGTACATGCTGACTTGTTCAGAGGTTGACTTCATCCTTTTCAAGGACAGGAGAGGATACCTCATTGCACCCCCTTGGAAATCATAGGAGGATCTTCAGGGAAAATCAGGTAGATAGTGGATCCCAAGAAAATAAATTAGCGGAATGTCTAAGAGATTTTTCGAGCAGCTTGTAACAGAGCGCCTGTGGACCTGATGAAGGGGCAGCGCTCTGAAAGTTGATGCTACCAAATAAACCTGTTGGACTTTAACTTGATGTTGTGAGACTTCTTACTGTGCCTACTCCAATCCAACACTGGCATTTCCAATCAGATATAAAAGGCAAGAGAAAGGCAAAAACAGACATTGGATCACTGAAAAATTAGGCTGGTGAAGTAATGATAGGAAACAAAGAAATGGCAGAGGAACTGAATAGTTACATTCCGTAGTCTTCACAGTGGAAGACACCAGTGGGATGCCAGAGCTTCAGGAGAATCAGGAAGCAAGGTGAGTGTAGAGGCCATCACTAGGGAGAAGATTCTGGGGAAACTGAAAGATCTGAAGGTGGATAAATAATCTGGACTGATGGAATACACCCCAGGGTTCTCAAAGAGATAGCTGAGGAAATTGTGGAGGCATTGGTGGTGATCGTTCAGGAATCACTTGAGACAGGGAGGGTCTAGGGAGGACTGGAAAGTAGCTAAAGTAACACTGGTGTTTAAGAAGGGAGGGAGTTGGCAGATGGGAAATTATAGGTTGGTTAGCCTGACTTCGATCGTTGGCAAGATTTTCCATTATTAAAGATGAGATTGCCGAGTACTTGGAAGTGCGTGATAAAATAGGTCTGAGGGGCGGTCATGCCTGACAAATCTGTTAGAGTTCTTTGAGGAGGTAACAAAGGAGTTAGATAAAGGAAAACCAGTGGACATGATTTATTTAGATATTCAGAAGGTCTTTGACAAGGTGCTGCACAGGAGACTTAAATAAGTTAAGAGCCCATTGTGTTAAGAGTAAGATCCTGGCATGGATAAAGGATTGGCTGACTGGCAGAAGGCTGAGACTGGGGATAAAGGGGTCTTCTTCAAGATGGCAGCCGGTGACTAGTGGCGTGCCTCAGGGGTTGGTGCTGGGTCCACAACTTTTCACAATATACATTAACGATTTGGAAGAAAGTACTAAAGACACTGTTGCTAAGTTTGCCGATGACACAAAGATATGTAGAGGGACAGTAGTATTGAGGAAGTAGGGGGGCTGCAGAAGGACTTGGACAGGTTAGATAGCCAGCAAAGAAGTGGCAGATGGAATACAACATGGAAAAATTTGAGGTTATGCACTTTGGAAGGAGGAATGGAGGCATAGACTATTTTCTAAATGGGAAAATGTTTAGGAAATCACAAATTCACAGTTGGGAGTCCTTATTCAAGATTCTCTTACGGTTAACTTGCAGATTCAGCTGGCAGTTAGGAAGGCAAATGCAATGTTAGCAATCATGTTGAGACGGTGAGAATACAAAGAGAGGGATGTGCTTCTGAGGCTGTATAAGGCTTTGGTCAGACCCCATTTGTAGAATTGTGAGCAGCTTTGAGCCCCGTATCTAAAGAAGGATATGTTGGCCTTGGAGAAGGTCCAGAGGAATTTCACAAAGATGATCCTTAGAATGAAGAGCTTGTCGTATGAGGAATGGTTGATGACTCTGGGTCTGTACTCATTAGAATTTAGAAGGAAGAGGGGGGATCTTATTGAAACTTAAGGATACTGCGAGGCCTGGAAAAAGTGGACATGGAGAGGATGTTTCCACTAGTAGGACAAACTAGAACCACCTCAGGCTAAAGGGACGATCCTTTTAAACAGAGATGAAGAGGAATTTCTTCAGCCAGAGAGTGGTGAATCTGTGGAACTCTTTGCTGCAGAACGCTGTGGAGGCCAGGTCATTGAGTGTTTTTAAGACAGAGATAGGTAGGTTTTTGATTAATAAGGGGATCAAGGGTTATGGGGAAAAGGCAGGTGAATGGGAATAAGATAAATATCAGCCATGATTGAATGGCGGAGCACACTCGATGGGCCGAGTGGCCTAATTCTGATCCTCTGTCTTATGGTCTTATAGCTAAGATTCCAAGATACTTCGGGCCACCTTCCCAGGTCTTCTTTCGATTTGTGTGATTGCTGAAACCAGGATTTCCCAGCATGTATGTGTCTTTTGTCATGGATGCTGAACTATACAAGGGGACATTTTGAAATGTCCCCTTTAACTTAAGATAAAAAAGAACATGTTGATATTGTTCATGGAATCAAAGTAGACTCCCAATTAATATCACAATTTGGAGAAATGTCAACATGATCTGGTTGTCCTGGGAAGAGAAACTAAAATCAAATCCCATTGTAGCAGCCTTGCAGTTTCAACTGCTTTTCTCACAGTGAAAGACAACTGCTCTTTGAAACAAAGCAGTTAGTTCTGTGGGAAACCAAAGTGAACTGTTCCATATTAACAACCAAGCAGGATGCTTGTGAGAATTTGGTTTATGTTTTAAAGAAAGGCACTAGAACAGACTTGGCTGTTGAATATTTAATGAATGGGGATTCATTTTTATGTACTTTGCTAGTGATAATTGGATGCAGAAAACTTGAACAGGGAGTAGAGCGATTGTTGAAGGACATTGGAAGTTTTATCCTGGTGTGGCAGGGAGAGCTGGCAGTGATAGTGGAATTGTTGCTATAATGGTGCATATTTGTCGTAAGTGAAGTGTTCTGTAAAGACATTTTATAAAACAAATCTTGATTTTGCTAGTCAATAAAATGAACGATACCTTCCTTTTCAGTTTGAGATATTAGTTACTTGTCAGTTGATGTTTGGACCTTATATTGAATTTGGTTTGTTGCTATTTATTTTGAAAATCTTAAATCAACCCCATTGGTTTATTTCTGTTATGTTACACTGTGGAGGTGATGTTTCCTCTGTGCAATTTTGGTACTGTCCCAAAGGGGTATACCTCGCCTGTAATCTTAAGTAAGTATGTTTGAGGGAGTCAGAAGTTATTAGTATAGGAAAATTAGAGCAGAATCGGGCACACTCTATTACGAACATTTAACAGGTCTTTATTTTAAAACTGATGACAACCTTTGTAGAATCATAAAATCACTACAGGAGGAGGCCATTCGGCCCATCGAGTCTGCACCGACACCAATCCCATCCAGCGCCAATCCCTGCTGAATTATCCTGCTAATCCCTCTAACCTATCACATCCTGGGGCACTGAGGGTTAATTTAGCATGTCCAATCAGCCTAATCTGCGCATCTTTGGACTGTGGGAGGAAATTAGAGCACCCAGAGGAAACCCACGCAAACATGGGGAGACTGTGCAAACTCCACACAAACAGTGACCCAAGTCGGGAGTCAAATCCAGGTCCCTGGAATTGTGAGGCAGCAGTGCTAACTGCTATGTCACTGTGCCACCCATTACATTATTAAAACAATTAACAAACTGAATAAACTCCTCAATAAAATGCTGTCTGAATAATAAAGACTCATGAATGAATCAAAGGCTTACAAATTCCAATAATTCTCAAAAGGATATATATATATATATACAATCAAGCACTTGTCAAAAGTCTGAAGGTCGTTGCTATTCAGGTCTAACACACCTTCTGAGTTGGTCTATTTTCTGACTGTAAATGTTAAGTTTTATGAAGACATACATTAAACTGCAGGATTGTGTATGAGTGACTCACCTCTACCTCCTTCTGACTGAAGAGGTGGCAAGAATACTCTAACAGATATTTCCCCTTGACTGAGTTTAAATACCTAGAGTTGTCTTTCAGTATTCTTGCAGTTTGAGTGCTTGAGGCTGTCAACAACACTCAAATTTGAAATCAGTTGATCCTGTGTCTTGCTTTAAACTTATTGGTCCAATTCAAAAGCTTGTTTTGCTGTGCTGGAACTCTGGCTGCTAGGCTTTTGACACAGTACTGCAAAATTGGCTTCTGCAACCTGGTTTCTTCAATTTAAAAATCCAAGTACAAATGATTTTTGAAGAAACAATGGTATATGATTTCTTCTTTTGGTTTCAGCATTTCTTTTCAATATTTACATTTGTCCAACACCACATTTTAAACTTTATATATGCAACTTCATATCAGTTAGTCATTTGGGAAATTTGTCACATTATGAAAAGTTATTGTTCCTTATGCGGATTATAACCCTATTATATATCATCCGTAAGCTGATGAAATAAATATAATTAAATAACAAAGGAAACGTACCATTGTTCACCAGTAGAGCAATAGATATTGTTGGGAGGGTGTTGATTACGAAATAGTCTGCCTTAAAGATGTCTTCATAGTCTTCAGTAGATTAATTGTAAGTCTTCATTAACAAGTGGAGCTATTTACAATGTACTGTAAGGGCCAGGTATTATCCTCATGGTTAGACCTCGCACAGTTCTGCTAAACACCACACTCGCTCCAGGGTCTCGATCATGTGCCTTCCTAAATCACCCTGTGGCCATTACTATATTCCATTCCCCATTAGTCCGTTATGTGTCAGACCCATCTGTTACAAGCCCAGTTGATGTTATAACTTCACAGGAAGGTCGCAGAATGGAACCTGGCTCAAACTCTTACTTTTTTTATAAAATGTGGATGTGGAGAAATAGAGTTAGAGGGCTGCCAATTATTTTGTAAAAACAATAAAAAATATTTATTCAACATGAAGTATTTGATTTTAATACAGCACTCCTTCATTCCCTCCCTTATCTTCACAGATGTAAGCATACTTCAAAGGTAACATCCCACTTTGAAAGCAAATGGCTAATACCACTCAATCAATAACCTGTGGATTTATCCTTAAATTCCTGCTGGTTGATTGCCACTTGTGTGTTTTCAAAGTTCACTCTTAAAAAAAACGTGCTTTAAAATTGTCTTTCAAACAATGCTTTCCCTCAGCTGTTTTCATCAAGGATCCACCTCCAGGTTTTCCCAATATCCTTCCAAATGTTGTTTTCTCTCCAGTGTATTACGAAAGATTTCCAACTAGATTGGAAACTAGATTTCTAACTTTCATTTCAGTATTTTCTTTGCCTTGCATTGGCACAGCATCCAAACTGGGACACAAAAACTCATGTACTTAGTCCCTTACTGAATACTATTGTTTCCAAATGCTGGAAATGTGGACACCAAACTTACAGTTGCTTCTGTTTGCTGCCTTTCCCTGAGTCAACTTCACCAGGGTCTGCACTTTCAGCTCTGTCTTTAGCTTCAGTGACAGTAACCCTGCTTCAAAAGCAACTTCCCCTGTTTCTTTAATTTGAGACTTTCTCTTCACTTCTCTAGTTTCTGTAACTAACTGTTTTCTAGATTTCTGGCATATGCCTTCTTTGCCTCTTGCTCCATTGTATGGCTTTTTTTCCAGGAACGTGGCAAGAGATATTCCATTCTTTCCTGCAAAGCCACTCCTATTCTAGCTCCCAGTTAAAACTAAAAAGCTCTTCGCCCTAAAGGTGTGGCTAAGCAACATTACAAACCTTTTCCAGGCTCCTGTTTACTTCTCCTGTCGTAAAATCTCTTGGCACAATTGAAATATTGATTGAACTGTAATCAAACGCCCATACATACAAACGCCGTTACTTAATGTAAGTCTATCTAGAGGACACAAAACTACTAAATTAAACCCACTTAAATATATATCTAATTAAGTAGCTCATTTAAAGTACCTCTTTTGTTCTGATTTTAATACAACACGAATAATAGCCCTTTCCTTTTAAATAATACTGATTAACAAATCAAATCCAATCAAATTTGATTTGTTTCTATCTGGTCCAGTGGTCACTTCACAACATTCGGGCAAATGTAAAAGCATTTCAGTTCTTATTTCACTTTCACAGTTGCTAACATTATTTGGGAAGGAGCTGGTTGTGCTATCTTTATGCAGGATTGTTTTCTAAAATAAGCACTCCTCCCTGTTTTAATTTAAAGTCTATTTATTTACTTTAAATGGCCACAGGGCTCTGGGATGAGGATAGTCCTGCTCCCCCTCAAAACTAATTCCCTTTTCAATGTAATTGCTCACCTACAACAATGTCTTACGCCCGCTGAATGTACAGGGCGATAGTGTGGTGGCAAAACAGCAAGTGCCCAGTGTAATCAAGGGCAAAATTTTACATTGCTCTGATGAATAAATGTTCATGGCATAGAGAGTAACATATTGGCGCCGATAGGAGAATGCCGAGCATTTGAACAGGAATTGGAGTAAGTATAAATGAGTCATTTTCTGCTTGGCCAGATGTAACGAGTGGTGTGCTATAGAGATTAGCCCTAGAGTAGGGAGGTTATGCTTCAGTTACACAGAGCACTGTTGAGGCCACTGAACTGAAGAGGGATCCAGGTGTCTGAATTCATGAATTACAAAAGACTGGAATGCAGGTACAGCAAGTAATTCAGGAAGCTAATAGATGATTATCATTTATTGCGAGAGGAATTGAATATAAAAATAGAGATGCTGTGCTACTTTGGTACAGGACATTGGTGCGACCACATCTGGAATACTGTATATAGTATTGGGCTTAGTCAAATGATCAACTGTGGAGAGCAGGTTTAGATGCAATAAATGCATGCTGGAAGACTGGAGTAATTGCAAACCTTGGTGAGTGCTGTGGTTGTTGGTGATTGCAGCAAATTTGAACCTTAGTGCATGCCATTGTTACCCATCATTATGGTGAATTTGAACCTTGGTTAATGATATTGTTGGGGACCAGACAGGAAACTCCAAGATATGTTATGAAGTTAGTCTAGATCCTAACTTTTCCTCTTGATTTTGACATCCTGATGAACAGAAGGTGTTCTGCTCCAGGTATGATTCAATTGACCGACTGGGAAGTTTTTATCAAAACAAACTTCATTTAAGAGCATTTTATAATGCAGCAATAAGAATTGGCATAAACTTTACCAATTTAAATATGTAAGCATGATAAGTTATAATTCTTAACAGCAGCTCTCTCTATAGTTTCAATTTAAGCCATAGCCCCATAGATATAAACCCCTTCTTCAGAACCTGTTAGTACTAAAAACAGGTATGTTCACATAGATATGAGATTGCTAGCCTTTCAATTCCTCTGGACAGAAATCCAAACAGACACCTCACATACAACCACCTCCAGAGAAAGATTCATCACCAAACAGCAGAATTTGAGAAATAAATTTATTTCCTGGCAGATTCTAGATTCTAAATCCGGAGAGAGAAAGAGAGACACTGTTCTCCAACAACTCCAAGCAGCATCTAAGCTCGATCTTACTGTGTAAGCCTAGCTTCACCCAATCACCTAACTTTTCTGTCAGTCAGCCGAATTGAGCCCTACTCTGAAACTCCCCTGCGGAAAACACTAAAATAACAGAACAGTACTAGCCCGGATTAAAATAAACTTTCTAGCTAATAGGACCAATTATGGTGCTGCAGGAACAATACAGGACTGCCGGATACAGACCCCATGTAGTCTTGAAAAACAATCCTGCACAAGGTACATGACTTGGTGAATGCTATAGTTGCATGTGATTCTGGCAAAAGGTTGTTGAATGCCACGGCTGCTTTTGTTTATGATGCCAGAAGTTCCAGGGTCCAATTCACATTGAGGTCTTAAAATGTTCCTTGGCCAACATGTATTCATCAGTTGACATCACTAGTGGCTGACTAGCTGACTTCATCTCATTGCCAACTTGTGGGACCTCATTGTGTGTAATTTGGTCACTGTTTTCGACAAGAAGACAGAAAAGTGACAATATTTCAAAAACATTTCAATCGCTGTGAAGTATCTTTGCAGTAGCTGTTAGGTAAACCCCATGCCTTAATTCTTCCCATCTTCTAATCACCTTTAACCATCTCTTCAGAAATTTTCTAGTTTATTCTTAGTAATTGGAATAATTGCGAGCAATTGCAAGATTGATGTTACATTATTTTGCACTGTTGAATTAACTGGTGTTCCTGTTATCCAGCACAATTTGTGAAGGGACATGCAAGGACTGATCGTTGTGTGAGTCATTGCCCATGGAGTTTTTGTCCAGGCCTAACTTTGACCGAAATGTCTTGCAAAACAGAAAGTAGATCACTGGATCTAAGCAGGCGTTAAGTGTTGCCAGCACATTCGCCAATTCTTTAAAGTGGAAGAGAGACTTTTGCCAGAAACACCCAGTGATGATATTAACCTGAGTTAGAATGTAAGGAAGCCTCGCGATGTGGTAGGGAACAAAACACACCACAAAGACAGCAAGGAGGATTAGAATGTTGTTCTTTGCCTTGGCTTGCTTTCTGAGGGAGCTTGCCGATGGGGATTTGTCAAGACGTTTTGCAGCTTGAAAGTAAAAGAAGCAAAGCGCTATCAACACACAGAGAAACAGAAATGTGCAACCAACGTGGAGGATTATATGCCAGTGAACTCCTGAACCACTTCTAAATCCTAAGCATGTTTCTTTTGTTTTATTCTGGGGTGGCTTTTCCCCTGTCAGCAACATGTATGAAGTTCCAAGGCTGAGAAGAACACACCAGGTTCCGACGGAGACAATTTTTGCAGCTTTGAGAGTTTGAAATGAATGTATTTTGAACGGTTTGACAATTTTCAGGTATCTGGTGGCCGCAATGTATCCCAGGAAGAGAATGCTTGAATACATGTTCAAATAGAGGATGCATGTTGTGTAACTGCAGTAGATTTTTCTCATTATTGTGAAGTCCAGTTTCTTCTCTGCGCCAATTCTTATCGGCAGTGAGAGGACCAGCATTAAATCGGCTGCGACCAGACTCTTTAAGTAGATGGTGACACTGTTGCTGTTGGGAACGTGACAGAAGTACACCCAGAAAGCCAGGCTGTTGAGAATGATTCCAACGAGAAATATTAGCGAGTAGGCAACAATGGTAAAAATTGCCAAGCCGTCAGACGAAAACTGGCAAGTGGTGTTGCCGGGGGAGTTTGTGCTTGTAACAGTCTTGATACGTTGTGTCGGATCAGCCATCAATACGTCTGAAAGTTAGAATAGAATATGTTATTTTTCTCGAAACATTTCACAAAATGACTTGTTGAGAGACTATCCTTGAGAGACTATCCTTGGCGGTGGCACGGTAGCACAGTGGTTAGCACTGCTGCTTCACAGCTCCAAGGACCTGGGTTTGATTTCCAGCTCGGGTAACTGTCTGCACATTCCCCTCGCATCTGCATGGGTTTCCTCCCGGTGCTCCGGTTCCCTCCCATCATCCAAAGATGTGCGGGTTAGGTTGATTGGCCATGCTAAGATTGCCCCTTAGTGTCCTGAGATGCTTGGATTAGCGGGTAAAATATGTAGGGATATGGAAGTAGGGCCTGGGTGGGATTGTGATCGGTGCAGACTCGATGGGCCGAAGGGCCTCTTTCTGCACTGTAGGGTTCTATGATTCTATGAGAAGCAGGAAGTGCTGGTGTCAGGGATCCAGTATTTTATTTTAATGATTATTGTTTGTTGGAAGTTTGTAAATATATTTTACAGGCATTATGATATGTTAGAAATGCAACAGCAGATCGTGACAATGGAGTTGATGTGCTTTGCGAGAAAGCAAACAAGTTTTACATTTCTTTGTTAGCGTCACAAATAAGTTTACATAAATACTCCAATGAAGTTACTGTGAAAATCCCCTAGTTGCCACAATCTGTCCTCATGAGACGGAATTTACCACTGCCTATATTTAACCAGAATCTTTTGACGTAAAAAAATGCTGCCACACATAATAAAGGATGTAACTACGCTTTGAAGACTTTGTGTATGTTCTTCTTGAAAGACAGAACTTGCATTTATGTAGCACCTATCATAAATTCAGTTCTCCCATATCCATTCCTGGCTAATGAAGTAGTTTTGAAGCGTAGTCATTGTTGTGACATCTGAAATGTGAGAACAAAATATTTGGCACTGAAGGTAGTGCTTTCAATGTATCAGTGAGAATCCTCTGAATCCAGTGTTTTGGATTCTGGAAATATATCATAGTTGTTCACCTATCTAATTACCAGCTTTGAATCGGTAAATGTAACAAATGTATGAGGGGAAACTACGTTGGTTTGATCATCAGTTGATGACTTGGTCTCATTTTGTGCTATCTGCTGGTCTTCTTGTGTAGAAAAATCTTCAAATGTTGGAAATATTAAACAAAGCCATGAATGCCCATATTATGTGAACTTCAACCATTAGCCGTTCTTACCCCATTTCATTTCATGTTATTCACCTTGCACTGAACCTGTTTTATCTTCTAGGCCTAAGAAACAATTCATACTATTACACTTCAAGGGACAGCTTCAAAATAAAGGGGGGGGGGGGGTGGTGGTTGGAGGGTGCAGTTTAGATCAGAGTTGAGGAGGAACTTCTTCACTCAAAGGGTGGTGAGTCTCTGGAATTCTCTGCCCATTGAAGTGGTGGAGGCTACCTTGTCGAATATATTTAAGTCACGGGTAGATAGATTTCTGATAGGCAAGGGAATTAAGGGTTTTGGGGAGAAAGCGGGAAAGTGGAACTGATCCATTTCAGATCAGCCATGATCTTATTGAATGGCGGGGCAGGCTCGAAGGGCTAGATGGCCTACTCCTGCTCCTATTTCTTATATTCTCAAAGATAAAACAGGCGTGTTTTTTCAGCACATTCTTTCTTCCTCCCCATGACCCGCTGATTTTGTAATTGTTTGTCTGTGATGAAACAAAATTATTTTGAAGTTATGTGTCGGGTTAAAGTGTACACGGAGAAAAGTGCTTTCAGGATGTGTATGACACAGCCCAAGCAGATGTTTCACAACTTAGGTCAGGGAGTTACACAACTTATCCTTCTGATCTGGTCATTGCTTCTTGTACTGAACACTAGATTCATAACTGAACATTTAGCAGAGAAAGATAGGAAGATGTTAAGACTCTAGTGCAGTTATTTGATCAAGTTTTGCTTTGAAACTGTGGTCCTGAAACTTAATTTCCAAAGCCTCCTTATGTTAAAACAATTTTCCGGTGACTTTCTCTTGTTGTTTTGCCCCCATGAGTTCAAAATCACCCGAGATTATGTACTTAACTTTCTGGAGTGGGACTTGTGCCATATAGAGACCTCCCGTCTCTAACGCGAGGGCTCTAACACAGTGCCAAGGTGGACTCCTTGTTGCTGTAGAACTCACTAACCATAGATTCCTCCACCTGGGAGGGAAGATTCCTTTAATGATAAAGACCTGGTAAGATTCTGCACCCATTTAGAAGAGTTAATCTACGCTGAAACTTCCCTCACAATGTTTAAACAGTGTCAAACCTAAATGTGAGACAATAAAACCAAGTGCAATGATAACTGACGTGGTTAGATTAATTGGTTATGTGCAACTCTTGGAGTTTACTTAGAGTTGTTCAAAATATCTGATGACCACATATATATAAGAACATAAGAAATAGGAGCAGGAGTAGGCCATCAAGCCCTTCGAGCCTGCCCTGCCATTCAATAAGATCATGGCTGATCTGTCGTGGCTCAGTTCCACATTCCCGCCCTCTCCCCATAACCCTCAATCCCCTCTCTTATCAAAAACCCATCAACCTGCGTCTTAAAAATATTTAGCGAGGCAGCCTCCACCACTTCAACGGGCAGAGAATTCCAGAGATTCACCACCCTTTGAGTGAAGAAGTTCCTCCTCAACTCCGTTCTAAACCGCCCCCCCTTTATCTTGAGGCTGTGCCCCCTCGTCCTACTATCCTTTCTGAGCGGGAAGAGTCTCTCCACCTCTATCCTATCCATCCCATTCATCATCTTATACGTCTCAATGAGATCTCCCCTCATTCTTCTAAACTCTAACGAGTACAAGCCTAGTTTATTCAGCCTCTCCTCATAGCTCAACCCCCTCAACTCCGGCATCAGCCTAGTAAACCTCCTCTGCACTCCCTCCAAGGCCAAAATATCCTTGCGTAAGTACGGCGCCCAAAACTGCACACAGTACTCCAGCTGCGGCCTCACCAATGCCCTACACAGCCGCAGCAAGACCTCTCTACTTTTATATTCAATCCCCCTCGCTATGAAGGCCAGCATCCCATTAGCCTTCCTGACCACCTGCTGCACCTGCAAGCTGGGTTTTTGCGACTCATGCACAAGGACCCCGAGGTCCCTCTGCACCGTCGCCTGCTGCAGTTTTTCTCCACGTAAGTAATAATCCTTCCTACCATTATTCTTACCAAAGTGGACCACCTCGCACTTGCCAACATTAAATTCCATTTGCCATTTCCTGGCCCATTCGCCCAGCCTATCTAGATCCTTCTGCAGACTCTCCACACCCTCCGCGCAATTTGCCGTTCCCCCAATCTTGGTGTTATCAGCAAATTTCGACACCATACACTTGGTTCCCTCCTCCAGATCATCGATATAAATGGTAAATAGCTGAGGCCCCAGCACCGACACCTGGGGCACTCCACTAGTCACCATCCGCCAATCCGAATAGCACCCATTGACCCCCACTCTCTCCCACAAACACACAAGAAAAATCACCTGCCTGACCAGAGTGTTTGTTGAGGTATTCCTCAGTGCCTGTAGGATCAAGATGTCCTGCAGCGATACTGGACCGAACGTGCATGTGTATTTCTTTTTAGTTCTTATGATGTTGATCAACTGATGTGTTCATCATTTCCTCTAACCAGAAATGGTAGGTCTTGAGCCAATTAGTTTAACTTGGACCAGCATCGTGATTCTGAGAAATAGTGATATTAAACAGGAAACAGGGTGTTTCTTTTCTTTTCATGGAATGCGAGCACTGCTCTTCAGACCAGGTGTTCCTTTCACCAGAATTAGGAAGTGGTGGCATGAATATTCAATGTTCGACTCCAATCAGCATGTTGTCTTTAAGTAATACTGATGTACAACAGCAAATAAGGCATTCGATTTGAAGCTCTAACTATGCATTTTATGGTTTCCTTGTGTGTATGCGGGTGGGGGGGGGAGGTGTGTGTGTGTGTGTGTGTGTGTGTGTGTGTGTGTGTGTGTGTGTGTGTGTGTGTGTGTGTGTGTGTGTGTGTGTGTGCGCACACGCGCGCATGCATGTGAGCATAGTGTGTGCATGTCTGTATGTACTTCCCCATATCACAGCTCAGCATCAAGCATTTGATTGTCAGAATGAAACTTACACAGCAAACTGGCCAATGTTGGTTAGTCTACAACAGAAACAGAGAATGTTGGAAGATCTCAGCAGGCCTGACAGCATCTGCGGTTCTTATATTTGGCAGTGGGCCCAGCCACATTGCCACTGGAATTGAGTAGAACTGGACTGTTCCTGGTGATATTTGTGCCTGGGACTGGAGTCCCTGGGCCCCTGTGGTTCTCTGCCCCTCCCTGGAATTGTTCCTCATTCTCTTATGTTACAACCGTAGTATTCCGACAGTGCAGAATGATTTATTCAGCCCCTTGGCTCTGCACTGACACTCCAAAAGGGCTTCCCATCCAGATCCTCCTCACTGCCCTATCCCGTAACCCCGCACATTTACCATGGCTAATCCATCCAACCTACACATCCCTGGACACAAAGGGGCAGTTTTCTGTGACCAAGCCACCTAAACTATTGGGAGCAGCACAGTGGTTAGCACTGCTGCCTCACAGCGGCAGGGACCCAGGTTCAACTCCCAGCGTAGTGTCTGTGTGGAATTTACAGAATCTAGCTGTGTCAGCATGGGTTTCCTTCGGGCGTTCCGGTTTCCCCTCTCAGTCCAAAGATGTGCGGGTTAGGTGGATTGACCTACTGATGACATGTCCAAGCTGGGGATTAGCCATGCTAAATTGCCCTTTAGTGTCAGGGGGGGCTAGCTAGGGTAAGTGCATGAGGTTATGAGGATAGGGCCTGAGTATGATTTTGGTTGGTGCAGATGCAATGGACCGAATGGACTCCTTCTACACTATAGGGTTCTGTAGGATTCTATCACAATCTTTGGGCTATGGGAAGAAATTAGAGTAGCTGGAGGAAACCCACGCAAACATGGGGAGAACGTGCGATCTCCACGCAAACGGTCACCCGTGGCCGGGATTGAACCTGGGTATCTGATGTGTGAGATAGGAATGCTAACCACCGTGTTACTCTTGCTGCCTGTGTTTAGAGAGGAAGCAGAAGTTTACAAGTGTAGAAAATAGATTGTGTGGGGAAGAGGAATGGACACCATTTTGTGGAGCTTGACTGAGACATGGGAGTGCAATGGAACACAGACGAGGTTGTGTGAGGGTTGGGGAGATAGTGAGAAGGTGTCTGGATGGAGGGGAATGAGAGGAACTGCAAACTATGTTGGTCTGAGTTGTATTATATAGGACAATGCTGGGGAGCGCATTGTGTGGGGTTTGGCAGCTGCAAAGTGTTTTGGTGCCTTACCACCTACCTGAGGTCCATAGAACCATGGAAAATTACAGCTCAGAAACAGGCCTTTTGGCTCTTCTTGTCTGTGCCGAACCATTTTTTTGCCTAGTCCCACTGACCTGCACCTGGACCATATCACTCCACACCCCTCTCATCCATGTACCTGTCCAAGGTCCTTTCACAACATTGCTTTTAGGTTCAAAAGATTATGCTCCTTCTGCAGACATCTCCCAGATTTTTTCATACGCACCTACTTGATTGGAGAAGCTGGTCTCATCTTTCCCAGTGACTGGAGGGGAAACCTCTTTGCATTCTATGCATCCTTCAGCAGACCCTCCTGTTAGGATTAGAGTCATAGAAGTTTACAGCATGGAAACAGGCCCTTCGGTCCAACTTGTCCGTGCCACTCTTTTTTTTAACGATTAAGCTAGTCCCAATTGCCCATGTTTGGCCCACATCCCTCGATGCCCATTTTACTTGTATAACTGTCTAAACACTTTTTAAAAGACAAAATTATGCTTGCCTCTACTACCACTGCACGGGACAGCATGGTAGCACAGTGGTTAGCACTGCTGCTTTACAGAACCAAGGACCCGGGTTTGATTCCCGGCTTGGGTCACTGTCTGCGTTGAGTTTGCACGTTCTTCCAGTGCCTGCGTGGGTTTCCTCCGGGTGCTTTGGTTTCCTCCCACATTCAGAAAGACGTGCTGGTTAGGTGCATTGACCTGAACAGGTACCGGACTGTGGCAACTCGGGGAATTTCACAGTAACTTGATTGCAGTGTTAATGTAAGCCTCACTTGTGATTAATAAATAAACTTTATTTATTTACCTCTGGCAGCTTGTCCCAGACACTCATCACCCTTTGTGTGAAAAAATTACTCCTCTGGATCCTTTTGTATCTCTCCCCTCTCACCTTAAACCTATGCCCTCTAGTTTTAGACTCCCCTACCTTTGGGAAAAGATATTTACTATCTAGCTGATCTATGCCCCGATAGTTGACCTATTCCTGGATGCTCGGGAGCACCCTTCCCTGGATTCCTTCATTCTCCTAGATTGCTTAAACCAATGGAATCAGTGTGGCCTGGGGGAGGGTTTTCTGGCCTCTCCACCATGTGTTTCTTGCGGTGGGAAGAGTCGTGCCGTTCGCCGGTGGCGAGATCTCCTGGTCCATTTCCTGTCAATCAGATCTCCCTTTGACTACACCTCATGCGCCAGGAAACCTACAGTGTGGGCGTGTCAGCGATGGGTCAGTAGATCCTGCCGACGTGAACAGCCGGAAAATCCCGGCCGATATCAGGATTTCCCCCAGCAGGGTTGGCTATATTTGTATCTGTTGTCAAAACATCGATGTCCCCTTTACGCTAAGGTAAGACAGCGCATTTTGAAAGTCGACGCGAGGTCTCGGTGAGGCGCAATGTCAGCGTCAGTTTCTGATAAACACCAGAAATGCCAAAGCGACCTGCCCATTTTGGGGAGAGAGAGGCTAAAATAGAAATCAGTTGGAAAAATGTGGCAGTTTTCACTCATTACCTTATGGAATATAACAGCCGCTGTCTGGGATGCTGAAACAAAGCAGCTACTTCTGTGAGGAATCAGGGGTGGACTGTGTCAAGTTCGCAACCAAGCAGGATGTTTGTGAAAGTTTGGAATGAAAGAGAATAGAGCAGACTCGGCTTTTGAAGGTTTGACGACTGGTCAGCCACCTTAAATGTGCCTTGCTAATGACAATGAAATCCTGGAAACCTGAGCAGAGAGTCGAGCAATTGTTGAACCACAGTGATAGTTTTGACCTGGCAGGATGAAATGCTCCTCGGCTGGAGAGCTAGTGGTGAGTGTGGGACTGTAATGCTACAAAGTGTAATGCTACGTATCTTTCATAAATGAGGTGATGCATAAAGGCTTTTCACAAAACATTGGTTGTATTAGTTTGTAAATGTGAAAGGTTAGCACCGCTGCCTCACGGCACCAGTGACCCCGGTTCAATTCCTGGTTTGGGTCACTGCCTGTGCGAAGTTTGCAGGTTCTCCCCGTGTCTGCATGGGTTTCCTCCGGGTACTCCAGTTTCTTCCCGCAGTCCAAAAGGCATGTTGGCTACGTGCATTTTCAACCCTGTCGTGTATCCTTAAAGTTTATTTATCAGTCGCAAGTAAGGCTTACATTAACCCTATAATGAAGTTACTGTGAAATTCCCTTAGTCACCACATTCCGGCACCTGTTCTGGTCAATGCTCCTAACCAGCACGTCTTTCAGACTGTGGGAGGAAACCAGAGCACCCGGAGGAAACCCGTGCAGGAAAATGTGCAGACTCTGCACAGGCAGTGAACCGAGCTGGGTATCGAACCCCGGGTCCCTGGTGCTGCCAGGCAGCAGTGTTAACCACTGTACCATTGTGCAACCCATATCATCCCTAGGCGAAGGATTGATGCAATGCAAATAACAATGGATGCGTACCATTGTTTGCCAACAGGGCAGTATAAATAACAACCCTTTCCTTTCGAATGATGTTACATAATTTTATTCAAGTGTTTAATTGCATTTGATTTATTTCCTTCCATTTAATCCAATGGTCACTTCACCACGAGTGAGCAAAATGAAAGATCATTCTGGTTCTTGTTTCACATTCAGATGTGCTAATGTTGCTTACGAGGTAGCTGGTTATGCTCTCTTTTATGGAGGGTTTTTTTCCTAAAATGAGAACTCCTCCCTGTTTTAATTCGAAGACTATCTGCTTATTTTGAATGGTTGGGGGTCTCCAGGGTGGGGATCAATTCTGTTGAGCTGTAAAACTCTCTTGTCAGTGTAAGTGTTCACACGCACCATTGTTCAACTTCCACTAACTGTACAGGACAATTAGCAAGTTGATAAAACTGCAGGTATGCGATATAATCAAGTGTGGAAGTTCACATCCCCTCCCCCCCACCCACCGCCCTGGGTTCTTGTTGGGTGGGCGGTGGGGGGGGAGGGGGAACTGTAAAATTTATTGGATGGTCTTCCCACTGGGGGCTCTGAGCCACCTGGCCTCCTTGCAATTTTGCTTTGGGATGCTGAGGCTTATTACAGCCCACCTGCCATTGCCTCAATGGAGGCCCTTAATAATATCCAGTTACTGACCAGCTAAGGAGCATTTCCTTCTCACCATCAGTTTTCAAGTTGAGTTCAGTGGCAGGGGTGAAGCATGTAAAGTAACCCAGTTCAGGCCTTGTGCGGGAAGCCGAGGCGGGGGGGTGGTGGAATAGAGATAGATGCCTCCATTGGCAGCTTCTTTGCCCCGTTCCTGCCACCTACAAAAAGGACTGGCTCCCTCGGGACCACCCTCTCTGTCAGCCTCGCTGGCGACACTCCCAGCCCCTTGCCCTTACGTCGCAGCCCCACCTGCCAACCTGCGATGAGAAAGCCAACCTCGTCCTGAACTCTTGGGACTGAGGCTCTGGCCACTGTTTGCAGTCTCCGTCTTGTCTCCTTCAATGCAGGGACTCAAGCTAATCAGGTTGGTTAAAGGCTATGGGGTGGCCTATGAATTGGCGGGGATGTGTTTGCCACCATCTTCTGGGATGGTGGGAAGGTAAATTCCACCATCAGAAAAATTCTGTCTTCAAAAAATGTTTCTGATCCTTGCTGCGCTCCCTCACTTCCAATTTTCTGAGCACCTAAGTGAACACATTGATCTAAAATGGTCTCTGTCATTCTCTAGGCTATTAAGGAAATGTCTCATTTCGATTATTGAACCAACATGGGGTGGCACAGTGACACAGTGGTTACCACTGCTGCCTTACATCAGCAGGGGCCCAGGTCCAATTCCGGGCTTGGCGTCACTGTCTGCGCAGATTCTACAAGCTCTCCCGGTGTCTGCGTGAGTTTCCTCCAAGTGGAAGGGCTTCTGGGGTGTGGCTGCAAGTTTCCTCCCACAGTCCAAAGATGTGCAGGTTAGGTTGATTGGCCATGCTAAATTGACCTGAGTGTCAGAGCGATTATCAGGGTAAAGATGTGGAGTTATGGGAATAGGGCCTGGACAGGATTGTGGCCGGTGCAGACTTGATGGGCCGAATGGCCTCCTTCTGCACTGTAGGGAATCTGTGATTCTATGAACATTGTGTGTGTGTGTGTGTGTGTGTGTGTGTGTGTGTGTGTGTGTGTGTGTGTGTGTGTAACATGGCCATGTTATATGTTACATAACCGTCAACAGTGGGACACAATGAAGCGTTAATTTTCCTCTCAGAATTCTTTAGTTTATATCAAAACCAGGAGTGTTTCCTCCCACAGTCCAAAGATGTGTAGGTTAGGGGGTCAGTGGGATAAATATATGGGGATGGGGCCTGGGGGGGGAGAGTTGGTGCAGACTTGATGGGCTGAATGGGCTCCGTCTGCCCTGTTGGGATTCCATGATTAATATTGCACTGTTTTAGAGTTCCTTTTTATGCTTACATTTTTTTACTGCAAATTATGAAAATTATAAACTATCCGCGTGTAGGCATTTCACACTTTTAGCTGTTTAATTGCAAATGTGGGTGTTGCTTACCTATGAGATGCCTCTCTATTTTTGACTCTCTGTCTCTCCGTGTTTTCATGATTCTGCCACCAGAATGAGAGCGTGAGTCACAGATATCTAGTGCATGGATGGTTACTTAGATTCTAATCTCCTGCAAAGTACATAACGAGTTATTCAATGCCAAGGTTGATGACAATGCCAAGATTGCGAAAGGGTTGAGAGTGTTTGATTTGGTTACTCGTCCTCTTGCTGCAAAGCACTTAGTTTCTTAATCTGAATGTACTGAAGCTTTCCACTTCCTGCAGAGTTCTGAGCAGTAGACAGATAACCAAAGAAAAAAAAACCCTGAAGCTTTTAATAGCTGCAGGTCAGGGCGGTTTCCACTTTCCTGATGAGAGCTGTGGTCAATTAACTCTGTACAAACTCTTGGCCAAATGATCAGCTGTGGAGAGCAAGTCTAGATGCAGTAAATTCATGCTGAAAGACTTAGTATTATGGTCAGTTTGAGCCTTGGGGAATGCTGTAGTTTCTGGTGATTACGATGCCAGAGCTTCTGGGGTGTGGCTCAAATTGGGATCTTAAAAGTCTTCCGTGGTCAACATGTGTCACTTAGCTGCCATCGCCAGAGGCTGACTAACATAATTCATCTCGTTGTTGGTTTGGGGGAATCTCATTGTGTGCAATTTGGTCACCGTGTTTTGACAAAATGACAAAAATGTGCCAATATTTTCAAAGCGTTTCAATTGCTGTGAAGTACTTTTGCAGCTGTTCTTAGATAAATTCACTGGCCTGAATTTTCCAATGACGCCAGCGGGATTTTCCCATCCTGCATCAGTTAATGGAGATTTGGTTTGTCTCCGAATTCTCTGTTTTGGCTGCAGTGGGAGCGTGGCGTGAAGGGCCAATGTCTTCATTTTTCCCATGTCTGAATTTTTAAAAATTTCTCTTCAGAAATTTTCTATTTCGTTTTTAGTAATTGGAATAATTGTGAGTAATGGCAGGGTCAAGCTGATCTGGCGAGATTGACGTTACATTCTTTCACACTATTGAATTGCCAACTGTTGGTTCGTCGAGTATCGTTTGTGAAGCATTAGCATGTAATGACTGATCATTGTGTGCATCTTTGTCATTGGAGCTTTTGTCCAGGCCCAACTTTGAGCGAAATGCCTTGCAAAACAGAAAGTAGATCACTGGATCAACACAGGCATTAAGCGAGGACAGCACAATGGCAGATTCCTTAAAGTGATAGAGAGTCTTTTTCCAAAAGCACCCAGCGATGACATCAATCTGGCTTAAAATGTAAGGAAGCCTCGCGATGTGGTAGGGAACAAAACACACCACAAAGACAGCAAGAAGGATTAGAATATTGTTCTTTGCCTTGGCTTGCTTTCTGAGGGAGTTTGGAGATGGGGATTTGTCAAGACGTTTTGCAGTTTGAAAGTAAAAGAAGCAAAGTGCTATCAACACACAGAGAAACAGAAACGTGCAACCAACGTGGAGGGTTATATGCCATTGAACTCCTGAACCACTTCTAAGTTCTAAGCATGTTTCTTTTGTTCTATTCTGTGGTTGCTTTTTTTCTGTTAGCAACATGTATGAAGTTCCAAGGCTGAGAAGAACACACCAGGTTCCGACGGAGACAATTCTTGCAGACTTGAGAGTCTGATATGCATAGCTTTTGAGTGGTTTGACAATTTTCAGGTATCTGGTGGCCGCAATGTATCCCAGGAAGAGAATGCTTGAATACATGTTCAAATAGAAGACGCATGTTGTAAAATTGCAGTAGATCTTTCTCATTATTGTGGAGCCTATCTTGTTCTCGCCGATGATTCTTATTGGCAGTGAGAGAACCAGCATTAAGTCGGCTACCACCAAGTTCTTTAAGTAGACGGTGATGCTGTTGCTGCTGGGAACATGACAGAAGTACACCCAGAAAGCCAGGCTGTTGAGAATGATTCCAACGACACAAATTAATGAATAGGCAGTAATGATAAAACTAACCAATCCATGAGAGGAAATCTGGCAAGTGGCGTTGCTGGGGGAATTTGTGTTTGTAACAATCTCGATACGTTGTGTCGGATCAGCCATCAATACGTCTGAAAGTTAGAAAAGAATACGTTATTTTTCTAGAACCATTTCACACGATGATTCGTTAAAAGAGACAATTCTGGAGAAGCAGGAAGTGCTGGGGTCAGGTATTCAGTATGTCCACTGACGCGGCACAGTGGTTAGCATTGCTACCTCCCAGCGCCTGGGACCTGGTTTCGATTCCCAGTTTGGATCACTGTCCGTGCGGAGTCTGCACATTCTCCCTGCGTAGGTTTCCTCTGGCTGCTGTGTCCAAAGAACATGGTGGTTAGGTCCATTGGCCATGCTAAATCAACCCTCAGTGTACCCGAACAGGCCCCAGAGCGTGGTGACTAGGGGACTTTCACAGTAACTTCATTGTAGTGTTAATGCAAACCAACTTGTGACACTAATAAAGAAAACTTTAAATAAACTTTAAAGAATAATTATTCTGTGATAAAGTTTGTCAGTATGTTTTGCATCTATTTTGAAATGTTAGAATTGCAACAGCAGATAACGACAACGGACTTGATGAGAAAGGAAGTTAGCTCTGCCCCTTTTTAGCAAGAAACCTTTGAAATAACAAATTCTGCAATGCTGATGTAAAAGTATTCAGAACTTGGTGTTTATTCTTTATGAAAGAGTGAACTTGCATTGTTTATAGCACCTATTTTAAATTTGCGTGGTCCCAAAGATTTTTACACTGAATGAAGTACTATTGAAATGTAAAAGGTCATAAGTCCCAGATAACCATAAACTCCCATCAAAGGGAAGAGCTGACTGTTGGTGATTTAACCCAAGGATCACCACACCGCAGGTGAGTGGCTAAAACTAGAATCAGAGGGCACAACCTCAAGCTGAAAGGGACAATTCTTTAAAACAGAGATGAGGAGGAATTTCTTCAGCCAGAGAGTGGTGAATTTGTGAAACTCTTTGCCGCAGAAGGCTGTAGAGGTCAGGTCATTGAGTTTCTTTAAGACAGAGATACATAAGTTCTTGATTAATAAGGGGATCGGGGTTATGGGGAAAAGGCAGGAGAATGGGGACGAGAAAGATATCAACCCTAATTGAATGGTGGAGCAGACTCAATGGGCTGACTGGCCTAATTCTGCTCCTGTGTCTTATGGTCTTATGGTGGGGTCTTCATGAAACACTGTGGCTTGTTTGGAAATTAAACTTGTGCTATCGGTGTTGCTGGACTGAGCTAACTGTGGTCACTATTGCAAGTAGGAAGCACAAGATCAGTTTAAGTTTATTTATTAGTGTCACAAATAAGGCTTACATTAACAATGCAATGAAGTTACTGTGAAAATCCCCTAGTAGCCACACTCTGGCACCTGTTCTGGTACATTGAGGGAGAATTTAGTATGGCCAACGCACCCAACTAGCACTTTCAGACTGTGGGAAGAAACCGGAGCGCCTGGAGGAAACCCACGCAGGCACACGAAGAGCGTGCAAATTCCATGAAGACGGTGATCAAAGCCAGGAATTGAACCCGGGTCCCCGGCGCTGAGAGGCAGCAGCGTTAGTCACCCTGCCACCTATCAATGTCCTGCAAATATTAATTCATTCGACACATTAATGTGAAATACTCTGGATCTAATGTTTTAGATTCTGGCAAATGAATCATAGTTATTAATTACAAATTCATTAATTCATTACAAATTGTGAATAGTAAATGTCACAAAATATATGTGGGAAAGAAACTTTCCACTTTTTAGAATCTGAATGCATAATCTAACCTTCCTGCTATCTGTTGGTCATTTTGTTTAAAGAAACATCAAATTTTGGAGATTGCATCAGCAATTACAATGTGGCTAGTACCTGGTTCCCCAGGAAGAGAGTTGCACAACTGATTCTTCTAATTTTGTGCAAATGTATTTCCCCAGAACTGGTCATTGTTTCTCGTACTGAATGCTACATTTGTTACTGAGAAATTAAGAGAGAAAGATGGAAAGATGTACTGTTTGGTGGCATTTATTTAACAAACTTCAGTTTAAAACCACGGCATAAAGTTTCTTTCTTAAAATTTATTTTACAGAACATGCTTCTGTTGAAACAAAAGTTAATACTTGCATTTCTCTGGTGACTTTCACTTCTGTACTTTCGTCCCGTGAGTGAAAAAATGACCCGAGATTATGTACTCAAGTTTCTGGAATGAGTATTGTGCCGAATACAGACCTCCTGTCCTTAATGCGAGGGCCACCCTGCCAAGCCTTGTTACTGTAGAACTAACTAACCATAGATTTCTCCACCTCAGGGGGTGGATTTCTTTAATGGCAAAGACCTAATATAATTCCATACATGTTTAAAAGAGTTAATCTACGCTGAGACTTCTCTCACAATGTTCAAACAGTAACAAGTCTAAATGCCTGAGTGCAGTGATCACTGACGTGCTTAGATTGATTGGTTGTGTGCAACTCTTTGAGTTCACTCCTTATTTAGATTTAGTTCACTCTGTCTGATTTAAAATTCTCTTAATTATCTTCTAATGCAAAAAAAAACACATTGAGGTGAAAAACTTTCCTGGAGAAACAGGGATCAAATTTTGAAAGAGTAACCAGTCTCAACATAGCACTCACAGTCACAGTATATAACATTCCACAAACAAAAGAAAAATCATCTACCTGATTAGATGTTCTTGATCTGGTATTTACTCTGTGTCTGTCAGAGCAAGAGCTCGCGCAGAGATACTGGGCTGAACTTGTTTGCACTAAATTTTTTTTCTTAAACCTCATGATATTCCTGGCGAATGCGTGCTGTTCTGCATTTCCTTCAACCAGAAGCAGTAAGTAGCGAAATGAATAGTCAAAACGTCAAAGGTTAAGCTCAGATCAGTATTGTGACTTAAGGTAATAATGTTGTACAACAGGAAATAGGGTATTCAATTTAAGGATTTAACTCTACATTGTATAGCTTCCTTGTGTGGTGTGGTGTGGTGTTGTGTGGTTTGTATGTATTTCTATGCATAACATATTACGCCTCGGGTTTAAACTTTTGATTTAAAAAATTCCCTATGTCACTTTATTTAGATGTATGGAGAGTTTGCCTTGCTGCTTCAATCAGTGTCACCATCACTAGCCTAAACTTTGCAGTTTCAGAGAATTATAGAATCCTAGATAGGGTTGGGGTCTGGGTGGGATTGTGGTCAGTGCAGTTCTAGGAGGGGTGGGGGGAGGGTTTCCCATCCTGCCAGCCATGGGAATCGTAGTGGGTTGTGGGGGTGGGGGGGGGGGGGGGGGGGGGGGGCGATTTTCCGGTTTTGGGGCAAGCGCGGCCAGGAAGTGTTCATTTGATAAGGAGGCAATGGGGAAGGTGTGACACGTGTTCTCAAGGATGATACCAGAACTGAGGATGATTGTTGTCAGTCGTCCCTTGATTTGACGATGAGGCCTTCCCTGGGTTACGAGCTCCTGTCATGGATCTTGACGGCACTGAACGGGCGGATTCTCGGTCTGCAGATTTTTGGGAACATGGTACATCAGGAAGTGGAATTTAGTGTGCCGGATTTCCGTCCTTCCTTCCTTTCTTTCCCTTCTGCCTCATCATTAAGGTATTTGGAAATGAAACATGACACCGCTTGGCGGACAAGTTATCACCATTTGGAGTGATTGGTAGCAAGCTCCTCCCAGTCATTAATGCCAATGCTGGTGGACTTCAAGGGAAGTTTCAGAGTACCTTTGAAACATTTTCTTTGTCCTCTTCTGGAACCCTGGTCTTTGACGGTTGGGGGAAAACAGGATCTGCAAGGGGAGAAGCCTCTGGACACATTGTGCAATCCATTGAGGTTCATTTCAGTTGGGGTTTTTGATTAACTGCTTGTGGAACTGGAGCTTGTTTGATGATCCTGCCTTTGCATCAGGAGGCTGCATGGCTGATGGAATTTATCTGGCACCCTTATGTGTCACCGAGGAATGTGAAACTTTTGTTGACTTGCGGGGATCTTGTTTATCAAACGCTAATTGTTGTAGTCTGGGGAAAGCTGAGCTGGGTGTAGCTGATCTGACAGCGTCCACCCATGGCAGCAAGGTTGGGAGACGTGCTAGACAGTGTCCGGTCGAGAAAATCCTCAACTGGTAGGACAGGCAATGGGGAATTGTGCGTCTTAGCAGTTGAGAAGGTGGAAGAGAGCTGCAGTGGCAGGGTGGTCCTGATTGCTGTGGCTCAACATGTGACTGAGAGGACGTAATTATAAAGCTGAAGGGGCTGGAGCACTGATTGCTGGAAAAGAAAAGGCTTGTGAATAAGCTTATAAGGGTGTAAAAGGGTATGATAGATTAAAAATGGAAAGCTGCTGCTTTTTCTGCATCGCGGAAATTGAATTGGTGTTTAACAACGTGATTTAAAGCCAAAAACACTCTTTTGTTGGAAGACCCATACATTATATACTGGAGCTGAGTAGAACTGTCAGAGATCCTGGGTACCAGCAACCTTAGGCACTCTGAGTTGACTTGAGTACAAACAGACCTAGACACCGTGGATAATCTGATGTGAGGCCTTCAATGACTTGTGCACAAGGAGAAACCAGCTTGCAATTGTCCTGCAAGTGTTTCTGAAGTTACAGTCCAACAACTTAGCATTTATAGTCAATTACAGCAAATCATTTTTCTAATCCTTCATTTGCATACCTATTCGCCAAACAAATCCTGGCTTTTCTCATTCGCTGAAAAACTGTCTTCTGCTAGTCCTTCATTTGCACAGCATATCCCCATATCTTGCCTTTGGTATTTGTTATGGAAAAATCTGACCTTGCTCATCCTCTGGTGAAGGCTGGAAAGCAGAATGTTATGGGGCCTATGCAGATGAAGATTAGCTTTTTCATGCTGAATAGCAGACACTGACTCCTTTCGAAGGCCTGTAAGCTGACAAACATTTTCCAAGACTGTCAGGGGCAGCCTTCCTAAGGTCTCCTTTCCAGTTTCATACTTGTTGAAGCCACAGGAATCAATATACATTTTGATCGTTGTGACCCTTATCAGGATCTCTTTCACTGGAAGTTATTCATGCAGCAGATTCATGTTTTAGCCTGCCCATATTCTCATCAGCCAGGGAGAACAGAAGCAGGATGCTAACACAGTGACTCAGATAAAGCCCATTTCAATGGCAAATAGGTTCATCACCCATTACCTGGGAATGTAATCAGTTGTGATCCAGGAGACAATGGCCTAGTGTTATTATCGCTAGGCTATTAATCCAGAAACTCAGCTAACGTTCGGGGGACCCGGGTTTGAATCCTGTCGCGGCAGATGGTACAAAGTATGAAACTTTAATTTGAACATGGTGTGGATTTGCCAGCATTGGACTGGAGTAGGCATCGTAGTAAGTAGTCTCACAACACCAGTTTAAAGTCCAACAGGTTTATTTGGTAGCACAAGCTTTCAGATTGCTGCCCCCCTCATCAGGTTAGTGCAGGATTTGGTTCACTAACAGGGCAGATATAGACACCAACTCAATAACAAGATAATGGTTGGAATGCGAGTCTTAACAGGTAATCAAGTCTTTACAGATACAGATGATATGAGTGGAGAGAGGGTTAAGCACAGTTTAAAGAGATGTGTATTGTCTCCAGACAAGAAAACTAGTGAGATGTTGCAAGCACAGGCAAGGTTACAGATAGTGTAACATGAACCCAAGATCCCAGTTGAGGCCGTCCTCATGTGTGCGGAACTTGGCTATCAGTTTCTGCTCGGCTCTGTTGAACACTTCAGCTTCCACACAATTTAACTTTCAAACTGTGAAACTTCAGTGAAAACGTTTTACCTTTTACAGAACTAGACTGAGAGTGGGATTTTCTGGCCCTGTCTGTGCCATGTTTCTTGGCGGTGGGAGTTGCCCTGCCATTGGCCAGCAGTGGGACCATTCGATCCTGCCATCGTCAATGGGATTTCCCGTTGAATCTCCCCCACCGGGTCCTCCCCCTTGGCAAAACCGGAAGATCCTGAAGGCAGAAAGAGCCAGAAAATCCCACTTTGAGTGAATGTTTCCCATTTACTTTGATATTTGTGGCTTGGACTGAGGACCACTGTGCCTCTTGATTCCTCCCTGGAGCTCTGCCCTCTATTCTCTGGTAAGGGAAGAAGCCAGAAGGTTGCAAGTATGAGAAGTAGACAGAGTGGCGAAGAGAGGACAGCGTTTGTGGGGGATGTCTGTGAGACACGGGAGTGAGATAGGACAAAGGTAAGGCTAGGTGTGAGTGTTGGCTATCAAATGGGATGTGCAAAGGCGTCTGCTTGGAGAGGAGTGATGTGTGTTGGTCTGAGTCGCGTTATGCCGGGCATGGAGTTTGGCACCTGAAAATGCTTTGTCGTTTTCTCACCCTCCAGAGGTTTGGGATTCTCTTCAGAGATGGTGTCTCAAGGTTTGAGGGAACTCACTCTGGCTGCACGCTTCCTTAGCCTGTCTGTTCACTCCTACTTAGTAGGAGCGGTTGACCTCATCCTTCCCAAGGATGGGAGAGAATATCTCACTGCAACAAATGCAACAGTAGACCCTGCAGCTTAGATTCCAATACTGTCAGGGGCAACCTTCCTAAGGTCTCCTTTCTAGTTTCATGCTTGTTGAAGCCACAGGAATCAATATATATTTTGATCATTGTGACCCTTTCACTCAGTGTCTCTTTCACTAGAAATTATTTTTGTGACAGATTCGTGTTTCATCTTGTCCATATTCTCATCAGCCAGAAGCAGGATGCTAACACAGTGGCTCAGTTAAAGCCCATTTCAATGGCAGATAGGTTCCTGACTCATTAACTGGGAATGTATTCAGTTGTGATCCTGGAGACAATGGCGTAGTGGTATTATTGCTCCACTATTAATCCAGAAACTCAGCTAATGTTCTGGGGACCCGGGTTCGAATCCTGTCACGGCAGATGGTGGAATATAAATTCAATTAAAAAATCTGGAATTAAGAATGTACTAATGGTCATGAAACCACTGCCGACTGTCGGAAAAACCCATCTGATTCACTAATGTCCTTTAGGGAAGGAAATCTGCCGTCCCTACTTGGTCGGGCCTCCATGTGACTCCAGAGCCACAGCAATGTGGTTGACTCAACTGCTCCTTGAAAAGGCCTAGTAAGCCACTCAGTTGTATCAGTTGCTACAAAATCAAGGGCAACTAGGGATGACCAGCCAGCAACACCTATGTCCCACGAATGAATGAAAAAAAAAACTTTAAGAATGGTTTGGCTCAATGGGTGGGACTTGGGATTCAGCCTTCCTATGAACCTGTGCGCCATAATTAGATTGTCATTTCACAGCAGTGCTTAGGACATGCTGCGTTATTGAGAGCGCTATCTTTCTGGTGATGTATTGAACTTGACTGCAGCCTGGTCCCTCTGGTGCTGGACAGAGCAGATTCTCTGACACTCTTCCAAGCAGAGCAAGGAGTTCTTTGCAATGTGTTGGCCAACATGCTTCCGCCATCCAATATCACGAGAAACTGACCATTCTCTTCATCGGAAAGTGATGGGATCTTTTGTCCAATATCGTGATTGTGTTTACCCTCAAAGCATTGGTTCTTGTGATGTCACGGGAAAATGGCGAGGCACGAGATGAATTCATATTCCCGATTGTTCCCTCCTTTGCAGGAAGGATGAATTTCAGTGTGACAAATGTGAGGAACTGTAGTGACCTTCGCTGAACTTTCACTCAGCTGATTTTATCCTTTTTTTTCCGTTAACTGCAGTCCTCAGTTTCTCCTTTTGGAGGACTGAACTCGGGTGGCACCAAATGTTCAGAAAATAAGGAAGTGACTTTTATGCTTTCTGTAATCGGATTGGAAGAAAGGAAAGTGAAAGGAACATATTCAAAGTAAAGTATTGCACAGGCCACGATTAAGCAAGGCACTGGGCATGATCCCACACGGGGATGCACAGAGAATGATGTGTCTGAACTGAATTGCGAAAGGCAACTGAAATTTGGGTCAATAACACAAAAGCAAATACAGCAAAGCAGAGTGAATGAAGAACAAAAGGAAAAGCAAAGTGGGAATAAAAATATAGAAAAGGAAAATAATAAAGCTTTTTATCAACACTTTTTATAAAAATGATATAAAGCACGATGGCTCAGTGGTTAGCACTGCTGCCTCACAGCGCCAGGGATCCGGGTTTGATCCTTGACTTGGGTCACTGTCTTTATGGAGTTTGCGCCTTCTCCACATGTCTGCATGGGTTTCCTCCGGTTTCCTCCCACAGTCCAAAGATGTGCGGGCTAGGTTGATTAACCATGCTAAGTTGCCCCTTAATATCAGGGGGATTAGCAGGGTAAATGTGTGAGGTTACAGGGATAGGGCCTGGGTGGGATTGTAGTGGGTGCAGACCCGATGGGCCAAATAGTCTCCTTCTGCACTGTAGAGATTCTGTGATTCGAAGATGAGAGAATACTCAGAGGTGGAAGAGACGGTCAATTATGGCGAAAGCAAAGTTGCTTTTGGGTGATGAAGGGCAGCTGGCATAATCAAATGATTACTGAGGGCAGGATTTTACGGCTTTGCTCATCCTGAAACCGTGTAATCCCGCTCGAAGTCAACAGACTGCCTGCCCCTCGCCCACTCCAATTCCTGTGGCGGTAACATTCTGACTCATGTTAGTTTCCATAGAATGATGTGATAATGGAAATGCAAGCGCATTTATTTACTGGCATCCTCTCCTATGCCGTGCCATTACATAAGAATTTTTGTGTCATACCAAGATGCTAGAGGAACTGGTGGAGCGGTTGGAGGGTGGGGGGAGCAATTTTCCTGTTCCGCCCACTACAGGAATCGGAGTAGGCGAGGGGCAGACTATGGAAATCTCCATTGACTTTGGGCAGGGTTTTCTGGATACACGGTGAGCTCGGCCTGGATCTCTTGTCTTTAGCACAGAAAAGGTTAAGGGAGCAGTTGACAGAGGTGTTCAGTATCCTCTATGGCTGAAGTCAATGAAGAGAAATTCTTCCCAGCAGCTGAAGGGTTGCTGACCAGAGGAACAAGACTTATCATTGGTAGAAGTGCCAAAGGTGAAATGACCATTTTTGTTGTATGATGTGTCACTTTGATTCAAAATGCATCCTGAAGAAGTCATAGCCATAGAGGTTTACAGCATGGAAGCAAGCTCTTTGGCCCAACTTGTGCATGCTGCACAATTTTTACCACTAAACTAATCCCAACTGCCCACATTTGTTCCATTTCCCTCTATACCCATCTTACCCATGTAACATGTGATAGGAGAAAGACTCAGTTGCGACTTTTGAAATACTTGACGGAGAATGGTTGCAGAGTTCTGGGGAATGCGACTGATTGGATAACTCTTTCAATGAGTTGGCACAGGCATGATTGGCCACATGGCCCTGTCCTGTAATTCCATGATTTTTTAAGTAATACCCAATCAGGTATTCAAGTGGCAACCCAGTGACACAGTGGTTAGCACTGCTAATCTCACAGCGCTAGGGACCTGGGTTCGATTCCGGTCTTGGGTGATTGGCTGTGTGGAGTTTGCACATTCTCTTTGTGTTTGTCCGGGTTTCCTCCGAGTGCTCAGGTTTCCTCCCAAGATGTGTGGGTTAAACGGGTTGGCCATTCTAAATTGCCCCTTAGTGTCAAAGATGTGCAAGTTAGGTGGATTGTCCATGATTAGTACACGGGGTTACGGGGATGGGATAGGTGTGATGGGCCTGGGTGTGATGCTTTTCCAGAGAGCTGGTGCAGACTCAATGACCCTCCTGCACTTTATGATTTTATGGGGCGGGGGAACGGGGGGTGGATTTCTCTCGTCCTGCCTGCCACGGGGATTGTGGCAGACAGAGGGTGGACCATGCAAATGAAGGTACAGAAACTGTTCATACGTTACTGCGTCATGGAATGCTGGTGGAGAAGTTTGCCCGCTTTCTGGAGGAGGAGGATGATGGCCTGGCCTTTGCGGTGCAAATGAACAGGGAGTTGTCAGCATTTGCTGCCTTTACCTCTGAAACTGAAGCCACTCCTTGTGCCTGTGTGTGCACGGTGAGGTGCAGAAATCCAGAAGTTGTTGTCAGTGATCCTGTGCTTCTCCATCGGATGCACTGCTCTCATCTCTCCAGAATACAATCAATTAGAAATCACTGAACTGACAAAACCTTCCGTTCTTACGTTTTAGTCTCACCTTGAAAAATGTACACCTTGTTGAATGCGATGTAAGTTCACAATTACTGTTAAACAGCCTCACTGGTGGATACAATTATGAAACTTCTGCAGTTTAATAAGAAATAACAATTTTAAATTTTTGTTTGAAGGTTTATTTGATCCTTTAGCTTTTACCCTAATCACATGTGTATGCCCCAATCATTTATTTCTCTGTCTGTAATGTATACTGTTTAAAAATTGAATGTGAAGGAATTCGGTAGAACTTACTTGCTATTTTGCTGTCAGTGAGAATGCTTCAATGTGATTGGCTGCTTACCCTTCTTCATGATATCACTATGATTGGATCTCTGGAGACCCCAGTGACTTGATGCGAGATTCAAATCGACATCAGCAATTGGGAAAACTACGCCACATCCAGATCCTAATCAACCACTGTGTAATTTTCCTGTCATTGTTATTTGTTTGGCCAATCATCTCAAATACGTTCCCTGCTATTCTTGATCTTTCTGTCAGTGGGAACAATTTCTTCCCCTTAGCTCCAAACAGACCCTCCATGAATTGGAAAGTTTCAATTGCAACTTTTGAAAGGGAATTGGATAAATACTTGACAGAGATTCCCACTTATTTTTCCACAAATTTCCACTTATTTTTCTTCTCTAAGGAGAAAAGCCCCAGCTTCTCCAATTTAGCCACATATTCGAGGTCCTCAACCCCGGGACCATTCTTGTGAATCTTTGGTGCCCCCTATCTAATGCCTTCACATCCTTCCTAAAGTGTGGCACGGCAGATGCATGGGCAGACCACCACCACCTACCTGCAAGGTCCCCTCCAACCCACTCACCATCCTGACTTGGAAATATATCACCGTTCCTTTGCAATCGCTGGGTCACAATACTAGAATTCCCTCCCTAACAGCATTGTGGGTCAACCCACAGCACTTGGTCTGTAGCGATTCAAGAAGGCAGCTCACCACCACCTTCTCAAATGCATCTAAGGATGGGCCAGCCAGCGATGCCCATGACCCACCAATAAATAAAAAAGTCCTGGACACAATGTGCCACTTGAGGCCAAGCCTGGATTTTTTTTTTACAAGTTCATTATAACTTGCTTTTGATCTCTAATCTTCATATTAATTAATATGTACATGTACACGCAGGTCCCGGTTTCTGCGTCCCCTTCAGAAATGTATCCTTTATTTTGCCTCTCCTTGTTCTTCCTCCACAAAATGAATCACTTCCCACTACTTTTCCAACACAACTTCTTTGAAAACTTAGGATGCCTCTGACATGCAAGTGAATGAAATCCTAAATTACAAATGTGGATCATCATGCTTTTTGAGTTGTCAAACCAATTGGTGAAGAATCTTAAGTTTCCCTACCACAGTCGATGGAAAGACACAAAATTGCACAGGTTCTTACCCCACAGAAAGAAATTGCAGTCAAATATTTCAGATACCTTAGTTGTGTTGTTGGGCTTTCAAAATATGAAGTTTTAATAGTAGGCTTGTTGATTGTGGGTTTGACAGAATTGTTCCAACTCAAAATTAGAGATCCTCAGAGGGAACTAAAGGGCACAAAGAAAGTTCTTCACATGACCGATAGATTTCCAGAAAAATGGATTATTGTTGTGTGGGCAAAGTTCTGTGACTGGCTGCGTAATAATGGATGTGTGCAAGGGAGAGAAACAGAATTAAGTACTTGAAGTGACACAGTAGTTCTGACACATTCAGTGGGCCACCTGTGGAATCAAGCAGTGGGCTCTTAGCTCCTGGGTGGTCTGTCTGTGGCCTCGGTTAAATTAAAGTTTATTTATTAGTCACAAGTAAGGCTTTCTTTAAAACTGTAATGAAGTTACTAGGAAAATTGCCTGGTGGCCACACTCTGACACCTTTTCAGGTCAATACACCTAGCCGGCATGCCTTTCTGACTGTGGGAGAAAGAGCGCCCGAAGGAAATCCACGCAGACACAGGGAAAACATGCAGACTCAACACAACCAGTGACCCGAGGTGGGAATTGAACCCAGGTCCCTAGCAGTGATAACCGTTGTGCCACCGTGCCATCCTCTGTCTTGTCAAAACGTGAATATTCAAGCCATTTTAAAATGTTTGCTTTTTGTAAAATAGCAATAACCAATTTGCAAATAGATTCTCTGTAAAACCGCTGAGTCTTTCAACATGACTCATAAGCCATGAGAATTTAGAATCAGTCTTTAAACTGTTCCTTACTCAGCTTTTTTAAAAAATAAATAAGCCACACGGCCTTGAGCTGTGGTTATTTTTACAGCTAGATTAATGTATTGAAATTTTTTTGATTCCTGTGTTGGCAGTTTGGCTAATTGTCTCTGTCAGCCCGTTGTGTAATTGTAACATTACTCAATTGTTGCTCAAATCAGTTACTAAATTTAAATCTGAAATGTTAACCCTAGATACTAAGGGACGCGGGCTATAGGCCACAAATAAGCCATGATCACACTGACTGGCAGAAAAGGCTTGAGGCCTAGATGGCGTACTTCTACCTCTGTGTTTCAAGTTTGGGTATTTAGAGGGAGGCTACGGCCTTGCGGTATTATCGCCATGGCAGACGGTGGAATTTGAATTCTATAAAAACTATCTGGAATTAAGAATCTACTGATAACCATGAAACCATTGCCGATTGTCGGAAAAACCCATCTGGTTCACTAATGTCCTTTAGGGAAGGAAATCTGCCGTCCTTACCTGGTCTGGCCTACATGTGACTCCAGAGCGACAGCAATGTGTTGACTGTCAGCTTGGGCAACTCAGGATGGGCAATAAGTGCTGGCCCAGCCAGCAACGCCCACGTCCCATGAATGAATTTAAAAAAATGGTCTTGGGGTTCGTCAATTTGTACGTGGTCTTTTGAGGAAATGACCTATATGAGCCTTGTGTGTGGGAAGAAATTGTATTCTTTAACAGGGGATTAAACACATACCTTCTCACTGTGATGGTGGAAATGGAGGAATTAATCAAGTATAATATGGGATACATTAACAGGGACAGAAATATTATTGAGGGCTAAATCCTTTGCCTTTTTCTCCAGACCCAATTTTGATCTAAATGTCTTGCAAAACAGGAAGTAGATCACCGGATCGAGGCACGCGTTAAGCGTTGACAGCAAGAGGGAAGATTCCTTAGCATAGTACAAAACCTTTTTCCAGTGGCACTCTGAAATGAGCTGTGTCTGACTTATAACGTAAGGAAGCCTTATGATGTGGTGAGGCACGAAGCAAACCAAGAACACGGCCAATAGGATGAGAATGTTGTTCTTTGCCTTGGCTTGCTTTTTCTGTGAGTGTGTAGAAGAAGACCGGTGAAGTTGTCTGGATATCTGAAAGTAAAAGTAACAAAGCCCAACTAACACAAACAGAAACACGATCACGCCAATAATGTGGAAGAACGCAGACACAATCCATTGCTCCCTGCCATGTTCGCAGACTTGAGAGTCCTGTGACTCTGACTCCTTATCTATGTTCATCAGAAGCGTGATAAAGGTCCCAAGAAGGAGGAGGGCACCCCAGGTTCCCAGAGAGAGACATTTGGCGGTCTTCAGATTTTGAAATGCGTGCACTTGGAGCGGCCTGACGATTTTCAGGTATCTGATGGCTGCGATGTAACCTAGAAAGCAAATACTGGAGTAGATGTTCAGGTAGAAGATGCACGCTACAAAATGGCAGTAAATTCTGTTCAAGCCTATTATGGGGCTTGAGCTGCCGTCTCTGAGGATTTTTATTGGTAGTGATAAGACCAGGAGGAAATCAGCTATGACCAGGTTCTTTAAATAGACCACAATGGAACTGTTGCTGGGGATGTGACAGAAGTATACCCAAAATACCAGACTGTTGAGAATGAATCCGGTTATACAAATTAATGTATAGGCAGTGATGGTGAATATTGTGAAACCTTTTGAAAAGTAGTTGCAAGAGGGGAAATTGTCTGCCATGCTGGTGAAGTTTGTTCCACTCTCAATTGCATAGTTTCCTGTAGAGGTAGCCATGGAAGCATCGGAGGCTTGGCGATGGAACAAGTTTGTTGGTCAGTTTTGGCTTTTTCCAAAATAAATCCCAGTACGTTTTTTTTTCCTCCCCTTCAGATCGAGTTCCTGTTTGCCGCTAGGGCCAAAACAAAAGTGATAGAGAAGAGTAACAGATACTGACGGCTTGTTAAAACAGGAATAAGTCTCAGTTTTGAGGTAGCTCCTTCCAAACCCACCCCCTCTACTGCCTAGAAGGACCTAGAAGGCAATAGATGTTTGGGGGACACCATCATCTGTAGGTTCTCCCCCAAGCCACACGCCCTATCCTGACTTGGAAGAAAATTGCCTTTCCTTCACTGGCACTGGGTCTAAATCTTGAAAACTCCATCCCTGACAGCACTGAGGGTGTCCCTACACCACATAGACTGTGACAGTTCAAGAAGGTGACTTAGCACCACCTTAACATTGGGGATGGGAAGCAAATTTAGCCTAAATTTTGTGTGAAATAATTTTCTTAAGTTAAGCCATTACTAGCCCAGTTTATTTGACAAATCTGTAATTGTAATGTTATAAATGAGAGCAAATATTTAAATGATGATGCTTTTCTATTGTTAAGTAGAAAACAAATTTAGCAGCCCGTTTTCTTGTCGTCCTCATTTAAAAAGCAGTAACAACATTTAAAAAGCATTTGGATGAGGACATGGATGGAAAAGGATTAGAGGGATATGGGCCAAGCACAAGCAACTGGGACTAGCTGGAAGGGCACCAGGGTTGGATAGATTGGTTGGGCTAATGGGCCTGTTTTGGTGCTGTGTTGCTCTATGATTCTAAGTACTTGGAGCCACGCTTGAAGTGCCCCGACCTACAAGCCTACAGATCAAGAGCTGGAAAGCAGGCTGAGGTGTGTGGCATCTAGTTTTGCTGTCCTTATCTGAAGAAGGATGTCCTTGCTGTAGAGGGAGAGCAGCGAAGGTTTACCAGGCTGATCCCTGGGGTGTCAGGTCAGTCATATGAGGAGAGACTAAGTCAGTTAGGATTATATTCACCAGAATTGAGAAGTGTGAGAGAGGATCTCATAAAAACATATAAAATTCTAACAGGATTAGACAGGATAAATATAGAAAAGATGTTCCTGTTGGTGGGGGGAGTCCAGAAGTCGAAGTCATAGTTTGAGGAAAGGAGGAAATCTTTTAGGACGGAGGTGAGGAGAGATTTCACCACCCAGAGAGTAGTGTATGTGTGGAATTCACTACCATAGAAAGTAGTTAAGGCCAAAACATTCTGTGATTTCAAGAAGGAATTTGATACAGCTCTTGGGGCTAAAGGGATCAAGATGTATGGGGGAGGGAGGAAGGCAGAATATTGAATTTGATGGTCAGCCATGATCATAATGAATGGTAGAGCAGACTCGAAGGGCTGAATGGCCTACTACTGCTTCCAGTTGCTATACCTACGAGGTTGGATGGCTGCTGGTTGGCTGGCATGGACACAGGCTGAATGATCTCACTCTGTGCTATATATTTCCATGACTCTGTGATGTGGACTACCTGTTTGGCCCTGAAGCTATACAGACCAGAAGGCCAGCGAGTTAGGGATTGCTGTGTGTTGTGTAATTTGGCACACATTGAGTAATTGGACACAACAGTCGCTTCCCATGACTTTGGGCTGGGGAGGAAGAAAATCGTAGAGGATATAAATTGGGTAAGGGCATGATGGTTGACTAGGCTACTGGACAATTACGACACAGAGGTTAATTCTCTTTAACTCGCATCATAATCAGCTACGGTTATTTGAAAAGGTGTTAACTTTCTTAATTAACATTTAAAGCTTTATTAATATCAAGGCCTGACACTTGCTTTAATCATTAACAAGGTATTTTATTTAAATAACTAGGAACTTTAACTAAACAATTAATATATTAATTAAGGTACAGTTCGACTGAAATGCTGTTCAAATAATACGAGGAACATTTATTACCAAAACAGTAATAACAGAATTTTAGTCACTCTTAGAGAAATGATACAACCAGCCTTGATGAAATTTGGAAGCTTTTGGAGTTCTTCTGTAGTTGTCTGCTGACTGTAAGGACCTTGTGACTTGATATCCCGCTGTTAGATAGCTGGACAATTATCTAAAGAGATATTTAAACTGACAGGGACGGAGAGCTGCTCTAGAGATAAATGCTGGCTTTTTGACTGGCTGCCCTGGCCTCTGGAGATTTTTTTCTCGCAGGATGTTCCCTGGAGATGGCTGTTGCTTTGGCCTTCTGTACCTGCCATGACCTCGCAATTTTCTTATACCAGGATTGGTTTGATGCTGTCAACACTATCAGTTTCAAATCTGATCGGCTCTTAATAGTTGATGGTCCTTTTTAAACTGATAGGCTGGCAGAACGCAAACGCCTGTTGCCAAGTCAATCCTGATGCATGGTCCTTTTGAAACAGTTATTGTAACCTGGAGTCTGTGTGTATTCTGCATTTTAGCAAAGAACTCAAACAAAGCTTTTAAAGGGACTACACACTGTTTCCTTTCCCTCTGGCATTTTTAAAAGTTCTTTTATATTTTTACAAACATTCTTGATATCTTTACAAGCTTGACTTCACAATACCACTGTCTAATTGCGTGTGTAGAATTGCTATTTGCCAGAGTTATTAGGGAGCTGACTGAAACTACCAAACCACCCCAAGCAAGTGATTGAAAGAGTGGTGGAATAAAATTCACTAAAAATTTTCTAACGAGAATTAGGTAAATAGTTAGAGGAAAGATTGCGGGCTATGAGGCAATAACACGGGGATTGTGACTAAATAGCTAGATTGTCAGGTCAGGATAGACATAGTGGGCTGAATGACTCCGGCGTCTGCTGTAAGATTCTATGACTCAGTTTCCTCCTGTCTCGAGGATGCTGAGAGTGTGGGAAACATAACTGTTCTCTTGTACTAACTTTCAGAAGGCTTGCATAGCCGAGAAACAGCAAGTCTTCTCTAAGCAGGAAGCAGCATTTAACATACAGAGAAAAATTATTTTTTAAAAGTAGTTGGTGGATCAAAAGTTAAGCCTCCAACCTTGTCACTGCTTGGTGGTCCTGAGGATGCAGGTGAAGTTGTACAAGTTGAACATACCTTCTGTTCTTATGGCAAGTTCCACACACTGAGCAGAGAACCATATAAGGAGTGTGTGCTGGACATAACTGTAGGGAATTCCTGTCCTCATTCTGTGATCTACCTTACTTCCAAATCTATATCTGGGCAGCAGCCAGAATGGGGCTGGTGGGGAGTGGCTTTTAACTCATTTTCTAAAGTTTGCCTTGCTTTGCTGCCAATCTTAATAACTAATTGCTCCTTAGCACTAGCTAAAGGAGTGAATAATTCAAATAGAATCAAACTATGGGCAGCAGATTCACATTTCAGACATTTTTGAACCCTCACAGTGATTAATTCTGCTGCCTCACAGAGCCAGGGACCCAAGTTTGATTCCCGGTTTGAGTCACTGTCTGTGTGGAGTTTGCACATTCTCCCCTTGTCTGCGTGGGTTTCCTCCAGCTGCTCTGGTTTCCTCCCACAGTCTGAAAGATGTGCGGGTTAGGTGTATCGGCCGTGCTAAATTCTCCCTCAGTGTAGCCGAACAGCCACTGGAGTGTGGCGCCTAGGGGATTTTCACAGTAACTTCATTGCGGTGGGAACGCACAGACTTTGCACAGTGACCCAAACTGGGAATCGAACCCGGGTCGCTGGCATTGTGAGACAGCGGTACTAACTGCTGTGCCACTGTGCTGCCCTCTGGACAGGACTAGCAGATTTCTGAAGAAAGCAAAGTTGTATTCAGTCAGGGAGAACTTCAGCTGAATTTGTTCTCTTGAAAAGAGGAAATAGGTGATGTTCTTTACTTTCCCTCTTGGATGGAGCCGTTTAGTTTGTGGCTGTGAACAGCAGCAGCCTCTGTACCAGAGCCAGCAGGAACTGAACGAATGAAAACCAGCCCCTTTCATTGTGTCTTTCATTGTGAGAAAACTCTTTTAAGTTTCCATCGCGTGGCTTTGTGATAACAAGCCTGCAAGCGACAGCTTTCTATTCTGAGCAGAATGAGCACAGCCCAAGCTTACTGTTAAATCTTCAACCATATTTGCATCCAATCTGACGCTTTGCATGTTTAAATCAATCACGATACTTTCCAACCAAATGCTTGGACAAACTATCCAGATTTAGCTTTGCGCATGACGCGATGAAGATATTGACTAGTGGTAATTAGCGGCAAACATAATCAAATGTTACATAAAAGTGGCACTTACCGACCAAACCTGTGACACTGCAGCCCTGTTCACCTTGCTGAGCTGATTGTTGAAAGCACAATCTGTTCCTATTGGTCCACTCTGCTTCTTGGGTTGGCTGATCACAGCTTCCTGTTGTTAGTGAGGTAAAGGATGTCATTTTATGTCGTCAGGTCTTGGTGCTTACTCAATTGTTTCAGGAAGATTGTGGTGTCGTGTAGATACCACTGGCCCAGGCAACACACTGGACACAGAAACGGAACACGCTGGGAAATCTCGGTAGGTCCGACAGCATGTGTGGAGAGAGACCAGAGCTAACGTTTTGAGTCTGGATGCCCCTTTGTCTGAGCAGGGGATATATGGGCTAGGTATGGGTTCAAATTCCATCATGGCCACTGGTTGAATTTGCCTTAAATTTAAATTCAATGAATCAGTACATTTAATTACTTAAAAAAAAATTTGCAATAAAACTAGTTTCAGGCCTGGATTTACTGCTTTTCTGTTCATGTCAGGCTATGAGGCAGGGAAAGCCAACATTGCCATCAACGCCACTGGAGTGAGAAAAACTTCTATTTATAGCCGGCACCAACCAGCACTCTGTAGTAACCAGAACTCTGGGGTTAGTCTCTCATCCCTCTGAAATTGCTGCTAACACTCGTTCCCCTTCAGCCTTATTCTCACGCAACTTTAATGTTTCATTAAGTGGCACCTCATGTTCCCGGAACATGCTGGATTACAGATAGTTTGCTGTGGGCTCTTTTACGACCATCAGCCGTCTCAAAGCCTGTTATGTATTTTTGAAGTGCAGTCACTGATGTAAAGTTGGAAGGGGGCAGACCGGTGGCACAGTGCTGCTGCCTCACAACACCAGCAGCCGGGGCTCAATTCCTGGCTCGGGTCACTCTCTGTGGAGAGACTGCATGTTCTCCCAGTGCCTGCATGGTTTTTTTCTAGTTGCTCTGGTTTCCTCCCACAATCTGAAAGATGTGTTGGTTAGGTACATCGGCCGTGCTAAATTCTCCCTCAGTGTACCTGGACAGGCGCTGGAGTGTGGCGATTAGGGGATTTTCACAGTAACTTCATTGCAATGCTAATGTAAGCCTACCTGTGATGCTAATGCATTAACTTAACAAAAACCACGGCAGCCAACTTGTGCACAGCAACCTTCCACAAAGAACAATGCCATAATGGCCAGATAATATGGGGAGACCATGGTCTAGTGGTATTATCATTAGATTATTAATCCAGAAACTCAGCTAATGTTCTGGGGACCCAGGTTCGAATCCCACCACAGCAGAAAGTGGAGTTTGAATTCAGTAAAAAAAAAATCTGGAATTAAGAATCTGTTGATGACTGTGAACCATTGTTGATTGTTGGAAAAGACCATCTAGTTCACTAATGTCTTTTAGGGAAGGAAATCTGCCATCATTGCCTGGTCTGGCCTACGTGTGACTCCAGAGCCACAGCAATGTGGTTGTCACTCAACTGCCCTCTAAGGCAACTAGGGACGGGCAATAAATGCTGGCCAGTCAGTGGTGCCCATGTCTCATGAACTAATAAAATACATTGTGTAGCGATGTTGATTTGGTTAGAAGAGTATTGGTCAGGGCACTGAGGATAACTCTTTTATGGCATAGAATATTTTACACACACCTGAGAAGGATAGACAGGGCCTTGGCTTAACATCTGGATGGACATCTCCAACAGCACAGCACTCCCTCAGTACGACCCCAGGAGTGTCAGGCAAAATCCTCTGATCACATCCAGGAATGGGACGTTAAGCCCAATCTTCTGACAGAGTGATGAATGTGTTATCACTGAGCAGTGTTTGGAAGTGAATGGGATGAAGTTATAGAAACAAAGCAGAGGAGGAGGCCATTTTTCCAATTGTGGCCTTACCAATGTCTTGTACAACTTCAACAAGATGATCCAACTCCTGTATTCAGTGTTTTGACCAATTAAACCAAGCATGCCGAATGCCTCCTTCACCACCCTGTCTACTTGTGTCTCCACTTTCAAGGAGTTAGGAACCTGTATCCCTAAATCTCTTTGTTCTATAATGTTCCCCAATGCCCGACCATTAACTGAGTAAGTCCTGCCTGGTTTAATCTCGTATTCATCTAAATTAAATGCCATCTGCCATTTATCAATCCACTGGCCCAATTGATCAAGATCACGTTGCAATCCTAGATAACCTTCTTCACTGTCCACTATGCAACCAATCTTGGTGTCATCTGCAAACTTACTAACCAAACCTCCTAAGTTCTCATCCAAATCATTAATATAATGTGGACCCAGCACTGATCCCTGAGGCACACCGCTGGCTACCGGCCTTCTGTTTTAAAAACAGCCCTTTACAACCACCCTCTGTCTCCTGTTATCACACCAATTTTGTATCCAATTGGCTACCTCACCCTGGATCCCGAGAGATTTAACTTTATGCAACAACCTGCAGTGCAGGACCCTGTCAAAGGCCTTGCTAAAGTCCATGTGGACAACATCAACTGCACTGCCCTTATCTACCTTCTTGGGTTACTCCTTCAAAAAACTCAGTCAAATTTGTGAGACATGATTTTCCACCCACAAAGCCACGCTGACTGTCCTTAATCAATCCTTACCTCTCTAAATGCCTGTCGATCCTGTCTCTCAGAACACCTTCCAACAACTTACTCACTACAGACATTAGGCTTACTGGTCTGTAGTTCCCAGGTTTTTCCCTGCAGCCCTTCTTAAACAAAGGCTTAATATTTGGCACACTCCAATCTTTAGGCACCTCACCTGTGGCTGTCCATGATTCAAATGTCTCTGTTAGGGGACCTGCAATTTCCTCCCTCGCCTCCTACACGTCCTGGGATACACTTATCAGGTCCCAAGGATGTATCTACCTTGATGCACTTTAAGACTTCCAGCACCACCTCCTCTGTAATATGTGCATTCCTTAAAACATCACTATTTATTTCCCCAAGTTACCTAACATCCATGCCTTTCTCAACAATAAATAGTGATGAGAAATATTCATTTAGGATTTCACCCATCTCTTGTGGTTTTATATATAGATGACCTTGTAATCATAGAATCTTTACAGTGCAGGAGGCCATTCAACCCTTCAGGTCTGCACCAACCACAATCCTACCCAGATCTTATTCCCGTAACCCCACACATAAAACCCTGCCAATCCCCCTGACACGAGTGTCAATTTAGCATGGCCAATCCACCTAACCAGCACGCCTTTGTAACGTGGGAGGAAACCAGAGCATCTGGAAGAATCCCATGCAAGGAGAACATGCAAACTCCACAATGATAGTGACCTGAGACCAGAATTGAACTCAGGTCCCTGGCGCTGTGAGGCAGCAGCACTAATCACTGAGCCACCATGCTGCCCTTGTTGATCCTTTAGAGGCCCTATTCTCTCCCTAGTTACTCTTTTGCCCTTTATGTAATTGCAGAAGCTCTTTGGATTCTCCTTCTGCCTTATCTGCCAAGGCAACCTCGTGTGTGCAAAGTTTCAAATGGTGTCTGATAGCTGTACATTAAGGTAAATAGGGATTTATGTGCAGCTGTCGTGAAGATTGCCTAGATGGCAAAATGAAAACTTGGAGTGAGATCAAGGTACAGAAAAGCGGCCTGGTAAAATTAAAATGTTAATTTGTCCCTTTCCTTTGGGAATGTGAAGGGCATTTTTTTATAAATGGAGCCAGGTGTGACTCATAGTATGGGCAGTGACTTGGGCAATCAGATTTAACTGGTCAGCAAATCATGTGTAAAATGAAGCATCTGTGGCTTGGTTTGTTATATTATTGTTTACAATGTCAAACCATTTGTTTTGCCTTTACTTCCTCTGGAGTTAACCATTCCAACACTCTGGTTGCTGAACCTTCCACCTTGCACCCTCTGTAAACTTGAGCTGATCCAAAATTCAGCTACTCATACCTTCACTTGGATCAGATTTTAACCCCTAACCCGCATTGGCTCCGGCCCGGTAAGCTCCTGAATTTAAAATTCATATCTTTCTTTTTCAAATCTCGCCATGACCTTACCTCACCGTTTCTCCGTACCTTCCTCCAACCTCACAACCCTTCCAGGTCTCTGCGCTACTCAAGTTCTGTTCCCTTGTGGCATTTTTATTCTTTTCATATTGGCATTGACAATATTTCCTTGATCCTTTCCTGTGGAATTTCTTGCCCTGAGTGTAGAATCATAGAATCCTTACACTGAAGAAGGAGGCCATTTGGGCCATTGTGTCTGCACCAACAACAATCGCACCCAGGCACTATCCCCACAACGCCACATATTTACCCTGCCAACCCCCTTGACACTAAGGGGCAATTTTGCATGTCCAGTCTACCTAATCTGCGCATTTTTGGATTGTGGGAGGAAACCAGAGCACTCGGAGGAAACCCACACAGACGTGGAGAGAACATGCAAAGTCCACACGTTCACCCAAGGTCGGAATTAAATCCAGGTCCTTGGCGCTGTGAGGCAGTAATACTAAACACTGTGCCACAGTGGCGCTTGTACTCTTCCTTCTTCAAACCCAACTCTTTAGGTCACCCATTCTAATGTCGCCTTTTGTGGATCATTGCCCAAACACGATCGATTACGCACCTCTGAAGCACCTGGGGCAATTTAGTATGGTCAATCCGCCTCACATCTTTGGACTGTGAGAGCCCTGATGAAGGGTCATCCAGACTGAAGTGTTGGCTCTATTGTCCCTCCATAAATACTGTCAGATTTGTTGAATTTCTCCAGATAGAAGAAAGAACCAGAGGATATGTTATGTAAATATGCCTGAAAAGTACTTTCTGACAAGGAAGATAACCAAAAGCAAGTGTTAAAATTGGTGGATAAGGAAAAGGAGGTAGAATCGCTGTAGAAGATTCTGAAATTGATTAAGTGAACACTAAGGAAGTGTTTAAGAATCTAAATATAATAGAGTTACCTTTCAAAGTAATTTCAAAGGGCTATTACAGTCACATGAAGCTATTTGTGGGAATACATTAGGGAAAATAAGTTTGGCTGTACTGATGTAGATGTGGGGGTTGGTTTCAATAAGGCAACATCTTAATAGATTAAATGCAGTAAAATTAGCACAAGTGCAAAATGAAATTGAGTTCGCTCTTCAGAATGACATCATTGAGTCCAGTTGCAGCAACTGGAGTGCACCTGTTGTGATGGTACCAAAATCAGATGGAACACACGGACTGTGGGGGCGATCTTACCAAATAAAATTCTAAGTGCCAAATGAGCATGGAAAGGAGAGATAATCACGCCCATTCATTAGGCGATCTCCCAGACACAATTGTACGGCACTTAGAAAAAAAATCCAAGTGTGATTCTTGCCAACAGGGGGAGTGGGCAGATACTATTTGTGCCAGGAAGCCGGTTGCTGAGCTCTTGGGGCGCCATTGTGCAGGAACCCCAATTTCCCAGTCCACCAGCCCGATTTTCACCTCTTGCTTGATCTAATTGCTCGTCACACTGACTGGTGGGATGAGCCGGTACGATCGCTGCCTGGGTGTGGGTTATCAAAAAGTGAAGACAGTGTCAAAGCAGATTTGTATCTTAATCCACATTTGGAAGATTGCATTGAGGAAGTGGAACCATCAAAATTCTTCACCAAAATTGACTTTCTGAGAGAATGTTGGCAAATAATCTTATCGGAAAGGGCTAGACAGATGTATCAGCTTTTTGTAATGCCGGATGAGCTTCATCAGTTATGCCAATTTGGTATGACTGCTGCAGCAGGAACTTTTCAATGACTGACAAAAAAGTTATTGCAGGACTGAATAATTGTGCTGTTTATACTAATAAGAACATAAGAACATAAGAAATAGGAGCAGGAGTAGGCCATCCAGCCCTTCGAGCCTGCCCCGCCATTCAATAAGATCATGGCTGATCTGTCGTGGCTCAGTTCCACATTCCCGCCCTCTCCCCATAACCCTTAATCCTCTCTCTTATCAAGAACCCATCAACCTGCGTCTTAAAAATATTTAGCGAGGCAGCCTCCACCACTTCAACGGGCAGAGAATTCCAGAGATTCACCACCCTTTGAGTGAAGAAGTTCCTCCTCAACTCCGTTCTAAACTGCCCCCCCCTTTATCTTGAGGCTGTGACCCCTAGTCCTATTATCCTTTCTGAGCGGGAAGAGTCTCTCCACCTCTATCCTATCCATCCCATTCATCATCTTATACGTCTCAATGAGATCTCCCCTCATTCTTCTAAACTCTAACGAGTACAAGCCTAGTTTATTCAGCCTCTCCTCATAGCTCAACCCCCTCAACTCCGGTATCAGCCTAGTAAACCTCCTCTGCACTCCCTCCAAGGCCAAAATATCCTTGCGTAAGTACGGCGCCCAAAACTGCACACAGTACTCCAGCTGCGGCCTCACCAATGCCCTATACAGCTGCAGCAAGACCTCCCTACTTTTATATTCAATCCCCCTCGCTATGAAGGCCAGCAACCCATTCGCCTTCCTGACCACCTGCTGCACCTGCAAGCTGAGTTTTTGCAACTCATGCACAAGGACCCCAAGGTCCCTCTGCACCGTCGCCTGCTGCAGTTTTTCGCCACGTAAGTAATAATCCTTCCTACCATTCTTCCTACCAAAGTGGACCACCTCGCACTTGCCAACATTAAATTCCATTTGCCATTTCCTGGCTCATTCGCCCAGCCTATCTAGATCCTTCTGTAGACTCTCCACACCCTCCGCACAATTTGCCTTTCCACCAATCTTGGTGTCATCAGCAAATTTTGACACTCTACATTCGGTTCCCTCCTCCAGATCATCTGTATAAATGGTAAATAGCTGAGGCCCCAGCACCGACCCCTGGGGCACTCCACTAGTCACCATCCGCCAATCCGAATAGCACCCATTGACCCCCACTCTCTGCCTCCTATTTGACAACCAATCCTCTATCCACGCTCACACCCTACCCCCAACTCCATGTCCCCTGACCTTCTGCAATAACCTCTTGTGAGGTACCTTGTCAAACGCCTTCTGAAAATCCAGAAAGACCACATCCACCGGCTCTCCTCTATCCACCGCCCTAGACACATCCTCATAGAACTCCAGTAAATTTGTCAGACACGACTTCCCTTTAATGAAACCGTGCTGCGTCTGCTCTATCAAGCAATTCCTCTCAAGATGCCTCGCTATTTCCTCCTTGATGACGGATTCTAACATTTTACCTACAACAGACGTTAAACTAACCGGCCTATAATTCCCCGCCTTTTGCCTGGCACCCTTCTTAAACAACGGCGTAACATTAATTTTCAGTCCAACTTGGGAGAAGCAGTTACAACATGTAAAAGAACGCTTGATTGACTGCAAAAGTCTAAGTTGGTGAAGAGCTTGGCTAAGAATGAATTTGCAAAAGCACAAGGGGGAGGCGATGGCCTAGTGGTATTATCACTGGACTGTTAATCCAGAAACTCAGCTAATGTTCTGGGGACCTCTGTTCAAATCCCACCACGGCAGGTGGTGGAATTTGAATCCAGTAGAAAAAGAATCTGAAATTAAGATTCTACTGATGACCATGAAGCGATTGTCAGTGAAAACCCATCTGGTTCACTGATGTCCTTTAGGGAAAGAAATCTGCTGTCCTTACCTGATCTGGCCAACATGTGACTCCAGCAACGTGGTTGACTCTCAACTGCCCCCCAAGAGCAACTAGAGCTGGACAGTAAATGCTGCCCCAGCCAGCGACGCCCATGTCCCATGAATGAATAAAAGAAGAACAAGTTACATACTTAACCTACGTTTGATCATATGTAGGTCATATTTGATCACGCACATTTGCACACGCTCAGATGACCCTACGCAATGTGGAAGTAAAGCCAATCATAAAATTAGCAATGCCTACAACAAAATGGGAAGTTTTGAAATTTCTAGGCATGAGTGAGTGAGTTTTATTGAAATTTTAACAGTGTGGTTGCTCCATTGACTGAACTATTAAAAAAGAACAAGAAATTTCAATGAACACCAGAGTGTCAGACAGTTTAGAACCATGTTGATGACTACCCCACCTTTAGCATCACCTAATTATGCCAAGCAATTTGAATTGGCTATTGATGAAGCATTTTTAAAAATCCACTCACTGGATGTGGACATTGCCAGCATTTATTGCTCACTCCTGCCTGTCCTTCATTTCAGAGGACATTTAAGAGTCAGCCACATTGCCCTGGATTTGGAGTCACATGGAGGACAGACCCTAAGATATAGGAGCAAAATTAGGCTGTTCGGCCCATCGAGTCTGCTCTGCCACTCGATCGTGGCTGATATGTTTCTCAACCCCATTCTCCCACCTTTTCCCCGAAACCTTTGATTCCCTTACCAGTCAAGGACCTGTCCATCTCAGTCATAAATGACTTGACCCCCAAAGCCCTCTGTGGCAATTAGATACACAGATTCACCAGGTAAGGTTGGTAGATTTTGGAACATTTTAATGACTTTTTATTCCCGATCCTAATTGAATTCAAGTTTTACTATTTGCCGTGGAGGGATTTGAACCCGGATCCCCAGACCTTGTCCTGGGTCCCTGGATTCCTAGTCCAGAGATGCCACCCACCTATGGGTGGTGGGGCTGTGGTATTAGAAAAAGGTAAAACAGGAATTGAAAAGTCTGTGGGATATTTTTCACAGAGGTTGAACATACATGGCAAAGGGTACTCAAACCCCCAAAAGGAAACACTAGTTCCGGTGTTAGAGTTGCAGTACTTCGAAGTTTATGTTGCACGCAGTTCTTCTGAAACAATTGCTTTCACAGACCACAATCCTTGGAAATTTTTATAAAAGTTTCAAAACTGAAACGCAAGGCTGTTCAACTGCAATTTACCATGGCAGCCAATGAATTTACAGCATATACACATGATTGGATGAGGGATTTTCACAGTAACTTCATTTCAGTGTTAATGTAAGCCTGCGGCACAGTGCTTAGCACTGCAGCCTCACAGTGCCAGGGAGCCAGGATCAATTCCAGCCTGGGGTCACTGGTCTGTGTGGAGTTGCACATTCTGCCCGTGTCTTTGTGGGTTTCTTCAGGGTGCTTCGGTTTCCTCCCACAGTCCAGTGACCTGAGGGTTAGGTGGATTGGCCATGATAAATTGCCCTTAGTGTCAGGGGGATTGGGAGGATCACAGGGTCAGTGCAGGCTTGACTGGCCGAATGGCATGCTTCTGTACTGTAAGGTTTCTGTGATTCTATGAAAACCTTATTACCAATGCATTTCAAGATGTTAAAGCTCAAAGATCAAAACTTGGGAAGTGGACAGAAATGAACTCTATTGATGCACCAGCCTTGTGTGTATTGTCATGTTAACACATGCATTTTATGTGGCAATAATTTAGTGTGTATTGATATGCAGAGTGAGTAATGTGAAGTGTGTTGAGGAAATTAAACTGTCTTCTACAATTAAGATGGTTCATTCCTCCCAGTGGATGGAAGTATGTTGGAATATCACATTTTTTAATATTGTCTCAGAATCACTATGGTATACCGTGAAGCAGGCTTGTGTGTGTAGGCGTAACTAGTTTTATTAGATTGAAGAAGACAGGGTAGGTGGGAATTTGGAACTCAGCGCAAATAGATCAACAATTATCTTTTTGAATGGCCGATCAGGCTCAAGGGGGCAAATAATCTACTTTTGCTTTTATTTCGGTGGCTCTTCTGTAGTTAGACTGCAAGGTTAAAACATCAAAAAGGGGTTAGGTGTGCAAGCAAGTATTTTGAAGTGGAGGCGAGCAGGGTTAAGTTGGGTGCTGTGGCCAGCCTGAATATAAATTTATATTCAGAAGGTAAGGGGAGTGACTTGAAGTTAACTAATGTATTTCGAAAGAAAAATGGATAGTTGGTTAAGATCCTACACGAATAAAGTGAATTATTAAGGTTATATTTACCCAAAAGTAATGGCCATAGGAATAATGTGAAAGATCTGTACATTCTGGGAAAGGGAACTTGCAGAGAGATGTAAAACCAGTAAAGTTAAAGATAAAAGGGAAAAGCATATTTATCGAGAGATTGAAGTTGCAGCCATGAGATCTTGGAGAGAATGTGTGCTGTAACAGACCTGTGAAGAAACCGGCTTTCAACCATCCTCAGAGCGTGCACGTCTTGAGTCTACAAGGCTTTGAATGCAGGCTTTGGTTTTCTAGTATTGAGTGAGAGAGGTCGAAGCCTCTGTGTTACAAACTCAAACTATTCACGGGTCAGTGCAATCGTAACACACCCCACAGGGTGGCACTCTACACAAACATATTCACTAATAACATGCAACCTGAAAACGAAATCAGCTTTGCAAGCTGAAAAGCTGAATTCCTGTTAATCATTTTGATACTTGAGTGAATTTCTGCATCTTTTGGGACACTGAGGGGCAACGTAGCATGGCCAATCCAGCTGACCTGCGCATCGTTGGAGTGTGGGAGGAAACCCACGCAGACACGAGGAGAACGCGCAACCCCCATTCAGGCAGTGACCCAAGCCGAGAATTGAACCTGGGCCCCTAAGCGCTGTGAGGCAGCTGTGCTAACCACTGTGCCACCCATGTAACATAGGTAATGTGCACAGCAAACAGCAGCCTATGACCAGATAATCTGATATTAATTGAGGGACAAATATTGTCCAGGACAAGTTGCTTTTCTTTGAAAAGCAGTGTTATGCGAGCTTGTTATGTCCACCTGAGAGTGCAGGTGGGTCCTCGATTGAACACCTAATCTGAAAACGGCAACTCAGGCAGTGTATGGCAATTGAGTGTCAGCTTTGATTTCTGCACTCAAGTCTGACATTCCACTGCAGCGGTGATTAAACTCTGTATTACAATCTACTGAGGGTAACTTGCAACCTGAAAACGGGACCCACTTTACCAGCTGGAAAGCTACATTCCTGTCAACTTTTTTGATGTTTGTTCAGCTGACCTTCACTTCTCCTCAGTAGATTGTAATACAGAGCCTAATCACTACTGCAGGGGAACGTCAGACTTGAGTGGAGAAATTCGTTCAGATGTCAAAAAGATTAATAGGAATTCAGCTTTTCAGCTGGCAAAGTCGATTCTGTTTCCAGGTTGTATGTTATTGGCAGATGTGTTCGTGTAGAGTGCCATCCTGTGGGGTGTGTTATGATTGCACTGACCCATGAATAGTTTGAGCTTGAGTTGCGAGTATTAACTATCAGTGGATGTTTGTGGTAACCTAACTGGAATTTTTTTAGAGAAAATCTGTGAAGACTGTTGTCTAAAAGGGGTGCTTAGCTCTGAGTTTAACTTAGCAGAAATCTTTTGGGAAATGTTTGGGGAACTGCTGTTAACTGGGTAAATGTGACCTTGCTTGTTTAAGTTTATTTTTTAAAATAACTGTTTAAATGTAATATTTAACATCTCAAAAATTGGTTTGAAATGTTTTCTCTTGACTTCAGTGACGATACCTTCTCATAATTAAATACAAATTACATATAGTTGTGATACCTTGCCCAAGTTTCCCTTTGGGATTTGGGCAGCTCAGCAGTTACACCAGCCCTGTCATCATGTCACAGCACTAAGAACCTGGGTTCGAATCCAGCCTTGGGTGGCTGTCTGTGTGGAGTTTTCACGTTCTCCCCGTGTCTGCGTGGATTTCCTCTCACAGTCCAAAGATGTGCAGATTAGGTAGACTGGCCTTGCTAAATTGCCCCTTCATTGTCCAAAGATCTGTAAGTTAGGGGAATTAACGGGGTAAATGTGTGGGTTTAGGGTTTGAGTGAGATGCTCTTTCGGAGAGTCGGTGCAGACTCGATGGCCTGAATAGCCTCCTGTACGGTAGGGACTCTATGAAAAGTCATAACAGAGAGTGAGTTGTGAAGACTGTGACTAATTGTGGTGCCACACTTACATGGGAAGTAATGCGAGTGCTGGAGTGTCTATGTGAGGTGTCGGTTTGCTGTGGGCTTGTTGTCTTAGCTATTTGAAGTGAAAGTTGGCTTTTTATTTCAAATACAGTTTGCCTATTAATTAATGTTAGAATTATGCTGATTTAATTATATGGTGACTGAACATCATGTGCATATTTTGAGTTGCCAAGTTGATTGCCGTAAATTGGAAAAAAGCTTCTTTAATATTGTTAATATTTGGTAGCAAATATATATTTGTTGTAGATTATTACAATAAAAGTTTGAACTAGTGAAATCTTGTCCATCGGTTTTCTTTCCATTGGCTGCATCGGGATTCCATTCTTTTTAAGTTAATGATCTTTGTGGGCGTTATAACATGGTGTAGAAGAATGGGCATAGACCAGACTTTTATTTCTGTGTGGCACATTGACGATGGGGGAACCCTGCTCTTTGCCAAAATAGATATCTAGATAGTGCCTTTCTCAAACACTGGATATCTGAAGTGCACAGCCACTTAAGTACTTTAGAAGTTTAGTCACTGTTGCATTCTTAGAATCCTTAAAGTACAGAAGGAGGCCATTTGGCTTATTGAGTCTATACCGACTTCTGACAGAGCAGCTTACCCAAGCACTCTCCCCCGCCCTATCCCAGTAATCCTATGCATTTACCATGACTAATCCATCTATCTACACACCTTGGGACACAAAGGGGCAATTTAGCATGGCCAATCCAGCTAACCCGCACATCTTTCGAGTGTGGGAGGAAACTGGAGCACCGGAGGAAACCCACGCAGACACTGAGAATGTGCAAACTCCACACAGACAGTCACCTGAGGCCAGAATTGAACCTGGGTTCTGGCACTGTGAGGAAGCAGTGCTAACCACTGTGCCTCACAGGTAATGCACATAGCAAGCTCCCAGAAGAAACAGCCTGTGACTAGGTATCTGATATTTGATTTATTATTGTCACATGTATTACTATGCGTGTAAAAAGCATTGAGTCTTGTGCACTATACAAACAAAGCATACTGTTCTTAGAGAAGGAAAGGAGAGAGTACAGAATGTATGTGCCACAGTCATAGCTAGGGTGTAGAAAAAGGTCAACATAATGTGAGTAGGTCCATTCAAAGGTCTGATGGCAGCGGGGAAGAAGCTGTTCTTGAGTCAGTTGGTATGTGATCTCAGAATTCTTTTTTCCAATGGAAGCAGGTTGAAGAGAGAATGTTCAGGATGCGTGGGGTCCTTAATGATGCTGGCCGTTTTCCCGAGGCAACAGGAAGTGTCGATGGTGTCAATGGATGAGAGGCTGGTTTGCATGATGGACTGGGCTTCATTCCTGACCCTTTGTAATTTTTTGCAACCTTGGACAGAGCAGGAGCCAATTAACTGAGAGATAAATTTTGATTTGATTTGATTTATTATTGTCACATGTATTAACATACAGTGAAAAGTATTGTTTCTTGCACGCTATGCAGACAAAGCATACCGTTCAAAGAGAAGGAAATAAGAGAGTGTAGAATGTAGTATTATATAGTCATAGCTAGCATGTAGAGAAGGATCAATTTAATGTGAGGTAGGTCCATTCAAAAGTCTGACAGCAGCAGGGAAGAAACTGTTCTTGAGTTGGTTGGTACGTGACCTCAGGCTTTTGCATCTTTTTTCCGACGGAAGAAGGTTTTTCCGAAGCAGTGGGAAGTGGAGACAGAGTCAATGGATGGGAGGCTGGTTTGCGTGATGGATTGGGCTACACTCACGACCCTTTGTCGTTCCTTGCAGTCTTGGGCAGACTAGGAGCCATACCAAGCTGTGATACAACTGGAAAGGATGCTTTCTATGGTGCATCTGTAAAAGTTGGTGAGAATCATAGCTGACATGCCAAATTTTCTTAGTCTTCTGAGAAAGTAGAGGCATTTCTTAACTATAGTGTCAGCATGGGAGGACCAGGATAGGTTGTTGGTGATCTGGAGGCCTAAAAACTTGAAACTCTCAACTCTTTCTACTTCATCCCCGTTGATGTAGACAGGGGCATGTTCTCCTTTACGCTTCCTGAAGTCGATGACAATCTCCTTCGTTTTGCCGACATTGAGGAAGAGATTATTGTTGCTGCACCAGTTCACCAGATTCTCTATTTCATTTCTGTGATCTTTGTCTATGTACAATTGTCCAGGAATCGAAGCAGTGTTATGTGAGCTTTTATGTCCACCTGCCGAGAGCAGGTAGCGCTTGGTTAAATGTCTAATCTGAAAACAGCAGCGCAGGGTATTGTAATTGGGTGTCAGCCTTGATTTCTACACTCAAGTCTGACATTCCATTGCGGTAGTGATTCAACTCTGTGTTACAATCTCCTGAGGACGACTGAAGGTCAGTTGAACAAATATCAAAGAATTAACAAGAATTCAGCTTTTCAGCTGGTAAAATAGATTCTGTTTTCAGGTGAAATATTATTAGGGAATATGTTTGTGTACAGTCCCATCCTGTGGGATGTGTTATGGTTGCTGTGAACCAAGAATAGTTTGAGTTTGAGTTGAGAGTATTAACTATCAGAAAGGAATACTCCATTTTCATGCACAATCCAGTTACAATTCACTCTAATTAATTTACATCAGAGGAAAGTATGTGTATGATTAAAATAATTAAATAATTAAAATGGCCCTCAAACATCCATTATCCAAAATCCAAAAGCCAGTTGCTTTTCAGTGTTCAGATACTTTTAGTTTCTGGATTTACCATATACATGGTCAGCCTAAGTCTAGGCTAGCTTTGGTCTACAAATACGAGGTAAAAAAGTAAAGTTTATTTATTAGTCACAAATAAGGCTTACATTAACACTACAATGACGTTACTGTGAAATTCCCCTGGTCGCCACACTCCAGCGCTTGTTCGGGTCATTGCACCTGGCCTGCACGTCTTTGGACTGTGAGAGGAAACCGGAGCACCCGGATGAAACCCACACAGACACATGGGGAGAACGTGCAAACTCCACACAGACAGTGACCCAAGCCAGGAGTTGAACCTGGGTCCCTGGTGCTGGGAGGCAGCCGTGCTAACCACTGTGCCAAATCTTTTGGACTCTGTTAACACTTATTATATCCGCAGTATACTGTTACATTGTTCGATTAATGTACAAATTAATTGCATAATCGTTTAAAAAAAGCTCAGAATTTGGATGGGTAAAGGATGCACGGGTAAAGGATATTCGACCTCACACTGATGATATTCCCAGTGAATGATTAAATCTTTAATCTGTGCACTGAACCCATTGAACTTTGATGGAGATTATAAAATACAAGGTGACCAATACTGACTGCCCTGGTACACCTTTACATCCTTTCTCTTGACCTGTAACCATGCCACTGAGAGATTGCACCAAGTCGTATAATTTGTACTGACTTTGTGTGCTAGTGAAATGTAGCATGCATGATAGTGTGTGGTGTACCTGGCCTTCATAACTGAGTTTGCATCACTATTTGTTGAACTGTATAAGGGGCGGCACGGTAGCACAGTGGTTAGCACTGCTGCTTCACAGCTCCAGGAACCTGAGTTCGATTCCTGGCTCGGGTCACTGTTTGTGTGGAGTTTGCACATTCTCCTCATGTCTGCGTGGGTTTCCTCCGGGTGCTCCGGTTTCCTCCCACAGTCCAAAGGTGTGCGGGTTAGGTTGATTAGCCATGCTAAAACTGTCCCTTGGTGTCCTGGGATGCTTAGGTTAGGGGGATTAGCGGGTAAGGATATGGGGGTAGGGCCTGGATGGGATTGTGGTCGGTGCAGACTCGATGGGCTGAAGGGCCTCTTTCTGCACTGTAGGGTTCTATGTTCTATTTTATGTATAGTTTCTGTGATATTAACACACTGGAGTTTTAGCTTTACCTCTAGGTTTATGGAGAAATTTGAAAATGTTTTACCTTCTCTTGAGAGGCTAATTTGGGGCTTGTCCCATCGCTGAGCATTTTTGATAGTTTTTCAAAACAAGCATATGTTTGAGCGTTTAATTTATGCCTCAGCACTTACACCCTCCCTACTCCACTTATAACTCATATTTCTCTATGTCTGGAGAAAGGCCTTCCTTTTTAACCATGAATTGGTCACTGGGGCTTTGTAGGCCATAAACAGCCTACATTTTTGGCAAAACAAAATGCCAAAGACTTCGCCTCAGAAACTAATTATGGAAATAAGCTTGACAAAGTAAAATGCAATGGTCAGATTGCTTAACGTAGAAACTTAAAAGAAACATGTCAACATTAAACACAGGAGGAGGCCATTCGGTCCCTCATGTCTGCTCTGTCATTCACTATGATCATGGCTGTTCATCCAACTCAGTAATCTGTTCCTGATTTCTCTCTTACCCTTTGATTCCTAAAGGCCCTACAGCTATATCTAACTCCTTGAAAACATACAATGTTTTGGTCTCAAGTACTTTCTGTGGTAGAAAATGCCACAAGCTCGCTACTTTCCGGGTGAAGAAATTTCTCCTCATCTCAGTGCCCAGACTGTGAACGTAGTGTTGGACTCACCCATCACTGGGAATGTCCTTTCTGCTGGAATTTTATAAGTTTCTATGAGATCTCTGCTCATTTTTTTTTAAGCTCCAGCGAATATAATCCTAACCAACCCAATTTCTCCTCATATATCAGTTCCGTCACCCCAGGAATTAGTCTGGTAAACCTTTGCTATACTCCCTCCATAGCAAGAACATTCTTCCTCAGATAAGGAGCTCAAAACTGCACACAATATTCTAGGTGTGTCTTCACCATGGTCCTGTGTAATTGCAGCAAGACATCCCTGCTCCTGCACACAAATCCTCTCACTATGAAGGTCAATATACCATTTGTCGTGTTCACTGCCTGCTCCACCTGCGTGTTTACTTTCAGGGACTGGTGTTTAAGGGCACCCAGGTCTCTGCACAATCCCTCCTCTCAATCTGTAGCCATTCAGATAGTAATTTGCCTTTCCGTTTTTGCTACCAAAGTGGATAACCTCACTTTTATCAGCATTAAAGTGCATCCGCCATACATTTTCCCATGCACTCAGCTTGTCCAAATCACACTGAAATATCTCTGCATCCTCCTCACAGCTCACCGTTCCACCCAAGTTTGTGCCATCTGCAGATTTGGAAATATTATAATTAGTTCCTGCATCTAAATTATTGATATACATTGTGAATAGCTGGGGTGCAAGCACTGATCCCTGCAGTACCCCACCAGTAACTGCTTGCTATTTGGAAAAAGACTCATTTATTCCTACTCTTTATTTCCTGTCTGACAACCAGTTTTCTGTCCATCTCAATGCAATATCCCCAATCGCATGCACTTCAATTTTACACACAAATCTCTAATGTGGCACCTTGTCAAAAGTGCTCTGAAAGTCCAAATATACTACAATCATAAAAAGTTCCCCTCAACAACTCTACTGGTTACATCCTCAGAAGAATTCCAGTAGTTCTGTTTTTACGGCCTCATCCCCTTTTTTCACTTATGTCATTGATACTACAACCCCTGGCTGTTCACCTTCCATCGTCCAGAACATCATGTGGCTGCTCTGAAACACACTTGATCCTAGTACTAGGGAGGCAACATCCCATCTTGGAGCCTCATTTCTGGCCACAGAAATATCTATCTGTTCCCCTTACCATTGAAACCCCTATAACTATTACATCCTACACTTTCTCCTCCTCTCTTGTGCAGCAGAACCAACCAGGGTGCAACAGGTTTGGCTGCTGTTGCTTTCCTTTGAGAACCCATTCCCTTCAGCAGTATCCAAAGTGGTAAACCTGTTTTGAAGGAGAATAGCCACAGGAGATTCCTGTATTGCCTGCCTAGTTCTCTTGCTCTGCCTGGTTGTCACCTATTTCCTTCCTATCTAGAATCATAGAAACCCTACAGTGCAGAAAGAGGCCATCCGGCCCATCGAGTCTACACCAACCACAATCCCACCCAGGCCCTACTCCCATACCCCCATATCCTTACCCGCTAATCCCTCTAACCCAAGCATCCCAGGACACTAAGGGACAATTTTAGCGCGGCCAATTAACCTAACCCACACATCTTTGGACTGTGGGAGGAAACCGGAGCACCCGGAGGAAACACACGCAGAGACGAGGAGAATGTGCAAGATCCACACAGACAGTGACCCAAGCCGGGAATCGAACCCAGGTCCCTGGAGCCGTGAAGCAGCAGTGCTAACCACTGTGCCACCGTGCCACCCTACACTGTGGAGTCTTAGTCTGTGGTGTAACCACCTCTCTATACACGCTAACCATGATACTCTCTACCTCACGGAAATTCCACAGTGTCTCTAACCGCTGCTGCAGCTCAGAAAGCTGGGCTTTGTAAATTTGAGGATGGAATTTTTGTTTTAAATGTCTGGATTCAAAAGTGAAATGGGTAAGTGGAATCAGCTGATTGTGTGAGTATGGTCAGATAAGTATTTACTACTATTATGACTTATAGCTTGCAAAGTTTCTATTTTGTTGTTTACCGTTTGTAAAGACTATATACTGTAGTACCAAGGACCAGGGAAGAAAGCTCCTAAAATAATTCATATTATTTGATGTTAGGTATCTTTCTAAAGGTTCAATTTAAAGAGTTAAGTCACAGCAGGAGAGTCTAAAACTGTGTGTGCTACTCCTGCTCTATGTGGGAAATCTCCAGCTGAGAGGGACAAGCGAGGTACTGTACTTCATCTTAGTCTTAATTCGATGCTTGATCTCAGCCAAAAGCCTGAGCCGGTGTCCTCATTTTACACTGTTCTCTAAGTGCTCTTCAAAAAGTGTAACTCGCCTCCCTCAAGTCTGCCCACCATCTACAAGGCACAAGAAAGGAGTGTGATGGAAAACTCTGCACTTGCCTCGATGCGTGCAGCTCCAACAACGCTCATGAAGCCAGTTTGATTGCTTTCCCCACCCCAAACAGTCGCTGCCTCCACCACCGACTGACAGTGGCATCAGTGTGTACCATCTGCAAGATGGACTGAAGGAACTCACAAAAGTTCCTTAGGCAACAACTCCTAAACCCAACCGATGACCACTACCATCTAGAAAGACAAGGACAACAGATACCTGGAAATACCACCACCTGGAAGCTCCTCTCCAAGTTAATAGCCATCCTAACTTGGAGATACATCTATCCATTCCTTCACTGAAGCTGGATCTAAACCCTGGAATGCCTTCTCTAACACCCTCTCTGTGGGTGTACCTACACCTCGGGACTGCAACAGTTCAAGAAGGCGACTTGCCCCCACTACTTCAAGGACAAGTAGAAATATGCAAAAAATATTGGTCTCACTACTGATGCCCATGGCCCAAGAAAGAACGAATAACCCCAAGATTCAGGAGCAGAGGCAGAAGGGGAGGCGATGGCATCACGGTATTATCACTGGATTAGTAATCCAGAGACCCAGAATAATTCCCTGGGTACTGGGTTCGAATCTCGTCATGGTAGATAGTGAAATCTGAGTTCAATAAAAACACCTGGAATTAAAAGTCTAACAATGGTCCTGAAGCCATTGTCGATTGGGGGTGGCATGGCAGCACAGTGGTTAGCACTGCTGCCTCACAGCTCCAGGGACCGAGGTTAAATTCCTGGCTTGGATCAGTGTCTGTGTGGAGTTTGCACATTCTCCCTGTGTTTGCATGGGTTTCCTCCCACAATCCAAAGATGTGCAGGTTAGATGGATTGGCCATGCTAAATTGACCCTTAGTGTTAGGGGGACTAGCTGGAGTATATGCATGGGGTTAGGGGATAGGGCCTGGGTGGGATTGTGATGGGTGCAGACTTGATGGGTTGAATAGCTTCCTTCTGCACGGTAGGATTCTATGATTGTTGTAAAAATCCATCTGGTTGATTAATGCCCTTGTTCACAGCACTGTGGGTGTGTTGCACAGTAAGAAGTCTCACAACTCCAAGTTAAAGTCCAACAGGTTTATTTGGTAGCACAAGCTAGATGGACTTCCCCCTTGGGAAAGGAAATCTGTCGTCTTGACCTGGTCTGACCTACAGGTGATTCCAGACTCACAGCAATGTGGTTGACTCTTGAATGTTCTCTGAAATGGCCCAGCAAACCCCATTAGTCCAAGGGCATCTTGATAGAAGCCAGAGGTGGTTGCAGAGAGTTGTTTTTCAAACTCGAGACCTGTGACCAGCAGTGTGTCTCAGGGATCAGTGCTGGGTCCACTATTATTTGTTATTTATATTAATGATCTGGATGCGAATTATAGGGGGCATGTTTAGTAAGTTTGTGGATGACACTAAGATTGGTGGCATAATGGACAGTGAATAAAGTTGTCTCCAATTGCAATGGGATCTTGATCAATTGGGCCAGTAGGCTGATGAACGGCAGATGGAGTTTAATTTAGACAAATGCGAGGTAATGCATTTTGGTAGATTGAACCAGGTCAGGACTTACTCAGTTAATGGTAAGGTGTTGGGGAGAGTTACAGAATAAAGAGATCTAGGGTTATATGTTCATAGCTCCTTGAAATTGGAGTCAGAGGTGGACAGAGTGGTGAAGAAGGCATTCAGCATGCTTGGTTTCATCAGTCAGAATATTGATTACAGGAGTTGGGATGTCTTGTTGAGGTTGGACAAGACATTGGTAAGGCCACACTTGGGATACTGTGTGCTATTCTAGTCACCCTATTATAGAAAGTATATTATTAAACTAGAAAGAGCGCAGAAAAGATTTGCTAGGATGCTACCGGGACTTGATGGATTGAGTTATAAGGAGAGGTTGGTTAGACTGGGACCTTTTTCTTTGGAACGTAGGAGGCTGAGGGATGATCTTATAGAGGTCTATAAAATAATGAGGTGCGCAGATCAGCTTGATAGCCAATATCTTTTCCCAAAGGTAGGGGAGTCTAAAACTAGAGGGCATAGGTTTAAGGTGAGAGGGGAGAAATACAAAAATGTCCAGAGGGCCAATTTTTTTCTCAGGGGATGGTGAGTGTCTGGAACAAGCTGCCAGAGGTAGGAGTAGATGTGGTACAATTTTAAAAGACAATTACATAGGTACGATGGGTATAGAGGGATGTGAGCCAAATGAGGGCAACGGGGATTAGTTTAATGATTTTAAAAGAAAAAGAGCGGCATGGACAAGTTGGGCCGAAGGGCCTGTTTTCATGCTGTAAACTTCCATGACTCTATGAATTAGGGATGGCCAATATATGCTGTCTCTGCCACACCCACATGCCATGACTGACAGATGTGGTGCCAGCCTCCCTCACGAGTTAACTTTTATTTACCTTTAATTCGAATCTCTAAGTACAGCATTGAAACAACATGTTAGCATCACCATTTAAAAGTTAAAACATTTTTGTAAAGTTTCTCGGGCGTTTTAGCATTTTAATGCTGTTTGAATACCTTTCTCCTGAGTCTCACTAGGCTGAGATTCCAGGGAGTCCTGAAGCTGCCTGTTTTTGCTGTTTGTGAGCCTTGGAGCTAGGGAGGAGATGGACTGTTCGTCACAGAGGACATCATTCTACAGTTTGCCTGCTGTCTAGCAGCTGGGGCCCATTATTGCAATTCAGAACAAGTGTCCCAGCTGACTGTTCTTGCATTGTTCCCATTCCTGGCCCAGGATTAGTAAACCCTCCCTGAGATCAGTGAGCTCAGCACAGTCTCAGGATTCATCCTGTGATCGTTTTGACATGCACAATCCTTGTGTAACATCAGTTTACCCAATCAAGCAACAGGGAAGTTGCACTTCTGCACTTTGCTTTTCTACTTGCTGCAGAGAGTTTATTTCTGTATAGTGTGTTGATGTTTTACTTTCAATCACAAAATTGAAACCCTTACTCACTCGGCGTCCACTATTTTCATGACTCTTCAGCAACTTTGCTCTTGATAAAGGACGCACTAGATGAAGTACAGAAGGGTGTCAAAGTAAGAGGTGAGTTAGGGAGGATAGTGAGAGTTGCAGATGATAAGGTCCAAGTGGCAAGCGCAGCAGAAAAAAGACAGAAGTTATGGAAATTGGAATGAATCATGGCCAGGATTTTCTGGCCCCATCATGTTGGGGTCTGCTGTGGCCCAGCAAAATGTCCATTGGCTTAATGCAGCACTGGGTGATCCCAGGGATGGGCTGGGCTGGAAAATCCCACCCTATGGTGGAAAAGCAGAGGTCAAAATAAACGACCAACAGCTGGAACATGTTTCACAACTGAAGTATGTGGGCAACATGTTGTCAGAAAATCGCTTCTCGGCCCTTGGCTAAGGTCAAGCATCATCAGGTCAAGCCCAAAATAGGACAAGCCCCATCTTGTCAGCTTGGATCTTGTTTGTCTCCCTTGTGGGGACTGTGAACTGGATTCAATTTGAATTAGGTTTTTGGAGAAAGCAGGAAGATGGATTTAGATCAGCCGGTCCATACTGAACCTTGGCTTTGTGACTTTAAGAATGGGGTAAAAACATTTTAAGGAAGATGTTTACTGTCAGAAATAAATACGTAGAACAGCAATAGCAAAGAATGCATTCTCGCACAAGGGATTGCATAGCATAAGAATGAGTAGAGATCTTAATTGCTCTGTTACATACAAGGCTGAAACACAGACTTGTGAGCAAAAACTGGAAAGTTGCAGAGATTTAAGTTTATTTATTCGTGTCACAAGTAAGCTTGCATTAACACTGCAATGAAGCTACTGTGAAAATCTTCTAGTTTCCACACACTGGCCCCTGTTCGGGTACACTGAGGGAGAATTTAGCATGGCCAATGCACCTAACCAGCACGTCTTTCAGACTGTGGGAGGAAACTAGAGCACTTGAAGGAAACCCACACAGAAACAGGGAGAGTGTGCAAACTTTGCACAGAGAATGAACCCAAGCTGGGAATCGAACCCGGGTCTCTGGCGCTGCGAGGCAGCAATGCTAACCACTATGCCACTGTGCTGCCAGTGCCTGAGAAGGATGGTGCTGTTCATTTGGAGCATAGACAGGAACAATGGAGAAATCCTCAGGATGTTGGAGGAGGTAAGGTGACAGAAAAATGGGTATCTAGAAGCTAAGGTAAGAATGGTGGATTGACATTATTCTAAGACTCAAGAACTTGCTGATTTCAGGAGTAGAAGGAAAATTAGAGGAATGTGAATCAAGAGGGAGAAAGAGAATGGCGATGTTAGACAACTTGAAAATGGAAATGGGAAACTCCTGCAGGCAACCAAAGAAGAAGGTGCAAGTTGGCAGTGCATGGAAAAATGAACAGAGGACCTGTTCTTGGGCCAATCACTACCATTGATCTGGATTCTTCAGTTGGTGGCCAAGGGACATCAATCGCCATTCATTGCACTTACAGCTGCCCACAGATAGTGAATGGGATCTCAATGCAACAGCCCTGGGTAATAACGAGTCCACCATTTTTGACACAGCCTTGCCCACGGGGGATCTGGCAGAGTTTGGAAAGCAACAATGCTTCAAGTGTGCGATTCAAGAACTCTTACTAAGACACTCAGAATCCAAACAAACCAGTGCGAGTTAGAATATTTAATTCAATGTAAAATCCTTTACAAGAAATTAGATAAGTAAGCACATCACAGAAAGGGAAATCATTTGGGCATGTGGACATGGGAGGCTGTTCAGTTTTCTGTCCAGGTTGGCTTAGCCCTCTCTCCGTTTTGTAACAAACAGAAGGTTAGGAAGGAGTGGTCTGCAAAGTGTGATTACTGAATAAAACAAAGTGAAAAAACGATAATGTCTTAATATCAGCGAAAGAGTTGTAAACAGAAGATGTTAGAAATAACCAGCTGTTCCTACGTGTTTAAATTTAGGTCAGGGATTGAAGAATCTGCTTGAGAATTATTAATCAGCTATGTGATCCACTGCTTCCATCGGATCTTTAGATGTCAATGAATGTTCTCTCAGCTTACCCCAGCTTTAGAAGATGTCGGCAACCATAGGGTGGCCCACATGAGCAGTACGTTTTTTCACCGTAGATGGTGATTACATTCCGGTTGTACTGCAGAAAGGGTTAATGGGCAAACGCGTGTTATCGAATCTTGCTGGAAAATTAACCGTCTGTTAATGGTGCACACCGTCATTGATGTGCAAACTCAGGGACTAAGAGTGAGAATCAAAATTGCAAGTTTCTCAAACTTCGTGTTGATTTGTGTCACTCGAGGTACTCGATTCACAAGTGGCTGGGTAGGGTTTCAATGGAACCTGTCCTGCTGTCTCTCCAATATGGAGCGGTCAAGAGATTTACATGGCAATTATAGTCAAATCTTAATGATTGAGGGAGCTAGGAGGAATTAAGAGGTGATTGGTTTGTTAGAGTTGGTTGGTCAAGTACATTCCTTTCACTTCGTTCCGCTTGAAACATTTCTACGTCGAGGTCTTGGTTTAGTCGCATCTTTTTAAACAGCAGCTTGGAGAATGATTTGCAAAGGAGGAAATAGATGATTGGATCAAGGCAAACATTAAGTGCACACAGTAGCTGTGAGACCTCTTTTGCATAATGCAGCGTGAACGATGTGCAAATTTTCTGATCACGGTTCTTATCATATAGAAGTCTGATAATGTGATAGGGCACAAAGCAGATGACAAAGACACCCATGATGCTGAATATGTTGCGATTCACTTTCTTTCTCACATTGCTGGAGTCCTTTTGAAATTTTTGATTAGACCAATATACTTTTTTTAAGATAGCTGAATAAGACACAATGAGGAGGACAAAAGAGATCCAGAAAATAACTTGGCATTTTATGATTATAAAATTGTGCCAGTTCTTCCCCATCTGGCTTTTCAGCAGAAGACACTGTGCTGCAGTTTCCTTTGTGGGGGTCTTGTTTGTCAAAATTATGCTTGGCAGAGCAAAGACCAATATGAAGACCCAGCAACTCGCACTGATGACCTTGGCAAAGGTGACCCTTTGCACCACAAGGTTTTTCCTGGGCCGCACTATCTTCAGATACCTGTCGAAACTGATCAGGCCCAGGAACATTATGCTCAGGTACATGTCGCTGTAGAACAGCACCATAGTGTAACGACAGACAAATGTTTTCATCTGCCAGGGTCCGAGTCCCACATCGGCCAGGATTTTGAAGGGTAGCGTGAAGACCATCACCACGTCGGTGATGACAATGTTCTTGAGGTAAATCACGAAGCTGGACTGATTTGGAATGTGACAGAAGATCCAGGAGGCCAGTGTGTTCAACAGTAAGCCTCCAATAAAAATAACCAAATACAAAACTGGAAAGACCACCTTTGTCACTGCGGTGCTCCGGACGTCCGTGCAGTTGCTCCTGTTCATTTCTGTTATTTTATTCTGAAAAAAAGAACATTGGTTATTGTTTAGGTCAAATATTTTAGAAAGAATGTTTGAAGGGAAATTGGAATATTTTGGATTCTCCTCATTACATCTAGTCAGACAGGAAGGTTAGGAATCAAAATCCCATTTGGATCAAGAAGGCAGCCAGATTTGATGTTGATCTCAACCCCCGTTCTCTTCATATCCCTCACTCCAGAAACACATCAATTCCATTATTCTGTGGATGTCTGTGAATAATTTATGATAGAAGTATGCCTCCTGTTTCCTGCAGAGTGTCAAACAGTCAGTTGCGTGCTGCGATTGTTGAATAATGGAGTGCAATGACCTCTGCCCTGCTTAAATCACATGTCACCTATTGAGCATCATCTTTTCACCTTGAAACATGGTTATTCTTTCTTTCGATGGATCGTACTTCCAGAGCCTTGAATCAGCTACTTTATAACAAGGAGCACCAGATTAATTTGTGGTGCCTTTTTCCATCTGGTAAAAGAGGAATTTGTAAAAGTGTTTTGGAGGGTGTAGGAGGGAATAAACAAACTGAGTCTTCCAAAACCATGTAAAACTTCCAACAAAAGCAGTTTTATTCAACGCGCGTGAGGGAGAGCGAAACTCGTGTATAACTACAGCTTGCTTCCGAGCTGAGCATTGGTTCTTACAGGTTCTTATACCCTTTTCTTTACATTACAAAGCACTACATTTACATCAGGTCGTCATATTGTTGCTTTGAATGGGTTACAGTTCTGTTTTGATTACATTATATGGTTCAGCTGTCTTGTGTGCTTTCGATTTAATTGTTTGCTGGGCATCTCCTGTCCACCTGTTTACAATATCAAAGCGTTGTGTTTGTCAAACTGATTTCGATAGGGTGTTAATTGTCCCATCTATGTAAGAACATAATAAATAGGAGCAGGAGTAGGCCATCTAGCCCTTCGAGACTGCCCTGCCATTCGATAGGATCATGGCTGATCTGAAGTGGATCAGTTCCACTTTCACGCTTTCTCCCCATAACCCTTAATTCCCCTATCTATCAGAAACCTATCTACCCGTGAATTAAATATATTCAGCGAGGTAGCCTCTACCACTTCAACGGGCAGAGTATTCCAGAGATTCACCACCCTTTGAGTGAAGAAGTTCCTCCTCAACTCCTAAACTGCCCCCCCCTTATCTTGAGGCTGTGCCCTCTAGTCCTGCTATCCTTTCTAAGCGGGAAGAATCTCTGTATCTCTACCCTATCTATCCTCTTCATTATCTTATATGTCTCTATAAGATCCCCCCTCAGCCTTCTAAACTTCAGTGAGTACAGACCCAGTCTACTCAGTCTCTCTTCATAGGCTAGCCCCCTCATCTTCGGCATCAACCTAGTGAACCTTCTTTGCACTCCCTCCAAGACCAATATATCCTTTCTCAAGTGCGGCGGCCAAAACTGCACACAGTACTCCAGCTGCGGCCTCACCATTACCCTGTACAGTTGCAGCAAGACCTCCCTGCTTTTATATTCTATCCCCCTCGCTATAAAGGCCAACATTCCATTCGCCTTCTTGATCACCTGCTGCACCTGCAGGCTGGGTTTTTGCGATTCATGCACAAGGACCCCCAGATCCCTCTGCACCGAAGCACGCTGTAGCTTTTTGCCTTTTTAATAATAATCCCTCCTACTATTATTTCTACGAAAGTGGATAACCTCACACTTGCGAACATTATACTCCATCTGCCAGGTCCTCGCCCACTCGCTCTGCCTATCTAGATCTCTCTGCAGACTTTCCACACCCTCCACGCAATTTGTTTTTCCACTCATCTTGGTGTCATCAGCAAATTTCGTTACCCTACACTCAGCCGCCTCCTCCAGATCATCTTGGTAAATGGTAAACAGTTGAGGCCCCAGCACCGATCCCTGCGGCACTCCACTAGTCACCAACTGCCAACCAGAATAGCACCCATTGATTCCAACTCTCTGCTTCCTATTAGACAACCAATCCTCTATCCACGCTAACACCTTACCCCCAACTCCGTGTACCCTAACCTTTTGCAGCAAATCCATCTCCTGGATACTTGATTAAGTTTTCAGAGACCTCGTGGTTCTGCTAGACCTTTTGGAGCCTTGATGAGTGACACCAATTCCCAAATGGCTGTTGTAACTTTGGAGCGATCTCACCTGGGGTGTGACTGTTTTAGCGCAGTCTGAGATGTAGTTATTTGTATTTTGTCCTGTGTGCCTGCAGTGAGTGTGGATGTTACAGTGCTGCCTTTTTAATCCTTTCCATACATTACTCTGCTGCTGCAGGCTTTGCCCTACTACAGAAGACATTTTACTAGATGTGTGCCTTTGGACTCTTTTAGTGCTGGAGGGTGGCACGGTGACACAGTGGTTAGCGCCGTTGCCTCAGAGCGCCAGGGACCCGGGTTCAGTTCTGGCCTTGGTTCACTGTCTGTGTGGAGTTTGCTCATTCTCCCTGTATCTGTGTGGGTTTCCTCCAATTTCCTCCCACAGTCCAAAGATGTGCAGGTTAGGCGGATTGGCTATGATAAATTGCCCCGTTGTATCAGAGGGATTAACAGGAATAATACGTGGGGTTACAGGGATAGGTCCTCAGTGAGATTGTTGTGTGGGCCTAATGGGCTGAATGGCCTCCTCCTACACTGTAGGAATTCTATAGAAAAATAAAGACTAGCTTTTAAGTAACACATTTGACCTCAGGGTTTACAGGCAATGGAGTTGCTTCCTTTTGAAGTGAAGTTGTTGTAGATATTTACAAATTCATATTGTAGTCTGTTGGGAGCTGTTCAGTCTTTTCAGCTTTGTACATTTCGGAGAGTGAATCCTGATTTTTCTGAGCAGTTGATAAATGTGCAAGGCAGTTGGATGCGTCAAAGATATTGGTGGTGCAAAGTAAAGCCCATCAAAGATTTTTGTGCTTCTCATAAAGTAACTGCCTCAGAAAATGATGTTCTCCGCAGCCAGAGCACTGACTCATAGACCTCTGTTGAATAATGTTCATAGAATCATAGAATTCCACAGTGCAGAAGGAGGCTATTTGGCCCATTGAGTCTGCACTGACCACAATCCCACCTAGGCCTTATCCCAAAACCCCATGCATTTACTCTAGCTAGTCCTCTTGACACTAAGTGGCGATTTAGCATGGCCAATCCACCTAACCCACACATCTTTGGACTGCGGAGATGCCAGAATGTTAGTGTTAAATTGTAGGGACTTCAATTGGAAACATTTATTGTTTGAAAAAGGAGAAACCTATTGATGCAGCAGCAAGCGCCAGAGTTACTGCTACATCAATGCAAGTTAAATACTGGGTCTATTTGATTGGGCACCTGCAAAGCAATGCACCATTATTAGGGATCCTGCTGTGTACAGATGCGAACCGATATAATAACCAATACTCTTCCAGTGTAACCATTGGCTGTTAAGCCCTTTGAGAAGTTTCAGGTGTGTGGCTGGTGCACAGTGGTTAACACTGCTGCCTCACAGCGCTAGGGACCCGGGTTCATTCCCGGCTTGGGTCGCTGTCTGTGTGTTGTCTGCACATTCTCCCCGTGTCTGTGTGGATTCTCTCCGGGTATTCTCCCACACTCCAAAGAGTGCAGGTTAGGCGGAATGGCCATGCTATATTGCCCCTTACTTGACTTAAGATGTGTAGATTAGGGGAAGAAGTGAGATTAGTGAGATGTGTAGATTAGTGAGATTACGGGAAGAAGGCCTGGGTGACATGCTCTGTTGGCAAGTCAGTGAATACTCAATGGGCTGAATAGCCTGCACTGTGGGTATTCTATGATTCAATGACATAAGTACAAGATTTTGTCTTTGAACGGCAAGGGAAACCTTGTTACTCCGAGAGGTCTGAGATCATTACAGTTATCCCTCGGGTAACAGGGAAGTTTTTTCCTTGCCACCATCTCCATTTCCTAAGTCAAATTGAAAGTAATGTTTTGAATACTTGCGTTCGCCGAACACGTTCTGACCCTGGCGTTTCCACTCTGATATTACTGTGCTTCCCCCACCTGGTTCTTAGCCATAGTTCAGATTTGGTACTGCGCTTCTAGAATCTGGTAAGAAGATTCACAACACCAGGTTAAAGTCCAACAGGTTTATTTGGTAGCACAAGCCATTAGCATTTGGAGTGTTGCCCCTTCATCAGGTGAGTGGGAGTTCTGTTCAAAAACAGGGCATATAAAGACACAATATTTACAAAATAGTGGTTGGAATGCATGTCTTTACAGGTAATCAAGTCTGTTTCTTTATATAATTTGTGTCTTTTGTGTGAGTTTGTGTCCTTGTATGCTCTGTTTGTGAACAGAACTCCCACTCGCCTGATGAAGGGGCAGCGCTCTGAAAGCTTGTGACTTGTGCTACCAAATAAACCTGTTGGACTTTAACCTGGTGTTGTGAGACTCCTTACTGTGTTTACCCCAGTCCAACGGTGGTATCTCCACACCATCTTCTAGAATCCTACAGAGGGCACTGCCTTCTCATCACTGAACTAACTCGCAAACCCCATTTGCTCAGATTATTGTGAAAATTGTTTTACATGTTAACTGCTTGTTTAATCCTCATGTGCCGGTCTTGTAGCAAACATATGTCCTCCCTGAAAATCTACTGAAGCATATAAACCAGAGGTGTTGGCCGGTATGGAGAACATTAGCTCTGAAGAGAGGCTGGAGAAATTTGGTTTGTTCTCACCGGAACGATGGAAGTTGAGGGATGACCTGATAGAAGTCTACAAGATTATGAGAGGCGTGGACAGAATGGATAGCCAGAAGCTTTTTCCCAGGGTGGGAATTATAAGGGCCATAGGTTTAAGGTGCGCTGGGCGAAGTTGAAAGGAGATGTACGAGGCAGGTTTTTTACACAGAAGGTGGTGGGTGCCTGGAACTCACTGCCAGGGGAGATAGTGGAAGCGAATACGGTATTGACTTTTAAGAGGTGTCTTAACAAATACATGAATAGGATGGGAATGGAAGGATATGGTTCCCAGAAGGGTAGGGGGTTTTAGTTAAATCGGGCAGTATGGTCGGTGCGAGCTTGGAGGGCTGAAGGGTCTGTCCTTGTGCTGTAATATTCTTTGTTCTTTTTGTTCTGAAAATCTGAAGATGTCAGATATATTTCATCTGCAGAAGTACCCAAGGCAAACTTTTAAAATATAAATAAATGTCGAAAGTATGAAAAAAGTAACATTGCAACTCGACTGGAGATGTTGAGAAGAGGCAAGTGTTTGATAATTCTTTTTCAGTGCCTCCAGGCTCGCTCAAGAAAGCCTGCAACTGATAATTCAGCAGACAGACTCTGGGGAATGGGACGAGTCCTTTATAGGCATTCCAACCTAGTTTCCTTCCATCAATTTTCTCCCTGCACATCTTGCAAAATATCTTATCCCACAGCGGTTAGCGCTGCTGCCTCACAGCGCCAGGGACCCAGGTTCAATTCCGACCTCGGGTGACTGTGTGGAGTTCACACGTTCTTCCCCGCGTCTGCGTCGGTTTCCTTCGGGTGCTCCTGTTTCCTCCCACTGTCCAAAGATGTGCGAGTTAGGATGGATTGGTCTTGCTTAACTACCCCTTAGTGTCGGGGGTTTGGGGGGGGGGGGGGTGGTGGTTGGGGGGGTGGTAGCGGAATGCTAGCAGGGCAAAAACCTGAGGTTACAGGGATGGGCCTGAGGTGTGAGTGTTGTCTGTGCAGGCTCGACGCACCGAATAGGTTCCTTCTGCATTGCAGGGATTCGGTGATTCTTTGAATCTTAGGTCATAACCTTGTCCCAGTATCCCTGGTTCTCCCCTCACTTCCCAACCCTTGCCTCTCCTCTGAGAGTTCAGGGATCTCCGGCTAGTGATGGAATCCGTAGGTAACAGCGACTGGAGTAATTCACGCAGCCTGCGTGTTGAACCTTTACTTCATTGGCGTTTTGCAGCTCAGTTTCTCACCTCTGTATCTAGGAGGGCCCGAGCACCACGGCAGGCCAGTATTTGCGAAAGGTTTTCAAAATGCCCTTTGAAACGTGCCTGTCTATCCTACACATCAAATATCAAAATAAGAGTCAAATGTCAAAATCCCACACCTTTCTTCATGTTAAGAGTTCAGCTGCACTTGTCTACTTATACTTATACTCCGCTCTTAGACTGAAACTGCAGTTTGGTTACCAGCTCATTTTTGCGTTAGTTTATTGTGCACCACTTCTTCCAAATGTATAATTTTGCCACTAGCTTTTCAAATTGCACAAGGGCATTATTCAGTGCTGTTGCTGCATAGAGTATCAGAACGTGGAACTCCCTTATCACTGCCATTGAATCCTTCAAACGTTTTCTAACCATGCTGTCATGGAAATCCGGTGAAGAATTCTACTCTTCAGAGCATTAAGTCTCAATCTATAAATAACTAATTATTTCAGATGTTGACTGGTTTTACTATATTCACTAATTTCTTTCTCCTGCTCCTCGACTTGTTCTTATCATTATACAAAATCAACTCCCTTGCTTTCTCAACTTAGACATGGGGGGAAAAGAAACCAAAATGAAAACGAGAACTTACTCTGGATCACCTGCAGATCTTGGTGTTTTCAGTAAACCTTTACAGATGATGGTCCCTTTGACAGTTTTCCCAACGTCCAGTTCAAACACCGGGGGATTCCAAAGCTGCTGAAGTTGAAGCTTAAATGAAAGGAAGAAAGGCAGATGCAGAACTCAGAGTCATGGCGTAGCTTTGCTGCTTCGTGGAGTCACTGGAAAAGTGTAGGCAGATGGTAGATGACAACTCTCTATTGAACTCATGTCTTGATTTGGTTTGTTGTTCCTCAGATGTGACACTTTTCAGGAAGTTGTAGCTTCCTTTATTTGACGCCGAGTCATTAGCCATTTGTGCAACTTTTTCAGATAAGATTAAAGGACAGGTGCCAAGGATGGAGTCGATGCGAGTATGGAATTTCCAACGAGCTGCTCATTAGATTTTTGGGGGGTCCATTTCCATGTGGACTGAAAGGACAGTTGCCTTAATTTCTATTTGTGCAACCTTCCCTTGTGGCTGATCTCAGACACAGAGGTCAAGGAGCAGGCTGCATCTTTCACAACCTCCGATGTGATATACTGTTGCAGTCTAACCACAGTGCAGGAACTGTGACAGTCTCTACACAGGAAACTCGCAGTGTAATAATAACCAGAAATGTTCTTATCGATGATGTTGTCTGAAGGATGGGTATTGACCAAGGCATTGGGGATAAGTCCTGGGACCATTGAGGCCTAAGAGGGTCGGTGGAGGGTCTTGGTTCAGCAACTATAGCCTATTCCTTAAGACGGCACCTCTGACATTGCAGCAGTCATGAGGATGATTCAGCTGTCTGGGAATTTGACCTCAGACTACAACTGACTGTCTGAGGTCAGAGCACTACTGGCTGAGCTATGGCTGATGGGTTAACAATGGACAGCCTCAAGAAAGATGGCGAGGAAGAGATTGGCTCGAATGTAGTAGCATTAGTCCTCACCGTTTGTATCTGTAGGATCAGAAATTAGATCAAGAGTTCAAAGAGACCTCATGGGTACCACGAAGGCACAGTACGGGCAGCATGGTGGAACAGTGGTTAGCATTGCTGCCTCACAGCGCCAGGGATCTAGGTTCAGTTTCAACCGTGGGTGATTGTTGATGTGGAACTGGCATGTTCTGCTTGGGTTTCCTCCAGGTGCTCCGGCTGCCTCCCGCAGTCCGAAGATGTGCGGGTTAGGTTGATTGGTCAGGCTAAAATTGGCTTTTGATGTCAGGGAGATTAGCAGGGTGAATACGTGAGTTGCAGGAATAGGGCCTGGGTGAGATTGTTGTCAGTGCAGGCTCAATGGGCCGAATGGCCACCTTCTGCATTGTTAGGATTCTATGAAAAGATGATACTATTGATTTATTCAAGCAATATAGATGGTTTCAGGATGTTAAAGCTGAGATGCTTTGAGAGTTCAAGGACTTCTTGTTAAAATCTGGGTCACTTTCATGCAATAAAGACGCATTCAAAAATACATTTCATTGCCACTGAGGAGAACCATCAGCAATACTTGCAGATTTTTTTTAAAGTGATATTGAGATTCGGCTTGTGGTAAGCACAGAACTGTGAAATGTTAATGAACAGAAACCAAAGTATTTGAGGTTCTGGATACCTAAAATTAAAATTAAATCCCTGGAAACACTCAGCAGTTCAGAAAGCTTCCCACAGACTTGAGGAAAAGTTCGACACTTAGAACTCCAACTTGTGCATCGTCACCAAATTTTATCTGCACTATTGAAGGTGTTGAGAGTTTTAAATGGTACGATTTCTGCCTGTGAATAGCCAGACATGTTCAAATAACCCTGAGTGACAACTTCCCCTTTCACTCTTCTGTGTAGAATTCTGTCTTCTGACTCTTTTGTTCCTACCTTTTGCCATAAGTAACCGTCTATCACTGTTTACCATCTCAAAACTCTTGCAAAACGTTATTACTCCGAAAACTGCTGCTGCAATTTTAATGAAGCCCCTTTGGTTTGTATTTTAAAATGTTGTTCTTTGATGTACTTTTTCCATTACCCCGATAATCTCATTGACAAATGTCAAAACTTACATGCAGCACTGCCAACTGAAGCCTTAAGATCAAGTTTACTTATTATTTACAAGCAGGCTTACATTAACATTGCGATGAAGTTATTGTGAAAGTCTCCTAGTCGTCACACTCAGGCACCTGTTCGGGTAAACTCAGGGAGAATTTAGCATGCTCAGTGCACCTAACCAGCACATCCTTTGGACTGTGGGAGGAAACCAGAGCACCTGGAGGAAACCCATGCAGACAAGTGGAGAACGTGCAGACTTGTAGACAATGACTCAAGCTGGGAGTCGAAACTGGGTCTCTGGTGCTGAGAGGCAGCAGTGCCTGCCATATTGCCACTATTCAGTATCATCAGCTTTATATTTAGCATCCTCATTTGAATTTCATTTGCCTTGTTATTGATCCTTCTATGTGCCATCCTGTTCTGGGCATCGTAGTTTTAGAAGGATCTTCAAGATGGTACAGAAGATATTTGCCAGAGTGATTGCAGGGATGGGGATTTTAGTTCGAAATTTAGCTTGGACAAGCTGTAGTTGTTCTCATTGGAACAACAGGGGGAGGTTTGATAGAAGTGTAAGTGATTACAAACCAGGTTTAGATAGGACAAGCAAGAGAAAAACTGTTTCCATTTGCTGCCAGAACTTGGACTCGGGGGCAGAGATTTAAGGTTTTGGACAAGAGATGCAGGGGGAATGCGAGGAGAATTTTTTTTTTAAACACAGCGAGTGATAATGACCTGAAACTCTCTGCCCAAGAGGGTGATGGAAGTGGAAATAATCAATGATTTCAAATGCAAATTGAATGGGCAGAAAATTTACCTGCAGGGTTATGAGAATCAAACAGGGTTAGTGGGACTGAGTAGATTTCTCTATGGCAAGCTGGCATGGGGTTGATGCAGCAAATGGAGTCTTCCTGTGTGGCAAATGATGCTGTGACAATGCCCCCAATAGCCAGTGTATCTGGATGCCTGAATGCTGCATTTTATTAAGTACTTTACTTTTGGAGATCTGTTGACTTGTTTTTCTCCTAAATTTTATTATTCGTAGCTGAGATGAGCGTATAGTATTTTGCCACACATTCTACTCGAATGTTGTCACCCATTGGTTGTTTGCGAAAATTTTAAGTACTGATTTTCTTTACCCATTCTCTACCCTGAGAAGCAGAAGCAGTGAGGAGTACAGAGCGGGAAATACTATAAGAAGAACAGAACAATCTGTAAAAAGGGTCATACGGGCTTGAGACACCTTCTCTGTTTCTCTCCACAGACGCTGCCAGACCTGCTGAGTTTATCCAGCATTTCCTGTTTTTATTTCAGATTTCCAGTATCTGTGCAGTATTTTGTTTGCTATTTAGATAGTGTCTTTCTCAAGTTCAGGATATTTCAAATGAACTTTGGATTGTACTCACTATTGGATTGCAGGAAACATGCTGATTCCAATTTGTACGCACAGTCCCACGATCAACAATGTGAACAGTGATCAGCTAATCAGTGATGTTGGTTGTGGGATACCCATGTGCCTGGAACAATTGGACAGCTTCCCCACCCCTCTTCAGAAAGTCAAGGAATTATTTGTGGGCATTTTTTGTTTGAATGTCCAGTTTCAGTTTAACAGTGAATCAGAGAATGATCAAGGCACACATGGAGGCCATTTGACTCATCGGGTGGGATTTCCTGGCCGCGCTCACCCCAAAACCGGAATGTCCCACCCGAGGTCAACAGACCTTTCTGTGGTCCGACCTTCACCTGCTCCGATTCCCGTGGTGGACGGGCCAGTAGCATTCTGGCCTGAATGCTTTTTTCTTAATTCACTTATGAAATGTGAGTACCACTGACTAGGGCAGCATTTATTTGCCACTCCCTAATTGCCCTTGGGAAGGTCGTGGTAAGCCGCCACCTTGAACTGCTGCAGTCCCTGTGGCGTAGGCATGTCTGCAGTGCTGTTAGGAAGAGAGTTCCATGAGGGGTTGATCCAGTGATAGTGAAGGAATGGCGACGTATTTCCACATATTTGCTGCAGCTGTCCTTATGATAGCACTTGCTTGTTTGGAAGGTGCTACCTGAGGAGCTTTGGTGGGTTCCTGCCGTGCATCTTGTAGATGGTACAGACTGCTGCCACTGTTAATCAGTGATGGAGGATTGTATGTTTGTGGAAGCGGTAGCAATCAAGTGGGCTGCTATGTCCTGGATGGTGTCAAGCTCCTTAAATGTTGGAGTTACGCTTATCCAGGCAATGGAAAACATTCCACCATACTCCTGACGTGTGCCTTGTAGATGGTGAACAGACTTTGGGGAGTCAAGAATGAGTTACTCACTGTAGGAGTCCTAACCATTGACCTTTCCTTTAGCCACAGTATTCATAAGGCCAGTCCACTTCAGTTTTTGGTCAATGGTAACCCCCAAGCGAAGTATTCAGCAATGATAATGCCATTGAATGTCAAGGGGCGATGGCTACATTCTCCCTTGTTGGAGATGCTTGGCACTAGTGTGGCGCAAATGCTACCTGCCGCTTGTCAGTCCAAGCCGGATATTGTCCAGGTCTCGCTGTTTTTGGAAATGGACTTCTTCAGTGTATGAGGAGCTGCAATTGGTGCTGAACATTGTGCAATCGTTAGTGAACATCCCCACTTCTGATCTTATGATGGAAGGAAGGTCATTGATGAAGCAGCTCAAGCTGGTTGGGTCAGGGCATTCCATCTTACAACAATCAATGGCAATTTGTGGAAGTAAAGTATAATCTATCACTGGAAACTTATTCCTCTTGCTTGGGTAGATACAAGGGTCCAGATTCTCTGAAAAAAATTCTAAGTGCTAAATGGGTGGGAAAACTGGTGTAAATCACCATGGTTTTCTTTCATTGGGCGTTCAGACTTGAATCTCTCACACTGTGGGCACTGCAGAAGTCACAATCGTGAATATCTTTAAAAGCTGAGGGGGGCAGGGCCAATTCATGCCGGAATCTGACAGTTCTGGGCCCCTGCGCGTGTGCAGTGGCCCCAATCTGTCAGCCCCCCATTTGCTGACCAGACCAAGAACCCCCCCCTCACTACTACCCTCCCAGCCTCCACCAATGGCCCCATCATGACTCTCCCATCGATTCCTGAGCTAGCCCTGACCACCACCCCCCTCCCCCTCCCCCCCCCCCGCCAATCCTGGAGCACCGCGATCTCCGGCTCCCCCCCCCCGCACCTCAACAGTGATGATTCCCCACCCCCACCCCGGGAGGCAGACCCCTCCCCCAAGCCCGCTTGATTGCTGGTCCCCCTCCAGCCCTGACCAGTCCCCGTGTGGAGTGATAGCGGGACCTGCACCCACGCTGATTGTCTCTAGGCCCTGCCCACAATGGTCTCACCTCCCTGGCACTGCCCAATGCCCGGTGGGCCATACCAAGGTGCCCTCTGAGCATGGGCACTTTGCCCCTTGGGCAGTGCATGGGAGCACAGGCTGGCACTGCCAGGGTGCCCATGCCCAGGGGCCAACCCCGACCCGGGGGGGGGGGGGGGTGCAGGAGGTGTTGCTGGTTGCACCCGCCATCACTCCCAACGGGATCTCCTGCTCGTTCCTCGAACATGGAGAGCTACTCTAAACCCTCTGGAGTGGAACATTCCTGGCAGGATGGGAGATGCTATCAGGCCTGTAGAATTCTGTGCCAGGCCAGATTATGACATTTAAATTACATGAAAAGTAGATTAAAATCACTCACCCGGCCTTCCTGCCGGTTTCCAGCGTGGTCTCGATTGCGCCTGCTCTCTGGCTGTGGGAGATACACACATGCCTCTCAACGCCAGGGATCTGGGTTCGGGAACGAATCCGCAAATCTCACGAAATGGCCAACAGGCGCATCTCCCAATCCAAAAATTAGGTGTTGCGATGGGAGAATTGGGCCCAAGATGTCTGAAGAGTTTTTTTTGTTTCTCTAGGAAAACACTACAGAAGTGGTCCCTGAGAGTATGATACTTCCCTGTCAGAAAGCAAACTGTTCCATCTAAGCTTAGATGTTTCCGTTCAGGTTTGTGGTGACTGTTAGATTACCTGCCTTAAATAAATAGTGAACTTACCATTAGTAGAAGATACGAATGCTAGGAATCATAGAATCCCTACAGTGCTGAAGGAGGCCATTTGGCCCATTGAGTCTGCACCAACCACCGTCCCACCCAGGCCCTATCCCCATAACCTTATGTATTTACCCTAGATAGACCCCCTGACACAGCACAGTAGCACAGTGGTTAGCACTGCGGCTTCACAGCTCCAGGGTCCTGGGATCGATTCCTGGCTCGGGTCACTGTGTGGAGTTTGCACATTCTCCTCGTGTCTGTGTGGGTTTCCTCCGGGTAGTCCGCTTTCCTCCCACAGTCCAAAGATGTGCGGGTTAGGTTGATTGGCCAAGCTAAGAAATTGCCCCTTAGTGTCCAGGGATGCATAGGTTAGAGGGATTAGTGGGTATAATATATAGGGATATGGGGGTAGGGCCTGGGTGGGATTGTGTTCGGTGCAGACTCGATGGGTCGAAGGGCTTCTTTCTGCACTGTAGAGTTCTATGATTCTAAAGGGCAATTTATCATGACCAATCCACCTAACCCACACATCTTTGTGGGAAGAAATCGGAGTATCTGGAGGAAACCCACGCTAACACAGTGCAGACTCCACACAGACAGTGACCCAAGCTGGGAATCGAATCCAGATCCCTGGCGCTGAGAGGCAGCAGTGCCAGGGACCCGGGTTTGAGACCGATTCAGTGTTTGTATCCATGGCGACTAGGGGACTGTGTTTGTTGGAGTGGGGGTGCTTTAATTGTTGATAACTTCTTGCTTCTCACCTTGAGTCAGTTCCATTGAGAGGATTCTTCCAGCTCGCATTTTTTTTGAGCAGCAGCTTAGTGAATGAGTTGCACAGCAGGATGTAGATAATAGGGTCAAGGAAAGTGTTAGATGCACAAAGCAGCTGTAACACTTCCTTTGGGTGGTACAGTGCATTGAATGTAATGCAATTTCTCTGATCGTTGCGATCCTTCTGATGTGGAAGTCTGATAATGTGATAGGGCACAAAGCAGATGACAAAGACACACATGATGCTGACTGAATATGTTGTGATTCACTTTCTTTCCCACATTGCTGGAGTCCTTTTGGAATTTTTGACCAGGCCAATATATTTTTCTTAAGATGAGGAGGATAAAAATGATCCAGAAAGTTATCCTGCGAGTTAAAACCATGAAATGGCGCCAATCCTCTCCCATCTGGCTTTTCAGCTGATAACAATGCGCTGCAGTTTCCTTTGTGAGGGTCTTATTTGTCAAAATTATGCTCGGCAGAGCAAAGCCAATTATGAAGGCCCAGCAACCCTCACTGACGACCTTGGCAAAGGTGACCCTTTGCACCATGAGATTTTCCTGGGCCGCACTATCTTCAGATTCCTGTCGAAACTGATCAGGATGCGGAGATGCCGGCATTGGACTGGGGTAAACGCAGTCAGAAGTCTGACAACACCAGGTTCAAAGGGGCAAACCCCGAAAGCTTGTGGGTTTACTATCAAATGGACTGGTTGGACTTTAACCTGGTGTTGTGAGACTTCTTACTGAAACAGATCAGGCCCAGGAACATTACGCTCAGGGGCATGTTGCTGTAGAACAGCACCGTACTGTAACGACAGACAAATGTTTTCAGCTGCCAGGGCCAGAGTCCCACCTCGGCCAGGATTTTAAAGGGTAGCGTGAGGGCCATCACAATGTCAGCGGTGACAGTGTTCTTGAGGTAAACCAAGCGGCCAGCGTGTTCAACAGGAAGCCTCCAATAAAAATAATAAAACGCGAAACCGGAAAGACCACCTTTGTCACTGCGGTGCTCCAAACGTTTGTGCAGCTGGCGATATTGGGAGACATGATGTGGAGATGCCGGCTTTGGACTGGGGTAAAACAGAAAGAAATCCCACAACGCCAGTTTAAAGTCCAAACAGGTTTATTTGTAGCAAAAGCCGCAAGCTTTCGGGACAGCCTGTCCCTTCGTCAGGTGGCTGGGAGTTTTCCAGCTGCCCCGAAAGCTTGTGGCTTTTGCTACAAGTAAACCTGTTTGGACTTTAACCTGGTGTTGTGGGATTTCTTTCTGATGTTGGGAGAAGCTGTGCTTGTGTCCATTTCTTCTTTTTTGGAGGGAAAAACGATGGGACACATTTACACGGCATTGCAGAGGACATGTGGCACAGAAACAGACCGTTTGTGTTTGTATTTATGGTCCATCTGAACTTCCTCCCATCTTTTCTCATCTAAATCATCAAGCAGACTTGATGGGCTGAAGGGCCTCCTCCGCACTGTATGATTCTGTGATTCTAAATTTACCATTGCAATCGTCTGATCCTTTCCCCTTCAAACACTTGTGCAGCCTCCCCCTATCGGCATCTATACTGTTCACCCTGTCGCAGCGAATTCCACCTTCTCATCGCTATTTGGGAAGAAATTCTTCCGAAAGTCCTACCGGATTTCTTGTTGACTCTTTTAGATTGGCCAGCGCTCTTGATGCTCTTCCGCACGGGAAGAAGTATTCCCTCTCGTTTCTATCAGATATTTTGCCCTACTCTCTGAGTAATTTGAAACATATCTTGAGAGGTGTTATCTGTGGTAAAAGGGTGACCGCAGACGTGTCGTTCAGAACTCCAGCACTCGGTTTTTCTTCCCAGGCCATGTCTGCTCCTAATTCTGTGCCACCCTCAGTTCAGGATGGTTGCATTGCGAGGTTATGGTGCCTGTCAGCGATTCCTCCTGTCTTGTTTGGAGTGCCTGGGAGTTTTACACAAGCGTATTGACCCTTCAACCTTTTTTTGGCGCAGTGACTTTAGGAGTGTTTCGAAGAGGCCAACTTGTGCATGATCTGCACGGGCCTTTGGCAGTTGTTTACAGGGAATATTTGAGCCCCCCCCATTGGTCGGAACACTGCACAATGTTTTCCAACAGCTTTTTTGTCCCCCACCCTACTTAACCTGACTGTTTTAAGAACAAAGAACAATACAGCACAGGAACAGGCCCTTCGGCCCTCCAAGCCTGCGCCGCTGATATGCCCAACTAGACCATTCGTTTGTATCCCTCTATTCCCATATTCCTATTATTGTTATAAAATATTCCTATTTTCTTTTAAAGTTTATTAGTCACAAGTAGGCTTACTTTAACACTGCAATGAAGTTACTCCGAAAATCTCCTAGTTGCCCTGATACCGGAGTTGAGGGGGTTGAGCTATGAGGAGAGGCTGAATAAACTAGGCTTGTACTCGTTAGAGTTTAGAAGAACGAGGGGAGATCTCATTGAGACGTATAAGATGATGAATGGGATGGATAGGATAGAGGTGGAGAGACTCTTCCCGCTCAGAAAGGACAGTAGGACTAGGGGGCACAGCCTCAAGATAAAGGGGGGGGCGGTTTAGAACGGAGTTGAGGAGGAACTTCTTCACTCAAAGGGTGGTGAATCTCTGGAATTCTCTGCCCGTTGAAGTGGTGGAGGCTGCCTCGCTAAATATTTTTAAGACACGGGTTGATGGGTTTTTGATAAGCGAGGGGATTAAGGGTTATGGGGAGAGGGCGGGAAAGTGGGACTGAGCAGTGAGAGATCAGCCATGATCTTATTGAATGGCGGGGCAGGCTCGAAGGGCTAGATGGCCTACTCCTGCTCCTATTTCTTATGTTCTTATGTTCTTATACATTTAACGTGTTAGGATCCCTCCGAGATCCCTATGGGGAAACCGCAATCCAAAATAACCAGATTTATCAACCGACCCTAGAATAAAGAAATCATCAACAGGACTTTAGTTTTTGTAACTATTTTGTAAAGATACTGAAAGCCTGAGGTCACATACCAACTGACTCAAGAACAACTTTTTCCTGTTGCCATCAGACTTTTGAATGGGCTTACCTTATATTGAGTTGATCTTTCGGTACACCCTAGCCATGACTGTAACACTACATTCTGCATCCTGTCCTTCCCCTCACCCCTGTGTACTCTATGAATGGTATGTTTTGTCTGTTTAACGTGCAAGAAACAATACTTTTCATTGTATCCTGATATATGTGACAATAAATCGAATCAGATCAAACCTCTCTAATGTAGAATTTTGGGATAGGTGCTTTCATTTTCTCCTCGACCTTTCAGAACAATTTTCAGATGTTGTTATCCCAACTTTCTACCCCACCAACCTGTCTTTGCATTTACTATATCAGAACAATATTATCACCCCTCGCCTCCCCACTGCATATCACTCCCCCCGCCTGCCCTGCTATCTCTCCTCTTCTCCTTCATTCTGCTTGCTTGACTGGTTGCCCACTCATTGTACCACTCCAACTTGTAGACATTTGGACGTTCTGATGCCTTTCCCACAGCAATCGGGCAAATAATTTACAAATCCCAGCACATGAATGTGCTATTGGGTCCAAATGTTCTGTGATCATGTTTATACTTTACATGAGCCATTCTTAATTTAGGGAGAGCTCAGGACCATATTTTGCGTGTTTATTTCTCCCTCACGTACTGACCTAGCTTTCCCTTAAATGCCTCCATGCTAATTACCTCCATTATGGTAGCAGGTTCCTCGTTCTAGACAATGACGTCTCTCCTGAATTCCATATTGGTGCCTATTGTATTTACGATGAGCTGCAAAGGTGTGCAACAATCCAAGACACCCTGCAGGGATCAAACAGGCCTTTGTTGCACAAACAACTTTCCCTTCAAGATGTACGCATGCATCAAGGTTGTGTGACAATCTTGTGAAGTTAAGGCCACAGTCAGATCGGCCATTGTTGTACTGAATGGTAGGGCAGGCCCTGAGGTGCTGCATGACCTCCTGTTTCTCCTGTGCTTAAACTGAAGTAAAAATTTAAAAGTTTATTTATTAGTCACAAGTAAGGCATTGCAATGAAGTTACTATGAAATTCTTCTAGTCGCCATAGTCCGTCACCTGTATGGGTCAATGCACCTACAGTAAAAAGTCTGACAACACCAGGTTTTAGTCCAACCGATTTATTTGATAGTAAACTCACTAGCTTTCGAGGGGTTTCCCTCTTCTTCAGGTGAATGGAGAGTTCTGGCCTCAGACAGAGCATATAAAGCACAGACAGTTTACAGGTTACTGATTAGAATGCGAATCTTTACACCTTTAACCTGTGATCAGTGCTCCTTCCACACACATTGTTGGCCACTTTAGGACTTGAACAGTAGGTTAGGTGTGAAGAATCGCATTCTAATCAGTAATCTGTAAACTGTCTGTGCTTTATACGCTCTGTCTGAGGCCAGAACTCTCCATTCACCTGAAGAAGAGGGAAACCCCTCGAAAGCTAGTGAGTTTACTCTCAAATAAATTGGTTGGACTAAAACCTGGTGTTGTCAGAGTTTTTACTGTGTTTACCCCAGTCCAACGCCGGCATGTCCACATCAATGCACCTAACCAGCGTGTCTTTCAGAGCGTGGGAGGAAACCGGAGCAGCTGGAGGAAACCCATGCGGACACGGGAGAATGTGCAAACTCCGCACAGCCAGTGGCCCAAACCAGGGATAGAACCTGGGTCCCTGGCACTGTGAAGCAGCAGTGCTAACCACAGTGCCACTGTGCCACCCTCACCATTGTGCTACGATGCCGTCCTCACCACTGTGCCACCGTGCCGCCCCGTGCAGGTGCAGTATTAGAAATGTGCAGTATTAGAACACATAGTGAGAACTCCCCAGTAAACGTTACAGGGAAATGATAGGGAAAAAAGAAGATATTTTCAATGTGTAGTGTGTCCACCTCATGTCAGAGCTGTACACATTCAACGTGAAACATACTCACTGGCAAACCCTTAGGTGGCAGCCTGGGTTTGGTGGTCACAATCCTTTCTTTGAATCAAAGACTATTTGAGAGACCTGCTTATTCCCAAATTGTCTGTCACATTTACAACAGAGACTACACTTAAGTAGTAATTAATTGGTTGTTAAATACTTTGAGAATACCCTGGGGCAATGTAAACAGCAGGGACTTTCAGTGCAATCTAATTATGCTGATCCTGAATGAAGTTTGCACAACTGCAGTATACATTCAAAGGATAATTTGCAATGCCTTTCCAATTTCCTCGTGTTTGCAAAGTTGTTTCAGGTTGTCCTTTTTCCACTTTGACTTCCATTTCAGAAAGCTTCCATTCGAGGCAATTGTTGACAAACACTTCCTGTAGACTGGACAGTGTTCTGCATTGCGATTATTTGGATAAATGTGAGGTAACGTGACTCTGAGAAGGGAGCTGATGTGAACATAACATAAGAAATAGGAGCAGGAGTAGGCCATCTAGCCCTTCGAGCCTGCCCCGCCATTCAATAAGATCATGGCTGATCTGTCGTGTCTCAGTTCCACTTTCCCGCCCTCTCCCCATAACCCTTAATCCCCTCGCTTATCAAAAACCCGTCAACCTGCGTCTTAAAAATATTTAGCGAGGCAGCCTCCACCACTTCAACGGGCAGAGAATTCCAGAGATTCACCACCCTTTGAGTGAAGAAGTTCCTCCTCAACTCCGTTCTAAACCGCCCCCCCTTTATCTTGAGGCTGTGCCCCCTAGTCCTACTGTCCTTTCTGAGTGAGAAGAGTCTCTCCACCTCTATCCTATCCATCCCATTCATCATCTTATATGTCTCAATGAGATCTCCCCTCATTCTTCTAAACTCTAACGAGTACAAGCCTAGTTTATTCAGCCTCTCCTCATAGCTCAACCCCCTCAACTCTGGCGTCAGCCTAGTAAACCTCCTCTGCACTCCCTCCAAGGCCAAAATATCCTTGCGTAAGTGCGGCGACCAAAACTGCACACAGTATTCCAGCTGCGGCCTCACCAGTGCCCTATACAGCTGCAGCAAGACCCCCCTACTTTTATATTCAATCCCCCTCGCTATGAAGGCCAGCATCCCGTTAGCCTTCCTGACCACCTGCTGCACCTGCAGGCTGGGTTTTTGCGACTCATGCACAAGGACCCCCAGGTCCCTCTGCACCGTCGCCTGCTGCAGTTTTTCGCCACGTAAGTAATAGTCCTTCCTACCATTAGTCCTACCAAAGTGGACCACCTCGCACTTGCCAACATTAAATATATGGGCGACATTAACTTCACATGATGCGACTGCTTGAGCTAAAACACAAACATGTTTTATTTGTACGCAGCACAATAGGGCGGCACAGTGACACTGTGGTTAGTACTACTGCCTCACAGTGTCAGGGACCCGGGTTCAATTCTTGGCTTGGGTCACTGGAGTCGGCAAGTTCTCCCCGTGTCTGCGTGGGTTCCCTCTGGGTCCTCTGGTTTCTTCCCACATTACGAAAGATGTGCTTGTTAGTTGCGTTGGCCTTGCTGAGTCCTCCCTCAGTGTACCCAAACAGGTGCCGCAGTGTGATGACTGGGGGATTTTCACAGTAACTTAATTGCAGCGTAAGCCTACTTGTGACCCTAATAAATAAATAAATTAACTTTAAACAATAGCACCTTAAGCATGATCAGGATGCTTTATTGGAGCATCATAAGCCGCATAAGATGACCAAAGGCTTGGTCAAAGAGGTAGGCTTTTAAGGAACATTTTGAAGACAGGTGAGGTTTAGGGAAACAATACTGGAGCTTCGGACCTTGGCGCCTCAAGGTATGGCAAGCAGTGCAGCAACCAACGTCTTACCATCAAATTTAGAAAACGTTAAGTAGAGCGTAAAGCCAGCGTTGTACGCAATACCCTCAGACTGCCAACTGGTGAGTCAGGTTTGAATTGCGAGACTGATCTATCGCGTTGGGGAGAAATGATTCTGTCACAAAGCAGTGAGGAAATGGAACCTGCCTGTAGAAATTTCAGTTGAGAAATCCACAGAGAAGACCACATCCTCTCTGCCTGTATGAGTGAACAAACATGTAGAAGCAAAGCTGGTATACAGCTAGGACTTATGGATAACATTTCTAAATTCAGGGGGTGTGAGGGACAATGTTTAGTTCCACAAATGATCTGTTGGTTGAAGAATGTCTCAGATAATGAACCTGGAAGAGCCTTATTGACTTAATTTCCTCTTTGTCATTTAAAAATCAATTTGGAAGGTTCATGTTGCCAATAACTGTGCCTCGCCTGAGATATTAGGAGCTACGCCCCATGCAACAATGCCCGGTTGGTCCCCGTTGTATTATCCATCACTGCAACAGTTTGGGTGGCCGTCTCACCGAGGGCCTGGCTGTCAGGGTGAAAGAGGAAACTCAAACAGAAAAGGCTGGAAAATCTCAGAAAGGCCTGCGAGCATTTGCAGAGAGAGAGCAGAGCTAATGTTTCGAGTCTAGATGAGCTGAAGACAATCAAAAATAGGATGTGATCGATACTGTTGTGGTGAGGAGGCGGGGTGGTGGGGAGGGGGTTGCGGGGGGGACAGATGTGGGGGCAGGATGGAGAGTGAGCGGTTGGCGGAGATGGGAGATCTCCTGGACCAAAGGACGACAAATTAGTGGAAGATTGAGACCAGATGGAAGCATCTGGAAGGTACTTATTTTCTGGGAGCAGAAAGGGACTCTGCTGTCTAACCAACACTGTGCGATGATATTGATTGACGGACTCAGTTGCAGGCAGCAGTGTGAAATACAATAACAGATTGGCTCCAGTGCTATACATGACAGTGTGATTGAATGCCTCATACTGGCTGGGATGCTCCCAAAAAAATTCCATATGTCGAATTCGTGTGGAGTAAATCATGCGGGTATTTTCAGTGGGAGTTCAGAGAAGAACCCCCCGCACTCTGTCCACTGCAGAGTGCACCAGCATGAATCACTGTAAAAATCAGTGGGAGGGTTCTATTCCCACTGGTGAGACCGGCTGCATAGCACTGAGTGGGCCACTGCTCATGCACCGATCTGTCAACGCCGAGATTGGCATACGCGCTGTGACGCCTATCTGCCGACCTCCCGATGACTGGGCAACGCGCATGTCGGCTAGCCGCATGACCCGTCAACGCTGGCCTTCCAACTGCCCCAATGCCCGATCACTGGCCGTCCGAACATTCCAGGCCAGCCCTGCTCTTCAGCAAACATTGGCCATCCTGACCCAGCGCACCCCACCGCACCACCCCCCCCCCCCCCCCCCCCCCACCCCCTCAGCTCCGATGGCCAGCCCAATCACTGGCCTCCCTCCCTCCCCCTCACAACCCCAATGATCACCCCCATGAGGCAGTGCCAAGGTGGCAATGCCCGAGGAACACCTCCCACCTCTCTGCCACCCGACTCTCTGGAATGCCTTGATTGCTCCTTCCCCCCCCCACTTCACTCAGTGAGGTCGGGCCACCACATCCTGCTCCCCAAAAGTGGGGAGTTACTGTAAACCCTGCTGGAGTGAAATACTCCTGGTGCGGGGAAGAGAGAGATTGGCGAGCCCGGAGATTTCAGTCCCGGGCCCGCTAAGTACATTTTGAATAGATTGAAATGATGTCCTGCGAATGTAATGCACCTTTGTGCCTATTTCTGGTGAGGAGCTGTTGGCGACGGAATCCCAGTGCTGGGAGATGCGCTTGAGGCCGGATGCACAACGTGGATCAATCTAATCCAGCCCCGCTTCAATCTCCTGACCTGCTGCCTTAAAAAAATCATCGCAGCGGAATGGGAGAATCGCTGTCACTATATTTCACACAGCGGTGAGGCTTTCCAGGTTTAGCTTGCGATTCTACAAACTCCATTGCTGACGAAGATAAGTCAGCTGTTTTGTTGGGTTTTTATTCATTTGTTCGCAGGATGTGGTGACGCTGGCAAATGCTAACTTTTGTTTCTCCTCCTGATTGCCCTTGAGAAAATGGTAGTCAGGGAATTCCAGGATATTGACCTAGAGGTGGCACAGCGGTTAGCATTTGTACCTCACAACGTTCTCCCCGTGTCTCCGTGGGTTTCCTCTGTGTGCTCCGGTTTCCTCCAACATTGCAAAGGTGGATTGGCCATGCTTAGTTGCCCAAGATGTTAAGGTTAGAAGGGATTATTGGGGTAAATATGTGAGTTGACGGGAAAGGGCCTGCGTGAGATCCTTTGTCAGAGAGTGGGTGCAGACCAGATGGGCCAAATGGCCTCCTTCTGCACTGCAGAGATTCTATGATTCTGTTCTATGATTCCAGAAAGACACTGTGTCAGGATGGCTGTCTTGGGGACGTGGAGAGACAGGACATGTAGATCTGAAATCATCTATCAACAAGAAGGTGTATGAATAGCATGTTTCCTTCCAGAAAGTTCATTGAGGAACTAGATGGCTTTTTGCGACGGTCAGCTTCATGGTCACCATTACTGAGACTAACTTTATTCAATTTAAAAATTCATTCCATTAGTTTAAATTCCTTCAATTGCTGTGGTGGGATTTGAACCCATTATAAGCCCACCCGTCAAAATTACTGGCCCAGTGAGCACTGTGCCCACATTCTCCCTCAGGCTTTTGTAACCTTACTGTGCAAGGAGATCTCTGAACATCAAATTGAAAATCACAAAGGCTGTTACCATTCTCACGCTGGTGAAGTGACTCTGCAGTTTGTAACCATGATAGATTGGCTATAAATAAATCCTTAGAAGTGTGATTGCACTTCACATCAGTTGCAGCAAGGAAGTAAAGAAATACTTGCCTTTCCCTAACACCTTTTATGACTTCAGATCCCAAACTGCTTCAAGCTGTAATATCAGCAGCCAACCTGCGCACAGCAAGATCCAACAAACAGAAATGAGAAAAATAATCCTCTATAGAGACAGAAATTGGTCTGTCCAGTTTTTTGGGTGAGGGTATTGTGACCTGCGATCTGCTGCTCCCAGCCCCTTTGCAGATTGCCAGCAAATAAATGTGATGTCGTCACCTCATTGCCACAATTGTGTCTAAGGGTTGCATGTCTTTCTTGCTGTGGGATTGCAGCAGTGTTGTACTGACTGTTCCTGGTACAGCCAGTCTGCTCTTCTCAAAGGCGGTCTGTCCCTCTTGAAAAGAAAGCCACACTGATCATGTTGCCGGACTTTCGAATGTGGAGAATGCAATCCTGGGACGTAAGGGCATTAGATGTGGCACTGGAGGCGTTAATGGTGGAGATGGTCATAGAACATAGAACATAGAACGTTACAGCGCAGAACAGGCCCTTCGGCCCACGATGTTGCGCCGACCAGTTAAAAAACAATGACCCACTAATCTAAACCAATCCCTTCTCGTCCATAAACCTATCCACGGATCTCTTAAACGCCCCCAAACTAGGCGCATTTACAACTGCAGCAGGCAGGGCATTCCAATCCAGGAAGTGGAATATCATGGGTCCACAGATTGGGAGATGCGTGGGTTAAAGACCACCCTCAGAAAGGCGTGGGAGCAGGAGGCCATCAAGATCAACTCATGGATTTGGGCCTGAGGATCCGACAGCTGTGCCACACAACGTTTAATGAGCTCATGGGAGTGGTCAAGGTGAGAGGTTGCATTTTCACATGGCATGACCCGATCCAACCTCTCCAACTGCTCAATGCCCCATCACTACCAATACCAACCCCTATCAATCAGGTCTCACTCCTGTCATTCAGATACTTCCCTTCACCATCACAACCCTACCAGTGATGTCAGCCTCATGCCTGTCTCTTGCTGCCTCATTATACCTCCATGGTGGTAGCACAAATTAAAAAAAAGAGCAGGGATGACTAGGACAGAAGACCCTGCACCTCCTGATGTGATCAGGAGGTGCTGATGTGATCAGCACCTCCTGTGCTGATGTCTCAGCACAGCAGGCTATGACAATGCCAACCAGCATTCATGGGCAGATAGCACTGCTGCCTCACAGTATCGAGGACCTGGGTTCATTTCTGGCCTTGGGTGACTGTTTGGAGTTTGCATGTTCTCCCTGTGTTTGCGTTGGTTTCTTGCGGGTGCTCTGGTTTCCTTCCAAAGCCCACAAATGTGTTGGTTAAGTGGATTGCCATGCGAAATTGTCCTTTAGTGTCTAAAGATATGTAGGTTAGGGGGATTATTGCAGTAAATGCACGGTTACTAGAATGGGGCAGGGGGATGTGGTTCTGGGTAAGATTCTCTTTCAGAGAGTCGGTGCAGACTCGATGGGTCAAATGGCCTCCTTCTGCACTGTGTGATTCTACGATCGCTGAAAGCATTGAGAATGCTGGCATGTTTCTGCCTTACGCCCTTTCTCGACCCGTATCGCACCTTCACCTTGCCACCTGGAATGATGAGCTAGCTGCAGACGGTGTGACCAATGACCCCAATGCCCACACGTTAACTTTCCACCTTCTGGTTTCCTGCTTTCAGACACATGAGAGCTGCTGCCAGTGAGTCACAGGAGGAGGAACAGAACACAACAGCACAGCACAAATGAAGAGACCAATGTCACATGACCTGACCACACTTACTGCCAGCAGCTCAGATACTGGCACTGCACTGCACTGCATGCATCTTTAAAGTTGGCAGATTGTTGGGGTCATAGTGTGCTGAGTCACTGGGCATGAGTGTGTGGCAGCCAAGCCAGAGGGAAAGGCTGGCCTGTTTGCCAGCTGATTGGAGAGGGTGGTCACAGATGAACTTTGCTGCAGAGGACCTCCATAGGGGAGGGAGGGTGGTAAGATGGGGGCATACTTCCAACTGCTAACGGGCGTGTGCACCAAGGGGCTGTATGCAATGGCTGGTTTACTGGCCAACTCCCTGTCTGTGTCGAGGGACCACTGAGCAGAGCTTTCTCTCTGCAATCCCTGCTCCATTCCCCTGTCATGCTGTAACCCGACACTCACTGCCCCCTGTAACCACCAGAAACTTCTGTGTGCTCAGATCCCCAAGTGCTCTACTCTTCCTGTGAGGATTGGGCACGCTCCCTGGCCAATCCAGGAACCCACTGCACTACTCCAGAATGCCTCCAAACAAGTGACATAACATAAAAGTTTTTCTTTGGGAGAAATCACCTTAATTGTAAGGTGGACGTCTGATCCTTTAATTAGCACTGTCGGAGAATCCGTCTGGCATTTGGCTCCTTGGAGAGAGGGGCATCTGGACTTGGGTGGTCCACATTATTGAGTTACTCTGACATCACGATGGTGCAATGTCACTTGCTTCTGCTGCATGCAGGAGACTTCATTATAGCCATAGGGTGGGATCTTACTGGCCATTCATGCCACACTCCTGCTACAGCGAGGTTGGAGAATTTGGTGCCCGTCCAAATCTCCGTTCACTGCAGCCGGATGGACAAATCCCGCCAGCGTGAACGGCCATAACATTCCTACTCTAGAGTTTTGCAGCATAGAAGGAGGCCCTTCGGCCCACATTGTTTGTGCTGGCCGTTAAGCACCTGTTTATTCTGATCCCATGGTCCAGCACATGGTCCATAACCTTGCATACTGTGGCAATTCAGGTGCTCACCCTTTGCCAGGGTGTGCCTCAGGGGCAGAGGCAGAGACCGCTGCACACCCACACAAGACTCGCATTGCTCTGGCTGCATTTATGCCAAGGAGACAAAATCCATGCTCAATCCATTCATGGGAGAATGTGTAAGTCAGGACACCAGGGAGAACACTGTTTGAGAATGTACCATGGAGTCATTTTCACCCACTTGTGACAAAATCTCACCGAAGGACTGCAATGTTGATAGTGCAGCACCCCTGTAATACTGTACTGGGACTGCTTAGGTGCTGAGCTTTTTAGAGCGGAACTTAATTGTAAAAATCAATCCAAAGGAAAGACTTGCATTTTTTAGTTTAGAATCTTTCATAATCTCAGGGCATTTCAAAGCACTTTACCACCCATGCAGTACTTGAACAGTGTGATCTCTGTTGTCATGCAGCAACTTGTGATCAGGAAGATCCCACAAACAGAAGTTAGGCTTACCGACCAGATCATGTGTTTGATATTGTTTGAGGGAGAAATATTGGCCAAGAGATTGTGGAGAAATCTCTTGTTCTTCCTCAGAACTGAGTGGGAGTTCTCTCATAACTGCCTGAGAACGCAAGTGAGGTTTAGTTCAGCACGCGCCCAGTGCTGATTCTGGCCTGGCTCCCACTGGACTAATTTCCGCCTTGACAGGAATGTGCACCACAGAAAAATACCCAGCTAAGTTTATGAAATAGTTGGTGACATTTGTTGGTTGCGGAAGTATGTTGGGTTTTCTGTGTGTTGTGACATTTCCACTTCTGCTGATTTGGTTTATGTCGGTACGTGTGCCCCTGTGTGCTGAAGTTTATTGCACATTGGAAGTCCTCTATACTTTGACGATCCGTTCAATGGGAAATGCGCGCACGTTAAATTTCGTAGTGGCCATTATTTCGAAGGATGCTCCTTTCCATCAATAATTCCTTTGCTCAGGTGAAGGCAAAATACTGCAGATGCTGGAAACTGAAACAAAAACGGAAAATGCTGGAAAATCTGGCAGCATCTGTGGAGAGAGAACAGAGCCAACGTTTTGAGTCTAGATTATTTTAACTTGTCTCTCCCGGCAGGAAATGTACAGTTGCAAATCGGCAGCAGGTTTACACCTTAGCCAATTTCTTTAACAGGAGGCAATCATTGGCTAAAGCACGTTGCATATAGTAAAATCTTACGAGGTGCTTTACAGGCAAGTGATCTGACAGAAATTGGCACCTCCATCATACAATCGTAGGATCCTACAGTGCAGAAGGAGGCCATTCGGCCCATCGAATCTGCTCCGACCACAATCCCACCCAGGCTATAACCCCAAGCATTTACCCCAGCTGGTCCCCCTGACTGTAAGGGCGGCTCCGTAGCACAATTCGATTCCCAGATTAGGTCACTGTCTGTGTGGGGTTTGCACATTCTCCCAGTATCTGTGTGGGTTTCCTCCGGGTGCCCCGGTTTCCTCCCACGATCTGAAACAAGTGACTAAAGGTTTGATGCGATGGTAAGTTTTAAAGCAATGTGTGTGGATTAGGTGGATTTGCCATGCCAAATTGCTGAAGTCTTTATTTACTTATTAGTCACAAGTAAGGCTTACATTGACACTGCAGTGAAGTTACTGTGAAATTCCACTAGTCGCCACAGTCCGGCACCTGTTTGGGTCAATGACCTAACCAGCATGTCTTTCAGATTGTGGGAGGAAACTGGAGCACCCGGAAGAAACCTTCACTCTCAGCCAGAAGGGCCATTTTAAAGCCTTTATTGCCGGGTTAGAATCCAACCAGTTTATTTGATAGTAATCTCACAAGCTTTCGGAAATGGTGTTCCTTCGTCAGGTGTGTGGAACGTTCTGATCAGGGAAGGGCATATAAAGTCACACACACTTTACAGAATACTAATAAGAATGCAAGTCTTTACAGTTAACCTGCTATTCAAGTCTTAAAGATGCAGACAATGTGAGTGGAGTTAGCATTAGCATAGGTTAAAGAGATGGCAAGTCAACAGGCAAGAATGTTCCCTTCCTGTTGGCGAGCACTCCAGCGCTCACGGCATTCGGTCTCTGACCTTCGGGTAAGCGTTCTCCAAGGCGGCCTTCACCACACACGACAGCGCAGAGTCGCTGAGCAGAGACTGATAGCCAAGTTCTGCACACATGAGCACGGCCTCAACCGGGATCTTGGGTTCATGTTGCACTATCTGTAACCCCCATGACTTGCCTGGGCTTGTAAAATCTCACTTACTGTCCTGTTTGGAGACAATACACATCTCTTTAATCTATGCTAATGCTACCTCCACTCACACTCACATCTTTAAGACTTTGTTTACCCCAGTCCAATGCCAGCATCTCTGCATCATGACCACCTTGTATGTGTGAGAGGAACAGAATACAATGGGCGGAATTTTCTCATCCTGCCTACCATGGGAATTGCAGCGGGCAGGACATGGACCGTGCAAAGGTCTGTTGACTTTGGGCAGGATTTTCCGGCATTGGGGCGAGCATGGGCTGGAAAATCCCACCCAACGACTTTGGTCTTCCAAATCTTTAACCGGAGGAAATTGGTGATGGTGATTTCAAAAGGAAATTGGATGGGCATTTGAAGGAAATGAGCTTGGTGGCTAGTGGAGTAAGAATGGGGGAATGGGGCTGACTTGATTGCTTGACAGAGAGCCAGCATAGAATCAAATGGACCAAATGGCTGCTTTCTGTGCTGTAATTACATCCTGAAACCATGTGAGGCAATGGAGAGTTGGGGCTGGATGTTTACGTGACAGTTGATCTTATGCACGCATCATACATTTCGACAGTTCTCCTCACATACAAAAAGCAATGAGAGGACAGGTGGTAAAGAAGCATGGTCGCTGGAATAAGGTTTAGAAAATGGGTAATGCGAAAGCAAACTGGAGTTTCATGGCAGGATGATGATAATAGAATGGATCGCAATAACTTGGCATTATCACAGGTTTAAGGTGCTGGGGAGCAGGCACAGAGGGGATGTCAGGGGTAAGTTTTTCACTCAGAGGGTGGTGAGTGAGTGGAATCGGCTGCTGTCGGTGGTGGTAGAGGCGAACTCGTTGGGGTCTTTTAAGAGACTTCTGGATGAGTACATGGGATTTAATGGGATTGAGGGTTATAGATAGGCCTGGTAGGTATGGATATGATCGGCGCAACTTGTGGGCTGAAGGGTCTGTTTGTGCTGTAGTGTTCTATGTTCTATGTTTCTCCTTCTTTGTTTCTGGGGTTAGAGGGTGGAGTGGGTCTTTTATTTAGCTTGGGTGGGGGGTGTTTGGTTTTTTGGTTCTGCTTTCGAATCTCTGTTGTGACCACTTACGCCTGCGAGGGAATCCCTTTTAGTCCTCTAGTTCCTGGGTCAGTTCCTTGTGTTTCATTCCTCGTGTTTTGTTTGGGAGAGGATACTTCTTTTTACCCTCGTGATATTTTATGCTCGTGATGGGCTCTTGGCCTCTTTTTGGGGTTGGCACTGAATAAGTCTCCTGATCTGGATGACTTATGTCCTTGTGTATGTTGTGGGGAGCGTGTGGGGGTAAAGGAGAGAAGTGCTTCCTGGCCTTTTTTATTGATTCAGGGGCCCAGTGGGAAGGAGGGTCGAGGGTGGGCCAGGCAGGGGGCTGGTGGGAGGCCTTTCGTAATGGTGTTGGTCTTGGAGTTTTATTTATGGGCGGGGGGGGATCTTTTTAGTGGGCTTGGGTACGAGTAGTGTTACAGAGGGCCCATCAGGTGAAGGGTGGGGGGAGTAATTAGCCCGGTTGGATATGTTCTGTTTTCTGTGTGCAAGACATACCAATTTTCCACATTGTCAGGTGGATGCCAGTGTTGTAACTGTACTGGAAGAGCTAGGCTAGAGAGTGGCAAGTTTTGAAGCACAAGTGAAGAAGGATGTCCTTTCTCTCGAGTGAGTGCACCAAAGGTTTATCAGGCTGATTTTGGGGATGGCGGGACTGATGTATGAGGACAGATTGACCATGTTAGGATTGTTTTTGCTAAAATTCAGATGAATGAGGAAGGGTTCTGATAGAAACTTATAAAATTCTAACAGGATTAGATGGGGTAGATGCAGAGAGGATATTCCCAATGGTGGAGGAGCCCAGAACCAGAGGTCACAGTCTGAGGATTCAGGGTAGACCATTTAGGACGGAGATGAGGAGACATTTCTTCACCGAAAGAGTGGTGAGCCTGTGGAATTCATTACCATAGGAAGTTGTTGATGCCAAAATATTGAATGTATTCAAGGGCAGCTGGAATCAAACGTTATGGGGAAAAAGCAGGATTAGGCTATTGAATTGGATGATCAGCCATGATCATAATGATGGCGGAACAGGCTCGAAGGGTTAAATGGCCACCTCCTGCTCCTATCTTCTATGTTTCTATCTTCTATGTTCTATGTCATGGGAGTTTGAGGTTAGGATGGACGCAAGGCTTGGTGACTGTTCTAAATCTGCTGTTGGAAATTAGGTGCAAGGAACCTGCCGCAAATTCAGTGGGTGCGCAAAGAATGTGTAAATTCCACACAGTCACCCGAGGCCAGAATTGATGCCGAGTGAAGCAGCAGTGCCAACCATTGTGCCGCCCCCAAGAGAGATGGGCAGTGAAAGGGGTTAAACATAAGGATGAGCAGTGGAATTCAGTAAGAAGAGGGTGATGGGTGAGCAGAACTCAGTATCTGATTGGATACAGGGTGTTGTAGAGGAGCCAATGTTTGCAAGGGCTGGAGGATGGGAGGTGCAAAGAATGTGCAAACTCATCCCCTCCCTCTGTAGCTCCTGATAAATCTATGGAGGGAGGGAATGAGGGCCTTCTGGCCAAGTCAGGAACAATGGCACGTTGGATAAGTTGTAAGTTTATGAAGGTTAAAGGCCTAAGAGACAAGTGATGTGGGCTTGGATAGAATTTTAATGGCGGGGGGAGCAGAAACCAATGTTAGAAAGCTAAGAGATTTCGACCTCAGGTAGGGGGTGCGAGAAAGGGATTACACCTTGGCATCAACCAATCTGTCAAGGTTCAGTGCACGTTTATTTAGCCTGAGGCGCGAGGTGTCTGTATTAAGAACATAAGAACATAAGAAATAGGAGCAGAAGTAGGCCATCTGGCCCTTCGAGCCTGCCCCGCCATTCAATAAGATCATGGCTGATCTGTCGTGGCTCAGTTCCACTTTCCCGCCCTCTCCCCATAACCCTTAATCCCTTCTCTTATCAAAAACCCATCAACCCGCTTCTTAAAAATATTTAGCGAGGCAGCCTCCACCACTTCAACGGGCAGAGAATTCCAGAGATTCACCACCCTTTGAGTGAAGAAGTTCCTCCTCAACTCCGTTCTGAACCGCCCCCCCTTTATCTTGAGGCTGTGCCCCCTAGTCCTACTGTCTTTTTTGAGCGGGAAGAGTCTTTCCACCTCTATCCTATCCATCCCATTCATCATCTTATACGTCTCAATGAGATCTCCCCTCATTCTTCTAAACTCTAACGAGTACAAGCCTAGTTTATTCAGCCTCTCCTCATAGCTCAACCCCCTCAACTCCGGTATCAGCCTAGTAAACCTCCTCTGCACTCCCTCCAAGGCCAAAGCGGACCAATTTTTAAAGTCTGTGAAAAGGCCATTGGTTGACTTGCCCTCTTGATCTGTCACTTTGTTTTGGGAAGGACACAACCTACACGTTTTAATTTTCTCAGAAGAATCTGAATCATTGAATGAGAGGCTGCAGTCAATGCTCTTTGCCGTAGAATGTTATGTACTCACCAGTGGGTTGTACAGCATTACAGTGAACTTAACAAGTAGCTCATTTCCTCAACCATAAAGGAACTAACCACTCTGGTTTAGGTAGAGAGGTAGAGAGATTCTTCCTGCTTAGAAAGGATAGCAGGACTAGAGGGCACAGCCTCAAGATAAGTGGGGGTGGGGGGGGCAGTTTAGATCGGAGTGGAGGAGGAACTTCTTCACTCAAAAGGTGGCGAATCTCTGGGATTCTCTGCCCGTTGAAGTGGTGGAGGCTACCTCGCTAAATATATTTCAGTCATGGGTAGATAGGTTTTTGATAGACAAGGGAATTAAGGGTTATGGGGAGAAAGCGGGAAAGTGGAACTGATCCACTTCAGATCAGCCATGATCTTATTGAATGGCGGGGCAGGCTCGAAGGGCTAGATGGCCGACTCCTGCTCCTATTCCTTATGTTCTTATGTTCTTACACTGGTGTTGACAATGGGAGATTGCAGGAAGGTATTATATTTTGTTACTGCATCCGTTACCACAAAAATCTAGTCAATCATCTTGTGTGACTTTCCAAAATGGTCATTTGTAATAACATTTGTATAGAATTGAACATACAGAACTCACTGCCTGGACTCTCCTGCAGCCACAGTTGAGTGACCGTTATTACAGAATTGTTACAGCACAGAAGGAAGCCATTCGGCCCGTGGTTTCATGCTGGTTCTCCATAGGAGCAATTTACCTAGTGGCACTCCTCCACATTCCTCCAACAACCCTGCATATTTTTCCTTTGCAGATAGTAATCCATTTCCCCCTTGAATGCCTTATTTGAATCTCCCCGCATCAAAACTTCAGGCAGCGCATTCCAGATCAGGACCGCTCGTTGCATGAAGAGGTTTCTCCTGATGCCCCCATTGCTTCTTTTGCCAGTTACTTAAACCTGTGCCCCCTGGTTCTCGATCCTTCCACCAGTGGGAACAGTTTTCCTATCTACCTAGTTCAGACTTCTTATGATACCTCTATCAAATCTCCTCTTGGCCTTCTCTTCTCCAAGAAAAATAGTCTCAACTTATCCAATAAAGTTAGATGACTGTTCCTCACCCTTGGAACCACTCTTGTGAATATTTCCTGCATCCCCGCCTTCACATTTTTGCAAAAGTGTGACACCGCAATACTCCAGTGTGAGGCCAAGCCAGTGTTTTATACAAATTTAGCATAATCTCCTTGCTCTTATACTCTGTGCCCCTCTTAATAAAGCCTATGATATTATATGCTTTATTACCTGCCCTCTCCACCTGTCCTTCCTTCTTCAATAATTTATGCACATATACACACAGCTGCTTCTTCCTCCTCACCCCTTATGTTGAGATGCCGGCGTCGGACTGGGGTGGGCACAGTAGGAAGTCTCACAACACTAGGTTAATGTCCAACAGGTTTATTTGGAATTATGAGCTTTCGCAAATCCTAGTATCTGTCCTGGCTTGAGACAATTTACACCTCTTTAACCTGTGATTATCCCTCTCTCCACTCACACAGTTTGTTCCTGCAAAGACTTGATCTCCTGTAAAAATTGCATTCCAACCATTCTTTACATTCCAGTCTGTAATGATCTTGCAATTGTGTCTCTGTCTATACATGCCGTGTTTGTAAACCTACCTCTCCACTCACCTGATGAAGGAACAGCGCTCTGAAAGCTCATGATTCCAAATAAAACTGTTGGACTTTAACCTGGTATTGGTGAGGCTTCTTACTGTGCTCACCCCTTATAGCACTGAAACCTTTTTTTAAATTGTCATTCATCTTCTTCCTATCAAACTGAATCACTTCACGTTTCACTGCCCATTCCACCAACTTGCCTGTGAAGCTTTAATGTTCTACTCTATTCTTCACAAAGTTTCATATCATCCGCAAATTTTGGAATTGCGTTCTATACACCAAAGACTAGGTCATTAATATGGGTCAGGAAAAGCAAGGGTCCCAACATTGATCCCTGGGGAATTGTAGCGTGGCACAGTGGCACAATGGTTAACAGTGCTGCCTCACAACACCAGTTCCACGTGTTTGATTCCTGGTTTGGGTGACTGTGTGGAGTTTGCCTATTCTCCCCTTGTCTGTGTGGGCTTCCTCTGGGTGCCCTGGTTTCCTCCCACAGTCTGAAAGACACGCTGGTTAGATGCATTGGCCATGCTAAATTCTCCCTCAGTGTACCTGAACAGGCGCCGGAGTGTGGCAACTAGGAGATTTTCACAGTAACTTCATTGCAATGTTAGTGTAAGCCTACTTAAACTCCTTCTGGTCTGCAAAACATCCATTAACAACTAATCTTTGTTTCTTGTCACTTATTTAGAATCATAGAATCCCTATAGTGCAGAAGTAGTCATTTGGCCCATTGAGTCTGCACCGACCCTCTGACAGAGTATCTTACCCAGGCCCTCTCCCTATCTGCACACATTTTCCATGGCTTATCCATCTAACCTGCACATCTTGGGATACTAAGGGGCAATTTAGTATGGCCGATCCACCTAACCTGCACATCTTTGGTGTGTGGGAGGAAACCGGAGCACCCAGAGGAAACCCGTGGAGAAATGGGGAGAATGCGCAGACTCCACGCAGAGAGTGCCCTGAGGCTAGAATTGAACTTGAGTCCCTAGCACTGTGAGGCAGTTGTGCTGACCATTGTGCCACTGTGCTGCCAGAAGAGTGAACAATATATAGATAAGGCAATCAAGTCAAATTGAATATAAACGTACATTTTTAAAAGGTTTTCTAAGCAAAATGAGGAAGATGCGGTTAATCAGGGCACTGTTTAAACAGAACTAAATCCACACTCTACATGTAACTTTTACATGTCAATCCAGATTTTCTGTTTGGCAGTTTTGTTTTGAAACTGCCAGTGATGACTATTGCAAGGTCCTGCCTTCCTAGAGATCATATATGCATCAATTTCTTAACTCAGTCTGTTAGCCAACCTTGGGAGGCAACATGAGCTGCTGAGAAGGCTTATTTGTTTCTATTTTAAAGGTGGGTCTGTGCATTTTGAGTAAATAAGGAACCTTGATAACCGGGCTCGTCATATTTCTTAATGATTTGAAACTAAATCTTTGAATTGTTGTTGCTGTTTTTTTCCAAAACTGCATCAAGTTGGGGGAAAAAAATGAATATCGTTAAGATTTGTCATTTAACTGTGGCTGTGATCCTAGACGGATCTTATGTTACCCTTGTTTGGAGGATGTGACTAAAGCTGTTTGGGTCACAAGTTGGTTTTGGATGAGGAAGGCCCATTAGTCCGTATGATCTCAGCTTTCCATATGACCATCCTACAATCTTCTGCAGTTTTGGGTGTCCCATTACACTGTGTTGGCCAGAGCTCTACAGAATTCTTCAAGAACAGCTGGAATCAGACACCAATATAATGGGTATAACCCTCAGAGGTTCAAACTATCTTTCTCTTCTCTCACGGGACGTGAGCTTTGCCGAGTAGGCCAACAATTTTTGGCAGTCCCTAATTGCCCGCTGGAACGATATGGTGAGCTGCCTTCTTGAACCGTTGCCGTCATGTGCTGTAAGTGCACTCACAGTGCTGTTTGGAAGCGTTCCAGGATTTTGGTCTGGGGACCCAGGTTCAAATCCCACCACAGCAGCTTGCAAAATTTGAATTCAATAGGGAAAAAACCTACTGGTGACCATGAAACTGTCGTCGATTTTCTGAAAAAACCCATCTGGTTCACTAATGTCCGTTAGGGAGGTAATCTGGTGTCCTTACCTGGCCTGGCCTACTTGTGCCTCCAGGGCCACAACAATGTGTTGACTCTTAATTGTTCTTAAATGCTGGCCCAGCCAGTGATGCCCACACCCCGCGAACAAATAAAATAAAAGAGCGATGGATTTGATTATTAATGCTGCTGACATGGTTTGCCACCTCTCCAGGTTGCTGCCTCCCTTTCGAACCTGTTATTGTTACCAAACCCCCATCACACTATCTCTCTCCTCTTCCTATCCCCACAGCCTCCCACCCTCATTTAACCCTGCCTCCTGCTGCCCCTCTCCCTTGCTGCTTCCCTCTCACGCACTGCTTTCCTCCCGTGGCATATGGGAGGTTTGGTGAGGTGGGGGTTAGAGGCAGAAAGTGAGAGAGGGGGTGAGGTGGCAAGCGGGAAAGCCAGACTCAGAGGATTGTTTTCAGAGCTTGTTCTCACAGTCGCTCCATCTCTGCTCCAATCACCATCCACACATATCCAAAAGTTTGAAATTAAATGATGTAAATATTGTCAACAGAAAATTATTCCAATTTTTTGGGTCTTCCTGACATTTAGTCGCACATATCATGAATACTGCTGTAAAGAGGGACATTTTGCTGAAGCTTTTCATCTTGCTCTCATAAGGACAAACACAGAATACAAATCCCAAATGATTATAATAATTCAATTTATTTGCAGAGAACAGGTTGTGCATATGAATGTACTTTGCTTCTTGCAAGTGTAAATGAGCCACAATATAAGCTCAGCTGATCACCTTAAATTGGTTGTTAGAGTTGGTTATTAGTCTAACGATTAGCACACTCGGGATTGTTCAGCGAGTGCTGCCCGATCGTGGAATTACATCTGAGAGTAGATTGTGTTTTTGGGCTTTTTTTGAGTGTAGGCGGGTTGAATGTATGAACAGTGTTTGACTTGGTTAGCCAATCATTGGGATATACGACCTTATCAAGCATCACGGAACCCAGGGAGGCAGCAAGTCATCCTCGATCCTGAGGGACTGCCTAAGAGGAGGAGAAAACACAGGCCATACTTTAAAGGAACCGGTGTGGCTGTGAAGCAGCTTGGGACACTCTGAGCCTGAGGTGCTGCATTGCAAGTTTAATCTTTTTGCTGTCACTGCTCGGCTGAGCCAAACTCACTTCATGTCAGCTTTGGGAGAACATCTGGAATGGATGCCAAGGGAGATGGCATCCACCAGGGCAAGGGTCACCTCCAACTTGCTTTGGTTTCATGCTTCATCATGGCTGCTTATAGACTGAGTATTGTTCTTTCCAGTTGGTATAAGATTTGATACTCTGGTTGATGAGCCTTCAGTTCCTCAGGTTTATGGATTTCATGGGTAATTTAGAATCAATGACTCTTGGATTCTCTCTGCCTTCCTTACTGAGCTGAATTTAAAAACATGGCCTTATTCTTTTAAAAAAATCTTCAACCTCCTGAACCAGATGACTCAAGGGGTGGCCCTTATCCCTTGTTTTGCGGCAGACCTTCTGCTGAGGCATGGGTGGCAAAGTGGTTAGCACTGCTGCCTCACAACGCCAAGGACCCGGGTTCGAATCCCTGCTTGGATCGCTGTGCGGAGTTGGCATATTCTGCCTGTGTCTGCGTGGGTTTCCTCTGGGTGCTCTGGTTTTCTCCCACAGTCCGAAAGATGTGTGGGTTATGTACATTGGCCATGCAAAATTCTCCCTGAACAGGTACTGGAGTGTGGGATTTTCACAGTAATTTCATTGTCATGTTAATATAAGTCTACTTGTGGCAATAAGTAAACTTTAAATTTTAATTGGATATCAATGTGTTTAATTCTATGCAGGCAAAGGGCATTCATTGGGATTTTCGCTTGAGCACATATAAGGAAACACTCAATGAGACTGTGGGTGTTTTGAGTTGGGAGGTACCTTCAATGTCGGAGTATAATTTGACATTTCAAGCCTGGAAAAATCCTTCATAAAACGGAGGCCGACTTAGACACCGAGCATAAAAGTGAACCCCTGGTCTGGCCATTAGCCATTTTCAAATGTCACCTACATCTTTTGCGAAAAAGTGGGCATGTCTTAAGCTTCTACACATCTTCACAACACAGCCTGTAATGCCTGTTTGATCACTTGGTCCCAGTTATAAAGTACCAGTCAGTAAAACATCTATTTGTGAGGTGAAAAATTGAGGCCGATTGCTAATGCAAGTATAACATGTTGTGACTTAATTTGCTAAATATGTTAAAATGGTGTCGTTTTATATGCAGGTAGACTTTATATAACACAACTTACGGTTAAATAGGCTTGTGATGTTTCACTTAATGTAAGACAGAAGATAGATCAGCTCCAGTGTCATCACTCACCAATGGTTTTCTTGAATAGAACATATGCAGTTGACATCTTTGGACAAACAGGCCCTGGGATGGATACCAAGGGAGATGGCAAGGGCCACCTACAACTAGCTTTAGTTTCATGCTTCATCATGGCTGCTTATAGACTGACTAGTGTTCTTTTCCGTTGATATAAGATTTGATACTCTGCTGATAAGCCTTCAGTTCTAGGTTAATGGATTTTACAGGTAATTTAGAATCGATGACTCCTGGATTCTCTCTGCCTTATTACCAGGCTGAATTTAAAAAGATGGGCTGAGTTTTAAAGAAATCTTTGACACTCCTTAACCAGATAATTCGAGGGGTGGCTCCTGTACACAGTCCACAGTCAAACCCCATCCCCAAAATGGATCTCACTTCCTCGCGATTGATGGCATGTTCTGTGTGCTCCTGTGCGCACTGCCCCAGGTTGCTATGCCATCACTTCAGCTGATGCACCAGCTCTGTGAGGAAGGTGAATGAGTAAGGAAGTGAGATCTGGGGCTTCCAACTCCCCTTGGTTTTCTCCTGGGTTGCCAGGTTTGCCAACTCGACTTGTATGTGCAATTAATGATGTACTGCTGACATGTTGACTGAATTGACGCAAATATTTCAGAACGAGTTAAAGCGAATATTTAATCATCTATCTATTAATAGAAGTGCCATAATGTACACACAAAATAAATATTTACACTTTGGATGTACGGCTCTCATGGTCAATGTTGTGAGCAATCAGCATGTACCTCACTTGCCCTTGTTTTATGTGCGTATCATTCAGTCATACAGGTAGGAAAAAACTACATGGATGTCAGTCAGCAGAATGTGTATGGACAACAGTCAATTAAATGCCTCATGGGGCCACACTCAGAACCCAGATGGGCCCCATGCAGCCCCCAGACCACCGCTGACCTCAAAACTCAACAACATCCAGGCAAAACAGCCCACTTGATTGACACCCCAACCACAAACATTCAGTCCCTCCATCACTGATGCATAGCAGCAGCAATGATGCACTGCAGGAACTCACCAAGTCTCATTAGGCAGCACCTTCCAAACCCATGGCCACTCCCATTTGGAAGGGCAGGGGCAGCAGATACCTGGAAACACCACCACCTGGAGGCTTCCCTCCAAGCCACTCACCATCCTGATTTGGAAAAATGTCACCATTCCTTCACTGTTGCTGGTTCAAAGTCTTGGAACTTACTCCCCAACAGCACTGTGGCTATATCTATATCACATGGACTGCAGCAGTTCAAGAAAGCAGCTCACAACCACCACCTTAAGGGCATTTGGGGATGAGCAGTAAGTTCTGGTCTGGCCAGCAACACTCACGACCCATGAATGAATGAAAGAAAAAAAAAACTAAATCAGAGCCTGAGGCTAATGCTCTGGGGACATGGGTTTACATCTCACCACAGCAGCTGGTGGAGTTTAAATTCAATTAATAAATTCTAGGATATATAGCTAATCTCAGTAATGGTGACACGAGTGCTTTTTAGGGAAGGAAATCTGTCATCCTTCCCTGGCCTACCTATCTGTGACTCTAGATCCACACCAATGTAGTTACTCTTAACTGTCCTCTTAAGACTCTTAACTGCCCTCTGAAATGGTCTAGCAAGCCACCCAGTTCAATGGTAATTAGGGATGGGCAACAAATGCTGTTCTTGCCAATGATACCCACATCCCTTGAAAGGATAAAGAAAATAAATTCTGGGAGACTTTTGGATAATCCATGATGTCTGGAAACACAAAAGTTCCTTGAGACCAAATCCAGATAACCATTCTTTAATTCCTGGGTAAGATGGGTGCAATTGACCACTCAAATAATAGTATTCTTCTACGCTGCCTTTTCGTCATTGAGACAATCGGTCACTGCTGTCCTGTGCAAAATCTTTTCATCCTTCAGCCTGCAGAAGCTTCTAGCAGTGTAAATGTTGGCCGATGGTCTTTCCGATATGTGTTGCTGGGTTTGGATCCCTGGGCTTGGAGCTGTCGCATGCACCAAACAATTGAGTTACTCGGCTGAATGTGAAATGCCCTGTTGTGTCGGGACCTGTGAGGGTTTGATTGTTCTTGGCTGCAAAGACAGGATGTTGATCATCGCTGCATTTTGGCCTGTTCCACCAAGATGACAGGGGTGTCGGAAGCTAGTGAATCACTTAAAGCAAACATGACATATGAAGAACACCAGAAAATGCTGAAGACACTCGATGTCTGTTTTGTCAGGGGTTCTTATGAATACTCAAGGCCCTGAAATGTTAACCCTTTCTCGCCCTATTTATGGATGTTGCCAGACCTGCTGAGTGTTTTCTGTCCTTATTTCAGATCTTCAAAGTTTACAATTTTGTTCTAATCCTGTACGAATAATTGGATTAAGGCCCTTGTAGAGAATTGTACTCGCAACTTTTTCTTACTCTTCACATTAGGCAGCTAACAGAAATACTCATGAAATGGAAAGCAATACTGCCGTTATAAAAAGTATTATCATATTGCTCTGGTTTAGACATAAATCTAGGCATTGACTGCTGCTACCTTGTTACGTGTAGACATTGCTGTTTTCAATAGCTCTGTTTCACTTCCTCTCGTATCCTAAAAGCGATGCAGGTTTCTTTACAAGTTTTCACCAAGTCAGCTCCTGTAAAGCAGCTGTGTTTGGCACAAGGCATGAGATTGAGGGCGTGCTTGGGTTTAGGTAACCTTGTGCTAAAAATCTGGCGTCAGCAAGAACTGAGGCTCAATGCATGGGATTAGACTGACTACAAAATGTTAACATGTTGGAAATTTGAATTGGCTCATGCACAGCTCAGTGCAGATTTGCTTGTCCAAAATCTATCAGGTTGCTCAAGTCAAGGTGTGGCTTAGTGGTTAGCATTCTTGTCTTGGAGTTGAAAGGTCATGCATACAAGATATAGGCTGACGTGTCCAGTCTAACAATGGCAGAGGGCTGCATTGTCAGAGATGCTATCTTTCAGATGAAGCCTTCAACTGATGCCCACTTAGACAGATGTAAAAGATCCCAAGGCATTATGCAAAGAAGAGAAACAAAGTTCTCTTTGGAACCCTGGACATTACTTATTCCTCAATTAACATCGCTAGAGCAAAATATTTGATCATTATCACGGTGCTTTTTTTTGGATCTTGCTGTGTACAAATTGGCTGCTGCAATTCAAAAGAACAACAATGGCTATATTCTGCTTTGGGATGTCTTGAAGTCATGAAAGGTGCTGTGTAAATGTACCTTTCTCTTTAGCGTAACTGCTTTAAGTGGCAAGGGGGGATACTTGTGCCTTTTCGTTCCTGCAGAGGTGAAGTTTCACGTAGATTTCATTTGGAGTGGACATTTTCTATGGCATTGGGAAAGGAAGATCAGTTATTCGGATGAGAAAACCGAGCCACAATGGAACATCGTGCACAAGTACAATCAGCAGACAGTGGAATTGATGATTGCAATCAAAGATGTAACTTCTTCAGGGTTGGCACAACCACTAGCTAAATGCGGTGGTCATTTAGAGTGGCTGAACTTGGGGCATGTAACATAGAATCCATAGAACCATACAGTGAAGAAAGAGGCCATTTGGCCCCATTAGTTCAGCATCAACTCTCTGAACAAGAATCTTATCCAGGCCCACTTCCCCTCACCCTATCCCTGTAACCCCATGCATTTACCATGGTTGATCTACCTGACCTACACATCTTGGACTCTAAGGGACAATTTAACATTGCCAATCCACCTAACCTGCATATCTTTGGATTGTGGGAGGACACTGGAAACCCAGAAGAAACACACAAAAAGGGGGAAAATGTGCAGACTCCACACAGATGGTAACAAAGGTGAATGAACTCGTCATAAAACTATACGAGTAACAAACAGACTTCAGCAGTGACTAAGAAAGTCTTGATCTACTGACTTTTTTTATTCATTTGTGGGTCATGCATTTATTTCCCATCCCTAATGCCCTTGAGAAGGTGGTGGTGAGCTGCCTTCTTGAATCGTTGTAGTCCATGTTCTGTGGGTTGTCCCATAATGACATACATCCACATATGCTGATGAACATATAGATTTCCAGGTGTTTACAATGCAGCCCTTCCCAAAATTACATTTGTTCCTCATTCTGTTTATGTCTCAGTTTTACAAATACATCTGCATGATTATTCCAAGGCTGTGAACGGTGAATATTACAAGGAACTTAATTGAATCTAGCTCACTCTTATTGTAATGATTATTGAGTGTAAATTCTGCATAAAATTATCTAGTAACTGTGAGCCAAGTGACATTTATAACCTGCATTTAGAATAATAAAATTCCTACAGTGTAGATGGAGGACATTCAGCCCATTGAACCTACACCAACAACAATCTCACCCAGGCCCTATCCCCATAACTCCATGTACTTACCTTGTTAATTTCCCTTACACTAAGGGGGCAATTTAACATGGCCAATCCATCTAACCCACACATCTTTGGACATTCTCTGGGCCATATCCTATGAAAAGTGTACAACAATGAGAAGGGACAATCAGTATCGTAATATTCTTCATTTTCTTGTAGAAAATCTAATTATCAATACAGACGTTTCACTCATTCTCCATGCACAATATTGATTTTTACAAGTTAATGTTGGTGGGGGGTGAGGGAGGAATGAAGTCAGAAGGCTGAAGATTACCTAAACTGCTGCCTGAACTGGCCTGAGCTTCTCATCCTCCCAATGTGTTTCCTCTCCTGCCACCATACCCAAATAACTCTTATCAAAGACATAAAGGCCACCTCACAGGACTGTGATAGAGGTAAACTTTTCCTCATTGTTTTTCTAGAACTGTCTGCAATCTTTCACATATTTAGCCTCTCCACCCACTTACTGTACCTCTGCAATGTCAGCCAGCTTGGCGGGACCACACTGACCTGGTTTCATTCATAACCATCAAATCACGGCTGGAGAATCACTCAAAGGCTTCCAGTCCCCGCTCCCACACGAGTCCTTCAAGGATCTATTCTTGGCTTGCTCCTATTTTGTATCAACTTGCCCAACATCGTCTGAAATTGCAGCTTTATTTTTCACACGGACGCTGACTGCACGCAACTCTAACTCTCTGACACCTCTCTCGACTTCTCCATCGTTGTTAAGTTATCAATGCTGGATGAGCAGAAATTTACTCCAAAAGAATGTTGGGGAGACTGTTCGAATCTTGTTCTAAATTCTGTTCCCAAACCTCTGACTCCATCTCCAGGGGATTTTCACAGTAGCTTCATTGTAGTATTAATGTAAGCCAAAGCGTGACACTAAAAAATGAACGAAATAGCTAAACATGGAAGATTTGTTTTGCATTTGATCTCAAGAGGGTTTGCCAACTATCTGCACCATAACTGAGACTGCACATTTCCAACTCTGCAATGTGGCCTAACTTCGCTGCTTCCTCGCCCTGTCTACTGTTGAAACCTCACTCATACCTTTGTTACTTCTCGATTTGACAATTCCCATGCAGTCCCAGCCAGTAACCACACATTCTATCCTCATTAAACTTAAAGTTATCCAACAACCTGCTGCCTGTGTCTTAACTTGCACTGAGTCTAATGCGCCCATTACCCCTGTGCTCGCTGATATACACTGGCTGCCAATAAAGCAATGTCTTGATCTTAACATTCGCATCTTTATTTTCAAACTCCTTCCCATGTTTGTAATCTCCTCCATTCTTAGAATCCTCTTAAGTATCTACACCCATCTGATTCTGGCCTCTTGAACATCTTTGATTTTATGACGCGGAGATGCTGGCATTGGACTGGGGTGGGCACAGTAAGAAGTCTCACAACACCAGGTTAAAGCCCAACAGGTTTATTTGGAACCATGAGCTTTTGGAGCGCTACTCCTTCATCAGGTGAGTGGAGAGGTAGGTGTCACATACATGGCATATATGGACCAAGACAGAATTGCAAGATAATTACAGATTGGAATGCGAGTCTGCAGATACAGACAGTGTGCGTGAAGAGAGGGATAATCACATGTTAAAGAGGTGTGAATTGTCTCAAGCCAGGACAGTTAGTAGGATTTTGCAAGCCTAGGTCAAATGGTGGGGGTTAAATGTAGTGTGACATGAACTCAAGATCCCGGTTGAGGCCGTCCTCATGCATACGGAACTTGGAACTTAGCTTGTGATTTCAAATAAACCTGTTGGATTTTAACCTGGTGTTGTGAGACTTCTTACTGTCCTTGATTTTAATCACTTCACCTTTGGTGCCATGGCCTCAGCAAATAGCTTCTGGAATACCGTCCCTCCATCTCGCTGCCCCTCTACCTCACCTCCCTCTTTAACAACACTTTAAAACCTACCTTTTTGACCAAGCCTTTGGTCATATAATCTTATTTCTCCTTTTGTAACCCGGTGCCACATCTTAAAATGTTACTCTGATGTTCCTTATGCTATTTTATCACATTAAAGGCACTATATAAAAGTCATTATGAGCAAAAGCCTGCAGATGCTGGAAATCTAGAACCCAAAACACTTGGACCCTGAGTGGGTCAGAGAACATCGATCAAGAAAACATGAAACAGTTGATCTTCCAGCTATAAAATCCTTCACCAGAGCGTAGCTGTAATTTCTTACCTCGATTTGCAATGAAGATAATTGCCAGCCATGTGCTGGTAATTGAATGTTTTACGTCTGGAAGCAATAAATGTCTTGTTTGTCCTCATGGATGTTGGTGGAAGAAGTTTGTTTCATCTGGTCTATTGAAGTCCTTTGGGAAAGGAAATCTGCCGTCCTTACCTGGTCTGGCCTACATGTGGCTCCAGAGCCACAGCAATGTCGTAGAGGTTTACAGCATGGAAACAGGCCCTTCGGCCCAAATTGTCCATGCTGCCTTTTTTTTAACCCCAAACTAGTCCCAGTTGCCCGCATTTGGTCCATATCCCTCTATCCCCATCTTACTCATGTAACTGTCTAAATGCTTTTCAAAAGACAAAATTCTACCCGCCTCTACCACTGTCTCTGGCAGCTCGTTCCAGATACTTACCACCCTCTGTATGAAAAAAGTTCCCATCTGGACCCTTTTGTATCTCTCTCCTCTCACCCTAAACTGTTGCCCTCTAGTCTTAGACACCCCTATCTTCGGGAAAAGATGTTGACTATCTAGCTGATCTACCACCCCCCCCTCATTATTTTGTAGACCTCTATAAGATCTTTTAACTGCCCCTGTGAGATAGCTGAGCAATGCCAGTGAGTCAGGGGCTACTGGGGATGGGCAACAAATGCTGGCCTTGCCAGTGACACCCACATTCCACAATAGAATTAAAAGAAGAGGCTTGAAAACCTTATATCCAGAAACTGTGTGGATTGGACTTTGAGATAAATTTCTAAATGGAAGCTCACTCGAGTGTAACAAGACCCACGTCACCACTAGTCTTATTTTTAAAGAGTAGCCGTAGTCTTTAGTGAAGAAAGACTCCAACGGTAACTGGACCCTTTTAGCTGGCTGTGTTGGCTAATGTGTTCTGTGCTGCCAGGTTTTGCTGCTGACTCACCAGTCATCCATCGTGCAGCTAATTCAAAAAGACCAGGACTGATCCCGACAGACTGGGAGGTACATGTGTGTCCGGGGAAAAATGATTTTAATAGATTTCAGTTAAAGCCAGCAGAGAAAAGTGGCGCCATCGCTGACTAGAATATGCCAAGCTTCTGTGTTAATTATTTCCAGACTGAGACGCCTCAACATAATGACTGGCAGCTACGTCCACTACTTAGAAAGAGGATATCGTGACACTGCAGAAGGTGCAAGTAAAGACTTGCAGAGACGAAACCGAAACTGAAACCTTGTACGTGTCAGGAAAGACAAAGCGCCTTGGAGGATTTGCCTCAGAAAGGCTGGGGGGATGACCTGTTCATAGAATAGACCTGTCGTCATAGAACAGAATCCCTACAGTGTAAGAGGAGACCATTCAGCCCATAGAGTCTGCACCGATTCTCCGACAGAGCATCCCCAGGCTCTACCCCCATACCCCCACGCATTCACCGTGGCTAATCACAGAATCATAGGACAACGGGGAGACCATTCAACCCATCGAACTTACATTAACAACTATCCCAGCCGGGCCCTATTCCTGTAACCCCGCTTATTTACCTTGCTAATCCTCCTGACACTAAAGGACAATTTTAGCTTGACCAATGCACCTAACCTGCACATCTTTGGACTGTGGGAGGAAACTGGACCGCCCGGAGGAAACCCACGCAGACACAGGGAGAACGTGCAAACTCCACACAGACAGTCACCCGAAGCTGGAATCGAACCAGGGTCCATGGTGCTTTGAAGCAGCAGTGCTAATCACTGTGCCACCTTGTTGCCCTTCAAGTTTATGAAAATTTGTTGAGGCAGATATGGGGGAATGTACAGTGAAGTGTTTAAAAAATGGCGAACGTTCTGTTCAACAATGATTCAATTATTCATATAGGAATTCAGAATGAACTCCTTTTCTGATCTGACAAACTCCTTATTAATCTTCCTGTCTCCTCCTCTCTCCTTTTGTAACGTGTTCTTCGATGCTCTTCCTTGTTTCTTGTGACCTACTCTGAGGACCTGGCGGCCACTCGCATGGACAATATCCATTGCTCATTCACGGTTGTCCTGGAGAAAGTAGTGAAGAATATGCCATCCTCATAGAAGGGGAACTAGAATGAAAAACCTGGCACAGATACAGCAGAAGAAACAACAGTGGGGTTAAATTCCGGGATTGGACAACATGATTATTTCTGCACATCGCCCCAAAGATTTCATGTTGTGTCTTGATAAACTAAAGCATCGTGAGAGAGAAGAAATACCACCCTTTGGCCTAATAGAGTTGTATTAATGTACAAATGAACAGGCCTGGCAGTTGTTCTTGGGATATTCTGGTCAATGGTGGCGCCACTTTTCTCTGCTGGCTTGAGCTGAAATCTATTAGAATCATTTTTCCCCGGACACACGTGATACTCCAGTTGTACCTCCCAGTCTGTCGGGATCAGCCCTGGTCTTTTTGAGTTAGCTGCACGATGGGTGATTGGTGAGTCAGCAGCAAAGCTTCTTGAAGTGCTGACTGGAGGCAGAAATGTAAGAAATTATTCCAACTCTCCCACCTGGTGGTTCCCAAGAACGGTTGCCGGGCCTGTTTAATTGCACATGAACACCGTCCGACAGCTCCGTTAGGCCGAAAGGTGGCATTTCTTCTCTCTCACGATGCTTTAGTTTATCAGGACACAACATGAAATCTTTGGGGCGATGTGCAGAAATAATCGTGGAGTCCAATCTCGGAATTTAACCCCACTGTTGGTTTTCCTGCTCTGTTTGTGCCAGGTTTTTCATTCCAGTTCCCTTCCTATGAGGATGTCTTTCGCCCTGAGAATGGATGGACACAGTCAGTTTTCTCTCCTGGTGGGCTCATTCATTCATTTGAATAAACAACTGGATGGCACTGATATGAGTTTTAAGTCCAAAGATGTGCGGGTTCGGTTGATTGGCCATGCTAAAATTGCCCCTTAGCGTCCTGAGATGCTTAGGTTAGAGGGATTAGCGGGTAAAATATGTAGGGATATGGGGGTAGAGCCTGGGTGGGATTGTGGTCAGTGCAGACTCGATGGGCCGAAGGGCCTCTTTCTGCTCTGTAGGATTCTATGATTCTACGAAAATGGTTTTCTTTTATTGAACAGAACTTAAAATATTAACATGACAGAAGCAAAAAGAGAAACAAAAGCGAACTTGGGGATTGGCTTTTAAGCAAGCCAGTCCCTGTACTGCACTGGACTGAACTGGATCTCCAGAACAAACTGAACAAACACACACTGAAATCCAAACTATAATTCAACCGTTATCTCGTTATTGGAAACATTTTCCGCAGGCTGTCTCCAAGTTAGAAAAAAGACTCTTGCGGTTGCGGTTATGCTGTTGTTTGCCTGAATTGTGTACCCTTCAGGAATGCAGTCAATTTTTAGCTAACCTTTAGCCCTCTGATTCTACATGTGGTCAAGTTAGCAGAGTTAGTTGCATAGGCAGAAATGTCTTAAAATGAAGTTTTTGTCTAGACTGAAGCAAACAGGGCTAAGTATACAGTGGATTTGTCACCACACTGAAGACTTCCAATGCTAATTCCCCAAGTCATTCAGCAATGGAAATATTTCTTCACAGCTTTTCTCTAATTTTGAATATGTTTATTAACCTCTAATTGACATTGCTCTGAGTTTTCAAAGCTCTCATGCCTGGTTTCATCTTAGTGAATCCACCATTCATTATTTTGCCCATGGCTCTGCCATCTTTGCTAAAGTGAGGTGCTCAGAAATGCAACTCTGCTGCTAATTGTCGCCTAACCAATGTCTTATAAATGTTTGTGTTCCACATCCATGAGGGTGACAGCCAGAAAGGCACCAATTCATCCTTTATATTTGCTGCTTAACCTGCTTAGGTGAGATGGTGGCATTGTGGTATTGTCACTGGTCTAGTCATCCAGAGACACAGAGTACCGGGATTCGAATCCCATCATGTCAGATGGTGAAATTTTAATTCAATTTAAAAAATCTGCAATGACCATGAAACCATTGTCGATTGTTGTAAAATCTCACCTGGTTCACTAATGTCCTTTAGGGAAGGAAATCTGCCATCCTTACCCAGTCTGGCCAACGTGTGGCTCCTGACCCACAGGAATATGATTGATTCTCAACTGCTCCCTGAAATAGAGTTTCAACGCTTTCATGGCCATCAGTAGGTTCTTATGTCTAGATTATTTTTTTCAAATTCAAATTCCACTATCTGCCTTGGTGGGATTCGAATCCGGTCCCCAGAACATTAGCTGAGTTTCTGGATTAATAGTCTAACGATAATATTCCTAAGCCATCGCCTCCCCACCTGTCAGACAGTTTTTGACCTCCTAATGGCCTCAGATGATGTTGGCAGGGGCTGTAAGTGGTCTGGAAGTGAGGGACCAAAAGAGGGGAAGGGAAAAATAATGCCATGTTCTACATGCATAGCAAAAATGTTGCTGACTGCTGTGCCGTCTTTGAGGGGCATTTGGAAGAGGCAAAGCAAGATGCAAAACTCAGCTGGCTGAGAGGACCCAGAGGAAATAAAAGGTCAGCGAATTGCAAGACATCTTATTCCACTATTGCTGCAGGGACTGCCTTACCAGGGTGAGGGCCCTGAGCCACACCAGGCAATGATTTACTCCGAGTCAATCGCCAAGGCACAAACCAAGACAAAAGGCAGCCATAACCATTTTAAGATTCTTGGGTGGCACGGTAGCACAGTGGCCAGCACTGCTGCCTCACAGTGCCAAGGAGCCAGGTTCGATTCCCGGCTTGGGTCACTGTCTGTGCAGAGTCTGCATGTTCTCCCCGTGTCTGCGTGCGTTTCGTCTGGGTGCTCCAGTTTCCTCCCACAGTCCGAAAGACGTGCCAGTTAGATGCATTGGCCGTGCTAAATTCTCCCCCAGTCTCCCTGAACAAGCTCCGGAGTGTGGCAACTAGGGGATGTTCACAGTAACGTCGTTGCAGTGTTAATGTAAGCTTACGTGTGAAGAAAAATAAAAGGATAAAAATAAAAGAAAGTATCTCCCTAGATTCTAAATCTTTTGATGGCTTAGATTCTGTCACGTATTCCGAATTGTACACAGCTAGGTTAAAAGTCGCATCATCTGATTCACTCAGCTAAGGAATAGCGTGCAGACTATGAAGGCAGCTTATGACTCAATTGGGTAAACCCAAAAAGCATGATTAAGTTGAATGCTGTAGTGAAGTGTCAGCTTGGATTACATGTTCCTGTTACTAGAGTAGGACATGAACTCTTGACCTTCTTGCGGCTTCTGAATTTATGCATCCAGTGTGCCCGTTACTCTAAATTGAATCTTTGGGCTGCCTGGTTACTTTGGGCTTCTTGTCTGTGACTCTCCTACCGCCAGCTCCTTATTTTGGGATGGTCATTTTTCTCTGCTGTTTCAAACCCAGCCCTCAATTCACTGCATGAACTGCAAAGTTCCCCAGCAGGCTGTCCCGTTCAGCTGGATTAGCCTGAAAGAAATGGGGTGCACAGGCATGTTGATGTCTCATGCTTCTGCAGTAACTTACTGTGTGAAAAGCCAGTTTTTAAAATTAGAGCTAGTGAGGCAGCAATAACAAAGTGCAGTGAAACTGAGCACTAATGCACCAACTCTCCCAGGGAGAGCAAACTTTGCCGAAAAAAATTATCACTGATTTAGTCTTAATATTTAATTTGATCTATTATTGTCACATTTATTAGCATACAATGAAAAGTATTGTTTCTTGAGCGCTATATAGACAAAGCATATCATTCACAGAGAAGGAATGGAGAGGGTACAGAATGTTCTGTTATAGTCATAGCTAGAGTGTAGAGAAAGATTAGTTTAATATGCGTAGGTGCATTGAAAAGTCTGATGGTAACAGGGAAGAAAGTGTTCTTGAGTCAGTTGTTTCGTGATCTCTTTTGTATATTTCCCCGATGAAAGAAAATGGAAGAATGTCTGAGGTACGTGAGGTCCTTGATTATGCTGGGTGCTTTGCCGAGGTAGCGGGAAGTGTAGACAGAGTCAACGGATGGGAGGCTGATTTGCATGATGGACTGGACCGTGTTCACAACTCTACGTAGTTTCTTGCGGTCTTGGACAGAGCAGGAACCATACCAAGCTGTAATACAACCGGAAAGGATGCTTTCTAATTTGCTCATCCTTGTGTTTAAATCCTTCCACAGTTTCCATCCACCCCACTCCCAATCCCCTCCACCCAACCACCCCATCTCTGTAACATGGCAGCTCTTTGGGATATCTGCGCTTTCCTTTTCTGTTTTTTTCCGCTTCCTTTTGCATCCTCCCTTTTACTCAGTCCACTGTTGCACATCCTACCTTCAGCTGTCTGGGTCCCAAACTGTGCATTTTCTTTCTGAACCTTTCTGACTCTCTCTCCTGTTAAGATGTCTTTAAGAATGTTGCAAAAATCATTTTATTGCTGGGTCTCAAATTCTGTTTGGAAATGCTCTAGTGAATAATTTTACTTTTTTTATTCATCTGTGGGACATGGGTGTCGCTGGCTGGGCCAGCATTTATTGCCCATTCCTAGTTATTGGAGAGCAGTTAAGAGTCAACCACATTGCTGTGAGCTCTGGAGTCACGTGTAGGCCAGACCAGGTAAAGACAGTGGATTTCCTTCCCTAAAGTACATTGGTGAACCAGATGGGTTTTTCCAACAATCGACAGTGGTTTTGTGGTCACCAGTAGATTCTTAAATTCCAGATTTTACTTTTATTGGATTCAGATTCCACATCTGCCGTAGCAGGATTCGAACCCGTGTCCCCAGAACCTTAGCTGAGTTTCTGGATTAATAGTCTAGCGATAACACCGTCACTTGCCCCTATGTTAATATTGCTATATAAATGCAAGTTGTGACAGTATTGTGGTTGCTCTTCCTGCCCTGAGTCAGAGATTTGTGGAATCGAGCCAGAATCTGGTCTGAACTGAGGGAGTAGAGCACTGTTTTCACATGATGTTATAACAAAGTGCTGTCTCAAGAAAAAATTTAAAAAGGCCCAATGATGTTTTTCCAAGATGAGTTTCGTATGTGTCCTGGTCAACGTATATCCTTCAGCTAACATCATGCAAATTAATTATCTGGCATTTTTTGTATTGGTGTTTGTGGGAGCTTTCCACCTGGAATATTGCTGCATTTTAGCCTGCATCACAGTGCTGACTCGCCATCATATTGGCAGTAAGGCCCCTTCGAGTGACCTGTGAAAGAAAGAAACATAGAGACCAGGAACAGGAGTAGGCCATTCGGCCCTTCAAGGCTGCTCTACCATTCATTAAGATGCTGCCTGTGTAGGTTAGATGGATTAGCAGTGGGAAATGTGTGGGGTTACGGGAATATGGCTGGACTTTGGACCTGGGTAAGATGCTCTGTTGGCCAGTTGGTGCAGACTGGATGGGCTGAATGGCCTCTTCTGTCCAGCAGGAATTCTATGATTCCACAATAATGAGGAATAATGTTCCCTTCTTCGAATTTGCTATGGAACGTAGAACATTACGGCGCAGTACAGGCCCTTCGGGCCTCGGTGTTGTGCCGACCAGTGGAACCAATGTAATGACCCTCTAACCTAAACTATTCCAATATTATCCACATGCCTATCCAATGACCATTTGAATGCCCTTAAAGTTGGCGAGTCAACTATATGCTTTACAACTCTGGTGTACCCATTCTCAGCTCCACCGCCCCCCAGAACGATCTGAAATGTTAGCCTTGAATATAAAGTTATTTTACTGACTGAATAGTTTTCATGGATGACCATTGTGGAATTAGAATAGTTATGAAGAGCCACCCCACCGCAGAGTTGATGCAATATCCCACTAACTTGTACCTTGTGAGAAAAGACGTACAAAGTGATTGTATGCAGGTGGGAGAAATGATTCTTAACAAAGGCCTTAGACTTTGTTTTCGACCAGTAACTGTGTGGAATTGAAACTTGGAAAGAAATTAAACTGATTAGGATTTCCCTTATAGTTTATTAAAATATTAATCAAACAATGTGAGTTATCACCAGAAGAGATTGAAAAAGATAATATATTCACAATTAAAATAAAAGTCACAACTTGTTTTTAAATTACATCCAATAAGATTTGATAAATTCTCTGATATTGTAAAAAGCACATGATCTATCTTTTGACAGTGAAGATATGAGATGATACGGCATCGAGATGTTACAAGTGTATACATCATAAGCAGTATATTCCTTGTCAGGTGCCCTTGTTTCTGCTGAGCTGAACACAACCAAAGCTTACATTTTCATGGAACTTTAATGAAATAAATCATTCCATAGCTCTTCACAGGAGCATTATAAAGCAATTTGGACATTGAGCCTCATAAAGCAAAGATTAGTACACATGGCTAAACATTTCTTAATATGTTTTATTAATTCACAGGATGTGGGCGTTGCTGGCTGGGCACACATTTATTGCCCATCACTAATTGCCCTTGAGAAGGTGATGGTGAACAGCCTTCTTGAAACGTTGCAGTCTATGTGGTGTAGGTACACCCATGGCACTGTTAGGGAGGGAGTTCCAGGATTTTGACTCAGCGACAATGAAGGAACGGTGATACATTTCCAAGTCAGGTTGTTTGTGTGACTTGGAGGAGAACTTCCAGGTGGCGGTGGTCCCATGTATCTGGTGCCCCGGACATTTTTATTCATTTGTCGGACATGGGTGTCGCTGGCTGGCCAGCATTTATTGCCCATCCCTAGTTGCCCTTAGACGACAGTTGAGAGTCAACCACACAGCTGTGGCTCTGGAGTCACATGTAGACCAGACCAGGTAAAGGCAGCAGATTACCTTCCCTAAAGGACATGACTGAACCAGGTGGGTTTTTCCGACAATCGTCAATGGTTTCATGGTCATTGGCAGATTCTTAATTCCAGGTATTTTTAATTGAATTCAAATTCCACCATCTACCATGAAGGGATTCCAACCCCGGTCCCCAGAACATTAGCTGAGTTTCTGGATGAATAGTCTCACGATAATACCACTAGGCCATTGCCTTCCCATAAATGGTATAAATTGGTGGTAGCAGTTGTGCGTTTGGAAGATGCTGCTGAGGAAACCTTGGTGAGTTCCTGCAATGCATCTTGTAGATGGTACGCACTGCTGCACTGTGCAATATCTTTGGACTGAGCTGGAAGTTGCTGAGCATTATTGATTGGATCTCTAGAATTAATCTTGTCAACTTCAATCTTTTCCTTAACAAAATCTGCGAATTTGCTGACACTTTAACCACCATACATCATTGCAGATGTTTTCGTTACTTAGCCTGTTTTTAATAGGCCTCAGTTGTCCTGAATATTCTGTCAATTTGAAATATTTGATCATATAGGGAGCCTCAGGTATTAAGGCTGAATACTAATTGTTTGAACTGTAAGAAATCTCACAACACTGGTACATTCTGTACCTGTAAAGACTTGATTACCTGAAAAGACTTACGTTCCAACCATTATCTTGCAATTGTGTCTCTGTCTATATATGCTGTGTTTGTCAAACCTAACTCTCCACTCACCTGATGAAGGAGCAGCACTCTGAAAGCTCGTGATTCCAAATAAACCTGTTGGACTTTAACCTGGTGTTGTGAGACTTCTTACTGCGCCCACCCCAGTACAACACCAGCATCTCCACATCATGGCTAGTCATTGTTTGAAGTACATGTTACCTTCTCTTTTCTCAAAGGTAGGGGAGTGTAAAACTGGAGGGCATAGGTTTAAGGTGAGAGGGGAGAGATACAGAAGTGTACAGAGGGGCAATTTTTTCACACAGAGGGTGGTGAGCGTCTGGAACGAGCTGCCAGAGGTAGTAGTAGAGGCAGGCACAATTTTGTCTTTTAAAAAGCGTTTAGACAGTTACATGGGTAAAATGGGTACAGAGGGATATGGGCCAAGTGCGGGAATTGGGATGAGCTTAAGGATGTAAAAAAAAGGGCTATGGCTCTTATAAAGGAAGATTATAGAAACAGACACAACTTCTACATCATGTGATTCATGACGGTTTGCAGGGCTCCAATTCAATGAGGTAATTTTACGAAGGAATTGATGTGTTATTCCTTGACGCTTCTGCAGTAAAGCGTGAACTGCAGACAATCCATACTTTTCCTTACAACATTTTTTAAACTAAAAGGAGAAAAATAGTCCCCCAAGTTCAGCCTTCTGCCATTTAAAAAAAGAATTAATCCTGCGCTTTGTAAAAGTAAGTGTGATTCCTGTGGTGCAAGTCGCTCAGTGTGAAACGTTCCCTTGGCAACGAGCTGCCAAATCAAAGCCAACATTGTTGGCCACAGTTAGCTAACTCTGTGGGTGGGAGAAGTTGGTCATAAAGTGGATGTCACATTGCCGTAGAGCTCTGAATGTGAGGTTTAACGCAGTGAAATAGTCTAATCTGTTCAAATGTTTTGGACAAAGATGCACAAAGATGCCGTAATCTTAATGAGGCACTTACATGATGTCATAGAGTCGTAGAATCCCTATAGTGCAGCAGGAGGCCATTTGGCCCTTCGAGTCTGCACCAACCATAATGCCATCCAAGTCCTCCTCCCGCAATCCCATATATTTACCCTGCTAATTCCCTGACACTAAGGGGCAATTTAGCATGGCCAATCAAGCTAATCCGCACATCTTTGGCCAGTGACCGTTAGAATGAAATCTATCAAACCCTTAACATTCAATTCATGAACATTAATACATCAAAGCATTTACAAATCTTGGTGCTACCATTAATCCGATGGGTTTGTTTGTGGATTAAGTTCGAACATTTCCTACATAGTTCCTATGTAGATATTCTAATGTTAAATGCATTAAGTGGAAGAGGTTAACAGGGAAAGAGTTGGGCCCATTAGAGACCAAGGGATAATCTGTGTGTGAAGCCTGGGTTGGAGCATTTGAGCTATAAGGAGAGACTGGGATAGGCTTGGATTGTTTCCTTTAGAACAGAGAAGGCTGAAGGGGGGGGACGTGATTGAGGTGTGTAAGGTTATGAGGGGTATGTACAGGGTGAATAGGAAGCAGCTGCACCCCTTGGTTGAGGGATCAATCACAAGGGGGCACAGTTTTAGGGTGAGGGGCAGGAGATTCAGAGGGGATCGGAGAAAAGATCTTTTTCACTCAGAGGGTGGTGGAAATCTGGAATGCCCTGCCTGCCTGAGAAGGTGGGTGGAGGCCAGAAAACTTACAACCATGAAAAAGTACCTGGATGAGCACTTAAAATATCATAATATTCAAGGATGTGGGATAATTGTGTTGGAAAATGGGATGGCTGCGATGTTAGTGGTAGTGATTGTCCGTGCAGACTGGATGAACCGGAGGGCCTTTTCTGCACTGCACGATTCCGTAGTTGGATTTCTGTGCCTATTGTAAATCTTACGGTTGGATTGTGTGAATATATATCTGCTGTGCATCCACTGTTGCGCCAGGAATGACCATCTTTCATTTGTTACAAAGTCTGGCAGAGATGCTGGGGAATGTTTGACAAACTTGGTTGATTGGTTTTCCAGATGTTCTCTACACATGATGCCTTGATATAAGACATCATGTCCGTACGATGCTGCAGTTTCTGAAATTGTATTGGGCGTGATGGCTGCCAGTAATAGCCTGTGCAATGGCATGCTGAGCTGGATGTGCATTGATGTCTACCATGCTCCACGATGATGGATTGTTGGTGAATGACACTCTCAGACTGTGGTGTGGTGGGAAGGGTGAAGCAGGGTAATGACCTTTGAGAGAGGAAAAGGTACTGAGTACACTTGCAATTCGTTCCTGTTTCCCCACCGATTCCACAGTGTATACAGAGTTTGGATTTTAAAATTAAAGTATCATGAACAACCAGTATAATACAACGGGATTCTATCTTTCAGTTCCAAATACAATACTGTTGCCTAGAGATCATAGATTGAAACATATTGATTCCAATTGACTATCGTGGCTTCACTGGACTGACAGAAAAAGTGGAGTTTTCTCCTATTCAAGTATATTATCAAATCGAAAATTAATGGTAGAATCCCTGCAGTGCAGAAGGAGGCCTTTTGGCCCATCAAGTCTGCACCAACAACAATCCCACACAGGCTGTATCCCCCTAATCCTATACGTTTACCCTGCTAATCCTCCTGACACTAAGGCTCAATTTTACAAGGCCAATCCATTCATCTTTGGACCGTGGGAGGAAACCAGAGCACCCAGGGAAACCCACGCAGACACGGGGAGAATGTGCAAACTCTGCACAGACCGTCACCCGAGGACGGAATTGAACCCAGGTTCCTGGCGCTGTGAGGTAGCCGTGCCAACCAGTGTTCTTGTAATCTGCTTCAAACATTCAGATGGTGCAATCCAGATCAAAAATATTGTGTTAAATAAAAAGAAAACCTCTCTATCTTCCCCCTGGCATTTGTCTATTTACCTTAAATCTATGTCATTTTATTCTGGGTGATGGATTTTGTATATTTGAATGCATGCCTGAAATATAACTTCAGTGCACACTCTGAATATCCAGTTCTACTTTAATGGAAACAAATCACTGGGGAAAATGAATCATGCTAGTTGAAATCCTAAGACAGTGAAGAGATTTTCCATTCTGGCAAAGATTATCTTTCAGCTACTGGAAGTATTCGTTTCATTTTTCTTTCCCCTTTGGTTTTTTTTTCCCGGCTGTTGGTGTGTTTAACATCAACAACGGGAGCTTGCGTTTTGTTTGCGGAATACATTGAATTATCACAGACTACTGTGTGAGAAATACCTTTCCACACATTGTCAGAAGAGTAATTCATTTCTGAAGCCTGGAGTTGATTCAGGCACTCCTCCTCAGTTCCAAATCTGTTGAGCATTTCCCCATTCCCGATCATAGAATCCCTACAGTGCAGAGGAAGGCAATTTGGCCCATCAGTGCAGCTTTCCCTTGCATTCTCTATTGATGGCACTTTTACTTCAAAAGGCACTCCAGCGTTGCCAGCGAGATTGCAATTCAATAATTACCTCGTGAGTTGCACTCGATAATTGAAACATGTTGAATCGAGGTCATTCATTTTAAAGGCACTCATTGTGAAGTGCTAAAAAATATTTGGTCACGAAGGTCGGTGGTGTTGTGGATGGTCTGGAAGGATGTCAAAAGTTGCAGCAGGACATAAATAGGATGCAGGACTGGGCGGAGAAGTGGCAGATGGACTTCAACGCGGATAAATGCGTAGTCGTCCATTTTGGCAGAACCAACGGGATGAACGAGTACACTATTAAGGGCAGGAGTCTTAGTAGTGTTGAAGAGCAGAAGGATCTTGGGGTCCGGGTCCACAGGACTCTTAAATCGGCCTCGCAGTTGGAGGAGGTGGTCAAGAAGGCGTATGGTGTACTGGCCTTCATTAATCGAGGGATTGAGTTTAGGAGTCGGGAGGTAATGCTGCAACTTTATAAGACCCTTATCAGGCCTCATTTGGAGTACTGTGCGCAGTTCTGGTCGCCTCACTATAGGAAAGACGTAGAAGCTATTGAAAGGGTACAGAGGAGATTTACAAGGATGTTGCCTGGACTGGGAGGCATGCCTTATGAAGTTAGGTTGAGGGAGCTGGGTCTCTTTTCCCTGGAGAGACGAAGGTTGAGAGGTGACCTGATAGAGGTTTATAAAATGTTGAGAGGAATGGATAGGGTGGATTCTCAGAGGCTATTTCCCCGGGTTGAAATGGTCGCTACGAGAGGACACAGATTTAAGGTGCGGGGAGGAAAGTACAGAAGTGATGTTAGGGGTAAGTTTTTCACTCAGAGGGTGGTGAGTGAGTGGAATCGGCTGCCGTCAGTGGTGGTGGAGGCGAACTCGCTGGGGTCTTTTAAAAGACTTCTGGATGAGTATATGGGGTTTTATGGGATTGGGGGTTATAGATAGGTGTTGATGTGATCGGCGCAACTCGTGGGCCGAAGGGCCCGTTTGTGCTGTAGTGTTCTACGTTCTATGTTCTAAAATTGACGCTAAAAATGCCCATTTATAATAATCATGGTTAGCTCACCATTCCCACGTTCTGAGACTTCATGAAAATGGAACAGTTAAAATGCTTTGAATGCAAAGTGCTTGAGAATGGAAGAATGCTTAGTTACCGAATTTTACGTCGATGGGACTGACGTGAAGAGCACTAAACCCATTCTATAAGACACTCTCAGAGATCTCGTTGTCATTCGTCACGCTCTGTGTGTTCCGTGAACACATCGCCGTGCCCGCACTGCCTTTGTCAGATCGTCCTAACTTCCGTCTGAATGCCTTGCACAAGAAGATGTAAATGAGTGGATCCAGGCAGGTGTTGGAAGCGCACAGCCAGAGTGTTGCCTCCTTAATGTAGTACAGCATGTTCAGCTTCCAGCATTCCTTCACTTTGCCCACCTGGCTGAGGGTGTAAGGTACCCGCACAAAATGATATGGCACAAAGCAGATGAAGAAGACCAGCACGATGACAAACACCTTGGCTTTGGTCTTCTTCTGAGTTTTGCTGCCCCTGCTTTTGGACCTGACATAGGACTCATAGACTTTCCTGGATATTATGACATAAAGCACGACCATCAGGACACACACCACCCAGAAGATCAGCTGGCAGATGTAATTTAAAATGACGTGCCACTTCAACCCAGCCGGCCCCTTCAGCCCCATGCACTTCTTCACCGAGTCTGGTGTGGCCTTTTTGTTCGACAGGATGATGTTGGGAATGGATATCAGGAGCATGATAGCCCAAACAGCCACGGACGTGAACTTGCTGAACCTGGCCTGTCGCAGGCACGACTTCCCGAAAGGCCTGGTGATCTTGAGGAAGCGATCGAAGCTGATCAGCCCCAGGAGTATAATGCTGATGTACATGGTGAAGTAGAAAATCACCGCTGAAAACCGGCACACGAACCACCTCACCTGCCAGGGCGCCAGCTGACTGGCGCTGAGTATTTTGAACGGAAACGTTAGGGTCATGAGCAAGTCAGCAAAGACGATGTTTTTCAGCAGGACGGTGAAGGTGCTGTTGCTGGGGATTTGCAGGAAAATTCTGACGGCCAGGAGGTTGAGGATGACCCCAGTAATGAAGAGGACGGTATAAAGCACTGGGAACACCACCTGGGTAACCCGGGTATCCCGTTCGCACTTGCCTTGCGACGATGTGTTCGGGTTGGAAAAAGTGACGTTCATGATGGAGGAATTGTAAGGATCAGGGTTCATTCTTGTTTGCTGGAGAACAAATAAACATGAATTGTCATGCTGGTTTTATCAGAAGTACAATCATTGCCTTTTGTTTCTGCAACAAGATCAGTAATTGATGAACTTTTCCAAGTTCATTTTGCACCTTTCAACATGGGGGCTCACTGCAAACTTGTGAGCAATGGACCTACTTGTTTAAGCTTTAAGTTTCTTTATTAGTGTCACAAGTAGGCTTACATTAACACTGCATAAGCTGCGCCCAGCATACCTTCTAATTCTAACTTTTGCTCTCGTTCTATGCTTCTAAAACTTAATTCTAACTCTTTTACATTCTACGCTCTCTTGTTTCCTTATGTATGAACAGAATGCTCTGTCTGTATAGCATGCAAGAAACAATACTTTTCAATGTATACCAATAGATGTGACAATAATAAATCGAATCAAATCAAAAAAACTCTGGCGCCTGTTCAGGTTACACTGAGGGAGGACTTAGCATGGCCAATGCACCTAACCAGCTGTGGACTGTGGGAGGAAACTGGAAGACCTGGAGAAACCCCACAAAGACACGGGGGAGAACACTCAGACTCCGCACAGACAGTGACCCAAGCCAGGAATCGAACCCGGGTCCCTGGCGCTGTGAGACAGCAGTGCTAATCACTGTGCCACCGTGTCGCCCATTACAAAAGCCAGTGCCGTCTATGCAATGCAAGGCAGCGCTATTGTTACAAAATTATTTTTGTGATGGATTTAAATTGCGGTAAATTTATGAAGAAGGAACATGCAGTTATATGATATTTTTGTGATGGATTTAAATTGCGGTAAATTTACGAAGAAGGAACTTGCAGTTGTATGATATTTTTGTGATGGATTTAAATTGTGGTAAATTTATGAAGAAGGAACTTGCAGGTATTCTCAGTGCATTCCAAAGTACTTTTTGAAGTACCATCACTATTGTAATGTTCAAAATGTGGCGACCAATTTGCACTCAGCATGGTTCCACAAACAGCAATGGGATAAATTAGCAGGGAATATGTTTCCGTGTGGGGTAGAGGGGATAATGTTTGATCAGGAAACTACTCTTCTCTGAACTGCTGCTCTGGAACTTTTAACATCCACATAGGAGGATAGACAGAACCTCAATTTAATGTCTTATCCAAAAACTAGCTCTGACACTACAGGGGGCCCCAGTGCTACCTCGCGTGAGAATTGAACCCACAGTCTGCCGATTCAGAGGCGAGTGTGCTGTAACTGACCCTCAGCTGACACCTGGGTGTCACCAAATGAAGAGAAATACAGAAAATATGCGGGGCGGTTTTGAGCCGGCGCTCTGTGTCCACGGGAATGGCGGCGTCTACTCAATACCCAGAAAGCACAATTCACGCCAGTGGGTTTTCGAGTTCCGATCTTCCCAGCTCCTCAGTGGAGTGGCATGAAACAAGCCATGGGAGCACAGAAAGCGCATTTTAGTACATGAGCTTGCCATTAGTAGCACCCTCTCTGAGACTTACCCCCTCACTGGACATTTCTGTGGGCGCTGGCGTCACATCACGCTGGAACCATTCACAACCGCCCTATATAATCGTGAACCTGGCATCTTCACCTCCGGAAGGCCAGAGACGAGGGAGCAGCGGGCAGGACCCAGGGGACACAGACGAATGCCACTTGGGGCCGTGCGTGGGGGGTCCGACAGTCGCCATATTGGGACGAGGGATCCACAGGTGTCTCTTGCAGGCCTCACCTTCCCTTCTTGTTGGACAGCCCCTCTGCTTTAGTAAGGTGGTGAAGGCTGATTTGCAGGCAACACTTTATGTGCCCCCCTTCCTTGGTTCCTGTCCATAATCACAGCTGAGGGAATGCCCTTCCTTAGTGGGGGCTGGCCAGAGGGTGGGAGACCTTGTACGCAAGAGGCTCAGCAGTGGGAGTGGCTGTGAATTCTGTGGGTGGGATCCCATGAGAGGCTGGGCAGTCAGGGCACAGCAGAGTAATCAGGAATGGGCTGCACCTCCCCTCATGCGGCCTGGAGGGCCTTACTCTCAGGAGAAGGTGACTGTAGTGAGATTAGAACCTACACTCAGGCAGCGGTGTGAGGAGAAGCTGCCTGGAAGACTAAAACCAATTGTCAGGGTGCTTGCGTACGACGGTACATCTCAATGGGACACGGAAGGCAGCTCAGCTCTGGACCTCTTGTGACCTGGGAGACCCTCTGGGAATGCACTGGGTATGGTAATTACCGCCCTCATGATTCAGCCGTGTACCTCGTCTGGCTCAAGAGGGAGACTCTTGCTGAACCTGGGGCCCCCCCCTCAGTATTGATTCTGTCGTTAAATGGTGTGCGGTCGTTCCAGCTGGTGATGGTGTGGCAGGCGTGGGGCTTGGGTGGAAGCTGGAATGTGAGGTGTCACAGCAGCAACTGGGGGAGCTGGTGATTTGTGGGGTGGGGAGGGGGCTGGGGAGTACCTGATACTTGGTGTTGGCAAAGGTGGGGGTGGCTGAGTGAGAGAGGGGGTCGGGGGTGCAGGGTGGGGTGGGGCGGGGGGGTTGGTGGTGTTGGGGGTGTGCGAGCGAGTCCAGTGGAAGACCGGGGGTGGTTCACTTGGGTTGAGTGAAGAAGTGTTCCTCCACCACTGCTGCCCCGCCCTCTTCTGGAGTGCCCTTGCACTGACCACTGCACCCCAGGCAGAGGCGGTGACTCTGCGAGAAGGCTGTCTCCTGGAGCGGGGGTGGAGTGTGTCCCACCTCTGCACCGCTCCATCCAGCATCCTTGTGAGGGGCGCCCCCTCTGCAGAGCACGGTGGCTGCCATTTTCTGCTGTTGTTGTGGAACAAGTGCCGGGGAGGTGTTTATATGGACACCTCCCCCCCCACCCCACCCCACCTCCCCCCAGTGCTAGTAGCAGTTAAGCCATTGCGGGGGTGGGTGAATCAGAGGGAACAGCCACAGGAGCAGCTTGTTCTTGTGGCCGTGAGAGTTGTTACTAAAGAGACATCAGATCCTGCTGTCAGCAGGAATCACTCCAGTTTTCATGCCGGAACCAGCACTCTGCTGTTTTTTGGTAAGATTTCACCCAAGGAGGTCCCAACGATCCAGGAATCACACCTTATAACAGCTTATAAACCTACAAACCACTTGATTGTGAAATAACTAAGAAACCACACTGTTGTTTTGAGATAAAATGATAGTTGGTAAGACTATCGAGCTACTTATTTGTAAGTAGCAAGGCAGGCTGAGAAGCAGGTACCCGGTTAATTCAGAAGTCCGGAAGTTGCACTGCAATTAGTCTTGTGCAGTGAAAATGAACTTGCAACTGTACGAAATCTCATTGCTTCAGCTTTTAATCGTTGCTGCAGAACTTCCAAATTTAAAATTAAAACGACTTCAACTTTTCCCTTCTCTTCCTTTTTCTCTCGCATCAATCTTTCTTTCCCTCCCTTTATTTCTCTTTCTGTACCTGATTTAACATTGGATTCAACCTATGCCACTACCTGCAGGTTCCCCCCCCCGCCCCCCGCAAGCCCCCACCATGCTGACTTGGAACCATATCGCCGTTCCCTCACTGTCATGGGATCAGATTCCCGGAGCTCCCTCCCAACCAGCACTGTGGGTGTTCCTACACCATGTGGTGGTTCAAGAAGGCAACATGTGGGCAATTAGGGATGGGCAATAAATGCTAGCGTGGCCAGTGACGCTCAAATCCCATAATTGAATTAAAAACATCTTCTCAGTCTTGCCACTGATTATTTCTCAACCTTTCAATCTTAATGCTTAAGGAAATGTTGATTGACCTTTTCACTTGGGTGCCAAGCGCATTTTTATCTTGAACTTCTGATGGGCAAGGATCAGTCTAGCTAACAGACTCCAAACGAAAGCAAATGATGGCCTGATACTTTACCTTGATTGTTACCGATAAAAATAATTCTCAGTATCTAGATAAGCTTTTATGTAGTTTGGCCCAATAATGACGAGTGAGCTACCCCAGTTGCCCATTGGTTAAGTGTCAAACTGTCACTGAGACAATTTGGTCTAGAGTGCTCAGTTATGCCCTGCTCCGTTCCAATGCAATCTGCTCCATAATCCATCCAGCCCAACAACCCTCTGAGATCTCTGAATCCTCCATCTCTGGCCTCTTGCGCCACCCCAAGTTTTAATCGCTGCACCATTGGTGACTATGCCTTCGATTGCTTGTGCCCTTGGCTCTGAAACTCCCTTCTAGAGCATCTCTGTTCCTTTATGATGCTTGGTAAAACCTTACTCATTAGCCTAACGTTTGGTCACCTGTCCCAATCAACCCCTGTGTGGCTTGGAATTAACCTTGCTTGATAAACCTCCTGAAAAGCATCATGGGATGTTTTACTGCAGTTGAATTGGGCAATTGGGAGTATTCTATGCAGTTTTGGTGTCCTTATCTCAGGAACGATGTCCTTGCTGTAGAGGGAATGCAGTGAAGGTTTACCAGGCTGATTCCTGCGAAGGCAGGTCTGTCATATACGGCTAAATTGGTTAGGATTATATTCACTGGAGAGTGAGAGGGGATCTCATAGAAACTCATACAACTCTAACAGGGTTGGACAGCGTAGATTCAGAAAGAATATTTCCAGTGGTGTCCAGAACTAGGAGGTCAGAGTCTGAAAATAAGGGGTAAACCTTTTAGGACTGAGGTGAGGAGAAATTTCTTCACTCAGGGAATGGTGAATGTGTGGAATTTGCTACCACAGAAAGTAGTTGAGGCCAAAATATTGTCTGATTTCAAGATGAAATTAGATATATCTCTTGGGGCTAAGGGGATCAAAGGATATGGGGAGAAGGGGGGATCATGATATTGAATTCAGTGATCAGCCATGATCAAAATGAATGGTGGAATAGGCTCAGAGGGCCGAATGCCTTACTCCTGCTTCTAGTTTCTACATTTCTATGTCATGAAAGATTTTTGTGAGTGCAAGTTAATGCTGTTGTTATTTGTGACAAGTTAACTGATCTTGACCAGGAATGACAGTGGCGCTCTTGCAATTGGCTATTATCTTCAGCTGGTGAGATGAAAGATTTACCTGCAATCCACGATCCTGATAGGGGATTTTCACAGTAGCTTCATTGCAGTGTTAATGTAAGGCCTTACAATGCGGCACTAATAAGTAAACTCAAAAACTTCAACTGATTGTTACCATGTGGCCACTTATTGAGTGGAACGCCTAGGGTAGAGCTGAAATTGTCAGTGATATTCCACGGGATTATTTTTCCTGTCAAAAGTCATGCCCAGGCTCACATTTAATAAAATAGAACTTCTTGCGTGAGAAACCAGAAGCTGGTGGCATGATGTTGATATTACTGGACTGATAACGCAGTGGGCCGAGGTCTCATAGAATCCTCACAGTACTGAAAGAGGCCATTTGGCCCTTCGAGTCTGCACCGACTGTCCGACAGAGCGTCTGATCCCCAGACCGAATCCCCGTAACCCCACATATTTACGCTGTTAATCCCCCTAATTTACACAACTGGGGTTATTGAAGTCGAAATTTAGCTTGGCCAATCCACCTAATATGCACAGTTTTGAATTGTGAGAGGAAACTGGAGCAACCAGAGGAAGCCCATTGCAGACACGTGGAGAGCGTGCAAACTCCACACAGACGGTCACCCAAGGCCGGAATTAAACCCTTGTCCCTGACACTGTGAGGCAGCAGTGCTAACCAAAGTGCCACCGTGTTTTGGAGACAGAGGTGGGCGGCACGTTGGCACAGTGGTTAGCACTGCTGCTTCACAGCTCCAGGATCCTGGGTTCAATTCCCGGCTCGGATCACTGTCTATGTGGAGTTTGCACATTCTCCTCGCGTCTGCGTGGGTTTCCTCTGGTTGCTCCAGTCTCCTCTCACAGTCCAAAGATGTGCGGGTGAGGTTGATTGGCCATGCTAAAATTGCCCCTTAGTGTCCTGAGATGCATAGGTTAGAGGGATTAGCGGGTAAATGTGTAGGAATATGGGGGTAGAGCCTGGGTGGGATTGTGGTTGGTGTAGACTCGATGGGCCAAAGGGCCTCTTTCTGCACTGTAGGGTTCTATGGTCTCTATGTTCCAAAAGTCACCATGGCAGCTGGTGAAGTAAATGTAAATTTGATTACTAAGCTGGGACGTGAAAGCTGATCTCAGTATTGACGACTTTGAAACTATCATTGATTGTCATAAAATCCCATCTGGATCACTGATATTCTTTAGGGAAGGAAATCTGCTGCCCTTGTCTGGTCTGGCCACATCTATATGTGACTCCAGATCCACAGATGTGTGGTTGACTCCAAACTGCCCTCTGAAATAGGGCAGTCACACAGTGCAAGGGCAATTAGGGATGGGCAACAAGACCATAAGACCACAGGAGCAGAATTAGGCCGCTCGGCCCATCGCGTCTGCTCTGCCATTCAATCATGGCTGATGTTTACTGTTTTTCTCATCCCCATTCTTCTGCCTTTTCTCCATAACCCCTGATCTCCTTATTAATCAAGAACCTATCTATTTTTGTCTTAAAGACACTCAATGACCTGGGCCTCCAACAGCCTTCTGTGGCAAAGAGTTCCATAGATTCACCACCCTCTGGCTGAAGAAATGTTGGTCTTGTCAGCGACAATAAAAATTGCTAATTCCCTTGCTGTGTAAATTCTCACTTGGTGCCTTGTTACTTCCTTACGCACTGAGTAAAAATGACAAGAACAGTGGGAGCTTTGTGATAATTCAAGCTTCCCTTTTGTAGTTTGACTTTTTCAAAGGACTTAACCTTATACTGCTGCCAATTATCCAATAAGCATTTGTTCGTACCTGATTTATGTTGGAAGCACTCTGGCCAGAGGAAGCAAAATCAAATGTCCTACAGAGCTTTGGGCTCTTCGTACCTGAGTCAAGCTCCTCAGAATTCTTCTGTACTTGGGTCCGATCAAAATGAAACAGGATGTTCAAGTGGTGAGTATTTTTGGTCAAAGCATTTTGCAATTGTGGTTCCGAGTCTGATTCGGGAAGCATTTGCTATTCTGAACTAATCCTTTTGACTGTTTCTGACAGACAAGGGAGTTAAGGGTTATGGGGAGAAAGCGGGAAAGTGAAACTGATCCACTTCAGATCAGCCATGGTCTTACTGAATGGCGGGACAGGCTCGAAGGGCTAGATGGCCTACTCCTGCTCCTATTTCTTACGTTCTTATGTTCTTTTCTGAGACTGTGCCGCACTTGCTCGAGTCGTGCCTTTTCACAGCTTATTAAACAAACAGTGAAATTCTCCCCTGACCCCTCTTTAGAGGCAATTGAGCAAACACTTCAGGATATGAATTTGACATCCATAAAGTACAGTTTGAACCCTGAGCAGCTGCGTACCATGGATGACATTCCCCTGCTCCTACTGGGATCCTAGCCTCTGCCGTTTTCTGTGTGGTATTTGATCACCTGTATCCATGGATAGTTGCTGTAAACATCCAATTTCATTAATTAGCAGATCATGCCTTGGTTCTGTATAAAAGATCTGTTTTTTTTAAAATATTTTACTTAATACAGAAAGTCGCAGTGAGCATTCACCAGTGTATTTAGTATTTAAGTTTCTTTAAGTTTAAGTTTATTTATTAGTGTCACAAGAACGCTCACATTAACACTGCAGTGAAATTAATATGAAAATCCCCTAGTCACCACACTCCGGCACCTCTTCGGGTACAGTGAGGGAGAATTTAGCATGGTCAAGTAGGAAGAATGGTAGGAAGGACTATTACTTACGTGGCGAAAAACTGCAGCAGGCGACGGTGCAGAGGGACCTCGGGGTCCTTGTGCATGAGTCGCAAAAACCCAGCTTGCAGGTGCAGCAGGTGGTCAGGAAGGCGAATGGGATGCTGGCCTTCATAGCGAGGGGGATTGAATATAAAAGTAGGGAGGTCTTGCTGCGGCTGTATAGGGCATTGGTGAGGCCGCAGCTGGAGTGCTGTGTGCAGTTTTGGGCGCCGCACCTGCGCAAGGATATTTTGGCCTTGGAGGGAGTGCAGAGGAGGTTTACTAGGCTGATACTGGAGTTGAGGGGGTTGAGCTATGAGGCGAGGCTGAATAAACTGGGCTTGTACTCGTTAGCGTTTAGAAGAATGAGGGGAGATCTCATTGAGATGTATAAGATGATGAATGGGATGGATAGGATAGAGATGGAGAGACTCTTCCCGCTCAAAAAAGACAGTAGGACTAGGGGGCACAGCCTCAAGATAAAGGGGAGGCGGTTTAGAACGGAGTTGAGGAGGAACTTCTTCACTCAAAGGGTGGTGAATCTCTGGAATTTTCTGCCCGTTGAAGTGGTGGAGGCTGCCTCGCTAAATATTTTTAAGAAGCGGGTTGATGGGTTCTTGATAAGAGAGGGGATTAAGGGTTATGGGGAGAGGGCGGGAAAGTGGAACTGAGCCACGACAGATCAGCCATGATCTTATTGAATGGCGGGGCAGGCTCGAAGGGCTAGATGGCCTACTCCTGCTCCTATTTCTTATGTTCTTATGTCCTTATGTCAATGCACCTAACCTGCATGTCTTTCGGACTGTGGGAAGAAACCGGAGCACCCGGAGGAAGCACATGCAGACACGGGGAGAATGTGCAAACCCCACACAGACAGTGACCCAAGCCGGGAATCGAACCCGGGTTCCTGGTGTGTGAGGCAGCAGTGCTAACCATTGTGTCAACAGAATTTGATCTCATTCCGTGAAAGAAATGAAGTAGTTACCTTATATGGAAATGAAGTATTTACCTCATGCCTAGTTGCGAAACACTTGTATCCACTTAGATTTACAACACATACTCAGGCTACTTGTCCCAGTTGGCTTAATGCCACTGTCGATGTTCTATCCACCCGCCTCTCTTTATCTCACCCGATTATCATATCATCCTCTTCATTTCTGCTTCATGCTTATCTAGTTGAAAAACGCCTCTTCATTGCTCTCAATTTCATTGGACATTGGATGTTATTTTTCACTTTTCACAGGCCACCTCACATTTCACCATGTCCCTTTCCAACCTGACTGATTGACTAACTATTCCCAGGCCTCGAGTCCTTTTTGATTCTGCCATGGGATGTGAGCATCGCTGGTGAGGCCAGCATTTGTTGCTCACCCTAACTGCGCTTGAGAAGGTGGTGGTGAACTGGAGTCCACATGGTGTAGGTACATCCATGGTGCTATTTAGAAAAGAGTCCCAGGATTTTGACCCAGCCACATTGGACGAACAGTCAATGTATTTACAAGTCAGGATGGTGCATGGTTGGGGAAGGAACCTGTGTGCTTTTCCCATGCTTCTGTTGCCCTCATCCTTCTAGATGCTGTCAAAGGACCCATGGTCAGCTGCCATAGTGCATCTTGCGGACGGCTGCCTCTGTGAGCCTGTGGTAGAGTGAGTGGAGTTTGGACTGCCAATCAAGCGGGCTGTTTCGTTCTGAGATCTGAAGCAGATTCTCAAGATGTGACGAAGGATGATCAGAAAAGATCTCCCCTGACCTTCCTACCTCCCTTTTCCGAGGTGGCACAGTGGCTAGCACTTTTGCCTCACAGTGCCAAAGACCCAGGTTCGATTCCCGGCTTGGGTCGCTATCTGTGTAGAGTTTGCACGTTCTCCCCTTGCCTGTGTGGGTTCCTCCGGGTGCTCTGGTTTCGTCCCACAGTCCAAATGATGTGCTGGTTAGGTGCATTGGCCCTGCTGAATTCTCCAGGAGTATACTCGAACGGTCGCCAGAGAATGGCGACTACGGGATTTTCACAGTAGCTTCATTGCAGTGTTAATGTAAGCCTACTTGTGACACTAATAAATAGACTTTAAATCTTCAGAAAAAACATCTTCATGGTTGTGCTAAAAGCTCTCTCAGTAATATAGTCTGGGTGATGGTGGTGGGGGGGGTGAGGGTGGCACCAGCACAGGGAGTGGTTGGCAGCAGAAGGGGGGTTAGGCAGGAAGACTGGTAAAGGGTGGGGGACGTCTGTGTGCAGGGTGAACCACGGAAGGGGTTTTAATGGGGGGACCCATCAGGAGGGTCCTGATGTGGGTGACCCATGTTGCCTTCAGAGTGGGGAGGGAGGGAAGTTATACTGCCATCAATGATAGGGGTTGGTTGAAAACAGCACCTGTTTGGGTATACTGAGGGAGAACTTAGCGTGACAATGCACCTAACACGCACATCTTTTGGGCTGTGGGAGGAAACCGGAGCACCCAGGGGAAACCCATGCAGACACGGGGAGAATGTGCAAACTCCACACAGACAGTGACCCAAGCGGGAATCGAACCTAGGCCCCTGGCGCTGTGAGGCAGCAGTGCTAACCATTGGCACCTGAGTGCTGTTTTGCTCCATTACATACACTTCTTTGTGCCTCACAGATTATTAAGGTTTAAGTAACATTTTTATAGTGTCTAATTCCCTTACAGGAAGGAAAACTGCATTGTTCTGTTTCTCCATTTTTGACAGTAAGTTTGAGACTCAGCTGCCCTTGGGGTTACCAGTTAAATCAACAAGAAGGAAGTATGAGACACAGTGCTTCTGCAAGGCTGCACTGTTCATATCTACAGAGTAATCAGGGTGATAATGTTTTAGATCTTCTACTTTGGCTGCTTTAAGAGTTGTAAAGTTCCACCACTGAGTGGATACAATCAAACAGTGGGCCAACATGATAAGCAATTCTTCCTTTTCGTGTCACTTTGCTTCCATCACCTTTCGAAAAGGGACAAATCAGCATTTTTAAAGGAAAATTCCTAAAATTTTCTTTTCATTAATTTGCCTTATTTGGCATAGAATGGACCATTGGGCATTTTACCACCAAAACCGACATCCGTGTTTACTTGTTGCGAGGTGGGTGAGGGGTGTGCAAGAGACTGTGGTAATGACTGTTCACGGATAGGCACTGACATCTGCCAGTTAACAACTGACAGACCAATGTATGGTATAATATAGGCAATCTGTATATCAATATACTTGTTTTGAAGGGGGTTAGAGATTTTGTACAAGAATATCATATTAACTGATGAATTTACTGCCACATGTTCTGGGGTACAGTGAAAAGTATTTCTTCTTGCGCACAATACAGGCAAAACATACTGCTCAGGGGAAGAGGGTAGGGTGCAGTATATAATGTTGCAGCTACAGGCAGAGTGAAGAGGAGGATCAGCTTAATATATGATAGGATCGTTTTAAAAGAATTGAAAATATGACCTCTTTCAATAGTCTCTCATACCTTTTACCACTAAGTCAGCATTTCAGTCAACTGGATAAACTCTTAACCAGAATCAGAAAAGGCTGACTCTTACTTTAAGGGGCAAACTTTCCCGTCCTGCCTGCCACGGGAACCACTGACCTCGGGCGGGACTTTCTGGTTTGGAGGTGGGTGGGGCAGGGTGGGGGGGAGGGGGGGGTGGTGGGGTGGGGAGCGCAGCTGGAAAATCCCGTCCTGAATGTCTGTCAATCTTAAATGCTGAATGGCACATTGAGATTAAAGGGGAGTGAATTCTATCCACAATACTACGCATTATCATTTATAGGTAACATTTTACTTTTGTTGCCAGTCTTGTAAAAGAATGATGCAAAATTAATTGCCCAGCATCACATCACTGAATGCAAAATAGCGCAGAGTGTAGCCTCAGTTTAAAAAAAGGTAATTAATTAGATGTTCGGACGGTATCACTGGTGGGAGAAATTAAATTGATTATAAGTACAACCCAGTTCACCAGTTCTCTATAAATTCAATGGGAAACTTAGTTGAAACTATGCAGAAACTGCTGATAATGTGGAACTTGTTACAATATAGCGTTGTCAAAGGAAATAACATTGATATATTTAAGGGCAAGTAGGTAAAGTTCGGGATGTATTACTTAAGTCACATATTTTGGTAATCAATGAATAATATGGAACTGTATTATTGGAGCATATCTGATATGAACATGGGTACAAGCACCATGGACCGTAACATTAAAAGGACTGTCAGAGTTGATGAGGTGTTTGCTAGGACAGTGGGAGGGAGGGAGAAAATTGAGAGGAGGATCACCTTTCGTCATCCTTTGTCACGCCTTGCTGACCTGTTTCAGAGCCTGGACTCTGGACCTATCAGTCTGTCAGGTCGAGCAGGATTGTTATGAAGTAGCATATGAAGAATTGTTGGAGTTTCAAGTTCACTTCCTCAAAAGGTGGCTGAGACAGAAGTTTGGATATCAATAAGGCAGAGGTAGACAGATTATTGACAAGCAAAGTAATTGAGGGTTGGCAAGAATGTGGAATTGAATTTAAAATTCAAATCACACCAGCCTTGATCTTATTGAATAATACAGAACAGTCTTGAGGAGATGAGTGGCCTACTCCTGTTCCTAATTTGCATGGTTATATAGAGTCATAGAGATTTATAGCATAGAAACAGGCCCTTCAGCCCAACCTGCCCATGCCGCCCCTTTTTTTAGCCACTAAGCTAGTCCCAATTGCCTGCATTTGGCCCATATCCCTCTATACCCATTTACCCATGCAACTGTCTAAATGCTTTTTAAAAGACAAAATTGTACCCGCCTTTACTATTACCTATGGCAGCTTGTTCCAGACACTCACCATCTTCTGGACGCTTTTGTATCTCTCCCCTCTCACCTTAAATTTATGCCCTCTAGTTTTAGACTCCCCTACCTTTGGGAAAAAGTATTGACTGGCTGATCTATGCCCCTCATTGTTTTATAAACCTCTATAAGACCACCCTTAAGCCTCCTACACTCCAGGCAGAGAAAGTCCCAGTCTCGCCAGCCTCTCCTTATAAATCAAACCATCAAACCCCAGTAGTATCTGAATAAATCTTTTCTGCAGTCTTTCTAGTTTAATAATATCCTTTCAATAATATAATAAATAATAATACGTTCATATGAAAAGGGAGAAATACCATATATAGAAAATAACCCATTCCAAATCACGATGTTCAGTTAGATTGGGACTAATCAATGGACATTTTTCCACCTTTTGGATGCTGTGAACCCAAAGAGACAGTAGCTGCATGGACACAAAACTGGCTGAATAACAGGAAGAAGAGAGTAACGGTCAATGGATAATTTTTGGCTAGAGGGAGGTTTATAATGACATTCGCCAGGGATCAGTATTAGAACCCTTACTCTTCATGACATATATTAATGTTTTGATGGTCAGAGGACAATTTCGAAGTTTGCTGATGGTATGAAACTTGGGAGTTACTGTAAATTGGGAGGGGGACAAGTGTAGTTTTCTAAAGGACATGGACAAGTTGTTGGAGTGGGCAGATAGATGCTGGATCTATGTGAAGCTGTGTGAGGTGATGCATTTTAATATGAAGGACTTGTAGAGGCAGTGTAAAATAAGGTGTAAAATTCTTAAAGGAAGTGCAGGAGCAGAGACATCTGGATGCATATGTGCATTGATCATTGAAGAAGGAAGGACAAGTGAAGAGAACAGTTAATAAAGCATGTAGTATTCTGAGTTTCATTAATAGGGGCATAGAGTACAAGACCAAGGCGGTTGTGCTGAACTTATAGAAGACATTAGTTGGACCTCAACTAGACTATTGTGTACAGTTCAGAGCACTACACTATTGGAAGGATGTGAACGCATTGGAGGGAGTGCTGAAGAGGATTGCAAGAATGGTTCCAGGGATTTGAGACTTCAGCTATGTGGATAGATTGGAGAGGTTGGGTCTGTTCTCATTGGAGATAAGAAGGCTAAGAGGAGATTTAATAGAGGTGTTCAAAATCATGAGGGGGCTGGACAGAGTAGATAGTGAGGAATTGTTTCTGTTCATGAAGGAATTGAGAACAACAAGGCACAGATTTAAAGTGATTTATTAAACAAATATGGAACGCACTGCCTGGAGTAGCGGCACGTTCAATCGAGGCATTCAAGAAGGCCTTAGATGATGTTTGGAATAGAAACAATGTGCAGGGGAATGGGGAAAAGAATCATAGAATCCTACAGTGCAGAAGGAGACCATTCGGCCCATCATATCTGCACCAACCACAATCCCACCCAAGCCCTATCCCCATAACCACATGCATTTACGCCAGCTAGTCCCCCTGACACTAAGGAGCAATTTGGCACGGCCAATGCATCTAACAGCACATCTTTGAACTTTGGGAGGGAATCAGAGCACCCGGAGGAAACCCACAGAGACACGGGGAGAACGTGCAAAGTCCGCACAGACAGTGAGCCAAATCGGGAATCAAACCTGGGTCCCTGGAGCTGTGAGGCAGCAGTGCTAACCACTGTGCCATCATGCCGTCCAAGGCAGCGGAATGGCAGTAAGTTGGGTAAAATGGGTAAAGAGGGATATGGGCAAAATGCAGGTAATTAGGATTAGCTTAGGGGTTTCAAAAAAAATGGTGGCATGGACAAGTTGTGCCGAAGGGCCTGTTTCCATGCTGTAAATCTGTATGACTCTAAGTCTTTTTGCCCATTTGGAGAGTTGGTGCGGACACGATGACCGAATTACCTCCTGTGCCGTAACAATTCTTGATTATGTGAAGATTGAAAAGGTTTGGTCTTTTCATCCTGCTTCTGAAATTGTTTCTTGCACTGTGGTGTTCCATTGAAAATGGTATCGTTTCCTCTTAACAAGAATGGAAAGCCCTCAACACACTGGCTGTCGAAACACTTAATTGTATTTTCAGCAAATTTATCTACTCGCCGTTTTTCCCAGGAATTGTATAAAACTCAATCAAATAAACACAAGAAGAAAAAGAGTAGGTTGGCAAGAAATCTCACCAAATGGATGCTCTTATTAAAAGAAAACAAGCTATGATGAATTTGGTTTAGTTTTGATTTTCTGCTTTTTCCTATCTGTAAAAATTGTTCATTTTGTGACACTATCATTGTGAATTTTGTGGGATATGTTTTATTACGTGAAGACAATTCAGATCCAACAATATGGAGAGGATATGAATTCAATGAAACTTAAAATCATTGTGGTTAATTGTTGTTAGATGGTGTGAATGTCAGGCTTCCCCCACTTGTATTGATCCTCACAGTTACCATTACACAGATTAGTCACAAGTAGGCCTACATTAATACTACAATGAAGTTACTGTGAAATTCCTCTATTCGCCACACTCCGGCACCTAACCAGCACATCTTTCAGACTGTGGAAGGAAACCGGAGCAACTGGACGAAATCCACGCAGACATGGGGAGAACATGCAAACTCCACACAGACAGTGATCCAAGCCAGGAATTGAACCCGGGTCCCTGGCGTTGAAAGGCAGCAGTGCTAACTGCTGTGCTACCGTGCTGCCCACAGGCCTTATTCACGAGGAGGGGCTTTTGAAGGAAAATGGAAAGGGGCAAGTTATTGATTTGCTAACAGAGCACAAAGAAACTGTGGTCGGGTACATGAAGAAACGTCCTCAAGAGCAAATAAATGAAAGGGTGGCATAGTTAGGTGACTGAAAGGGGAAGAGGGAGCAGAGAAGACAAAAAGAGAAAAATAATTAGGTTAGATCAAGAGAGACAGTGAAATCATGCACACAGATGGACACAAAAGGGTGTCACAGTGGCCTCACAGTGGTTAGCACTGCTGCCTCACAGCGCCAGGAAACCAGGTTTGATTCATGCTTGGGTCTGTGGGGAGTCTGCATGTTCTCCCCATGTCTGCGTGGGTTTCCTCTGAGTACTCTGGTTTCCTCCCACATCCAAAAGATGTGCTAATTAGGTGAACTCTCCCTCAGTGTACCCGAACAGGTGCCAGAGTATACCGACTAGGGAATTTCCACAGTAAGTTCATGCTGTGTTAATGTAAGCCTACTTGTAACATTAATAAATAAACTTTAAACTTTACTTCAAAACTTTGGGTGGGAGTTTGGGCTAACCTGGGCATGGATCACTCTGACACCCCACCAGTTACCGTAGAATCCCTACAGTGCAGAAGAAAGCCATTTGGCCTATCGAGTCTGCACATTTTGTACTCTGTACTTCTATTTATGAAACCCAAGATCCCATATACTTGGCTAGCCTCTCTCTCAGTACGCCCTTCCACCTTCAAAGATCAATGGATTCCCAGATCGCTCTGTCCCTGTGCACTCTTTGGAACCACACAATTTAGTCCCTTTTCACCCTTCTGTCACAATGCATCACCTCACACTTTTCTGTGTTGAATTCCATCTGGCAGTTGTCTGCCCTCCTTGAGTCGATGTATATCTGGCTGTAGGCGATCTTTATGATCCTATCTTTCTGACACTCCTTCAAATTTGATATCTTCAGCAAATTTTGAAATTTTACCCCATATACCAAGATCCAAGTCATTTATGTGTAGTAAAAAGCAGCAGTGGTCCTGGCACTGATCTTTGTCAAATGCCACTGTTTGCCATCCTCCAGCCTGAAAAATAACCATTTACCACGACTCATTGTTTTCTGTCCTCAGCCAGTTATTTTTATCCAACTGGACACTCCTATTCCATAAGCCTTAACTTTATTAACCAGCTTTCCAAGTGGAAACTTATTCCAACACTTTCTTAAAATCCATATGGATAACATCCATCGCTTTCCCTTCATCAACCTTCTCTGTTAACAAAACAATTCATCTTGTGCTATATGACGGTACTTTCCGCATTCATTTATCATCTTTTGCTGTTGCCACATACCACATACCATGCATTTTTCATGGGCATTTTTTTTTTACATTTCTTTTTGGTTTGTGGATAGTGCCAGCAAGGGGCTTTTTCTTGTTGCCCTGAATCCAGTTTCTTTTCCCTTTTGTCAGCAGTTTGGTTTTGACTGATCATCATTGCAGTTCTCCTGGGCATGATTCGGTTTTGTCCATGCAACAACCATTGATACATCCCAAAAAAAAATCAGAACAAACGCACTATTTAAAAAAAACTCTCATTTTTATAACACATCGTGTGCGCGTGTTTTCGTGTCAAATTCGGACATTCGACAAATAACAATAAATGTCTACTTTAAAAAAACCTCACAATGTGGGGCGGCACGATGGCACTGTGGTTAGCATTGCTGACTCACAGCTCCAGGAACCCAGGCTCAATTCCAGCCTTAGGTCACTGTCTGTGTGGAGTTTGCACATTCTCCCTGTGTCTGTGTGGGTTTCCTCCAGTTTCCTCCCACAGTCCAAAGGTGTGCGGGTTAGGTGGATTGGCCATGTTAACTTGTCCCTTATTGACCGAAGATGTACAGGTTAAGGGGATTAGCAGGATAAATGTGTGGGTTTATGGGGATAGGGTAAGATGCACTTTCAGAGAGTCAGTGCAGACCTGATGGGCCAAATGGCCTCTTCTGCACAGTAGGGATTCTGTGAGTCTATGAAGTTTATTTGTGACACAAGGTTGTGCCACACAAAATTGCACGCTAATTCCGGATGTGAAATGTGAATCAATTCCCCTTAATCCATCCAGCCAGAAAGACCCTATCACTATAGAATCCCTACAGGGCAGAAAGAGGTCATTAGGCCCCTCAAATCTACACCGACTCTCCAAAAGAGCGTTTAACCGAGGCCCACATACCTGTAATCCTGCAGATTTACCCGATCATAACAACTCGCAGAAAATGTTACCTCATGATGCCACTGGTATTTTGCCAATCACCTTAGATCACATGATCTGATTACCAATTTTCAACTCTGCTACTAAATGTCTTCTTAACCGTTGGTAGTCTAAGAAGAACAACTCCAGCTCTTCCAATTTCTCCATGGAACTAAAGTCTTTTTTTTAAGCTCTGGTACCATTCTGGCAAACCTCTTTTTCACTCTGTCCGAGGCTTTGACGTCTCTCAGAACTGAGCACAGTAATGCAGTTGAGCTCAAACCAGTGCTGTACGAAGGCGTGGCATAACCTTCTTGTTTTTATACATTGTACTTCTGTTTGTAAAGACAAGGATCTCCCATCGCCTTCCCCCCCCTCCAAAAGCAGGAAGGCGACGATGATGGAGAAGCTGAGGGCAGCACAGGGTGAGTGGGTTCAGAGCTCTGTACAATGATTTCAACGTCACACAAACACGGGAGTTTTGTTTCTGAACCTGTGGGGAACGAGTCAGTTTCCTCCCTGGCTGGTATTGGAACAACACTTGGAAGAAAACTGGAAGAGCAAGGTTTTGATAAGGCATATGTAGTGTTAGGCCAGTTTCTTATTTTGAGAAAGGACGATGAATTGTTTAAAGATTGGTTGAAAGATGTCTGTGGAGCCAACAGCAAACAAACTAGACAGTGCGCTGCTTGTTTACAAGAATGGTGCAATGCTTTCCTGTAGTTAAGGTTCTTGTCCAAAACATGTATTGATCTAGCTTAAATAAATGTGTTGCAGACTAACACCAAAAAAAAGTCCCTTTTTTATAAATGAAATTCTCAACTTGTCATGGAACCACAGAATTATTATGACTCAAAAGGAGGCCATTTGGCCCGTCGTGCCTGCAACGGCTCTCCAAATGAGCATTATGACTTAGTGCCATTCTCCTCTCCTTTACATCCAAGTCTAGGTTATTAAATATGTATACCAGAAAGAGCAAGCTATGACATGGTTTTTGCCTCCAACATGAGACACTGTTCCACACGTTATTTTTCCACACATTTCATCCACACTTGGTGAAGACAAATTTCTAGATGCTCATAAGACCTTTTGCTAGTTTGAACCCATGTCTCTATATTCAACTTTTAAGTTTAAGTTTATTTATTAGTCCCACAAGTAGACTGGCATTAACGCTGCAATGAATTTACTGTGTAAATTCTTTAGTTACCACATTCCAGTGTCTGTGCGGGTACACTGAGGGAGAATTTAGCACGGCAAATGCACCTAACCAGCACGTCTTTTGGACTGTGGGAGGAAACCAGAGCACCCGGAGAAAACCCACACAGACGTGGGGAGAACATGCAAACTCCACACAGGCAGCGACCCAAGCCGGGATTCGAACCTGGGTCCACAGCGCTGTGAGGCAGCCGTGCAAACCACTGCGACACCATGCTGCCCACAGGTAATTTATAGTAATGGTCCAGTTTACGTTTCCATACTCTTAACAGTCTTACATTAGTGCGCTCTATCATCTTGCACATGTCCTTTCCCAGACTGAAAAGTCTACATTTCTCCATCCGTTCCTCATAACTCAGGCATGTAACTCTGAAGACAAGTCTCAAAACTCTTATGTAAATAAAAATTACTTACATTTCAAACAGTTTGAGAGTGCTCCTTATTTCCTGAACACTTAAATAGTGTCGTTACTTCTCAGAGCCTAATTTATTTCGCTGTCCACTGTGCTTGGTGTTGTGGTTTTGATCTTCCTGTTGGTTACTGTGTTAACAGTCTGAAACAAATTGAAAGAGCTTTGTGTCACTTAATTTTGTCACCTTACTTATTAGGCGTATAATTACCTTGACATAAGCACATCTGCTCAATGTTTGAAGGTCTCATTGCCCTTTTACCAAGTGAGAAGATCACCCTTTGTTCAAACTCGTCTCTGTTACGCTGATCTTTGATTGACGTTCTCCAACAGCTGCTTAATTTCAACTTAACGACGGTCCCTATCTGCAGTCTGCCCCCTTAGCTGTGAAACAACAGCCAGATCAGGGAAGGATGGAGCTGTCTACGCCAGAGGAAGTTGTTTTGTAGGAAACTGTCGTTCCTCAGAGGAATTGTCTTCAGCTTATATAACCATAACGTCCATAGTTTTCTTTCTTGCTGTCATAGGGTGTGGGTGACTCTGGCAAGGTCAGCATTTGTGGCCCATCCCTAATTGTCCCTGAACTGAATGGCTTGAGTGGCCACTTCAGATGGGCAGTTAAGAGTCAGCCGCATTGCTGTGGAGTCGCGTGTAAACCAGGCGAGGTAAGGATGGCAGATCTTCTTCCAACAAGGGACGTTAGAGAAATGGATGGGTTTTTGCGACAATTGTTACCATTACTGATAATTACTGATACAGATTTTTATTAATTGAATGCAAATGGAACCAGCTTTCTGGGTCCCTGGATTGCTAGTCCACTATGCCACTGTCTCCCCCATTTGTGACTATGGGTGAATTTCCTGTTCTACCGGCTACAGGAATCGTAACAGGCAGGACAACGGACTACGCAAAGGTCTGTTTACCCCGGGTGGGATTTTCCAGCCTTGGGGTGAGTGCAGCTGGAAAATTCTGCCCTGTGTGTTTTTTTTGATTATAGCTGTAGTTGTCTATGCCACCTCTTCAAATACGTCCAATGAGCTTCCACATCACAACCTTCCAAATTTTGTAACATAGAATGGTTATAGCACAGGAGGTCATTTTGCCCCACTCGCCCCATGCTGGCCCTCTGTAAATCATAGAATCATAGAAATCCTACAGTGCAGAAAGAGGCCATTTGGCCCATCGAGTCTGCACACTCGACAATCCCACCTAGATCCTATCCCCATAACCCCACATATTTGACCTGCTAATCCCTCTAACCTTCACATCCTGGGATACTGAGGGGCAAGTTAGCATGGCCAATGCATTTAATCCGCACATCTTTGGACTGCAGGAGGAAACCGGAGCACCCAGAGGAAACCCATGCAGACACAGGGAGAACGTGCAAACCCCACTCAGACTGTGACCCAAGCCAGGAATTGAACCTAGATCTCTGGGCTGTGAGGCAGCAGAGCTAACCACTGTGCCACCGTGCTGCCCACGCAACATGCTTCGTCCCAATCCCCGTTCTTTTCCCGATAGCCCTGCAAACATTTTCTCCTCTGATCATGGTCTATTTCTGTTGTTAGAACCTCAATCAAATCTGCCTCTGCTACGCTGCCCAGCAGCACATCTCAGATCCTAACCAGTCTGCATAAAAATGTTGTACCCCATGTCACCATTGCTTCTTTCGCCGATGAGTTGGTGCCCTCTGATCCTTGACTCTTCTGCCAATGGGGCCAGCTTCACCCTATTTCTTCTGTCCAGACCGCATCCACTCCCACCACCCCCTAGTATTAAATCAGCTTTTCATCTTCAAACTAGTGGAGAACACAGAGACGCTACTATGATTGACACAGAGAAGAATTGTCAAATTTAGCTGATGCAGAGATTAGTCAGATTTCTGAGAGACAAAGTGAATTTTGTTTTGAGGGAGGGATGTACTTCATATTTGTAGGAAACGTGTCATTGAAGATTTGATTTCAAACTAATCTGGAAAGATTGAGAGAAGGTGAGCTGTTGGAACTAATTAATTGGGTTTGAGCGTAGCAAAGGCAGACCCGATTGAGACTCTAACAACAAAAATGAACCATGATCTGAGGAGGAAATGTTGACAGGGCTGTAGGGAAAAGAAGGGAGAGAGGGAACATCGTTGCATTTACAGAGGGCTAGCACGGGGCACTCTGTGCAAAATGGCCTCCTGGACTCTAACCATTCCGTAACTCTACATTACAAAGTTTGAGAGGTTGCGATATGGAAGCTTTCTGAGGGGCCAGGGAGATGGAAGGTAGTTGCAATTTGTGATAAGACCCAACCTTGTTGGGGTGAATTGGTCTTGTGTTGTCAATGAAGTTTCCTATGCTCCTGTGTGTTTGAATTCAAACTTACTTTCTCTAGCTAGGTGGAAGTGTTGTTGAGGGGCGGAGAGGGGTGGGAGCTACCCATCACTCCAGTGCACTCTATTATATTCAGCGCAGTCCTTGATTGTAACTTTATGTTCCTTGTTTCCAAATTACCCCAGCTTCCCTCCCCTTCTTACTTGTGTAACACTGCAGTCTGCCAAATCTCCAATATCTCATATTTGTTCCTCTAATTCTGATTGTCTCCACATCTCCTATTTTAACTGATTCCCCAGTTGTGCTTTTTGATGTCTAAGTTCTAAGCTCTGGAATTCTCTCCCCAAACCACTCCCTATTTCTTCCATTGTCTCCTCCTTTTTGGCACCTACCTCTTTGACCAATCTTTTGATCGTCTGTTCTAGTTTGAAAACGTTTCTCTGAAACGCCGCTCAGCATTTTCCTACCTTCAAGGCACAACATAAATGCAAATTGTTAATTCTTGATGAGCGTATTTATGAATTTTCTAAATTTGCTTTACTTAGGAGGCATGGCACAATGGTTAGCACTGCTGCCTCACAGCACCAGGGACCTGTGTTCAATTCCCGGCTTGGGTGACCGTGTCGAGTTTGCAGGTTCTCCCCGTGCCTGTGTAAGTTTCCTCTGGGTGCTCTTGTTTCCTCCCACAGTCCGAAAGACCATGCTTAATTCTCCCTCAGCACACCCGAATAGGCATTGGAGTGTGGCAACTAGGCAATTTTCATGGTAACTTCGTTGCAGTGTTAACGTAAGCCTACTTGTGACTCTAATAAATAAACTTATCCAAATCTTTGCTGGCTGCAGTGGGACTGGAGAATTCTGCTGGCGTGAATGGCCTGAGAATCCCGCCCATAAGGTAAAGGTGGTTTTCGTTTGAAAGTTTTGTGTGTGTCTCCACCACCACCCTGCACCCACAGCCACCCCACCCCAACACACTTCCCATAAAGCTATTCCGTCAGTGAATTGGTAGGATGCAAATGAAAGAACAAGCTTCCGTTTTCTACATTACGAGCAGTAACTGTAAAGCGCTTTGACAAGTCTAGTAGTCACAAAAGGCACAATATAAAGTTCTAGTTTTATACAGAAGCATTTCTTCACATGTCCCACCTTGTTTCATAGTCAGAAACAATTTCTCTACAAGTACAGTTATTCATATATGGGCAAACATAAGAATAACTACCATGAAGTGGCAGATTTCAACACTAGACTTTTCTAAAGGTGAGGAAATATTGGCCGGGATTCTCCGATTGTCCGTACCCGACCTGCTGCCAGTGAGAATGGAGAACTTGATGTTCTAGCCAAAGCTCCATTCACTTTTGGCAGCACCAGAAATTCCCAGCTGCGAGTGAGGATGGAAACTTTTGGAGATTGTGTTGGAGCCTTGAGGCTAGAACTTTAACAATGCTGCAGCAGTGGTAGGATGCAAGTTTATACCCTGAATCAGATTGTGGGTACAGGCTCCACTCTAGAGACCTGAGAGCATAATCTAGATTGACACTGCAATGCAGTAATGAAGGATGCTGCACTGTTGACAATGCTGTCTTTCAGAGATGTTAAACTGAGCCTCCTTCTGTGTGAGTGGGTGTAAAATATCCCATCGGGCATTGTTCGAAGAGGAACAGATGAGTTCTTGTGGCATATTGGCTAAAATCTATCTCTCAAACAATGCTATAATGCTATTGTTGGCACACTGGCTAGTGCTGCTGCTTCACAGCGCCAGGGACCCGCGTTCGATTCCTGGCTTAGGTCACTGTCTGTGCAGAGTCTGCATGTTCTCTCCGTGCTTGCGTGAGTTTCCTCTGGGTGCTCCAGTTTCCTCCCACAGTCTGAAAGACGTGCATTGGCCATGCTAAACTCCCCCTCATTGGACCCGAACAGGCGCCAGAGTGTGGCGACTGGGGATTTTCACAGTAACTTCATTGCAGTGTTAATGTAAGCCTACTTGTAACACGAACAAGTAAACTTACATTATAAATGGGTTATTTAACCTGTTCCGTTTCTGAGACCTTGCCATGTGAAAATTAGCTGTCTTGTTTTCTTGTGTGTCACCAGAGACTGTTCTGCAGAAGTGTCTCGGCAGCTGTGAAGTACCTTGGGATGTCTGCCAATGTGAAGATTGTGTAATTCCGAGTGCTTTCCAATTCTTGGTGTTACTCTGTCAAACCACGGTACCAAAAACAGGATAACAGTCCAGGCACAGCAGATTTTGGATTGATTTGCCACCTTCATCACCACATAAGCAAAAGAGGCTTTTTTAACCTTGGAACTTTGGTGCTTAACTCTCCAGCTTTCATTCCTTACTGCAAAGCAGCTCTGATAAATGGTTGCAGAAGTTGTGATCCTTTGACCTGAAGTTAGCACTGGAACCTAATTAAGTTGAGCCACAAGCGCTAGTTTCGAGCCCTCGCACACTTTGCTGATCTTGTGTTCTTGAAAGAGTTTAAAAATATCTTTCTTTCTTACAGCTCTCACTGCCTTGTCTTAGTCCTGCCACTTCCTTCTTCGTGGCATCTAGGTGGTCACTTTCTGCTTATAGAGGACAAGTCATCAAACTTCCTGGGCCTGACCTTCCCAAAAAATTCGAAGGGTAAGATTTTGTGGCTGCCTCGCCCCAAAGCTGGAAAATCCCACTCGAGGTCAATGGACCTTTGCACGATTCACACCTCCCCGCCTGCTCTGAATCCTGTGGTGGGCGGGATTGGAAAATCCCCACCAAGTGCCGAATGAGCGTTAAGACGGCAGAGTTTCTGATGCCCTGATCTCCCAGTGAACTGAGAGATCACCTGCCTCCCCCAACCATGGACACTGCACCCACCCCCATCATCAGTGGCAACGTAACACATCGTCCCTGTGCACCACCACCACCACCACCCGCCCACACCACCCCCCCCCCCCCCCCAGGCCATGGCAACACAGATCTCCAGCATTTGTCACAAACCCCTCTGTGCAACTTCCCCCCACTCCCCCCAACTCTGCTGATCGTTCCCTGTGCCGGCCCCTCTCCCCCTCCCACTCCCAGTCTGCCTTGCCTCCTCCTGTCATCAAATTGCTGGTCGATCAGCACAGCAGGCTGGAAATATCGTGCCTCTTGTGTGAGGAGAGATAATCTGTGTTGTACTTGTGGTCACTATTGGTCATTCTATATTTCCCTTGTACGAATTAGAACAATATAGAGATGAGGGCTACAAACCAATGCTATGGTGGGGGGGGCGGTGGGGGACATTAATCTATTTAGGTTGTAGTATCATATCTTCAATGCAATTAATTTTCTGCTGAGTGACTTCCTAAACCCCATTAGGTTCATGGCAGGGCTTGATCCATGCATGAGTCAGTTCCAGCATGAGTCATGCCATAAGCATAGATAAGGGTCATAGGTGGAGGGGGGACTGGTAATGTTAAAATGGCAGCGCGGGCTCGTTGGGCTGAAGGGCCTGTTTCCCGGGCTGTTTTTGTTCTTTGTTCTTTGTTGTTCTTTGAGTCCAGCAATGACCGAGTAAGTAGCAAACTTGAAACACTATGGCCACAGCCTTTTAACTCTTCCATAGATTTCTTCATTCAACTAAAGTTCCATAGTGCCTTATAGCAGTGGCTGAGAGTAGGAAGTTTAGAGGTTGAAGAATGAATGGATGAAGAGCTATGTGTTTAAGGGTGCACAAAAGAGAAGGGTGAATTGACTTGAATATTTGGAAAGAGTGTAGAATGGCACAGTGGCTGAAGATTCTATAACAACTGATACTTTGGGGGTGAATACTATAATGTAAGCCAAATTTAGGAGAGTGAGGTACATGATGAAATGTGGAGCGGGTGAAAATATCGGGTCGAAGGTGATTTGGGATTTTACGAGAATTAGGATTTTACAATGCAGGGAAACAGTGAACTCTGATAATCCCTGAGGTAATGGCTGTTCTGGACATTTTGAGGATAGGTAATGGATAGGGGGCCTGCATGACATGATGGAAGAAGCCACAATGTAAATCCAAGTTATAGTTCCATTGAGGATCTTCCCACTGCTTTTCACAGTCAGAGAGTTTCTTATGCAAGTACAGTTACTCTTATTTGGACGAACATAAATATGGTACCAAGTTTACAGTTTATTCCTCACAAGTAGCTTTATATTAACACTGCAATGAAGTTACTGTGAAAATCCCCGAGTCACCACACTGTGGCACCTGTTAGGGTACACTGAGGGAGAATTGAGCATGGCCAATACACCTAAACCAGCATGTCTTTCAGACCGTGGGAGGAAACTGGAGCACCCAGAGGAACCCACACAGACATGAGAGAATGTGCAAACTCCACACAGGCAGTGACCCAAGCTGAGAATCGAACCCAGGTCCCTCGTGCTGTGAGCCTGCGGTGCTAACCGCTGTGCCACCATGCCTACCACGAAGTGATAAACTGAAATAATGATCCTTTCTCAGAACAAAGCTGAATATTGAGCTGAACATTTCTAACACTTTGTGTCTTTACCACAGAGCAGATAAATCACACAGGTGCTCTTTAAAGGCAGTTAGCCTAAGTACTCAAGGGAGAAAGGGAAATAAATTTTATGTCAGTTGGGTTACATGAAGAAGGATGGCTTGTATGAAGTTTAAACATCGTGATACCAGAACACTGACATGGTGGTACAATGGTTAGCACTGCTGCCTCTCAGCACTAAGGATCCGGGTTCAGTTCCGGCCTCGGGTAACTCTGTGTGGAATGTGTACATTCTTCCCGTGTCTGTGTGGTTTCCTTCTGGGTGCTCCGGTTTCCTCCCACACTCCAAAGTTGTGCAGGTTAGGTGGATTGGCCTTGCTAAATTTATAGAATCACACAGCACCGAAGAGGCCTTTCAGCCCATCGAGTCCACACCGACACGTTGGAAACACCTGAACTCCCAAGTGCCAGCACTTGGCCCATAGCCCTGAATGTTATGATATGCCAAGTGCTCATCCAGATACTTTTTAAGGGATGTGAGACAACCTGCCTCTACTTCCCTCACACGTAGTGAGGCCCGCAGTGTCCAAAGATGAACAGGTTAGGTGGATTGGCCATGCTAAATTGTAGGCCCGGGACTTAGCAGGGTAAGTAGATGGGGTTTCTGGATTAGGGCAATGGAGTGGGCCTGGTTATGAAAGTGGCAGGACAGGTAGATGAGATGGGGAGGAAGGCAAATGGGATACTTGCATTTATTAGCCGAAACATAGAATACGAGAGCAGGGAGGTTAAGCTGGATCCGTATTAATGCTGGTTAGGCCACAGCTGGAATACTGCGCGTGGTTCTGGTCACCACATTCTCGGAAGGATGTGATTGCATTGGAGAGAGTGCAGGGGAGATTTACCAGGATGCTGCCTGGGCTGGAGGGTCAGAGCTATGAGGAAAGATTGGATAGGCTGGGGCTGTTTTCCTTGGAGCAGCGGAGATTGAGAGAGGAAGATAATGAGGGGCATAGATAGGGTGTATAGGAAGACATTTTTTCCATTAGTAGGGGAGGGGGCATAGGAGGGGACATAGGTTTAAGATAAGAGATTAGAAGGCTAAGAGGACAGTCGAGCAGAAACTTTTACACCCAGAGCGTGGTGGGAGTCTAAAACATATCTTGTATCAGTGCCTGTTATCTTGATGGATATGAGGAAGAGTGGAGTTCTTGTTCTGTAGAATGTGCTGGGCTTCATCCTCTGGGTTATGTTCCTTTTTATACTGCCACGCAAGCAAGTGGCTGAGAACACTAAATTAGCATTGCAGAAACTGTTCTTTGACCTGAGATTATTCTTTCAGAACTACATTGCATGCAATTTTGTCCTGGGGGAATTACCAGTTTTTCTGATGATGCTGTGTGAATTGCAGGACTAGTATTTGCTGCCAGCTCAGCAGAGGCTGGTACTGGCGCCAGGGAGAGGAGTCCCACACTCATGACCTCCCAGTAAAGTTGGCTACACCGCAAGAACAGCATGGAAACAGGCCATTCAACCCCACTGGTCTATTCTGATGCTTAAAAGGGTGCACTGGAGAGCACTGCTGCCTCACAGCGCCAGGCACCTGGGTTCAGTTGTTGGCTTGGGTCACTGTCTGTGCACATTCTCCTCGTGTCTGTATGGTGGGTTTCCTTCAGGTGCTCCAGTTTCCTCCCACAATCTGAAAGACGTGCTGGTTAGGTGCATTGGCCGTGCTAAATTCTCCCTCAGTGTACCGGAACAGGCACCGGAGTGTGACGACTTGGGGATTTTGCTTCATTGCAGTGTTAATGTAAGCCTACTTGTGACAAATAAATAAACTTCTAAGTTAACTTTAACCCTTGTCAGAATATTTTGATTTGTGCGCCTGGAGTGACGGAAACATGGAACTTACAGATGACCAATGGGTTGGAAAAATCAGCTTGTGATATTGCTGCAGCACAGGCCAGTTCAGGACAGAATGAGGCATTCCAACGCAGGAGCAAATACTCCAATCAACAAGACACACATGCTGCCGTCTGTATATTTCAGTCTCATTCAGTTTCAAAGGTTAACTTCCTTACTTCGCATCACAAAATCCAATAGGTTGTTGCAGTAAATTCACATGTGTGGACTGTCCAGTGAGTCCAAGTCCAATCTCAGTGGCTCTGTCAGGCAGGATCCCATTCTTTGTCCTGAGGAGAGTTTCTGAAGGCCAGTCTTGTGAGTGATGGTGGATTAGAACTTTCTGCCTGTGACCAGCTGCAGCTGGTATATCAGGCCAGCAATGGTCCAATTTGAAAAACAGAGCTTAAACAAGAGATGTGCGGGTTAGGTGGATTAGCCATTGTAAATTGGCCCTTTGTGTCAGGGGTACCAGCAGGGTATATAAGTGGAGTTAGGGGGCTAGGGCCTGGCTGGGATTGTGGTCGGTTCAGACACGAGGGGCTCGATGACTTCCTTCTGCACTGTAGGGATTCTATGAGTGTGGAAGACAGATAGAATAAGATTTCCTTGCTTCATCCCTTGTTAGCATGGCAATTTAGACAGCTTTCCTTCGATATTTTTTCTTCACAAAATTATCAATTACCTCATCATAGGTAAAACCTTGGATGGGATTTTACGGTTTCGGGGTGAGCAAGGCTGTAAAATCCTGCCTACAGTATCTTAAAGTTTAGATTAATTATCGGGGAAATCAACTTAGAATAAACATACTTTGCCCTCCTTCTAGTTAATTGGAGCAAGTTGTGGAGATCTCTGGCCTGGGTAAAACCTGACGGACAGGAATGTGATGGGCGCCCTTTAAAAGGGAAGGTGGATTGGGTACCGACTAGTTACTTTCCCACAGGTGGGAAAGGGAAGGCAACCATAGCGGAAATTCCCTGGAATGCCAAGAATAGGATGAAACAGAAAATCCAGATGTCCAGTTGTTCGTACAATGGAGAACCAGAATGACTATAAAAAGTACAGGGAAGTGAAAATGGAAACAAGAATGTCTACGAGTACAAAATTATGTCGGCAGCTGACGTAACAGGAATCCAAAGCTCTTCTGCTGGCATTATTAGAGGAGTGGTGGCAGGTGGTCTATTGATTAGGGCCCAACATGATCAAGTAGTGGAGACAGAAGGCATGACAATATTTACCAAGGGTGAGGACATTGTCAGAGGACAAACAAGGAGGCTATAACATACTGGATGGGACAAAGATAGATACAGAGGACATACAAAATAGGTTGGGCAGTACTTAAAAGTGGATAAATAGGATGTATCCTAGGTGGTTGGAGGAAATGAGGGTAGAGAGAAATTGTGAAGATCTTGGTCCTAACCTTCCAATCCTGCAGAGTTACTGCTAAGGGAGCATTATAAACGTTACAGTCTGGTTCAACGGCTGGTGAAGAGATGAACGTGGTAATTACAGGCCATTGTGTTTCACGCTGGGGAAGCTTTCAGGAACAATAATCCAGCAGAAAATTTAACAACACATAGACTAGTGTAGATTAATACCACTGTGGCTTGTTAATGACAAACCAAGTTTGACCAATTTTATTGAGTTTTTTGATGATGGAACAGAGAGGATGACTGAGGTCAGTACAGTCGATATGTAAATGAATTTTATATGGGTTTGGTGCTAGGACCACTTGTATTTTGATGTACATTTAGAACTTGAAAGTTTATTTCATTTAAAGTTTATTTTATTAATATCACAAGTAGGCTTGCATTAGCACTGCAATGAAGTTACTGTGAAAATCTCCATGTCATCACATTCCGGCACCTGTTCGGGTACACTGAGGGAGAATTTGGCATGGCCAGTGCACCAGACTAGCACGTCTTTCAGACTGTGGGAGGAAACTGGAGCCACCCGAAGGAAACCGATGCAGACACGGGCAGAATGTGCAGACTCTGCCCAGACAGTGACCCAAGCCCCAAACCGAACCCAGGTCCCTGGCGCTGTAAGGCAGCAATGCTAACTACTGTGCCACAGTACACTTTGGTGTGCGGGACACAACCTTGAGATTTATAGATGACACAAAACTTGGGCAGGGGAATAGGCAGACACACAGCAGGTGAATTTCAATGCAGAAGAATGTGAGATGAGGATTGTTTCGGTGACAAAGGAGGCCATTTGGCCCATTGTTTCCGTACTGGCTGTCCGAATGGACAACTCTCTTCATGCCATTCTCCCACTTTCTCCCCATAACCCAACACATATTTTCTTTACAGAAATTTCCCTTTGGAAAATTTCTGCCTCTGTCACACTCGGGGTGCGTTTCAAACCCTAACCAGCCACTCATGAAATATTTCTCCTCACATCACTAATGCTTCTTGTAGTAAATAAATCTGTGTTCTCTCGTTCTTGAGTGGGAGCAATTTAAGAACATAAGAACATAAGAAATAGGAGCAGGAGTAGGCCATCTAGCCCTTCGAGCCTGCCCCGCCAATGAACAAGATCGTGGCTGATCTGAAGTGGATCAGTTCCACTTTCACGCTTTCTCCCCATAACCCTTAATCCCCTGTCTATCAGAAACCTATCTACCCATGACTGAAATATATTCAGCGAGGCAGCCTCCACCACTTCAACGGGCAGAGAATTCCAGAGACTCACCGCCCTTTGAGTGAAGAAGTTCCTCCTCAACTCTGATCTAAACTGCCCCCCTCCCCCCTTATTTTGAGGCTGTGCCCTCTAGTTCTGTTTTCTACCGATCTGCTTCATCCAGCCCCCTTATGATTATGAATATTCTGTGTTAATCTCCCCTCAGCCGCCTCTTTTCCATGTAAAAAAGTCATAAATTCTCCAGTCCACCTTCACAACTGAAGTGAGAGGCGGTTGGAGAAACTTGTTTTGTTCTCACTGGAACGATGGAGGTTGAGGGGCAACCTGATAGAAAGTAGTCAACAAGATTATGAGGGGCATGGACAGAGTGGATAATCAGAAGCTTTTTCCCAGGGTGGAAGAGTCAATTACTCGGGGGTATAGGTTTAAGGTGTGAGGGGCAAGGTTTAAAAGAGATGTACGAGGCAGGTTTTTTACACCGAGGGTGGTGGGTGCCTGGAACCCGCTGCCGGGGGAGGTAATGGAAGCAGACACGATAGTGACTTTTAAGGAGCGCCTTGACAAATACACAAATAGGATGGGAATAGAGGGCTATAGTCCCCGGAAGGGTAGGGGATTTTAGTTCAGACAGGCAGCATGGTCGGTGCAGGCTCGGAGGGTCGAAGGGCCTGTTCCTGTGCTGCAATTTTCTTTGTTCTTTACTCTTTTTTTGTTCTTTGAGTATGGGCAGTACAAACAAAATGAGAGAGGAAGAGGCAGTGACGCAATGGTTTTATCGCTGGACTAATATTCCAGAGACCCAGAGTAATGCTCCAGGGCGTAGTTTCAAATCACCACCAGAGTGAATGGTGAAACTTGAATTCAATAAAAAGAGATTTGGAATTAAAGATGACAATGAAACAATTGTCGTAAAAATCCATCTGATTCACTAGTGCCTTGAGGAGGGGATGGCCTGGTGGTATTACGGTTGTACTATTCATCCAGAAATTCAGCTAATGTTTTGAGGTGAATTCTGTCACGCAGCTGGTGGAATTTGAATTAAATTAAAAAAAAATCTGGAATTAAGAGTTGACTGATGAACATGCAACCATCATTAGTTGTTGAAGAAACCTATCTGGTTCACTAATGTACTTTAAGGAAGGAAATCTTCCATCCTTACCTGGTCTGTCCTATATGTGACTCCAGAGCCACAGCAATGCAGTTGACTCTTAGCTATCCTGATAAATGGCCTTGCAAGCCACTCAATTCAAGGGAACTAGGGATGGGCAATAAATGGCTGTCCAGCTGGCGATGCCCATGTCCCACAAATGAATAAAAAAAATTAGAACAGAGATGATTATGTATAAATCGTGAAAGATGATAGAACAATTTAATGAAACTGTTAATAAAGTATATAGAAACCTGGGCTTTATATCGGGAGCGTGGACTCATAGTGAACTTTTATAAAGCGGTACTCAGCCTGTGTGGAGAATTATGTCCAATTCTGGGTGTGACACTTTAGGGAGGATATACACTTTTTGAATTGGGTGCAGAAGAGATTCATTCGAATGGTTCCAGAGGTGAGGGGTTGAAGTCATGTGGATAGTCAAGAGGAGCTAATGCTGTTCTCCTTAGACCAGATGGCAATGTTTAAAATCATGGAGCATTTATAGATAATAAATGAAGAGAAACTGCTTCCAATGGCGCTAGTATTGAAAATCAGAGGGCACCGATTTAAGATGATTAGTAAAAGAGCACGGGGCAACGTTAAACTCTTTCTCTCTTCCTTCATGCAACACCCGTTTGGGATCTGGAAAGCCTGGGCTGGAAAGGGGTAGGGGAGAGGATCCAATTGTGACTTTAAGAAGAGAATTAGTTAAATACTTGAAGGAGAAAAAAAATTGCAGGGCAATGGGGAAAGGACCAAGGACCGTCCAAAGCATAAGCTCTCTGAATCGCTCCTTGAAAAGGCCAGTGCAGACCGAATAGCCTCCTCTGTTGAAGGTCCTTTGCTGTTTCCACAGACTCTGACATTTGTCCTGCCATGGTATTCTTCTGCTGTAGCTGAGTGTGATGTGGATGTGCCGGCGTTGGACTGGGGTAAACACAGTAAAAAGTCTGACAACACCAGGTTTTAGTCCAGTTGTCAGACTTTTTACTGTAGCTGAGTGTGCCATGGTGCATTGTTCAGGAGCTACAAGAACACTTACTTGCCAAATGGTGTGAACTTAATCAATGTAAATGAGGTTGGCTGATTAAAGATAGGAATCACATCTTTGTTTTGCTGATTGGTTTATAATGTGTTTTGTTGTGCATCTGGTTTTGCCTGGTTAATATAACATTTACAGTAAATAGCAATAACATATTAAGGCGACAAGGCACAGTGATTAGCACTGCTGGCTCACAGCACCAGGGACCCGGGTTCAATTCCAGTCTTGGGTGACTGCCCATGTTGAGTTTGCACATTCTCCCCGTGTATGCGTGGGTTTCTCCCGGATGTTCCAGTTTCCTCCTACAGTGCAAAGATGTGCAGTTTCAGTTGATGTTAAATTGTCTCTTATATCTAGGATACCGAGATATCTAGGTTAGGGAGATTAGTGGGGTAAACACATTGGGTTACAGGGGTAGGGCCTGGTTGGGATGCTCTGTTGGAGAGTCGGTGCAGAAATAGGGGCCAAATGGCCTTGTTCTGCACTGTAGGGTTTCTATGATTCTTAATAATTGATCACAATATATTCACATGAAGCACTGGTTTTTTAACTTGTCTGTATATGTTTATGGGATTGGTTTAGATTAGTGGGTTAGTGTTGTTTTTTTTAAAAGCTGGTCGGCGCAACATCGTGGGCCGAAGGGCCTGTTCTGCGCTGTAATGTTCTATGTTCTATGTTCTATGTTTAGGGCATTGTGCTTGGGACCCAATGCCCTAAGGTAGTACACAAAGGAAAACAGTACCTTTATGTCAGGAATGTTTATTAATAGTCCTATTGTTGGTGCCTAAATCAACAGTTGCTGAGATGATGACCTTGGGAACTCCATGGGATCCTATCAGTAAGGAGAGGCGATCACCTTGTGATATTATCGTTAGACTGTTAATCCAGAAACTCACCTAATGTTCTGGGGTCCCAGGTTCGAATCCTACTGTGGCAGATGGTGGGATTTGACTTAAGTAAAAAATATCTGGAATTAGGAATCTGCTGATGACCATGAAACCATTGTCGATCGTCAGAAACACCCATCTGGTTCACTAGTGTGCTTTGGGGAAGGACATTGCCATCCTCGCCTGGTCTGGGCTACAAGTGACTCCAGAGCCACAGCAATGTGACTCTCAACCGCCCTCCAAGGGCAACTATAGGTAGGCAATAAATGCTGGTAAGGCAGTGACACCCATGTCTCACAAATGAATAAAAGAAGTCGCTAGAATCCAAAGATCTTGATTTAAATAGTAAATATTTGATTCATATTAAAAATCACAAGCAGTTACATTTATGTAAATATATAACACTGCAAGAAAGCCATAGGGTCACTAATTGTTGACTGAGTTCCATCAATTTTAGGAACATTATACATTTCAAATAAGCGCTCCAAAGAACTAATAATAATGTATTTTATATAAAAGTTGACCATCAGGTAAAGGACCATGTGATGTCTTAGCAGTGGAATAATAAATCAGATTGAATTGCTGGACTCTGACCCTGGCCCCAATGGTTAATGTGCAGGGTAATTTAATGTGGGCCCTTTTGTAATACAAATAGTCCGGCATCGCCACTGATGTGATGCGATATTTGGAGGATCTTATGAAAATAATGCTGTTGCTCAGAGTTTCTGTGACTATTCTGCTTGTCTGAATACTCATGGTGTGGAAATGCCAGCGTTGGACTGGGGTAAACTCAGTAAGAAGTCTCACAACACCAGGTTGAAATCCAGCAGGTTTATTTGGTAGCAAAAGCCACTAGCTTTCGAAGCGCTGCTCCTTCGTCAGGTATGTACAGTTACCAGACAAAGGAGTAGCGCTCCGAAAACTGGAGTGCTGCACACTGCACACTGATGGGGTGCTGCATTGTTGGCGGCTCAGTCTTTCTGATGAGATGTTAAACCAAAGTTGAGGGCAGATGTAAAAAATCCTGCCGGCAATATTTGAAGGAGTTCAGTGGCTTCTCTCTGGTACATCTCATTCGAGCCACACCCTACATCAGATTGTCACTATTTCACTACTGCCTGTGGAGCGTATGTGGAGAATATCTGCCACGTTTCTTGCAATAAAGCAGTGACCACATATCACAAAATCGGAACTGAAGCACTTTGGGATATTCTGAGCGACGTAGTGTGCTGCATAAACGCAAATCCTTGGTCCCAGTTGTGCACTCCTACGGGTGCTGTGTGCTGGATAGATTGTGCTCTAGGTGTGACCTGTGTTCATAGCTGCAGTCTTACTCTAAAGTAACCAGATATTGGAGGAAGCTTGCTTATAATTAGCCCCGGGTTGTTCAGACATTATTTCCTGTGCCTCGACCATTTCCAAACAATGAGGGCAGTTCTGAAATAGCAAAGTGTATCTCATTCATACTTACGGTATCCTGAACCTACAATGTGAACAATTTATTAAAATATCCCACTCTCTGTCTGCCGGCTGGTCTTTGTACAACAGATGCACACCACCGTTGTGCATTGAAGTAATCTTACTTTTCAACATCAGGTCTTTGATTCTTCTGTACTTTGCGATTGTCAATGTTTTTATTGACTACAGGAGATTTGATCAACAAGGGGATAGGTGAGGGTTTTAAAATTGTTACTTGGTAAACTGCCGCACAACAGAGCAAAGATGGAATTTGTGGAGTAAAAGTGAAGCGAGCAACTCGGATAGAAAATTTACCAAGCGCCGAGAAACAAAGGGTGTAATTTTCTGGCCGTATCATGCCCAGCAGATCAGTTGGGGTGGAGCGAGGTCAGAGAATCAGGGGTGAGTGGTCCAGCACGTTTAGTGTCAGTGTGAAATTGCTCTGTGATTTTCTGAGGCACCGCACTTGGACGTAATCTGGTTCCTGCCGGTGAGGGGAGGGCAGGGACCAGATTAGAATATTTAAATAATTTTAAAAATATGCCTAGGCTGGATTTCTCCTGTTCCCGGGATTCCCTGACCCGTGGCTGCAGCAGTAACCCGGCACTAATCACGACCGGGTGGCTCAGAGGCCATTAAAGCCCCCCCCTGGTGGTGGGACTATGGCTGGGCAGTGCCCATCTGGCAGCACTCTATCACTTCCAGGTGGGCACTGCCAGGTGGCACTGCTAGAGGAACGCTACCACAGTCGGAGGCAGTGCCAAGGAGTGGGCCTGAGGCAGAGTCATGAAGGGAGGGTCATGGGGAAGGCAGGAAGGCATAAATGGGGGACATGAAGGGGAACCCATTGGGAGGGCCCTGATCCGGCGATCTGTGTTGGGGAGGGGTGGGAGAACATACCTTCAATGAGGGGAGCGGAGTCCTGATGTCCGTGTGAGGAAGGAAGGGGGATCTTCAGTTTCACTTTGAGATCGGGCCGCCCTTTAAAAGCGATACCCTATCTCTGTGAAGCTGGGCTTGCCAGCATGTTTAGATCCCGCCCCTCTCAAAATTGGTGCAAAACTTGCCCTACTCCCAAAGAATGACTTAAGTGCGGGAAGATTGTGATCTGATCCGGTGTGGATCACACCGGATTTCTCGGCCAAAATGACATTTAGGCCGGAATTCTGTGGCTATTCACGCTGCACCCACTGTGGCAAGCGAGGATGGAGAATTTGGCGTTCAGACCAATCTCCGTTCACTGCAGTGGGACTGGAAAATTCTGGCCTTTTTTGGGAAAATTCCGTCCAAATAGCGAATGGTTGTTTTCCGGACTGGAAGGAGGTTTAGAATGGAATGCTCCCGGGATTCTGCTCGTTGCCCTGGACTTAGTTGTACAGGGCATAATTCCTAAAATTGGCGTAGGGTACAACCCCTAGAAGTATTGCCAACCACGAGGAGGATAGTTTTGAATTTTAGAAGGGCATCGGCAGGTTGGAGAATGGGCGGACAAGTGGCAGGAGAAATTCAGTACAGAGAAGTGTGTTACAATCTCAGTCAGTTACTGGACAGGAGGATCCCAGAATGGAATGGTAGCTCAAAATATCACAACAGTTATTTTTATTTTTGGTTTTATCAACCGTGGAGGAAACAAGAATCACGAGACTGCTCATTAATATTTTTTCACAAAAGAAAAACATTTATAACACATTTGAAAAAGGATTATAATACAATCATCTGCACCTTCTTTAGTTTAACGCTTGCACACAAGTTTAAGGTTATTACGGGAGACTAAGTACATTCAAAGTTAGTCATCTCATCAGCACCCATCGTCAGTATTTGCGAATTTCTCCTCAGAATTCCCTCACTTCCCAGATGATTGTCGTATGGGAGGGTCTGAATTCCACTCCCAGAAATAGGCTGCAAAATCTTCTCTCATAGAACATAAGAACATAAGAACATAAGAAATAGGAGCAGGAGTAGGCCATCCAGCCCTTCGAGCCTGCCCCGCCATTCAATAAGATCATGGCTGATCTGTCGTGGCTCAGTTCCACTTTCCCGCCCTCTCCCCATAACCCTTAATCCCCTCTCTTATCAAAAACCCATCAACCATTCACTTGGTGATCTGCATCCAAAATTTTGGTTCATCTTTTCTAGTGGGCCCAGTTGACTCGAGCTTCCGCTCCACTTTAAGCAGTGAGTCCACACCAGGACATTGGACCAGCTCCTTGTGACCTTAAGGATGATCACACTGCCTTAACGATTACACTGATGCTTTTCGAGATCCCAGTCACAACGTTACAATATGTTCACAGACAGCAATGCGACGTTTCACCTGGTAGAATTACTTTAGAAAGCCTTTTCCAGTATTTCTTACCAATCAATCTCTTCTTATCTTTGTTTCGTTCTCTGAAATGGAACTCTTGTTTTCCAGTAGTCTCTGATCACTGAGTTTCAGATGTTCTGAAATCTCCTTGTTACAGCTCTCTGGGTCTCTGAGCCTTCTACCAGTCTAGATTAGTGCATTTTAAAGTGGGGTGGGGGGTATTTTCCTGTCCCGCCCACCATAAGAATCATGGTGAGCGGTGGGGGGCAGACCTTGCAAGGGTTTGATGACTTCAGGTATGATTTTCTGGTTTTGGGACAAGCGCTCCTGGAAAATCCCACCCAAGGTTCCAGCTTCAAGCAGAACTGAGAGAGCCACCCTCGATCTCTGTTCCAGTCTCCAACTCAACTGACTAGATTTTTGCTGCAGCATTTAGGGCAAAGGCATCTGACTGCCCCTCCCACAGGTTACCAGGCAATTATCGGGAGTCTGCATTCCCGAGCTCCAAAACACATCGGCCGTGATTTTACCAACAATTTGCACCTGTTTGCAGGTGCAAAATCGCGGTAAATTCGGGCATCGGGCCTTTAATGCGACCTGCACCCGAATCCGAGCAAATCGCGACCTGCTCCGCGCCCGAATCGGGCGGCCCGACGATTTAAATGCATACTAATGAACCGTGCGCCCAACTCTCCCACCAAATCCCACTTTACTTTCTTCTGGTCCGTTCCGGATCCACGCTGTTCGCTGCTCTGACTCAGATCATCCTCGGGGGAGGGGAATGGATCTCTGGTTGGAGGGGAGGGGGTGGTGGGGGGGGTTGGGGGGGGGGTGGTCTGCTGCCACTCTGCGGGTGATCGGTGGGGAGTCGACGTGCGGCCACTCTGGGAGGAGGGATCGCCAGCAGAGTGGCAGCGGACCCCCCTGCCTTACCCACCAGAGATCCAACCGCCCCCCACCCCCCACCAGTGAGCGATTCGGCCTCCCCCCACCACCAGACAATGATCAGCCCTCTTCCTCCCCCCCAGAAGATGCTCTGACCCGCCTCTTCCCCCCCTCCCCCCCCCCCCCCCACCCCAAGAGGATGCCCTGGGTCAGAGAGCCGCTCTCTCCGCTTTCTGCTTCAGATTTTTTTTTCAATCTGCACATGCGCAGCTCAGAGTTCCGATCGTTCCGGCAGCGCTAAGCCCCGCCCACAACGCGGATTGGACTGGAGCCGGCAAAAGGCGTATGGGCACGCTGCAAGGAGGATTCCGGGCTCGTCTGTATTAAGCCCGGATCCGGCCCTTCGACTCCAAATAGTAAAATCAGGCCCACAGAGTCTCAACTGGATATGGAAATGAACAGCCCCCACCGCCACCCCCCCCCCGCCCACCACCACCACACACACACACACACACAGACACACACACAAGCGTTGTTTGCTCAGCCTGAAAACTAATCTCGGCTTTCTTGTAAGCACAGAAACATTAAATTGAACCTACCCAACACTATACCTTATTTCTAATGTTTACCTACGCAAAGATAAATCCCTTAAAACTAACTTTGGTTTTCCAACAATTGTGAAGTGTTTCATTTTGGTTGGAAGAACGTGGTGAGGCAATAGGAAATAATGGTATGATTGGGTACGTGAGCAGAAACACCTGAATATTCAAGTGCATAAATCATGGCAGGACAGCTTGAGAGAGGGTTAATCAAGCTGTGATGGTACAATTGTTAGCGCTGCTGCCTCCAGTCTTGGGTGACTGTCTGTGTGGTGTTTGCACATTCTCCCCATGTCTGCATGGGATTCCTCCCTTGTTCCAGAGATGTACAGGTTAGGTTGATTGGCCACGATTGGTGGATTGGTTATGATTGGCCCCGGAATTCAGAGGGTTGGCTTATGAGGAGTGTCTGTGTAGACTGGGACTACATCCATTGGAATACAGAAGAATGAGGGGGCGGGGATCTGATAGAAACATACAAGATTATGAAGGAAATGCATAAGATAGAAGCAGGGAGGTTGCTTCCACTGGCGGGTGAAACTAGAAATAGGGGGCTTGTCCTCAACATAAGGGGAGAGTAGATTTAGGACTGAGTTGAGGAGGAACTTCATGCAAGTGAAGCAGTTGAGGCTACTTTTGTGAATGTTTTTAAGGCAAAGAAAGATAGATTTTTGAACAGTAAAGGAATTCGGGGTTATGGTAAGTGGGTGGGTAAGTGGAGCTGAGTCCATGAAAAGATTAGCCATGATCTTATTGAATGGAAGAGCAGGCTTGAGAGGCCAGATGGCCTACTCCTGCTTCTAGTTCTTATGTTCCAATTTTCTTATAACTTGCCCCTTAATGTCCCAAGATGTGTAGTTTAGAGGAATTAGCATGGTACATAATGTGGGGCTGTGAGGATAGGGCCTGGGAGGGATGCTCTACATCAAATCCCACCATGGCAGATTGTGACATTTGAAATCAATAAAAAATAAACATGGAATTAAAAGTCGAATGATGACAATGGATTTGTAAAAACCCATCTGGTTCACAAATCTCCTTTAGGGAAGGAAATCATAGAATCCTTACAGTGCAGAAGAGGCCATTCAGCCCATCATGCCTGCACCGACTGTCTGGCAGAGCATCTTGCCTATGTCCTCTCCCCCTCCCTATCCGTGTAATCCCACACATTTTACCATTGCTAATCCATTTAATTTACACATCTGGACACTGAGGGACAATTTAGCACTGCCAATCCACCTAACCTGCATATCTTTGGACTATGGGAAATCTGCCATCCTTACCTCATCTGGCCTATGTGCAATGTGGTCTACCTCTGAAGTGGCCATGCAAGCCACTCAGTTCAAAGTCAATTAAGGATGGGAAATCCTATGAATGATTTGTTTGAAGGTTGGACTTCTAATATCTTGACTCTAGACGTGGTTAACTGCAAAATTACCATCATACTGGGGTTAAAGGCTCAATGGCAGCTCAAACAAAAAATGGCCTAAGAGACAGAAAGCAGAGAGTGGCAGTACACAAGACTGGAGGAAAGTTTTCCTCAAGAGTTGGTATTGAGGAAAGAACAACTATGGGATTAATTGTATAGCTCTTTCAAAGAAGTGGCAGAGACACATTGGGCTGAAAAACCTCCTTTGTGCCGAATCATTCTATAATTCAGTGAGGTGGCTCAGATGACAATCGTGTGGATGGCTGAAACGTTGGCAAATTCTCGGCAATAATTTTCAGACTCAGTTAATCCTGAGGGGCACAGAAGAGGTTAATCAGGATGTTGCCTGGCCTGGAGGGTATTAGCTGTGAGGAGAGGTTGGATGATCATAATTTGTTCTCACTGGAATGACGGAGGTTGAGGGATGACCTGATAGAGCTTTACAAGATTATGAGTGGCATGGGCAGACTGGATAGTCATGAGAACATAAGAAATAGGAGCAGGGGTAGGCCATGTAGCCCTTCAAGCCTGCCCTGCCATTCAATAAGATCATGGCTGATCTGAAGTGGATCAGTTCCACTTACCCACCTGCTCCCCATAACCCTTAATTCCCTTATCGATCAGAAATCTATTACCCGTGACTTAAACATATTCAACGAGGTAGCTTCCACCACTTCAATGGGCAGAGAATTCCAGAGATTCACCACCCTCTGAGAGAAAAAGTTCCTCCTCAACTCTGTTCTAAACTGCACCCCCCACCCCACCCCCTAATTTTGAGGCTGTGCCGTCTAGTCCTGGTTTCATAGAACATAGAACACTACAGCACAAACAGGCCCTTCGGCCCACAAATATAGCTACCAAGCCATAGAACTATCTGTAACTCCCAATCCCGTTAGATCCCATATGCTCATCCAGAAGTCTTTTAAAAGACCCCAGCGAGTTCGCCTCTACCACCACCGACGGCAGCCGATTCCACTCACTCACCACCCTCTGAGTGAAAAACTTACCCCCAACATCTCCTCTGTACTTGCTTCTCAGCACCTTAAACCTGTGTCCTCTCGTAGCGACCATTTCAGCCCTGGGAAATAGCCTCCGAGAATCCACCCTATCTATTTCTCTCAACATTTTATAAACCTCTATCAGGTCACCACTCAACCTTTGTCTCTCCAGGGAGAAGAACCCTAGCTCCCTCAACCTATCTTCATAAGGCATGCCTCCCAATCCAGGCAACATTCTCTCCTTTCTAAGTGGAAAGAATCTCTCTACCTCTACCCTATCTAGCCCCTTCATTATCTTGTAAGTCTCTATAAGATCCCCCCACAGCCTTCTAAACTCCAACGAGTACAGGCCCAGTCTATTCAATCTCTCCTCATAAGCTAACCCTCTCATCTCCGGTATCAGCCTGGTTGAACCTTCCCTGTACTCCCTCCAACGCCAATGTATCCTTTCGCAAGTAAGGGGACCAAAACTGCACACAGTTCTCCAGTTGCAGCCTCACCACTGCCTTGTACAGTTGCAACAAGACCTCCCTGCTTTTATATTCTACCCCCCTCGCTATAAAGGCCAACATTCCATTTGCCTTCTTGATCACTTGCTGCACCTGCAGACTGAGTTTTTGTGATTCGTGCACAAGGACTCCCAGGTCCCTCTGCACAGTAGCATGCTGCAACTTTTCACCATTTAAATAATATTCCATCCTACTATTATTTCTTCCAAAGTGGATAACCTCACATTTGCTAACGTTATACTCCATCTGCCAGCTCCTCGCCCACTCACTCAGTCTATCCAAATCTCTCTGCAGACTTTCCGTGTCCCCCACGCAATTCGCTTTTCCACTCATCTTCACGTCATCAGCAAACTTTGTTACCCTACACTCAGCCCCCTCCTCCAGTTCGTCTACATATATGGTAAACAGTTGAGGCCGCAGCACCGATCTCTGCGGCACTCCACTAGTCACCAACTTCCAACCAGAAAAGCACCCATTTATTCCAACTCCAACTCTCTGCTTCCTGTTAGATAGCCAATCCTCAATCCACGCTAACACTTTACCACCAACCCTAACCTTCTGCAGCAACTTTTTGTGAGGCACCTTATCAAACACCTTCTGGAAATCTAAAAACACCACATCCACCGGTTCCCCTCTGTCTACTGCACTAGTCACATCTTCATAAAAATCCAGTAAATTTGTCAAACACGACTTCCCCTTCATGACTCCATGCTGCGTCTGCTTGATTGAACCGTTCTTTTCTAGGTGTCCTGCTATTTCTCCTTTAATGATGGATTCTAGCATTTTCCCAACTACCGACATTAAGCTAACTGGCCTGTAATTACCCGCCTTTTGTCTGCTACCTTTTTTAAACAGCTTTTTAAAACTATTTTTAAACAGTCAGATGCCAGGGGACATATGTTTAAGGAGTGTGGGGAAAAGTTGAGAGGAGCTGTGTGAGGCAAGAGGGTTCTGAATGTCTGGAACCTGCTGCCTGGGGAGGTGATGGGAGCAGGTATGATAGCAGCATTTAAGATGCATCTAGACGAATACATAGGGAATAGGATGGGGATGGAAGGATACGGACTCCATAAGCATGTATGGTTTTAGTTTAGGCAGACACCATGATTGGTGCAGGATTGGAGGGCCGAAGGGCCTGTTCCTCTGCTGTACTGTTCTTTGTTCTGATTGGTGCATCTGAGAGATCAGGAAATGGCTTACCCTGTATTGACCGAGTGTGCAGAGTGAGAATTGAGAGAAGGCTGAGTAAAGGGTGGGATATTTTTGTAATCTCAGATGTAAATGCCTTGTATCTCATCGTAAACAAGCAAAATGAAAATGTGTTGTGCACTTAATTTTCAAAACTGACTTCGTTGTTGAATGTGCATTTAATAGAAGATAGTAAGATTGCCAACTCATCATTCTTCCAGTTTTGCTGCTCAGCTGATGGTAGCCTTCAAATAAACTTTCAGCTTAATCAACTCTTTGAAAAAGGAAATTCACGTGAAGTGTAGCTAATTGGCTCTGGTGACATAGTGATCAAATTTAATTTAGACATGCGTAGCCATGGACATGAGAACTGGAGTCAGAACACAACTTAGATCATTTTTAATTTGCCTTTTTTCCCCCTCCCTCCCTCCCTCCCTCCTCAAATTAAAATGCCTCTCCCTGCCCCAGTCCAGATTCCCTTTGAGGACATATTGACAGGAAAGTTGTACCATCAAATATCAGTGCTTGATGCAAAAGGAAGCTTGCTTCAGGGCATATTAGCTTCCTCTTTCTACTAACTTGTTGAATGGTTTGGAACATACTTAGGGTAATTTTGGTTTAAGTTCAAAGTTTCTGTAATCACAGAATGATTCTTCATTTTGTCTCTGTTACTTTAGGTACAAGTATGCATTGTCTTACCTCATTCAAGCCTTGGCCAACTCCCCTTCATGCTTAGGCCAATGTAAAGCAGCAATACATATATTGACGTCAAATTTCAGGTGTCCAGGCGTAAAGTTCATCTCCATGTAAAGTTCACCATTCATTTTTTTAAAAGTTTATTTATTAGTCACAAGTAATGCTCACATTAACACTGCAATGAAATTACTGTGAAATTCCCCTAGTTGCCACACTCCGGCACCTGTTCGGATAATGCACGATACACTGAGGGAGAATTTAGCATGACCAATGCACCTAACCAGCACATCTTTCAGACTCCGAGAGGAAACCGGAGCACCCGGACAAAACCCACGCAGACATGGGGAGAATGTACAGAGTCCACTCAGACAGTGATTCAGTCGAACCCGGGTTCCTGGCGCTGTGAGGCAGCAGTGCTAACCACTTTGCCACCATCCACTGCAAGCAAGGAGCTGCACTCTTTTGGTAATTTGGAGCTTGTCTATTTAGAACATAGAACACCACAGCACAAACAGGCCCTTCGGCCCACGAGTTGCACCGATCACATCAATACCTACCAATCCATAGACCTATCTGTAGCCCCCAATCCCATTAAATCCCATATACTCATCCAGAAGTCTTTTAAAAGACCCCAGCGAGTTCGCCTCCACCACCACTGACGACAGTCGCTGTTAACCCACTTTCCAACCCAATGCAATTCTGATAAAATGGACAGATTCCTAATTGATAGGGGAGCTCCATATAAGATTCAATCACACACTTCCGATGATTTGCTGATTGTCACCATAATTTCATACCCAACTCCTTGGGCAGGAATCCATAGATTTGGGTGGAATGCTAGTTAAACATTCCATCCTTTCTTACTTTAGTAAAGTCAGTTACCCAACAGAAGGGTTATGTTAACATTGTCCCCATCTCTTAGCTGCATGCTGAGGGAATTGAACCTGATGCTCCCTTTTCACTTGGGGATGTCTTTATGCATTAGAGAAATTGATGTGAAATTGCATTGAAAAGTCAATTTCATAATGACTAATGCCATTCATAGTGGCTGCATAAGTTTTGGTGAGCTTAATATATATTTCCTTACTTTATAATCAGGCCCTTTTTCTTTAAATTCAAAGCCCCAACCAAGATGGCTTTGACTGGCACCTTAGCATCATTTTCTCCTGTTCTCTCATGCTACCTTTAGGTCTTAGTTCAACCAATAGACCCACATTTAGACTGCTACCTGTGACACCTCTTCTTGCTTTCTGTTTCCAAGGTTGAAAACCGTATCTCCTAATTTACTGATGACGCAAAGATAAGCAGTGGAGAGACTGAATTTCATAGGACCTCTGATTTTTTTTCCCCCTGCTGTGCTAAGGACATTGTGGGACTACATGCAAGACAGTGGCTCTGCTGAAATGTTATTTAAAGTACAGATTGATGATGTAGATAGAAGCTTGCTTGTCTTGAAATTAAATTTGAACATCTTTATTTGAACATCAAGGGGACCAAAATTCTATAACCCTATTGCTCTGATTGCTGATACAGGGTGAAGCAAAATGATTCTTGGTCTCAGTGTTTTATTTGATCCTGAGCTGAGTTTCAAAGCCAGACCCTGTCTATCACTAAGACTGCCTGTTTTCACCTCCTTGATATGACCTTCATTATCATGACTCATACTTTTCTTGCCTCGAGAGTCTGATCTGTGTAATTAATTACTTCCCTATGAAGAAACCATGTGATATATTGCTGAATTAATGGTGCTACACCTGTACAGTTTGCTGTTGCATCAGTAATTAATGCACTTTTCTGCGTGGAGCAAGAACATTTATCTATTGTGTTTAATATCATGAGAAGTCCCAACCCCGTAGAGTTCCACATAATGTGGCGTCCACGTCGGGTGTGAATTTTACAGCTAATTTTATAACATTGTAAGTTTGACACAATGTTATCCACACCGGGTGATGTTAAGAGAGTGAATGTTTGCTGTTGGGTGGGCGTATTGTCAATTTGTAACCTAGACTGGGGTATCTATGCTCGCTGAGTTCACATTATTCTGCTTTTTCGGCAGTTGCCGTGTGCAGTTGTTCAGCTTTGCAAAGAGCATGTTCTTAAATGCTTGACATAGAAAGAAATAAATTAATGGATCCAGGCACGCATTGAACCCCGACAAGGCCAGTGTACTCTCCTTTATGTAGTAAAGGGCAACCTGAGTGGAGCACTGGTAGGCACCCCGTGTCTGACTCAGTGTGTATGGGATCTTGGCAAAGTGAAAAGGGACAAAGCAAATGAAGAAGACTGCCAGCACCAGGAAGACATTGAAATTGACCACCTTGGCTTGCCGGGAGCTGCCTCCGGTTTTCTGGTAGGATTTATAAAGCTCCCTGGTGATCAGAGAATAGCACACCACGATTAAGATCAAGTTACTCCAGAATATGATCTGGCAGACAAAGTTGACCATTTCGTGCCACTTTAAGCCCAGCTCGGTCTTGAAGGAGGAGCACTTGCGTGTGTTTTCGGGCATACCGCTCCACTTGTACAAGATCATGTTGGGCAGGGCCAGGATACACATACACAGCCATGTGGCTGCTGAGAGAACCTTTGCGGTTCTGGGCGTACATGTGCTAGGGTGGCCAAATGGCCTTGTTGCCTTTTGGTAGCGGTCAGCGCTTATCAGTCCCAGAAATATAATGCTGATGTACATCGTCAAGTAGAATACAACCGAACTGACTTGGCACACAAAGATCTGGAGTCCATGTGTCCTGAATCTTGACCCGATGATTATTTTGAACGGAAATGTCAGTGTCATCAGCAGGTCAGCCATGACTGTGTTCTTAAGGTACACAATGAAGTTTGACTTGCTGGGTATTTGAAAGAACACCCAAATGGCTAGGCTACTCATCAGAAGACCAGCAATGAAGAGGATGGTATATAGCAATGAGAAAACCATCTGGCTACTTTCACGGTCCGGCGCACACTTCTCTCCCGTTGTGCCATTCGGGTAGTTGGAAAAGCTTTCTGTCTCATTCAGACCCATTCCTAAATCAGCAAGGTTTAAACAAAAAAACCACAGTGAGAGTGATTGAGCCTGTGTTATTTCATGTCCAACATATCCTGTCTGAATAATGACAAGGTTTTGCTCACTGAGAGAATATTTTTCAATTTCATTGGCTTCTGCCTGATGATCAAACTTCCAGTCAGAAGAATTGTGGGTGGAGGAGTGAAAGAAAAGGGCTGGACTGTTAACAAAGAACAAAGTACAGCACAGCAACAGGCAGAGGGATCCGGGTGTACAGGTACATAAGAGAGGGTGGAGAAACTTGGTTTGTTCTGACAGGAATGACGGAGGTTGAGGGATGACCCGATAGAAGTCTACAGGATTATGAGGGGCTTGGACAGAGTGGATAGTCAGAAGCTTTTTCTCAGGGTGGAAGACTCAATTACTAGAGGGCGTAAGTTGAAGGTGCAAGGAGCAAAGTCTAAAGGAGATGTCTGAGGCAAGTTTTTTTACAAAGAGTGGTGGGTGCCTGGAACTCGCTGCCAGGGCAGGTAGCGGAAGCAGATGCAATGGTGACTTTTAAGGGTTGTCTTGACAGATAGGATAGGACTAGAGGGATATGGTCTCCAGAAGAGTAGAGGGTTTTTGTTTAGATGGGCAGCATGGTCGGTGCAGGCTTGGAGAGCCAAAGGACCTGTTCCTGTGTTGTAATTTTCTTTCTTCCTTATTCTTAGGCCTTTCGGCCCTCCAAGCCTGTGCCAATCATAACATCCTAACCAAACTAAAAAAACCTTCTGCCCTTACTCAGTCCGTATCCCTCAATTCCCTCCCTATCCACGTATCATCCAGCTGTTTCTTAAATGTTGCTCATGTGCCTGCTTCTACCACCTCCTCTGGTTTCAGCGTGTTCCAGGCACCCACCACACCCTGTGTAAAGAAACCCCCCCCCGCACATCTCACCTTGAATCTGTGTCTCCAGATTGACACTTCCATCCTGGGAAAAACCTCCATTTTGTCAGTGCCTGTTGTAATTTTGTAGATCTCTATCAGGTACCCCCCCACTCAACCTCCATCCTTCCAATGAAAACAATCCCGGCTAATTCAACTTCTCCCTCATAGCCAACATCCACGAGAGCAGGCAACATCTTGGTCAACCTTCTTTGCACTCTCTCCAAAGCTTCTACGTCCTTAGTGCCACAAGTAGGCTTACGTTAACAGTGCAATTAAGTTACTGTGAAAATCCCATAGTCACCACACTCTGGTGCCTGTTCGGGTACACTGAGGGAGAATTTAGCACAGCCCGTGCACCTAACCTGCACATTTTTCGGCCTGCAGAAGGAAACCAGAGCACCCGGAGGAAATCCACCCAGGCATGAGATGATAATGCAGATTCCGCACAGTGACCCAAGCCGGTAATCGAACCCAGGTCTCTGGCACAGAGAGGCAGCAGTGTACCCACTGATTGCACCTGATGAGGTTCAATTCCAGCCTTGAGTAACTGTACGTGTGGGGGTTTCAATTTCTCCCCGTGATTGTGTGGGTTTCCTCTGGGTGTTCCGGTTTCCTCCCACAGTCCAAAGACGTGCAGGTTAGGTTGATTGGCCATGCTAAATTACCCCTTCATGTCAGGGGGATTAGCAGGGTAAATGTAAGGGGTCGCTGTAAGAACATAAGAAATAGGAGCAGGAGTAGGCCATCTAGCCCTTTGAGCCCGCCCTGCCATTCAATAAGATCATGGCTGATCTGAAGTGGATCAGTTCCACTTTCCTGCTTTCTCCCCATAATCCTTAATTCCCTTGTCTATCAGAAACCTATCTACCCGTGACTTAAATATATTCAGCGAGGTAGGCTCCACCACTTCAACGGGCAGAGAATTCCAGAGATTCACCACCCTTTGAGTGAAGAAGTTCCTCCTCAACTCCGATCTAAACTGCTACCACCCCCCCCCCCACTTATCTTGAGGCTGTGCCCTCTAGTTCTGCTATCCTTTCTGAGCGGGAAGAATCTCTCTACCTCTACCCTATCTATCCCCTTCATTATCTTATATGTCTCTATAAGATCCCCCCTCAGCCTTCTAAACTCCAACGAGTACAGTCTATTCAGTCTCTCTTCATAGGCCAACCCCCTCATCTCTGGTATCAGCCTAGTGAACCTTCCCTGCACTCCCTCCAAGGCCAATATATCCTTCCGCAAGTGCGGCGACCAAAACTGCACGCAGTACTCCAGCTGCGGCCTCACCAGTACCCTTGACAGTTGCAGCAAGTTGTTAGGATAGGGCCTGGGTGGGATTGTGGTCAGTGCAGACTCGATGGGCCAAATGGCCTCTTTCTCCACTGTAGAGATTCTGGTGTTCCAATTACCAAACTGATTGAAGCAGCTTAATTCTTTTAGCGTTTCTGAAATGATTCAAGAGTTCAGTGCACTCTCAGATTTAGGCAGCTCCGAACTGCTGCATTGCTTTGATAGTTTGTTATGTACAATCTTAAGATTGTGCATCTTCTTAACTTTGCTGCTTGTGTCTCATTCATATTATGACTCCTGTAGCTCCGAATCCTGCGGACAAGCCTGTCCACTGCCGATCCATCTCTGTCATTCAACATGAACCTTAAAGGGGCACTCATTCTACTTGCGTCCACACCTGCCATTATTCTGTCACATTTCTAAACAATTCATTTATTTTTCTGAATCAGAATCCACTTGAAGGTTTATGCACAGTTCAATATACACAAACACGCCACTCGTTACCTGTCTAATCTGCTGTGGAATTTTCCACAGTCACACACTGCTATGATCTCCGAAACATTCCATCAGATTTCAAAAGGTTTTCTGTACGTTTCATGTAACAAGGAAATAAAAAGTTAGTCTACTGTCAGTAAGAACATAAAGATTTATAATTAATGTAGGAAATAACAATTCTGACAAGAGATCAGGACTGGCAATACACAACTTCCACTCCGCTGCATTGGAGGAAATTTAACAATTGAACTTTTGACATTCCTCACAATATTAAAAATTCAGCAGAGAGAATCCCAGTGCAAATTGGATTCGTAGAAGATTTACAGCACAGAAAGAGGCTCTTTGGCTTATTGGGTTCGTGCCAGTTCACTGTAACAGCATCCAGCTGTTAGACTCCCTGCCTATTCTCCGCAATTTTCCCCTTTTTATGTTCTCACTCAATTCCCATTTGAAAAACACAAGTGAATCCACCTTCACCACACCTACAGACTCATAGAATCCCTACAGTGCAGAGGGAGGCCATTTGGCTCATCGAGTCTGTACTGACCACAATCCCACCCCATCCCCCCAGATTCACTACTCTCTCATTTCTCTTCATCCCTGTGCTCTATCCCCATAACCCCATGCGTTTACCCCAGCTAGTCCCCCTGACACCAAGGGGGCAATTTGGCATGGCCACTCCACCTAACCTGCACATCTTTGGAGTGTGAGAGAAAACTGGAGCACCTGGAGGAAACCTACGCAGACATGAGGAGAACATGCAAACTCCACACAGACCCCAGGAGTGTGTTCTAGATCACGCACATGCACTTTTGTAAAAAAAGAAATCCTCACATTTCCTGTGGTTCCTCTTCCAATCTCTTTAATTTGTGTCTTTTGGTTTGGCAGTCTTCTGCCAATGGGAATAGTTTCTCTCTTTCTACTCTATCTAGAGCCCTCATGATCTTGAATACATCCATCAACTTGGCAATTAAATAGCAATGTCACAAGCTGCAGGGTGGGGGGTGGTCAAAGCTCTAGACAACCTCGATAGATATTTCAGTCTTGACAAGGTTGATGCCGAGAGATAGTGTCAGGGTCCTCCATTTAAAATAGAGGTGAAAAGGAATGAGAGAGTAGCGAACCAGTGGAATTCTTTCCCAGGAGGGTTGTAGAGGCTGGGTTCTTAAGTATATTGTATGTCACGGCTGAGGTAGATAGATTTTTAACTAGTAAGGGAATGAAGTGTTATAGAGCCATAGAGGCTTACAGCACGGAAACAGGCCCTTCGGCCCAACTTGTCCATGCATCCTTTTTTTAACCACTAAGCTAGTCCCAATTGCCCACATTTGGCCTGTATCCTCTATACCCATCTTACCCATGTAACTGTCTAAATGTTTTTAAAAGACAAAATTGTATCTGCCTCTACTATTGCCTCTGGCAGTTTGTTCCAGACACTCACCACCCTCTGTGTGAAAAAAATTGCCTCGCTGGACCCTTTCGTATCTCTCCCCTCCCATCTTAAACCTGTGCCCTCTAGTTTTTGACTCTCCTAACTTTGGGAAAAAAATGTTGACTATTTACCTTATGCTCAATCCCATCTAACTTAGACATTTTGGGACACTAAAGAGTAAGTTAGAATGACCAATCCACCTAAGCTACACGTCTTTGGATAGCCATATGTCAGTGCTTGATTGGACAATTCCCAATGTTTGTACTTGATAAACCACTGAAACATTTAAGAAAAAGAAACACAGAACAACTTTCCCTTAAAGTTTCATAAAAACTGGACACCTGAGTCAGCATTTATTGCAAAATAACAGGCTTAAGTTTCCTTCTTCACAAACTGTGGCAGGGAAAGTAAGCGACTGTGCACTATGCCCTCCAGCCAAAACCTACATCAGCAGAGCATCTCATAATTTTATGGTAAGAAGTCTCACAACACCAGCTTAAAGTCCAACAGGTTTATTTGGAATCAGGAGCTTTTGGAGCACTGCTCCTTCATCGGGTGATAGGACAGCCCAGGATCTATCCCTCGGATCAGATTCCGAATAGGTTGATTATCCTACCATCTTCGGAAATAATTGGTGCACAATGAGCCTGTGCGGTTATATGTGTGTTTGCCAGCTTTTCATCATCCTGCCATGCTGTTTCTCACACTATTACCAAAAGGGTTTCACATTGCGGTTTGTTGAGCCTTGCTGTGCACCAGTGGGCTGTCAATTTTCCTCCACTACAGTAGTGACTATAGAACTGACGTTTTTCGCTGCACAGTGAATTGGGACATCCTGTGATTGTGAAACATGTTGGATAAATTTAAATCTATCTTTGTACCACACTGAACCACGCTTGCGGCCCAGGGCTAGATAGGTGTTTGCATCTTATTGTGATGCCACCTCACCGGGAAGGAGGGAACATCCACTGCTGTTGTCAGGGTGCCACCACCAACAGCACCTGCTGAAATGAGACAGGTTGCTGCTCTGCCGATGTAGGTGTGATGTGGAGATGCCGACGTTGGACAGGAGTGAGCATGGTAAGAAGTCTTATAACACCAGGTTAGAGCCCTACAGGCTCATTTGAAATCACAAGCATTTGGAGAACTGCTCCTTCATCAGGTGAGTGGAGAGGTAGGTTTTACAAACTTGGCATATACAGACAAGGATACAATTGCAGGATGATGGTTGGAATTGTCCTGCAATTGTGTCTTTGTGTTGTGAGAATTCTTACTGTGATGTAGGTGTTGGCAGGAGGCCACAGTACACACTTGCCTACTTTCCCTCCCACAATTAGTGAAGAAGGAAACTTAAGTCCGTGATTTTTAAAAAATGCAATGAAATGTTTACTTAGGTGTCCAGTTTTTACAAAACTTTAAGGGAAAACTGTTCTGTGTTTCTTTTTCTTAAATGTTTCGGTGGTTTATAAAGTGCAAACGCCGGGAGTTGTCCTATCAAGTGCAGATATACAGCTATCCAAAGATGTTCGGGTTAAGTGGACTGCCTATTCCAGATTGCCCTTTAGTGTCCCAAGATGTGTAGGTTAGATGGGATTGGCCATGTTACATAGGTGGTGTTACAGAGATAGGGCGGTAGAGAGGGCCCAGATAAGATACTCTGTCAGAGAGTTGGGGCAGACTCGATAGGCCAAATGTCATCTTCTGCATGATATGGATTCTATAACATAAACCTGTTTTCTTTTTGAGTTCTTCAGAAAGTTAAAGGGAAGTGGATACACATAGAGAGCTTTTATGTTCAGCAACGATGGTGTGTACTGCTTACTGTTGTGAAAGCAAACTGTGAGTGAGAGTGAAATGGGAACATGTAGTAACTCTGAAAACTGAGTGCAAGATAGAAGCCTGCAGTGGTATTGTTTTGCAAGAATGCTTTTCTCTGAACCACAATATTATGTAGGATAATATTGGATTGATCAGACAAAATAAGAGCAGCAGAGGGCAGGACTATCCTCAATGTTTCGTGGCAGTGGAGGTGGGTCACCATTGGCTGGCGGTGGTATCTTCTGATTTAGCAACTCCCTGCTGCCGGGAAGCCCATGGTGGGGGATTGCCTCAATGCAACTGAAAATCCTGCCAGCGAGAACGGTGGAAAGATTCCAGCCCAACCATATATGGCCAAAAGAGAATTTTTGGAACTTACATAAGAATCAGGAACAGGAGTCGCCATCTGGCCTCTCGAGCCTGCTCCACCATTCGTTGAGATCATGGCTGATCTTTTTGTGGATTCAGCCCCACTTACCCGCCCGCTCACCATAACCCTTAATTCCTTTACTGTTCAAAGATTTATCTATCATTGCCTCAAAAACATTCAATGAGGTAGCCTCAACTGCTTCACTGGGCAGGGAATTCCACAGGTTCACAACCCTTTGTGTGAAGCAGTATCTTCCTCAACTCAGTCTGAAATCTGCTCCCCCTTATTTTGAGGCCATGCCCACAAGTTCTGGTTTCACCTGCCAGAGGAAACAACTTCCCTGCTTCTACCTAATCTATTCCCTTCATAATCTTATATGTTTCTATAAGATCTCCCCTCATTCTTCTGAATTCCAATGAGTATTGTCCCATCTACTCAGTCTCTCCTCAAAAGCAATTTGAGACAAAACAGTGAACTGGGTATTACTTATTGACATCATAAGCAAGATGGAGAACAATGCCCTGGAAGACTGCACAATTGAGTTTTGAACTTTTTAAAATTGGCAATTGGAAATTTGAATTCGGGTGCAGAATGGAGTCCCACCTGTTCTCTTTGAGCCTTTACGTGCTCATGGTCAGAATTCTCCGGCCGTTTACACCCCACTGCCATTGCCAATGAGAATGGAGAATTTGGTGCTCAGTCAAATCTCCATTCACTGCAGCAGGGCCGGAGAATCCCAGCCGTGGGTGAGGTCGGAGAATCCCAGCTGCAGGCAAAGTCAGAGAATCCCAGCTGCGGGCGAGGTTGAGAATCCAGCCCTCTGTATCTCTTGGCCCTCAGCTAATGAAGTAGTCCAGATGTATTCTATTCCCTTCATAGGGTTAGCTGACATGGACAAGATGGGCCGAATGGCCTTCTTCTGTGCTGTAAGTTTTCAATAGTTCTATGATTAGTTAAGCCAACTCAGTATAGTAACTAGTTATTTTAAGAAAGGGCAGTACAGTGGTGAGCATTGCTGCCTCACAGCATCAGAGGCCTTGGTTTAATTCTGGCCTCGGGTCATATCTGTATGGAGTTCGCATGTTCTCCCTGTATCCTCCGGTGCTCCAGTTTCCTCCCACATTCAAAAGATTTGTGGGGAAGGGGGATTATGGGGATAGGGCCAGGATCGGATGCTCTGTTAGAGATTTGGGGCCGATTTGATGGCCAGATTGGCCACCCTTTTAAAAAGTTACAAACCTATTGCCAAACCTCAGAATATTCAAGCCTTTGTGGAAATGGTAAAATATAACCTCTGTTTAAAAAGCAGAAAGGGAAAAGTATGCACCCGTGTGTCAAAACAAAACAAAATAATGGTAATTATTGATTGATACCATACCAATTGCTAATTTTAACATCCCGTACCATTGTCTGTGCTGTTTAATCCAGTAAGGCATGCTATCCACTTACACACAGATAAAAGCAAATTACAGTGAATGCTGGAAAATCTCAGCAGGTCTGACAGCATCTGTGGGGAGAGAATAGAGCCGACGTTTTGAGTCTGGACAACTCTGACTCTGATGAAGGGTCATCCAGACTTGAACCATTGACTCTGTTCTCTCTCTCTCTCTCTCTCTCTCTCATTCTACAGGTGCTTTCAGAGAGCTGCGTGATTTCCCAGCATTTTCTGTTTTTGTTGCTGTTAATTTACACGTTTGACTAATCCTTCCAGTTAAGTGAACGTGCACCTACTAGTTCTATCTCGCGTTTCCGAAGGTAAAGGTTTGAATCTGTTACCTGCTTTGCCCTAGTCTGGTGCTTCTGTCTGTTGAGGGTGTCCGGGTTTCGAGCAGCCTGACCTTTGTGCGCCAAAACAAAGCAGGAGTCTGTTTAACTGCAAGTGTCTGAGAAGGACCTCCCCATCCATCTGGGAGGTGGTTTTTATCTTGATCCTTTGGAGGCAATGACCTATTGCCTTGCAAGTTTCAATTCTGCTTTCCTGCTTTGGTTGCATAACTCAGAGGAGAAGGTTTTGAAATTTGCTTTTAAATTCTCAAGTTCTGTATTTCTCTCTATTTCTCACTTCTCTCTTTTGAAGGCATTGTTGTATGTTAGAGTGCTGCTGTCCGCCTTTTAGTACTATCATCACTGTATGAATATAAACAAAGTGATTGCTGAAACAGTCTTTAACCTGTGCTGATTAGAATATCAGGTTAATCCAATTTTTTTTTAATTTGTTCGTGGGATGTGGGCTTCACTGGACCAGCATTTAGTGTCCATCCCTGAGGGCAGTTAAGAGTCAACCACATTGATGTGGCTCTGGACTCACATGTAGGCCAGACAAGGTAAGGTCAGCAGATTTCCTTCCCTCAAGGGCATTAGTGAGCCAGATGGGTTTTTATGACAATCGTTTTGTGCTCATCATTAAACTTTTAAGTCCAGATTTTCATTTTTCAATTTTCACCATCTGCCATGGTGGGATTTGAACCCGGGTCCCCAGAGCATTAGCCTGGGTCTCTGAATTACTAGTCCAGAGACAATGCCACTATGCCACTGCTTCTCCTATTTGCAGTGTTTATAAACCATTGAGATTTGTGACTTTCTGTTAAATGAACGCACTGCCACTCTATTCTAAGTTAGCTGGTCTCACCTCTTAGTGTAGACGTCCTTCAGCTAAAGAAGACATTATCAGCCAAGTTGCCCAGGGGAAGGTCTAGACTTCAGATGGAGACAGCGCCAGACATAGCTACAGTGCGCCACGGCATCTTACTGACATTCACAAGCTTCAGTTGCGTTGAAGAATAACCAACAGGGAACATACTGGTTAGTAGCACCAGAGCCTGTTGGGATATAGTGACTTGGTGAATATGATACCATCCTTGAGGTCATTAGCTCAAACCCGGCACAGAATTGTGAAATATTAAAAAATCTGGCAACTGAAAAATAAACAACTTGTGTGTGCTTTGGGGAGAGGAATTGCCAACGTGCAAGTGAATGAACCCCTGCCTTTGTAGCTGTGACGGCAGTGACTTCATTTTAAGACACTCCACTGTCTCTGAACTTTCCGAAAGGCGAGCGTCCGACTGGATTTTGGGAAATCAAAGCCGTGGCATTTTTGATACCCACCATGCGCTGCTGTTTGATCAGAATGATTGTGGAGCTCACCAGTAGAGTTCACAAAGAGCACTCCATGGGTGGGCTTCTCCGGCTATTCATGCCATTGAGATTCTCCTGTCCCGCCACAGAGAACGAAGATTTGGCTGAGAACCAAATTCTCTGTCCTCGCTTGCAGCAGTGAGGTGTGAACAGCTGGAGAATTCCGTCCCAGGCCTCCACCTTTATCAGATGCTGTGCTAAAAGTTTAAAGTTTTAAAGTTTATTTGTTAGGCACAAGTAGGCTTATATTAACACTGTGAAAATCCCCTAGTCATCACACTCTGGCTCCTGTTAGGGTACGCTGAGGGAGAATTTAGCATGGCCAATGTACCTAACCAGCGTGTCTTTCAGAGTGAGGGAGGAAAATGTAGCACCCAAGGAAACCCAAGCAGACACTGTGAGACTGTGCAGACTCCGCACAGACAGTGACCCAAGCCAGGAATCAAACCCTGGAATCTGGTGCTGTGAGGCAGCAGTGCTAACCACTGTGCCACCCCAAAGTAACCCATGCTGCAGAGTAACTCAGCTGTGACCTTGCAGAGCTATTCACACTTGTTGGAGATCGATGAGGATGCAATGGCTGGAATTATGGATTTAAAAAGGATAGTAATGAGGAAACAAAGCTGAGTGGGTTTATTGTGCTCTCCAAGGTGATTCTAATTTTGCCAAAGGAGAGCGTGAGCCAATAACATTTGACGTGATCCAGGCAGATCCGATGAAGAATGGTTGAACCATTTTCAGATGCATTCAGGTCCATGACCTTGGACTTGAAGGAATTAAAATAGGGCCCAAAAATAATGGGAGAATCATTTAGGCTGGAAGAGGATAAAGGCTGCAGTGATGGCACGGTGTCAAAGATCGATGTAAGTGTGGTTAGGCTGGCTGACAGATGCATTGTTATACTTGTACAATATGGATTGGTGGAAAAACGACATAATTAAAACAAAATGGAGGATGGACACTCTGTGTTTGAAACAGAGTAGAGAGGTTAGGTGGTCCTTTCCCCTTCTGTCGATATACAAGGAACTACACATGGCGCTGGAAGATAGCAAACATGTTTGACCTTTTGACACTAGCAACCTATTGGGACATTTCAATGAGGAGGCATTGGAATGCAACAAATCTTTCCTGTGGATTGGTGCCAACCATGAGCCAAACAGTTACAGACATTCATGCAGAATTTTTCACTTTGGGGTGAAATTCCAAAAAATGGGTTTGGGAAGAATCCTATTCAATCATGAGGATGTGTAAATGGCTGAAGCCCGAATACCGTTATGTATCAGGGACAAAGGCATCAGAGACCATTTATTATAGAATTTATAGAATTGGAGAATCCCCACAGCGCAGGAGGAGGTTCTTTGGCCCATTGAGCCTGCACCGACAACAATCCCACCCAGACCCTCACCCTGTAACCCCATGTATTCACCTTGATAATCCGTCTGACACTCGGGGTCAATTTATCATGGCCAATTCACCAAACCCTCACAGCTTTGGACTGAGTGAGGAAATCAGAGCACCCGGAGGAAACCCATGCAGGCCATGACAGAAAGCAGGCTGCTGATAACATTCTGAAGTGAAAAGCTGAAAGAAGGAAGAGGAGCTCTGGACCGTCAAAGGAATTAGACTCTGCTAAAAATGCATCAGGAGACAGAGGATCTGAGCTGGCCTTTATCCACCTATTTGGGAAGCCAAACCAGGCAGGTTTTTGTCAACACCATGACTGGAGTGAAGCCGGAGAAACCTTTGACTGCACGCAACGAGCCATTGTAAATCAGACTTCATAAAGCTCCAACTGCTATTCATTCAATGAACCACAAAGGGAATCATGGGCCTGCAATGTTGTAATCACTTCCGTGTACATGTGTGTGTGTGTGTGTGTGCTTGCATGTGTGTGTATCTGTGGGAGTGTACGTGTGCACATATGTATGTCTGTGTCCATGCGTGTGTGTCAGTGTGTGCACGTGTGTGTGTAAAAATGTGTGTGTGTGGTGTGTGTTCATGCGTGTGTGCACATTTGTGTTGAGTGTGTCCATGGGAGCACGTGTGTATGTGCACACATGTATTTATGTGTGTGTTTGTCAGAGACTGACTGGATGCTGCTGCGCACAAATTTCAGGTATTGAGTTAATAAACATGTCTCCTTTTTAAAAAAACTTAAAATAACTCTGCCATTTGTCTGTTCTGGGGAATTACACACTCAGCACTTCTTTTAAAGCCCATCTGTCTTCGATCAGTCTAGAGGTAGAAAAAAGAGGAACCTTCCAACCGACTGTCTGTGTCCTGGCTGAGACAGTCTTGTGACACATGGGGTAGGTAGCTGGGACTAATAAAATGTGGTTCTGTCAGTCATGATATCAGTACTGTCCACCTGCTGTTCTTCAAGAGGTGCCATTGTACCTTTCTCACCCCCTTGAACTGGCAGATGAGGCGGTATTGGAGCTGGCTGCATTGTCACAAACAGGAGACTGTTAATGTCAGTGATTCTGTGTGAGAATTGGAATCTTGCAGGGATCAGTGTTCAGACTGTTGCTGCTTATCATCTTTCACAATAATCTGAATGAATTGTGCAAGTGTCTGGAAGTTTAAGATGCTATGAAGATATATGTGGGAGTAAGGACTCGGATGAGGAAAAACAGATTGCAGGCAGATGTAGCTGCAAGAACTGAAAATGTATTTCAATTTAGATAAACGTAGAGTGCCCAAGAGGTTTTTTTCCTCTTAAATTGGCTTATTTTTGATTCTCCCCTTCCTTCACCTCCAAGATATTGCATGGGTGGCACATGGTAGGATATTGGGATCATAGGGAATGAGGTGACAATGTGCATCTTAAATGCCTTCAAGCAGCATGACATCACTTTAAGGGAAGTGTGCCATGTGATCCAGCCTTAGTTTCACTTTGGCCTAGAGCAGAACACAGCACACACAGCTCTGCTTTCTATCCATCTTTTTGTTCACATTTACCTAGATTTGATGGGCAGTATTTTCCAGATGTTCCCAATAGTGGGATCATCTGGTCTAGCTAATGGTGGGTGCCCAGGTGGGGGGGGATGAACAACAGTTGAGAAAAAGCCCTAGAGAGTGGAAGAATCAGAAGATCCCGCCATCGGCTAATGGCGGGACACTGCCACCGTTGTAACACAGGCCACCGGGTGGGCGGAAGATCCCACAATCCCTTGTGAGTAATTGGTGGGTTAACATCATTACAACTCACAGGATCGAGTGCACAACAACGGGTTCCTTCTGAATGACAAAGTGCTCAGTCTGGCAGTTAGATTCCGTACAGGGACAGCATGGTGGTGAAAAGCTTTAAATGATATTACATCGAAGATCTGTGGCATTTTGGTCAGACGTCAACCAAGCCACAGCATCAGAGAGTGTTAAAATCAGTTGGACATACACGTGTGCACATGCATACACATGTGCACACACACGCACATGCATGCACACACATACGTGCACATAAATGCACACACAGACACATGCACACGTGTACACACATGCATGCATACATACATGCACATGCTAACATGCACGCACATACACACACATGCATGCACATGCACATACATACTTGCACACACACTAACACATTGCAAGCCTATAATTTCCTTTGTGGTTCACTGAATGAACAGCAGTTGGAAGTTTATCAAGACTGATTCACAGTGGCTCACTATGTGCCATCGCAGGTCACGGTGCAGTCAAAAACTTGCAGGATTGCATTATAGAAAAACTTTGAGGACACAGTGATGTGATAGTGTTCAAATAAAGAGCCGGTAATTAGCCAGTTCCCTCAAGGATAGTGGGGGCAAGTGCGTTCAGAGCACCAGCAACAGGTTAGCTCAGTCGCGAAAGGTGAGTAACCAGGGTGGAGGCCTGATCGGTAGAGAGCGAGGGAGAGGCAAACAAAACTAAGCAATCAAAATGGTGCGCAGGTTGCAATTATAATGGGCGGAGCTTCGGAAAAGCACACCAAAGCGGCTGCAATGACACTCAACCATTGGATGGTTGGGAGGTGGCGGGATCCTGGGGCCATATAGATGGTGGTAGTAGCCTACACACAGTACCCCATGCTAATACAGCCCAGCTAGTCTTTACCTGCCTTTCTTATTCAGATGTTTTGTATTTGATAAAAGTGTCTTCAACAATGAGGCACTCCTTCAGTACTGTGCTATGGCTTTTTGTCTCAGTGGCGGAGAGGTGGCAGGTTAATTTAGTGCTTATAGATGTAGAAGAACACTATTCTCTTCCAGCATGGGAATTAACTGATCACATTAGATGGCATCTCAAAATGTGAAATTAGACAGTATTGTGTCAATTCTGTTCTAACCACTGCATTTGGGGGTGGTGCAAAAAGAAATTAGTTTGGCTCTCTGCAGTGAGATTTAACCAGTGTTTGCACCTTGATATTTTTAAAAGGATCAATGTGTACTATTGAATCACGTTGATGGATTCGACCTTGGGACTTCTTTGGAAACATTGTAAACTGTGCAGCTGAAGCCTATATCAAAAGGGTGCACCACAAGCTCTGCCACATGGAATAGAGAGAGGGCAGCATGATGGCACAGTGGTTAGCACTGCTGCCTCATGGAGCCAAGGACCTGGGTTCAATTCCTGGCTCGGGTCACTGTCTGTGTGGAGTCTGCACGTTCTCTTCGTGTCTGCGTGTGTTTCCTCCGGGTGCTCCGGTCTCCTCCCACAGTCCAAAGGACGTGCTGGTTAGGTGCATTGGCTGTGCTAAATTCCCCCTCTGTGTACCTGAACAGGCGCCAGAGTGTGACGACGAGGGGATTTTCACAGTAACTTCATTGCAGTGTTAATGTAAGCCTACTTGTGACATTGATAAATAAACCTTAAACTTTACTTAACTAAGACAAAATAAAGCACATTTTAAAATCCACAAAAAAAGATGATCGCATGTATTCCTTCACAAAGCCTTGGGTCTTGCCATGGTTTGCGAATTAAAGTTGAAATTTCTTTATTCATGTCAGAAGTAGGCAGACGCATGGAGAACGTGTAAATTCCGCAGACAGTAACCCAAGCCAGGAATTGAGTAGATAAAACACAAATATTTCATCATTCTGATGCTAAACCACATCCAAAAATAATTGAGGTTTTTTTCAGTTGTGCTCCATATTAAACAGGCTTTGAAACATATTTACCCACAGGTTGTTTCCTGCCACAATAACCTATTATTGACACTGACACTGTTGGTCAGGCTTTGAGCTAGAAGGCTATTTTTCACATTGTCATAAATATCGACGTATCTTTCTCAAACCTAAACGTTTAAAAGGAACACCGAAAAATAACTTACCAAGAGTTTTTTCTTTGTTTACTTGGGACCAAGCGTGCAAATTTCACCGAGATGCATCATTGTGCTGTGTAACAAGATGAGTCCTCATCATTACAATGATAACATTCGACTCCGTTGATCTTGTGTCCACAGTAAAGCGGTGCCTTTTAGAGAGTTCTTCACCTTATAAGAAGATTCATGTTTTTGATCTCAAAGTAACTATTTCCTCCAGGAGCCTGTTCCATCCACCAACTCTCCTGGAAGGGATAAAAAATAAATCTTTTACTGTTAGCTTTGAGTTTTGTATTTGTCCCACTTGCAATACTCAAGTCAAACAGTTTGCTTACTTCAATCCTTTGTTCTATCACAAACCTTCCATTCAGGCCCCTTTTACAAGTGGATGGATGTTTAGTCCCCCTATTTGTATATTAACATCATGTCACTCATGAGCAGAGGCATACAATAATGATGTTGACACTGAACTCATTTCAACATGGTATTTGCTACCATTTTGAGTTTTTTCCCTCTAATTATTCTTGAGATGTGAATGTTATGGGCAAGGCCAATATTTATTGACTTGCCCTTGTGTACAGCAAAACCAAATCCTTCCTGTTCCTTTTTAACATGTATTTTCAGAAGGATTCCTGAATCATGTGGAAACATTTCCAGCTAGGGCCAATTACAAGTCAATAATCTCACTATACATCCAGATGATGGAGCCTGTTTGATGCATTGCAATCACCAAAATTGCACCCTTGAACCTGTTCACGTTGTACCAATCTTGCAAAGATTTTTTGTGAGATTTATAGTTTTGAATTTTGTTTCTTGACCTTATTAGCGGCGTGGTGGCACATAGTTAGCACTGCTGCTTCACAGCGCCAAGGATCCAGGATCAATTCCTGGCTTGGATTACTATATTGTGGAGCTTGCATGTCCTTCCTGTGTCTGCGTGGGTTTCCTCTGGGGTCCGAAAGACATGCTGGGTAGGTGCATTGGCCATGCTAATTTCTCCCTCAGTGTACCCGAACAGGCACTGGAATGTGGTGACTAGAGGATTTTCACAGTAACTTCATTGCAATGTTAATGTGAGCTACTTGTGACACTAATAAATAAACTCTATAAATAAATAAATAAACTTGGTTGGTACCAAGCAACTGCTTGATCTGCTTTTGCTCCTGATAAAATTGATGCAAGTTTGTGGTCACAATTTGGCCATTTGGTGTGAACACAATGTCCAACTTCAAAACATGGTCTCCTTGCGTGTATTTGCTTGTCAAAGCACATCTTGTTTTAACTTGATGCTTTGCAATTTCTTCAGCTTGTTTGATAGTGGTGATGTCTTAAGATTGGTCAGCGCCATGCGGATGTTATGACTAATCATAAGTTCAGCCTGCATCCTTCGGGTCAGTGTAATTTGATTTGATTTTGATTTAATTTGATTTATTATTGTCACATATATTAGCACACAGTAAAAAGTATTATTGCTTGAGAGCCATACTGACAAAGCTTACCAAACACAGAGAACGAAAGGAGAGAGTGAAGAGCGTAGTGTTACAGGTATAGCAAGGGTGGAGAGAAAGATCAACTTCGTGTGAAGTACGTCCATTCAAAAGCCTGTTGGCAGCGGGGAAGAAGCTGTTCTTGAGTCTGTTGGTATATGAACTCAGACCTTTGTATCTTTTTCCCAATGGCAGAATGTGGAATTCAGTATGTCCGGGGTGTGTGAAGTCCTTGATTATGCTGGCTGCTTTTCAGAAGCAGTGGGAAGTGTAAACAGAGTCAATGGATGGGAGGCTGGTTTGCTTGATGGATTGGGCTACATTCAGGACACTTTGTAGTTTCTCCTGGTCTTGGGCAGAGCAGGAGCCATACCAAGCTGTGATACCAAACCAGAAAGAATGCTTCATATGGTGAATCTGAAAGTTGGTGAGAGGCATAGCGGACATGCCAAATTTCCTTAGTCTTCTGAGAAAGTGGAGGCGTTGGTGGGCTTTCTGAACTATAGTTTCAGCATGGGGGGACCAGGACAGGTTGTTGGTGATCTGGACACCTAAAAGCCTGTGGGGTGGATTGATATGTGAAAAGAAGGTTATTAGTGGATTGTTGAAACTTTTCTCCCTCTGGCACACTTGCTCTCAGACTATCTTTGATTACCCTTGTTGAATCACTTGAATCCACTATATAATAGCAGATTGTCCCGCAATTTCTGGTAATTGTGAACTCTGTAACTTGTTAGGAACTCCATGAACTGCTGTCCATTGCTTGTCGTGACGTTTTTCTGCCAAATCCCATTTCGTAAACAACTTGCCTGGAATATCAACAATCAAAGTGGTCGCGATGGAATTTGTTGAGTTGATTTCCAGCCATTTGCTGCTTAGATTATGAACAACAAACATCAATCATTGATGGGCTAAGGGCTGTTTGCATTTATCCAAATGTATCTACTTTGAGTGGTTGCCATGGTTTTGTTGGCTGTGGCAGTGCGGCCCACAGTTTAGCATATTTTTCACAGAGTGCACAATCTACTCAGTTTCTAATGAACCCTCCCACATGACGATCGATCGCTGACCACCAGACTGCTCCACAGGATCATAGACATGGAAGATAGGAGCAAGAGGAGGCTATTTGGCCCTTCAAACCTGCTCCGCCATTCATTAAGATCATGGCTGATCTTCCAACTCAATAGCCTAATCCTGTTTTTTCCCCATAACCTTTGATCCCAGGAATTATAGACCGGTGAGCTTGACGTCAGTAGTAGGTAAATTATTGGAAGGAGTACTAAGAGGTAGGATCTACAAATACTTGGATAGACAGGGACTTATTAAGGAGAGTCAACATGGCTTTGTGCGTGGTAGGTCATGTTTGACCGATCTATTAGAGTTTTTCGAGGAGGTTACCAGGAAAGTGGATGAAGGAAAGGCAGTGGATGTTGTCTACATGGACTTCAGTAAGGCTTTTGACATGGTCCCACGTGGGAGGTTAGTTAGGAAGGTTCAGTCGCTAGGTATACATGGAGAGGTAGTAAATTGAATTAAACATTGGCTCAATGGAAGAAGCCAGCAAGTGGTAGTGGAGGATTCCTACTCTGAATGGAGGCCTGTGACTAGTGGTGTGCCACGGGGATCAGTGCAACATTGTTGTTTGCCATCTACATCAATGATCTGGATGATAATGTGGCAAATTTGCTGATGATACAAAGATTGGAGGTATAGTGCACAGTGAGGAAGGTTTTCAAAGCTTGCGGAAGGATTTGGACCAGCTAGAAAAATGGGCTGAGAAATGGCAGATGGAGTTTAATGCAGACAAGTGTGAGATATTGCACTTTGGAAGGACAAACCAAGTAGAACATGCATGGTAAATGGTAGGAACTGAAGTGTGTAGTAGAACAGAGGAATCTGGGAACACAGAAACATTATTCCCTAAAAGTGGTGTCACAGGTAGATAGGGTCGTAAAGAGTGCTTTTGGAACATTGGCCTTTATAACTCAAAGTATTGAGTATAAGAGTTGGGATGTTATGGTGAGGTTGTATAAGACATTGGTGAGACCAAATTTAGAGTATCGTGTGCAGTTTTGCTCACCTAATTACAGGAAGGATATTAATAAGGTTGAAAGAGTATGGAGAAGGTTTACGAGGATGTTGCCGGGACTTGAAAAACTGAGTTACAGAGAAAGGCTGAATTGGTTAGGACTTTATTCCCTGGAGCGTAGAAGAACGAGGGGAGATTTGACAGAGGTGTATAAAATTATGATGGGTATAGACATAGTGAATGCAAGCAGGCTTTTTCTACTGAGGCTAGAGGAGAAAAAAAAAACTAGAGGGCATGGGTTAAGGGTGAAGGGGGGAAAGTTTAAAGAGAATATTAAGGGGGGGCTTCTTCACACAGAGAGTGGTGGGAGTGTGGAATGAGTTGCCGGATAAAGTGGTAAATGTGGGCTCACTTTTAACGTTTAAGAAAAACTTGGACAGGTACATGGATGAGAGGGGTGTGGAGGGATATGGTCCAGGTGCAGGCCAGTGGGACTAGGCAGAGAAATGGTTCGCCACAGCCAAGAAGGGCCAAAAGGCCTGTTTCTGTGCTGTAGTGTTCTATAATCCCATTTGCTCCAAGTGCTATATCCAGCCGCCTCTAGAATACAGTCAATGTTTTGGCATCAACTGCTTCCTGTGGTAATGGATTCCACAGGCTCACCACTCTTTGGGTGAAGAAACGTCTCCTCACCTCCATCCTAAATGGTCTACTCTGAATCCTCAGACTGTGACCCCTGATTCTGGACTCACCCACCACCGGGAACATCCTCCCTGCATCTATGCCGTCTAGACCAGTTAGAATTTTATAAATCTCTACGAGAACACCACCTCCCCCCCCGCTCCCCCCGACCTCATTTGCCTGAACTCCAGTGAAAACAATCCAAACCTAATCAATCTCTCCTTATACATGAATCCTACCATCTCCAGAATCAGCCTAATAAACCCTTGCGGCACTCCCTCAAGAGCAAGAACATCCTTCCTCAGAAAATTATTTCATCTAAATGACAAGTAGATATCCTTCATGAGGAAGATGCGATACACATTGCTGTCTTGCTTTTGGGATAGCGACTCGCGTCCCACACACAATACAGTTGTCATCAAGCAATGCGAGTTCTTTGTGTGATTTATATTAAGTAATCAGTTCCTCTATTTTGCAATGGCAACACTGGCCTAGTGGCATTATCGCCAGACTATTAATCCTGTCCTGGGGACCCGGGTTCATATTCCGGCACGGCAGATGGTGGAATTTGAATTCAATAAAAAATATCTGGAAGTAAAAATCTTCTGATGGCCACGAAGCCATTGTCAATTGTCGGAAAAACCCATCTGGTTCACTAATGTCCTTTAGGGAAGGAAATCTGCCATCCTTACCTGGCCTGGCCTACATGTGACTCACGAGACATTGGAGTTATGGTTGACTCTTAATTCCAGGGAGGGACAATAACTGTTGGCCAGCGGCAACGTTCATGTTCCAGAATTTAAAAAAAAGGTCACTTGGTTTCGAGCTGCCAGCTTACATTCTGTAGTGCATTCTACTTTCAACACCTCTCAAGTCACAAGATTTGTGGTCACACGTGAAATCACCATGAGCAAATAGTCTTCATTGTTGCACATCGCTTTGCTATTGCTGTATGCAATTGTAGAGAAAGTGTATCTACTACTGTGTTGCACGAACCTGCGCGATACCCAACGGCAAAGTTGTACTGATGATCTGGCCATTTGTAGATGCGTAGAAGTTGATTACCAGAACCTGACCTTGCAAACAGTGTAGATAGCACTTGGTGATTTTTGCAGCATAACAAGAGTCTGGCGTTCCCCATTCTCCTGCACAGTCTTTGTGTTTAGTTTCTGACACCAGACAGATTGCATAAGCTATTGAACCTTCAGTGTACCAAAGAATCCAGATCTAATCGCATTTCCTGACACACATCTTGTAACATCTGTTTCCGCGTGTGGGCCCAAAGGCAACAGAGCTGACAGACCTGCTGGGTGGAATTCTCCTGAAAAATGACAGTCGTTTTGGGCGTGAAAGCCTGTGTGAATCAAGCCAGCACTGACGGTGTGATCTGTATCGTGAACCTCAGACACTTAGCCAAGTTCTCCCCCGTGTGAAATCTGCTGTGCTTGACTCACCCGACCCGGGGCTGAGCTGAGTAGTGCTATCAAGGGAAAGCTTCCTTCAGACGCTTCATCAGAACTCACTCCCTGGCAAGCCAGGACGATGGCTGTGAGGAGACCAGCTCCACGATGCTCGGAGGAGGTTCTAACCAAGCATCTGGATGCGGTGGAGGAAAGGCGGGCGATCATTTACCCTCATGTTGGCAAGAGACCTCCAAGCAACGTCACCAATGGGAAGTGGTGCCAGTTGCAATCAGGCCAGCAGCCTGACCAGGAGGACGGGGGTCCAAGGCTGCAAGAAAATGAATGACCTCTGCAAGAGTGAGTGACCACCTGTCACCCTCTGGCATCAGTCTCATCTGTCACCCCAAATGTCACCCTTAATCCACTCACTGCCACCTGGCAGCCTCCCAACACCCAACTTCCCAGCATCTTCCTCGAAGCCCCTTGGCAATCCTCATCATAACCCTTTTCAGCCACGATGCAGTGCCCACCTATGTTACTTGTTGTAAACCCCCAACCTGGCTCACAACGTCCTTTCAGTGTCCCTCCGGGAGAAGATAGCTCATCATAAAAGGGAGAGGGAGAAGACGGGCAGGGGGATGCCTGAGTTAAGATTCCCTACTCAACATGAAGGAAGGGCAATGGAGCTTGCTGGCGAGGACGAGGAGCGAGGCAGTGCTTACAGCGAGGTTGGCCTACGCTGGAGAAGTGAGGATCCACAGCATCTTCACCCAGATGACTTGTCCCAAGTGAGTGGTTTATTGCCCAGACACCTGCCCTTCCCACTCACTGAAACACGCCCATTGTCACACAGGGCCAACACCCGAGGAAGCCGGACAATCCAGAGGAACAACCCTCCCTCCCCTCCCCATCACAACCTCGACAGCACCTCAGAGGGATCTCCGAGGAAGACCCCAGAGAGGCATCACATCTCTCACTCGCTCCGTTCATCATCGCAGAGACACGCACGTAGATTGATGATCTTAGCAGATAGGCTTCAGTGTCAGTATCAGATGAGCATCACAAAGCTGCTAATGTGCATCAGGCATTGGTTTGGTGACAGAATAAAGAGTGTGGTTGTAGAGAGTTGTTTTTCAAACTGGGGGACTGTGACCAATGGAGTGCTTTAGGGCATTGGTACTGGATCCACTCTTATTTGTCGTTTGTATCAATGATTTGGATGAGAATTTATGAGGCATGGTTAGTAGGTTTGCAGATGACACCAAGGTTGGTGGCATAGTGGACAGCGAAGAAGGTCATCTAGGATTGCAATGGGACCTTGATCAGTTGGGCCAGTAGGCTGATGAATGGCGGATGCAGTTTAATTTAGGTAAATGAGAGGTGATGCATTTTGTTGATCGAATTGTGACTAACTTGGTGGTTGAATAAAAAAGGATGGCATGGACAAGTTGGGCCGTAAGTCCTGTTTCCATGCTTAAATCTCAATGAGTCTAAGACTCTAGAGACAGAATGTCCCAGGGATTGGGTAGTCAGTGGTCTGCTGGATTCCAGGACACAGTGTCTCCCAACAAGATGCTGAGCCTCTGGACATGTTCCTTCCCGAGCTGCAGGAGATGCAAAGGCAGAGTCGAGAAATCCAGGAAGGATTGTCAACGACATTCCTCCAGCTGCAAGGCTAATGGGAGGAGACCCAAAGCCGTCAGTCGCAAGAGATGGTGTCAGCTTTGCGTGACACCCAGGCCAACGCTACAAGTGGGGAGCCTGGGCAGAATGTCAGAGCCATGAGTGACAAAGTCCAAGATACGGAGCAGTGTCCGAGGACCATTTATCAAAAATCACCTTTTTTAACCTTACATTTGCAACTTCACAACAGCAGTCTATTCTCTGTGTGCAGCAAACCGCCTGGATGTAAAAAAAGAACTTCCTGTCAGATAAGCCTCAGAGTTCCGACATCATCCTGCTTAAAGAAAACCCATTAAAAAAACAGATTTAAGCAGATCTCAGGTGTGCAACCACAGAACCTCTTGAGAGTTTATGGAGTGTGAAATGCTGCCCAAACAAACAACCTCAATGGGATTGATGAATGCAGACACCAGCTGGATAATCATAGTGCTCATAAAAGTTAATGGAGTGTGCAATCTACTACAAACACACAACTGCAGCAGGATCAATGCAGCTGGACTGCTTCAGTGAAACCACAGAGCCTATTAAAACTTCACGGGGCATGAAATTCTTCTCCTAAGAGAGAAGCTGCAGAATAGCACCTTCCTGTGCGAAGATTTTAGGACAGACACAGATGTACTGTGCACTGTTAAGTGGTTTTAAAACTGAAAGAGAACAGGTCTAAGGGGGAGATCCTGACCTGGCCCCCTCATCTCCAGCCCAACATCCTCCCCCCATCCTTGAAGGGCACTCCTCCGCATCTAGTCAGCGGTTTCTTTCACATTATGCACCCTGTCAATAAAGGGAGAGCAGGACTCGCCTCTTTCCCCTCCCCCATCGGAATCCTTGGCGCCTGGGTCTCATTTTTAAAGACCAGCAGTAATTGGCATTGACGTGACATCATGCTGATAGGCGACAAGACTCAGTGAGGCTGGAACATCTGATTTCAATCTCATTAATGAGATTGAATTGCATTCAAATCAAGTTCTTGCCCTTGATTTGCATAAACTTGATCGCGGAAACGGGAAGGGCTTGGGAAATTAGCAACCTGAGTTTCCACTGACGCAAATCCCACTTTTGGCTTCTTATCAGGGTTCGTGGCCAAAACTGGATTGGCACCCACAGCTAACTGGGCCAGAAAATCACGCCCGTCATCTTAACCTTTGATGTGTAAAATGCTGTTTGATTTGCAATTTTCCATTGCCTTTGTGCATTTTTGTGCAGGAGCTGATTCTGTGCATTTAGGAATGGCATTATGACTGTTAGTACCAAGGAATTATGCCAATTCTTTCATTGTTATGCAGGATCAGAAGAGCAGGAATGGCCTTGACATTGGTGGGTGTAGGCTTTAAGCGTTAGGGTTCTTAATTCCAGATTTTTAAAATTGAATTCAAAGTCCACCATTTGGAATTTCACCATGGCGGCATTTGAACCTGGGTGCCCAGAACATGAGCTGAGTTTCTGGATTAATAATTTAGTGATAATACCACTAAGCCATCACCTCCTTATATGAATATGAAGTGTGAACTTGCTGTGAAACTCTGTCATAGTGCACGAAGGGCAATAGACACGTCATTCCATTTGACAGATACAATTTTGTACAGCACTTGGAGCACCACTTCAGGCATGGGACAATGCAAAGAGGGCAGGCCTTCATGAACTTTTATCAAAATACTTCAAAATGTCTGCAGCCTAATGCTTTCAGCTAGGATCCAGTTTATGATGACCACAGTCTCAGGCTTGACGCACAGCGGAGCAGTTAACAGACGCACATGATTGAACACCATACAGTTGAGCACAATACCCTGGAGGAGTTGACTGGCGCTGTAAGGATGTACATCTCCTCATTAAAATGTGTCTAACCATCAAAGAGCAGCCTTAACTTTCTACAGCAAATTTAATCGATGATTGTAATAACTCAGGAAGCCTGACTGTGTTTATTGTTAAACACAAATAAAGCCACTACTCCGTGCCGTACATACACAAGTCCCAACTGGGACAATAGTTCTGCAGACCCTTTCCGGTGTCTGTCCTCTAAAGGGTTCCACCTGGGTAGGCCATTGCTTGTTACCAAGGGAACTCGTATACACCGAGTTCCACAGGGAAATCAAAGAGAGGTTCCCCATGACACTCATGGGGGTTATCATAGTGAACAATGTGCAAACGCAGTGACTCAGCGAAACCTTTGGGTATGCTGAGAGTGATCTGCTGTTTTCACAGGACAAACTCTGGAGATGTGCAAATCACCAGCAACAATACCCCCAGATATCTCTTTGCCTTACCAAACATTGTTTGATTATTTATACAACCAGAATGGTGGAGACAGATGCTATTAAACTGCCTGCCATTCTGGCAGCAAATTCCCAGCTAATATGTGGTTCGTGCCTACTCAGCAAATTTGCAGTTCATTTACTGTTAGTGGACGTGCTATTTTAAAGTGGAAACGGAAGGGTTGAATTTCATCTCATCAAGCGCTCTTTCAGTACTACTCACCCAACACCTAACACTGGAATCTCGCTCTCGTCAAATTCCCATTTAAATGTTTCATTCTGTTAGGAGTTCATTTGGCCTGTTCACTCTATGCTCTGACAAAGAGACTCGCTATTAAAAGACGTCCAGATACTCACCAGTTTAAACTGGTCAGTCAAACCTCAACCACACACTATCTCATTAAAATCGAGGCAGTGACTTGCAGTTGAATGCGAGCGTGCATTTCTTAAATTGATAAACTATGTCAGATTTCAGTTTGATGCAAATACATTTTCAGGGGCACTTGACCACTGCTTGGCTCACATCAGTTTGAAGTGGATTCCTGCAGGATGCCGTCTTTGCTATTCCTAAGATCATCTCCTTTACCATGGCCATATGTGTCACTTTGATTATAACGCTCATGGGATTTGGGAGTCCTTGTTCAAGATTCTGTTACGGTGAATGTGCAGGTTCAGTCGTCAGTTAGGAAGGAAAATGTAGTGTTAGCATTCATGTCGAGAGGGCTAGAATACAAGAGCAGGGATGTACTTCTGAGGCTGCATAAGACTCTGGTCAGACCTCATTTGGAGTATTGTGAGCAGTTTGGGCCCTGTATCTAAGGGAGGATGTGCTGTCCTCGGAAAGGGTCCGGAGAAGGTTCACAAGAATGATCTCTGGAATGAAGAGCTTTTAGTGTGAGGAACGGTTGAGGACTCTGGGTCTGTACTTGTTGGAGTTTAAAAAGATTGAGGGAGGATCTTATTGAACCTTACAGGAAACTGCAAGGCCTGAATAGAGTGGTCGTGGAGAAGATGTTTCCAATAGTAGGAAAAACTAGAACCAGAGGGCACAACCTCAAGGTAAAGGGACAATCCTTTAAAACAGAAATGAGGATGAATTTCTTCCGTCAGAGAGTGGTGAATCAGTGGAACTCTTTGCCGCAGAAGGCTGTAGAGGCCAGGCCATTGAGTGTCTTTAAGACAGAGATAGATAGGTTCTTGATTAATAAGGGCTTATGGGGAAAAGGCAGAAGAATGGAGATGAGAAAAATGTCAGCCATAATTGAATGGCAGACCAGACTCAATGGGCCGAGTGGCTTATCCTTATGGTCTTATGTTGTATCTTGTTTTACCTAAAACTTTTTTTAAAACTCATGTACCAGGCTGAAGGTGAGTTTTTCTTTACTCGGCATTTCTGAAATGAGGGGGGATCTTCTAGAGACATATAATATTATGAAGGGAACAGATCAGATAGAAGCAAGGAGGTTGTTTGCACTGGCTGGTGAAACTAGAACCAGGAGGCATAGCCTCAAAGTAGGAGGGAGCAGATTTAGGACAGTTGAGGAGGAACTTCTTCACCCAAAGGGTTGTCAATCTGTGGAATTCCGTGCCCAGTGAAACAGTTGAGACTACCTCATTGAATGTTTTTAAGACAAAGATAGATAGATTTTTGACCAGTAAAGGAACTAAGATTATGGCGTGTGGGTGGGTAGGTGGAGCTGAGTTCACAAAAAGATCAGCTATGATCTCACTGAGTGGCAGAGTAGGCTTGAGGGACCAGATGGCTCCAAGTTCTTATGTTCTTACGAATGTACAACCTGAAACAATAGTAGATTCAAATACTAACCTTCAAAAGGCAACCCAATGCATATCTGGAAAGAATACATGTAAAAATTTTTAATGTTTATTTATTCCTGTCAGAAGTAGGCTTACATTAACACTGCAATGAAGTTACTGTGAAAATTCCCTAGTCGCCACACTCCGGTGCTGTTCGGGTACACCGAGAGAGAATTTAGAGAATGGCCAATGCACCTAACCAGCATGTCTTTCAGACACTGGGAGGAAACCGGAATACCCCTGTAGGAAACCAGTGCAGACACGGGGAGAATATGCAGACTCTGCATAGACAGTGACCCAAGCTGGGTATCGAATCCGGGTCCCTGGTGCTTTGAGACAGCAGTGTTAACCATTGTGCCACTGTGTCGTCATGTATCACCGTGACTTTTTTTTTCAGTAAATTCAGGAGCCCGGGAAAGGAAGCAAAGGATTAATGTCTCAGTCTTTCAGAGAACAAGGATAGGAATGTTGAACTGAATAGCCTCCTTGGGTAAATGACATACCAGTTCGGATTGATGTTAAATGCTGCAGTTCCCCGGGATATTTGGAGATATCCCTCTGATTCATTGCTATCACTGTTAAATTAAGCACAAGCAATTAAAGGCGTTCCCTTAAAATATATAAATAATAACTAAAATTGAGCCTTTATAGATGATCCTTCCCTGCATAAATTAGGCAAGTGGTTAGAACTAGCTTAAGAGAGGCAGTCTAAAAGATGGTATTTGTAGCATGGTATTCAAGTTAAATATTGAAATCTATTCCTGATTTTAATTTTATTTGATTTATTATTGTCACATATATCAGTATACAGTGAAAAGTATTGTTTTTTGCATGCGATACACACAAAGCGTACCGTTCATAGGGAAAGAAAGGAGAGAGTGCAGAATGTAGTGTCACAGTCATAGCTAAGGTGTGGAACAAGATCAACTTAATGCAAGGTAGGTCCACTCAAAAGTCTGATGGCAGCAGGGAAGAAGCTGCCGTTGAATCGGTTGGTAGGTGTCCTAAGACATTTGTATATTTTTCCCAACGGAAGAAGCTGGAAGATGGAAGAGAGAATATCTGGGGTGCGTGGGGTGCTTAATTAATTTTAATTCTTTATTGGATTAAAATGAACCTGGAAACATAATCATTGCTGAGTTAGAAAAACTTAACCATTCAAATTCTCAATATCAGTAACTTCAGCTGTTACTGATCATAATTTTTTCAGTTTTTGCTATTTCTAATGACTATTTTCATTGCATTTACGTATAACTCTTTGGTTACAGTTGTTATGATCAGAATTGATTTTTCCATTCATGTCAAAAAGCAAAGAAAATAGGCTCTTTGTTTTCATAGAAGCCAAGGTTTTAAGCTTTGAAATGTATTTTAGTGAGCTTGAGATGGCTTAGACATGACTTCATTCTGAAAGAGGAATGGTTAGCTATTTCCAATTTGACCTCATCCGCATTTTTCAATTGTTTTGCTCTAAAAAGGAAGCTCAACATTTGCAGGGCATTTCTGCTCTTTTGTAGAAAGGATTAGTTTCGTGATTGAAGAGTGCTGCCCAAGACATAAGAACATAAGAACATAAGAAATAGGAGCAGGAGTAGGCCATCTAGCCCTTCGAGCCTGCCCCGCCATTCAATAAGATCATGGCTGATCTGTCGTGGCTCAGTTCCACTTTCCCGCCCTCTCCCCATAACCCTTAATCCCCTCTCTTATCAAGAACCCATCAACCCGCTTCTTAAAAATATTTAGCGAGGCAGCCTCCACCACTTCAACGGGCAGAGAATTCCAGAGATTCACCACCCTTTGAGTGAAGAAGTTCCTCTTCAACCCCGTTCTAAACCGCCTCCCCTTTATCTTGAGTCTGTGCCCCCTAGTCCTACTGTCTTTTTTGAGCGGGAAGAGTCTCTCCACCTCTATCCTATCCATCCCATTCATCATCTTATACGTCTCAATGAGATCTCCCCTCATTCTTCTAAACTCTAACGAGTACAAGCCTAGTTTATTCAGCCTCTCCTCATAGCTCAATCCCCTCAACTCCGGTATCAGCCTAGTAAACCTCTGAATAAACGTTTGCACTAGTGTTAGTAGAAATCAACTTACATAATAGAGGCAACGCTAAAGATGCCTCTGGCAAAGGGTTTGTTGCATCCGTCTCCCCAGGAGGGGAAGAGGAAGCATAAGAAGAAGCAGCTGGTGCAGAGCCCCAACTCCTACATCATGGATATCAAATGTCCTGGTTGTTACAAAATCAAGACAGTTTTCAGTCACGCATGGAGGTTGTACTATGTGTCCGGTATTCCACTGTGCTTTGCCAGCCCACTGGAGGAAAAGTAGGTTAACAGAAGGCTGTTCCTCCAGAAGAAAGCAGCACTAAAGATGACAGTTGGCATTTGAGGGTGGGTGAGATGCCACCTAGCTGGGCATCGTGAGCCTGGCTGAGGGGCACGGATCCGCTTCCTGGGGGTGTGGATGGCAGGATGGAGCTGCGGAAATGGACAGTGCGTGCCCGTGTCCTCGAGTCTCACCCACCTGCTTTCCAGAAACTTTTTTTGGATCCTCTTGTTAGTATTGAGTTATTTGTTAGAATTGTCAAATAAAATGATATAACATAAAAAAGTACAAGTTCTTCATATAGGATCATAGAATCCTACAGTGCAGAAGGAGGCCAGTAGGTCCATCAAGTCTGCACGGACTCTCTGCCGGAGCATCCCATCTAGACCCTATCCCCATAACCCGTGCCAATTCCCCCCTAATTTACACATCAAATTAACAGATTTATTTGGTATCACGAGCTTTCAGAGTGCAGCTCCTTCATCAGGTGAGACTCAAAATATCAAATAAGCCTATTGGACTTTAACCTGCTGTTGTGAGACTTCTTACATATCAAGGAGACACTAAGGGGCAATCTTTTAGCATGGCCAATCCACTAACCTGCTCACCTTTAGACTGTGGGAGGAATCCGGAACACCCGGAGGAAACCCATGCAGAAACAGGGAGAATGTGCAGGCTGCACACAGACAGTCAGTCAGCCAAGCGGAGAATTGAACCCAGGTTCCTGTTTCTGTGAGGCAGCAGTGCTAACCACTTTGCCACCTTCACTTAAACATCTACCAACATTCAATAATAAAGGAACACTCACTAATTTAACAAAAACTCTGCCTTTTGTCTTACCATCTGAACAAGAAATGCACAAAAATGTTCAAGCATTCATCATGCGAATGAATACTGAGATTCCATGCCCAACAATGGTGTCCATTATTTGTTTATATTTGCTGTATATCTGTTTAAACCACCTGAATTCTGCAATTAACCAAAAAGGCTATTTCTGTCTGATAGAAACGTGTGCTGGGTCTCACAAAAGTAACACCAGTGCGAAGGATCTCAGTGTTGGGAATACCTTTGAATAGAAGCACTTATATGAGATTTGATAGGGTAGACATAGGGGTGATGTTTATACATAAGGGGGGAGTCCTGAACGAAAGGACATATATATGAAAGATACCCATGTTTCAATCCAATAAGGAGCTCAGGAGAAGTTTCCATGTCCAGAGAGTGGTGAGAACGTGGAACCCCCTAACACAAGGTGTAGTTGAGGCAAATAGCAAGGCTGCACTGAAGGGACAAGTTACAGGAGGGTCGGATGCTGGGTGCTGGGAGGAGGCTGCTCATTTGCAGTGTAAATACCAGCGAGGGCTGAAGGGCCTGTTTCTGTGTTAAAAATTCATTGCTGAAGGCAGGTTATCATTGACGGAAAACTGTTTTCTTTTCTCCCCCTCCTGTGTGCCCTGGCAAGTTTAGCGCCTGTCAGAAGACGCTGGGTGGGATTTTCCAGCTAATCCTGGTGGCAGGATCTTCCGGTCCCACCGACAGCAACTCAAAAAAGACAGAAACTCAATTGGATTCACCACATAAACGTAGCGGCTACCAGAGCCGGTCAGAAGCTAGAAATACTGCCGCAAGTAATTCACCTCCTGACTCCCCCGAGCCTATCCACTATCTACAAGGCACAAGTCAGGAGTGTGATGGAATACTCCCCACTTGCCTGGATGGGTGCAGCTCCAATAACACTGAAGAAGCTTGACACCATCCAGGACAAAGTAGCCCCGCTTGATTGGCACCACATCTACAACATTCAATCCCTCCACTACTGACACTCAGTAGCAGCAGTGTGTATGATCTGCAAGATGCACTCAGCAATTCATCAAAGATCCTTAGACAGCACCTTCCAAACCCACAACCACTTCCATCTAGAAGGACAAGGGCAGCAGATACATGGGAACAGCCATCACCTGCAACCCCCCCTCCAAGCCACTCACCATCCTTGGCTTGGAAATATATCGCCGTTCCTTCTTAGTCGCTAGGTCATAATCCTGGAATTTCCTCCCTTACGGCATTGTGAGTCAACCCACAGCATATGGTCTGCAGCAGTTCAAGAAGACAGCTCACCACCACCTTCTCAAGGGCGACTGGAGATGGGCAATAAATGCTGGCCTAGCCAGCGACGCCCATGTCCCACGAAAGAATTAAAAAAAAACTCACTACCAATGGTGACCCACCCCCCTGACCGCAGATTCTCCATCAGTGGAGGGCGTGTACAATGGGAAACCCCATTGACAGTGGCGGGTCAGGAAGATTTGCCACCCTTTGCCTTTCCAGAGCTGAATATTGCAGGCTTATCTACGAGTGGTTTAATTGTTTAGGAGTAGTTCGGGGTTTGGTGTAAGGCAGTGGTTCACTGGTGTATGATGAAGACCCTCCCCACCCCCAGCCAAGGGTGCCATGAAAGAGATTCAAAATTATTCAAAATTCTAGTTACTAAACTAAAATCCACCTCCTCCTTCAGCGCCATGTCAGCATCCCCAAGGCCCAACGAATCTCAGGCCACCCGTGCATGCACCGTCTGGGAAAAAAAAAACCCTCATTTGTGCGGTTTAGACACTTTATGTCAGTCCGGCCCACACTCCTGGGGACTTGGAATTGACGACAAAGGTCGCGTGCACCTGCACAAAAAGCGAAAACTCGGAATAGGACACAGAAATCCTGGGAGAAGTGAAAGAGACAGAGGTTAAAAAAAAAGACAGAGAGAAGTTAAAATAAAATCCCCAGTAACGGAAGAAGACAGAGAGAAAGAAGGCATGCCTCAAATTTGTCTTTTTTAGTGTCGAGGTGTGCCGTGATATATAAAAGATACATAAAAGACTGGGCTACAGCTCAACACCAATCAAGTGGTGGATATGTTGTAGTGGTGAATTTCTTGTTTTCCAAGCTGTGATAGTAAAACTTAAACAAAGTTTGCTTTGCAAAAACAAGTAGCTTTTATTATCACAAAACTGCATGTAGTATTTGGCAGAGTCTTGGAGACAGAGAGCAGTCCCTACAAACTGCCGATTCTATACCAAGACCGCGCCAGCTACAAGAATCAGTCCCATAGTTATACCTTTTTCTTATCAGTGTACATGTTCAATTAGTAATACAAACAGTAATACATCGTCAATTGTATTAGGATCTGGTGACCTCCAAGACCTCTTTGTCTCATCAATAATACCATTATCTTGTCCTTTTGATAGAACAGAAGAAGGCCCGATGACTTCGTCATTTCTGACCTTATCTCGCCTCACTCATCCAGCCCTAAGTTATGTGGAGTCAGCCTTGACTTGACCTTCTCCGATGTTCGTCATGTCTTAGGTTATTCAGAGTCAGTTTTACAGGGGTCTGGCAATTTGGAATAGCTTGGTCAGCTCTCCTTTATACCAATTACTTGACCATTTTTCCCGTCATGCCACTGCTTCATTCATTCACTATCGCAGATAAACTGGAAATGCTAGCTTCATAATTTGGAGTGGCAGTATTTCAGAAGAGGGGCTTTTCTGCTCTAACTTATTCTCCTGGTAATGTCGGAAGGTTACACTGGTACAGCTGGATATTTCTGTTAATGCAGCATTTGCAGGCACCTCTTCATTCTGTTTCTGTCCACTGCACAAAGTGAAGTGGGCTTCGTTGAAGAGAAGCTTTACCCTTTTTTCCTAAAGTTAAAACTGCATAACGCAATACAAGCGAACATGGACTACAACAGTGCACGAAGGGGCCTAAAGACACAAAGTGAAGTTTTTTCCCAGACGGTGCATGCCTGAGATTTATTGGGTCTTGGGGATGGTGATCACAGAGCTGAAGAAGGAGGTTAATTTTAGTTTAGTTACTAGAATTTTGAATAAGTTTGAATCCTTTTCATGGCATACTATGGGGGGGGGGGAGCGGGGGGGGAACGTCTTCACACCAGCGAACCACTGCTTTACATCAAACTCCTAGAAACTCCAAAACAGTAAAGCCAATTGTAGTATACTATTTTAATAAAGAGTCATCTGGACTCAAAACATCAGCTCTTTTCTTCCAGATGCTGCCAGACCTGCTGAGATTTTTCAGCATTTTCCCTTTTGATTTCAGATTCCAGCATCTGCAGTAATTTGCTTTTAAGCCACTCATAGATTCGTTTGCAATGTTCAGTTATGAATGGAAATCAGTGCTGGCCTTGCTAGCAAAGCCCTCATTATGGTGATAGGGCTGAATTGGGATTGTTGTTCGATGGGCTGAATGGCTTCCTTCTGCACTGTATAGTTTCTTTGATTTTTGAACAAGATAAAACCATAAGGGAAAGGTCACTGGACATGATCTAAGTACAATAGCCAGAACCCATTGTAAAGGTCGAAACTTTGATTTGATTTATTCTTCTTGTAATAGAATCAGAGAGTGATACGGCACAGAAGAGGCTAGTCGGCCTACAGTGCCTATTCCAGCTCTTTGGTAGAACAATCCAATTAATTCCACACTCCTGATCTTTTTCTTTAGGCTTATCATTTACTTTCTGTCTTATGTGAAGAGAAGATCTCACTGAGAGAGAAGATAACGCATGTGACCTATTTCCAGACCAGCGCGCCCTTCCTGCTAGTTAGGAATTGTGAACACAGACATAATATAGGTTTCTGTGGTGTTTCTTTCCCTTCCTGCTGAGCTCATCCGGCCACAGCTCTCCAACGTCCTGAAGAACACAGCAGAAATTAAGTACTTGACACCCAGGGTAGCGTGTGCAGTGTGCACTCCACCCTCAACACATTTCTTACTGCACCCTAATCTTCAGAGGGACACAAGAATGTTGCCCTGGGTTAGAACAGTGTAGCTTGAGGAGAGATTGGATAGGTTGGGGTAATTTTCCTTGGATCAAAGAAGGCTGAGGGATAACTTGATTAAGGTGTACAAAATTACGAGGGAAGGAGATAGAGTGGACAGGATAAAATTGTTTCCCTTGGCAGAGAATTCTAGAACCAGGGGATAGAGGTTCAGGATAAGTGGCAGAAGGTGTAGAGGGGACATGAGGAAGGACTTCTTTATGCAGAGGTTGGTGGGTGTCTGGAATTCACTGCCAAGTTGATAGTGGAAGCCAAGACCCTAAACTCTTTTAAGAAGTACCTGAATCTGCACCTTAGGTATTGTAAGCTTCTGGGCTATGGGCCAGGTGCAGGAAGGTGGAATTAGAAAGGAAACCTAGGTATCCTCGGGCTGGCATTGATAAAATGGGCTGAATAGTCTCCTTTTGAGGCATCGTTCTATTGTTGGCATCAGTTTTGAAACACAGAGAGGAGGCCTCAGGCCTCCGATATATCAGAGGAAAGATGGGCCTCTATTGAGATATACCTGTCTTTGTTGCTTTTGGTGTTACAGTGCGTGGGAAATTGGGAGAGGCTGTGAATCAACCCCAATTATTCTACCTTATTGCTGTCAGGTAAATCTGTCTGGTTAACAGTCACATCTGGGTAGCATCCTCCTCGAATTGGCCAGAATGCTTCCACTGTTCAAGCCCGTGGGATTTTCCCATTCTGCTGCAGTGAACGGAGGTTTGGTTGGGCGCCAAAATCTCCAATTTCACTGTAACAAGAGCGTGGTGTGAACAGCCAGTAAGATTGTGCTCATTGTCTTTCACATTTATGGGATGTCTAATTTGCTCTTGTTACTGCTTAACCTGTTTGCAGTAGTTGGATTAATAACTGATTTGATTTGAATTGCTTTATTATTGTCATATGTATTGGGATACAGTGAAAAGTATTGTTTCTTGCGCACTATGCAGACAAAGCATACCATTCATAGAGAAGGAAACAAAAGAGGGCGGAATGTAGTGTTACAGTCATAGCTAGGGTGTAGAGAAAGATCAACTTAATGCAAAGTAGGTCCATTCAAAAGTCTGATGGCAGCAGGTTCTTGCGTTGGTTGGCACGTGACCTCAAACTTTTGAATCTTCTTCAGGTGGAAGAGAGAATGTCCGGGGTGCTTGGAGTCCTTAGTTATACTGGCTGCTTTTCCGATGCAGTGGGAAGTATAGACAGAATCAAATGATGGGAGTCTAGTTTGCATGGTGCTCTGGGCTACATTCACAACATTTTGTAGTTTCTTGCGGTCTTGGTCAGAGCAGGAGCCACACCAAGCTATGATACAACCAGAAAGAATGCTTTCTATGGTGCATCTGTAAAGGTTGGTGAGAGTCATAGCTGACATGCCAAATTTCCTTAGTTTTCAGAGAAAGTAAAGGAGTTGGTGCACAAAGGGATTTCATGCAAATATGCTAAGCAGCGGAAGTTTATTGCTGACGTATTGTGTGGATTTAATTAATGTGCCATGCTCGTTAATCGCAGGACGAGACTTCAAGTCACGAATGCAATCAGCGAATGATTCTTCTGTATGGAGTGGGGAAGCAGAGGGATGAAGCCCGACACCAGTTGAAGAAGATTATCAAAGACATCCTGAAAATACTGAACAAGAAAAGTACAGCAGAAACCAGTGAGTCACGTGTTACTGATGTTAGCGGCAGCTGTTTTCATACTCGCTGTAACATTTTATGGTATTCAAGGACATGCGTAATTAATGTCCTGTTTGTCTGTCATTGTCTTCTGTTTGTGTAGCTGGTGATGAAGGACAAAAATCGAAAAGGACCAAACAGGAAACCCCTCTAACCCTAGAGACTATTTTTGCCAAACTTCAACAATTGTCCTATTTCGACCAGCATCAGGTGACATCCCAGGTACCGGAGTTCTGTTCTCACTCATGCTTCAACACTGTACTGTTAACGGCAGGAGGTTTACCATTAACTCAGGTTTTATTGGCTATGTTTACACACGCCCCATTATTTTGGGTGGCTCAGGGGTTAGCACTGCTGCCTCACAGCGCCGGGGACCCCAGGTCGATTCCTGGTTTGGGTCACTGTCTGTGCGGAGTCTACACGTTTTCCTCGTGTCTGCGTGGGTTTCCTCCGGGTGCTCCCGTTTCCTCCCACAGTCCGAAAGACGTGCTAATTAGGTGCGTTGGCCGTGCTAAACTCTCCCTCATTGTACCCGAACAGGCAAATACTGGCTGCGCAAGTTCTACCCAGGCTGGAGCTTAAGTCTCAGGTCACCTGACCCGATCTCTTAAAGGGACAAGTCCCCAACATACATAACAATTCTGTGACCTTCTCAATGGGCAAATGGCACTAACCATTTGGGTATTTTCATTGAATTTGATTACAGTGACATCGCTTGTACACACACTTGGCAGGCGGGATATTTCAGAGAGATTGGATATGCTTTTTGCATCTTGTTACAATGTGGTTAAGTGCTGCTATCTATTTACATAAATGCCGCAGAGTGGTGCTGACCACCGCTTTACCTGTTTTCAATGCGTGACGAATAGCTGTGAAGTTAGTCTTCACTTTCTTACTGCTGTGATTATTAACCTGGGGTTTCGCCCAATTTAACCGGATTGAACAATACAGTTTCACGTCTGAATAAATCATTATTCGCAAGAACTGCTTCTTCCCTGCTGCCATCAGACTTTTGAATGGTCCTGTCACAAATTAAGCTGATCTTTCTCCACACCGTACTGGTAACTACAACACAATATTCTGCACCCTATCCTTTCCTTCTCTTCTATGTACTCTATGAACGGTATGTTTTGGCTGTGTATCACACAAGAAACAACACTTTTCATTGTATCCCAATAGTGTTTTTCGAGGTTTACAGCATGGAAACAGGCCCTGCAACCCAACTTGTCCATGCCACCCTTTTTTAAAAACCCTAAGCTAATCCCAAGTTCCCGCATTTGGCCCATATGCCTCTATACCCATCTTATCCAAGTGACTATCTAAATGCTTTTTAAAGGACAACATTGTACTCGCCCTCTACTACATCTGGCAGCTTGTTCCAGACACTCACCACCCTCTGTGTGAAAAAATTGCCCGTATGCACCCTTTTGTATCTCTCCCCTCTCACCTTAAACCTATGCCCTTTAATTTTTGACTCCCCTACTTTTGAGAAAAGATGTTGACTATTTAGCTGATCTGTGCCCCTCATTATTTTATAGACTTCTGTGAGATCACCCCTCAGCTTCCTACGCTCCAGAGAAGAAAGTCCCAGTCTATCCAGCCTCCTTATAACCCAAACCATCAAGTACCGGTAGCATCCTGGTAAATCTTTTCTTCACTCTCCCTAGTTTAATAATATCTTTTCTATGATAGGGTGACTAGAATTGCACACAGTATTCCAAGTGTGGCCTTACCAATGTCCTGTTCAACTTCAACACGACATCCCGACTCCTGTATTCAATGTTCTGACTGATGAAACCAAGCGTGCCAAGTGCCTTCTTCACCACTCTGTCCACCTGTGAGCTATGAACACGTATCCCTAAATCTCTTTGTTCTGTAATTCTCCCCAGTGCTCTGCCATTAACTGAGTAAGTACAGCTCTGGTTCAATCTACCAAAATGCATCACATTGCATTTGTCTAAATTAAACTCCATCTGCCATTTGTCAGCCCACTGGCCCAATTGATCAAGATCCTGTTGCAATTGGAGATAACTCTCTTCACTGTCCACTATGCCACCAGTCTTGGTGTTATCTGCAAACTTACTAACCATGCCTTCTATATTCTCATCCAGATCATTAATATAAATGATAAATAACAGTGGACTTAGCACTGATCCCTGAGATACACCAGTGGTCACAGGCCTCCAGTTTTGAAAAATAACCCTCTACAGCCATCCTGTGGCTTCTGTCAAGAAGCCAATTTTGTATCCATTTAGATATCTCACCCTGGACCTGTGAGATTTAACCTTATGCAACAACCTACCATGAATAGTCTCTTTCTGCTGCCATCAGACTTTTGAATGGATCTACTCTGTAAAAAGTTGATCTTTCTTTACACCCTAGCTATAATTGTAACATTACATTCTGCACTCTCTCCTTTCATTCGCTATGTACTGTATGAACAATATGATTTGTCTGTATAGCGTGCAAGAAATAATACTTTTCACTGATTTTCAATGCATGTGAGAATAATAAATCAAATCAAATCCCACTTTAGATTGAATAAATGTCATGCAATACAGTCCCTGCCACTTTATAACTCGATTAGGGATCCTAGATCCTTACCAGTTCAAATTCCTGGGCAGAAGTGACTCTGAAGGATTTAGCACCCATTGCGTATAATCTTAGAAATGTTGTTTACACTCCCACACGTCAATTTTGAAGTCCAGATTAAACATGGACGGCTGAAGTAATTTCATTTGGTGTTTGTGAACACATTTTTCAATCTTGGAATCAAAACAGTGTTTTTTCTTTAAAAGAAGATGAAGTACAAGCCCTCATTTCAGTTCAGGTCCTTATACTGTCACACCAGGAAAACTCTTCCACAGCCCACAGTTGCACACATATTCATGTTTCTGCAGGTGAGGTGGCATGGCAAGGTGGCACAGTGGTTAGCACTGCTGCCTCACAGTGCCAGGGATCTGGGTTCAATTCTGGCCTCAGGCCACTGTCTGTGTGGAGTTTGCACATTCTTCCCATGGCTGCGTGGGTTTCCTCCGGGTGCTCCGGTTTCCTGCCGCAATCCCAAGATGAACATGTTAGGGGGATTGGCCGTGCTAAATTGCCCCTTAGTGTCCCAAGATATGTAGGTTCAAGGGATTAGCAGGGTAAACGTGGGATTCGGGGATAGGTTTTGGGTAACGTGCTCTGTTAGAGAGTCGATGCAGGCTCGATGGGCTGAATGGCCTCCTTCTGCACTGTATGGATTTTATACAGAAAATCTCTCGATACTGATGATGGTCGTTGCTGATGTAGGAATCATGTTTGTGTGGATCTGCCTCTTCACGGAAACCATTGAACCCCTACAGTGCCAAAGGAAGCCACTTGGCCCATTGAGTCTGCATCAACTCTCCAAAAGAGCATCTTACCCAGGTCCACCCCCCACCCCCCCCCACCGTCCCATAACCCTGCACATTTACGCTGGCCAATCCACCAAACCTAAAGTTAAAGTTTATTTATTTAGTGTCACACATAGGCTTACATTAACACTGCACTGAAATTACTATGAAAATCCCTGAGTCGCCACACTCTGGTACTCGGGTACACTGAAGGAAAATTTAGCATGGCCAGTGCAACTAACCAGCACATCTTTGGACTGTGGGAGGACACCGGAGACCCCAGAGGAAACTCACACAGGAGAATGTGCAGACTTGCACAGACAGTTACAAAAGGTCAGAATTGAACCTGGATCCCTGGCGCTGTGAGGCAGCAGTGCTAACCACAACACCTTTGGACTGAATGAAGCTGTGTCTTGAGGAATAGAATTGGAATCCCAGTGTGCTGGTCTCTTGAATTCTGACATAAAGGGCACATAAAGAGTTAACCGCCTTCCTCTGCGTACTCTTGTGAAAGCAATGGGTGGGTGCCTCTTTAAATAACTCTGATTCTTGTGGTTGAGCTGTCACTTCATATCAGGGCTTTGGAATCAGATACAAGACAGATCATAAGACATAGGAGCAGGATTAGGCCACTTGGCCATCGAGTCTGCTCCACCATTCAATCATGACTGATATTTTTCTCATACCCATTCTCCTGCCCTTTCCCCATTACCTCTGATCCCCTTAATAATCAAGAGCCTATCTATCTCTGTCTTAAAGATAATCAATACATGCATCTACCTGGATCGACATGTGTGTGGATATGTACACGTGTGGGAACAGGAAAAAAATCTCCCTGTTCGCACAGCAGAAGCCTCTCAATGTAAATGAGATTATGAGAGATGAAAAATTTTTACTTGATACTGATGTAACCAAGGGGTTTTTTTTGACACGTGGCTCATAAAATGAAATAAAGCAGCTGGCTCCAGTGAAGGTTTGGCTGTTTGACCTCTTTCAAGAGACTTCAGTTTGGTGCTGCTGCTGTCTATAGTCAGTTCTGTTCTCCAGTAACCTTTCACGTTGTGTCCCAATGGCTGGATTACAGTAAGAGAATTCCTGTGTATCCTACGGTTGGAGCCAGCCAAGATCCCTGCTGCACAATCTGGAAGGATTTAGAGCTAATACGCATCCCTAAATACTGGAAATGAGATTTTACACTTGGTGAGCGTGGAAAAAAAGAACATTAATTTTTAATCTCCTTTCCAGATTTCCAGTAATGTCCTGGAACAAATCACCAGTTTTGCCTCAGGAACTTCATACCATCTGCCTTTGGCTCACCACATCCAGCTCATCTTCGATATGATGGAGTGCGCCCTTAATATCAATGGTCTTATTGACTTTGCCATCCAGGTAAGGTTGCAGTAACAAGCCTGCGATGTGTCCCGACAACAGGCCAAAGGCTTGGGACAAAGTTGTTAAGACGTTTGAACTATACTGTGGTGGTTACGGGCGTGTCACCCAGCTCTCCAGCCTGTGAGCGTCTGTGATCAAACACACTCTCAGCCACTTGATAGCCTTCACGTAATTACTGGTTCGGTAGATTCCCATTTTCCTCCCTTTTATCTCAGCACAGAGGGCCCGAGATTTGGAAAGGCTCTCGCGAGCAGAGCTGTGAGAGACGTTTTTGTTTAAAAGTGGTGCTAATTTGGCATGCACATCTTTGCTGACTTCTGCCAAAGAGTAAAGGCACCAGTGCTAAAATGGAGGTTCCCCCTGTTCCAGCTGTCACTCACCCTGTTCGATACTTTGCTTGGCCACAGCCCCGATGGAAACAAAATTTGTCATCCTTTGGATATAACATTGAATTGAAGCCCTTTCTGGACTCACAGTAGATGTAAAAGATCTTACATGATTCTGCAAAGAAGGGCAGTGGAATTCTGGCTGATGGTTATCCCTCAATCAGCCTTAATGAAAGCAGCCTTTCTGGTCATTATCACATTACTGATGGTGGGTGCTTGCTGTACGCAAATTGGTCGCTTTTTTTTCATTACAATAGTGGCGACACTTCTAATTTACCTGATTGTCTGTCAAATTCTTTGGGATATTCTGAGGTCGTGGACGGTGCCATGTAAATGCAAGTTTTTTTTCTTATTGGGTTGGTCTTATCAATCCAACTAAAAGGGTTGTAAATGGGTAGCCACCATTTTACTTTCTCATACACCAGAAAGACTTTTCTCAGTGTATTGTCCAAAGAGTAGAACGTCCTCCACTATTGGCTTGTTTTTGGAACACGCCCAGTGGACACATTGAGATTCAAGGTTTACTCATTTTAAGCTCATGTCCAAAACAGGTCTAATTAGTTTCCACACATCTTTGAAGGCTCAAGTCATTTTATTTCATAAGGCAAGTTGATGAGGGGACAGCCCTGACTAGATGTCAGTCCACAAGATGTGCAGGTTAAGTTGATTGGCCATGTTAACTTAACCCTGGTATCAGGGGGATTAGCAGGGCAAATACATGGGGTTATGGGAATAAGACTGGGTGGGTTTGTGGTCGGTGCAGAATTGATGGATCGAATGGCCTCCTCCTGCACTGTAGGGTTTCTATGATTTCTATGATTCTAGATGTGGGAAGCAATAGGGTTCTCATTTTTGTCAAAATGGTTCCTTTCATTTTTGCTCACCGCACCGTTTTGGCACAAGGTCGCATCCTTCTCCGTTATTTTCCTTCCGTTTTCCTCACTCCCCTTTTCTTTCCTGAAGGAAGTGACCTTTGCTCCACAGATCCCAGCAAATCGGCAGCATTAAGTAGTCTTTGAAAATACGGACATCTCGGATGTTTAATGTCAACAGCCTGTTGCACAGCGCAGGGCAGAGCAGCCAAATAATATCCTGACTCTGTCAGACTTTGGTACAGCTGGACTTTACAGCAAGTTGTCGGGGAGTGACAGCCCTGGATGGTTCTGTTTTACTTTTTCCCCTGCCCAAACTAGGCCGGTTGTCGCAGCTGTCGAGGCTTAAATCTGTGTTGATCCGTCCATCCAACCTTTGGCATGTGTGAATTAGTGGCACAGATAACACTGGGTCATCAGCCAACAATGAAAACTCATTAAGTCATCAGAAATTGTTATTTTCTGCTCTCTCACATCCAGTGTATAGAATCATATGCACAGAAAACAGCCATTCAGCCCATCATGCCTATGCCAGCTCAAGAAAGAGCTATCCAGTTAGTTCCTTTGCAATTGATTTTCTTTTCATGTACTTGTACAGCTTAATTACTGCTGAAACTGCTATAACCACCCTTTAAGGCCGTGTGCATTACTGTTTATTATGACTTGTTGCATTAAAAAAATTCTCATCTCTTCCCTGATGATTTTACCAATCTTCTTAACTCAGTGTCCTCTGATTACTGACACTTCGGCTGGTGGAACTAGTTTCTCCTTATTTACATTGTTAAAACCCCTCCTATTGATTTTGAGCTGCTTTGCCAAATCGCCCCTTTCCCCTCTCTGATTTGAGGAGAACGATCCCAACCTCCGTCGCCTCTCCAAACAACTCAAGTCCCCCATCCCCAGCCTCTAACTCCATCCCCGGGGCTTAGGTATGTTTTCTGAAGTGCGATGCTCAGAAATGTAATTAAGAAAGGACAGCAATGCCTCTGCTTTCTCAGGAGGCTAAGGAAATTTGGCATGTCTGCTATGACTCTCATCAATTTTTACAGATGTACCATAGAAAGCATCCTTTCCGGATGTATCACAGCTCAGTCTGGCTCCTGCTCTGCCCAACACTGCAAGAAATTACAAAAGGTTGTGAATGTAGCCCAGTCCATCACATAAACCAACCTCCCACCCATTGACTTTGGCTACAATTTCCACTGCCTCGGCAAAGCAGACAGCGTAATAAAGGACCCACACACCCCCGACATTCTCTCTTCTACCTTCTTCCATTGGGAGAAAGTTACAAAAATCTGAGATCACAGACCACCCAACTCAAGAACAGCTTCTTTGCTGCTGCCATCAGACTTTTGAAAGGACTTACCTTATATTAAACTAATCTTTCTCTACACCATAGCTATGACTACAATAATTCTGTACAATATGACTATATTGTAGTCATACATTGTGTGTAGTCATACAATGACTACAATATGACAAAAAAATCCTGCACCCTCACGGTGGCACAGTGGTTAGCACTGCTGCCTCACAGCGCCAGGGTCCTGGGTTCGGTTCCCGGTTTGGGCCATTGTTTGTGTGGAGTTTTCACGTTCTCCCGTGTCGGCATACGTTTCCTCCGGTTTCCTCCCACAGTGTGAAAGACCTGCTGGTTGGATGCATTGCTAAATTCTCCCTCAGTTTCAATGCCAGAGTGTGGTGGCTAGTAGATTTTCACAGTAACTTCATTGCAGTGTTAATGTAAGCCTATTTGTGGCACAAACAAATAAACTTTCCTTCTCCTCTATGAATGGTATGCTGTATCTGTATAGCGCACAAGAAACAATACTTTTCACTGTGTCTCATGCGTGTGACTAATAAATTAAATCAAATCAAACTGGACAGAGTATACCAGCTTGAGGGCCAATTGATTATTCACCCATTGTTTGTGCGTGCTAATGATTTGATCTTGTGTGTCTTATTGAACTTCTCAAGTTGCTGAATGAATTAAGTGTGGTGGAAGCGGAGTTGCTGCTGAAATCCTCAAGCTTGGCTGGGAGCTACACCACGGGATTGTGCCTCTGCATCGTGGCCGTGCTTCGCCGCTACCATTCCTGCCTCGTGCTCAACCCCGACCAGACGGCACAAGTCTTTGAAGGGTGAGGGATGACGCTTGAACTTTGATCATTCTAAGCTTTAGCTGACTCAAGGTAAAGTTTTTATTTTATCCATTGTGGGACATGGGCATCACTGGCTACCCCTCCCTAGTTGCCCTTGGAGGGCAGTTGAGAGTCAACCACATTGCTGTGGCTCTGGAGTCACATGTAGGCCAGACCAGGTAAGGACGGCAGATTTCCTCCTCTAAAGGACATTAGTAAACCAGATGGGTTTTTCTGACAATCAGCAATGGTCACCAGTAGATTCTTCATTCCAGATATTTTTTATTGGATTCAGATTCCACCATCTGCCATGGCAGGATTTGAACCCAGGCCCCCCAGAAAATTGGTTGACTTTCTGGATTAATAGTCGAGCGATGATATCACTAGGCCATCTCCTCATTGCGTTCCTGATAATAATGTACTGTCGCTGGCTGGCCAGCATACATTGCCCATCCCTAGTTGCCCAAGGGCAGTTCTAGAGTCACATGTAGGCCAAACCAGGTAAGGATGGCAGACTTCCTTCCCTAAAGGACATTGGTGAACGAAATTGGTTTTTCTGACTGTCGACAATAATTTCACAGTCATTAGTAGATTCTTAAGTACCAATATTTTTTATTGAATTCAATTTGTGTGGTGGGATTTGAACCTGGATCCCTAGCTGAGTTTCTGGATTAATAGTCCTGTGACAATACCACTGGGCCATCGCCTCCCCAATATTTGTTTGCACGATCATGGTTTATGCATTATAACTGAGATTGTGCACAATTGATCAGACCATTACTGAGCATCTACGGTATATTTAACACTTGAACACTAGTGCATCAGACACTGGGGCATTTGCAAAGCCTTCCATTAGGATTGCATCTACTCTGCTTCATATAGTCTCCGATGCTGGTAAATGTTACTGTGAATTTATATAGTCTCTGTTCTTACTGTTTGCTACACTATGAGCTTACTGTTTTAACCTTCCAATGTGATGTTGCCTCCTAACCCCCTGCCAACTCATTATCCACATCCTGTTTGAATGGTTTGCTTCTACCCTAGTCACATCAGGATGGTCAGTCAGGTCAATGTGACCACTGACGTCCTATCTGCTTCCACTCGTGGTGCCTGAACTATCTGTGACCTTTGACACTGTCCACCAATCGATCTTACTCTCATGCTCTCCTCCATGACACTCATCTCCCAATGGGTTTTGTGCCCACCTGCACCAAATAAGCCAGCCTGTCATCAATGGCTTGACTGGTGTACCCAAAACTCACTCCCTGGCCCATTCAGTTCTTAACTGATATGTTCTTGACACTCAACCTAACTTCCCTGCTATCACTTTGGGCTCTGGAGTTGTTTGGAGAGCTAAATTTTAGCTTATTTTACAGTTAAAATGATGGCACGGTCTTTTTGGCCCTCGCCAGAAGCTCCGTACCGTAATTCTGAGTCTGGTTCCTCACTCAAACTGCCTCTATGTCATTGTTGGAATCTGCATTCCCTATTCTTCTCATATGACGTTCTCTGGACTGGCCTCCAGAATTCCATCTTACTAAAAGTCTTGACTCATCCAGAACTGCTGCCATGTCTTGTTTACCAATCTCTGCTCATTTGCCCTCACTGATTATCGGCTGACTCACCGTCTCCCAACATATCAAATTTCAAAAATCTTACTCTTCACTGTCTCACTCTCCACTCCTCTTGTCCTACGTTGCAGCTCATGTACTCCACCCTTCTGACTCTCGGATTTCCTGTGTCTTTCTTCATTCTCAGCCACCATCGCTTCAGCCTCCCTGCGCTCTGGAATTTTCTCTCTTAAACCCCTCTGCTCTGAAACATTGGTGTCTTCTTCTAAAATCTCCTCAGAATGTAATCTCATTGACCACCCCCTTCGGTCACATCCTTTAATCCTTCTACCAATTAAGACCATAAGATACAGAAGCAGGATTAGGCCATTTGATCTATCAAGTCTGCTCTGCCATTCAGTCGTCGTTGATAATTTTCTCAACCCCATTCTCCCACCTTTTCCCTATAAACTTTGGTCCTTTTACCAATCAAGAACTTATCTATCTCCACCTTAAATGCACTCAATGACCTGGTGTCCACAGCCTTCTATGGCAATGAATTCCACAGATTCACCTCCCTCTGGCTGAAATTGCCACCCAGTGTTCCGTCTCTTTCCCATTTTCCCTTGTCGGTGATGAACAGTTGGGTGTCTCATTATGTTGAAAGGTGCGATGTGACTTGCTGGCCTATCACACCCCACAATTAATGCTCAGTGTAAAAATGGCCTCTTTGAGAGCCGAGCATGGGGAACTGTAAAGGAATGGTGGCTCTGATTACACAAGTCAGTGTTTGAAACATAACAGTGGGAAGCAGAATGGTGTGCATGAATTGCACCATTTCTGACACCTTTTATAACAATTGTGATGCATTTCAGAGTCACTCACTGTTTCCCCTTGAGCCGATTCATATAGATGACCAGGTTCCATACATAGAACAAAGAACAGTACAGCACAGGAACAAGCCCTTTGGTCCTCCAAGCCTGCGCCGATCATGATGCCCGCTTAAACTAAAACTATGCGTTTACAGAGTCCATATCCTTCCATTTCCATCCTATTTATGTATTTGTCTAGACGCTTCTTAAATGCCACTATTGTACCAGCTCCCACCACCCCCTCGGCCAGCACGTCCCAAATATTCTCCACCCTCTGTGTAAAAAAAAATTGCCTCGCACATCTCCTCAAAACTTTTCCCCGCACACCTTAAACCCATGCCTCCTAGTGCTTGACTTTTCTACCCTAGGAAGGAGCATCTGACTATCGATGGAGGTTACCTGGGCAACAGTCAGCATGTTTTAAAAATGTGTGCCCTGGTGGTTGGGGAGTGACTCCACGTGCTGCAGTACTGGGTGTTTTAGCTGCCGTCACTCTGGCCTCTGCGTAGACTGGTTGAAGCTGGTTTCAGAGGTCGACCTGGAAACATTGAGCCGACACCAGGCAATCCCTGCGATTGGAATGCTGGGAACATCCTGCGTGTCATTCTGCCTCGTCATAATGTTCTCCTAAACCTGAGGGCATGTTGACAAGCATTACACTGCCTGGAGGGGGAGAATTTGGATCTATCCCCCCAGTCATGCATTCCAGGTGGGGCAGTTACAATTTTGCACCTCGTCCCATAATTACTGTCTTCATTGAAGAGCAGTATGGAGTGGGCTATAAATTCAGCAGAGCATCCAATCCCATTGGTGTTATGCACAACAAGCTGGGCTAACATTGAGTCTGGTAAGGCCCAAGAGTGAGGTTGACATTTAGTCAACATTGGGAAGGGGATGGATAAGGGCATGTCTCCTTTGCTATCAGTAAATGGAGGTCAAGTCACTTGGAAATACTGACGCTGTCCCTCAACTCCCCAACTATTGGCTTCCCGGTAAAGTCAGGATACCTGAACAGTCTGTTTCTTTCGTTCTGCTGTCTGACCCTTCCAACCTCCTCTCTGTATTCTCTCTCTTGCAGGCTATGTGGGGTAGTAAAGCATGTTGTCAATCCTTCAGAATGCTCCTCTCCCGAAAGATGCATTCTGGCCTACCTGTATGACCTTTATGTATCTTGCAGTCACTTAAGAAGCAAGTTTGGTGATCTTTTCAGGTGAGTACCTGTGCTCCAGAACCTGAAACAAGTTCCTCTGTGGGGCAACTGGCTGGTCTCTTCTGCTGTTAAGACATTTCCTCAGTTAATATTTATTCAGCACGAAGCACCACTTCAACTCACTGAATAAAAGAAGCAAAACAGAGGTGCTTGGCAGCCTAATTTTATTTTCCAAATAATGATTGTTTTTACTTGAGATAATTTTCTGTTCTGGAATCCTTCCCAATGGAATCTTAATAGAAGTGAGTTTCATTGAAAGCATATGCATTTCGCTCAGTGTGTTGACATATTTAAAGATAGCGGAACTTAAGAAATCACATAAGAACATAAGAAATAGGAGCAGGAGTAGGCCATCTAGCCCTTTGAGTCTGCCCCGCCATTCAATAAGATCATGGCTGCTCTGTCGTGGCTCAGTTCCACATTCCCGCCCTCTCCCCATAACCCTTAATCCCCTCGCTTATCAAAAACCCATCAACCGGCGTCTTAAAAATATTTAGCGAGGCAGCCTCCACCACCTCAATGGGCAGAGAATTCCAGAGATTCACCACCCTTTGAGTGAAGAAGTTCGTCCTCAACTCCGTTCTAAACCGCCCCCCCTTTATCTTGAGGCTGTGCCCCCTAGTCCTACTGTCCTTTCTGAGCGGGAAGAGTCTCTCCACCTCTATCCTATCCATCCCATTCATCATCTTATATGTCTCAATGAGATCTCCCCTCATTCTTCTAAACTCTAACGAGTACAAGCCTAGTTTATTCAGCCTCTCCTCATAGCTCAACCCCCTCAACTCCGGTATCAGCCTAGTAAACCTCCTCTGCACTCCCTTCAAGGCCAAAATATCCTTGCGTAAGTACGGCGACCAAAACTGCACACGGTACTCCAGCTGCGGCCTCACCAATGCCCTATACAGCTGCAGCAAGACCTCCCTACTTTTATATTCAATCCCCCTCGCTATGAAGGCCAGCATCCCATTCGCCTTCCTGACCACCTGCTGCACCTGCAGGCTGGGTTTTTGCGACTCATGCACAAGGACCCCGAGGTCCCTCTGCACCGTCGCCTGCTGCAGTTTTTTGCCACGTAAGTAATAGTCCTTCCTACCATTATTCCTACCAAAGTGGACCACCTCGCACTTGCCAACATTAAATTCCATCTGCCATTTCCTGGCCCATTCGCCCAGCCTATCTAGATCCTTCTGCAGACTCTCCACACCCTCCGCGCAATTTGCCGTTCCACCAATCACGTGTCATGTCTGAGCTGTTTAAAGAGTGAATAGAATCATAGAAACCCTACAGTGCAGAAAGAGGCCATTTGGCCCATTGAGTCTGCGCCAACCACTATCCCACCCAGGCCGTATCCCCATATCCCTACATATTTACCCGCTGGTTCCCCTAACCTATGCATCTCAGGACACTAAGGGACAATTTTATTTAACGTGGCCAATCAACCTAACCCGCACATCTTTGGACTGTGGGAGGAAACCAGAGCACCCGGAGGAAACTCACACTGACACACAGGAGAATGTGCAAACTCCACATAGACAGTGACCCAAGCCGGGAATTGAACCCAGGTTCCTGGAGCTGTGAAGCAGCGGTGCTAACCACTGTGCTACCGTGCCACCCTGTGAAAGGTTTGGGGAGGGGGGAATTGAGCCCCCAGGGTGAGACTTTCACCTACTGTTTGTTATATACCGAGTTTCAGTATTGTTGAGAATGGGAGCCTGTTACCAAAGTAATTTATCTTCTCGGGACAAGTAAGAGAATGTCAAATTTCAAATGCTCACAACAGTTTATACCACAGTAGAAAAGAATGCTGAGTGGTTGACAAGTTGACATTGAATCAACTGAGGTGCTTCTATTGAAATTCAAGAAAAGTTAAAGTTTATTTATTAGTCACAAGAAGGTTTACATTCACATTGCAATGAAGTTACTGTGAAAATCGCCTAGCCGCCACTCTCCAGCATCTGTTCAGGTACACTGAGGTTGAATTTAGCACGGCCAATGCACTTAACCGGCACGTCTTTCAGACTGTGGGAGGAAACATGAACACTCAGAGGAAACCCACGCAGACACGGGGAGAACGTGCAGACTCCGCACAGACAGTGACCCAAGCTGGGAATCGAACCCGCGTTCCAGAAGTGGTAAGGCAGCAGTCCTAACCACCTGTGCCCAGAATTATTGGGTTCCCAAACTTTTGGGTAATTCAGTAAAGGTGCAAGGCTTAAACATATCCCTTGTTTGCAGAGAATGGGTGTGTGTGGATGAATGAGCAAGTGTAAATACACCGTGTTAAAAGCTGGACTTTTTATTGTATGTTGGTTGTTAGTGTAGCTATTGGTGCACTCAGCATTGTTCAGCAAGTGCTGCCCAATCACAGAATTGCATTTAACATCAGATGTTTTGCTTTGGATTTTGCAAGCACAGGCTGGCTGAGTATGGTCTCTACTCTGCTGAATTCAAACAACCAAAGGAACATGCTGTTTGATTCAGTCAGTCAATCACTGGGAGGTACGGCCAATGTTTATGCATTTCTTTTTAGTAATATTCAAATTCTGTCTTAGCAAGTGACTGCTTAATTTCAGAGTTCCTCTATTGATTGTTCATCTTTGAGTCACATCTAACCAAGATGGGTACTTCTTTACAACTTGACTGTAGAGAGAGCTGTGAGACACCCTTTGAGATAGTGAAAGATGCAATATTAATACAAGCCTCGCATTCTTTCTCCCACCTGCTATGTGTTGCAAAGATACATTAAAAAAAACTCTGTCGAACAAACAGCTAATTATAATCCTTTGTGATTAATTTTGAAAGGGGCCCTTGTCTGCAGCACGCCTTTGTAAAACATCAACAATAATTCATCACAGTGAATGTGCTAATTGGAGCCTTGCCACATGGCTTGGATTAGAACTTCCAGATTCTGTACCTTTCTTTTTCTAGTGGACCCAGAAATCCCAGGATTTGTGTCCAAAACGTTTGAAATAACCTGTTGCGACTGCAACACTCTTCTGTTGTGGTGAGATGTATTTTCACAGTGTGTGTATGAATGATCCCCTGTGGACACTAATTTGACGTTTTGGATTGGAAACTTTAGCCAGCACATATATGAACAGAGTGACTTTGAAAAGGGTTCAAACCAGTGCTCTGTGATTCTCTTGTTTCCACAAGTCATATTTCTTATTCTGCGGCCTCCTCATATCTCTAGGTCTGCGCTTTGAAAGCAAGCTTCATCTCGTTTGTTTTTAAGTTTTTTGTTTTAAGTCATTGCCATCGAGATATTTGCACTCCAGATGTTGCCTGAAGGGAACCAGATAATCTTCCTGTGTTATTCCGGAGTTGGTTATTACAAGATTAGGAGAATGACTCAGAGTGACCTGTCTGTTAATGACCCCTCGCTCTCTTCCTCTCACCCAATCCTTCCCTCTCCCCCTTCCCCATCCCCTGTTCCTCCCCCACTTCCTCCCTCTCCCTCAGTCACTTCTTCCTCTCTCACTTCTCCCTCTCTTGTGGTCCCTTTCTCATGTCTCCCTCCTTCACCCTCTTTCTTGCACCCCCTCGCTCACATCCCTTCCTTGCTTTCCCCTCTCTGATGTTTCACCCTCGTACTTTTATAGAATCTCTACAATACTGAAGGAGACCATTTGGCCCATCAAGTCCGCACCAACCACAATCCCACCCAGGTCCTATTCTCATAACCCTGTTTTACCCTGCTAACTCTCGGACGCGAGGGGGCAATTTAGCATGGCCAATCAACCTAACCTGCACATCTCTTCCCCTTCACTTTTCCCCCCTCGCTCTTTCCCCCTCGCTCTTCCATCTCTCTCTTTGCCCCCCACTCTTTGCCCCTCATGCTTTACCCCTTGCTCGCTTCCCCCTCGCTCTTTCCCCCTCACTCTTTTCCCTTCACTCTTTCCCCCTCATGCTTTCCCCTCACTTTTCACCCTCACTTTTCCTCCTCATTCTTTCCCCCTCACTATTTCCCCTGGTTCTTTCCCCCCTCACACTTTTCCCCTCTCTTGTTTCCTCCCCTCATGCTTCTCCCCTCCTTCAATATTTCCCATTTCTCCTCCTGCCTTTTTCTGTTTTGTGGGTTTTTGTTTTTTGCATTTATCTTTCTTCTGAGAAATAAAGTGAGATCAACATCAGGTGGAGGCTGATACGAATCTGTGGTCTGTGTCTGCACTTTACAGTTCACTGAGATATCAACCTTCCACGTTGTGAGGACAGCCTTTCTTACGGTTTTGAGTTATTGAGCTTTGTTGAGTTGGGACTCTTAACACTCTGACTGGTTGTGGGCAGGTTTACAAATCAAAGTATTTTAGCCACTGTGATATAATAAAATATTCTAATCTCTCACTGTGAATCTTCTGAAACACCGTAAGGGAGGAGTTCTTAGCCCATCGGTCATGACCCCGGTAGAGTCGGGGGATGAGATTTTGGAGTCATAGAAACGAGAAACAGGAGTAGGCCATTCGTCCCTTCGAGCCTGCTCCATCATTCATCTTGATCATGACTGATCATCAAATTCAATATCCTGATTCCCCCCCTCCCTCTGCTGCCCCTGCCATATCTCTTGATCCCTTTAGCCCCAAGAACTATACCTAATTTCTTCTTGGAATCAGACAATGTTTTGACATTAGTTACACATTCCACACATTCACCACTCTCTGGGAGAAGAAATTTTTCCTCACCTCAGTTCTAAAAGGTTTAACCTTTATCCTCAAACTATGACCCCTAGTTTTAGACTGCTGCACTACTGGGATCAGTGTTTGGGAATCTACCCTGTCTAACCCTGTTGGAATTTTATAAGTTTCTATGAGATTCCCTCTTACTGTTCCAAACTCCAGTGAATATAATCCTAATCAATTTAGTCTCTCCTCATATAATGGATCTGCCATTCCAGGAATCAGCCAGCCTAGTAAACCTTTGTTGTACTCCCTCTGTAACAAAGTTATCCTTTCTCAGATAAGGACACCAAAACTGCACACAATATCCAGCTGTGGCCTCAACAATGCCCTATACAATTGGAGCAAAACATCCATATCCCTATACTCAGTCCTCGCTATGAAGGCCAACATTCCATTTGCCTCCTTTACTCCTGCTGTACCTGCACACTTACTTACAGTGACTGATGCATAAAGCCATCAAGGTCTCGCTGAATATCCACCTCTGCCAATATGCACCCATTCAACTAATATCCTGTCTTCTGATTGTTGGTACAAAAGAGTGTAACCTCACTTTTTTTTGTTTAAAGTTTATTCGTTAGTGTAACAAGTAGGCTTACGTTAACACTGCAGTGAACTTACTGTGAAAATCCCCTGGTCGCCACACTCCAGCACCTGTTTGGGTACACTAAGGGAGAATTTAACATGGCCTTGGTCCACATTATACTGCACCTGCCATGCAGCCTGTCCAAAGCACACTGAAGCATCTCTTCATCCTTGTCATAGCTCACCCTCCCACCCAATTTTGTATCATCTGCAAATTTTGAGATAATACATTCAGTTCTCTCTTCCAAATTATTAAATATATAATGTGAACAATTGGGGGCCCTAGAACAGATCCCTGCAGAACTGCATTTGTCACTGACTGCCAATCAGGAAAAAAACCATTTATGCCAACTCTTTACTTCCTATCTGCTAACCAGCTTTCTATCCATCTCAAGACATTACCTGCAATCCCACGTGCTTTAACTTTACATAGCAGTCTGTAATGTGAGACCATGTTGAAAGCCTTCTGAAAGTCTAAATAAACTACATCCACTGGTTCTCCTCAGTCAACTCTACCAGTTACCTCCTCAAAAAATTCCAATAGATTCATCAAGAATGATTTCCCTTTTGTAAATCCATGCTGACTTTGTCTGATTATACCACTGCCTTCCAAATGCTGAGTTATGAAATCCTTGATAATAGACTCTAGCAACTTCCCCATTACTGATGTCCTGAGCTCCAAGGCCATAATGGTGAGCACAGAGCTAAGGTTTTGTCGGGGAAGTCCTGAAACAGGCTCTGAAGCTCCAAGATACGCTCACCTAATTAATTTTTTTCCCAGCTCACAGTTCTCTGGGAGGGAAAGGAAGTGAACTTTCAAGTGACAGGGACACATCAACCGGCAGGAATCCCGATTGGAAGACCAGTAAGCGGGGGAGGGAGGAGTTGCAGGAACATTCCTGAACATCAGCATGGTGCTTCTGTAATCTGGAGCTGAACAGGCTGAGGGACAGTTTGATTATTACTGGCAAACTGCACCTCACATCATGGCCACATTTTTACACAGAGCTTAGTTAGGCCCAGTTAAGTTTATTTACTAGTCACAAATAAGGCTTACATTAACACTGCAATGAAATTGCTGTGAAATTCCCCTGTGAAATTCCCATGTGTAAGATAACGCATTCACAAAATGGTTTAAATTTGAAAACACAGGTTTTCATATGTTTAAAACTTGTGTGTGCTTTAATAACTAAATAGCAACGGTTACTATTCTGCTGTTTTGTTTTATCTTGGCACCCCACCCCTCCATCTTGGTCAATGCCCAACCTCTGTGGATGTCATGTGGTCCCATCAGCCATTGGAAGGGAGAGAGAACGTTCATTTCCCCCAATCTTTCTTCCTCACTCCTTTTTTTGCCCCGGCAATTGTGTGCGGCGAAATATCTTTCTTTCGCGTGTGGAGTGACTAATCCTGACAGGGTCCAGCATTTATAGACTACCCCTCATTGCGCTTGAGAAGGTGATGGTGATCTGACTTGGTGAGCCGCTGCGGTCTGTGGGGTAGGCATCCACAGCGCTGTAAGGCGCGGAAGATCAGGATGAAGGGACAAGCAGTGCTGTTTCGAATGAAGGCGGTGTGGGATTTGCACCTCCTTTTATACTCCGCTTGTCCCCCCGAAACTCCCTTCGCTTCAAGGAATGTCCACCAATAAATTGCCTCTCTTCATGCTCACATTTACGGCCAAAAAAAAAGCACTTGCAGAATGTTAATGGGATTAAACATCTGGAAAAGAAAGAGTGTTTATTTAAAGAATGGGATAAAGAAAAAGGAAGCTGAGTCTCGCTTCCTCCCTGTGGGAATTTAAATTGCAGTATTTACTGAGAAGAAAATATTAACTTTGGCACATTATCTCCTGTCACATACATGATGTCTACTGTTACAGTTTATTATTATGTGAAGGAACCCAGCATTTCAGTAATTCCATTGCAATTAATCACTATATGGAATGTGACACAGGACCACTCTTTTTTTGTCAAATTAGCAATACTTTTGACTTGATTTGTCAAGGTTAGCCTTGTACCTGCTGTAATTACAATATTGAATTAAGGAGCATTTCAAAATTCGCAACACCTATTGGAGAGGATTGAACAGCTGAACTAAAAATTTACTTTTCAGGTCAACTTTCATTTAATTTAAAAAGTGAAGATTTAAACAGAGTGGGTACAAACTGATAAGAACATAATAAATAGGAGCAGGAGTAGGCCATCTAGCCCTTCGAGCCTGCCCCGCCATTCAATAAGATCATGGCTGATCTGTCGTGGCTCAGTTCCACATTCCTGCCCTCTCCCCATAACCCTTAATCCCCTCTCTTATCAAAAACCCATCAACCCACGTCTTAAAAATATTTAGCGAGGCAGCCTCCACCACTTCAACGGGCAGAGAATTCCAAAGATTCACCACCCTTGAGTGAAGAAGTTCGTCCTCAACTCCGTTCTAAACCGCCCCCCCTTTATCTTGAGGCTGTGCCCCCTAGTCCTACTATCCTTTCTGAGCGGGAAGAGTCTCTCCACCTCTATCCTATCCATCCCATTCATCATCTTATACGTCTCAATGAGATCTCCCCTCATTCTTCTAAACTCTAACGAGTACAAGCCTAGTTTATTCAGCCTCTCCTCATAGCTCAACCCCCTCAACTCTGGTATCAGCCTAGTGAACCTCCTCTGCACTCCCTCCAAGGCCAAAATATCCTTGATGCTCATTGAGTCACTGCTTACAGTCATACAGATGACTCAGTATCATTCTGATTGTATCTCTCTCTTCACACATCGCATACTTAAAACAAAATGTGCTGATGAAAGTGTTCAAGTCTGCCTCTGGACCAACATGGGCTGAAATGTTTCGAGGTGGCTGTGGTCTCACTCTGTGGCTGAAAGGTTGGCGGTGAACCTGCCTCTGAGACACACGAGTTGACTTTACGGTCAGTAGGCGGTTAAGTGGCTCGTGTTGTGAATCTCCGAGCCAACCCCACCCACCCCCTGCCCACCAATGTCCGGCAGATTTCCAATCCCAGCAGTGCCACTTGGGAGTGCGGTCAGCACTTGGACTGCAGCAGTTCCCAACAAAAAGCAGCATGGATGCCACATTCAAAGATGAGTCAGTGTGACTACACCCAGGCCGGTCAGGCAGAGCCGCAACATCATGGGGGGGTGTTGGAGAGGTGACAATCACCAAATGGTTCAAGCGGGTTGGGGGTTAGGGGACGTGGGGGGAGGCAACCCCTGTTTGGTGGGGCCTCTGTTGAGAACCCCAGTAGGAGAGGCCCAGCCTGCAACCAACCGCCTGTCTTTGTATGGCAGCCTCGGCCTGTGGCTTAGGCACTACCTCTGGTAAATGGCCAACACCGGCATCCCCAGCTCCCATGTCCACTCCTGCCACCACCACATACAAATAAATCATCCCATGAGGGGCTCCCACTAGGGTCTGCCCCTGGCATTGTCAGGTTGGCAAGGGCATGGTGACAATCTGGCAGTGCCAACCTGTGCCAAGGGGCATTGCCAGGCTACTGCCTGGCCATGCTCCTCTTCCCCAGGGGTTTTACTCCACTACCATGACAGGTGAACCTGTTGTAAACGATGCCGATGTGATGTCTTGTCAATGCAGTTCGAATATACGTCAGGGCTCAGTATACAGCATGGAGAGACTGTTCCAAAGAACAAAGAAAATTACAGCACAGGAACAGGCCCTTCAGCCTTCCAAACCTGCACTGACCACGCCTCCTGACTTAACTAAAACCCCCCACCCTTCTGGGGACCATATCCCTCTATTCCTATCCTATTCATGTATTTGTCAAGACGCCCCTTAAAAGTCGCTACTGTGTCCGCTTCCACTACCTCCCCCGGCAATGAGTTCCAGGCACCCACTACTCTCTGTGTAAAAAAATCTGCCTCGTATATCTCTTTTAACCCTTGTCCCTCGCACCTTAAACCTGTGCCTCCTAGTAATTGAATTCTCCACCCTGGGAAAAAGCTTCTGACTATCCACTCTGTCCATGTCTCTCATAATCTTGCAGACTTCTATCAGGCCGCCCCTCAACCTCTATCATTCCAGTGAGAACAAACCAAGCTTCTCCTCATAGCTAATGCCCTTCATACCAGGCAACATCCTGGTAAATCTTTCTAAAGCCTCCACATTCTTCTGGTAGTGTGGTAACCAGAATTGAACACTACATTCCAAGTGTGGCCTAACTAAGGTTCTATAAAGCTGCAACGTGACTTGCCGATTTTTAAACTCAATATTTAAACCCCAGCTGATGAGGCAAGCGTGCTATAAGCCTTCTTGACTACCTTCTCCACCTGCATTGCCACTTTCAGTGGCCTGTCTACCTGTACACCTAGATCCTTTTGCCTATCAATACTCTTAAGGGTTCTGCCATTTACTGTATGTTTCCTATCTGTATTAGACCTTCCAAAATGCATTACCTCATATTATCGGGATTAAACTCCATCTGTCATCTCTCTGTCCAAATCTCCAACTGATCTATATCCTGCTGTATCCTCTGATGGTCCTCATCGCTATCCACAAATCCACCAACCTTTGTGTCGTCCGCGAACTTACTAATCAAACCAGTTACATTTTCCTCGAAACCATTTTTATATACATTACAAACAGCCAAGGTCCCAGCACTGAACCCTGTGGAACGCCACTTGTCACAACCCTCCATTCAGAAGCACGCCCTTCCACTGCTACCCTCTGTCTTCTTTGACCGAGCCAGTTTTGTATCCACCTTGTCGTATATTATATATATATATTAAACAATTATATTTAAACTTATTAAAATGTATTTAACTCAGGTTCACGTCCAATGATAACATCTGGGTTTTCCCACATACTACATCCGCTGGTTATCTTTTGGACGGTGAGCACAGGCTAAAGATCCTGCATTTCTGAACATTGTCAAATTTGGTGGTGGAGTGCAGTGTGGGGGGCGCGGGGGCTGTGGTGGGGGGGGGGGGAGGGGGTGGTGGAGGTGGTGGCGGCGGACACGTGCGGTGATGGTATTGTCAATGCCGAGGTAGAGTGTAAAAGTTGCAGGTAGACATTAATGAACTTGCAGATTGGGCAAATAATTGGCAAATGGCATTTAACACGAATAAATGTGAGGCACAATCTCAGGTCAAAGGGAAGACCCTTTAACACAGAGATGAGGAGGAACTTCTTCAGCCAGAGGGTGGTGAATCTGTGGAACTCTTTGCCGCAGAAGGCTGTGGAGGCCAGGTCACTGGGTGTCTTTGAGACATAGATAGATAGATTTTTGATCAATGAGGGGATCAGGGGTTAAAGACAGCAGAATGGAGATGAGAAAAATATCAGCCATAATTGAATGGCTTGATGGCCGACTGGCCTAATACTGCTCCTATGTCTTATGGTTGTACATTTTGGTAGGAAGAAGGGTACTATTTACTACTTGAAAGACTAGGCAGGGTAGAGGAACAAAGGAATCTTGAAGTAGAAATACATCAGTTTAGAAGTTGCACCAGAGCTTAACAAAGCTGCTTTTTTTTAAAAATAGCAAACACATCACGAGGTTTTATTTCAAGATGGATCGAAATGAAGAGTCGGGAAGTTATACTAAACCTGTACTGAGCCTTGACTAGAACACTTTTAGAATAAGCAGCTCTAACCATTTTATAAAAAGGATATAGAGGCGCAGGAGAAGGTGCAGAAAGATTTACAAGAATGATACCAGAAAAGAGCGTGTATACATATCAGAAAAATGTGGTTAGGCGTAGTCTTTTGGCAAAAGGGATGACCTGATAGAAGTCTTCAAAACTATGAAAGGTTTTGACCTAATGGATAGAGAGAAATTGCTGCCTGTTTGGGGGAAGAGCATAACTAGAGGCCAACAATATAAGATAGCAAGAAATCCAGTGGGGTCTCTGGGGTTGTTGCCTTGCACGTTAGTCTTGAAGCACACCTTTGCAGATTGATCTGTCAGCTGGCCAGTGGAGAAAAGATTCTGATGTGTCCTACCAGCCAGAGAACAGCAGAAAATGATGTCCTTCCCTACCTACATTGTAAATTGGTTTGCCTTCAGCCTATCTTGCAAATCAAACAAACAATGCCTCTCTTGTCAAAATTCTTCCAAAGTATTTGCATGAAATGTTAATACATTGCAGTTGAATAATAATTTAAGTGGGCAGATTAGTAAAAGGTCAACCTCTAATTTCTGAAGAAATATAAAGCTAAGATACAGTCTTTGATATGTGAGAGATGCAGAATATTAATGGCTCCAGCAGTTCAAAATCATACGATGATTCCATCCTGAAATTGTGGGACTTGTTGATCTAGGTAAAAATAGGCATGGTTACTAGTTATAAGAAACATGATTACACAAGCTCGTTGTTCAGAAAAAGCACCTGAAATAAGCTTAATCAGAAACAAATTCAAGTTTCAAAGGGGCAATTTAGCCTGGCCAATCCAGCACATCTTTGAGCTATGGGAGGAAACCGGAGCACCTGGAGGAAAGCTACACAGAAACAAGGAAAATGTCACACACACACCACACAATCACCCAAGGCTGGAATCGAACCCAGGTTCCTGGCGCTGTGAGGCAGCAGTGCTAACCACTGTGCCACCATGCTGCCCTCCAGCAATGTGGTTGAATCTGAAATGGCCGAGCCTCTCAGTTCAAGGGCATTTTGGGATGGGCAATAAATGCTGGCCCAGCATTATTGCCCACATTCCATGAATGAATAAAATAAAGTATGACTGGCTGATATAGAGAACTTCGAAGTTTCCAGCTGCAGGCTTGACTGTTGTCTTGGCTGGTTCAGTGAACCCAACTGGGAATAACCTGAAAGTCTAGGCTTTGCTTTCCATGTACTATACACAACTGGATACCAAAGCATAATTTCCAGTCACTAAAGATGAATGCTGTATAGAAACAGTATCAACATAGAACCGCCACACACTTTGGGGATAATGTTAACTTTAGGCGATGGTTTAAAGAACAAAGAAAATTACGGCACAGGAATATGCCCTTCGGCCCTCCAAGCCTGCATCGACCATGCTGCCTGTCTGAACTAAAACCCACTACCTTTCCGGGGACCGTATATCTCTATTCCCTCCTATTCCTGTATTTGACCTGACGCCCCTTAAAAGTCACTATCATATGTGCTTCCACTACCTCCCCCGCAGCGAGTTCCAGGCACCCAGTAACCCCTGTGTAAAACGCATGTTGCATACATTTCCTTTCAACCTTGCCCCTCAAGGTTTGAAGTGGACAATATTGAATTGAATGTCTATTTCACACCAGATGGAGTTACATTCCATTTAAGTGAATGGAAGAAGGCGGTGAACAGGGTGTAAAATCGGCAGCTAAATCAATGTTTCTACGCCATCACCCAGGATAAAATTTTCACCTTTGAGAATTGTTGGAACTCTGTTTCAAATATGTTAGGATTGGTGCCGTACAGCATCTCAAACAGTCATCAGTTTCATGTAGCATCAACACCATGAAATGTTCCCATTTGGAGCTGCAAGGTTTTCCAAGTATCTTGTTGTTGAAAGTGCTGTTTATTGAGAACCTGATCTCTCTAAGCCAGTCGAGACAAGGGTGAAGCCTGCAGCCAGAAACTTTGAAGTTCTCTGTATCAGCTTTGGCCAGTAACCATTTCTTTTTATTCATTAATGGGATGTGGGCAATGATACTGGGCCAGCATTATTGCCCATCCCTAATTGCCCTTGAACTGAGAAGCCTGTTAGGCCATTTCAGAGTCAACCATATTGCTGAGGGCAGCACGGTGGCACAGTGGTTAGCCCTGCTGCCTCACAGCGCCAGGAACCCGGGTTCAATTCCGGCCTTAGGTGACTGTGTGGTATTTGTATGTTCTCCCTGTTTCTATGTGGCTTTCCTCCAGGTGCTCTGGCTTCCTCTCACAGTCCAAAGATTTATACGTTAGGTGGATTAGCCATGTTAAACACAGAGACAGTGTGAAGTTTAGGCCTGGGCAAGATGGTCTTTTGGAGAGTCAGCGCAGACTCGATAGACCAAATGGCCTCCTTCTGCATTGTAAGGATTTGATGGGATTATATGGATTCGCTTGTAAACCAGACCAGGTAAGGAAAACAGATTTTCTTCCCTAAAGCACTTAATGAACCAGATGGGTTTTCTGACAATCGATATTGGTTTCATGGTCATCAGTAAACTTTAATTCCAGGTTTTCAGTGAATTCAAATTTCACCATCTGGCATGGTGGGATTCGAACCTTACTCTCCAGAATGTTATATTGGGTCCAGACAATGTGTCACTGTGTCCCTCCGAGTGAGATATCTTCTTAGTGAGGACCCTGCTTTGCTATTTGACGCTGAAGACTGAGAGATTTGAATAAGCAATCACACAGATAAAGAGTTGTTTTTTTTTGTTCCATTCAAAGCAATTAGCTCCAGTGAAGCCTCACACATGTCCAATTGGAAAGAGTAATTTAGTTAAGTTTTACTTACACAAATGCTTCAAAATAAGTTTATTCGTTGGTGCTCCCATTCCTCCTCCATGACAAGTAATTGTATTCATTCATAGAATTAAGTTGACCGAATAGCGGTAGAAAGTTGCCTCAACATTTTCTTTATTTTCCTTTTCCCGTTGTGTGATAGCCTGCCAAACGCTTGTCACAATTTTCAGGCAGTACGTGGGAATAGCTTATATCACTGATTGGAATATTGACTTGTCTATATGTGTAACATTAATGTAATGAGATGTATTTTCTTATCCTCAGTAGCGCCTGTTCAAAGGTTAAGCAGACCATCTATAGCAACGTGCAGCCCTCCAACTCCAACTTACTGTGGGATCCAGACTTCATGTTGGACTTCATCGAGAACCCATCGGCTCATAATGTCAACTACTCCATGCTGGGGAAGATCCTAAGCGACAATGCAGCCAATCGTTACAGCTTTGTGTGCAATGCACTCATGAATGTATGCATGGGACATCAGGACACTGACAGGTAGAGATCACCAAGGTGACGGGTGAATCTTATGAAAGGGGAGCGGAATGGCACAGTTAGGGAGTGCGTCCATCCTTTCTGTTCTTACGGAATGCTGGCTGTGAGGATCCTACATAAAGATTCCTGTTGACAACCTAACAGAACAGATAGATAAGCACATTAAGGTACATAAGATAGAAAGGCACATTGAGATACAGGAGATAGAAAGGCACATTGAGATACAGAAGATAGAAAGGCACATTGAGATATAGAAGATTGATAGACACATTGAGATACATAAGATAAATAATCACATTGAGGTACATAAGGTAAAAAAGCTACTGAGTTATGTAAGATAGTTGGAACTGGATCTGGAACTGTGCATCTCCTTTAATGAATCAGGCCATCAATCTCACCTTCTCAAACGAGCCCCTCACCTGAGGTGTAGTGATCTTCAGGTAAAAATCTCCCCCTCAAAGGGGAGAAAATGAGAGAGCAATCTATCGTCATCTGGGCCCTTCACCTTTTGCACACAGCAGATTTGAAAACTCTCAAACCAGTTGCCATTGTGACAGTGTTTAGCAGGCTTTGGTAAGAGCAGTGGATTTAGTTTTGGATTGCTCTGTCAGGGACAAGATGGGCCAGTTTTGCAACTGCCTTCTAAAACTTCTGGGATCGCTTGGTTCATGTTAGTGGAAATTTCACAGGACAAGATTTTTATTTCTCATTCCATGGAGATGGCTTAATGTTGGAATTGTTTATCTGTCGAAAATTTGATGCACAAATGTTCCACAGCAGTTAATCTGGGACTGGGGAAAGGTTTTAGGCAGCGAAGCTTGCTGTAAACAATTGTCTTCTTAACACTTCAGATTAAGTCAGCAGCATGTTTAATGGTGCTTACTCATCTTAATAGAGACACACCAGTGAGAAGGAGGCCATTCAACCCATTATGCCTGGGCTAGCACTAATAGCCCTGGATTATTTTTCCTTTTCAAGTACATCTCTAATTTTCTTCTGAATGTTATTCATAAATCTGCTTCCACTACCCTCTCAGTAGTGTAGAAATGTATGTTCTCATGTCATCACTGCTTCTTTTGCCAATGACTTAAAGTTTACGTGTCCTCTGATTCTCTTGCAAGTAGAAACTTTTCTTCTAATTTTCTTATCAAATAATTTTTAAGTTTGAATATTTCTGCCAAATTTCACCATAACCTTCACTGCTCCTAGAAAGACAATCTCAGTTTCTCTAGTTTCCCCACATGGCTGAAGTATGATGTCCCTCAAGCTGGTTAGATCCAGTAGAATGTGTCCAGCCACAAGGCTCAAGGACTATTTTCCAGTGCGAAGGGAGAATATAAGCGGGTTGGGGTGAGATGCTCTGTACCCAAAAAGCCCTCATTCCCACTGTCACCAGCTGGTGAGTCCAGAATTAGGAGAGAATGCTTTAAAACCAGGGGTCACCCTTTTAGGACAGAAAGAAGGAGATGATTTTGTCTCTCTCAGGGGGTTGTGTGACTTTAGAACTTGCTGCCTCGTAGGCAGGGAGGCAGGATCAATGAATATTTTTAAGGTGGAGGTAGATAGACTCTTGTTGGGCAAGAGAATCAAATGCTATTGGGGTAGATGGGTAATGTGGAACACAACATGAGCAGATCAGCCATGATTTTATTGAACGGAGGCAGTTCAGGCTCAAGGGGCCAACTGGCCCATTCTGCTCCTAATTCATGGAGTCATATATTCATTCATTCAGTCTGTCATGTCCACACTGGCAAACAAAGACCTGACTATGCTAATCCCATTTTCCAGCACTTGGTTTAGAGCCCTGAGGGTATGGCAGCACAGGTGAATATCTAAATACTTCTTCAATGTTACAAGAGTTCCTGACTGAACCACCCTATCAGCCAAGAGTTCCATGCTCTGACCAGACTATCTCCCCTCCTAGTCTTCTACCTCTTACCTTTAATCTCTGCCCCTTGGTTATTGACCATTCCACTGATGGAAAAGGTGCCTTCCTATCTACCCCATCGACGTCCCTCATAATTCTACACACCTCTATCAGGTCCCCTCTCAACCCTTGGCTGCTCCATGGAAAACAGACCCAGCCCACCCAATATTTCCTCATATCTCAGGCTCTCCAGCCTAGACAGCATCCTGGTAAATCTCGCCCGCACTCTCTCCAGCGCAACTCCATCCTTCTGAGAATGTGGTGACCAGAACTGCACACAGCACTCCAGTTGTGGTCTAACCAGCATTTTATTCAGTTCCAGTGTGACCTCCCTGTTCCTTTATTCTGTGCCTCAGTTAATAAAGGCAAGCGTCCCTGATGCCTTCCGAACCACCTTATCTCCCTGCCCTGCTGGCCTGTGGATATGTATTCCAAGGGCTGTCTCATCTTTCCCGGGTGCTACCATTCATCGTGTAATCCTTTGCTGTAGTTAGCCCTCTCCTCCATTTTGTATGTTCGTATATTTATGACACAGCCATAAATATTCCTGAGGTACAGACATTGATCACTTCCGTAACATTTAAAATTTAAAAGGCGTTATTTGAATAGCTGAAAAGGGAAAATGATTTTCTGACTGTCTCATTCAGGATTTCTGCACCGAGTAACTCTAACATCTTTTCTCTGGCTCTTTGTTGTTTTCTGTTTTGCAGAATCAATGATATAGCTAATCTCTGTGCTGAGCTGACAGCATGCTGCACTGTGCTAAGTTCTGAATGGCTTGGTGTTCTTAAAGCTCTTTGCTGCTCCTCAAACCATGTCTGGGGATTCAATGATCTGCTCTGCAGTGTAGATGTAAGTTCACGTTGTCTTAATCTCCCTGTTCTCTGGTGAGCTCCCAGCAGAAAGGGGTCCAGTTAATTGAGGCAGCTCAGTTCACACAGGGTACATAAGATCAGTGAACCTGTGCATCTCCTCTGCTCCTTTTGCAGGCCATTAACTTCAGAGATTCCTTCACAGACAAGAGTGACGTTTAATTATCTGGAATTAATTTACACTTTAGCAGGAGTGCTGCTTGATTTATAAACTCTCAACAATTCATAAAGGCTATATTTACTTCCATTTGATGATGTTAAGGAGAAGCAATACAATTTACATTCACTGACCTTTTTCACTGAACATTAATGGACCTTAGCAAATGACCCTGTGGCACTTGCTCCCGCAGGAAGATTGCTGAGGTTGAGTCATCCCAATTATTCAGTTCTGCATTTTCAAGTTCTGGGCGGCACAGTGGTTAGCAGTGCTGCCTCATAGCGCCAAGTTCGATTCCCGGCTTGAGTCACTGTCTGTGTGGGGTCTGCATGTTGTTCCTATGTCTGAGGGCTTTCTCTCACAGCCCGAAAGACGCGCTTGTTAGAGAATCATTGAATCTAGTGTGCAGGAGGAGGCCATTTGGCTTGCCGAGCCGGCACCGACAACAATCCTACCCAGGTCGTGTCCCACCCCGGTAACCCCACGTATTTACCCTCCTAATCCCCCTGACATTAAGGATCAATTTGTCACGGCCAATCAACCTAACCTGCTCATATTTGGATTGTGGGAGGAAACCAGAGCAACCAGGGGAAACCCATGCAGACACGGGGAGAATGTGCAAACTCTATATACAAATAGTCATGTTTCTGGCGCTGTGAGGCAGCAGTGCTAATCACTGTGTCACCATGCCCCCCCCCCCGATGTGCATTGGCTATGCTAAATTCTCCTTCAGTGGACCTGAACAGGTGCCAGAGTGTGGAGACTAGGGGATTTTCATAGTAACTTAATTGTGGTGTGATGACACTAATAGACTAAATTAATTTTGATCAGCGCCTCACCCACCTCCTTAAACATTCACTCTGTCCACCACCTGTGCACCATCGGTAGCAGTATGTGTCATCTTGACAAGTAGCTTCCAAACCAGCAACCTCCAGCACCTAGAAGGACAAGGGCAGAAGGCGTGTGTGAACGACCCTACCTACCTCTCCTCCCAAACAATACTATGGTGGACCTGCAGCAGTTCAAGGACATGGTGCGCCATCCTCATTCTCGAGTGCAGTTAAAGATGGCCAACAAATGCTGACCTTACGAGCATCAGTCACATCACGTAAAAGAATAAAACATCTGAATTTACTCGTAAGTTTCTTTTACAATGTAAACTGTGAATTTGTACCTTCAGAAAGTGTATTAATATTCTGAAGTGGACATTAGAAGAAGTCATGAACAAGGCGTGGTGTCTGACATTGTTCGTGCACCCCTTAGAGTTGATGCTGAGGAAACGCTAAGCAGAGAAGTCAGGGAGTAGGAAACAAACCAGAATGGAGGTTTAGACACTGAGCTATTCCAACACTTGTCTCACAATCAACTGGTGAAGGAGCAGCACTCCAAAAACTTGTGATTCCAAATAAATCTGCTGGACTTTAACTTGATGTTGTGAGACTTCTTACTGTGCCCACCCCCGTCCAACACCGGCATCTGCACATCAACACATTGTGGTAGACATCAGTGTGAATGTAGGCAGATGACTCAGAGCATCTCAGGAGCCCTAACAAATGAGCCCCATACATTTGGAATCCCGTTTGCCTATGTAACTTAAAGGAGCTTTGCAGTTATTCTCTCCCTCTTTTCCCTCCTCTCCTCATAGAGGAATGTTGTTGAAATCTTTCCCCAATCATTAACCATGCACATGTTCATTTTTGCAAGTCACTGGTTGCTGTTTTCTTTTTATCTCCTGGTAGGTGAGTGATCTTTCTTTCCACGACTCTTTGGCTACGTTTATCGCCATTCTAATTGCACGTCAGTGTTTCTCACTGGAGGATGTGGTTCAGCACGTGGCACTTCCCTCACTTCTAGCAGCAGGTAAGGAGGTCTGATTGGAATGCCTCACCCCACTCTTGAGTTTCATGATGTTTTACGCTCCACAAAACGAGGCAAGTGGGAAAATATTCCGTTGTAAGTTTCACAGAGGTGAGGGATGCAGCTTCCTCTCTTCAGCGCTAACAGCAGGGTAAAATATCTGCTGAAGCCAGAATGTGTGGAGTTACCTAAGGACAATGGCCTCACCATGTCCCTTCCACTCTCCCCTCCTCCCCAAACCTGCCCTTGCTTCGCTACTGGATAAAATATGTTACAACTGTACAAAACTCTGGTGCGGCTGCACTTGGAGTATTGCGTACAGTTCTGGTCGCTGCATTATAAGAAAGATGTGAAGGCGTTGGAAAGGGTGCAGAAGAGGTTTACCAGGATATTGCCTGGTATGGTGGGAAGATCTTATGAGGAAAGAACATAATAAGAACATAAGAAATAGGAGCGGGAGTAGGCCATCTAGCCCTTCGAGCTTGCCCCGCCATTCAATAAGATCATGGCTGATCTGTCGTGGCTCAGTTCCACATTCCCGCCCTCTCCCCATAACCCTTAATCCCCTCTCTTATCAGAAACCCATCAACCCTCGTCTTAAAAATATTTAGCGAGGCAGCCTCCACCACTTCAACGGGCAGAGAATTCCAGAGATTCACCACCCTTTGAGTGAAGAAGTTCCTCCTCAACTCCGTTCTAAACCGCGCCCCCTTTATCTTGAGGCTGTGCCCCCTAGTCCTACTATCCTTTCTGAGCAGGAAGAGCCTCTCCACCTCTATCCAATCCATCCCATTCATCATCTTATACGTCTCAATGAGATCTCCCCTCATTCTTCTAAACTCTAACGAGTACAAGCCTAATTTATTCAGCCCCTCCTCATAGCTCAACCCCCTCAACTCCGGCATCAGCCAAGTAAACCTCCTCTGCACTCCCTCCAAGGCCAAAATATCCTTGCGTAAGTACGGCGCCCAAAACTGCACACAGTACTCCAGCTGCGGCCTCACCAATGTCCTATACAGCCGCAGCAAGACCTCCCTACTTTTATATTCAATCCCCCTCGCTATGAAGGCCAGCATCCCATTTGCCTTCCTGACCACCTGCTGCACCTGCAAGCTGGGTTTTTGCGACTCATGCACAAGGACCCCGAGGCCCCTCTGCATCGTCGCCTGCTGCAGTTTTTCGCCACTTAAGTAATAGTCCTTCCTACCATTATTCCTACCAAAGTGGACTACCTCGCACTTGCCAACATTAAATTCCATTTGCCATTTCCTGGCCCATTCGCCCAGCCTATCTAGATCCTTCTGCAGACTCTCCACACCCTCCGCACAATTTGCCGTTCCACCAATCTTGGTGTCATCAGCAAATTTAGACACCCTACACTCGGTTCCCTCCTCCAGATCATCTATATAAATGGTAAATAGCTGAGGCCCCAGCACCGACCCCTGGGGCACTCCACTAGTCACCATCCGCCAATCCGAATAGCACCCATTGACCCCTATTTGACAACCAATCCTCTATCCACGCTAACACCCTACCCCCAACTCCATGTCCCTTGACCTTCTGCAATAACCTCTTGTGAGGTACCTTGTCAAACGCCTTCTGAAAATCAAGAAAGACCACATCCATCGGCTCTCCTCTATCCACCGCCCTAGACACATCCTCATAGAACTCCAGTAAATTTGTCAGACACGATTTCCCTTTAAAAGGCTGAGGGACTTGAGGTTATTTTCATTGGAGAGAAGAAGGTTACGAGGTGACCTGATTGAGGCACACAAGATGATCAAAGGATTGGATAGGGTGGACAGTGAGAGCCTTTTACCTCAGATGGTGATGGCTAACACGAGGGGACATAGCTTTAAATTAAGGGGTGGTAATTATAGGATGGATGTCAGAGTTAGGTTCTTTACTCAGAGGGTAGTAAGGGCGTGGAATGCCCTGCCTGCAGCAGTTGTGGACTCGCCAACTTTAAGGGCGTTCAAATGGTCAGTGGATAGGCACATGGATAACATTGGAATAGTTTAGATTAGAGGGTCATTAGATTGGTTCCACTGGTTGGTGCAACATTGAGGGTCAAAGGGCCTGTACTGCGCTGTAATGTTCTATGTTCTAAAAGCAAATTCCTGCAGATGCTGGAATCTGAAACCAAAAGAAAAAATGCTGGGAAATCTCAGCAGGTCTGGCAGCATCTGTAAGGAGGGAAAAGAGCTGACGTTTCGAGTCCAGACGACCCTATGTCAAAGCTCCTTTGTCAAAACTTTGACAAGGGGTCACCTGGACTCGAAACTTCAGCTCGTTTCTCTCCTCACAGATGTTTCCAGACCTGCTGAGATTTCCCAGTATTTTCTCTCTTTGGGTCTCCCTTGCATATCTACATTCATCTCCACGATCACATCTAACTCAACCTCATCGCAACCACCTCTTTATGGCTTTGGTGATGCCAGTCTATTTGGCCCCATTTTAGAAGGTCTTTCCTTCAACAAGACACTGCACACAGTCTCCACCAAAGAAAAAAGTTTCCCCGGTCCCTTTATTTGGCAAATCAGCAATCTCTGCGTCCTGTTCGGTGCTGAGCGGCATCCCTGACCCCACATCATCATCATCACTGACAATTTCCACAGACATAACGTCATCTGCCACCACTTCCACCTCCATCTCACTGCGATCTATACCTTTATTAACTCCAGACTTGACTGGAGTGAGAACTGATCTTTTATGTTTGTGACGTTTAAATGAACACCTCCCTCTCGTGCTTGACCCACCCCTCACTCTAAACCGATTTCATCCCCGATGAAAGGTCACGGATCCGAAATTCGGACTGGAATTTTATCAGCTCGCCCTCTCGAGGCTTGTAAGATCGCGCCCAAGGCCAACTGGGAATGCCATTCTCGGGGCGGGCATGCCGGTCGAATCAATCGCTCTCTCCACCTGCCTAACCTCCAAAATATCTCCAGAATCTTCCTCTTTTATTTCAGATTTCCTGCATCCTCAGTATTCTGCTTCTCCATTATTCCAGTGCTTTCCTGGCTGCCCTCCCACATACCCACACCCCACTGAGGACAGTGATGACATGGTGGTAATGTCACTGTACTAGTAATCCTGAGGCTCAGAGGTCACAGGTTCAAATCCCACCACGGCAGCTGTTGAAATTTAAGAAAGCTGGAATATAAAGCTAGTCTCTGTAATGGTGACCATGAAGCTACCATCGGTTGTTGTAAAAGCCCATCTGGTTCACTAATGCCCTTTAAGGAATGATATTGCTGTCCTTACACAGTCTGTGATTCCAGACCCACAGCAGTCGCTTAATCCACTCAGTTCAAGGGTAACTAAGGACAGAAAACAAATGTTGGCCCTGCCAGCGATGCCCAGGTCCCACAAAAGAATAAAAAACCCTTAGCCTCAGCTCATGTATGCTGCTACCCATAACCACCACTACCAAGTCTGCCAAGTCACTCATCATAGAATCAATCATAGAATCATCAAACCCTACAGTGCAGAAAGAGGCCCTTTGGCCCATCAAGTCTGCACTGACCACAATCCCACCCAGGCCCTACCCCCAGATATTTTACCCGCTGATCCCTCTAACCTACGCATCTCAGGCCACTAAGGGGCAATTTTTTTTAGCGTGGCCAATCAACCTAACCCGCACACCTTTGGACTGTGGGAGGAAACCCACGCAGACACAAGAAGAATGTGCAAACTCCACACAGACAGTGACCTGAGCCGGGAATCGAACCAAGGTCCCTGGAGCTGTGAAGCGGCAGTGTTTACCACTGTGCCACCCAAACATCACCCGTCATCTACATTGGTTCCCAATCCCCCAGTGCCTGAAATTTGAAACTCTGGTCCTTATGTTTAAATCCATCCATTGTTAGATGCCTAGAAATCTCTCACCACATTCGTCAGTACACTACGCCTTACCCACCTCAAACTTCCCATTCCTCTGATTTGAGCCCTTATGGATGACCCGTCTTCACCCGTGCCTCAAGCCCAGCTCTTTTGCTTCATTTTGGTGGTTATGCTTCACCTGACTTAAACCCCTTACTTTTCAATTTCATCTTCACCTCCACCTCCTGCTTTCAGACTTTTCCTCATACTCAGCTTTGAGCAAATTTTTGACTTGACATCTGTTTTTTTTGTAGTTGTTGCTCAGTCTTAGTGACTTTGTTTGGAACGGCAAACGGATCAAATGGTCACGACGCACGCTTGTAACGTTGTCTGCGTGGCAACAAGAGAAATTCCCATCTGCATGTGTCTGAAGCCAAAACTGAGGAATGCCTCCCCTCCCCCGCACAGCATCTGTGTCACATTTCCACTGACCACACCAAACGCTGCGGGCAGGGCTGCTAATTTAGTGACTGTTGCAAATCAGTGGGCAGCTTGTGTTCTGATTCCCAGGGGAGCAGTGTCAAATCCATCCAAACCCACTCCATGTGGGATTCCACTGTCAATGGAGACTGGAGACTTCTGCCCCATTAGTTTAGGCTTGATTCGAATCCATGTCTCAAAGGAAACGAGTCTTCCAACCAAACCGTGTCCGAACATTTGGGCTAGATGCCTAAACAGGCAAGAGGTTCCTCAGGACCTTATAGAAATAGAAGAATGCCTTACACAAAAATACTGATATGAAATGAATCCCAAACATATCCCTGTATACAAGTCAGGAACCTCTTGAATTATGCACAGTTCAAGCCATGGACTTAGCATTGCTGCCTCACAGCACCAGGGTTCTGGGCTCGATCCTCGGCTTGGCTGACTGTCTGTGTGAAGTTTGCATGTTCTCCCCATATCTGCGTGCGTTTCCTCCTAATGTGCCAGTTTCCTCCTGCAATCTGAAAGACGCTGGATAGGTGCATTGGCAGTGCTAAATTCTGCCCAAACAGACCCAAACAGACATGGGTGTGTGGCGACTAGGGGATTTTCACAGTAACTTCATTGCAATGTTAATGTGATCCTACTTGTGACTAATAAATTCACTTTTTTTTATCCACCTATTACCTCCCTACCTCGTTTGCATTAAATAAGTAACAGGGAAGGCAATGGTGTAGTGGTGTTATCGCTAGATTCTTAATCTAGAAACTCAGCTCATGATTTGGGGACCTGGGTTCGAGTCATGCCTCAGATTTCAGTTGGTGGGATCCGAATTCAATAAAAAAATCTGGAATTAAGAATCCATTGATGACATTGAAACCATTGCCAATTATCAGAAAAACCCATCTGGTTCACTGGTGTCCTTTAGGGAAGGAAATCTGCCGTCCTTATCTGGTCTGGCCTACATGTGACTCCAGGGCCACAGCAATGTGGCTGACTCTGAACTGTCCACCAAGGGCAACCAGGGATGGGCAGTAAGTGCTGGGCAGCCAGTGACGCCCACACCCCACGAATGAATAAAATTGCCTTGAACAGCCCTATACCATTTCCGTCCCCATAAAACATAGATTATTGTCATACAGATCAGGAGACTCTAGGTTCATCCTTTCACATGTACCACATCAACTGATTTTTAACTACAGCAGGCAGAAGACCCGGGGTACGTTTTAAAAAGAATTTGGGTCTCTCCCTCCTCCACCAATTCGGGCAGTGAATTTCAGACACCCACCATCCTTTGCATAAAAAAATTCTTCCTCGTATCCCCTCTACAACCTCCGCCACGTATCTTGAATCTATGTCCCTAGTTTGAGAATTCTCCACCAAGGGAAACACAGTTTAATGTGGAGAAGTGTGAGGTAATTCATTTCGGTAGGAATAACAGATGTGTTGAGTATAGGGCTAACGGGAGGACTTTGAATAGTGTGGAGGAGCAGAGGGATCTAGGTGTATGTGTACATAGATCCCTGAAAGTTGGGAATCAAGTAGATAAGGTTGTTAAGAAGGCATACGGTGTCTTGGCGTTTATTGGTAGGGGGATTGAATTTAGGAGTCGCAGCGTCATGATGCAACTGTACACAACTCTGGTGCGGCTGCACTTGGAGTATTGTGTGCAGTTCTGGTCCCCACATTACAGGAAGGATGTAGAGGCTTTGGAGAGGGTGCAGAGGAGGTTTACCAGGATGTTGCCTGGTGTGGAGGGGAGATCCTATGAGGAGAGACTGAGAGATTTGGGGTTGTTTTCACTGGAAAGAAGGCGGCTAAGAGGGGACCTTATTGAAACATATAAGATGATTAGAGGTTTAGACAGGGTGGATAGTGATAGCCTTTTTCCTAGGATGGAGAAAGCTAGCATGAGGGGGCATGGCTTTAAATTAAGGGGGGGTAGTTATAGGACTGATGTCAGGGGTAGGTTCTTTACCCAGAGGGTGGTGAGGGACTGGAATGCCCTGCCAGCTGCAGTTGTAAATGCGCCTAGTTTGGGGGCGTTTAAGAGATCTGTGGATAGGTTTATGGACGAAATGGGATTGGTTTAGATTAGTGGGTTAGTGTTGTTTTTTTCTTAAAAGCTGGTCGGCGCAACATCGTGGGCCGAAGGGCCTGTTCTGCGCTGTAATGTTCTATGTTCTATGTTCTATTCCCCTCATAATTTTGTATACCTCTATCAAGTCACCCCTCAGCCTTTTTGTAGAAATATTGAGAAATAGAAAATTAAATCCAACATCAAGAAAAAGAGGCCTCCAATGCGAGTGAAGAACAAATATTAAGGAGCAGTATTTCATGAGTACTGGAATGATGCTCTGGATTAAGATAGTGAAGATGAAATGTCTGGAATGGTTCAAAAGATATTTGAATATTGCTGAAAAAATGAGACATTCTGTCAAAACATTTCATTTTACACCCATCAGGACAGATTCACAACAATGCCAAATCTAAAGGGAACAGCAATTTATACTTTTAGTTGCCAGGGGGAACTAAAAGTTTTTTTAAAAATATTCATTCATGGGATGTGGGCATTGCTGGCTGGGCCAGCATTTGTTGCCCATCCCTAACTGCCTTTGAACTGAGTGGCTTGCTGGACCATTTTGGTGCAGTGGCACAGTGGTTAGCACTGCTGCCTCACAGTGCCAGGGACTCAGGTTCAATTCTGGCCTTGGGTAACTGTATGAAATTTGCACATTCTCCCGTGTTTGTCTGGGTTTTCTCCGGGTGCTCTGGTTTCCTCTCACCATCCAAAGGTTATCAGGTCAGGTGGATTGGTTATGCTAAATTGTCCCTTAGTCTCCAAAGATGTGCAGGTTATGAGGATTAGCAGAGTAAACACATGGGGTTGTGGGGATCCAGACAGGGGAGGGCCTTGGTAAGATGCTCTAACAGAGAGTTAGTGCAGGCTCAATGGACCACGTGGTCTACTTCTGCACTGCAGGGAGTCTATGATTCTATAATTTCAGAGGGCTGTAAAGAGTGTACTACATTGCTTTGGGCCAGGAGTCACAAGTAAGCCAGACGAGGCAAGGATGGCAGATTTCCTTCCCTACAGGACATTGCATACTGTAGTTAGATGGAGTGGCTGGAGATTTATTGGTGCCAATAATATGGGTAGTAGCGCAAGCTGAGCTGATAATTTAGTTGCACTAATTAGTGTTTGTGTACGTAAGTAGTAAACAGTGGCACCAAATGAATGGCAGTGTTGGGAGAGGATAGAAAGGATGGAAAGTACTGGTCATCAACGATGGGCAATCCATGATGGACTTCCTGGTAGTCAACAGGAACTTGCCGAAGGGAAGCTGTAGGTTCTATAGGAATGTTAGAAGCTTGGTGATGAGACTGATTGTGGAAATCGCAGACTGGGATATGTTTTGACAGCTTCTTAGAACTCTTGTCACACCTTAGTCCAGACTTGCCCTTGAGCATCTGTTGCAGTTCTGAAATAAGGACTTGGATTTATCTAATTGCCTTATAGGGCAGCCCGGTGGCACAGTGGTAAGCACTGTTGCCTCACTGTCTGTGCGGAGTCTGCACTTTCTTCCTGCTTCTGCGTGATTCCCCCCCACCTCCCCACCCCACCCCCAACAGTCTGAAAGATGTGCTGGTTAGGTGCATTGGCTATGCTAAATTCTCCCTCGGTGTACCCGATCCAGCGCTGGAGTGTGCTGAATCGGGGATTTTCACAGTAACCTCTTGCAGCGTTGATGCCAATCAACTGGAAACATTAATAAATAAACTTTAAAAAAAAGTTTCCGTCTTAAGCGACGTTGCGTTTCCATGAATTAATGTGCAATGAATCATTCTGAAATGCCTTGTTATTTGGAAAAACAAAACCTGGTTTGTATACAAGAAGATCTCACTAGCAGCAGTAAAGTGATTGGAGTTTATTTATTAGTGTTGGGAGAATTCCCAGCTCTTCAATGGGATTTTTGACATCCACTTAAGCATTGGAGGTGTCATACCAAGATTTTGTTTCATGACTTATTCAAATGATACACAAGAAATAGAAGTGGACCATAAGGCCCGTTGAACCTGCATTCATCATGATCGTGGCTGATGTTGGGCTTCTGTTCCAGTTCTGTGTTCATTCCCCGTATCACTTAATTCCCTGAATATATCCAATAAATCTCCAGCCACCCCATCTAACTACAATTTCCAGTGTCCTATAGGGAAAGAAATCTGCCATCTTTGCCTAGTCTGGAGTACTTGTGACTCCTGAAAGAAATCTGCCATCTTTGCCTAGTCTGGAGTACTTGTGACTCCTGACCCACAACAATCAGAAATCTGTCTACCCAGCTCTATCAAAGCAGTGGTCTGTCACTGTTGCCTCGCAGGGAGGAACGTGCGCCGTTGTAGCTCAGGAATGCTGTACTTATATCCCAGACGCCTCTGAAAATATCACCAAGCTGGCCGACCATATGAAGAAACAGGCTGCTCAAATTCAAAAGATTGGTCGTGAATTTCATGATTATGACCCACCAGATTGGTTGGGATGGTTGGGTCACGGATTATTTGATTGGATCTTTAAAGCCTTCATGCTATTGCTGCTGGGGATAGGATTGCTTGGTTGCATGTGTGAGTGCATTTTTAATCGGGTCATGGATACACCTATTTGACTAGTTGTCATGATATGACAAAAGGAAGGAATGTGAAGTTGTACGAATGAAGTAGTGGCATGATGGGAAAACTGGTCAAGTATTTGGTACAAAATAAGGAAAGCTAATTAAGCTATTCTAAAATGCCAGACCCCTGTAAGACTGATTCCGCATAACGTAAGACATGAATAAGACCAGAGAAGGTCAAGTTATGCCTGCCCTCTGTAAGACCTGATAAGACTGACTCCACATAACTTAGGGCTGGATGAGTGAGGCGAGATAAGGTCAGAAATGACAAAGTCATCGGCCTTCTTCTGTTCTATCAAAAGGACAAGATAAAGGTATGAATGATGAGACAAAGAGTTTTAGGAGATCAGCAGGTTGTATCATTTTTTATGACATTACTTATGATGCCACGATTTGATCAACTTCCTGAACAAGCTCGGGTTATGCAAACTGATAATGAATATGTATAAATAAATTGATTCTTTATGCAAGGGCGGACTTGAGGAAGAATCAGCAAATCGTAACGACGGCTCTCTGAACTCAAGTTTTTGCCAATACTGCATCAGTATTTTGTAAATAAAGACTAGTTATTTTGTTGGAATGAACTTTGTTGAGTCTTTCTACCACAGTCAAGAAGCAGGAAAATTTCCACTTCGACAACTGGAGTGTGAAATGCATAACCTATAACTTTCAGACTCAGAGAAGAGCTAGCAACAGAACCAAAGAGTCATGATACTTTATTATACTTTATTACGGTGGCACGGTGACACAGTGGTGAGCACTGCTACCTCACAGTGCCAGGGACATTCCTGGCTTGGGTCACTGTCTATATGGAGTTTGCATTTTCTCCCCATGTTTGCCTGGGTTTCCTCCGGGTGCACCGATTTTCAAAGATGTCCACAGTCCAAAGATGTGCGGGTTAGGTTGATTGGCCATGCTAAATTGCCCCTTAGTGTCAGGGGGATTAGCAGGACAAATATATGGGGTTACAGGGATAGGGCCTGGGTGGGATTGTGGTTGGTACAGTCTTGATGGACAGAATGGCCTGCACTGTAGGGATTCTATGATTCACCCTTGGCTAATGGAGACATTTTGGTGAACATTTTAGAGATAGTGATGCTGATGAATACTGATGTCCTTTCATGTACTGCCACCGCAAGCTACATTGAAGAGGGAGTTTTGAAGCCTGCTTATTTTGTGTATGAAGGAATATTTTCCAACTTTGGAGGTTCATGGGAGAAAGGCAGAGGAAAACTACAGCCTTTAGTGTTGAAAGCTGATTATTTTTCCTGTGAGATATTTATAATCTCTTTGAGTCTATGCTTCCTGCAGCCTGCGGTGATCCAGATGCAGAGCCAGGGGCCAGGATGACATGCCGACTTCTGCTGCATTTATTCAGAACACCACAAGTCAGCCCTTTCCCCCAGACTAATGGTAAGTTTCTGCTGATGGCCCTGTTCCTCTTTTTTAAGTTTTGGTATGAGGAACAAGCTGTCTTTATCCAGATTACTAAGAGGGTTGACCCACTGATCAGCCTCACAATCTGATAGTCTAACATCAGCAATTCTGTGTCCATGAATGAACACTTTAGGGGAAGTTTGCACATAAGCTTTTTCATTCATTGTTCGGTATTGACAATGATACTTTTTAAATACTGTACAGAACTGGACTTCAAGGTAAACTGAGTTATTGAGGTTGTGGGACAACGCAGAAGAATATAATGTGGGGTAATACACATGTGGGGTAAGATACAAATACAACTGTAATGGAGGATAGCGAATGTTGTCCCATTGTTTAAGAAGGGGAACAGAGACTTCCCCGGGAATTATAGACCGGTGAGTCTTACTTCTGTTGTGGGCAAGGTTTTAGAAAAAATTATTAGGGATAGGATTTATAGTTATTTGGAGAGTAATGAATTGATTGGAGGTAGTCAGCATGGTTTTGTAGCGGGGAGGTTGTGCCTTACTAACCTTATTGAGTTTTTTGAGAAAGTGACCAAAGAGGTGGATGGGGGTAAGGCAGTTGATGTGGTATATATGGATTTTAGTAAGGCGTTTGATAAGGTTCACCATGGTAGGCTTCTGCAGAAAATGCAGATGTATGGGATTGAGGGTAGTCTAGGAAATTGGATCAAGAATTGGCTAGCAGATAGGAGACAGAGGGTGGTGGTTGATGGTAAATATTCGTCATGGAGTTCGGTTACGAGTGGTGTGCCTCAGGGATCTGTTTTGGGGCCACTGCTGTTTGTAATTTTTATTAATGATCTGGATGAGGGTATAGTTGGGTGGATTAGTAAATTTGCTGATGACACCAAAGTCAGAGGTGTGGTAGATTGTGAGGAAGGGTGTCATAGTTTGCAGGGAGACTTAGACAGGTTGCAGAGCTCGGCCGAGAGGTGGCGGATGGAGTTTAATGCGGAGAAGTGTGAGGTAATTCACTTTGGTAGGAATAACAGATGTGTTGAGTATAAGGCTAACGGGAGGACTTTGAATAGTGTGGATGAGCAGAGGGATCTAGGTGTATGTGTACATAGATCCCTGAAAGTTGGGCACCAAGTAGATAAGGTTGTTAAGAAGGCATACGGTGTCTTGGCGTTTATTGGTAGGGGGATTGAATTTAGGAGTCACAGCGTCATGTTGCAACTGTACACAACTCTGGTGCGGCCGCACTTGGAGTACTGTGTGCAGTTCTGGTCCCCACATTACAGGAAGGATGTGGAGGCTTTGGAGAGGGTGCAGAGGAGGTTTACCAGGATGTTGCCCGGTATGGAGGGGAAGTCCTATGAGGAGAGACTGAGGGATTTGGGGTTGTTTTCGCTGGAAAGAAGGCGGCTAAGAGGGGATCTTATTGAAACATATAAGATGATTAGAGGTTTAGATAGGGTGGATAGTGATAGCCTTTTTCCTCGGATGGAGAAAGCTAGCACGAGGGGGCATGGCTTTAAATTAAGGGGGGGTAGTTATAGGACGGATGTCAGGGGTAGGTTCTTTACCCAGAGGGTGGTGAGGGATTGGAATGCCCTGCCTGCTGCAGTTGTAAATGCGCCTAGTTTGGGGGCGTTTAAGAGATCCGTGGATAGGTTTATGGACGAAAAGGGATTGGTTTAGATTAGTGGGTCATTGTTTTTTAACTGGTCGGTGCAACATCGTGGGCTGAAGGGCCTGTTCTGCGCTGTAGTGTTCTATGTTCTATGTTCTATGTAATGACTTCAATCAGACCATTGAGGTTGGCCCATTGGAGTAGGAACTTCCTGATTAAGGATCCAGTTGATGGGCTAATCAGGGAATCTTTGCCTTGTACTTAACTGGGAGTGTCAGTTCCTCTGATGCCCATGGAGGTTGACAGCTGACTGCAAGCACTCTGTATACTGCTATTCGAGTTTGAGAAGTGACCTGGTAGAAGCCTACAAGATTATGAGAGCCATGGACAGAGTGGATAATCAGAAGCTTTTTCCCAAGGTGGAAGAGTCAATTACTAGGGGGCGTAGGTTTAAGGTGTGAGGGGCAAGGTTTAAAGGAGATGCACGAGGCAGGTTTTTTTACACAGAAGGTGGTGGGTGCCTGGAACTCGCTGCCGGGGGAGGTAGTGGAAGCGGATATGGTAGTGACTTCTAAGGGACGTCTTGATAAGTACATGAATAGGATAGGAATAAAGAGATATGGTCTCGGAAGGGTAGGAGGTTTTAGTTCAGTCGGACAGCATGGTCGGTGCAGGCTTGGAGGGCCGAAGGGCCTGTTCCTGTGCTGTAATTTTCTTTGTTCTTTGCTCTTATTTGTACCATGTCTGCTCCCTGACTCCTGGGCATTGTTGATGTATTTTTCAGAGAGAGTGCAAAGTAACGTGGTGCCAGCCAATTTCATCAGAGTTCTACATATTTCTAATATATACCATTTCCTAAAGGCCCCTATTTCTTACAACAGGTAAATCTGCTCCTGGAATACGCTCATCCTGTGACCACCACCTTTTAGCTGCGGCACACAACAGCATAGAAGTGGGGGCTGTGTTTGCAGTTCTGAAGGCAATCCTGATGCTAGGTAAGTTATATCGTGGTTGCGATTATCAGCCTAGGGTATCTTAAAAGGTAGAGGTTGAAAGGGATTCACACCAAATAAGAGTAGTTGGCTAATGTAGCATCTTGTTGAATACTGTGATCCTGCCTCACACACAGAACAGATGTTCTACATTCTTTATCTGGTCTACAGCTTTACTTGGTCAGGCCAGCAGTTAATATGTTACAAGTGGTTTCAAAACGTCTGTACTATAAGGATTCAAGCTGGATCTGTGCTCCACATTACTGTCCCGTGACTCCTGCTGTTTGGTTGGATTATGCAATTGCAGAATTAAGCCCAGATAATTTTTTTATTCATTCATTGGATATGGGCGTCACTGGCTGGCCAGCATTTGTTGCCCATTCCCAGTTGACCTTAGTGGACTGTTGAGAGTCAGCCATATTGCTGTGGCTCTGGAGTCACATGTAGGCCAGATCAGGTAAGGACAGCAGATTTTCCTCCCTAAAGGACATGAGTGAAGTAAATGGGTTTTTTCCGATAATCAACAATGGTTTCATGGTCATCAGTAGATTCTTAATTCCAGATTTTTTTATTGAATTCAAATTCCCCCATCTGCCGTGGTGGGATTCGAAGCTCAGTCCCCAGAACATGAGCTGAGTTTCTGGATTTAGAGTCTAGCGATAATACCACTAGGCCATCGCCTCACATTCTGCCAGTTCTCACTGTCAAGCTCTCCCCATGTGAAGAGAGGCTGTTTGAGTGAGGCATCAGTGAGCTTTCTGTCATTGGACAGGAAGCCCAGCCACAGCTGGTACCTTTAGGGAGAGATTAAGACAGAAGGGATCTCACTCTGTCGAAAGGTTTTAGAGGGCGAATATAGATGACTGATTTGTTGTTCATGTCTAGGTGATGCTGAATTGGGCAGCAATAATGTTAATTCCTCCAACACTGATGACTTCACCGTGACCAGCCTGCTGGCTCCCATCAGTATTCTCGATGACATCACTGAAGATGATGTTCTGAGTTCCACCAAAAACCCCAAGTCAATCAGACGCACTGTTTCCATAGAAACTGCCAACCTGAGTGAATATGCCAGGTTTGTGCTTCGGACCATCTGTCAGCAGGTAAGAATTGACTTTGAGAAAGTAAGTTCTTGTACAAGTGATGGAAACTATAGTGTTAGTAAAGTGTTAAAATAATTTTTGAAGAGCTCTTGTGGTGACAGAGTCTTCAGAATGTAAGAACAAAATGGTACATTAACATCTTGAATTATTGGTTTCAAACCTAACAATAGCCAAACCATGAATATTACTTTTTGTAGGAGGTTTTAGGGTTGCACAGCACTAGGGACTCAGGTTCAATTCTGGCCTCGGGTAGCTGTCAGTGTGGAGTTTGCACATTCTTCCCGTACCTGCTTGGGTTTCCTCCAGGTGCTCTGGTTTCCTCCCACAGTCCAAAGATATGCAGGTTAGATGGATTGGCCATGCTAAATTGACCAATTGTACAAGCTGTAAGTTACTCATGGGACTTGGTCAGCAAGTTCACAGATGACATGAGACGTGGTGGTGTCGTAAATTGGATTACAGAACAATATAGGGATGGTTAGATGGGCAGAATAATGGCAAATGGAATTTAACCCTGAAAAGTTTGATGTGATGCATTTTGGGAGGACTAACAAGTCAGGGGAATATGCAATGAATGGTAGAATACTTGGAAGTACAGAGAACCAGAGGAACCTTGGGATGCGTGTCCATAGATCCCTGAAGTCAGCAGGACTGGTGGTTAAAGAGATATATGGGATTCTTTCTTAGCCAAGGCACAGAATATAAGAAGTGAGAGGTTATGATGGAGCTATATAAATCGTTTGTTAGACCACAGCTAGAGTGCTTTGTATAGTTCTGATGGCCCCACGATAGGAAGGATGCGATTGCACTGGAGAGGGTGCAGAGAAGATTCACCAGGATGTTGCTGGGCTGGAGTGTTTCAACTGTGGAGAGGCTGGTTAGACTGGGATTGTTTTCCTTTGAGCAGAGAAGGCTGAGCGGTGTCCTGACTGAAGTGTACAAAATTATGAAGGACATAGGTAGGGTAAGTAGGAAGAAATGTTTCCCCTTAGGGGATGGGGGAGTCAGTAACCAGAGGATTTAAGCTAACAGATAGGAGATTTAGAGAAGATTTGAGGAAAAAGGTTTTCACCCAGAAGGCCGTGGGAGCACAGAACCCACTGCCTGAAAGGATGGTCGAGGCATTTAAGAAGCATTTAGATAGCACTTGAAATGCCATAGCGTTCATGGCTGTGGACCAAGTGCTGGAAAATGGGATTAGAATAGATAGGTGCTTGATGGAGTACTGTGTGCAGTTCTGGTCACCACACTATTAGAAAGGATGTGATTGCACTGGAGAGGGTGCAGCGGAGATTCACCTGGATATTGTCCGGGCTGGAGTATTTCAGCTATTGAAGAGAGACTGGTTAGGCTGGGGTTGTTTTACTTAGAGCAGAGAAGGCTGAAGGGATGACTTGATTGAGTACAAAATTATGAGGGACATAGATAGGGTAGACGCGATGAGCCAAAAGGCCTCTTTTAGTGCTGTAAAATTCTATGACTCTCTTTACACAAAAAGAGAGTCCATATTATTAAACAGTCTGATTCAGAATGGCTGTGGTGTAAAGCCAGTACTTTTGTAGCTGAGGCTTTAATACTTTGATGGAGCTATAGTTTAGCTACGTGGGCGGCACTGTGGCACAGTGGTTAGCACTACTACTTAATAGAGCTGGGGATCCGGGTTCGATTCCCGGCTTGGGTCACTGTCTGTGTGGAGTTTGCACATTCTCCCCGTGTCTGTGTGGGTTTCCTCTGGGTGCTTCAGTTTCCTTCCACAGTCTGAAAGACGTGCTGGTTAAGTGCATTGGCCGTGCTAAACTCTCCCTCAGTGTACCCGAACAGGCGCCGGAGTGTGGCGCTTCGGGGATTTTCACAGTAACTTCTTTGCAGTGTTAATGTGAGCTGACTTGTGACACTAATGAATAAACTTTAAAAAAACTTTATAAACTTTTAATTTGGTGAGCAGTGAAATTTCTTTCTGGCCTCACTCAAATCTTAGTTTCTTTGCCGGGTTCAGCTCCCCACCTCAGCCTACAGCAACTCTGCACTCAAAGGGTTGAAAAGCTCTCCTTTGTGCCGCGCCTGAACTCAGAAGTTAACCTTATCCAATCCCCCCACCACCCCACCCACCGCCTAACCCAGTCATTCTCGGAGAGACGTGTCACTTTCCTTCTGGAGCACCCCATGCCGGGACCTGGGCTGTGATTTGGTTTGGAAAGCTGTTACGTCGGTTGGTCTAATAACAGCCTTGAGACAGAATCTGTTTACTTTCACATTCCTGTCTTCCCACAGACTCCCGAGTACCGGTATCTTTCCCTACCAAAGCCTAATCTTTTTGGAAACGTTCTCGAATTCATTTGTGAAAAGCCCTTGCTCAAATAAATAGTTCCTTCATTGAAGAAAGAGAATCAGTTTTCGTTCTTCTGCGTTGAGATTTGATTCGCCCTCGAGAAGGCCTGGTACAATGGTAGTTATGTTCGCAGCTTAGTAATCGAGAAACTTGCACTAATAAACCGTAGACTTGAGCTCAAATACCACCATGGCCATCGGGGTGTTTAAAATTCTGTTAATAAATTTATTTTTATTCATTCAGGCTTGACTTGAGGTCATCCAAAACTCTGCTGTTCATGTTGTAACCCATACTGAGTCCCAATCCCCATCCTCCCCCTTTTCCTTGCCCATAATTTAATTAAAAAATAACACATTTGCTTCCAGTCGTGCAATCTCCTGCCTTTAAAGTTCCCATCTTTCTTTTCAAATCCTTCTATGGTCTTGCTGTTCTCTATCTCTGTAACCTCCTCCGGTCGCACAGCCCTCTGAAAAATATCTGCAATGCTCTAATTCTGGCCTTGTGGGCTTGCGCAGTCTCCCACCTATCCCTTTGCCCAGCTTTTTGGTCATCTGACTAATGCCACCTTATGTGCCTTAGTGTCATATTTTATTTTATGATGGTCCTATGAAGCGCCATCGACACTACAGTATGCAAAGACACCACATAATATAAGCGAATCGACAAGGTGTGTTTGTCGCTAGCTAGACCAGCATGTATTACCCATCACTAATTGCCCTTGTGAAGGTGGTCATGCTGCCTTCTTGAGCCCCTACAGTCCATGTGGTGTCGGTACACCCACAATGCAGTCAGGGAGGGAGTTCCAGGACTTTGACCCAACCGCAGTGCTGATATAGTTCCAAGTCAGTGTGATGTGGGAGTTGGAGGGGAATTTGGGTGTTCCCATTTGGTGCTTCCCTGGTCCTTTGGAAATTTCTATTGAAATGGAGGTGATAAATTGCAGTCTTGGCAATTGGGTATGAATTGCTGATCCCTTGCAAGGGATAGTTATGAGTCAACACATTGCCCTTGGAACTAGATTCATAAAAGGACCAGATGCAGTAGCGACAGCAAGTTTCCTTTCCTAAAGGACAGCTGAATAAGGCAGTTGAATTTTTATAGCATTCTGGTAGTTTTAGCGCTAATGTTAGGATGTAGATTGTGAGATTGAACAGGGGGAGGGGTTGTTTGGGTGATGGGGTTGAGGTTGGCTGAGCGATGAGGGGGGTTTGGCTGGGTGATGGGGAGGGGGACAGGTTGGCTGGGTGATGGGGAGGGGGACAGGTTGGCTGGGTGATGGGGAGCAGAAGGGGTTGGCTGGATGATGGGGGAGGGGTTGGCTGGGTGATGGGGAGAGGGAGGGGTTGGCTGGGTGATGGAGAGGGGGAGGGATTGGCTGGGTGATGGGGGGAAGGTGTTGGCTGGGTGATGGGGAGAGGGAGGGATTGGCTGGGTGATGGGGGGAAGGGGTTGGCTGAGTGATGGGGAGGGGTTGACTGGCTGATGGGGAGAGGGAGGGGTTGGCTGGGTGATGGGGAGAGGGAGCGGTTGGCTGGGTAATGGGGAGAGCGGAGGAGTTGGGTGATCGGGAGGGGTTGGGGCAAGTTTACAATGGACCTCACTGCACTGAACTTCAGGCAACTGAAAAAAAACCTTGCAAACCTCCTTATTAGAATAACCAAAGTGATCCCTTGTTGTGTTTGCCATAATGTTGAATTGGGATCATTGCTAACAACATAGTTTCCAAGACATGGAATTTGGTCATTTGTACTTTTATGCCTATTCCAGTCTAAGAAATATAATGCCAGATGTTACAACCTCCACAGAGAATGATAGCATTTGAAAGCAAGGAATTTTCATGACACCAACATTGGGAAAAGCCACATGGAAACAGCAAAGTTTTCTTTGTTGAGTTAAAAGGTCAGCTAAACCCATCAGAAACATAAGATGAACCAGACTTGGAAAGAGGGTTTGAGACATTAGGCAGCCAGAGTTTGTAACCTGTTCCAGTGAAGTTCAAGCTCTGAGAAATTTTATATCCAAGAAAACTTACAATCAGCTGCAAACCCTTTGGCTTTACAAAATCCTCTCTTTAACTTTAAAGCTTAAAACTCATCCAAGAACCTACAGGCCTATCACGCGAGAGACCGGACAGAGATATTTATAAATCTGGAAACATGCATGACCTTTATCTGTATCTAATCTTTGTGTGTGTGTGAGAGAATGAGTATGTTGGGTTTAATTCAGGGGTGAGAATAAATAGCCTCTTTTGTTTTAAAACTTACAAAAGCTTGCTATTGGATTATTTAATTTAAGTAAAGGCACTTCTCTTCCATACAAATGATACTAATCACGACAGTGAAAAAGCACATACATTCTGTCCGTGACAAATCGTTAAAACTTTCACTGTAACAAGTCAACTAAAACAAACATGATTCAACACATTTAACGGGCAGAAGGATATTTTAAATAAAAAACTAAATTTCATCACAAGTAGTTTACACAACTAACATACATAGTTTCAAGTGCTCACATTACTTCCCACACAAATGTGGTACCATATGCAATTTGAAAGTCTTTCCAACTTTGCCTCTGTTATGTGGGATCTTTCACTTTCTACTGGATTGTATTTATCCTCGAGTCATGTTCACCAGCAGCCATATTCCACCTGAAGTCACCAGATCCAATTAACACCAGCAATGTGCATGTCTCTGAACCCCCTCTCACTTGGTCATGACAGTACTGATGACACAGAATCCCAGAGACTCCCTTCTCCAATCCCTTTAAATGGTTTTGTGGGCCCCAGCATTACTGAAACAAGAAGTCTGTCTTGTCCTATCCACAATCTCATGCTGTTCCTGCCTTTCCTGCCCTTTCCAGCTGTATGACATAGAGTAACACAGTCTCTGCTACATTCTCAGAGCCTTACTTCAATACTAGGAATAGTTCTGAACTGCAGGCTGTGTTCTGAACTGTCTGCAGCAAGACTAAAATCCAACACCGATGCAATTAGCTTTCTATTTGTCTTTTTCTTCTTAACTTTGAGTGCCCACAACAACCTCAGGTCACATGAGCACTTCTTAAAAACTCATGATGCCACAAAAGAAGGTAGAGGAGAGTATGTCCAGGGTGCCTGGGGTCCTTGATTATGATTATGGTGTTCAGGCCCCTTCCTGGCTTTGACTGTCCCTAAATCTCCTCAACTCTACAACCCCCTGGGAACACTGCAGTCTTCTATTCCTGGCCTCTGTGAAGCCCCAGATCCTTCCTGGACCATTGGTGATCATATCATCAGTGTTTAATTCTGAAACTCTGGTGTTCTATCTTTATCCTCCTTTAAGACAATGCTTAAAACAGCCTGTCTAACTGAGTTACTGTCACCTGTGCTAATATCTCCTTATATCTCCCCTCCTCCACAGGGTGGCATGGTGGCACAGTGGTTAGCACTGCTGCCTCATAGCAGCAGAGACTTGGGTTCAATTCTCGGCTTGGATCACTTGTGTGGAGTTTGCACGTTCTCCTCAGGTTTCTTTCAGATGATCCAGTTTCTTCCCACAGTCCAAAGGTTAGGTGGATTGGCCATGCTAAAATTCTCCCTTAGTGTCAGGGGGACTAGCTAGGGTAAATGCATGGAGTTGTGGGGATAGGGCCAGGGTGGGATTGTGGTCAGTACAGACGCAGTGGGCTGAATGGCTTCCTTCTGCACTATAGGATTCTAATTTTATCTGATTGTGGCTCTGTGAATGCCTCTGCTGTTTTTCTCTGTAAAAAAAAACCTCTCTAAATATACCTTGATGTATGCATCATGAGTAATTTGTGCAAACACCTGGCTGTGCAATGTGGGACCAGTAAGAAACCACAGCTCCACAATGAACAAATATGTAATTGTTTTAAAGAAGCTGTCTTGTTTTACCACATAACGGAGAATAGGTAGCCGTTACCTCATGTTCTTTCTCCTTACCAATCAATGCAGTTTATGTTTAGATACAACATTCTGCTTTCCATTTTACTCTTGACAGGAGTGGGTGGGGGAGCATTGCCTAAAGGAGCCGGAGAGACTGTGTACCGACAAGGATCTAATACTCGACCCAGTCCTCTCAAACAAGCAGGCAAGGCAACTCCTGCAGCTTATCTGTTACCCGCATGGCCTTAAAGAATGTGTGGAAGGAGACAATCCGCAGCGTCAGCATGTCAAGCACATCCTTCAGGTAAGAGGAGTGAAGATAGCACAAGATTTACCTCTTGGGTCTAATGTCTTCGTACTTTCTTTCTGAATAGGGTTGTTCATCTGACTGAAATAACATAAAATATAAATTAGGCAATGGAACCGTGTCTTTGAGAAATCTATAAAATTAATATCTTCAGACTGTGCTATATACAGATTAATCAATAGTAATAACTTTGTCAAAGAAAACACTTAGGATTTAAATAAAGCACAGCTTGGCTCAGATGGTTATTTCTCTTACCTCTGAGTTCACATAATCTACATTGACATTTTTTACACTGAGGGAGAGGTGCATCATCAGGTTCTCCTTTTGGATATGACTTTCATTGTCATCCAAATCTGGTTACGTGATTCGAAGGGTAGAGACTTCTCCTGTTTGGGTTAACATTTCTCCCTCAATCGTCATACTAGCTGCTCGTGGAATCTTTGTTGCTTTGCAGAATGGCTGCTGCACGTGAAGAGAGCACATTTTGAGGAAAAAATCATTCTGTGTTTGACAGATTTCTAAATACCAGTGACCAAAAGAGATAAGGGGATAGTGTGGTTGGGGAGGGTGGTGGGAAAAGGGCAACCTAGAACAAGAGGTCACAGGTATAGGTTGTGAGGTGGCAGATTTAATACCGAGATGAGGAGGGGCTACTTCTCACAGAGGGTGGTGGATTTGAGGAACTTGCTGCTCCTTAATGCAGTGGAGTCTGAATCGTTGAATGGTGCATTGGTGAGGCCGCAGCTGGAGTACTGTGTGCAGTTTTGGGCGCCGCACCTGCGCAAAGATATTTTGGCCTTGGAGGGAGTGCAGAGGAGGTTTACTAGGCTGATACCGGAGTTGAGGGGGTTGAGCTATGAGGAGAGGCTGAATAAACTAGGCTTGTACTCATTGGAGTTTAGAAGAATGAGGGGAGATCTCATTGAGACGTATAAGATGATGAATGGGATGGATAGGATAGAGGTGGAGAGACTCTTCCCGCTCAAAAAAGACAGTAGGACTAGGGGGCACAGCCTCAAGATAAAGGGGGGGCGGCTTAGAACGGAGTTGAGGAGGAACTTCTTCACTCAAAGGGTGGTGAATCTCTGGAATTCTCTGCCCGTTGAAGTGGTGGAGGCTGCCTCGCTAAATATTTTTAAGACGCAAGTTGATGGGTTTTTGATAAGAGAGGGGATTAAGGGTTATGGGGGGAGGGCGGGAATATGGAACTGAGCCACGACAGATCAGCCATGATCTTATTGAATGGCGGGGCAGGCTCGAAGGGCTAGATGGCCTACTCCTGCTCCTATTTCTTATGTTCTTATGTTCTTATGTTCTTGTGTTTCACAAGGTTGTTAAGAAGGCGTACGGTGTCTTGGCGTTTATTGGTAGGGGGATTGAATTTAGGAGTCGCAGCATCATGTTGCAACTGTACACAACTCTGGTGCGGCCGCACTTGGAGTACTGTGTGCAGTTCTGGTCCCCACATTACAGGAAGGATGTCGAGGCTTTGGAGAGGGTGCAGAGGAGGTTTACCAGGATGTTGCCTGGTATGCAGGGGAGGTCCTATGAGGAGAGACTGAGGGATTTGGGGTTGTTTTCACTGGAAAGAAGGCGGCTAAGAGGGGATCTTATAGAAACATATAAGATGATTAGAGGTTTAGATAGGGTGGATGGTGATAGCCTGTTTCCTCGGATGGAGAAATCTAGCACGAGGGGGCATGGCTTTAAATTAAGGGGGGGTAGTTATAGGACGGATGTCAGGGGCAGGTTCTTTACCCAGAGGGTGGTGAGGGACTGGAATGCCCTGCCTGCTGCAGTTGTAAATGCGCCTAGTTTGTGGGCGTTTAAGAGATTGGTGGATAGGTTTATGGACGAAAAGGGATTGGTTTAGATTAGTGGGTCAATGTTTTTTTTTGTTTTTTTTTAAAAATAAGACTGGTCGGCACAACATTGTGGGCCGAAGGGCCTGTTCCGCGCTGTAATGTTCTATGTTCTATGTTCTATGTTCAAGGAGATAGATGTATTTCTAATAAAAGAGGAAAGGGGATATGGGGAACAGGTGAGGAGGTGGATTTGAGACCAGGGAGGGATCAGCCATGATCTGCTTGAATGGCAGAGCAGGCTCAAAGGGCTGAATTTACCTTCTGCTGCTCCTAATTCCGATGATCATATTGAACGGTAGACTAAGCTTGATGGGCTCAATGGCCAACTGCTGCTCCTATTTGTGAAGTGTTTTCTTAGTCTTTTGAGATTGTCATAAGGTGTTATATAAGTTAAAGTCTTCTAAGTTTGTCCGGAATCAAACATTTTCAATATAATGGTCTTGTAAAAGGGTCATTGAAAAATTACTTTGTCAACAATCACTTTGGGTTATGTTATTTTCTGTTCTTCAGGTATTTGTTCACTACGACAGAGCAGATGGTTTGCTGGAGAGAATTGCTCAATATAATGGAGCTTTGTAATAATGAGGGGAGATCTTATAGAAACATATAAGATTATGAAGGGAATAGATAAGATAGAAGCAGGAAGGTTGTTTCCACTAGTGGGTGAAACTAGAACTAGGGGTCATGACCTCAAAATAAGGGAGAGCAGATTTAGGACTGAGTTGAGGAGGAACTTCTTCACCCAAAGGGTTGTGAATCTGTGGAATTCCCTGCCCAGTGAAGCAGTTGAGGCTACCTCATTGAATATTGTTAAGGCAAGGATAGCTAAATTTTTGAACAGTAAAGGAATTAATGGTTATGGTGAGCAGGTGGGTAAGTGGATCTGAGTCCACAAAAAGATCAGCCGTGATCTCATTGGATAGCGGAGCAGGCTCGAGGGGCCAGATGGCCTATTCCTGCTCCTAGTTCTTATGTTCTCATCACTCTGTGAATTTTGGGTCAAGAGCTGCTAACCCTATTAACCTGGTGGGACAAATGTTTTACAGAAGCAATGATATTTCAAAAAGAAAATTGTGATAAAGTATTTTCAATGATTGCAGAGCTGCCAGTTTGTGATGCAGGCACTGCGGAAAAGGCACTTAGGCTGAAGATGATTCCACTTATCCTGAGAGCAATGAACTCAGTGCAGATGAGAAATACATTTGGGGTAACTGTGCCGTGAATGCAATACCAAACCACCTGCTTATCTCAAACCATATACTTATCACATTATGGAGTCCTTTTTATTAAAAAATACGAGTGCTTCCTGTACGTTTCCCCCAATATTTGAGGGAAACATGATTGAAGATATTGAATAAAGTAAAGGAACAGAGAGGTAATCCACCGAATTGTTTTTCATGCCCTGCGCCTTGATTGTGTTTAGAATTTGGACCAGTGGACTCTGAGACAATCATGGCTGGAGCTGCAACTGATGATCAAGCAATGTATGAAGGAGCCTGTGAGTATAAAGTCCTTGCCCGCCAGACACTTGGGTTCTGAAGAGACAAATGGTAGCCTGACATTTCATTGAGGTTCGTGAGATTTTGAAAGGAACCAATAGGATAGATAGAGAGCAACTTTTTTTTTTGCTGGCGGAATCTCGGGCTGGAGTTTTAAGGCCTGTCCCACCAGCGGGATCTTCTGGTCCTGCCAAAGCCATTCAACATTTGGATGGCTTGCCGTGGGGAAACCCATTGTGGCAGAGCCAGAGCGTCGCTGCCGAGGACAACAGGACAGCGCCATTAATGGTGTGTCAGTTGAGTGTTAATTTTATTCAGGTGGTTATGAATTGACTTGGGGTAGAATCATAGAATCCCTACAGTGCGGAAGAAGGCCATTCAACCCATCGAGTCTGCACTGACCATAATCCCACCCAGGCCCTATTCCTGTAACTTCACCCGTTTATCCTGCTAATCTCCTGACACTAGGGTCAATTTAGAATTGCCAATCAACCTAACCCACACATCTTTGGACTGTCTCACCTAAATATATTTACGTGTGTTTATATTTTACATTATATTTTATAAACATTTGTGTACATATATAATATATATCTTATGTAGCTATATGAATAGGCTGAAAGGGGTTTTTCTTGTGGAATGTTCACAATATATAATGTGTGTCTCTGTAAGTGAAAGCTTGTAGGTGATTCAAGATTAGGCAGCAGTATTCTATCCTTCACTACCTGGCAACTCAGTTAAAAATTGTGTTGCAGTATTCTATCCTTCGCTACCTGGCTATCTAAGCTTTGGCAACGATCTTAAAACTAGAGTCAATCCACACAGCAGGGAAGTTAGGAAATACTTTGGGTGGAGGGAGTGTTGGAACCCTCTTGTAAAAATAATTCAAATCACTGACCCAGCAGAATCTAATAGCTAAAACGTGGAAGTTGACAAGAAATGTGCAATGTATGTAAATCTTTTTACATATTATAGATTATTGTGTTCATTGTTTTAATACTAACAGGAGCTATTGAAATTAGTGACCTTATTTATTAGTTCTTGGGATGTGAGTGTTGCTGCCTAGCACAGCACTTATTGCCCATCCCTAATTGGCCTTCTTCCTCTTCTTTGTATAGTAAAATGTTGATGTGGCGGCCACCAGTTCTTTCTGCAATGGAAGAAGGAGAAAGTATTAGTAGCTACTTGTATTCAAACAGTGAAACACGTTTGGATGTGCCTATATTAAAAGGATAGCTTAAAAGCCATCCATTGCATTTTGAAACACGAGATCAGTTCTTGTCCTAAGGATGATCAGTAATTGTCCTTGTCCTGTGTTCCAATGTTGTTGCGCTTGTGATCGGTGATCTTTTTGTCAGGGCCCTGCATCAGTTGCTGAGATGAACTCGTTGTTGGAGAATATTGCCAAAGCCACCATTGAGGTCTTCCAGCAATCCGCTGAGCTCAATAGCAGCATTGTGACAGCTGGAATTGGACTGTTTAACCCGAGCAATAACTGCAACAATGGAAACAGCAATCCGAGACAGAATGGCAAGAAGACATTCCTCAGGTAAAACAAGGCTTTGCCTATACTGAAAACAGTAAGAAGCCCCACAACACTAGGTTAAAGTCCAACAGGTTTATTTGGTAGCTTGTGCTACTAAATAAACCTGTTGGACTTTAACCTGGTGTTGTGAGACTTCTTACTGTGCTTACCCCAGTCCAACACCGGCATCTCCACATCATATACTGAAAACAGCAGGGAATGGAATGATCGATGCCTGATGATAGGGGAGGTGATGGTCTAGTGGTAATATACCATTAATCCAGCTAATGTTCTGGGGACCCAGGTTCAAATCCCATCGCAGCAGATGGTGGAATTTGAATTCAATAACAAAATATCTGGGATTAAGAATCTACTGATGACCATGAAACCATTATTGATTGTCGGAAAAACCCATCTGGTTCACTAATGTCCTTTAGGGAAGGAAATCTGCCATCCTTACCTGGTCTGGCCTACATGTGACTCCAGAGCCACAGCAATGTAGTTGACTCTCAACTGTCCCCTGAAATGGCCAAGCAAGCCATTTAGTTCAAGGGCACCTAAAGATGGGCAATAAATGCAGGCCAGCTATGTCCAATGAATTAATGCATATTAAAAAAAATTATACATTTCAGGAACATGATGCTTGTTCTGAGTTTCTTTATTTGAAAATGATGGCATACTGGGATGCAACTCCATGTAACAATAATAATAATGATAAAGACAAAATACTACAAATTTGAAACAAAAACTAAAAATGCTGGAAAACCTTAGCAAGTTTGACAGCATCTGTGGAGAGTCTGGATAATCCTTCATCAGAGCTGAAGACAAGGTAAATAGAACAAGATTTGTACTGTGAGGGTGAGAGGGGTGGTTATAATTGACAAAGAAGACGTAACAAAGGGAATGTAAATGTTGGTGATAAAGGCTAGGATTGGTGCTGATGGCATCTATTAAGAGAATGGAATGTGTAAATGGCAGAACAATGGTGCAGAATGTGGGAATGTGACAGGGGTCCTAGTGCTGTGGGGATGGGGGCATATGGGGGGAAGGTGGGAAGACATGAAACAAGATGGAAATGACAGTGCGTTATAGACCTGTCAACAGTAGCCACTGGAGGAAAATGTTACGAAATTACTTGAGAAAATTACTTGAGACACTGACGGGCAGTAGAAAGTTGGTATCTTGCAGCTCCTGTATTAACCAGCTCCAGTAGCTCATTCTCTAACACTCCCCGGTTCGTAAACAAGTGCTAAACCCTCCATTTGAAGTTGTCTGTCAGGGTAAGAGTTTGAGTAGGTCGGAGCGTCACTAGAGAGAGAGTGTTCAGGAGGCAAGGCAAATAGTTTGGGAACGTCACTAAATTCAGTAACTGCAGGGTTGTCATGGCTCTCTCAGTGTGCTACTCCACCCTTTTGGGGTATTATGGGGGGGGGCGGGGGGGAGTGGGGAGGGGGAGTCGGGGGGGTTGCGGGGGGGGGTGTGTTGGGGAGAGAGGAGAGGAGTCATCATGCAATCTGCTCATCCTTGCGCCTAGGGAGCCAATTAATGCCTACCTAAAAGCTTTGTCTAGCACCTCCAGTATTTTACTTGCAGTGTGGAGAGGATTATGCAATGCGGGAAGCCCAGTATTTTTAGCTGCATGGGCTGACGTTGGACACAGTTGGGAAGTGGGCTTGGAGAAACCTTCTTTGAGAATCTCTTGATTCCATCGCAGGCACTGTCCCAAATTACCCTTCACAGCAAAACTCCCGATCCCAGACTTACCTGGCCTCCTTGGCTGCTTGAGTCTCCTTTCCTCAAAGCTAACTTTTCAACTAAAACTCCCAATCCCTGGAACCATTCTGGTAAATCTCCTCTGTACTTTCACCTACAGTGACAACGTGGTTAGCAGCACTGCCTCACAGTCCCAGGGACCTAGGTTCGATTGCCGGCTTGGGTCACTGTCTATCAGGAGTTTGCACATTCTCCCCATGTCTGTGTGGATTTCCTCTGGATGCTCCCACACTCCAAAGATGTGCAGATTAGATTGACTGGCCGTGCTAACTTGACTCTAGCATCGGGGGGATTAGCAGGGTAAATATTGGGGTTACAGGAATCGGGACCGGGTGGGAGTGTGACTGGTGTAGAGTTGATGGGCTGAATGGTTTCCTTCTGCACTTGTATGACAAGGATCCTCACATGCTTTCTAAAGTGTGTTGGACACAGTGCCCTAATCGAAGTAAAGCTCTGTACTTGATGATACTGTCGTCAGCCGATGTCCACTTGTGTATTTTCCAGCAGGGATTGCTGAACAGCTATGAAGAAGAAAAGTTCAATCAATTTCTTTCACCTTACCTTGCCCTGGGCTCCTGAGGCAAATTATATTGATACGCCAGCTGTGATTGCAATCAACTGATTCGACATTTCCTCGACTGGTTTTAAACATGTGAGGAGGCCAGGGAAGAATTTCCAGATAAATTATTTTTTTCCTACATTGGCCTCCCTCTTTTTCCCTCTGCAGTGGAGCTAGGTGCTTTACCTGTGTTAGGTAGGTAATGTGCTGTGGGTCAGGCTTTGTGGTCCAGCTGCTCTTTCCCCGCCCATCCACTTGATCTTCTGATTTGTATGGCTGGGTGACTATCCGACTTCTAACAATGTGTCTTTAACAACCGAATCATCGTGGAACCTGACACAAAATGCCAAGATGCAGCACAGCAAATTTTATACCCCCAGCCTTGATGAACTAAAAGCCTCTCCTGCTACTGTTTCATTCAACAACCTGCACAGTAATGACAGCCAACACTACCTTTAAGATGTTGCCTGGCAGTGCAATAGTGAATCTGCGGAATTTGCTAGCCCAAAGTGCAGTGGATGCTGGGACAGTGAGTAAATTTAAGAAGTTAGGTTGAGGGAGCTGGGACTCTTTTCCCTGGAGAGACGACGGTTGAGAGGCGACCTGATAGAAGTTTATAAAATGTTGAGTGGAATGGATAGGGTGGATTCTCAGAGGCTATTTCCCCGGGTTGAAATGGTCGCTACGAGAGGACACAGATTGAAGGTGCGGGGAGGCAAGCACAGAAGTGATGTTAGGGGTAAGTTTTTCACTCAGAGGGTGGTGAGTGAATGGAATCAGCTGCTGTCAGTGGTGGTGGAGGCGAACTCGCTGGGGTCTTTTAAAAGACTTCTGGATGAGTATATGGAATTTAATGGGATTGGGGGGTATAGATAGGTCTATAGATTGGTAGGTGTTGATGTGATCGGCGCAACTTGTGGGCCAGAGGGCCTGTTTGTGCTGTAGTGTTCTATGTTCTAAGGAGTTAGACAGATTTTTAATTGGGAATGGTTTAAAGGATTATGGGGAGAACGCAAAAAATGGGGACGAGCAACATATCAGGCATGATCGAATGAAAGGACGGACTTGATGGGCTAAATAGCCTAATTTTGCTCCTATATCCTATGAGCTTATGAAAGACCGTGGATAAAAATGTAGATGGAATGTTGTAGGCAGCTGGCCCTTCCTGCTGTTCCCCGGCAGGCTATGGCTGTGAGGGAGTGTTGCAAGGGACTGGTGGCCTGCTGGTCCTGGCCTGTGTTCAAACAAAGCAAGAACCTGGCGGGTGTTGAGAGGAGCTGAGACTTCACCAGTTGTCCTGACCAGGATTCTCCCCTTGCCCAAGGCTTCATACTGTTCATGGGGCACTGCTGCCACAGAATGGCTGAATATTATAACATCTTTGTTGGCCACTTACAAAGGAACCCACGTAAAGAATTTTGGGATTTGTCAACCTGTTGATGTAACTTCAGATCTTTATTACCTTGAGACATTTCTGCTGGGTCAGATGCAATGCAAATGCAACCGTATTTAGTAATGAGAGTGAGGGTACTCTGGTATAGAACTCAGTATGCTTTTCCATACTACACAGTAAAGCATTGTGAACCCCGTGTAGTTTGCTAAGCATTGCCAATCACAAAACCACGAGGCTAATTTGCAAGTTTGGCGCTGCGGCCAACTATTGCTACTCTTTGCATAAAAGTTTTTATGGTTTTAGAGATTTGTCATAAATGAGTAGCTGTTGTGTCATCGAACAAGGAGGAAGTTAAATATTTAGAGCAAGTTGCTCAGCAACGAGAAAGCATGAATCACAAGAACATAAGAAATATGAGCAGGAGTAGGACATCTAGCCCTTCGAGCCTGCCCCGCCATTCAATAAGATCACGGCTGATCTGAAGTGATTACGATCAATGATCTATGATCGTAGAATCCCTGCAGTGCAGAAAGAGGCCATTCAGCCCATCAAATCTGCACCAACTCTCCAACAGAACAATGCACCCAGGCTCTATCCTCATAGCCCCAGGTATTTACCCCACTAACACCCCTAAGGGACAATTTAGCATAGCCAATCCAGCCAGCGAGCTGCCTTTTGGATTGTGGGAGGAAACTGGAGCACCCAGAGGAAAACCACGCAGACACGGGGACAACTTGTGAACTCCACACAGACAATGATCCAAGGCCGGAATCTACCTCAGGACCCTGGCACTGTGAGGTAGCAGCGCTAATTACTGTGCCACCATGCCTGGCATGTAAAGGCAGATTAACATTTGAATTGATATCCCACCTTGCATAGTTCTCACTCTGATCTGAACACTAACTTATCTTCTCTCTTTCCAGGTGCTGACAGGCCTGAAGTGTATTTCCAGAATGTTTCTGTTTTAAGTTTCAGTTTTTTCCCTTCTCTCCGCTCCCCCCCCACCTCAAACTTTGATTGCCTTTTTTAAACATCCCTGGTGCACAGTAAAACTTCCCTTCTGTATCAGGACAACGGGCTTGCCAAAGGCTAGGATTTTAATTGAGTTTGGCTTGAGCGGTGTTTGATTGGGAGTAAGGGAGTAATTGGAAAAGTGCTACGATGGCCATTTGATAGGTTTCTTCATGCGTGTGTGTGTCCTTGTGTGTGTCCTTGTGTGGCTTTCCTTTAGCTGTTCAGAGAGGAAAGGAGTATGGCTTGTGGCACCGCTGATTGCAAAACTGCCCACATCCGTTCAGGGTCGAGTGCTGAAGGCAGCTGGTGAAGAACTGGAGAAAGGTCAACACTTGGGGTCATCATCGAAAAAGGAACGCGACAGGCAAAAGCAGAAAAGGTAAGGCAATTATAACAAAGAACGAAACAAAAAGTACCAGGACAGTAGGTAGATTATTATCCCAACTGCAATGCAAAATGTTTATAATAATGTGGAGTTGCTGGCTTTGGACTGGGGTAGGCACAGTAAGTAGTCTCACAACACCAGGTTAAAGTCCAACAGGTTTATTTGGTAGTGTGAGCTTTCAGAGTGCCGCTCCTTCATCAGGTGTGTTTATAATAAAACTTCACTTTTAAAAAAAAAATGAATGCCATCTGTTTCATACCCCGATCGTTATCAGTGGACCTTGAATGGGAGAGTTGTAAAATAAATAGTTATTTTATAACTATTTCCAGTAAAGCCTTTAGTTTGAGTTGGGGTATCATTATTAGATTGGGTGCTAGAAATTCACATTGACTTGAGCTTCTTTGGCCACTGAAATGATTTCATAAAGTTTTACAGCTATTCGAGCAGTATCACCAAGGTCATCGCAGGCGAGGACCTTCAGGCTGCTCACAGCAATTATTGCTTTTGCATCATCAACACGTGTGCCTTGCAATCGAACAACAATGGGAATTTTCCTGTACGTTACCCCAGAGTATTAGAGGCTGGTGGCAACTCAATCTGCCATGATGCACACAGATCAGTGTGGCCGTGAAATAATTTGAAAGCGCAAAGAAAATCCCCGTCCTCTGGCAGCACGGTGGCGCACAGTGGTTAGCACTGTTGCCTCACAGCACCAGGGACCTAGGTTCAATTCTCAGCTTGAGTCACTGTCTGTGCAGAATCTGCATGTTCTTCCCCCGTGTCTGCGTGGATTTCCTCCAGGTGCTCCAGTTTCCTCTCACAGTCTGAAAGACATGCCGGTTAGATGCATTGGCCATGCTGAATTCTCCCTCAGTGTAACCGAACAGGCACCAGAGTGTGGCAACTCGGGGATTTTCACAGTAACTTCACTGCTGTGGTAACAGAAGCGTATTTGTGACACTATAAATAAACTTAAACTTAATTGGACCCAGTAACTTTCCAAATGGGGGGGCGGGGGGGAGAGAGAGAGAGTGGTCTGGCAAATTTCGCTTGCAGCACAGGGGAGCTGAACAGAGCTGAATAGGAAAGGAATCTGCTCAGTTTCATTTGAAGGTGCTGAGGCTGTTTAGAACAGATTTGATGACAGGTGTCACAGTGTGTTGAGGGATTTAGGGAGGGAGTTGCGAAGAATGGGTCCTCAGCAGCTGTACGCTGTCGGAACAGAGGCATAGAACCCGGTGAGATCCAGGGCAGCAGAATGGGGCAGGAGTATAATGAATGCAAAGCCACCAAGAGACTTCACTTCAGGAATGAGTTTAAGGAAAACAAATCTTTTAAATTAAATTATTTTTGGAAGGAACATTTTGGATGTTGCAGAGTTCCACGTGTTGGTGATGTAAGGTAGCGCACTAAGGAAATGTCTCATAGTTTTGGCATTAACACCAGATACCTCCTGCTGTTCATGTCATAATCCACAGCCGTGAGCTATTGCTAGACAACCAAATATGGTCATTTGAAGCTGTATTATTTCAGGCTAAATGACTGTTCTGTACACGAGACGCTGTAGTCATTGCTATCTCAGAACATCCAACCTTCACCCCAAAACAGCTCCTCAGCATTCCAGCAGAGTTTCCATGTTCCCGAGATTCATTCGGCTAAACATTTTCAGTTGGTTGATTATGCCGTTTGGGAAGTCATCTCCCAGGTGGGTTCAAGTTCAACAGGGCCCATGGATAGGTCGCCAGCCTCCTTCGCAAGATAGCATGGTGGCACATTGGTTAGCACTGCCGCCTCACAGTGCCAGGGACCCGAGTTCCATTCCGGTCTCGGGTCGCTGTCTCTGTGGAAGTTCTCCCTGTGTCTGTGTGGGTTTCCTCCGGGTTCTCCAGTTTCCTCCCGCAGTCCAAAGATACGCAGGTTAGGGGATAGGGTGAGGGAGTGGGCTTGGGTAAAATATTCTGTCAGAGAGTCAGTGCAGATTTGATGGGCTGAATGGCCTCTTCTGCACTGTAGGGATACTGTGATACTATGTGTACAAAGTACTGCCGAAGGCCAGTAACAACTACAGCAGCGACACCATGGTGATGCCTTCAATACGAGGGCAGCAGCTGGCACTGCAGCAATAGCTGTGTTTGTGGGGATCTCAGTTTCCGTGAACAGGCTAAAATGGCATTCCTTCTATGTGGAGCAACCAAAGCAATGTGACTGACAATCAGCAGATTAACAAGCAGCCTCCCATATTTAAGTTTATTTATCACTGTCACAAGTCGCCACTGCAGTGAAGTTACTGTGAAAATCTTGTTGCCACACTCCGGCGCCTGTCCGGGCACACTGAGGGAGAATTTAGCACGGCCAGTGCACCCTAACCAGCACACCTTTCAGACTGTGGGAGGAAACCGGAGCACCCAGAGGAAACCCATGCAGACACAGGGAGGATGTGCAGACTCCACACAGACAGTGACCCGTGCCGGGAATCGAACCCAGGCTCCTGGCGCTGTGAGGCCGCAGTGCTAACCAGTATGCCACTGTGCCACCGTAATATGTCCTGTTGTGAAGCCACTTCTGCTACATTACTCCTGCCACAGTGGGGGGGCGGGGTGGTGGGCTTGTGGGAGTTGCAGTCACTGCTGGGGCTGTAGCCACACCGACCCAACATGGCTTCATTGTATTTTCATATAAACATAGAAACTAGAAGCAGGCGGAGGCCATTCGGCCCGTTGAGCCTGCTCCACCGTTCATTTTGATCATATCTGATCATCAAATTCAATATCCTGATCCCCCCCTTTCCTCCCATACCCCTTGATCCTTTTAGCCCTAAGAGCTAGATCTAATTTCTCCTCGAAATAAGGCAAGGTGTTGGCTTCAACTACATTCTGTGATAGTGAATTCCACACATTCTCCAGCCGCTGGGTGAAGAAATTTGTCACCTCAATTCTAAAAGGTTTACCCCTTATCCTCAAACTATGATCCCTAGTTCTGGAATCCTTCACTATCGGGAACACTCTTTCTGAATCTATCCTGTCTAACCCTGTTCGAATTTTATAGGTTTCTAGGAGATCCCCCCCCCCCCCACCCACTCTTCTAAACTCCAGTGATTATAATCGAGCACCCTCTTGCACCTCCACCTCCGAGGGGCTGGAAAAATCAGCCCAGTGCCTCCTGTCCCTCCTGTGGGTGTTTACACAGAACATAGAACACTGCAGCACAAACAGGCCCTTCGGCCCACAAGTTGCGCCAATCACATCTATACCTACCCCAATTATATATAATTCATACATGATAAATTATTTGGGTGCTTATGTGATAAATTGGAATGGTCACTTCAGCGTTTGAATCAGTGATAAGGCCCTGTTTGCATCTGTCTCTTATAGTCAGTGGGTAGTACAGAACTTGAATCCTGCTGAGAAGAGGGACAGGTTGCTGAAGCTTTTTTCATCTTGCGGAGCTCAGAACAAAGGCAAGAATGCCAAACTTCAAACATTCACAACAAGTTAGGCTACAAGAGCTGCAAAAGACCTCAGCAGTATATCTCTCTTCCATCATATTTGTGTCTTGACTAACCTCTGTCTATCTGTCCCCTTTTTCATGTCCGCAGCATGTCACTATTGAGCCAACAGCCATTCCTGTCCTTGGTTCTCACCTGCCTAAAGGGGCAGGATGAGCAGAGAGAAGGCTTGCTGACCTCCTTACAAAATCAGATCAACCAGGTAATCAATTCTTAGAAAGAGAATCAGCAAATGCGTGGTGCGGCACGGGGGCCAGTCTCACTCCTGAGGACAAGGCAAGTCGGATAGTTCATGAATTCTAGCATGGGACTTCATTGAATCGAATTTTGAACTTGCTAATGAGGGATTGGTGGCACAGTGGTTAGCTCCCTCACAGCGCCAGGGGACCCGGGTTCAATGCTAGCCTTGGGTCACTGTCTGGGTGGAGTTGGCACACTCTTCCCCTGTCCGTGTGGGTTTCCTCCGGGTGCTCCAGTCTCCTCCCACACTCCATAGATGTGTGGATTTGGTGGATTGGCCAAGCTAAGTGGCCCCTTGTGTCAGGGGGATTAGCAGGGTAAATACATGGGACTGTGGGGATAGGGTCTTGGGGGGGGGGATTGTGATCAGCGCAGGCTTGATGGGCCAACTGGCCTCCATCCGCACTGTAAGGATTCTATGATCGAACTGTGCGGCTCATGAAATTCAAGCGGTCGAAACTAGCAATATTGCTGATGCAACAAGCATTCCACCAGATTACTCATAGAGGGAGAGCTCTGTGACTATGACAAAACTTCATTGAATCTGGAGTTTTGCTAATCTACAGCATGATGCAATGTGATCCATTTAGTTAGTCTTTATCAAGTTTAATGACTGATAGTTGTCCTGTTAGTTTGGTAGGTGGTCTTGTTATCCCTGGTGGGTGAAATAAACAGATTAATGCACCAAAATAATTCAAAGTTTAACCAAAGAGTTTTAAAAAAATAATTAAACCGCAAAGGTTGAATAGTTTTTCTACGCCAAAGGTCAGAAGCCCCATAAAAAATTTGTTCTGAGTAAAAGCAAAATACTGTGGGTGCTGGAGATTAGAAATCTAAGAGATTAGCATTGCTGCCTCACAGCGCCAGGGATCCAGGTTCAATTCCAGCCTTGGGTCACTGAACGTGTAGTGTTCGCGTGTTATTCTTGTATGGGTTTCCTCCGGGTGTTCCAGTTTCCTCCCTCAGTCCAAAGTTGTGTTTGTTAGGTGGATTGGCCATGCTAAATTTCCCCTTAGTGTCTAAAAGTCAGTTGAATTAGCCGTGTAAATGCCCAAGGTTACAGGGCGGACTGGGGGAGGGGAAGATGCTCTTTGGGAGAGTCGGTGCAGACCCAACAGGCGGAATAGCTTCCTCCTGCACAGAAGGAATTCTATCTATGAAACAGAGTGCACGTAAGCCTTGACATTGGGGAATAAAGTGTTCAGGCAATAACCTGTTGTCGGCTTGGAGAAGCTGAAGAGATTGGGAGGGGAAGGCCATGCGGGAATGTAAAGACAGAGAAAAAAAGGAACTGTTTTTCTGGAGGAGTGGGAGACAATGTATGTCAGTGAAGACAGGGTCAATGTGCCAGTGGGACTTGGTATGAAGGGATTTTGGCAGCAGATGAGGAGTCATTTATTAAAAAGTATGCATTAGAATCATAGAAAACCTACAGTGCAGAAGGAGGCCATTCAGCCCATTGGGTCTGCACTGACTGTCCGCCAGAGCATCTTACCCAGCTCAGTCACGCTCCCCCAACCCTATGCATTTACCATGGCTAATCCCCCTAATCTGCACATCTTGGGACACTAAGGGGCAATTTAACATGGCCAATCCACCTAACCCGCACATCTTTGGGGTGTGGGAGGAAACCAGAGCATTGGAGGAAACCCTTGCAGACACGAGGACTTGCACAGACAGTGACTCAAGTCGGGAATCGAACCCGGGTCCTTGGCGCATGTGCCAACCACTGTGCTGCCGTGCCCCTGTAGTTTCTTACTCTTTCACAGAACTTTTAAGCTAAGACTCCCTTTTCTGCTGTGGTCTGTGGCCACAGTGGATTGGGCAATTTGCACCTTACCAACCATAGTCATGTCCCATGTAAGAACTTTCAAAAAGTGACATCGCCCTAAGAGGTGTTGCAGAAAGGGGAAAGGTCACAGGTGGCTATTTGACTGTAATTGCCAGACCTTAATTTTACGTTATTTGAGTAACTAAGAGGAGGAAGATTTTAATACTTACAAACATATCAGTGAATAATCTATTTGTGCCAACAAGAACTATAGCAGGTTGCGTGACATCAGCAGCAATAACAGCTTAATTTGTAGAGCACATTTAAGGTAGGAAAACTCCTTAGCACTCCACAGGAGCATTATAAAACCAAATTTGGTGTCAAGTCATGTTAAATTTGACACCATGCTGAAGATATGGCCACCAGTGGTGGAGCGGTCAAAAGGTCATTGCAAATATAGTTGTGAATGGTCAAAAGGTCAGAATAGGTGGAATGCAGAGATGTCAGGGGGTGCAACCTCATGGTGGCACGGTGGTTAGCACTGCTGCCTCACAGCGCCAGGGACCAGGATTTGATTGCCAGTTTGGGTCAGTGCCTGTGCAGAGTCTGCTCATTCTCCCTGTATCTGCATTGGTTTCCTTCGGGTGCTCCGGTTTCATCCCACAATCTGAAAGACATGCTGGTTAAGCCCATTTGGCCATGCTAAATTCTCCCTCAGTGTACCCGAACAGGCACCTGAGTGTGATGACCAGGGGATTTTCACAGTAACTTCACTGCAGTGTTAATGTAAGCCTACTTGTGACACTAATAAATAAACTTTAAACTTAACAGGCTGGAGAAAGTAATTTTGTTTTAACCTTTGATCGTATTCGTTTTGGCTCGAGGTGGAATCATTAATGCTACTGCCTGCGTGATGGTTCAAGTTATTGCAAAAGTGATTGCTCAGATATGTTCAGATGCATAATCAGAGTCAGATCCTGTAAGATTAGCAGCGTTGCTCAGTAAACTATATTTGCAATGACCTTCACAATTATCCACTGTGTTCTGAAAAAAGTGAAATAAACAAATCAGCTTCTTTGAAATTGAAACACGCATTCAGTTTTTTGGATCAGACAGTTGAGATTTGATTAAATTGTCGAAGAGTGTGTAAAACAGAAACCACGCAGCAGAAATTTAATCATAGCTTTTTTTACTATTCCCCTCACTTACTGTCGCTTAAAGTTTATTAACTTTGATCAGTGGAAAGATCCGATTGAGATATTGTAGGGTGGGAGGAAGCTGATGCGGTGGATTAACCAGCACTGCCCAGTGAGGTTGAATGAGCTGCTTTAGTGTTGTACATTCTTTGTTAAATGATGGTAAGCTTTCTAATTTGCGCACAGCGTGCAGGATTTTACCACCTCGCTCAACCCAAAACCATAAAATCCCACCTGAGGTCAATGGTCATTCCCCTTCTCCTACTCCGATCATCCCTAGAATTCCACTACACTGTTTCTGCTGTCCCAGCCCACCCCCCTCCACACAAATAATAGTCCCTGCCCGTGAGGTTACCCGTCAGGCCTGTCCCTGGCATTGCCCCCTGGTACAGGTTGGCCAGGGGGCACTACAAGGACAATACCTGGCCACGTTACTCTTGCCTGGGCGATTTACTGACCTCTGCACCTTTGGAGGGATCCCCTCGACAGGTTTGCATTTGGGCAAACCTGTTGTAAACCTCACCGGCATGATGTCAAATCGCAAGGTATGAAATTTCAGTGAGTGAGGATAATCTTGGCGACTGGGATAATGATATTTAAATTTATGGAAATATGTTAAAATTGAGGCTGATGCCCATTATGGAGGTGAACTGGATTGCATCACTGGCAAGGGACGGGAAAAATAGAAGATCGCGATCTCACCGGCAAGATTTGTGATTTCCGTTTTTTTGCTGGATTTTGAGCCCTGTCGGATGATCTTCTGCACGGAGAGTGCAGGCTCAACATCTGGCTTCAAGGCCTAGTAGAGCCAAGCTGACGAGAGCAGGCATTTACACCTGATCTTAGACTTGATCTGATCCAAAAAGCTGAAAACGATATTTGTAAAATGAACCCTAACAGTGGAAAGTTCACACAGTCTGAAGCTTATGATATAGAATCATGGAATCACCACAGTGCAGAAGGAGGCCATTTGGCCCATCAATCCTGCACTGGCAACAATCCAACCCAGGTCCTATCCCGATAACCCCACACACATACACTGCTAATCCCCTTGACACTAAGGGGCAATTTAACGTGGCCAATCTGCACATCTTCAGACTGTGGGAAGAAACCGGAACACTTGGAGGAAACCCACACAGACATGGGGAGAATGTGCAAACTCCACACAGACAGTGACCCAAGGCCGGAATTGAACCCAGGTCCCTGGCGCTCTGAGGCAGTAGTACGAACCACTATGCCAACATGTGGCCCATGCTCTCGAGTTCTGTACATATCACAACAGATATGACCTTGTATTATCATTGTTGCTTTATTCGGAATCAGAGAATACGTACAGTACAGAAGGAGGCCATTCGGCCCATTGAGTCTGCACCAATAACAATCCTGCTGTAGCCCGTAACCCCACGTATTTACCCTGCAGCCCCCTTCCCCCAACCCCCCTCCCAAAACAAGGGTCAATTTAGCACGGCCAATCAATCTAACCTGCACATCTTTGGACTGTGGGAGCAAACCAGAGCACCCGGAGGAAACCCACGCAGACATGGGGAGAACTACACACAGGCCGGGAATTGAATCCAGGTCCCTGGCGCTATGAGGCAGCAGTGCTAACCACTGTGTCACCATGCCGTCTGGATCTGGATTTACAGAATAGCGTCTTGAAGTTTCTCAGCTGTAAAACTGGAAAAGACAATTGTTCTCTGATATTAACAATCTGCTGCGAATTATATTTGCAAATTGGTTTCAAAAACTCGAATGTCATTGGTAAGATGGTATGAATTGAGGTTAATACTTTTCTGGCAGCGAGTAAAATCCACTCTTCCATACAATGTTCCCAGATTTTGAGTAACTGGCGGGAAGAGCGGTACCAGGATGACATCAAAGCCCGACAGATGATGCATGAAGCCCTCCAGCTGCGTTTGAATCTGGTGAGACAGCGGCTTGGCTCCCTTCACACTTATTCCTTTCAGCTACAGAAAGCTCTTCCTCAGAGTGAGGGAGCACGGGGCAGCAACGCTTCACCATGGCCCTACACCCCATGGCATTGGTGGAATTCTCCCATCTCTCTTCTACCAGTCTGGAAGGCGATGTTTCTGGCACCTTGAGAGATTGGAGAGAGACACTAATGTCAGCTTCCAAATGAGCATCTGCCACGTCCAAGACACAAATTGACCTGAGTTTCACTCTGCCTTTGAGTTACCGAGCTGGAGTGGGCATGGTACCTGACCGTTCCAGCAGCCCTGCTAAGTAAACACGATGAAATAGCTCCTCCGAGGCCAGTGTCCCTTCACCAAATTTAGATTTACTCACACAATAAGCAACACTCAGACAGGTACGTCCTCAAATGGAGCACAAACCCAGAGTGCCAGTCACCCTGACACTCTACATTAGGGCAGGGCTCCCACTGCTACTTTAATCTGGGAGCTCATTTTCTAAGAGACCCACAGCTTGAGCCTCATTTAAGTCATTACATATGGCAATGGTGCTGAAGATCTATCAGACTGCAAGCCATTAAGAAGGTAAATGGTCTGTTAGCCTTTACAACAAAGGGGGTCGGAGTTTAAGAGAAAGGAATTTAATATTTGGCTTTGGTGAGAACACACCTGGAGTACAATGTACAGTTTTAATGTCCTTCAGGGGTGTGCAATGAAGGTGCAGTAGATTGTTTCCTGGGTCAAGGGGTTGAGCAGAATGGGCCAATCGTCTCTGTAGCTCAGACGAGTGATCGATGATCTCATTGAAAAGCACAAGGGATGAACGAGATTAATGTTGAGAGACTCCATCCTGGCTGGAGAGTCACAGGATCGAGATTCCATCATTCAGAATTCAGTTGGGAAATGTCTTCACTCAGGAATTCTCCACCCCAGGAGGCTGTGCATGCTCAGTCATTGATTATATGGAAGACTGAGATTGAGAAATTTTTGGACGCAAAGGATATGAGGGTAGTGTGGGAGGGTGGACTTATGCCTGAAGGTCAGTCTTAATTTTATTGAATGGCAGTATGGCCTATTCCTGTTCCTGTGATGTTCTTGCTTGTGTTTTTGTTTGAAGAGGGAGATAATTTCATCGAGAAGATACCATGATATCGGGCACAAGCTTCGCAGAGTTTTGACTCAAATTTTGTCAGTACGTTGCAGTTATAGATATGTTATAGGATTCTCAAGGAGCTTGCTTGGATAGATGCTGAGGGGCTAATTCCCCTTGTGGGAGAATCTCGGACCAAGGGGCATAATCTCAGAGTAATCAGTCACCCATTTAAAACAGAGATGAGAAGGCATTTCTTCACTCAGAGGGTAGTGAATCTGTAGAGTTCTTCACCGCAGAGAGCTGGAGAGGCTGGGTCATAAAGTGTGTTCAAGGCTAATTTTTAATCAGTCGGAGAATCAAGGGTGGATTCATATCATATCAGATTAGTCGTAACCAAATGGCCTACTTCTGCTCTGACATCTTATGGTAGAATTGAGCTTTGTGAGTATTCCTGGAGACAGTCTCTCCGATTGCCAATAAAGACAGAGTCAACTGTGCAGTTTCCTGGATTTTGGCCTCAGTAAACATAGTCTGTGATTGAAAAATTAAACCCAACCCACAACTTTAGAAGAGCACTCGTTCCAGTGTTGTGGAACAGGCTCACAACATAAACAGGGCAGAGAGCCCAAAGGTCTGACTGAACTTCTGTAATGAAAAGCAAACTTCGTTATAAAGCTTAGCCTCCCATGGCACCACAAGTTTACGTTTGATTTTCTTCCCCCAACAATCTTCAGGAAGAAATTGGCAAATGCATTTCTGGAAGTTGGTGCCACTTAAGAGCAAGGGTTTTCTTCATGAGAGAGAGTGTTTGCTTCTCTTCTTCTCCATTGCTGGAGTTAGCAGAATGTTGACAGTGTGCAAACAGTTTGCCAATTGGCATTCACTTCCTCATGTCTTTCACAGCTCTGTTGAAAAGGGGTTTAATGAAAAAAAAACTGATGCAGTGGGGGGAGGGGGAATTATTCTGATTTTGCGGTTCTGGTGTAATATTCAGGCAGTGTTGGACCTGGGCATTGCCAGACCTCGACAGTGTATCTCACAATGGTTGGCAAAGATGGCAAAATGGTCCACTTCGTAATATTGGCCGTATTTTACGACCTCGCTTGGGCGAGCCTCATAACATCCCGCCTGAGGCCAATGGAGAATTCTGTTCTGCAAGCTTCACCCGCCCTGATTCAGGGGAGGGCATGCCAGTAAAATTCCGGCCTTTGAGTCTGGTTAAAGTACAAGACTAAGAAGTCCACAACACCAGGTTAAAGTCCAACAGGTTTGTTTGGTCGAACAAGCTTTCGGATCTGATTTGCCACAGATGATTCAAGTGTTTTTAAAATCTAAAGATTTTGCTAAGTTTTGACAATGTTCCTACGTGAATAGTTGTCTTCGCACTTCACTCACCTGAAGAAGAAGCGACACTCCGAAAGCTTGTGCTACCAAATAAACCTGTTGGACTTTAATCTGATGTTGTGAGACTTCTCACTGTGCTTAACCCAGCCCAACGCCGACATCTACACATTCAAGTAGAAGAGACAATACCTCCCCAAACCTGACTTTGTTCAATGGTATGAGAATTCCTCAACCCCCACCCCCACAACTCCCTCTCTGTTCGTTCGCAGTTTTTAAAGAACCCTCATTGCATTTAAAAATTAAAATAAGGGATGGAATCTTCTGGTCCCATTGAAAGTGACCCCCCCCCCCCCCAACAACCAAGGCAGGTTGCTGGGGGAGGGGCAGGCATACCATGCAAACAGCCATAGACATGGGCGGGAGCTGAAGATCCCACCAGCGGACAATGGTGAGCCACCTCCGTCCTTGCAAAACATGCTGGGGGAGGCTGGAAAATCTAGCTCAAAGTCTTTGTCAGCCTGAACAGCTGTCACTTCATTTGGGAAAGAGTTCATGTTGATTGTAAATGATATGTTTCGTTCTTGCGGGATAACTGTGCTTGGATCTATCCTCCTAGGTTGGCGGGATGTTTGACACTGTCCAGCGCAGTACCCAATGGACTACAGATTGGGCTGTGTTACTTCTTCAGATAATTACCTCAGGAACTGTTGACGTGCAGACTAACAAGTAATTATTTTTTATTACTAATGAGTCAGACGGTAAATGTTGAACAATTTAATAAAACACATGAGAATTTTTATGTTTTTCCAACAGCAGTAAGATTGATGACACAGATGATTCAAGTGTTTTTAAGATCTAAAGATTTTGCTAAGTTTTGACAATGTTCCTGTGTTCACTATCGAATAGCCTGAATAAAGGGCATAATGGTTTCAGTGTGTGATGCTTCAATTAGTCAGCGAGAGGTTCTGACCGACCAGTGACACTTTTTATTTTCTTTGGCTCAGTTATTTTCCTCTTTCAAGATGTCTCTGTTATTCCTACTACTTTTCCCCCAGTCTTCTTTTAAACCATCTTATACTCTACTTGCTTCACTTCATTATTGGTCATCAAATGAATGATATGCGAAGAGAGATTTCATGATTTTGACTGGGGGCGATTTATAAACTTCCTTTCCTTTTAATCTGTGGCCCTGCCCATCTCTGGGCTATTTGTCAGCCTGTTCAACTTTAGAATATTAGGCATTAATTCAGCTCCTTCTGTTAGAATGTAACCAGTGACAACTTTGTATTGGATGTAATGTGACCACTGGTAACAAGCTGACCCAGTAAACCATGGGACCAATTACAGAATGATGTGATAGTCAGCTGACTCATTATAAATAAGAACCTGTTGGGAATTGTGGGGAACTTGGATTGGCCCAGGACGGGGCTCCACGTTTGAAGTAATGAAGTTTCTTTCTTAAACTTTTCCTTTGATTTATAAGTTGGTGTAAGTTTTGTTATATTTCTGCTGTCTGCATTTGAAGAGTTCCTTCAGAAGAAACACCTCTTCCTTTCCCACAAAACAGAAAGCAAGCGATGTAGGATAGAGGGCCAACACAAAATGAAAAGTGCAATTCACTTGGTAAGATATTGGCTGAAAATTCCTATCTCTTCCCACCAGTGAGATTATCCAGTCCTGCCAATGACGATGCACGTTGTGGGTTCCCTGATGACAGAGGTTGCGAGCAATGGGTAAAAAACATTGACAGCAGGGGGACTGGAAAATTCCACCAGTGGTCAATGGCGAACTGCCTCCGCTGATGGGAAAGATGCTGTTTGGGGTGGGAGATGCAGGAAATCCCACCCGCTGTGCCGGGTCTTTGTGCACGTGCTCTACATCAAGCTCCATGACAGGGTTGTCTACTGTTTTCCCATTTTCCTCCTCTTTGCATACCAATTTCAGACGACCTTCCACCTGTAATGAGGGAAAACTTTGCATAGTAATCTATTGTTACGACTTTTCTGGCCAGCAGCATGCAAATTAAAACAGGAGCCCCTGTTAAAACCATCTGTGGCCACACTGGAGATCTTGGAATTGCACTTCTCATTTTGTGTTGGCCCTGTATCCTACATCTCTCGCTTTCTGTTTGCGGGAGGGGAAGAGAAGGAGCTGAATTAATGCCGAGCGTTCTGAATTTGAACTGACTGAAGAGTAGCCCAGAGACATGTGCAAAAGCAGAGCCATGAATCAAAAGGGAAGGAAGTTTATAAATTGCCCCCAGTCAAAATCCTGAAATCTCTCTTTGCATATCATTCATTTAATTCACAACATTTCCTAATAATTAAGAGGTGTTACCCCATTATCTGAATGAATATTATTGATTTTTTTTCCTTGATCCATTTTAATGCTGGTAGCTAATAAGATCTATATTGGAGCCAAAGCCTAATTATCACTCCTTCAAGATGAATAGTAGCGTTTTTTTAAATGCGAAGAATTAACAATTATTGATGTGGGTGCAGTCCAGTTAAAATTGTGCATGGTCTAAGTGACTTTTCTCTTTGGTTTTCCCAGTGAACTCTTCACCACCGTGCTAGACATGCTGGGGGTCTTAATCAACGGGACCCTGGCATCAGATCTATCCAGTGCCTCCCAAGGAGGATCAGAAGAAAACAAACGGGCCTATATGAACTTAGTGAAGAAACTAAAGGTGAGTCGAACGTGATGTTCTTGATCCCAAAGCAAAATACTGCAGATGCTGGAAATCTGAAATACAAACCAAAAATGCTAAAATACTCTGCAGGTCTGGCTGCCTCCATCCAGAGAGAAGCAGAGTTAATGACGTTTAATGATCTCTCATTAGAACTTCTGGTTTCTGGAGCAATTTTAATGTCTTAAGGTGGCTTATTTCAAATACTTCCATCATCTTGTGACTCTACTGTGTTATTTGATATTCAGTTTTGCATACCTCTATAATATAGTTGCCAGCATCCTCCCTCCATCCCCATCTTTCCTGACCCCCTCCCTTAATGATAAGGAGTGACACCATGGCACATTGGTTAGCACTGCTGCCTCACAGTGCCAGGGACCCAGTTCAATTTCCAGCTTGGGTCACTGTGCAAGTCTGCACATTCTCCCCATGTCTCCATGGGTGTGGACACACTAAGCAGTCTCACAACACCAGGTTAAAGTCCAACAATTTGATAGTAAACCCACAAGCTTTCGGAAACATTGTTCCTTCATCAGGTGCGTGGAAAGTTCTGATCAGAGAAGGGCACACACAGTTTACAGAATACTGATTAGAACGCGAGTCTTCACAGCTAATCTGCTATTCAAGTCTTAAAGGTGCAGACAATGTGAGTGGAGATAGCATTAAGCATAAGTTAAAGAAATGTGTATTGTGTCCAGACAGGACAGTAAGTGAGATGTTGCAAGTTCAGGCAAGTCATGGGGGTTACGGACAGTATGACATGAATCCAAGATCCCAGATGAGGCCATCCTCATGTGTGCAGAACTTGGCTATCAGTCTCTGCTCAGCGACTCTGCGCTGTCAGATGTTGTGAAGGTCACCTTGGAGAACGCTTACCTGAAGATCAGAGGCTGAATGCGCGTGACCACCGAGCAATCTCAGACTTCCTTGTCCCAGACAGTCGACACCAGCACATTTGTACGCTGCATGCTCTTTTATTTTGTCCCTTGTTGGTTTGCCAATTTCTCATTTGCATTCCAGAGAAAGGTTTTCTTTTAGTTCTCAACTGACTGTGACGAAACCAGGCTTTAGTATTTTCTGCTGCCAACTGGCTGTTGGCACAGATACCACCTTGGTTTGGTGCAGACCTGTGTTGGTGAAGTAATATCATTGAATCATAGAATCCCTACGGTGCAGAAGGAGGTCATTCGGCCCATTGAGTCTGCACTGACCACAATCCCACCCAGGCCCTATCCCCTTTACTTCACATATTTCCCCTACTAATTTTCCTGATACCAAGTGGCAGTTTTGGTCAATTGTGTTCACTTTTAGTTACAGGAAGGATGTAAATAAGATTGAAAGAGTGCAGAGAAGGTTCACGAGGATGTTGCCAGGACTTGAGAAGCTGAGTTACAGAGAGAGATTGAATAGGTTAGGACTTTATTCCCTGGAGCGTAGAAGAATGAGGGGAGATTTGATAGAGGTGTATAAGATTTTGATGGGTATAGAGTGAATGCAAGCAGGCTTTTTCCTCTGAGGCTAGGGGAGAAAAAAACCAGAGGGCATGGGTTAAGGGTGAAAGGAGAAAAGTTTAAAGGGAGTATTAGGGGGGGCTTCTTCATGCAGAGAGTAGTGGGAGTGTGGAATGAGCTGCCGGATAAAGTGGTAAATGCGGGGTCACTTTTAACATTTAAGAAAAACTTGGACGGGTTCTTGGATGAGAGGGGTGTGGAGGGATATGGTCCAAGTGCAGGTCAGTGGGACTAGGCAAAAAATGGTTCGGCACAGACAAGAAGGGCCAAAAGGCCTGTTCCTGAGCTGTAAATTTTCTATGGCAATTTATCGTGGCCAATCAGCCTAACCTGCACATCTTTGGAATGTGGGAGGAAACCGGAGCACCCGGAGGAAAGCCATGCACACACAGGGAGAATGTACAAACTCCAGACAGACAGTGACCCAAGGCTGGAATTGAACCTGGGTCCTTGGCGCTGTGAGGCAGCAGTGCAAATGATTGTGCCACCGTGCTGCCCAATATCAGGGCACCTTACCTCAGCTGGTTTTAAAGAGCGCACAGTTCTTGAGAAGGACTGTATGGTACACGACTTGTCCCTTACAGATATTCTTCCACATGCACAAATCGCTGCTTTGACTTCAAGGAAGAGGGAAAGTTCCGCAAGTATGACCTGGGTGTGTTCTTATTAATAACCCCATTTGAGGAAGTCGCTTGGTTAGTATGGTCAGTACTCATGCACATCAGAACGTGATGTAATTTGACCCCATCCACAAAACCACAATCTTAGATGTCTCGTGAGTTCAATGAAGTCAGAACCCACAAGGAATCAACAGCTCTATTCAGCAGGTTTTGTGCGACGTTCTTGACATAGTGGCCAGGATGTGACAGGATGCAGTTTCGCTCAGTAACTGAGCAGATAAATGCAGCCCTAGACCACTTCAATCCCGGACTTGTGGCGTATTCAGGCCCAGGGTGGCTCAGCTCCATTAGCCTCAGAGACCCTGAGTTAGGCAGGGGAACAGAATTATCGCGGTTTCCCACATGCTGCAGCTACCAGATTCTCCCAATGAAATTTGTCCTCTTTCCGGCAGATTCCCAGTCCTTTGTTCCATTCTTTTCAACTCTCTTTCCCTTTTTTCACATTTTCATTCTTCTGGTGTTACACCTCCCACTCTCGGGCTCACATCATTGTGGTGATGGCATGCATGGTACATTAAAGCCAAAGTATCTGTCTCCAGGAAGTTGTAGTGATTTGAAGTACATCATATGTGTGGGTCTTTGTCTATTTATCCTGGAAAGTAGGTGAGGTTATCTTATACTTGAAGAAATATGGTGCAGTCTCATTCACTGATTGTGGGCATATTGATGCCAATATTAGTTGCCCACTGTAAGTTAACCTTCCTATGCAGAAGGAGGCCTTTCAGCCCATCAAGTCTGCACCAACTTTCTGAAAGATTATCCAACCCAGGCCCTCCCCTCCATCCTACCCCCTAACCCCACGCATTTACCATGGCCAACCCATCTCTTTGGATAACGGGAGGAAACCCACGCTGACGCAGGGAGAATGTGCAAACTCCACACAGTCACCCAAGGCTGGAGTCAAACCCGGGTCCCTGATGTTGTGAGGCAGCAGTGCTAACACCAGGGGTGGCCCAGTGGTAAATAAATTCTGTATGACCTGTGTACTTACTAAAGTTTCCCTTTGATTCTTCTGGCCAAAGTGACGACGTCACATTTTCCTACATTATCCTCCCATCAGCCAATTTTTCCCCACTCACATAAAACCTATCTGCGTCCCTTTGCAGAATCTATATGAAGTTGTCACTCCCCTCATGTGGTAAGGGGCCACTCCACCACCAGAAAATTCACCACTTAAATGATTTAAATTGTCTGCCCAACATTCATTCGATGGCAATCTGATCCACTTCGGATCCCAGCAACCGAAATGTGTCAGGAAGCTGCCTCCCCCACCCCCACCTCCCCTTGGGCTGGAAAGTTCCTGCCCCCTTATGTCTGAGGTTTGAGGCGTGGCTAGCGAGTGCTCGATATGTCGGTCTTTAAAATAAATAACTTTAAGATGACCTTAGATAAGAGAGCAAGTGCTACTGAATACAAGATATTAATCTATGCAGAATCGATAATTGCGTCATCTTGCTGTGAGCTAAATTAAGACTAGGGTGAGGGACCTAGTTTCAAATAAGTTAAAATCAGATTTAGAAGCACTGCAACAACTCTTTCCACACAAATGATCAACACATGGAATGGACCCACATACTGGAAATAAAATAAATGGGCGGCACAGTGGATAGCACTGTTGCCTCACAGCGCCAGGGACCTGGGTTCGATTCCCGGCTTGAGTCACTGTCTGTGTGGAATCTGCACCTTCTCCCCATGTCTGCGTGGGTTTCCTCCGGGTGCTCTGGTTTCCTCCCACAGTCCGAAAGACGTGCTGGTTAGGTGCATTGGCCATGCTAAATTCCCCCTCAGTGTGACGACTAGGGGATTTTCACAGTAACTTCATTGCAATGTTGTAATGTTAGCTTATATGTGACTAACAAATAAACTTTATTTTAACTTTAAAACCCCTGAATTACTGAAGGCAAAACGAGATATCACAATGGGAACAGTACAAAAGCTTTCGGGCTGGATATATGAATAATTTTGTCCCTTATGAATTTCTGATACATGCTTTGAGTGACCAGTTAGAGCAGGGGGAGGAATACAGACTTGTGCAGACACTGGAAATAAAAAAATCAAAACCCAAAATGGCAAAAACATTGAACATGGCAGATAGCTACTGTGAAGAGAGAAACACAGGATTTGTTCTCCAGGTCAAAGGTCTTTCACCAGGTCATGGAAAGGTTAACCCCCAAGTTTCCTCCTTCACAGACACTACATGACTTGCTGATGCGCTCCCAACATTCCCTTGCTTTTAATTTGGGGAGAAAGCTTTTAAGTTTTTGAGTTGGTGTACACAGATCTATGATCAGAGGTTATGAGGTACTGACACATACTTAGCGCATTATGCTATTATAAAGAATTTTCTATCTTCCATTGGCTTTTCGGATTCCGAGTCTTGTCCTCTCTTGTTAACTATTGTTGTTATAATCCCCTTAGCGAACGATAACTTTTAAAAGACAGGAGTCCCAACAAAACCAATGGAAAGCAAACCAATGGAGAAGATTTCCCTTTTTAAAGCTTCTACTGTAACAGACTGTCTAAACTCAACATAATTCAAATATTAATTAAACAGGTGAAAGACATTTCAAAAATTAAAGGGAAATCTTGTCGATCCAACATGGATGCACTTCATGTAGTTACAAGCACTCACGTTACTCCCTGTTCAAATGTGGGACTGTGTGCAATCTCAGTCTTTCCAAATCAGCATCCACGATGTCAGATCACACTTCCCATCCCATTGTTCCTGCTTTTCTCAACACTCTTATTCCACCAGATGTCCCCAGGTACTCTTTATATTAACATGTCCACGGGTTTGTCAAATGAGGAATGGTTGAGGAGTCTGGGTCTACATTCGATGGAGTTCAGAAGGACAAGGGGGATCGAATTGAAATTTACAGAATACTGAGGCCTAGATGGATTGGACATGGAGAAGATATTTCCACAAGTGGGAAAGACTAGAACTTGAGGGCACAACCTCAGAGTGAAGGGATGCTCCTTTAAAACTGAGATGAGGAGAAATTTCTTCAACCAGAGGGTGGTGAATCTGCGAAGTTCATTGTCACAGAGAGGTGTGGAGGCCAGGTTGTTGAGGGTCTTTAAGACAGGGATAGATAGGTTTTTGATCAATAAGGGGGTCAAGGATCATGAGGTGAAGGCAAGAGAATGGGGATGAGAATCATATCAGCCATGATTGAGTGATGGAGCAGACTCGATGGGCCAAGTGGCCTAATTCTGTTCCTATATCTTATGGTCTTATGGAAACCTCTCTCTCGCAGATCACAACAGCCCTGGTGAACCAAATCCCTTCTCCATCCATTTGAATGTATTGGTGGTCTCTAAAAACACCAAAACAGCAGTTATGGGTTTTTGCTTAATCTGGAATTTCTTGCCCTTCCTGTCTTCCACCCACTTCCTGCTCATTGCAATAGTGTAACACACTGCTGTATTCTCAAAACCGCTGCTTCAAACACCAGGATCTGTTCAAAAACTGTCAAACCAAATACCGGTCCATTCAGGGAGAACCTTGCTTGTTTCCTCTTTACACAAATTCTGTGTGTTCCGAAGTGCTGTACAGAAAGCACAGCCTGAACCAACCCCAATGCAGTTGGCTTTCTGTTTACCCTTTGCTTCTTGGTGTTCATCCTCGTGGCAAACTCCGGTCACACGGGCATCTTTTGGAACCGAATGATGTCACAGTCAGGAAACCGATACCCTCTTTCACAGCGCACCCCAGTTCATTTTGGTCTTAAAAGAGAGATGGCACAAAAGAAAATAAAGGCTTTCCCCAACACATTCTGTTGAAGAGGACCATTGATGTTATGAATTCCACCAGCAAAGTTCCACCCCTCAGCAAAACGTACCGCCATTTCAGCCTCCCCTAGAACCTTGCCCTTTGACTGCTAAAACCAGAGTTCAAAACCAAACCAGATGAGATTCAGTGCCAGAGGTTTCAATTTCGCACAGCTGTTAATATGTTGAATGTAATGTATTTGGCTATTTCAGCATAGTTCGCAGTAAGCACAGAACATTCCACAAAATTGGCACCATGAGTACCGCACTGGCCAAATGAAAGTGAGGAACATTTAGAAAACCATTGGATTGTTATTGAACACATTTTTGGACTGGCCCCAAGGTACCTGATCTCAGTGTAGCCGTATGAACATCAATTGTCTGTATATGGTTCTTCCAGATGTCTGTCTGGCTACAAAGACCCTGTGTTGCACTCCAGTCATTTCTAATGTTTTGCTTTGTGAACTTTTAACTTTTGTTCAGTTGCGCGTGTTTAAGAGTTGAGTAATGGAAATATGACATTTTGCAGTGCATGTGGCATTTCTTCTTTGCCACAACACTCCCTTCTCCAGCTGAGCGTGTGTGCAGCGAACTTGCAGCCTGGCTGCTGCTGATGTCTTCATTGGAACCGCGTTCCTGATCAGAGAATCAGAGAGCAATAGAGCACGGAAACAGACCCTACAGCTCAATGTCTGTGTCGGCCATAGTGCCCGCCCAGCTAGTCCCAGTTGTCCGTGTTTGGCCCATACCCCTCCAGTCCTTTCCCATCCATGTACTTATCCGAATGCTTTTTAAATGTTGCTATAGAACCCGCCTCAACCACTTTCTCCGGCAGCTCATTCCGTACATGCACCATCTGTTGCATGAAGAAGTTGCCCCAAGGGTCCCTTTTAAATCATTCCCCTTTCACTTCAAACCTATGCCATCTAGTTTTCAATTCTTTTTACCCGGAAAAAACACTATGGGTGGGATTTTTTGGCCTGGCTCATCCCGAAACCATAAAATCCCGCCCAAGATCAATAGACCTTTCTACAGTCTGCCCCTCGCCCATGGCGGGTGGGACAGTAAAACTCGGGCCTCTGTGTGTTCTATGCCCCTCATGGTTTTATACACCTCAAGAAGGTCACCCCTCATTTTCCTAAATCCAAGGAATGCAGTCCGAGCCTGACCATCTTCTCCCTATAACTCTGGCCCACTGATCCTGGCAACTGGTCTATCTGACCTGGAAGGACTTGCTTTGCACGGCCTTCGCCACTCTCCACTTGCTACCTTTTGAGTTGCTGGTTAAGCGCTGAGATATAGACTTCATCACAACAATATTAATCCTGTTCTGTCCCACACATTCCCAATGCATTGCCATAAGTTAACTGTTTTATCAAAGCTTCACTGATTAAAAAAAAGCAGAACACTGGATGCTCGAGATGTGAAACAAAAACAGTACACTTTGGCAGTACTCAGCAGGTCAGGCAGCATCTGTAGAGAGAAACCGAGTTAACATTTCAGATCGATATGAGCTTTGATCGTAATGAATGTTCCTAGTGGTGCTGGAGTCCAGAACTAGGGGTTATAGTGTGAAGATAAGTAGTAAACCTTTTAGAATTGAGGTGAGGAGAAATTTCTTCACCCAGAGGGCGGTGAATGTGTGGAATTCACTACCACAGAGTGTAATTGAGGCCAAAACATTGTGTGATTTCGAGAAGAAATTAGATATAGCTCTTGGGGCTAAAAGGATGAAGGGATGTGGGGTTGGGCGGGGCGAAGGTGGGATCAGCATATTGAATTCAGTAATCAGCCGTGACCAAAATGAATGGCGGAGCCGGCTTGAAGAGCCGAATGGTCTACTCCTGCTTCGAGTTTCTATGTTTCTCTGAACTAATGCCTGCTTCTTTCCACAGATGCTGCCTGACCTGCTGAGTATTTCAAGCATGTTCTTGTGTTGATTCCTATTTGTTCAAATGGTTTGCAAGCACTTAAATCCTGTGTCGATCCTGTCACCAATTATACTCAGCCAAGGTGCACTGTGCCAAAGACGTAATAGCAAAATATATAGTCATTTCGACAGCTATCCTTTAATTTATGCCAATTTAATAACATGGCTATTTCAATGCTCAGAAGTGCTCATGGATTGAAGGGGACCAGAGTAGTGTGGGCAGGAGGAAGATTAACAGAGAGGCCTGTGCTGTAGCCATTCCATCTCCAAGGTCATGTTTTGCCCATATAAAATAATTCCGGGAATGTGGTGTATTATTGATATTTTGGCCTTGGAGGGAGTGCAGAGGAGGTTTACTAGGCTGATACCGGAGTTGAGGGGGTTGAGCTATGAGGAGAGGCTGAATAAACTAGGCTTGTACTCGTTAGAGTTTAGAAGAATGAGGGGAGATCTCATTGAGACGTATAAGATGATGAATGGGATGGATAGGATAGAGGTGGAGAGACTCTTCCCGCTCAAAAAAGACAGTAGGACTAGGGGGCACAGCCTCAAGATAAAGGGGGGGGGGGGGTGGTTTAGAACGGAGTTGAGGAGGAACTTCTTCACTCAAAGGGTGGTGAATCTCTGGAATTCTCTGCCCGTTGAAGTGGTGGAGGCTGCCTTGCTAAATATTTTTAAGACGCGGGTTGATGGGTTTTTGATAAGAGAGGGGATTAAGGGTTATGGGGAGAGGGCGGGAAAGTGGAACTGAGCCACGACAGATCAGCCATGATCTTATTGAATGGCGGGGCAGGCTCGAAGGGCTAGATGGCCTACTCCTGCTCCTGTTTCTTATGTTCTTATGTTCTTATGAAGGGCTGTCGTTGTATGATTGTCATTACACTGACTAGCAGCGTTCCGTGGTGTCAGCCACTCTTGCAAACAGCCTGAGCATCTTTACTTGCACAAGAGCAAAAGCTGGCTCCTTTGCCAGTGCTCCCTTTTGACCTGGATTCATGTATTTTGCTCATGTCCTGCTTTAGCCTTTCCAAAGGCAGATTGATAAAACTTGCACATCCAATCAATAAGCTGCTTTATTTGACCTTGAGCTGAACACACAAAGAAGGTAGGGAGATCTTGTGGCATGGTGAGTGGGTCTAAGCCAGAAGCTCCTGGTTCAAGCCCCACTCCCGCACTTGATGACCAAGGAAGGTGCATTCATAATGCAGCCAAACAGGTTTATTATCAACTTTTGAATTGGAATCATAGAATCCCTACAGGGCAGAGGGAGGCCATTTGGCCCATCAAGTTTGCACTGACTCTCTGTAAGAGCATCCACCAGGCCCTATCCCGTAATTCCTGAGAGGGGGAGAGATTTCTAGTCAGCCATGTGATGGAATGAATGTTGGAGCTTCCACCATCCCTGTCCATCACTCGAGGTTACAACACGCCTGTGAAAGTGTACATTGCTGAAACAACCTGGATTCCTGAGTGAGCTGTAACAAATTACCTCAGAGCAACCATTATGAAGGGAATTTCACAGTGACTTCATTGCAGTGTTAATGTAAACTTTACTTGTGACTAATAAATAAACCTTACTTTTTACTTTACTTCATTATGATCAAATTTCAATTATTTCATTCACTTTGCGACCACTGCATCAGTCAGACAGTGAACACATTATGCTGCTATATGTATGGGCAACATCGTGGCACAGTGGTTAGCACTGCAGCCTCATAGCACCAGGGACCCAGGTTCGATTCCCAGTTTGGGTCATTGTCTGTATGGAGACCTACCAGTGTCTGCGCGGGTTTTGTCCGAGTGATCCGGTTTCCTCTCTTAGTCTGAGAGATGTGCTGGTTAGGTGCACTGGCCATGCTAAATTCTCCCTCAGTATATCTGAACAGGCGCTGGAGTGTGAAGACTGGGGGATTTTCACAGTAACTTCATTGCAGTGTTAACGTGAGTCTACTTGTGACTAATGAATGAATTTTAAATATTAAAAGGAAACTGTTGCACTTGTGGTTTCAGCATTATCTCATTGCTTTGCAGTTACTGATATTCAGAGACCGAACCTCTTCACCCCAGCCTTCTCTCTCTGCCACCCTTTGTTTTCCAGCCAGCTTACTCTCAATGCCAGCCTTCATCTGACTACCTGTCCCTACCCGAAAGTGAAACTTCAGCCTAACATGACTGTGCTGTCTGCTGAATTCAGATGTGTGGAGCTGTTGTGGCAGCAAAGGATGTGCATAATTAGCAGAATGTTTAAACTTTCCTTCGCTGTTTTCAGCTCACTGCTTTAAGACAGCATCATGTTTGAAGTTTTAATTTATATTTTCCCAGTGCTGCTGTTCTGTAAGTTTAACGTCTTAAGGGCTAAGCCTAGTTCAAAAGATACATTACACTGAGGCCTCCTTATGGTGCCAAAACTAAATATCCTGACATCAGCTTAACACCAACTGAGAGCCATAAGATGCAGATCACATATATGTCTCTGAATTATCTCTTATTCCATAACTTTGAATTGAGTATGATCTGAGCTGTTTTAAAAAAATGTTATTCCATTCTCAGAGCTATGATGTGGAGATGCCAGAGTTGGACTGGGGTGGACACAGTAAGAAGTCTCACAACACCAGGTTAAAGTCCGACAGGTTTATTTGGTAGCACGCGCTTTTGGAGTGCCACTGACCTGATGAAAGAGCAGTGCTCCAAAAGCTTGTGATTCCAAATAAACCTGTTGGACTTTAACCTGGTGTTGTGAGATTTCTTACTCTGTATAGTCACTCATTGCATAACTTTGAACTGGACATGATCTGAACTGCAGCTTAAAGATCTTTTTTAAAAAATGTTATTCCATTCTGAGTTGCAAAGAGTGCGCAGAGTGGACAAGGCAAGCCCATAATCCATCTCCTTGCTTGCTTCAAAAACCAATTCAAATTCAGATTGAACTTGATTCATGACCCCCACAAGAGAGACAAAAAAGGTCCAAGTTGACAAGAACAGGCATTGCACCTTTTTTTAAATTAATTCCTGGGCCATGGGCGTTGCTGGCTGGCCAGCATTTATTGCCCATCCCAAGTTGTCCTTGAGAAAGTAGTGGGGAGCTGCCTTCTTGAACCTCTGCCGTTAGGGAGGAAATTCCAAGGTTTTGAACCAGTGACTGCGAAGGAACGTTGATATATTTCCAAGTCAGGTTTTTGAGTGGCTTGGAGGGGAACTTGCAGTTGGTGGTGTTCCCATGGATCTGCTGCCCTTGTCCACTGAGATGGAAGTGGTTGTGGGTTTGGAAGGTGCTGTCTAAGGATCTTTGGTGAATTGCTGCAGAGAATCTTGTGGATAGTAAACACTGTGGCTACTGAGCGTCGGTGGTCGAGGGAGTGGATGTTTGTGGATGTGGTGCCAATCAAGCGGGGCCGCTTTGTTCTAGATCTCAGGCTTGATCCTGCACTTGATCTGAACCAAAAGGACAGAAGATAAATCTTAAACTTTTTCTTTAAAGAAATCTCCATGGGGAATAACAACAGTTTGAGGGGCTGCTGGCCAAGCACACCCGTCTCAGATGACGTTATGTGACGTACCTTTTCCAGTTGGTCCTACAATGACTTTGATTTGATTTATTTATTATTGTCACATGTATTGGAATACAGGGAAAAGCATAGTTTCTTGCATGCTGTATAGACAAAGCATGCTATTCATAGAGTACATAAGGGAGAAGGAAAGAAGGTGCAGAATATAGTGTTACAGTCCTTGATTATGCTGGCTGCTTTTCCAAGGCAGCGGGAAGTGTAGACAGAGTCAATGGATGGGAGGCTGTTTTGCGTTATTGATCATTTGAAAGACAAGGTACATTCCAATTAGAGAATGATCAGATATTCACTTTTGGAGGGTAATTCGATATTATTTTAACATTACTTTGTGTCCCAAGATGTGTAGGTTAGGAGGATGAGCGGGCTGAATACATGGGGTTACGGGGATAGGGTTGTGGGGCGGCTTTAAGAGTCAGTGCAGGCTCAATGGGTCGAATGGCCTCTTTCTGCACTGTAGGGTTTGTATGATTCTGTGATTAGGATTGCTCTCTGTCACGGCCGGCTGTCGAATGCAGTCAAATGAAAGATGACCCAGGACTATTGCTGAGCCAATATTTACATAGAAAAAAAGGAACTTGCATTCATATAGTGCTCATCCAGATGGGTGAGTGAACTTTGTCATTGGAGTTGGTCAGAATGCCTCCGCAAACGTAGAAAGATAGAAAATAGGTGCAGGAGTAGGCCATTCTGCCCTTTGAACCCGCACCATCATTCAATATGGTCATGGCTGCGAATGCACTTTCAGAATCCCACTCCTGCTTTCTCTCTACCAGAAGGACGTGGAGGCTTTGGAGGGAGTGCAAAAAAGATTTACAAGGATGTTGCCTGGTATGAGGATACTGGTATGAGAGGAGATTGAATAAACTGGGATTATTCTCCCTGGGAAGGTGGAAGCTGAGGGGTGACATGGTAGAAGCATATAAAATTATGAAGGGCATAGATAAGGTGAACAGCTGGAAGTTTTTTCCCAGGGCAGAACTTAACAAGGGGGTACAAGTTCAAGGTAAGGGGGGGAAGATTCAGTGGAGATATGCAGGATAAGTTTTTTACACAGGGGGTGGTGGGGGCCTGGAATGCACTGCCAAGTAAAGTGGTTGAAGCAGACAAGTTAGTGACATTTAAGACTTATTTGGATAGGCACATGAACAGGCAGGGAATAGAGGGATACAGGCAGTTGGTCTAGATAGGTCAATGTGACTGGTGTAGGATTGATGGTCCGAAGGGCCTGTTTCCATGCTGTACTGCTCTTTATTCTCTCCATACCCCTTAATTCCTTTAGCCACAAGGGCCACGTCTAGCTCCCTTTTGAGTGTATCGAATGAACTGGCCCCAACAGTTATTTGTGGTAGAAAGTTTCACAGGTTCATAACTCTGAGTGAAGATGTTCTTCCTCATCTCTTTCCTGAATGGATAACTCCTTACTCTTAGACTTGTTTTGGACTTCCCCAACAATGGGAGCATTCTTCCTGCATCCTGCCTGTCCAGTCCCATCAGGATTTTATATGTTTCTATGAGATCCCCCCTCATTCTTCTAAATTCCAGTGAGTACAAGCCCAGACGATCCAGTCTCTCTTCATATGTCAGTCCTGCCATTCCAGGAATCAGTCTGGTGAACCTTCACTGGACTCTCTCAGTAACAGGGATGCCCTTCCTCAGACTAAGAAAGATCAGCTTAATATATGGTAGGCCCACCCAAAAGTCTGATGACAGCAGGGAAGAGGCTGTTCTTGAGTTTGTCAGTATGTGATCTCAGACTTTTGTATCTTTTCCCCTACAGAAGAAGGGGGAAGAGAGAATGTCCGGGAGTACGGCACAAAGTGGCATCGACTATGATCTTGTTTATTTTTCTCTTTCTGTCAGAAAGAACTTGGTGATAAACATTCAGAGAGCATCGACAAAGTGCGTCAGCTGCTGCCTTTACCAAAGCAAACCTGCGATGTCATCACTTGTGAGCCGATGGGATCTTTGATTGACACAAAAGGCAACAAGATTGCAGGATTTGACTCCATAGACAAAAAACAGGCAGGTATTGTGCGATGTGAGTGAAGTCATGAGTGTGGCCCAACATCATGCTGCTATAGTCTTGCATTTTCTAAAGCAGTGGTTCTCAGACCTTTTTGATTGAAGGCTCCCTTTTCAAATACAGTAGTAATTTCAGGCCCTCTAAATTACAATATTTCCTATATTACATACAAAATGAAGTGCTGTATTAAAATAATATATAGTTGCAAAGGAACAGGTATTTGCTTACAGATATCAGTGAAAGGGATCTCCTTGCCTCTCACAGCAGGGACTATCAATGGGAGAGGCACAGAGAGAGCAGGAACCTGGGGAAAGCATAAAGAACTATTGGCTTGGTGTCCACCAGCCCCAGCACCTACCTTTACTGGTGGCACAGTGGTTAGCACTGCTGTCTCACAGCACCAGGTACCTGGGTTCGATTCCTGGCTTGGGTCATTGTGTGTGCAGAGTCTCCCCATATCTGCGGGGTTTCCTCCGGGTGCTCTGGTTTCCTCCCACAGTCCGAAAGACATGCTGATTAGGTGCAATGGCCATGCTAAATTCTCCCTCAGTGAGTGAACCCGAACAGGCGCCAGAATGTGGCAACTAGGGACTTTCACAGTAACTTCATTTCAGTGTTAATGTAAGACTACTTGCGACAACTACATAAATGTTAAACTTTTACCTGCTAACTTATCAATGACTTGGATTGAACCTCTCATTTTCCTGTATGGCTCAATGTGTAAACCTGCTAAGGTATGATAAATAAATGGCTTTATCATTGGTGGGAAACTCTGGGATAGTGTCTCTGTGTTGGCACAAGGTGGAACTCAGTGAGGCTGTAGAATAGATCCCTACATGGTAACTGTGATCACAAATCTATGTCCTAATTTTTCAGAACATGTTTTGACTGTGCAGAAGTATTATCTTTTAACTGCGATTACTTCCTGTCGCAATCTAAATGGCAAACCATGTTCTGTGTTCTAGGGTCTCCAGGTATCTACAAAACAGAAAGTCAACCCATGGGATTTATTTGAGGGTCACAAGAATCCAGCTCCACTTTCCTGGGCCTGGTTCGGTACAGTGCGTGTCGATCGGAAAGTTATCAAGTATGAAGATCAGCATCATCTCCTCTTGTATCACACGCATCCCAAACCAAAACCACGAAGCTACTACCTGGAGCCTTTGCCCCTCCCTCCAGAAGATGAAGAGGAGCCCCCCACCCCCGTCTCTCTGGATTCTGAGAAGAAGCCCATTGAAATTGCTGATCAGAACAAAAGCACACAGGAGGAGGAGAAAAAAACCAAGAGCAGGAAAAGGAAGCCCAAATCTTCAGCATCAAGAACAGAGGTAAGGATCGCTTTGTACCATTTGCACAATCCACACTCATTCCTTCCGGTCTGCACTTGGTGATACTATTGAGATAAAGCTCAGCATCCCCTTTACCTTGTAGGGTTTTGTTAGGTGAGGGTAATCAAGGGTTACAGAACCAAGGCATGATGTGGAGATGCCGGCGTTGGACCGGGGTGGGCACAGTAAGAATTCTCTCAACACCAGGTTAAATTCCAACAGGTTTATTGGTAGCACGAGCTTTTGGAGTGCTGCTCCTTCATCAGGTGAGTGAAGGCTCTGGAAGTTCAAGCTACCATATAAACCTGATGTAGAATATTTGGAGGAGCGAGTTTTGTTTTTCCAGTTTTAGACTCATTTTCTGTGTGAAAAACTGCCTTGTAATTTCACTCCAGGATGGACCAATTCTTAATTCATGATGTGGCACGGTGTAGAGTTGCCAGCGTTGGACTGGGGTAGACACAGTAAGTAGTCTCACGACACCAGTTTAAATTCCAACAGGTTTATTGGTAGCACGAGCTTTCGGAGTGCCGCTCCTTCATCAGGTGAGTGATGAAGGCTATAAAACTCGCCTGATGAAGGGGCAACACTCCGAAAGCTTGTGCTACTAAATAAACCTGTTGGACTTTAACCAGTTATTGTGAGACTTCTCACAGAATGAAAGCAAGTTGAAACACAAATTAGCCATTGACCCAACATCGCTGTGGCTGAATGGCCTTCTACTGTTCCTCTGTTCCTTCGCACAAGTTCTTGAAAATTTAATTTGACCCAGCATCTGCAGTACTTTTGGAGGAACCAATTTTTTTTTTCAATTTTCGACTCATTTTCTGTGTGAAAAACTGCCTTCTAATTTCACTCCAGCATGGACCAATTCTTAATTCTTAGATTATCCTCTCCTCTCCTGCACTGAATTCCCCGACCAGAGGGGAAAAGTTTCTCTGTGTCTGCCCTCTGTAACTACCTCAGTAAAATCACCTCCAGTTTTCTAAATTCAGGGGAATGAAAGGTAAGGTTACGTAACCTGTTTTTATAACTTGAACCTTGAAACCTCAGTATTTTCAGAGCATACATCTGCTGCAGCTTTTCCAAGACAAGTATATCCATTCTAAGGTGCAGCGGCCAAATACATAAAATTCCAGATGGGATCTGGCCAAGACTCAGTGCAAATTTCTTCCCTCTTGTACTCTAGCCTCCCCCCACCCCCCACCGCCCCCCAAGGCAAAGGCCAACATTCCATTTACCATTTAGATTTGTTTCAAAAGCAAATGACTGCGGATGCTGGAATCTGAAACCAAAAGAGAAAATGCTGGAAAATCTCAGCAGATCTGGCAGCATCTCCAAGGGGAGAAAAGATCTGACGTTTTGAATCCAGATGACCTCAGATGATGACCACCATGCCGTCCATTTACTTAATCTACCTAATCCTCCTAGCTATCTGTGCTTCTTAACTTAGTGCCATCTACAAACAGCCCTCTATTCCTTCATCCAAGTCAATATATATGGTGTGAAGGGCATACATTAGGCATCGGTCTTCTACGTATATACAAGCAAAATACTGCAGATGCTGGAAGTCTGAAATAAAAATGCTAAATGCTGGAAAAACTCAGCAGGTCTGGCAGCATCTGTGGAGAGGGAGACAAAGCTAATGTTCTGAGTCCGTATGACTGTAACAGATGCTACCAGACATTATCCAGCAATTTCTTTTTTACTTTAAGTCTTCTACATGATGGGTGGGCTGGAGTCCACACTTGCTACATTCACGGTTCTAGATCACAGTGCATACTTACATGCTCTGAGTTATAGACACTTGGTAAACTGTTCAAGTTCCAAATTCTAGTGTTTAGCCTCGTTGATAATCAGAACAGGAATTTGCTGGGTATTGTTAAAGTGACGTGGTATTATTGCTAGACTATTCATCCAGAAACTCAGCTAATGTTCTGGTGGACCCAGGTTCGAATCCTACCACAGAAGATGGTGAAATCTGAATTCTATTTTTAAAAATCTGGAATTAGGAGTCTACTGATGATCATGGAACCATTGCTGATTGTCCGAAAAACCCATCTGATTCACTGATGTCCTTTAGGGAAGGAAATCTGTTATCCTTACCTGGTCTGGCCTACATGTGACTTCAGAGTCACAGCAATGTGGTTGACTCTCAATGGCCCCTCAGACAACGAGGGATGGGCAATGAATGCTGGCCAGCCAGCAACACCCATGTCCCACAAATAAAAAAAAACATTTGTGATACAATGCATAGCAATATCTTTTTATCTTGTGGTCAGTATTCTCATTAACTCGGACACTCTGTTACAGGACTATCAACAAAACAGTGCTTACAGAGTGCCTCCAAATTACACGCCAATGTCTTCTCAGATGATGCACCATCCCCAGGCAGCACCTTCATGGGGCTACAATCTCATGGGCCAGCCACAGCAGACAGGATTCTACTTTCAAAACCAGCCCCTTCCGCCAGGTAAATGCAGAGGCACGGACTCCAATGTATCTCAGTCACCTTCTCCATCCCAGCAAGCCTTCAGTATCCCTGCGCTCCCCCATTTCTGGCTTCTTACGCTTCCATAATGTCACATGTTTGACCATTGGCAATAGTGCTTTCAGCTGCGAGTACTTTACCTTCCCTAAACCTTTCTCTTCTTATTTATGACGCTCCTTAGAACCTACATCTTTGACAAGGCTTTTGGCCATCCCAGATGGCGCACTGTGTGCCTCAGTGCCAGAAATGTTTTTATTGATGATGCTGATGGTAAGCACCTTAGGATGGTCTGCTATGTGCAGTGCATTTCTGTAAATGTGAGCTGTCATTAGAGTCGTAGAGCAATACAGCTCAGGAAACAGACCCTTCGGCCCATCTGGTCCGTACCGACCATGGTGCCCTCCACGCTAGTACCAATTGCTCTTGTTTGGCCCATATCCCTCTCATCCTTTCCCATCCATGTACTTATCCCAATGCTTTTTAATTGTTGCTATTGTACTTGCCTCAGCCACTTTCTCTGGCAGCTCATTCCATCCTCTGCAGGAAGAAGTTGCCCCTCAAATCCCCCCCTCACCTTAAACCTATGCCCTCAATTCCCCTTCTGGGAAATAGACGATGTGCATTCATCCCATCTCTGCCCCTCATGATTTTATACGCCTCAATAAGGTCACCCCTCGATCTCCTACATTCCAAGGAATAAAGCCCTAGTCTGGCCAACCACTCCCTATAACTCAGGCCCAGTAGCCCCGGCAACATCCTCAGATATTTTCTCTGCTCTCTTTATCAATTTCTATAACAGGGTGACCAAAACTGTACACAATACTCCAATTGCGACCTCACCAACGACTTATGAAACTGTAACGTAATGTCCCAACTCCTGTACTCAGTGCCCTGACTGATGAAGGCCTGTGTGCTCAACACCTTCTTCACCACCCTGCCTACCTGTGATGCCGCTTTCAACAACATTGCTGATGAGTGGGCTGTTTCAGATGTGAATGTGTTACTGGTCATAAATTAAACAAAATGTTTAAACACAATTAAACAGCTTTTGCAAATACAGTGGATGTGTGAAATAAGAGTGGTGTAAATTATAGAAACCCTACAGTGCAGAAGGAGGCCATTCAGCCCATCGAGCTTGCACCTATATCAACCCCTATCCCGGTAACCCCACATATTTACTTTACTAATGCCCCTGTCTCTCACTCTCTGTCTCTCCCTCTCTCTCACTTGCTGTCTCTCATAAGAACATAAGAAATAGGAGCAGGAGTAGGCCATCTAGCCCCTCGAGCCTGCCCCGCCATTCAATAAGATCATGGCTCAGTTCCACATTCCCGCCCTCTCCCCATAACCCTTAATCCCCTTGCCTATCAAAAACCTATCAACCCGCGTCTTAAAAATATTGAGCGAGGCAGCCTCCACCTCTTCAACGGGCAGAGAATTCCAGAGATTCACCACCCTTTTAGTGAAGGAGTTCCTCCTCAACTCCGTTCTAAACTGCCCCCCTTTATCCTGAGGCTGTGCCCTCTAGTCCTACTGTCCTTTCTGAGCGGGAAGAGCCTCTCCACCTCTATCCTATCCATCCCATTCAACATCTTATATGTCTCAATGAGATCTCCCCTCATTCTTCTATACTCTAACAAGTACAAACCAAGTTTATTCAGCCTCTCTTCATAGTTCAACCCCCTTAACTCCGGAATCAGCCTAGTAAACCTCCTCTGCACTCCCTCCAAGGCCAAAATATCCTTGCGTAAGTGCGGCGACCAAAACTGCACACAGTACTCCAGCTGCGGCCTCACCAGTGCCCCGTACAGCTGCAGCAAGACCTCCCTACTTTTATATTCAATCCCCCTCGCTATGAAGGCCAGCATCCCATTCGCCTTCCTGACCACCTGTTGCACCTGCAGGCTGGGTTTTTGTGACTCATGCACAAGGACCCCGAGGTCCCTCTGCACCGTCACATGCTGCAGTTTTTCGCCACGTAAGTAATAGTCCTTCCTACCATTATTCCTACCAAAGTGGACAACCTCACATTTGCCAACATTAAATTCCATTTGCCATTTCCTGGCCCATTCGCCCAGCCTATCTAGATCCTTCTGCAGACTCTCCACACCCTCCGCACAATTTGCCATTCCACCAATCTTGGTGTCATCAGCAAATTTCGACACCATACACTCGGTTCCCTCCTCCAGATCATCTATATAAATGGTGAATAGCTGAGGCCCCAGCACCGACCCCTGGGGCACTCCACTAGTCACCATCCGCCAATCCGAATAGCACCCATTGACCTCCACTCTCTGCCTCCTATTTGACAGCCAATCCTCTATCCACGCTAACACCCTACCCCCAACACCATGCCCCCTGACCTTCTGCAATAACCTCTTGTGAGGCACCTTGTCGAACGCCTTCTGAAAATCAAGAAAGACCACATCCACCGGCTCTTCTCTATCCACCGCCCTAGACACATCCTCATAGAACTCCAATATGTCTCTCAATCCCTGTGTCTCTCTCAATCCCTGTCTCTTTTTTAATCCCTGTCTCTATCTCAATCCTTGTCTCTCTTAAACCCTGTCTCTCTCTTAATCCTGTCTCTCTCTCTCTTTCTTAATCCCTCTCTCTCTCTCTCAATCCTTGTCGCTCTCTTAAACCACGTCTCTCTCTTAATTCCTATCTCTCTCTTAATCCCTGTTTCTCTCTCTCTTAATCCCTGCCTCTTTCCCTCTCACTCCCTGTCTCTCTCTCAATTCCTGTCTCTCTCACTCTCTGGCCGGAATTTTACCCGCATGCCCACCCCAATTTTGGGGACGGGCAAGGCTTGGAATACAGCATTCTCCTTTGACCTTGAGTGGGATTGCATGAAATTTGGGCGGACGTGCAGCTAAAATTCCACCCCTTCTCCCTCACTCCCTGTCCCCCTCGATCTCAGTCTCTCTCTCTCTCTCTGCCAGTACCGTTACACACCCTGATGTTCTACAATATGAAATATACATTCCCTTTACATCAGTGGTGATGATTTTATTCTGGTGAATCACAACAGGTTGCGCGCTGTACGGCAAACGTGTTGTAAAGATGGGACCCCACCCTCAAAACTAGCAGTACTTTGTGGGAAATGAAATAGTTCATCATCACAATCTGACACAAAGTAAATAATAAAGATTGTTTCAGCCTGTCGTAATAATAACCCGATCGTATTCCAGTTTAACTCTTAGATCTGGAATTGGAATCCAGTCCTAGCTGAGGGTTTAGAAGTCAATTTAATGCAATCTTAACAAAATGGATAAGAACCCAATCTTAACAAAATGGACATTTGAGGGTAGAGGGCAGAGTAATACTATTTAATAATGTGCGAAGAATATATTTTGACACTGAAACTTTAAGATTCTTATTTATTTTTAAATCTGAAGATAAAAAGCTGGCTCAGTACAGCTGTCAAATTATCATTAAGTATGCTAGATTGTTAATTGGATTAATTATATATGCACAAATGGAGTTTTCAACAGATAGTATTGGATTGCTGTAAAAACCCAACTGGTTCAGTAACGTACTTTATGGATAAAAAAAGCAGCCGTCCTTACCCAGTTTGGCTGCTATGTAATTCCAGTCCTGAAACCAACCTGTTTGACTTCCTACTGTCCAGTGAGGTGGCCTGAGCAAGTTGCTACCGGGACTTGATGGATTGAATTATGAGGAGAGGCTGAATAGACTGGGACTTTTTTCTCTGGAATGTAGGAGACTGAGGGTTATTTTATAGAGGTCTATAAAATAATGAGGGGCACAGATCAGCTAGACAGTCAATATCTTTTCCCAAAGGTAGTTGAGTCTAAAACTAGAGGGCATAGGTTTAAAGCGAGAGGGGAGAGATACAAAAGTCTCCAGAGGGGCAGTTTTTCACACACAGGGTGGTGAGTGTCTGGAACAAGCTGCCAGAGGTAGTAGTAGAGGCGGATACAGTTTTATCTTTTAAAAAGCATTTAGAGAGTTACATGGGTAAGATGGGTATAGAGGGATATGGACCAAATGCGGGCAATTGGGATTAGCTTAGGGGTTTTAAACAAAAAGGGCGGCATGGACAGGTTGGGCCGAAGGGCCTGTTTCCATGCTATAAACCTCTGTGACTCTATTTCATGAAAGGATAAAATCACGGTACGATGCGTACTGAAATAGTTCAAGAAGGCAACTCAGCACTGCCACCTCTGGGGAACTAGGGCTGATGTGAATATGCCGGCGTTGGACTGGGTTAAACACAGTAAAAAGTCTGACAACACCAGGTTTTAGTCCAACCGATTTATTTGATAGTAAACTCACTAGCTTTCGAGGGGATTCCCTCTTCGTCAGGTGAATGGAGAGTTCTGGCCTCAGACAGAGCACATGAAGCACAGACAGTGCTTTATATAAAGCATATAAAGCAACTAGGGCTGAGACATGAACACCAGGCTTGGCAGCGTTGCCCAACACCTGAGGATGAATTTTGAAATCATGACCTTGAAGTCCGTGCTGCTGAGGAATCTCCTTAGTTTGTGTTAGTGAAATAACAGGGTAGATTCAGAAAGACTGTCCCCCATGGTGGGGGAGTCCAGAACTCGGTGTCATTGTTTGAGGATAAGAGGTAAACCATTTAGGATTGAGATGAGGAGAAATTTCTTCACCCAGAGGGTGGTGGATGTGTGGAATTCACTACCACAGAATGTAGTTGAAACCAAAATGTTGTCTGATTTCAAGAAGAAATTAGCTATAGCTTTTGGGGCTAAAGGCATCAAAGGATATGGGAGGATCAGGATATTAAATTTGATGATCAACTGTGATCATAATGAATGGCGAAGCAGGCTCAAAGGGCCAAATTGGCCTGCCCCTGATTCTAGCTTCTATATTTCTAACTCCTGAGGCCAATATCCTTTCACTAAACTTAGATTTAGTTTAAAATGTTTTTTATTAGTGTCACAAGTAGGCTTAGATTAACACTGCAATGAAGTTACTGTGAAAATCCCCAAGTTGCCACACTCTGGCACCTGTTCAAGTACACTGAGGGACAATTTAGCATGGCCAATGTACCTAACCAGAATGTCTTCAGGATTATGTGAGGAAACCAAAGCACCAGGAGGAAACCCATACAGAGAACATGCAGACTTTGCACAGACACTGAGCCAAGCTGGGAATCGAACCTGGATCCCTGGCACTGTGAGGCGTCGATAGTAGTCATGACGTGGATATGCCGGCGTTGGACTGGGGTAAACACAGTAAAACGCCTGACAACAGCAGGTTTAAGTCCGACCGATTTATTTGATAGTAAACTCACAAGCTTTCGGGGAAAGAAGAAGCGCTCAACCTCAAAAGCTTGTGAGTTTACTATCAGATAAATCGGTTGGACTTAAACCTGGTGTTGTCAGACTTTTTACTGTGAGGCAGCAGTGCTAACCACTGTGCCACTGTGCTGCCGTATTTTCGTAGTTGGCAACACTCAGACAGGTACTCCCTCATACAGACGGTAAACCTGGAATACCAGTAACTCTGACACTCTACACTATATGTACATGCAGGGTCCTCAGATTGGACAAGCCATCACTGCCTTAATCTGGGAATTTGCATTCTAAGAGCTTCCATATCGCTGGCCTCGTTAAAGTCATTACAATTCGGAAGCAGATTGCAAAGATGCTATAGTTAAGAAAGCCCACCAATGCCTCTACTTTCTCAGGTGGCTAAGAAAATTTGGCATGTCCACTACAACTCTCACCAACTTTTACAAATGCACCATAGAAAGCATTCTTTCTGGTTGTATCACAGCTTGGTATGGCTCCTGCTCTGCCCAAGACCGCAAAATACTACAAAGGGTCGTGAATGAAGCCCAGTCCGTCACTCAAACCAGCCTCTCACCCATTGACACTGTCTACACTTCCCACTGCCTTGGCAAAGCAGCTAGCATAATTAAGATTCCCACACACCCCAGGCATTCTCTCTTCCACCTTCTTCCGTCGGACAAAAAATACAAAAGTCTGAGGTCACGTACCAACTGACTCAAGAACAGCTTCTTCCCTTCTGCCGTCAGACTTTTGAATGGACATCCCTCGCACTAAATTGAACTTCCTCTCCACCCTAGCTATGACTGTAACACTACATTCTGCGGTCTCTTGTTTCCTTCTCTTTGAATGTTATGCTTTGTCTGTATATCGCCCAAGAAACAATACTTTTCATTGTATACCAGTACATGTGACAATGATAAATCAAATCAAATCAAGGACAGCTTCTTTCCTGAAGCCATCAGACTTTTGAATGGACCTAACCTGTTCTCTACGTTCTGTTCTCTCTCATTTCCTTCTCTGGCTGGTATGCTTTATCTGTATAGCACGCAAGAAATAATACTTTTCACTGTATACTAATACATTTGATAATAAATCAGATTCCTCCAGTAACTGCAGAACACAAGTCACAAGCCAACAGGGCTTGGTGCCCAAGCTAAAGCCAGAGATGGCGGTGAAATGAACTCTTTTGCAACCACAGCTAATGTAGCTGCTAAATCAGCCTCTGTCTCTCTTATATAGTAACAAGGGTGAGCCATTCAGCCCCTCAAGTAGCCTCCTTTATATTTGCCAGTACTGGTATTAGTCTCCCTGCAAATGGTAACTTAAAACCAAGTGGTTCTGGAAACCTCGGAGAAAGAATTACTTCTGCCATTGATCCTGACAAAAGGGTATCAGAAGGAGTCCTGAGGAAATCTGAAAGTTTAAACACAAGGCTGAGTGACTCTTCCCCTTTCTGCTTTCAGGAGGACCCAGGTTGGATCCGACGGGTCAGTTCACACCAACAAACACCAAGCAGGCTCTCACGAACATGCTGCAGCGTCGCTCTGGTTCCATGATGCAGCCTCCCTCCATGCCCACCATCTCTCCCCAGCAACAGTTGCTGCAGATGAAGCTCTTGCAACAGCAACAACAGCAGCGGCTCCTGCGTCAGCAGGTCCAGGCCCGGCCGTTCCAGCAGGTATGTGTCTGCCGCGCGCGAGGTAATATGCTCAGCCGAGTCCCACCGTAGACCCCTGATAGCTTCTGATCTCTCACTAACGTTCCCATGGCGGTGACGTGGTTACTGAACAAATCTGACTCCAAGTGTAAACATCCGAAAGGCACAAACGGGCAATCCAGATCCTCCCTCTCCATCATCAGTTTAGCCTGGATTCACTTCTCCACACAAAACGTGAGGACAAAGAGCAAAGGAATTTACAGCGCAGGAACAGGCCCTTCGGCCCTCCAAGCCTGCACCGACCGTGCTGCCTGACTGAACATCTGGAAGTCTCTTCCCACAGAAATCCTGTAGGTGGTGGAGGGCAATTGAAAAGTGCAAAGTGGCTGGATTTTTGTTTGGTAAACTTGCAGAATCAGGATGAGTAAATGGAGTTCGGATAGAGATCAGCAGTGGTCTAATTGAATGGCAGGACAGGCCAGAGAGGCCTGCTACTATTCCTATGCTCTAATGCTCCTAGCAAGGGGCACAGAGACATCAGCATTATTGACTAGTGTTGGAAAACTCTGCAAAACAGATGCTCATGTTTTTAACAATGAAGCCTGTGAAATTCTGTTGGAAGAGCCTCAGCCTTGAGCCTGTTCCACCATTCAATCAGACCCTGGCTGATAAAAGATCTTACTCTATATACCTGCCTTTTCTCCATGACCTATGTTCAGGCCTTGTGGTATTATTGCTAGACTATTAATCCAAAAATTTGGCTAATGTTCTGGGGATCCAGGTTCAAATTCCACCACGGCAGATGATGGAATTTGAATTCAATAAAAATATCTGGAATTAAGAAACTACTGATGACCATGAAACCATTGTCGATTGTTGGAAAAACCCATCTGGTTCACTAATGCCCTTTAGGGAAGGAAATCTGTCCTTCTTACCTGGTCTGACCAATACATGACTCCAGAATCACAGCAATGTGGTTGACTCTCAACCAACCTCCAAGGCAATTAGGGTTGGGAAATAAATGCTGGCCAGCCAATGACACGCGTGTCCCAGGAACACTGTGGTTTGGTGCCTCCCTGCTGCTTTTGGAGTTTATTTCGTGGGATAGATGTCCGGGCAACATTTCCAAAGCACGAGAATGCAGACCGTAGGTGATTGGTGAACAAATTTTAATCATTATATCATGATTTGATGTCCGCTGTAATGTTTGTTGAGCTATTTAGCTGAATACTATTTCTGCTAGGGCCCCAGTATGTTCACTTTTATACACTGGTTTCCCTGTTAACCCTGTTTGAAGTACAGCTTGGGCGGGGTTGGGGAGATGATGGTGAGATGGTTGTAAAAATGCTGGATTTTAATATCCCACTGTATAAATGCTGAGGAGTGCATAAAATCATCAATTAATTTATCATTAATGAAGTCATAGAAATCATTGAATCTTTATAGTGCTGAAGAGTCCATTCGGCCCATCGGGTCTGCACTGACTCTCTGACACAGCATCTTACCCAGGCCCTCTCCCTGGCTCTATTCCCATAATCCACACATTTCCCTTGGCTAATCCATCTAATTTACATATCTTGGGGCACTAAGGGGCAATTTTAGCATGGCCAATCCATCTAACTCCATGCATTTACCGTGTCCATTACACTCAACCTACATATCTTTGGACACTAAGGGACATGGCCAATCCATCTAACCTGCACACCTTTGGACTGTGGGAGGAAACCAGAGCACCCAGAGGAAACCCACATAGACATGGAGAGAATGTGCAAACATAGATATAGAAAGAATATTATTAAACTAGAAAAAGTGCAGAAAAGATTTACTAGGATGGTCCCAGGACTTGATGGTTTGAATTATAAGGAGAGGCTGGATAGATTGGGATCTTTTTCTCTGGAGCATAGGAGGCTGAGGGGTGATCTTATAGAGGTCTATAAAATAATGAGGGGCACATTTCAGATGGATAATCAATATCTTTTCCCAAAAGTAGGGGAGTCTAAATTTAGAGGACATAGTTTAAGATGAGAGGAGACAGATATAAAAGTGTCCAGAGGGGCAATTTTTTCACACAGAGGGTAATGAATGCCTGGAACAAGCTGCCAGAGGTAGTAGTAGAATGTCTTTTAAAAAGCATTTAGACAGTTACATGGGTAAGATGTGTATAGAGGGATATGGGCCAAATATGGGCAACTGGGATTAGCTCAGGGGTTTTAAAAAAAAAAGGGCGACATGGATAAATTGAGCCAAAGGGCCTGTTTCCATGCTGTAAATCTCTATGACCCTATGACAGATAGTCACACAAGGCCAGAATTGAATGTGGGTCCCTAGATGAAACAGCAGTGCCACCATGCCACCCCATGCCCTAACTGTCTGAGGTTGGGGGTAAGGTGTTAGCGTGGATAGAGGATTGGCTGTCAAATAGGAGGCAGAGAGTAGATGTCAACGGGTGCTATTCGGATTGGCGGTTGGTGACTAGTGGAGTGCCCCAGGGATCGGTGCTGGGGCCTCAGCTATTTACCATTTATATAGATGATCTGGAGGAGGGAGCTGAGTATAGGGTGTCGAAATTTGCTGATGACACAAAGATAAGTGGAAAAGCAAATTGTGTGGAGGGTGTAGAAAGTCTGCAGAGGGATCTAGATAGGCTGAGCGAGTGGGCGAGGACCTGGCAGATGGAATACAATGTTGGCAAGTGTGAGGTTATCCACTTTGGCAGGAATAATAGTAGGAAGGACTACTATTTAAAGGGCGAAAAGCTGCAACATGCTACAGTGCAGAGGGACCTGGGGCTCCTTGTGCATGAGTCGCAAAAATCCAGCCTATAGATGCAGCAGGTGATCAGGAAGGCAAATGGGATGCTGGCCTTCATAGCGAGAGGGATTTAATATAAAAGTAGGGAGGTCTTGCTGCAACTGTACAGGGCACTGGTGAGGCCGCAGCTGAAGTACTGTGTGCAGTTTTGGCCGCCGCACTTGCAGAAGGATATATTGGCCTTGGAGGGAGTGCGGAGGAGGTTCACTAGGCTGTTACCGGAGTTGAGGGGGTTGAACTATGAAGAGAGGCTGAATAGACTGGGCTTGTACTCATTGGAGTTTAGAAGGATGAGGGGGGATCTTGTAGAGACGTATAAGATGATGAAGGGGATGGATAGGGTAGAGGTGGAGAGGTTCTTCCCGCTCGGAAAGGACAGCAGAACTAGAGGGCAGAGCCTCAAGAAAAGGGGGGGGGGGTGCAGTTTAGAACGGAGTTGAGGAGGAACTTCTTCACTGAAAGGGTGGTGAATCTCTGGAATTCTCTGCCCGTTGAAGTGGTGGAGGCTACCTCGCTAAATATATTTAAGACGCGGGTAGATAGGTTTTTGGTTGGCAAGGGGATTAAGGGTTATGGGGAGAAAGCGGGAAAGTGGAACTGAGCCACGACAGATCAGCCATGATCTTATTGAATGGTGGGGCAGGCTTGAGGGGCTAGATGGCCTACTCCTTCTCCTATTTCTTATGTTCTTATGTTATGTTCTTAGCACCCATATTTAAGCCTAAGAGTGAGCAATACCTATATTGGCTTCCAAATCATCTTAAATTAACCAGTTTGGACCAGATTTCACTTCCACCAGCTGCGCAATGTAATCCCACAAACTACTGTGAGTGAACCTTGATTTACCCTATCCTTAAAGAGTCAGTAAAAAATGACGTGACAATCTGGAATTAAAACTCCAATGATAACCCTGAAACCATTACCGATTATCATAAAAAACCCATCTAGTTCACTAATGTCACTTTAGGAAAGGAAATCTGCTGTCCTTACCTGATCTGGCCTACATATGACTCCAGATCCACAACAAATGTGGTTGACTCTCAACTGCCCTTTGAGACTGCCTAGCAAGCCGCTCAGTTCAAAGGCAATTAGGGTTGGGCAATACATTCCAGCCCAGTCAATGATGCCCTCATCCCATGGATGAATAGAGAAAGGAAAACATCTATTTGGAGGGAGGCAGTGGTATTGTCTCTGGACTATCTTGTCTCTGGACTATGTTGCCTCTGGATTATCTTATCTCTGGACTATACTATCTCTGGGCTATACTATCTCTGGGCTATGTTGACTCCGGACTATGTTGCCTCCGGGCTATCAGGGCTTTCCGTGAGATAGTTGTCACATCCCTGTTAGATTGCCCATTCACATCACTGTGCCATGAATCATCACTGGTCTCCCACAGGTTGCATCTGCTGAGGACAACCCACCAGACAGGGTCCGGTGAGTGCTTGGCTCAGCTGGGAGAGAATCAGGCCGCAGTACTTTCCTCTGGTGAAACCCTCTTCCAGTGGGTGATATGGGCGGGGAGGGGAAGTGGGGAATGCTTTTGGGCCTGGCGGCTACCTCGCCACTTTTTCCACCCGTTGCATCACTCTATTTTTAAGAAGCTTCTGCCCAATCAGACTATGACGAGAGACTAAATAGACTGGGCCTGTACTCGTTGGAGTTTAGAAGGATGAGGGGGGATCTTGTAGAGACGTATAAGATAATGAAAGGGATGGATAGGGTAGAGGTAGAGAGATTCTTCCCGCTCAGAAAGGACAGCAGGACTAGAGGGCACAGCCTCAAGATAAGGGGGGGGGAAGTTTAGAACAGAGTTGAAGAGGAACTTCTTCACTCAAAGGGTGGTGAATCTCTGGAATTCTCTGCCCGTTGAAGTGGTGGAGGCTACCTCGCTAAATATATTTAAGGCGCGGGTAGATAGGTTTTTGACAGACAAGGGAATTAAGGGTTATGGGGAAAAAGCAGGAAAGTGGAACTGAGCCACTTCAGATCAGCCATGATCTTATTGAATGGCGGGGCAGGCTCGAAGGGCTAGATGGCCTACTCCTGCTCCTATTTCTTATGTTCTTATGTTCAATGTAAACCTTCACCAGAGCACCAAACCCTCACCGTTCTTGGGTTGTCAACTTCACCAGCTGAGAAGTGAAGGACCAGCTCCAAAATCTCCACTGCGATAGTGGAAGCTAAACTCTGACAGTAGGATGGAGGAAGAGTAGTCGATAATTCCATTGAGAATGCTGGGATTTAAATCCACAGGACAAGCCTGTGATTCTGTCCAAACTGGTTGCAACCATTCACAATGTGGGGGTCAATGCAGTCTTTAATAATTGGTATACATCTTTAGAAATCAAGGAATTAGAAACAGGAGTTGGCCACCACGCCCTTCACGCCTGCCCTGCCATTCCATACAGTCATGACTGATCTACGTTGGCCTCAACTCCTTTTCTGTGCCATTTCCCCATAGCCCTCTAATCCCAATCTATCAAACATTTATCCACTTCCACTTTTGATACTTCCAATGATCCAACCCCCACTACCCTTTGGGGCAGAGAATTCCAGAGATTCACCACCCTCTGCGAGAATACATTTCTATGCACATCAGTTTTAGATGACTGGCCCTTTATCTTGTAGTTATGTCCTCTTGTTGGAGACTCACCCATCAGTGAAAAGATCTCACCATCTCTCCTGTCAAGCCCCCTCTGGATCTTACATGTTTGAATAAGATCACCCCTCACTCTTCTGAACTCCAAGGAATACAGACCCAGATTTAAGAGTCTCCTTTGTTAGGACAATCCTCTCACTCCAGGAATTAGCCTGATGAATCTCCTTTGGACTGCCTCCTATGTTACTATATCCTTTTAATGTAAGAGGAACAAAACTGTATGCAGTACTCCAGGTGAGGCCTCACCAATGTCCTGAGCAAATGCAATAACACCTCCCTATTTTTAATCTCCAACCACTTTGCAATAAAGGCCATGATGCTGTTTGCCTTCTTAAATACCAGGACCTGCTTGCTAGTGTTTTGTGATTCATGCACTAGAGCACTTCGATCCCTCTGCACTTCACTCACCTGCACTAGGGGTAACCACTGTGCTGCCCTAATTGTTTTATTATACCCTTGCAGCTAGGGACTCTCATAGAAGATTCTATACAAATATAAGTTCTTGTTATTTTATTCTTTCCTATAATATCTCAAATTTGGGTTTACAATTTAACTTTATTTTTATGCTTTATCAACTGTGTAGTCACAGAATCATAGAATCCGTACAATATAAATGGAGGACATTCTGCCCATTGAGTCGGCACTGACCACAATCCCACCCAGGCCCTATCCCCATAACCCCCATGCATTTACCCTAGCTAGTCCCCCTGACATTAAGGGTAATTTAGCATGGCCAATCCATCTAACCTGCACATCTTTGGACTGTGGGAGGTAACCGGAGCACCCGGAGGAAATCCATGCAGACACGGGGAGAACATGCAGGCTCCGCACAGACAGTGACCCAAACTGGGAATCAAACCCAGGTCCCTGGCACTATGAGGCAGCAGTGCCAACTGTGCCGTGCTGCGTCTGCTTGACCATGGGAACTTGTTGCTGCAAATGTTAAGTTATTTCCCTCCTGATTTGGAAATTAGCTTATGGATCTGTGATGACCCCAAGTAACTAAGAACGAAATCCATTGTTCATACGATGTCCTCTTGGTAATGAATCCGATGCTTAGTTTGGCTTATATTCAAGTAGAATGCATAAAAGCCAATAGGGAGGCTATTTTGATTAACGAGAGTCAAGTGGTTCCAGTATGAAGGTAAAACCATATGCTTAAATTTGTTGCATTGTATTTTGGATCGAATTCACCAAGCTGCTGAAAGTATCACAGTGCGTTCAAACTGGGGGTGGGTGGGGGGGGGGAACCAACTCAATTGGTCTTGATGGTGGGAAGTAAGGCTAGAAGAGAACAAGGGCCCCATTCCCTCCATATGTGCTCTACTGGTGGAACGCAAGCAATAAAAATGAAGTGAAATAAGTCAATGACTGGGAATTGAAACAGTTTCCAAGCCCAGGCTTCAGCTGAGGTTACCTAGTCACAGGGTTGAAGTTTCCTCTCTTCTCAGTTCTGCCCCGACAAGTTACCACAACCTGATTCCACATTTTTCATCTCAGTGTGGTATTTGAGCCCATACTAATCAATTCTGTTGCAAGCTGACTAGTGCAGGTGAGTGTGGCTAAAACCGATCGCGGGCAGCATGTTTGGATTGATCATGAGAAAATAGGAATAGCAGCTTCCGTCCTTCGTGGATTGGTTAAAGGCCCAGCCACCCCGCCTGTCTTTCCTTTTCCACTTGGGGGCGAATGTTGAACGCCAACACCAGGAGTTAATCGGCCTTTTTTTTTGTTTAAACATGAGTTGCTGGTGCCTAGACAAAGAAGAAACTGCACTGAGTTTCAGATGAGGGCAAAAGATGGTGACAAGATGCAGCAACCATAACTGAGGCAAGAGAGGTACCTGTATGGGATGGACACTTTTGCCTAAACACATACGTCACTTGGATGGGAGGGGTGGGTTGGGGAGACACTGATGCATCCTCCACGTAAGTCCATCTTAAATAATGCCATCATCTGCACAATCTTCCGAAGACTGTTCCACGTTATGTTAGCATATGTGTTGAAGTAAAAGCACAACCAGATGGATTACACACACAAATAAACATCTTGAACTATTACCATAACCATGTTGCAAAGCTTATAGTTGGGATGCTGTACAGTTGAATTTGGAAGTGCTTTTACGGAAATTAACAAAGAAAGTTGTATGAGTTTCTAGGTCTCTGTCTACGTTGAACATTAGCCATCATGTGTTTGGAATAAGATTTATTTGAGCCCCACCCTTGCACCATCAAGTTACATTTACTGTAGATCTCAGCCGGCAAAGCTACTTGTCACCCCTGCTATTTTGGGATAAACGTGGCAACTGCAATTCAGTCCAGTTGTGTGGAGAGATAATTGAACAGGCAACCGATGGGATAGCACCAGTGGCCAAGTGCTTGGCGTCATCTCAAAGATGTTTTCCAGCTCAATACTGCTAGACAAAGAAAACAAAAAGTTAACACGTCCTCGGGGGCAGAATGGGGCTCATAATGCTGGCCCGTGATTCTGGTTCTTCCTTGTGGAACTGGGCATGTCTTACCACTGGGGATCCTCAGTGGTTAAGATCAGCTGAGAGGCCTGTACTCACCCAGAAGAGCAATGTTTAGATGCAGTGACAATGCGGCAACTGGCTGATTACTTCGGTTATCTTCTGATTTGATTTGATTTATTATTGTCACAAGTATTAGGATGCAGCGAAAAGTATTGTTTCTTACACACTATACAAGCAAAACATGCTATTCACAGAGTACATAGGGGAGAAGGAAAGGAGAGGGTACAGTGTTACAGTGTTAGCTCTGGTGTTAAGAAGGATCAACTTAGTATAAATATAGGCCTGTTCAAAGGTCTGACGGCAGCAGGAAGAAACTGTTCTTGAGTCGGTTGGGACATCATCTCAGGCCTTTGTATCTTTTTCCCGACGGAAGAAAGTGGAATAGGGTATGCATGGGGTGCATGACTGAATGTTTTTCTAAGGCAGCGGGAAGTGCAAACAGAGTCAATGGATGGGAGGTTGGTTTGCACGATGGACTAGCTTCCTGTGGTCTTGGTCAGAGCAGGAGCCATACCAAGCTGTGATACATCTGGAAAGGATGTTTTTTATGGTGCATCTGTACAAACTGGTGAGAGTTGCAGCGCACATGCCAAATTTCCTTAGCCTCCTGAGTTCATAGGCTTTCTTAACTGTAGCGTCGGCATGGGAGGCCCAGGACAGGTGGTTGGTGATCTGGGCACCTAGAAACTTGAATCTCCTGACCCATCAGGGCCAGGGACCTGGGTTAGATTCCCAGCTTGGGTGACTGTGTGGAGTCTGCAAATGTTCCCCGTATCTGCAGTATTCTTGTTTCCTCCTATAGACCGAAAGATGTGCTAGTCAGATGCTTTGGTCATGCTAAATGCTCCCTCAGTGTACCTGAATGTGCGCCAGAGTGTGGCGACTAGGGGAATGTCACAGTAACTTCATTGCAGTGTTAATGTAAGCCTACTTGTGACTCTAATAAATAAACTTTAAACAATAAATAAACTTAGAAACAAAATAAATAAAATTCCCACCTCATCCCCGTTGTTGTAGACATTGATGTCCTCTGCATTATGTTACATAGGAAACAGAAACAGGAGTAGGCGATTTGGCCCCTTTGAGCCTCCACTGCCATTTATTTTGATCATGGCTAATCATTAAATTCAATATTCTGATCCCACCTTCCCCCCCATACCACTTGATCTCTTTAGCACAAGAGTTATATCTAATTTCTACCTGAAATTACACCATGTTTTGGCCTCAAGCTACTTTCTGTGGAAGTGAATTACACAGATTCACCACTCTCTGGGTGAAGGCATTTCTCCTCACCTCAGTCCTAAAAAAAGGTTTGCCCTTTATCCTCTTACTGAGGTGGTTGTGCTTTTTTTTCTCACCACTGTGTCAGTTGATTCATGGCATTACTTACAAGGACATCCATTCACATACTTGGTTATTGTGCTTTAAGGATGCCCTTAAATGTTTTGCATTCCATGAAATGCCTATTGAAATGTAATCGTTTACAATAGGCAAATGGAACAGTCATTCTTCGCACAGTAAGGTCGCACAAACAGCAAATGAAAGCAAAATAACTGTGTATATTGGAAATCTGTAATGGAAACAGAAACTGCTGCATGGGCAGCACAGTGACACAGTGGTTAGCACTGCTGCCTCTCAGCACCAGCGACCCGGGTTCAATTCTGGCCCCAGGTCACTGTCTGTGTACAGTTTGCACATTCTCCTCGTGTCTGCATGGGTTTCCTCTGTGTGCTCCAGTTTCCTCCCACAGTATAAAGATGTGCGGTTTAGGTGGATTGGCCGTGCTAAATTCACCCGTAGTCAGGGGGATTAGTAAGATGGGGTTACGGGCATTTTTAAAAAATTTATCATGGAGCGTGGGCATTGCTGGCTGGCCAGCATTCATTGCCCATCCCAGAGGATATTTAAGAGTCACCCACATTGCTGTGGCTCAGGAGTCACAGGTGGGCCAGACCAGGTAAGGACCACAGATTTCCTTCCTTAAAGAACATTAGTGAACCAGATGGGTTTTTACGAAAAGCAACAATGGTTTCATGGCCGCCATTAGATTTTAATTCCAGATGTTTTAATTGAATTCAAATTTCATCATTTTCCATGGTGGGAATTGAACCTGAGTCTCCAGAACTTTTCCCTGGGTCTCTGAATTACTATTCCAGTGACAATACCATTACACCATTAACGACCCCTAGAGAAATAGGGTTTGGGTGGGATTGTTGTCAGTGTGGGTTGATGGGCCGAATGGCCTCCTTCTGCATTCTAGGATTCCTATGATTCTCAGGAAATCCGGAGCATCTTGGAGAGAGAAACCGAGTTAACGTTTCAAGCCAGTGCCCTTTCATCTGAATCATTGACTGAAGCATTAACTCTGTTTCTGTCCACAACCTCTGCCTTAACCATACACAGAAAATGCATTTTGGGTGATATTGGCTTAGGGATGGAGTGTTGGCTGGAATATTAGCAACACTCCCTGCTCCTCCTAACCTAATGCCCAAAGGTCTTTGCATTCTCCTGCTTAAGTAAGAGTGTCTTGGCTTAACATCTCATCTGAAAACAGCTCCAGCACCATGAGTGAAAATAACTTTAAGCCAAAATATTACCACCCTGTCCGCCACGGGAATTGGAGCAGGCAAGGGACGGACTGTGGGAAGGTTTGTTGACCCCGGGCAAAATTTTACAGTTTTGTGATGACTTTGATTAGGAGAACAAGAGTAAAAGATAGAATGAGAAGGTATGCTGGGCACAGTTTGCAAGAAGTTGCCTCGTTCCAGTACCATCTTGAGAAATAAAAATCCGGCCCATTATCTGTAAAAGGTCAAGTCAGATGATTGAACCTGTGACCTTATGGCACATCAGATGAGCTACTTGAACAATTTATGTATACTCAACAAACAAATCAGTGCCTGGCACACACTGCCTTCTACCACAAGTCTAGGGCCGGGATGTCATGGCTGTTCCCGCCAGCAGGATTTTCCCATCCTGCCGCAGTGAATGGAGATTTTTCTGGAAGCCAATTTCTCCGACCTCGCTGCAGCAGGAGTGTGGCGTGAACGGCCAATAAGATCGTGCCCTTTGATTTTTGGGTGCTCTTCTTATTGGAGTTGCTGTCACTGCAAATGTCTTCAGTTGCAATTCAGCAGCTTCTGTGAATGGTTTAAGCTTTTGCCAAATGTATTAAAAAAACCTCTTTAAAATTGCAAATCGCCCATCAGATTTTTCTGGAAACCGAAATATTAGGGGTTTGCCTTCACCAAACGTTGGGGACTTTCTGTCCTCCATCTGTAGTACTGGATCTACATACTCTTGTATTCCTCTTGTTGCCTTTTGGATGTGTTACACTTTGGTCCAAAAGTCCTTGGGAGCCTTACCCTGCCTGATGCCTTAAGGATGAATGAAATCACTGATCCATGCTTTGTTAAAATCTGCCAAGAAATGGGAGCAGCAGTGGTGAGTGGCACAAGATGGCTTCTCCTACAAGTCTTTGTTTTTGGGATGCTCTCCTCAATGGAGTTGCAAATGTCATCAATGAATTAAATCGAACAGGGCATGTGGTAGGGATATGTCAACATTTCCTCTGTTGGAGGAGGTACATTAACCTTCAAATCAGAGGCAGGAATGACAATTGCAAGGTGGCCCAAGTTCAAGGTGATAGAGTTCAAGATCATAGAGATGTGCGGGGGAAGTTTTTTTACACACACAGTGTGGGATGCATTGCCAAGTGAGGTGGTTGAGGCAGACAAGTTAGCCACATTTAAGACTTAACTGGACAGATGCATTAAGAGTGGGGAATAGAGGGATGCAGGTGGTTGATCTAGATAGGGCAACATGACCAGTGCAGGATTGGAATCGTAGAAACCCTGCAGCACAGAAAGAGGCCATTCGGCCCATCAAGTCTGTACCAACCACAATCCCACCCAGGCCTTACCCTCATACTCCTACACATTTACCCACTAATCCCTCTAACCTACACATTTCAGTACACCAAGGGCAATTTTAGCATGGCCAATCAACCTAACCCAGACATCTTTGGACTGTGGGAGGAAACCAGAGCACTCAGAGGAATCCCATGCAGACACGAGGAAAATGTGCAAACTCTGCACAGACAGTGACCCAAGCCGGGAATCGAACCCAGGTCTCTGGAACTGTGAAGCAGCAGTGCTAACCACTGTGCTACCGTGCCTCCCCGAAGGGCCTGTTCCTCTGCTGTACTGCTCTTCGTTCTTTGTTCAGACCATTCAGTGGTGATGTCAGGAAGCTCTTCCTTTCCCAAAGTGTAGTGGAAATGTGGAAGTTTCTCTGTTAAAACTGTCAATCCTGACAGCGGTGCTAATTGAACATTTCAGAATGTAAGTTGATATTTTCTTTTGCTGAGAAAAGCTTAAAGCTTATTTATGGCTTACGGAACCAAGGCGAGTAACTGGAGTTAAGGTGAGGATTAGCCATGATCTAGTTAGTGGAAACAGGCTGAGGAGGTGGAATGACCAACTTCAGAGGAAAATTATTAGTAAGATTGGCTTTTTTTTTTGACACATTTGTGGGGGAAAAAGTGGTTGCTGAGAAGTATTAAAAAAACCCTTTAATTTGACCTGGATAATACCTCAGGCACCTGTCATCAAATCATAGAATCATTGACCCCCTACAGTGTGGAAAGAAGCCATTCAGCCCATCGAACCTGCGCTGACAACAATTCCACCCAGGCCCTATTCCCGTAACTCCACATATTTGCCCTGACGCAAAGGGGCAATTTAGCATGGCCAATCAACCTAACTCGCACATCTTTTTGACCGTGGAGGAAATCGGGGCACCCGGAGGAAACCTCCACAGTCACAGCGAGAAGGTGCAAACCCCACACTGACAGACGCCCGAGGTCGGAATCGAACCCGAGTCCTTGGCGCTGTGAGGCTAACCACTGTGTCACCATGTCCCACTGTGGTTCTGAGCCAAACAGCTGGATTCCAGGTGGTCAGTACTATGTTGGCTCACCTCAGCAGGATAGGTGACCTCCGAGAGCAAATGACAGATAAGCTTTCTGCTCACAATGGTAAGCTGTGGTCCCTGCTGGCAATGAAACTGAAAATGGGGGTTAGGTTCAGCCCTGGATCAGCCTATGAGCAGCTGGCATCCAATGTCCAATTTCTAAAATAAATAATGGCAACATTAGGCAAGCTGCCACGATGAGTGGCCGCTCAGATTCAACACTGGAGAAAGAAGGAGGTTCCACAAACCTATAGCGGGCTGAATGCTCGGGTGTGTCCACTGTCTTTTAAGTGTTAGTTCAGTTGCAAATCAGATTTCAGTGGATGGTCTGAATTAGATTTCCTTAAAAAGAAACATTGATCCTGAAATTCACAAATCATAACCTTTCAGAATGTGAATTAAATACAATGACTCAGTTGTTTCTCCCATTTCTTGCTGCGTATTACGATTGATGTATTCTTTCTGATAATGTGATTGCAGATTGTGCTTTTGATGTTAACCAACCCTATGAACAAATAGCTGTCTCTTTTTAATCTCTCCCGTTGATCTCTCTGCCATTTCTTGCCCCTTTCCTTTTCTCTCTAGGAGACCTGTAACCCTGCTGTGTCTCTGCAAGATGGCTATAACAATTTCAGCATTATGGTAACCCAACAACTGCCTTTCCCTTTCCTGCTTTGTCTCTCTACCTTTTTTACTCTTAATCCCTTTCTTAATGTTGCAAAGATTTTTTTTTAGTTGACTTCAAACCAGAAGCTGCATCAGAATAGCAGAGGAATTCCTGCCAAAACTCAAAAAGAAATCTTTGTCCTTTTTGTTTCGTGTTTGGCTCAAAAGAAAGAAAGAATTTGGGGAAAATGAAAGATGTGTTTGCACAGCCTCTCTTGGCTTAGCTCAGTGCCCAATATGATTTGACTATGTGCAAAATTTGTAAAAATCTTATTATCTTTGGAGTAAATTATGCTTGTCGTACCTTGCTGTCTTCCAGTCCCATGAGTTGGTAAATACCGTGGTGGATTGAAGTGTGCTCATATTAATATTAGCATCCTACTCTGTGCCAGAAAAAAATGATTTATTTATTATGTTCAACTGGAAAATAATGTTCACAAATTATTACGGAAAATTTTTACATACAAAGCTATTTAACAGACGTAGAAATGACAACAAAGAAGGAGATTGTAATTAATTTTCTCTCATGACTGCATTCTTTGCCCTTTTGTTTCCAAGTCGTTGGGCACCTTGTGGCTTAACTGGAGTCTGAGTTTGATTTGGCTGACAGAATTTATTTTGGACTGAAGGGATTAGGTTAACCCGACTGATCTCTTCAACGTAGAACGGGGTGGGGGGGGTGGGGGGAAGGAGCCGATCGTCTCATTTTTTGACCGCTTTTCAGTGATCCGTCTGAGAAAGCACATGTGTGAAAATGTCAGCTGTCTCTCGGACTGAACTTGACCCTGTTGACCCTTTCTTAATTAAATCGCACGCCAGCACCCATTGGAGTCAATTTTGACTTTGTGTGACAGAGCTAAACGGGTCATAGTAGGTTGGCAGCTTGGTGGCAATGAAAATGAGAATTGGGAGAGATATGAAACTAGTTGACAACTTGCCAACACCAATTTTACACCACCGCAGGAAAATAAGATCCACCTGACTGAAGGTAATCACTAAGGGAAGATATCAGAGGGTGACCTGGACCTGTGGACCCCACAATAAGGCAGTGCCTTCAGGAAAGGAGGGAAGAAAATTACTAAACTTCATCTTTGAAAAGATGATTAATGACATTTTAAGATTGTTTCCCCTCTTGAAGTCTCCTGACCACTTTTGCCAGTCTTGACAGTTTTATAATGGACATTGTCTAAATCTGAAATTTTGCGTGGGCATGTGCAATTTCTGTACTGGTTGCATACTTCTCAAAGTCGATTAATAAACTGCATTGCATTTTTTAATATGCTAATTAATTCAATGCATACAAACTCTGGCTGCTTGCATGGAAGCTGCTTTCTGCTTGGTTGAAGCTTTGAGCAAGAAGGTTTTCTTTTAAAGAAATACTGATTTTTAAAAAAATAAGCCCTTACAAATCCGAAGTACCTCTGGTCTGTTACAGGAGACATTTGTGGTTTGAGTCCTACTGTAGTGGCAGCTTCTTGTTTGAAGTTTTCTGTAAGTTGTGATATGTCTTGTCTGTCTACCCTGCAGCTCCGGAAGTAACCACTTTGTTTTCTGTTCATAACTGATTAATTTCACCGAAACGCAAGCTCCATGCCAGGCAAAACATTTTTCACCATTTCGTTGCGGAAGGTCGAAAGACTAACTGTGCCAGTCTCAGTTGCTGCTAAGTCTCTTGCCAGACCTTTCTCACAGTATTAGCTGGACATTTGTGTTGTCCAGGACTGAGCTGATGACAACGTATGAGTGTTGTGTGAAGCCCAGCCCATCTTGATTTGGTAAGTCACAAACTCAATTCTATTGTCCCATTTTAACTTGCCACCAGTCATGTGGCTCGAGCTTTGTGCAGTAGTGTAAAGCATTGGAAGCCTACTGACTCCCAATGAATGGGGGAAAAGAAAATCAGCAGAGATGTAAATCAGACTGCCAAATTGTCCATTTTTAACTATGATCTGAAGTTTGGAGTCAAGGTCATTGCCACAATCAGAGAGTTCAGAAACACAAAATTACCGCTAGTCTATCAGAGTATGGAAGTTAAAGTTTATTTTGTCAGTCACAAGTAGGCTTACATTCACACTGTAATGAAGTTACTGTGAAAATCCCCCAGTCGCCACACTCCAGCACCTGTTCGGGTAGGCTGAGGGAGAATTCAGCACGGCCAATGCACCTTTCAGACTGTGGGAGGAAACGAGAGCACCTGGAGGAAACACACGCAGACACAGGGAGAATGTGCAGACTCCGCACAGACAGTAGCCCAAGCCGGGAATCGAACTCGGGTCCCTAATGCTGTGAGGCACCACTGCTAACCACCGTGTCGCTCCGTATGTATGGGGTTTTATCTTCTGGGGAGGGAGGAAGGAAGGAAATTGGGGGGGATTTCTCTTGTTGAAAAAACATCCAGTGAAATTTCAAAAATACTTTTTAATAAAAAAATGCAAAATGCTGTGGATGCTGGAAATCTGAAATTAAAACAAAGTGTTGCAAACACTCAAAATATCATAGAAACATAGAAAATGGGAGCAGAAAGAGGCCATTCAACCCATTGAGCACTGACAACAATCCCATCCACACGCCACCCCCATAACACCATGTGTTTATCCTGATAATCTTGCTGACAGTAAGAGGCAATTGGGGGAATAATTCCTTAATGGTGGCAGTGGTGGTTTTGTATTGGAATGTTCAAATGGAGTTGACTTTAAGAAGTGCCGGGATTCCTCCTCCCTGATTTTGAAGGGCGGGAAAGCTTGTGAGGGCGGAGGATCCAACAGGATCCCAAATGAATTTTACGTGAGCAGGATTTCCCGTCCCACCACACGCTAATGGTGCAGTGGGGGTCCCCGCCAGGAAAGGTCAGGAACCCCATTAACATACCAACAGCGGGCTTTCCCAATATATCATTTTCTACCCCCAGCCTCCACATTAGGATTTCTTCCCCATCGGGTTTTATAACAGATCCTGATAAATAGGGACCTGACACAAATAACCTACTAGGGGCACAAAGGTAAGTGCAGCCTTCAAGGGGGAGAAGGTCATGCCTGGGTAGTACCTGGATGGGCGGGCTTCTGCTGGGGGAGGCTTCTGTTGGAGAAGTCTCTGGGCAGAGTTTTAGAGGGTTTCCCATGTCCTGGGGAGGGGTTTCCCCAAGTCCGTTGGGATGGGTCTCCATGTCCATGGAATGGGGTTCCGTGAGTTGGCATGTTCATGGCGGGGGTGGGGTGAGGTGCCTGTGTCCGTGAAGTGGAGAAACCTTTTCTCTTTTTGTTTTGGTTGGGGAGCCTTTTTTAAAGGGTTCCTGGCATCTTGAAGGTCAAGGTTCCTGGCAGGGCAGGTTCATTCAGAGCCCATCCTACCAGCATGCTGTCATGGGACCCACCTCCAGCACTTTTATTAAATAAATGTCAACAAAAAAGTGAGAGAAGCCAACAGGGTACACACTATCCTTTTCACCTGAGCTGACACTTAGGGCCCGATTTTACCAACAATTTGCGCCCGTTTTTGGGCACAAAATCGCGGTAAATTCGGGCGTCGGGCCTTTAACCCGATCTGCACCCGAATCTGAGCAAATCGCGACTTTACCAACACCCGATTCAGGCATGGATCTGAATCAGGCAGCCCGATGATTTAAATGCATTAGTAAACATTTAAATCGACTTAATGAACCGCGCGCCCAACTCTCCCACCCAATCCCACTTTACTTTACCTCCTTCTGTTCCATTCCGGATCCGCGTTGTAAGTGACCTGTAAAGTAAAAATCCAAAGCCGATTTTCATTTTGCAGGGGAACCTCCGAAGCAGCTTCAGAGCCTGCAATGGCTGTCTGACCCAGATCATCCTCTGGTAGAGGGGGAGGGAGGCGGGTCAGAGCATCCTTGTTGGAGGGGGGGGGGGGGGGGGTGGCGGGGGGGGGGGGGGGCGGGGTGGGGCGGCGGGGTGGGGGGGGGGTGGCGGGGGGGGGGGGGGGCGGGGGGGGGCGGGGGGGGGGGTGTTGTGGCGGCGTGGGGGGTGGGGCGGCGTGGGGGGCGGGGGGCGGGCGGGGTGGGGGGGGCGGCGGCGGGGGGGTGGCGGGGTGGGCGGCGGCGGGGGGGGGGCGGCGTGGGGGGGGGGCGGGGTGGGGGGGGTGGTGGGGGGGTGGGGGGGGCGGCGTGGGGGGGTGGCGGGGTGGTGGGGGGGTGGGGGGGGTGGTAGGTCAGATGTATCTCTGTGGGGGTCAGGAGAAGGAGGCAGATCAGATGTATTACAGTGGAGTGGGGGGGGGGGGCGAGAGGACTGACTGTTGTCTGGTGGTGGGGGGGAGGCCCAATTGTTCACTGATGGGGGGGGTGGGATGGATTTCTGGTGGGGACAGGGGGGACTGCCACTCTGCGGGCGACCCCTCCCTCCTCCCTCCTCCCTCCTCCCTCCTCTTGGAATGGATGTGTGGCCACTCCAGGAGGAGGGATTTGTTCCTCCGGTGGAGAGGAGGGATCGTCCGCAGAGTGGCAGCAGACATCCCTGCCGCCCCCACCAAAGATCCATCTGTTCCCCCACCCCACTCCATCAGGGAGCAATCGGACCTCCCCCGCCATCACCAGACAACGATCAGCCGTCTCGCACCTCCGCCCCCCTGAAGATGACCTGTGTCAGAGAGCCACTCTCTCCACTTTCTGCTTTTTTTCCCTTTCCGGACCCGGGCACGCTTTTTCAAACTCTTTTCGAACTGCGCGTGCGCAGTTCTGAGCTCTGATCCTTTCCGGCAACACTAAGCCCCACCCAGAGAATGAATTGGACTGGAGCCAGCAAAAAGCGTATGGGCAGGCTGCAGGTCAGATCTGTACTACACCCAGATTCGGCACTTAGAATCAAAATGGTAAAATCGGGCTCTTGGTAAAAAAAAAGAATAAAATTCCACCCAATGTTTGTATAATGAGAGATGCAAGTCTTGGCCAGTTGCTCCCAGCTCTACCACAGCATTGGGTGATGGAATCTCCTCAAACTCCCTGAAAAAAATATATGTGCAATGGAAAATAATGATAATATTCATTCATGTCTCAATGGAGGAATGAAAAGCCAGTAGAGACAGTGCCACTCCATGAGAAGACAAGATATTTATTTACGTAGCTTCTTTCATGACCTCAAGATGTCCTCAAGTAATTTATAAGCAATGAAACATTTTGGTAATGTGAGAGGTGTGGTAACCAATTTCTGCAGAGCAAGAGCCCAGAAACAACAATGCCACGGTGACCAGTTTGTCTGTGTTTAGTGATATTTGTTGAGGGTTGAGGCTAGTCCCTGGAATGGAATTCTCTGCCCGTTGAAGTGGTGGAGGCTACCTCGCTGAATATATTTAAGTTATGGGTAGATAGGTTTCTGATAGACAAGGGAATTAAGGGCTATGGGGAGCAGGCAGGAAAGTGGAACTGATCCACTTCAGATCAGCCATGACCTTATTGAATGGCAGGGCAGGCTCGAAGGGCTAGGTGGCCTACTCCTGCTCCTATTTCTTATGTTCTTATGATGGCAGGACTGTCAGATAAGGAGAGACTAAATCAGTTAGGATTATATTCGCTGGAGTTGAGAAGAGTGAGAGAGGGTCTCATAGAAACTTATAAAATTCTAACAAGGTTAGGATTTTATAAGTTTCTATGAGATCCCCCCCATAGAAACTTATAAAATTGGGAACATTCTTTCTGAATCTCAGAAAGAATGTTCCCGATAGTGCGGGAGTCCTGAACTAAGGGCCATAGTTTGAAGGTGAATCTTTTAGAACTGAGGTGAGGAAAAATTTCTTCACCCAGAGGGTGGTAAATGTGTGGAATTCACTGCCACAGAATATAGTTGAGGTCAAAACGTTGTCTGATTTCAAGAAGAAATTAGATATAGCTCTTGGGGCTTAAGGGATCAAGGGGTATGGGATACAGGTAATGGGATGCATTGACTTATTTTTAAAGAATGTTGTGGGTTGTTTTAGTTAGGATGCTGTTGATTGTTTTAGAATGTGGTGGATTGTCTCAGTTGCTGTGGAAGAATTTGTCACAAGTGTCAAAATTACCACAGAATTCCTACAGAGCAGAAGGAGGCCATTCTGCCCATCGAGTTTGCACTGACTCTCCAAAAAAGCACCAGCCCCTCCCCACCCTGTAACCCTGCATATTTACCATGTCTAATCTACCTAACCTATACATCTTTGGTTACTAAGAAGTAATTTTGCACAGTAAATCCACCTACCCTACACATCTTTGGACTGTGGAAAGAAACCAGAGCACCTGGAGGAACCCACACAGACACGGGGAGAATGTGCAAACTCCACAGTCACTTAAGGCCAGAATTGATCCTAGGCCTCTGGTGCTGTGAGGCAGCAATGCTAACCATTGTGCTACCCACGTGAGCAAGAGTTCTTGCAGCAGATTGTTGGATGTAGTTTGGCCTGGTGCTTCCTCAGTGAGATGGTACCTTTTAATAAAAATATTTATTTTCCAAGATTTGTAGTTACAGAGCATCAGCCAGGCAGAGAAAAGCCTCAAGGAAGAGATTTGTAGTTGTAATAACATCAAGTTAACACAGAGTGGCAGAGGTATATGGTCGACTGAGTTGCCTTCATCACTTGCTTTCAAAATGTAATCTCAAAGGAAGGGTCAGCTTCTTAAGGGAGAAGCCCAAACTAAGCAAAGAAGAGGTGGGAGTAACCTCTTGCATGTTTGTTTGCTTTGTGACTGATGCAAGTTCATTAATGTCTCAACACCAGGAAACCAGAACATGAGTGGGTAAAGAACTGAATTCCTGTTCTTGTTAAATGGGACAGACTTTTGGTGCCTGTTTTGCATTAAAAACTTTCCAGTTAGTCTGCTCCAAACCACTCTGCCTTGTACGGCTCCAGATGGGTGGAAGCACTACGTTAAAGCCTTCAATTCCAGATGTTCCTTGATGCTAAGATGGCCGTAGACTGATGTTACTGGCATATGGAAGCAGGCAGTTTCCTCTGTATTTGCAGATAGATCTCCAGCACCGATGAGGTGAAAAGGATGCTGCACTGTAAAGAGTGGAAATAAACATTTTTATTTGTGCCTCAGAATCCGTCCTTTTTAAGAATTTAGTTCATCATATTGGAGAAACCTGCCTCAGAAGACACATAGTGACAACCAAACATGGTTGCCAACTCCATGTGGTTGGCCAAGACTTGCATTCAGTTGCAACAGTGTGAAACTTAGTGGAGTGCTCTCTTTTAAAAACACAGGAGAGGGCATGCATTTCAACCGAATATTAACGTCAGCTGTGAGAATGGTTAACACATGAACACAAGAGATAAGAGCGGGAGCAGACAATACAGCCCATTCAGCCTGTGCTAATCTTCAATACCATTATGGCTAATCAAAAGTTTTCAAAATTTACTTATAGTCATAAGTAAGCTTACGTTAACATTGCAATGAAGTTATTGTGAAAATCCCCTAGTTGCCACACTCTGGCACCCTGTTCAGGTACACTGAGGGAAAATTTAGCATGGCCAATGCTCCTAACCAGCAGGCCATGCTAAATTCTCCCTCAGTGTCCCTGAACAGGCACCAGAGTGTGATGACTAGGGCATTTTAATGGTAACTTCATTGCAGTGTTAATGTAAGCTTACCTATGACACTAATAAATAAAATTCAAACTTAAAAAACTTCTTATGGGAAATAATATTCTGTTCCCTACTGCCTTAGACAGAGGGAAATTTGTGGGCGGCACGGTAGCACGGTGGTTAGCACTGCTGCTTCACAGCTCTACGGTCCTGGGTTCGATTCCTGGCTCGGGTCACTGTCTGTGTGGTGTTTGCACATTCTCCTCGTGTCTGTGTGGGTTTTCTCCGGGTACTCAGGTTTCCTCCCACAGTCCAAAGATGTGCGGGTCAGGTTGATTGCCCCTTAGTGTCCAGGGATGCGTAGGTTAGGGTGATTAGTGGGTGTAATATGTTGGGATATGGGGGTAGGGCCTGGGTGGGATTGTGTTCGGTACAGACTCGATGGGCCGAAGGGCTTCTTTCTGCATTGTAGGGTTTCTATGAAATATTGTTTCTTTTATAATGGTTGTTAAGCTTTCAAGTTAAAATGTTGTCTTCTGCAGAAAGCGTGTTCATTTTGTTGGCAGCAGAAGAGGGTAAGCATCGTCTGGAGTGGGGGGAGAGAAAGTTTGTAGACAGCTGTTCCTCAGGGTGATGGAAAAGCCATTGGTCAAACTAGGATGAGGGATTTTACTTTTATTAATTGAAGCTGTTTTTCCCTATCAACAAACACAACAAACAAAAATACTTTGAAGTCCGGCCACCGGATACAAACTGGAGACACAGCGCCGCTGTGCCCTGAGGAATATAAGTCCATGATTTTTAGGCCATCTGTTAATCACAAAACATTTACAAACATCAGAGGTTTGCTACAAAGCACCTTGCCAGATAAATGGGACAAAAGAATTGCCTTTTCTTTGGAACAGTTGTGATATTTTCCTTTGTTTTAATTCTATCAACGCATGACCGTTCTTCCGGAGAAAATATTCCCACGACCTCACCATCCAGAAAAAAATGGGCAATTGAGTTAGGGTGTTTATTTTCCGCTCAGTGTTGTTCTCCAGCCTGTTCAGTGTGGGGTGGCTGCACGGTTCGCAAACCTTTAACCTTCTCATTTGGTTCCTTACAGGGCCAGCCGGTTGACCAGAGTGGTCTCTATGCCCAACAGGTTCGACCTGCCCAGCTTCCTCAGTACCCTGCTATGCAGCAGGCACAGGTAGGCACTCCAGGAACCTGAATTAGCATACTATCCAGGGAGCGTCAAAACCACCCATTTTCTGAAGAAAACCCATGCAATGCAGAAGGAGGCCGTTCTGCCCATCGAGCCTGTGCCAACTTTCTGTAGCTCCACACCCTTGACCCACTAATCACTCTGGCCGACACATCTTGGGACACTAAGAGACAAGGACAGCATGATGGTGCAGTGGTCCGCATTGCTACCTCACAGCGCCAGGGACCCCGGTTCAATTCCAGCTTTGGGCATCTGTCTGTGTGGAGTTTGCACGTTCTAAACATGTCTGCGTGGGTTTCCTCCAGTTGCTCCAGTTTCCTCTCACAGTCCAAAGATGTGCGGGTTAGGTGGATTGGCCATGCTAAATCGCCCTTTAGTGATCAAAGGTGTGTAAGTTAGGAGGGTCAACTATTGATTAAATTGCCCTTTAGTGTCAGGGGGATAAGCGGGGTAAATATGCGGGTTTACGGGCATAGGGCCTGGGTGGGATTGTTGCTGGTGAGGCTTAATGGGCTAAATGGCCCCCTACTGCATTGTCAGAGTTCTATGAATCCATAGGTTTTGCTCTAACCATCTCTGCATGCCATTAAACTGAAGTGATGCTGAATTTTATTTCACAGATTATTAAGGAGCACCAGCAGTTTATCAAACAATCTTTGTGCGATTTAAAAGCTATTTCTGGTTCTGAATCTGCAAAATTCCTATTCTGATGGGAATAGCACTATATTATTTTACACTGCTTTGAGCAAGAGTTTCAATGAAAGGAAATGGAAACGGTATGGAATGTTGGTTCTCACATATCTGTGAGACCCACGCAAATGTCGACAACAGGGTCTGCTTCTTGTTCCAAACATTGCCAGGCATAAAGATCGTAAATAACACTGGTCAGGAATTACAACAGTTTTTTCCTCCTGTTTTCTCTCTGTCTGTTTTTGCCCTTCCCTCTTTTCCCTCCTCTCTCCGCCTCCACTGGACTGTCTGGTCTTTGTCTTGCATTCCCTGCTTTCCCCCCTCCAGGATGGGAGGAGCCAAAATTCCAGTCTTTCCCGTTTGTTAAAACCCGTTCATTTCTTTCCATCTTTTTGATCCCTAGGGAGAAAATAGGAGGTATTCATGAAAAAAAATCAGCCAAAACTCTCAGTCCTGATAATTATCTGTCAGACACCATTGTGAAGTGTGCATATTAAGGGGAGATAATGGCTTAATGGTATTATCGCTAGACTTTTAAACCAGAAACTCAGCTAATGTTCTGAAGACCTGGGTTCCAATCCATGGCAGACAGTGGAACTTGAATTCAATAAAAGAAATCTGGAATTAAAAATCTACTGATGACCATGAAACCATTGCTGATTGTAGGAAAAACCCATCTGGTTCACTCATGCCCTTTAGGGAAGGAAATCTGCTGTCCTTACCTGGTCTGGCATACATGTGACTCCAGAGTCACAGCAATGTGGTTGACTCTCAACTGTCCTCTGAAATGGCCTAGCAAGCCACTCAGTTTCATTACCAGTTTCTCAAGGGCAATTAGGGATGGACAATAAATGCTGGCCAGCCAGCGACACCTGCGAAAGAATAAAAAAGTTGTGAGCCTGGGTGATGTGGTTCTTTCTTTTTTAAAATACATTTCTGGGATGTGTGCGTTGTTCGTCAGGCCAGCATTTTGGCCTATTCTCCGTGCAACTGAGTGGCTCACGTGGCCATTTTAGAGGATACAGTCGCTCTGGGTCTGGAGTCACAAATTTTCCAGTCCAGATAATGGAATGTTTCCTTCCTAAAGGACACCAGTGAGGACGTCATCAAAATCATTTGGGTTATCTGGTAGTTTCATGGTGTTGTCAGACTTTTTACTGAGTTTCATGGTCACCATTACTGGTACTAGCTTTTTTAAATTCCAGGTTTATGAAATTAATTGAATTCAACTTCCCCAGTTGCTATGCTGGGATTTGAACATGCACCTCTGGATCTTTATAGAATCATAGAATCCTGCAGTGCAAAAAGAGGCCATTTGGCCCATTGGGTCTGCACCGACCACAATCCCACCCAGGCCCTATCTCCTTAACCTCATGCTTTTATCCCCTAACACTTAGGGACAATTTAGCATAACCAATCCACCTAACTCTCTCACCTTTGGAATGTGGGAGGAAACCAGAGCACCCGGAGGAAACCCATGCAGACACGGGGAGGATGTGTAAACTCCATGCAGACAGTGACCCATGCCGGGAATCGAACCCAGGTCCCTGGCGCTGTGAGGCAGCGGTGCTAACCACTGTGTCACCAGTTCCAAGCCTCTGGATTATAAATCCAGTAACAACTGTGCTTCCAAAGCCCACACAGTGCACTATCCATTCAACTGAATAGTATCCATGGCTCACTGCCTTGATTCTTACATGTGCAAGACTCCTTGGGTGAGGGTTCAGGCAACTCCACAGTGTTTCAGCGTAGGGGACGGGGAAATCTTTTTTTATTCATTCATTCATGGGACATGGGCATTGCTGGCTACCCAGCATTTATTGCCCATCTCATGTTGCCCTTGAGAAGGTGGTGGTGACAACTGAGTGGCTTGCTAGGTCATTTCAGAGGGCAGTTGAGAGCCAACCACATTGCTGTGACTCTGGAGTCACATGTAGGAGCCACTTTCTTGAATCACTGCAGTCCACGTGCTGTGGGTTGACCCACAATGCCGCTAGGGAGGGAATTCCAGGATTTTGACCCAGCGACTGTGAAAGAACAGGCGATATATTTCCAAGTCAGGACAGTGAGTCTCTTTGAGGGGAACTTGGAGGAATGAAGAGCAAGTTTGTTTCTGTGGCCCCTTGAATGGACAATCCTTCACGGGGCGACATGACCAGGGTGGAACAAATGGAGCGTGTAAACCTGGGCCTATTGGGAGCGAGGGCATGCACCCCTGAGAGGCTGCTCTTGGAGTCAAGGCATTGTTAGGAGTAGACCTGTATAGCTGTGCTATTAAACATTTCATTGTGTAAAGTTCTTCTCAATCAATAAATCCTTTAGTTTGTTACTTGCTACATTGAGTTGCCCTGAGTTACTACAATTTGGCCACATTAAAAGCTGCTCTTGCCGTCTTTTGAGTTGAATTGTCTAAGCCTTGTGTTGGAGTGAATGTCTGCTCTTGTCCTTTGTGTAGGCTCTGCCGCATGGATACACAGCGTACAGTACTCAGATGCCTTTGCAACAGCAGGCTGGAAATGGCATGCTGTCGCCCAACTACAGTGCCAGGCCATACCAGGCTGCTCACTCCAGCCCAGCTCTCGTTGACCGGATAAGGCAAATGCAGCAGCAGCCCAGTGGCTACATTCACCAGCAAGCCTCCCCCTACCCACCGAACCTCCAGGGCACTCAACGGTAAGTGGCCTGAAATGATCAGTTAGTGCTGTTGTTTCAGGAACAAATCCACCGTTCCCACAACACCATGGAAATGAAGCGTGTTACATTCCTGAAGTTAATCAGCATTCCTGTGATTCATATCATGATTTTCTTCCCTCTGCCCTCCCCCATTTGCCTCGTACAATTGGTGATGAATCTGATCTCGGCTTCGCCATTCAGGACTTGGCTAATGTTGTCCTTAAACAAACTGTTGACAGGAATGTGGGAATAAGAGGAGGCCATTCTGCCCCTTCAGCCTGACCCAGCATTCAGTCAGATCATTGGCTGACCTGTATCCTAACTCCATCTGCCCGCCTCGGTTTTGTCACCTTTAACACCTTGGCCAAACAAAACAAAATCTCTCAGTAGGAGGCATGGGACAATGGCTCACGCTGACTGTCACTATTCCTTCCCGTCTCTCCCTTCCTTCTCATGTGAGGAACCTTTGTGATTGAAACCAGGGATGTCACAGGTAGGACTCAATTGTCAATTGGATTGCAGCTTCAGTAGAGAGTAGCACGCTCCAATCACCCCACTTTAGTGAGTTGCAACTCATATAAATGGCAATTTATAGATACACACAATGGCTATTTAAAGGAAGGTGAAAATTGTCGCCTACACTGACAGATCCTTAGTTACCTTTTGAAAAACGGCAATGCAGATGGACACTCTGCTATTTTGCTCAGTTTTGTGGTAAATTGGTGCTGATTGGCTTGCTCAATGCTGATTGGTGAACGCTGTAACACCTAATATTAGGGTAATCATTCCTCTGGTGGCTGTGTGTAGAAAGCTAAGAAAGCCGATGAGGTCGATAGCTTTACATTCCACCTGCTTTTATTCTTAGTCATACAGCATGGAAACAGGCCCTTCAGCCCAACTTGGCCATGCCACCCTTTTTTTAACCACTAAACTAGTCCCAATTGCCCACATTTGGCCCATAACCCATTCTAACCATGTAACTGAGTAAACACAGTTTAAAAGACACAATTGTACCCCCCTCTACTCTGCCTCTGGCAGCTCGTTCCAGATGCTCACCATCCTTTGAGTGAAAAAATTGCCCCTCTGGACTGTTTTGTATCTCTCCCCTCTCACCTTAAACCTATGCCCTCTAGTTTTAGACTCCCCTACCATTGGGAAAGGATGTTGACTATCTAGTTAATCAATGACCCTCATTATTTTATAGACCTCTATAAGACCTCTAAATCTACGCTCCAGGGAAAAGAGTCCCAGCCTATACGGCTTCTCCTTATAACTCAATTGTATCCTTTGTTGAAGTCAATAAACAGGGTAAAAAATTGGCATTCCACTCAATCTCATGGGTTTCCTACCCTGAATGTTAGGCTAAAATTACACCGTGTAGCAGCCAAATCAGCTTGTTGTGCATTCACAGATATGGAACCATAGAAAACAGAAGCAGGAGTAGGCTATTCAGCCTTTCAAGGCTGCTCCACTATTCATTTTGATCATTAAATTCAGTATCCTGATTTCCACCCCGTACATCCCATAGAAAGATAGAAGCTAGAACTCCAATGAGGTGAATGAGTGTGGCCCTCGTTCATCCCTTTGCATTGACCTGCGGACTGTGGTAGAACGTACCCAGTAGTTTTGCACTCCAATCGTTGGTTGCAATGCATGCATTAATCATCAGACCTGTGTTACTTTCTGGTGTAGGCTCACCCACCAACCTTTGCAGCAGAGCACTTTGATGGCAGCGGGACTTGATCACATGACGTCAGGCTCCCACGCAAACCTTGGCTCAGTCCAACTCTCACAGGAGCAGATGAGGCAACGGCAACAACAGCTTCGACAGCAGCGTCTCCTACAGGTGGGAATTGGTCTTGCGCCAGGCTCGACCCTGCGTTGCCAGCTCAGTTAGTGTGAGCGAGTTGAAAGTCTTGCTGCATTAGCATTGCAAACCTGTCCGGATGAAACAAAACCATTCATCCATCGTAAAACCTGGAACATTCCTCTCAACTAAATAATAAATAAATATTGTCATCTTTTGATAATCTGGCAACCCAAACCATGTGTCCTACTCTTATAAGTGAGGTCTTACGAAAGTACGTGAGAGGATGGATATAACCTCCTTATTTTTCAATTCTACCCCTCTAGAAATAAAGCCTACTGTTTACCTTGCCTTGCTAACTTGAGTGCCACTCTTAGTGATTGGGGAGGTGGTGGTATTGTCACTGGATTAATAATCCAGACACTCAGAATAACGCTTTGTGAATTTGGGCTTGAATCCCACCAGGCAGATGGTGAAATTTGAATTCAGTACATAATCTGGAATTATAAGCCTAATGATGACCATGAAACCATTGGTCAAATATTGTAAAAATCCATCTGGTTCACCAGGACCATAAGATATAGGAGCAGAATTAGGCCATTCAGCCCATCGAGTCTTCTACACCATTCAATTATGGCTCATATGACCCTCCTCCCCATTCTCCTGACTTCTCCGCTTAACACTTGATCCCCTTATTGATCAAGAACCTATCCATCTCTGTCCTCAATGATCTGATCTCCACAGCCTGTGGCAATGACTTCCACAGATTCACCACCCTCTGATTGAAGAAATTTCTTCTCATCTCAGTTTTAAAACAGCGTCCCTTCACTCTGAGGTTGTGCCCTCGAGCTCTAGTCTCTCCCACTATTGGAAACATCCTCTCCATGTCCATTCTATCTAGGTCTCTCAGTATTCTGTATGTTTCAATTAGATTGCCCCCCCCACCCCACATCTTTCTAAACTCCATCAAAAATAAACCCTAATATATATATATATGTAGACACTAATGTCCTTTAGGGAAGTATATCTCCATCCTTACCTGGCCTGGCCTACATGTGATTCCAGGGTCAGGGCAATCTGGTTGATTTTTAAATATTGTCTGAAAGGTCTTACCAGGCCACTCAGTTCAAGGGTAATTAGGGATGAACAATAAATGCTGGCCCCACCAGCATTGCCCACATCCCATGAATGAGTAAAAAAATCTCTTCTCAATGATTTAAAAAAATCTCCAAATGTCACAGTATATATTGTACTGTGAGTGATCTAATTTCACAGGTTCACACCATTCCAAGGAGTAATTAGTAACATATTTGGCAAGTGATTTTTTTACAGTTCAAAGCAGTATCATGTGCCTATTTTAATCAAATTTACCCATGGAATGCACCCACCTGATTTGGAAATATATTGCTGTTCTTTCATAAAATCGTACTGTGTAGAAGAGTTCCTTCGGCCCATCGAGCCCGCACTGACACATTAGAAACACCTGAACTCCTACCTAATTCCATCTACAAGCACCTGACCCATAGCCCTGAATTTTTATGATGTGCCAAGTGCTGATCCAGATACTTTTTAAAGGATATTGTCACTGGGTCAAAGTCCTGGAACTCCCTGCCTAACAGCACTGTGGGTGTACCTGCACCACATGGACTGCAGCGGTTCAAGAAAGCAACTAACCACCACTTTCTGAAGGGTAACTAGCAATAAATGCTGGCCTAACCAGCGATGCTCACATCCCATGAACAAATAAATATATTTTTTTTAATAGTGTAATTTTACCTATTTATGTATTTATCTATTTATGGTCCCATACATATACAGTTGTGGAAAAGATACGTAAAATAAAATAAGAAACTTTGAAAAGCTCTATAGTTATTGCGGATTTGATTTGATTTGATTTATTATTGTCACATCTGTTAGTATACAGTGAAAAGTATTATTTCTTGCACACTGTGCAGACAACGCATGCCGTTCATAGAGAAGGAAAGGAGAGAGTGCAGAATGTGGTGTTACAGTCACAGTTAGGGTGTACAGAAAGATCAACTTAATGCAAGGTAAGTTCATACTGAAGTCTGACAGCAGCAGGGAAGAAGCTGTTCTTGAGTCGGTTGGTACATGACCTCAGGCTTTTGTATCCTTTTCCCGACGGAAGAAGATGGAAGAGAGAATGTAGGGGGCACGTGGGGTCTTTGATTTTGCTGGCTGCTTCTCCAAGACAGCGAGAAGTGTCGACAGAGTCAATGGATGGGAGGCTGGTTTGCGTGATGGATTGGGTTACGTCCACGACCTTTTATAGTTTCTTGCAGTCTTGGTCGGAGCAGGAGCAGGAACCGGAAATGTATGTGGGTCTAAGTAGATAGAGCCAGGCGCAGCAAGATGGGCCAAATGGCCTCCCATGGTATCAAATTCTTCAACTCTGTGGCACCCAAAATAAAGCAATATTTTATCCTTTCTGGTTCCAGATGCAGCAACAGCAACAACAGCAACAGCAGAGTCAGCAAGCACTAGGAATACAAGCAGCACAGTCACAGCAAGCACTGGTAAGTGGATGCATAAATATTTCTTTAAATAAGTTCCTCATGTCCTCAGGTGAAAGAAGGATTTGGATGGAAATGTACTTGCTGTGCTACCCCGTTTGATTTATCAATTGCCACGATGTTCTTTGGTGATATGATGAAAATTGTCTCCATTACTTGACAAATTATGTTGTCAAATTATGCTAGAGTTATATAAAACATTGGGTACGCCACATTTGGAATATTGTGTCCAATTCTGGACACTCCCAGAAAGAAGCGGAGCCTATGGAGAGAGTACAGAAAAGGTTTACCAGGATGTTGTCTGGTATAAAGGGTATTAGCTATGAGGAGAGATTGAATAAACTGGGATTGTTCTCCCTGAAAAGACAAAGGCTAAGGGGGTGACCTGATAGAGGTTTATAAAATTATGACAGGCATAGATAGGGGCAACAGCTGGAAGCTTTTTCCCAGGACAGAACCGACAATTACAAGGGGGCACAAGTTCAAGTTAAGGAGGTATAAGTTCAGTAGAGACGTGAGGGGAAAGTTTTTTACACAGAACCTGGAATGCACTGCCAAGTGAGGTGGTTGAGGCAGACATGTTAGTAACATTTACAACTTATCTGGGTAGACACATGAACAGGCGGGGGAGTAGAGGGATACAGGCGGTTGGTATAGATAGGACAACATGATCGGCACAGGCTTGGTGGGCTGAAGAGCCTGTTCCTGTGCTGTAATGTCCTTCATCCTCTTTGTTCTTTGTACATTCAAGTACTGCATGTTCTGTCCAAGAGTTGTTATAAACTGTACTGCAATGTTATATCCACAACTCCAACAAGTCACTCTGTATAATACGCTATACTTATACCATCTCCTCTTATCCTGGACAGCTGCCTACATTGGGTAAATGGCTGTTATCATTTGCCATTATGATAAACATCAATTAAAAAGGAATTTACTTCCACAGTGGCAAGTGTGCCAACTGTTGTGGACACTTCAAGTAGCTGTTCTTCCCTCTCTTTCTTTCGTCCAATCATGGGACACCTTCCAGCTCTGCCTTAATGTGAAAATGTTGCAAGCCTTTTTGTTACAGATCCCAGGGGTGAGAGAGTGGACTCTGTCCATTTTACTGCTTCACCACAAGCATATGTTTGCTAACTGTCAAACAGAAAACTCTTCCACTGGGAGAGAAGCTTGCTTGTTTCCCCTCTCACATGAGTTCTCAGTGCCAATCAAGAACACAGACTGAAACCTAGCACCACTGCAATTAGCTTTCTATTTGCCCTTTGCTGCTTTGGAAAACCCGGATCACGTGGGCATTTCTTGGACTCTGTTGCTGTAATAATCAGGAAGTCAATTAGCATTCTTTCAGAATACTGTTCAGTTCACTTTGGTCATGAATGGAATTCACACAAAGAAAGAAAGACTTTTCCCACAGCACATGAATCATCACAATTGTATCGTTTGCAAAATAATTTTAGAGTGCGTTGAGGGCCAGGATGCATAAGTAAAGGCAGGCTACATTTTTTTGAGTTTAGAAAATTTAGGGGTAGTCAGATTGAGTTTTTTTATATTAAAGTAATTCAGAGGCAACACATACCATACATAGAGGAGAAGCAAAGGAGAGGTGCATAATACAAGTGATACAGTGATAGCTAGGGTGTAGAGAAAGATCAGCTTAATATAAGGTAGGTCCATTCAAGAGTCTGATGGCAGCAGGGAAGAAGCTGCCCTTGAGTCAGTTGGTACGTGATCTCAGACTTTTGTATCTTTTTCTCAATGGAAGAAGGTAGAAGAGAGTATGCCCAGGATGTGTGGGATCCTTGATTATGCTGAGGCAGCAGGAAGTATAGATAGATCAATAGATGGGAGGCTGGTTTGCGTGATGGATTGGGCTACATTCACTACCGTTTGTGGTCGCCTGCTGTCTTGGGCAGAGCAGGAGCCATACCAAGCTGTGACACAACCGGAAAGAATGCTTTCTGTGGTGCGTCTGTCAAGATTGGTGAGAGTCGTAGCGGACATGCCGAATTTCCTCAGCTTCCTGAGAAAGTAGAGTGGTAGGAATCTGGAGTTCCCTGTCCCAAACGTCTGTGGATACTGAGAATCAGATAAAATTTTCCAGATTGAGATTGGTGGATTTTTGTTTAGTAAGGGTATGTAAAGATGTTGGGTTAAACCAGATGAAAGAAGTTGAGATACAGATGAGCCGTGATGTATCCAAACAGTGGAGAGGGCTCCAGAACCTGAGTGGCCAGCTCCTTTTCCTGTATGTTCATGTACCTCGCAGCGTGAGGTTATGGTATCAGTTCACATCCTTGTGCTCCATAGTACCATGCACCAGACATATGGCAAGATTTTATTCTATTTACGAGGCAGCCTACTGTGACTCTAACTCAATACAACCATAACAACATGCGTTTATACAACGGCTTATTAAAGCAGAACGTGCCATTACGCTTAATAAAGGCACATTCAGGTTCAAGCGCATGCTGAGCTGTGGAATTAGATATCAGGAGCTGCTGAGCAAATGTTTGATTAAAGTGGTGGATTTTTAGGAAGGGCCTTAAAGTCAGAGTTGACTGCGGTGAGGCAGATTTGAGGAGATTTCAGAGGATGGAGCGTGTTTGCCATTCATAGATAAAGGGGGAGGAATGATCCTCAAGGAAAATACGAAACAAATGAACCATTCTGTTCTCCATCTCCAAATTAAACACGAGTTTGGTGTGAAGCTTAAATGCTTGCTGCATAATGCCCTTTGGCCACTTTCTACTTACTGGACAGGATTTAATGGCCTCATTCGTGTGAGACCGGAAATCCCCACCTGAAATCAACAGAGATTTCCATTGTCGGACTCTTGCCAACTCCTATTCCATGGCGGGCAATGTTGATAGAGTTCCAGCCAATGTTTCAGTGGCATGTTTACTACAATAACTGTCAAAACGCATTGTCATAGCAACCCTACAGTGCAGAAGAAGGCCATTTGGCCCATCCAGTCTACACCAACAACAATCCCACTCAGGCCCTATTCCCGTAACCACGCATATCTATCCTCTAACTCAAGTGTTCCAAGATGCTAAGGGGCAACTTAGCAAGACCAATGCACCTAGCCCGCACATCTTTGGAGTGTGGGAGGAAACTGGAGCACCTGGAGGAAACCCGTGCAGACACTGGGAGAACGTGCAAACTCCACACAGGCAGTGACCTAAGCTAGAATCAAATCTAGGTTCCCGGTGCTGTGAGGCAGCAGCGCTAACCATTGTGTCACCGTGCCGACCATTGTGTGAAGAGTTATTGGAAAGAATAGTTTGATTTGAGCGTTATTATTTCTCCAAATTTAGGTCTAATCCATATTTTGTGGCATGGAAGGTTTCGGAAGGAAAATATGGGCGAGATTTTCCAGCCCGTTCTCTCCAGCGGATCTTATGCTTCCGCTGATGGTGACCCCGAACCCCCCCACCCCACCCCACCCCAACTGTGAGTTCTCCAATGGCAAGGAATACAAATAATGGGAAAGCCCGTTGACAATGGCAGGATCAGAAGCTCTCGCCTGCCGCCAAAGCCTCTTCTGCCGTGAATCATATCGTGGGGAATGTGGAAAATCCCGCCCCATTTCTTTTAGATGCAGTTTTCATTTTTATGCAAAACTATTTCCCTCTGAAACTCCCTCAAAACCATCTATCTCCCCACACTCCACTTCCCCTTTAAAGCTCCTCTTAAAAACCAGGATGTGGAGATGCCGGCGTTGGACTGGGGTGGGCACGGCAAGAACTCTCACAACATCAGGTTAAAGTCCAACAGGTTTATTTGGGGGTTGGCCACTCACCTGATGAAGGAGCAGCGCTCCGAAAGTTCGTGCTACCAAATAAACCTGTTGGACTTTAAACTGGTGTTGTGAGACTTCTTACTCTTCTTAAAAACCCACCACTTTAAACTTCAAACCTTCGGTCAGCCACTCCTAAGATCTAATTCTATCGCTCAACTATCTGAAAATCTCTCATTACATCTATCCTCGGCTGCATTTAAACTACAGTTAATGGTCTCAGTCCAACAGCTGCAATTCAGGATTTCATCAGGGCAGAACTCTTGTTTCCATTGCTGTGGTCCCTGCTGAGCGGAGCTTTACACTTTCCACAGGCGTGGCTGAGCTCTGTCCCACAACAGAGGCACAAAACTGGTTCTGTCGTCATTTGGCAATGTGGTTGCGAGCAGAGGTTGTCAAATGTTGCGCACGGGGTCCCTGCTGAAAATAATTAACCCATTTTTCAATATCCTTTGAAACATTGGACTCTGAAGGAGACCCCACTGCCCGCGACTTGTCAAAGATCTACTATTATTGGTGTGGAGATGCCAGCGTTGGACTTGGGTGCGCGCAGTAATAAATTCCACCACATCAGACTAAAATTCAACAGGTTTATTTGGTAGCACAAGCTTTCAGAGTGCTGCCCGAAAGCTCGTGCTACCAAATAAACCTGTTGAACTTTAACCCGATGTTGTGAGACTTTTTACTATTCTGTTATTGGGGCAGTGCCAGAAACCCCAGTAGAAAGTATTGCTGCAGGAAATATGTTCCAGGGCAATAGGAAATGTGTTATTATTTCAACAGAGATAGAAAATGTGTTGAAACCTCAACGTGCCTGGAATATCTGTGTCCAGATGAACAAAAAGTCCAGGATCTGGGATTTGACAGATCCCAGTTTACAAACTTGTGGCTTACAAGACTCAACGTTTACCCTGGAGTAGGTAATACGAGGAAATAAAAGCAGAGAAAGAACAGTCAGCTCCAGTCTGTGTCATGTTCATCATACCTGCTATTCCTCTATCAGTTATTGATTTGGGGCGACGCAGTGGTTAGCACTGCTGTCTCACAGTGCCAGGGATCCGGGTTTGATTCCAGCCTCGGGTCACTGTCTGTGTGGAGTCTGCACAATCTCCTTGTGTCTGCATGGATTTCCTCCGGGTGCTCCGGTTTCAGCCACAGTCCAAAGATGTGCGGGTTAGGTGGATTGGCCATGCTAAATTGCAACTAGGGTCATTAGGGGATTAGCAGGGTAAATATGTGGGGTTACAGAAACAGGGCCTGAGTGGGATTGTGGTTGTTGCAAACTCAATGGGCCGAATGGCCTCCTTCTGCAATATAGGATTCTATGACTCTATGACTCACAGCCCTCATACGTTCCCTCATATCACAATCCATGAGCAGGATTTTCAGACCCTTCCCTTTGGTGGGATATTCAGGTCGTGCCCAAGTCAAAACCTCTCCCTCCTCATGGCAGACTCCCTAACTGCAGGGCAGCCAACTCGTGTGCAAAAGCCTGTTGACTTTGGTGGGACCAGCAGATCCTGATCCAGCCCAGCAGTCAATGGCGGGGGACAGCGGGGGAGGGGGGGGGGGGGGGGGGGGGGAGGCGGGCGGGGGGGGGGGGGGAGGCGGGCGGGGGGGGGGGGGTGGAGTTATGTGGGTTGGGGACTAGAAAACCTTGGCCTATTATTCTAGAATTAGGGGTCACTGTTTAGAAATAAGGGGTTGCCCATTTAAGATGGAGCTGAGGAGAAATGTTTTCTCTGAGGGTTGAGAGTCTCTGGAACTGTCTTCCTCAAAAGGCGGGGAAAGTAGAATCTTTGAATATCTTTCAGGCAGAGCTGGATAGATTTTTGATGAACAAGAGGATGAAAGATTATCGGGGATCGGCAGGAAGGTGGGGTTGTGGTTACAGTCGGAACAGCCATGATCTTATTGAACAGCGGCGCTCAATGGATGAGGTGCAGAGAAAAGTCAGCCTAGACGATGTTTGTCTGGGATGGCACCATGTCTCTGCAGGCCTGGCATGAAGTTCTGGCTCAGTGCATTAGAATGCTGCCTAAGAGATTAACAATAACCCCATATTTGACCATCTCAAATACTTTCCATGTATTCTCTGGAATTGGACTCGAACCCATGCCTCTGAGGGGATAATGCTACCACTCAGCCTCGGTTGGCACTGAAGGCTCAAGATAACTATCAGGAATAGTTGCGCTTGTTTTTCTTTGGTCCATGCAGAACTGTATTCAAAAGGAGTGAGTTACTTCACCATCCGCACTGAGGTTAAATAGTTCAATGAAGATTAGGGATTGAACTCTGGGCCTTTCCAGAATAGTGTAGCTCAGTTTAAATGAAAACGTTTTTCAAAGTTTATTTATTAGTCACAAGTAAGGCTTACATTAACACTGCAATGAAGTTACAGAGAAATTCCCCTGCGTTGCCCCACATTCCGGCACCTGTTCAGGTCAATGCACCTAACCAGCACATCTTTCAGAATGTGGGAGGGAAACAGAGCAGACGTGGGCAGAACGTGCAAATTCCACACTGACAGTGGCCCAAGCCAAGAATTGAACCTGTGTCCCTGGCACTGTGAAGCAGCAGTGCTAACCACTGTGCTATCGTGCCGCCCATGGTTTTTCTAGGCTTATTGCATGGCTGATTGGTATAACACTGAAGAACATTAGATAATTACTTCAACAGGAACAATATACAGGGGTATGGGGAAAGGCAGGGAGAATGACATTAAGCTATTGGAAAGCCAGTGCAGCTACAATGGGCCCAATGGCCTCCTTCTGCACTGTAGGGATTTGGTGACACTAGGTGAAGATTTTATTTTTTAACCGCACTGCTGAACAAGGGTGAAGGAAGTCATTTCGAAAGGGAATAGGAAAATGCACAAAGAGGATTAATATTTACAAGCCTATGGGGAAAGAGAAGAGCAATGGAACTAATTGGATAGCTTTCAAAATGGGCTGAATGCCCTCTTGGATCTAAGACTACTATCATAAGTAATTTGTGTAAGGAGCCTTGTACAGTTTCAATCCTTTGCAGCAAGATTCCTTGGCTCTGTCTCATCTTGTGAGTGCCCAGATTCTCAGTGTTCACTTTTTTTATTTTTCCATACTGGAAAATCTGAGTTTATTTGCAGCACAGATCTGCCCACATTTAATGGTCTGGTTGGGATTAAACTGAAGACGCTTTCATAAGCTTATGGAAAGTGTTGTATAGATTCTTCCCTTCCTCCTAGATAGGGAAAAGGGACTCGATTGGTCGAATAGTCAGCAACTATGAGACTGAGAGAATGAGAAATGAAGTTTTCCTGAACCAATAATAATGAACTTGAATTATCTATAAGCTTCAGATTTTATACTCATCTCTTCTCATCTGCAGTGGCTTGTATTGCTTTTGACACTGACTGAAGGAGATAGGGAGAGTTTGGTGTTAGTGAGTGAGCTGCCCTTCGGTCCAACTGGTCCATGCTGACCATGGTGTCCTCCCAGCTAGTCCCAATTGTCCATGTTTGGCCCATATCCCCCTAATCCTTTCCCATGTACTTATCTCAATGCTTTTTCAATGTTGCTATTGTACCTGTCTCAACTACTTTCTCTGGCAGTTCATTCCGTACACGTACCACCTTCTGCGTGAAGAAGTTGCCCCTCAGGTCGTTTTTTAAATCTTTCCCCTCTCACCTTAAACCTATGCCCTCCGGTTTTCAATTCCCCTTCCCTGGGAAATAAACTATGTGCGTTCATCCTATCTGTGCCCCTCTTGATTTTATACACCTCAATAAAGTCACCCCTCATTCTCTGACATCCCAAGGAATAAAGCCCTAGCCTGACCAACTTCTCCCAATGACTCAGGCCCACTGGCAACATCCTCGTAAAACATCTTTGCGCTCTTTCCAGTTTATTAGTGTCTTGCCCATAACAGGGTGACCAAAGTTCTTTAAGAAAATGTTGGGCCAGGATTTGCAGGCAAAATCAATGCTGAAGCTTCATGTTCACGCCCTTATTAATGTGTAATGTCAACATAAGGTGCAAATCATTGCAAGTTGCTGAATGATTTGTGTCAGTTCACCGTTAGCCCCATGAAAACAGCAGCTCCTTTTCAACCTCCCCATGTACTCTGAGAATCTGTTACAATAGCTTGTCAGTTATCCATTAAACGCATTGCTGAAAGTTAGCGCTGCTACGTTACAGCGTGAGTACCTTTTTAACTGTCGGAGCTAAAAAGATATTCGGACAGAGTGTTCGCGAGCGATGGATCCTTTATTGCCTTTTTATCGATAAGGAGAGAACAGAAGAATTCCTAAGGCTTCTTCAGTCTGCTCTGCTCAGTTATGTAGAGTCAGCCTTTTTTATAGGGCATTTCTTACAATTTCTACTAAAGATAATTGTTTCTAGTCGCGCACACTGGTAAATTATTTACTTATGAGACAAAGAGGTAGGACAGAGACAATGCCTGTTTAATCGTGTCCCATCAGTAATGTCATAATCTTTAGTGGTGGATGGAATGTCTGTTCGGACAACTTCATCATGTCATTATTACAGTTTTGGTACTGTTAGCGAGGACAGTCAGCTGTGTCCTGTTGATAGATACAGTGAACCATCTCCTTTGTCTGTGCTGACTATTTCACGTATATGCAGAGACAGCCAGTCTACAATGAGGGTGCTGCTGCTGATGTGCTAATTTTCCTGGCCCCTTGCCGACCCCCCCCTTGCTGATCTCAATTCTCCTCTCCCACATAATGGAGGAGATGTTTGTTCTTGTAATGCCAATCACACCCTCCAGCTGTGAAAGAGCCACATGTAACTGTGGGGATTCACTCCCTCAGGTAGAAAATTCCTTGCAGAGTTTTAAAATTTTACATTTCTATGTTGTTACTTGGTGGGGAAGGGGGGTAAATTTCTATCTTCAAAGGGATCTATATGAATTCAAGATTGTGCGTTGTTCCACAAATTAAAGCATAAAGACTAGATTGACAATAAAACAAAATATTGGAAAATCTCAGCAGGTCTGGCAGCATCTGTAAAATAGAGTTGTGGGGTCGGGGGCGGGGGTAGAAATTGTCCCATCCCACCCACCACGGGAATCATTGCGGGCAGTGTGGCGGATCATTGCAAAGGTCCACTGACCTCAGGCGGGATTTTCCAGTTTTGGGATGAGTGCAGCCAGAAAATCCCGCCCAACATTTCAGTGCTCTCAGAGCTGAAGAGTTGTAGAGGCAGACAGTGCAGAAAAGGCCCTTTGGCCCATCGAGCCTGCACCAACAGTAACTACCACTAAAGTCGCACCAATCCCATTTCTCAGCACTTGTCCAATATCCTTGAATGTTATCATGTTTCAAGAGCTACCAACGATGAACTACCTTTGGACCTCCACTGGAATACTCTCCTTTTTTTCCTCCAGTCTTTGCTTTCTCTCTCAATTCCTGCAAAATAATATTCCAATCTGTTACTCATTCTTGTTGTGTTAACCCATTTCTCTACACCCTAACATTTGCCTTGTTTTCACTCTTGCCTCTGCATGATCTTTATAATTTAGATGTATTCTTTGAATTCTATTGTTTTCTTCATGAATTCTTCATGCTTTGGAAAAAGAGAACAAAAATATTATCTCAGTTGTGTACTAGGTAATATTTGAGCAGTTAAGGTGTCCACTCAATGTAACTGCTCTATTCTACTTGTGTTTGCGCCCATTTCCCGCCCGACTGACGCGACATGAATGCCGTGGAAGTATCTTTGATCCTGTGGGAGGGGAGGTGAAGAATAACAAGGTGAAAAATTACCAGCAATGCTTAGGAGATAGAAGTGACATTTGTGTAGCACCTTGACGCAATGAAAATGACCCGCTCGGGTAGATAAACTCTTAACCTTCACCCGTGCACAGGCAGATCTCCACAGTTGTAATAGTTAAGGGATCGAGCAATGAACGGATGCAGTGTTGGTAATGTGTTTCCTTTTTCCTCATCCCAGTTTTCCAGACAGGGAATGCAGCAGACACAACAGCAACAACAGACAGCAGCGCTGGTTCGACAGTTGCAAAAGCAGCTCTCTAGTAGGTACCGAATTCAAATCAGATTTCAAATGCTGGATGATTATTCCATCAAACACCAAGCTGTATTCGTGACAAAGAGGGAAAAAAAGACATGCAACAAGAAGTTTTGGAGATGACCAGTAGGTCACTGGAAATCACTCAGAAACCCAATGAAATGCAACACTCATTCGGCACCAAAGCAGTCCCCTCAGCCTTCAACACAATTCATAACTGCTGGCATGATGCAAAGCTGCGGAGCAGCCATGCACATTGAAAACTGGATTCTAAATGTATGTCACACCCTGGGCAAAATGTGAAATGCACTCAGCTTGAATCAACAGAGCTTTGCCAGTCAACTCAAGTTTCCCAAGTAGTTTTCTCACACCTGCCACATGCACTCCCCCCCACCCCACCTCCCCCCCCCCAACGCCCCCGGCCGCCAATCACCGGTTTTCCTTTCCTCACCCCCTCTTTCTTCCCTTTCCCATAAGACCACAGAGGTTCGATTCCCAGCTTGTGTTGCATTCCATTGGTTTTTTTTAAATGATTTCTGGACACTAATTGCCAACCGCTCCTGTGTGTACCAACCACCTCTGCAGGTCACCCCGACACTGTTCTCTGCATCACTTACTGCCAGTTAAGGATGTGTTTGCTAACACACTCCAAGTCCATAAATGTTTCCCCTTCAAGTATTTATCCAATTCCACTTTGAAAGTTACTGTTTGATTGACTTCTAAAACTGCTCCACATCATAACAACTTGCTGCATAAAATAAATTTTTCATCTCCCTTGGCTCTATTATCAGTTATCTGGATTATGTCCCCTGGTCTGTGCAGAGTCTGTACATTCTTCCCGTGCCTGTGTGGGTTTCCTCCGGGTACTTCGGTTTCCTCCCACAGTCTGAAAGACGTGGGGTTAGGTGCATTGGCCATGCTAAATTCTCCCTCAGTGTACTTGAACAGGTGCCGGAGTGTGGCGACTAGGGGATTTTCACAGTAACTTCATTGCAGTGTGAACGTAAGCCTCATTATGGCTCTAATAAATAAACGTAAACATGACCATAAAATGTAGGAGCAGAGGAAACCATTTGGCCCATTGAGTCTGCTCTGCTATTCAGTGAGATCATGACTGATCTGATATGATAATCATTAACTCCACCTACAATCCTTGATTTCCCTTTCTTTACCTCCGACCACGCTGCAGTCTAAATCTTTTGATAAGGTTATTATCTTTTTTAAAATTTATTTATTAGTCACAAGTAGGCTTACATTAACACTGCAATGAAGTTACTGTGAAAATCGCCTAATCGCCACACTCCGGTGCATGTTCGGTACACTGAGGGAGAACTTAGCACCGCCAATGCAGCTAACCAGCATGCATAGAATTATAGAACCCTACAGTATAGAAGGAGGCCATTCGGCCCATTGAGCCTGCACTGACCACAATTCCACCCGGGCTCTATCCCCATAACCCCATGCATTTACCCTAGCTAATTTCCCTGACATTAAGGTACAACTTAACATGGCCAATCCACCTACCTGCACATCTTTGGACTGTGGGAGGGAATTGGAGCACTCGGAGGGAAAACCCACGCGGGCACGGGGAGAACTTGCAAAGTCCACACAGAGGGTGTCCCAAGCCGGGAATCGAACCTGGGTCCTTGGATCCATGTGGCAGCAACGCTCATCACTGTGCCACCGTGTCGCTCCTTGTAATTCACTCTCATGGGTTCTCTCCCTCTGCCTTTCTCCAGTAGAAATGTTATGTCCTGTTGTGCTAAACTCTTTACCATTTGACAAATTGCTGATTTGCTAACGGTGCCTGGCCTTTCCTCTTCAGTGCCTAACCAATTGTGATGCTTGTACAACCTTGAACCTCTTCCAGGTAATCAGCCGCAACAACCTTCGAACCCATACAACCATCCACCCCATTACTGAAACTTGGAATGAAGCACAGACCAGACTGTCCCTGGAGAACAATGAAGACCAATGTACCTGACCAAGCTCCCTGTGGGGTTTTATTTTGTTAACCGTTCATCCCGACATTCTTTTTGGTTCGTTATTATTTTTAATGTGGGTTTATTTTTAAAACATTATTTTGACACATGCTTCTCCCCTGCCCCCCTACCCCACTGTGACGTAGCCGATGTGAATACATAATGTAAAGTGAGAGTAGATTATTTTATTTAAAAAAGCAAAAGAAATTGAAGTTTTACAATGAGACGTGTTTCTTGGATCTTGTAGGTCCTGTAAAAAAAAAAGCTGCTGGAATTTTTTTTCTTTTTTTGTTTCTGTTTTTTGCTAAAAGTCATTTTGGTGCTTTTAGCTGATCTACAACGACGGAATGTTCTAGTATAAATGGGATTTATTTATTTGTTCGCAAAGTCTCCCTCATGATGCACTGGACCAAGATAATGGTTTATATGAATGAATTTGACTCGGGTGAAGAAAGTCTGTCGACGGAAGTGTGGCCACAGATGCTTTGCGCTTTTCAATGGCTTGAATCTCTTAAATATATGTGGCAAAGCTGTTCATTTAAACTGTCAATTTTGCCTAGATTTGTAATTTTACATGAGCACTTTTTAAGAAGAAGAAGAGAAGTTTGTTAAATAATAAAACTATTTTTCCCCTATGATAATAATGATATTATTGTACGGTACCTCTGAGCAGCTCTGTTGTGTGTGGTTGAGTTTGGTATTTATATGTTACGTTCAGACTGACGAGCTACGGTGATGGATAGAGACGATGGTTGCAACTCCAAATCTAATAAACCAACAATTAACATCGGAGCAAACGGCTTCTTGCCTTGTGTGGTTGACGTGTTTGTTCATTTATTCTCGCCCGTGCCAATGCCAGCGGAGACTTTGGGGTAAATTTTCCAACCCCGCCCACTGTAGGAATCGTTACTGGTGGGACAGACAATTTAACAGACCATTTAAAGGTCCCTTGACTTCAGGCGGGGCTTTCTGGTCGCTGGGTGGGTGAGACTGGAACACCCTGCCCCTTTGTGAGGCTTGAGATGAGGTAGGTACGTGCTTAGGGTACAACAAGCTCTCCATCACTATGTGTTTTCATCGCCTGATATCTGGGTCTACTGTAGATTAATCAAACAGAGGTTGATTGCTGTGGTTCATCAACATCTCAGTTATTGTTGTATCATCATATTTATTCCTTAGAACATAGGAGAATGGGGGGGTGCTAATCTTATTCACTTGAAGAATCAAAGGAGGCCATTCAACTCATCACTGACCACAATCCCAGCCAGGCCCTATTCCCGTAGCCCCACATATTTACCCTACTAATCCCCTGACATTTAGCATGACCAACCAACCCAACCTGCACATCTTTGGACTGTGGGAGGAAACCGGAGCACCCAGAGGAAAACCACGCAGACACAGGGAGAATGTGCAAACGCCACACAGACAGGCCAGAATTGAATCCTTAGTCCCCGACACTGTGTGGCAGCAGCGCCAACCACTGTGTCACCGTGAGATGTATAAAATCATGAACACACGTAGTCTTTTTTCTCAGGGAAGGAAAATTGAAAACTAGAGGGCATGGGTTTAAGGTGAGAAGAGAAATGATTTAAAAGGGACCCAAGTGGCGACTTCTTCAAGCAGAGGGTGGTGTGTGTTTGGAAAGAGTTACCGGAGAAAGTGGTTGAGGCAGGTTCAATGGCAACATTTAAAAAATATTTAGATGATTACATGGATGGGAAAGGATTAGAGAGATATGGGCCAAACGTGGGCATTGGGACTAGCTGGGAGGGCACAATGGTCGATATGGACCCGTTGGACGGGAGGACCTGTTTCCATACTGTTTTGTTCTATGACACTGAAATTGTCGAAGGAGAACTAGAATTCCCGTACAGCAATTCCAATGTGAGATGATGAGGAAATAGTTGGAGTTCAGAAAGGTATCAATGATGAGTATTTTCCTCCTGTTTCTGTGTTCTTCAGCCTACAATTCTTATACATTGGATGATTTCTGAAAAACTGTGATGTGGAGACGCTGGTGTTGGACTGGGATGGGCACAGTAAGAAGTCTCACAACACCAGGTTAAGGTCCAACAGGTTTATTTGGAATCATGAGCTTTCGGAGCACTGCCCCTTCATCAGGTAAGTGGGCAGCACTCCAAAAGCCCATGATTTCAAATAAACCTATTGGGCTTTAACCTGGTGTTGTGAGACTTCTTACTGTCATTGTGGGCAGCACCCATTCTGTACCAGAGACATCCCAAAATCAGGAAGGATAGAGAGGGCAAAAAATCCAATCAGTTTATTACATAGATGATGTCAGTTGAGAGTGTAATGTTGTGCGGGAAAGTAAAATACTGACTTGTGTTGCTATTGTACAGGTCATAACCTTCAGGTACCTCAGAATGCTTTACACCGATAGAATACTTTGGAAATGCAGCCAGTTATAATTCAGGATGATGAAGCAACCAATTTTCATACAGTGACCTCCCTCAGTAGTGAAGTAAAGACTAGATCATATGTGTCCCTGGTGTTGGTTGAGAGATTCCAGCTTGTGTTGTTTGGTTCCAAAAACGTGGCACTCCCTTATTACTGCATTCTTAATGTCACTACAATGTACTCTCTCTCTGAAACCACACAAAAAGACATGCTGTGGTTTATATAGCAAATTCTGGAAATCCAGAGCAGATGCCGAAGCGTTTTGAGAGAAATTTGTTAACATTTTGGATCGGCAACACTTATCCCAGACTGGAAAAGGAGAACGATTCTTGACTCTTTTAGAATATTGACTAAAACTGAAGAGCAGTGGAGATGAAAGGTATGGTTTATGTCACATTCACAAATCACTGTATGCAAAGCACTGAAAGATGTTTTCAATTAGTATTGATTGTAGTTTCAAACATTATTCAAGCCCATTGGAAAGATAAAAAGTTAGCATGATGGGATGTTTTGTTTGATTATATGATTTTTGTATTAGCTATAACTGACATCGCTATGTTCTTCAATACCATCTCTTTCCAAACCCACAATGTAGAAAAACAAGGGTAGCAGACACATGGGAACACCGTCCCGTGCAAGTTCCCCTCCAAGCCATAACCTATCCTGGCTTGGAAATATATCACCATTCCTTCACTGTCACTGCGTCAAAAACCTTGAACTCCCTCCCCAGTGGGACCATGGGTACACCTATACCGGTTCAAGAAGGCGGCTCACAATCCACCTTCTCAAGAACGTTTAACAATGGGCACTGAATGCTGGTCTTGCCAGCAATGCTCACATCCCGTGAATTCATTAAAAATTTGCTATATAAACTGCAGCATGTCTTTTTGTGTGGTTTCAAAGAGAGAGTAGGTTGTAGTGACATTAAGAATGCAGTAATAAGGGAGTGCCACGTTTTTGGAACCAAACAACACAAGCTGGAATCTCTCAACCAACACCAGGGACACATATGATATAGTCTTTACTTCACTACTGAGGGAGGTCACTGTATGAAAATTGGTTGCTTCATAATCCTGAATTATAACTGGCTGCATTTCCAAAGTATTCTATCGGTGTAAAGCATTCTGAGGTACCTGAAGGTTATGACCAGTACAATAGCAACACAAGTCAGTATTTTACTTTCCCGCACAACATTACACTCTCAACTGACATCATCTATGTAATAAACTGATTGGATTTTTTGCCCTCTCTATCCTTCCTGACTTTGGGATGTCTCTGGTACAAAATGGGTGCTGCCCACAATGATAGTAAGAAGTCTCACAACACCAGGTTAAAGATCAATAGGTTTATTTGGAATCATGGGCTTTTGGAGTGCTGCCCACTTACCTGATGAAGGGGCAGTGCTCCGAAAGCTCATGATTCCAAATAAACCTGTTGGACCTTAACGTGGTGTTGTGAGACTTCTTACTGTGCCCATCCCCAGTCCAACACTGGCATCTCCACATCAGTTTTTCAGAAATCATCCATTGTATAAGAATTGTAGGCTGAAGAATACAGAAACAGGAGGAAAATACTTCTATTTCTGTAGTAAACTTGAAAGTAAAAAGGGCATTAGTTTATGATGTGATAGCATTAATTCCATCCGTATGGTTTATTAGATTTGGTTTACCCTAGGCACTGGAACTGAGAGTATGGGGCACTAATGCTCAGAGGGGAATAGGGGACTCAGTTTAGGGAATGTAGTCAGCTGTAGCCAAGGAAAGGAAATGAAAATCAAGCTGTTTCTATAACTGACGGTTTGTCTGCAACACCAGCTTCCTGCCTGGGCAGCAGGTTGGAAACCTATCAGCATATGTTACATGAATAATACAGGTGGGTGACACGGTGGCACAGTGGTTAGCACTGCTGCCTCACAGCGGCAGGAACCCAAGTTCAATTCTCGGTGTGGGTCACTTTATGGAGTTTGCATGTTCTCCCCCGTGTCTACATGGTTTTCTCAGGGGGTTCCGGTTTCCTCCCACAGTCTGAAAGATGTGCTGATTAGGTGCATTGGCCATGCTAAATTCTCCCTCAGTGTACTTGAACAAAAGGGTCCAGAGGGGCAATGTTTTTCACACAGAGGGTGGTGAGTGTCTGGAATGAGCTGCCAGAGGTTGTAGTAGAAGCAGGTACAATTTTGTCTTTTAAAAAGCAATTAGTTACTTGGGTAAGATGGGTATATATGGATATGGGCCAAATGGGGGCAATTGGGACCAGATTAGGGGTTTGAAAAAAAGGCAGCATGGACAAGTTGGGTGGAAAGACCAGTTTCCATGCTGTAAACCTGTATGATCTAGAACTCTTGTTAGAAGGATGGTTGAGTGGGTATTGAGGGTTTCTGGCCCACCATGTGGAAACATACAACCTCGCCTACCCTGGAATTGGTGCGGGTGAAGCTTGCACAACGGAAATCTCCATTGGCCTCTGGCGAGATCTTACTGTCTCACCCGAGTGAAGCTGTAAAATCCCCATTGTCTCTCCTCTTTTCAGCCTCCAGCAATGCATCCATTAATCTTTGATTTGATTTGATTTATTATTGTAACGTGTTAGTACATAAGAACATAAGAAATAGGAGCAGGAGTAGGCCATCTAGCCCTTCGAGCCTGCCCCGCCATTCAATAAGATCATGGCTGGTCTGAAGTGGATCCGTTCCACTTTCCCGCACTCTCCCCATAACCCTTAATTCCCCTATCTATCAAAAATCTATCTACCCGTGACTTAAATATATTTAGCAAGGTAGCCTCCACCACTTCAATGGGCAGAGAATTCCAGAGATTCACCCCTCTTTGAGTGAAGAAGTTCCTCCTCAACTCTGATCTTAACTGCCCCCTCCCCTTATCTTGAGGCTGTGCCCTCTATATAATGAAAAGTATTGTTTCTTGCGCGCTATACAGACAAAACATACCATTTATATAGAAGGAAAGAAGAGAGTGCAGAATGTAGTGTTACAGTCATAGCTACAGTGTCGAGAAAGATCAACTAAGTGCAAGGTAGGTCCATTCAAATGTCTGATGGCTGCAGGGAAGAAGCTGTTCTTGAGTCGGTTGGTATGTATCCTCAGAATTTTATATCTTTTTCCCGAAGGAAGAAGGTGGAAGAGAGAATGTCCAGGGTGGTATGGGGTCCTTGATTATGCTGGCTGCTTTTCTATGCAGCAGGAAGTGTAGATGGAGTCAGTGGATAGGAGGCTGGTTTGCGTGATGGATTGGGCTACATTCACAAACCTTTGCAGGTCCTTGCAGTCTTGGATAGAACAGGAGCCATACCAAGCTGTGATACAGAAAGGATGTTTTTTGGAAACCTGGGAATACTCTTCCTGCCATGTTGCGCCAATTGCTCTCCTCTATCTTTCAGCAAAGCCTTTCAGACACTGTTGTTTCAGCTCTTGTAGGGTGAGTGCAGCTTGCCTGTAACAGGGGGCAGACCGGTGTCTGTCCCACGTACACAGCCGGATGCCCCATTGAGAATGCAGCCAGTCAGCAGTGCAGTCTGCTGTCATCACTCACATTGATGAGCTGTAGCACAAAGCTGATGGGTCCACTGGCCTCAACAGGACAGGGTGCTGGGTAATCTTGCCTCATAATCCTGTGCTCAATGTGAGGTTGAATCTAAATTTCTCCACCTGGCGCCTCTAAATCTTAGCTCTTGTCCTTCAAACAATTGGGGTGTCTTGTTAGAGGAAATGTTAAAGTAAGGTGAATCCACCTTTTGATGGTAAACATCAAAACTTTGAGTGGAGAACCCTGGTCAAATTACTTCTATGAATCAGTGTAAGGTGAGAGGAGAGAGTTACAAAAGTGTCCACAGGGGCAACTTTTTCACGCAGAGGATAGTGACTATCACTGTTTGCTGTGCAGATACATAGATTTGGGCCAGTATCCGCGGGAGTTTGCACATTTTCCCCGTGATTGCGTGGGTTTTCTCCGGGTGCTCCGGTTTCCTCCCACACCCCAAAAACGTGCTCTTAGGCTGATTGGTGTAACAAATTATCCCTAAATTAGTCTTCCCTCAATCTTCCCCAGTAGGTGTAGACAAAGGTCATAGGTAGAGGAGGGCACTCATAATGTTAAAATGGCAGCGTGGGTTCGTTGGGCCGAAGGGCCTGTTTCCCGTGCTGTGTTGTTCTTTGTTCTTTGTTTGTATGGTGAGTGTTTGGGACAAGCTGCCACAGGTAGTACCAGAGGCAGGTACAATTTTGTCTTTTAAGGAGCATTTAGACAGTTAAATGGGTAAGATGGGTATAGAGGGATATGGGCCAAATGCGGGCAATTGGGACTCGCTTAGTGGTTAAAAAAAGGGGCGGCATAGACAAGTTGGGCCAAAGGGCTTGCTTCCATGCTATAAACCTCTACGACGCTGAGTACCTCCAAAAACAGGTCACTCACAAAAGCCCAACCCTCCAAACAAGATTGTCCCAAAGAGCATCTTATTCAGGCCTTCCCACAGAACCCCTGTAACTCAATGCATTTACCATGTCTAATACACTCAATCATGTAGCTTTGGATACTAAGGGAGAATTTAGCATGGCCAATCCACCTAACCTGCACATCTTTGGACTGTGGGGGGAAACTGGAGCACCCGGAGGAAACCCACACAGAAACGGGGAAAAACATGCAAACTCCACATTCAGATAGTATAACATCTTGATACGGTATAAAATGACTTCAAACAATTTCCCTCTTGTGGTGATCTTTAAAACGTTTGCAATGTCGAAAGGCTGACTGCACCCCGAACCTACAGGGCATAGATCCTGCAACAGCCAATACCTTAGCCAAGTCTTAGCAAAGACTGGTCATCTCGTGCAGAGCTGTAAAATTTTTCAAACGCTTTGAGAGCCAAGGTAATGATTTGTGTCTGTAACCAATTAATTTCTGAACCTATTTAGTGAAATGGAAGATTACTCAGTCCCTGTAACAGCATTCCCTCAGGCAGTCGTGCAATTAACAAATGTTTTTTCCATGCAGTTTCAAAGCCCTTGTCCTTCCAAAAGCTCGGACTGTTTGTTTGCAGCTCACATGTTGTGACAATAACTTTTTAGTAACAAAACAACTTCAACATTCGGAATAGCTATTGCCGTAAAACTAAACGTCCTGAAGTAAGCCCTAAAGATACCATTTAACTCAAGATAAATGCATTAAATATTAATCCTACCTGTTCTGTTATCCCTGCCTTTCTTCCATTTTCTATTGGTTCCATGTTTAAAAATTAGGGGTCGGATTCTCCAGCCTCGCTCGCCCCAAAACCAGAGAATCCCACCCAAGGTCAACGGAACTTTGTGTGGTCTGTCCCCCCGCACGCTACTATTCCCAAGGCGGGTGGGATAGGATGGGACAAGTGCCTCCTAGGTTTTACATTTTCTGTATTGAATATCTATCTTGCTTCTTGCACCCGAAACAAAAGAAGTTTTTTACTTAACCCATTGTTCTTCCAAATTCTGCACCCTAATGTTCAGGGAAGACAGTTTATTTATTAGTGTCACAAGCAGGTTTACAGTAGCAGTGCAATGAGTTGTAATGTTGTTGGGCTAAGAACCCAAAGACCCACGATATTAATCTGGGAACATCAGTTCAAATGGCCAACTGTGAAGTTTTATCTGGAACTTAAAGCTAGTCTCAGTAATGGTGACCATGAAACTATCATTTAAATAAAACCCAATAATGTACTTTAGGGAAGGAAATCTACCGTCCTTACCCAGTCTGGCCCACATGTGACTCCACACCCACAGCAATGTGGTTGACCCTTAACTGCCCTCTGAAATGGCCAAGTGCAACATTCAATTTAAGGGCAATTAGGGTTGGGCAATAAATGCTGGCCTTGCCAGTGACATTCCCATCCCATGAAAGAATAAAGAGAAGCAAACTCATGTGGGAGATGGGAGCAAGTCTGAGGAGAGAAGTGACTTGCAGAGTACGTGCTCGGTTAAGTCCAAGTTTAACACAAAAGCACAAAGGTAGGGTAATGCAGTAGTGTGTGAGTGGACATGATATGCTTTTCTTGTTGATGTATATTGGTTACTGGCCCACAAAGACCTCCAATTTGAAATTCTCATCCTCACATTAGGCCCTGTTCATGGGCAGGATTTGACACTCCCTGCTGATGTTCCTGGCACCCCCAGCACCCCCCCATCCCGCTAAATCTCTGAATGGTGGGAAGGGAAACCTCACCATCCTAAAAATCCAGGCCCATAGTCTTACTTCCCACAATACCTCTCATTATCTTGAGCCAGAAAACTCTTTGAGTATTATACAATCTTCCAGCTCTGACCTCTTTTAAATTCTGCAGTCGCTTTGTTGCATTGTTGGTGGCCATGTCTTCAGTCACCTTGGCTCTGGAATTCCCTGGTGAGTGAGGAGGCTAGTTGACCTGATCACAAGAACAATTCAGCTAGCCCCATTCCTCTGCCCTTTCCCCATAACCTTTCACATTCTTTTTCTCAAGGGGTTTAACCAACTCTCCTTTGAAAGCCATGGTGGGTTCTGGTACCAGCACATTCTGAATTGGTGAATTTCTGATCCTAAACTGCATATCCAAGTCTACCAAACCACTGGGGAGCCCGACAGTATACCCTCTTCCAGTCCAAACACTAACAGTTTACCACTACTATCCGTTTGTTGTCACTCAGCCAGCTTCATATCGATGCTGCAAATCTTCCTTTCATTCCATGAGCTTTGCTGAGGAAATCTATTACGTAACAAATTATCTAATGCCTTTTGGGAAGTCCAGGTAAACATCAGCCTCATTATCATCACGACTGGGGAGGCGATGGCCTAATGATATTATCGCTAGGTTATTAATCCAGGAACTCAGTTAATGTTCTGGGGGACCTGGGTTCGAATCCTGCCATGGCAGATGGTGGAATTTGAATTCAATAAAAAAAATCTGGAATTAAGAATCTACTGATGGCCATGAAACTATTATTGATTGTCCGAAAAACCCAACTGGTTCACTAATGTCCTTCAGGGAAGGACATTAGTTTGATAAGGTCCCCCATGCAAGACTTCTTGAGAAGGTGAGAGGGCATGGGATCCAAGGGCCTTTGGCCTTGTGGATTCAGAACTGGCTTGCCTGCAGAAGGCAGAGAGTGATTGTGGATGGGGCTTTTTCTGAATGGAGGTCAGTCACCAGCGGAGTGCCTCAAGGATCTGTTCTGGGACCCTTGTTGTTTGTCATTTTCATAAATGACCTGGATGAGGAAGTGGAGGGATGGGTAAGTAAGTTCGCTGATGACACTAAGGTCGGTGGTGTTGTGGATGGTCTGGAAGGATGGCAAAAGTTGCAGCAGGACATAGATAGGATGCAGGACTGGGCGGAGAAGTGGCAGATGGACTTCAACGCGGATAAATGTGTAGTCGTCCATTTTGGCAGAACCAACGGGATGAACGAGTACACTATCAAGGGCAGAAGTCTGAGTAGTGTTGAAGAGCAGAAGGATCTTGGGGTCCGGGTCCACAGGACTCTTAAATCGGCCTCGCAGGTGGAGGAGGTGGTCAAGAAGGCGTATGGTGTACTGGCCTTCATTAATCGAGGGATTGAGTTTAGGAGTCGGGAGGTAATGCTGCAACTTTATAAGACCCTTGTCAGGCCTCATTTAGAGTATTGTGCGCAGTTCTGGTCGCCTCACTATAGGAAAGATGTAGAAGCTATTGAGAGGGTACAGAGGAGATTTACAAGGATGTTGCCTGGACTGGGAGGCATGCCTTATGAAGTTAGGTTGAGGGAGCTGGGACTCTTTTCCCTGGAGAGACGAAGGTTGAGAGGCGACCTGATAGAAGTTTACAAAATGTTGAGAGGAATAGATAGGGTGGACTCTCAGAGGCTATTTCCCCGGGTTGAAATGGTTGCTACGAGAGGACACAGATTTAAGGTGCAGGGAGGGAAGTTCAGAAGTGATGTTAGGGGTAAGTTTTTCACTCAGAGGGTGGTGAATGAATGGAATCGGCTGCCGTCAGTGGTGGTGGAGGCGAACTCGCTGGGGTCTTTTAAAAGACTTCTGGATGAGTATATGGGGTTTAATGAGATTGAGGGTTATAGATAGGTCTGTAGGTTGGTAGGTGTTGATGTGATTGGCGCAACTCGTGGGCCGAAGGGCCTGTCTGTGCTGTAGTGTTCTATGTTCTATGTTCTATGAAACCTGCTGTCCTTATCTGGCCTACATGTGACTCCAGAGCCACAGCAATGTGGTTGACTCTGAATTGCCTCAGGGCAACTAGGGATAGGCAATAAATGCTGGCCAGCCAGTGATGCCCTTGTCCCATGAATGAATAAAAATACCCCTGTTATCTCATCCAAAAACTCAATCAGTTTAATTAAACACAATTTGCCTTTAACAAATTTGTGGTGGCTTTACCTTTACTAATCCACATTTGTTCAAGTGACTGTTCATTTAGTTAGTGATGGGAAAACTAAGCCAAGTTTATGGTGCAGACATATCAACTTAAGGAAGGGTACCAAATGTTGTACTTGCCGGTGTTCCATGAAGTAATAAGAAAATAATAATTTGGGAGGTGGGAGCAAGTCTTATTCTTTGATAATTGAATAGTTCAATAATTTTATTTGCTATTGTATTGCACATACTCAGCTAATTAAGGTTTTTTAATTTACTCATGGACATTGGTGTCGCTGGCTAGCCAGCTTTTATTACTCATTCCAACTTGCCTTTGGAGGGCAGCTGAGAGTCAACCACATTGCTGTGGCTCTGAGTGGCATGTAGGCCAGATTAAATAAGGATGGCAGATTTCTTTCCCTAAAGGACATTAATAAACCAGATGGGTTTTCCCGACAATCAACAATGGTTTATTTTCATCACAAGATACTTAATTCCAGATTTTTAAAAAATTGAATTCAAATTCAACCATCTGCTGTGGCAGGATTCAAACCCAGGTCCCCAGAACATTCGCTGAGTGTCCAGATTAATGAACTAGCAACATGGGGGTAGCACAGTAGCCCAGTGGTTAGCAGTGCTGCTCCACAGCACCAGGGACCCGGGTTCGATTTCCAACTTGGGTCACTGATTGTGCAGAGTCTGCATGTTCTCTCCTTGTCTGCATGAGTGGATCTCCTCCGGGTGCTCTAGTTTCCTCCCATTGTCCAAAAGACATGCTGGTTAGGGATATTGGCCATGCTAAATTCTCCCTCAGTTTACCTGAAGAGGCGCCAGAATGTGGTGATGAGGGCATTTTCAAGTAACTTCATTGCAGTATTAATGTAAGCCTACTTGTGGCACTCATAAAAAATACTTTAAACAATACCACGAGGCTATCGCCATCCCTGCCTCAAATTCTTATGACTGGAATATCTGAGTCTCACGTCATAGATCTTTAAGGATATTGCTTTTGTAAAACAATATTGCTCTGGCCCGCCAATATTTTCATGAGGAGAAATTTAATCCTTTGGGTCATTTGAGTTTGGCACCTCTGGCCTAGAGGCATGAACTGTAACTGAACAATTGTTGTGGTAGAATTGTTAGTTAGCAATTTATCCAGCTCTCAGATTTCCTCATTGGAATCTCCCACTGGCAGAAACGAGAGCACACCGATTTAAGATGTTTGGCAAAAGAGCCAACAGTGTCGACAAGAGAAGATTTTTTTTAATATGCGATGTGGTTTGGATCTGGAATCGCTGCCTGACAGGGTGGTGGTGGAGGCCAACTCAATCGCCGCTTTCTAAAGAGAATTGGCTGAGCACTTGAAGTGGAATCAAGTGTAGGGTTAAAAGGGAAAGGCGTTGGGATTAGCTGAGCTGCAGAGAGCTGACATAGACATGACGAGTTGACTGGTCTCCTGGAACCAGTCTATCAAGGTGCTTAGCGAAAGCCTTGAGTGAAATGAGTCTGATGCTTAGCCAGCTGTTATTGTACAGTCCTGTTGGTCGTAAGCATGCGGTAGCGATCTTAAGGCAAACATCTACTGCTTGAAAGGGGCGAATTGCATAGATGTTTATTCAGCAGTTTTTCTGATTTCCGTCAGGTATGGGGTTTAGTTGTCGCCCCTTTGATTACAGGACCTGACGCAGGTCAAATGTCAGGCCATTCCCAAGGCCATTCTGGTCTTCGCTGAAATCATGTTTCTTGACATAATGGCGTCAGTGTAGTGGAAATAGCAGACACCTCCCTAAGCACGATCAAATTGTATGTGGCTCTATAAATGTTACTTAACGAGCAGTTGACTTTGGAAAATTTAGCATTAAATTTGTATGTAAGCATGAGTAAAATAGTTATTCTACCAGGCACAATCATTGGAGAATGTTGAACAATTTTCACATGATACTTTAATCACACATTTATGAATATGCTCCTTAACATATCTTTGCAGACAAGATGAAAAGGCTGTTCGAAAAACTTCTGGGATCCTTGGGTTTATGAACATAGGATACAAAAGTGTGGACGTCATACTATACCTCTAGAAATCTATCACTAGGACAGGGCTTAATTCTGTAAAGTTTATTTATTAGTGTCACAAGTAGACTTACATTAACACTGCAGTGAAGCTACTGTGAAAATCCTCCAGTCACCACACTCCAGTGCCTGTTCGGTGACATTGAGGGAGAATTTAGCATGGCCAATACACCTAATCAGCATGTCTTTTGGACTGTGGGAGGAAACCAGAGCACCCGGAGGAAACATGCCAAGATACAGGAGAATGCGCAGACTCTGCATGGTAGCACAGTGGGTAGCACTGCTGCTTCACAGCTCCAGGGTCCTGCGTTCGATTCTTGGCTCGGGTCACTGTCTGTGTGGAGTTTGCACATTCTTCTCGTGTCTGTGTGGGTTTCCTCCGGGTACTCCGGTTTCCTCCCACAGTCCAAAGACGTACGGGTTAGGTAGATTGGCCATGCTAAGAAATTGCCCCTTAGTGTCCAGGGATGTGTAGGTTAGAGGGATTAGTGGGTATAATATGTAGGGAAATCCCAGGCATCTATCCCAGGCTGCTAAGGGAGGTGAGGGATGAAATTGCTGGGCCTCTGACGCAAATCTTTGTCTCTTCTTTGGACACAGGTGAGGTCCCAGAGGATTGGCGGATTGCAAATGTAGTACCGTTGTTTAAAAAGGGTCAGAGGGATAACCCAGGGAATTATAGGCTGGTGAGCTTGACTTCAGTTATAGGCAAGCTAATGGAGAGGATCCTCAAGGATAGGATGTATGAACATCTGGAGCGCTGCAATCTGATCAGGGATACGCAGCATGGCTTCGTTACAGGGAGGTCGTGCCTTACGAATCTAGTGGAATTTTTTGAGAGGCGACAAAAACGGTTGGCGAAGGACAAGCCGCTGATGTCGTCTATATGGATTTCAGTAAGGCGTTTGACAAGGTCCCTCATGGTAGGCTGATAGAAAAGGTGAAGGCTCATGGGATACAAGGCCAGGTATGTAGATGGGTGGAGAACTGGCTTGGGAGGAGGAGACAGCGGGTAGTAGTGAAAGGCTCCTTTTCCAATTGGAGGTCTGTCACCAGTGGTGTGCCGCAGGGCTCGGTACTAGGACCTCTTCTATTTGTGGTATATATTAATGACTTGGAAGAGGGGGTAGGTGGTGTGATCAGCAAATTTGCTGATGACACTAAGATGGTTGGATTGGCGGGTACTGAGGAGCAGTGCCTGGCAATGCAACAGGACATAGACAGGCTGGTAGATTGGGCAGATAGATGGCAAATGGAATTTAATCCGGAGAAATGCGAGGTGATGCACTTTGGCCGGAATAATGTGGAGGGGAGTTATACGATAAAAGGTAGAACTATCCGGAGTATAGATACGCAGAGAGACCTGGGGGTGCAAGTGCACAAGTCCCTGAAGGTGTCGGTGCAGGTGCAGAATGTGATGAGGAAAGCGTATGGTATGTTGGCCTTCATAGGAAGAGGTATAGAATATAAGAGTAGGAGTCTGATGTTGCAGTTGTATAGAACGTTGGTTAGGCCTCACTTGGAGTACTGCGTCCAGTTCTGGTCGCCGTACTACCGGAAGGATGTAGAGATCCTGGAGAGAGTGCAGAGGAGATTTGCCAGGATGCTGCCTGGTATGGAAGGGCTGTCTTACGAGGAAAGATTGAACGAACTTGGGCTGTTTTCCCTTGAGAGACGTCGGCTGAGGGGGGATCTAATAGAGGTTTATAAGATTATGAAGGGGATAGATAGAGTAAATGGTGGTAAGCTTTTTCCGCTATTAGAAATGGATAGAACAAGGGGTCACGGGCTTAGGGTGAGGGGGGCTAGGTATAAGACAAATATTAGAGGGCAGTTTTTCACGCAAAGGGTAGTGGGGGTGTGGAATGCACTGCCGAGTAAGGTGGTGGAAGCAGGCACGCTAGGGTTGTTTAAGAGTCACTTAGACAGCCACATGAGCGGGCTACATATAGGGGGATGTAGTAGGCCTTACTAAACATTGTAGGCTTGGGAATACGTTTTGCCTCAGGGATGTTACAGTCTTTGCCTGTTTAATAATGAATTTTTTTGTCTCCACAGGCATTTAAGTCCAGCAAGGGGCATGCATGCGGCAGGTTGTAGTGGGCTGCTCTTGGACGTTGCTTCGGGAGTTGCCTATTGCTTCATGTCGTTAGTGTGCTTAAACTGGACCATCTCAAGGGCAACATGACAGCTCAGAGACTATCTCTGTTGCTGTGCAGACACATGGATTTGGGCCTGTGTCTGTGGGAGTTTGCACGTTCTCCCCGTGGTTGCGTGGGTTTCCCCCGGGTGCTCCGGTTTCCTCCCACATCCCAAAGATGTGCTTTTAGGCTGATTGATTGGGTACTAAATTGTCCCTATATTGGACCTCCCTGATCCTCGCACATTAGGCGTAGACTAAAATCATGAATAGGTCACTGAGACAGTGGGACGGCGGCGCGGGCTCATTGGGCCGAAGGGCCTGTTTCCCGTGCTGTGTTGTTCTTTGTTCTTGAAATGGAGATAGGGCCTGGGTGGGATTGTGTTCAGTGCAGGCTCGATGGGTCGAAGGGCCTCTTTCTGCATTGTAGGGCTCTATAGTAGATAGTGACCCAAGCCGGGAATCGAACTCATGCCCCTGGCACTACAAAGCAGCAGTGCTAGTCACTGTGCCACCGTGCCGCTTCTTAGCACTACATTTTAAGAAAGATGTTGAGGCCTTAGAAATGTTGCAGAGAAGATTTACTAAAATACAACCAGTGATGTGGCACTTCTGTTATGTAGAGAGACTAAAGAGGCTGGGATTGTCCTTCTTAGAGTGGAGACAGCTAAGGGAAGACCTGAAAGAGATTTTTTTTTTGAAAGAGATGTTCAAAATCATGAAGAACAAGAGGTAACGTGAAGACACCCTTTTTTTCTACAGCAAATTGTCTTGATCTGGATGGCCATGTGTGTAAGGGTGGTAGAAGCAATTTTAATAACTTTCAGAAGGGAATTGGGTAAATGTTTGCAGGAGAAATACATATAATGCTAGGGGAAAAGAACTAATCCAATAGCTCTTTCAAAGAGTTGGCGTGGGCATGATGGACCAAATGGCCTCCTTTTGTACTGTTTCAATCTGTGATTCGATATGTTACTGCTACATCTGTGGAACTATTCTGATGGGTTGCAGTGTTGTTTTGCACTCCTGTACATTCCTCTATCATTTATAGAACCCCTACAGTGCAGAAGGAGGCCGTCCAGCCAAAAGGCCAAATCCCCACCCTATGCATTTACCACGGTTGACCATCTAACCTACAAATCTTTGGGCACAAAGGGGAAATTTAACATGCTCAATCCACCTAACCTGCACATCTTTGGAGTGTGAGAGGAAACCAGAGCACCTGGAGGAAACCTACACAGACAATGCGCGAACTCCATACTGTGACCCAAGGCTGGGATTGAACCTGGGTCCCTGGCACTGTGAGGCAGCAGTGTTAACCTCTGTGCCATTGTGGTACATTAATAAGATATGGATATGCCTTCTTGTGTCAATACAGTCTATCACAATGATCTAAAATTAGAAGCAAAATGATTCCAGTGAACGAGAAAAAATGGTAGAAACTGGAACAAAGAAGTGAGTAGATTGTGTATTTAAAAAAAAAACCCAGTTTTGAGCATTCATACAGAATGCAAAGCTCAATGCCCTGGATGAAGTAAAATTAGAATCAGCTGACTGATTTACTCTGCCTGATTTCCATACATCTAAAATATTTTGGGCAGTTTCATTGGCCCTCTCCAAAGGAATCCCACCAATGACAGGGGTCAGAGGATTTCCGTGATAGACCGCAAACTGCTGACAAAGCTGTTAATTAAATGATCTGTGCAATTGATCACTCTATATTCACGTGCTCCTATATTGAAATGTTTTAATATTCCCCACTGTCGCCAATGAGAATCTGTGCTTGTGTAACTGCAACTACATGCAACTTTTACAGATGCACCTTAGAAAGCATTCTTTCTGGTCGTATCACAGCTTGGTATGGGTCCTGCTCTGCCCAAGACCACAAGAAACTACAAAAGGTCATGAACAAAGCCCAGTACATCACGCAAACCAGCCTCCCATCCATTGACTCCGTCTGCACTTCCAACTGCTTTGGCAGCATAATTAAGGACCCCACACACCCTGGATGTTCTGTCTTCCACCTTCTTCCATCGTGAAAAAGATACAAAAGTCTGAGGTCACGTACCAATCGACTCAAGAACAGCTTCTTCCCTGCTGTCATCAGACTTTTGAATGAACCTACCTTGCATTAAGTCGATCTTTCTCTACACCCTAGCTATGACTGTAACACTACATTTGCACTCTCTCATTTCCTTCTCTGTGAGCAGTATGCAGTTTAGCACGCAAGAAACAATACTTTTCACTGTATCCTAACACGTGACAATAATAAATCAAATTGAATCAAATCAAATCAAAACAAGTGAAAATCGGTCACTGACACAAACTAAATGTTTTAGATTTAAAACCATTGATCAATAATTTAGAGAGGAGATGAGGATATTTTTTCTCTCAAGAGAATTGTTGAGATCCAGAACACTACCTGGAAAGGCAGCGGTAGCTTTCACAGAATACAGCACCGAGCTAGGCTATTCGACCAATTCAACTTAGGCTGGTGATTCCATGAATAATTTTAAAGGAGTTGAATGGGAACACCAGGATGAGGAACACATTGTTATGGAGAGAAAGTGGGTGTGAGTCTGAGTTCTTTTTACACAGAGGGTGGTGGGGGCCTGGAATGCACTGCCAAGTAGGGTTATGGAGGCGGACACACTGGGATTGTTTAAGGCTTACCTGGATAGTCACATGAGCAGACTGGGAATGGAGGGATACAAACGAATGGTCTAGTTGGACCAATGAGTGGCATAGGCTTGGGAGGGCTGAAGGGCCTGTTTCCTGTGCTGTACTGTTCTTTGTTCTTTGTTCTAAGCATGACTGCTTTTTCAAAGAGCTAGCACAGGCACATAAGGGCTGAATGTCCTTAGAATCATAGAATCTCAACAGTGCAAAAGGAGGTCATTCAGGCCCTCTCCCCATAACCCCACGCATTTACCCTGCGAATCTCCTGACATTGAGGGTTAATTTAGTGTGGCCAATCAACCTAACCAGCATGTCTTTTGGGACTGTGGGAGGGAATAGGAGCACCCGAAGGAAACCCACGTAGACACGGGGTGTACTCTGTACAGACAGTCGCCTGAGGCTGGAAGTGAATGCGGCTCCCTGGTGCAGTGAGGCAGCAGTGCTAACCATTGTGCCACTGTGCCGCCCTTATTCTATGCTGTAATATCCTACAGTATGCTGCCATAGCAACACTCAATTAATCCACACGCCATAACTCTTTCTTTCCAATGTCAAAACATGAACATACCCCCGTTTTGATTCACAGTGCCATTTTGAAACCAGCATGATGACAATATATTTTATATTTTGCTGTAATTTATGGCACTGGAGTGTGACTTGAGATGCTAACAACCCCCAACCCAACATCTAAAACCTGCCTCTTTCCATTGCTAGAAGCTACAAAAGAAATGTTTTCAAAATCGTTTGATCTGTGCTTGATGGCAAAAAAGTGGAAAAAGTTTATTTATTAGTGTCACAAGTAGGCTTACACTAACACTGCAATGAAGTTACTGTGAAAATCCCCTAGTCGCCACACTCCGGCGCCTGTACAGGTACACTGAAGGAGAATTTAGCATGGCCAATGCACCTAACCAGCACATCTCCTGCACTCTGCGAGGAAGCTGCAGCACCCAGAAGAAACACATGCAGATACAGGGAGAACATGCAGACTCCGCACAGACAGTGACCCAAGCCAGGAATCGAACGGGGGCCTCTGGCGCTGTGAGGCAGCTGTGCTAACCACTGTGCTGCTGTTAATGGAAACATTTTGAGATTGTGCATATTAGTAGAGAACCCAAACAATTCAGAGTGTGGTCATCTGTAACATAAGCTCAAAGCCAGCGCGGAACGTGTCTGACATTTAATCACAGCACCACTTTTCCTTACAAAATACGTTTATTATCTTTCTTTTTCCAAATGTAGTAAATGAAGAGCAATTATATTACACCCAATCTCTGGCAAGCTTTGATTTGTAATGTTGTTTGTTAAAGATGGGGGAAAGCAAATGAACTAGACAAGAAATAAAAGCAGTTGAACAATGCGACAGTGTGCCATGGTGAGAATTCTTTCGCCCTGTGCCAGATGTGAGGAGGATGTTAATATTTTCGCACCTTCCCTTGATATGGAACTTTACTCTAACCTTCAAACCGATGGGACAAAGCTTCACTGCAGGGCAAGAATGCTGTGTCAAATGTCAAAGAATAAATTATGATTTGAAGTATTCCAGTATAAATGCAATCAGCTCTCTTCTACAACTTGGAAAGCTGGTATTTTTCAGAGAAATTGATCTCCTGAAATTAATGAAATTTTTCACACACGAATAAACAACCTTGCCCAACCTTCAGAAAGTGTTGTTACATTTGGTAGTATGAGGTGTTCCCATCCCTGTGGGCTCTGTGTGAGGGTGAATTTTCGTTTAATTTTCATTTAACTCATCAGTTGGGAATCCAGTGGGATTAAATCCGTCACTAATTTTACACCTCACCCAACATACTTAGGTGGAAGTTGGTGGCAGCGTCATTGGCCCGGAATGCTGGAGGGATCCGGTTCCGAATCTCACCTCTGCAGCTGGTGGGATTTAAATTTGTTAATTGAGCTAATCTCTGTAATGTTGACTGTAGGCAAATCCATGAAGACACGGGGAGAATGTGCAAACTCCGGCGGACAGTAACCCCAGCTGTGAATCGAACCTGGGTCCTTGGCGCTGTGAGGCAGCAGTGCTAACCACTGTGCCGCTATTTAAGGGAGGGAAATCTGCTCTCTCTACCTCGGTTTGGTGTCTACCTGATTCTGTACCCACAGCCCTCGGAAATGGCTGAGCAAACCATTCAATCCGAGAGACAAGTGGGGATGGGTGACAAATCCTGCCTTAATTTAGATTTCAAGTGGAGATTAGGGCAGATTGTGAAAGCAGTCTTATCCTCATAGAATCCCTACAGTGCAGAAGGAGGCCATTCAACCCATCAAGTCTGCACTGGCCACAATCCCACCCAGGCTCTATCTCCATAATCCCATGCATTTACCCTAGTTAGTCCCCTTCACACTGAGGGGCAATTTAGCATGGCCGATCCACCTAACCTACACACATTTGGGAGGGAACCAGGGCACCTGGAGAAATCCCACACAGGCATGAGGAGAATATGCAAACTCCGCACAGACAGTGACCCAAGCCGGGAATCGAACCCGAGTTCCTGGCGCTGTGAGGCAGGAGCGCTAACCACTGTGCCACCGTGCCGCCCCTAAAGAAAGCCAGCAGGTGGGCTCATGCCAAAACCTGGGATTGAACCAGGGACCTTTAGATCTTCAGTCTAACACTCTCCCTGTAGCTTCCTGATGGTAGAGTTAGGTAACATCCCTATACCCATATCCCACTCACACCCCCCGCCTCACAAATGGGCATAATCTCGGAGAATTTCTTAAATCAGAGAAATAAAATATTTTCTTCTTGTCTGAAATAAATCAGTCCACAGATTTTATCTTCAACGCAGAAGTATAATATTAACATCTGTAAAAATATATAGATATATATATATTCAAAAATGAATATAAGAATAGACAAATACAATACTTCATTCAATGAAGAGCAGTTCCTTCATATGACCTGAATATACGATACACGGGAGTCACTGCCAAGCTTGTTCTTGGCTGTGCATTTGAACGTCCCTGAATCCTTTGCCGATAGTCTTTGAATCACCAGCGTTCCCTGCGGGTGTAAGAGCTCACTCCCAGTGGGGCGCCCCTTGCTGTGAGTGGAAAGCACCGTGTGATTAGGCAACTCCCACACAATCTCCGGCCTGGGGATTCCGATCGCCATGCAGTTGAGTTGGACGGACGAGCCAGCCATCGCGTAGACGGATTTGGGGGGTCCGTTGGTTATCCGAGGCGGGTACGCTATGACAATCACCGGTATTAAGATGGAGGCGTCACCAGCATTGTTGGACGCTTTGCAAACATAGTTGCCCCTGTCGTGTATGGTGGTCTCCCTCACATTCAAAGTCCCATTCTCAAACAGGATATACTTTGCGTTTATTTGAGGTCTATCAAGGACATCGCCACTCGGTACAGTCCACACAATTTTTGGCGTTGGACTGCCATGGGCAGAGCAATGAAGATATAAAGCATCTCCACACATGCTCCGTATTAAGCCAAGTGGCTGAGAGCTTATGGTGGGTTTTTGGCCAACCTCCAAAATAATTAGCTTCTCTATGTATCCAATGTTATTTTTAGCCGCGCATCGGTATTTCCCTGTATCCACCGTGGTCGGGCTGTGAATAAGAAAGGTGCCGTCGCTGTTTATTTGGTAGCGGCCGGCCTTGTGCGCTCCCATGAGCCGTGTTCCATTGGGAAGGATCCATATAATCTCGGGCGCCGGGTAGCCGTCGGCGGAGCAGTTCAGGGTGGTGGTTTTCCCGGCGAGGGCGATGATCTTCACGTTGAACGGGTTCTTGAACATCGGCCTCCTTGACCTTCGGATCACCTCCAGGCTGACCACCAGCACGGCCTCCCCGCCATCGTTGCGCGCCACGCAGACGAACTCGGCTTTGTCGGAAGACCGGACGTGGCGGATTTCCAAAGTGCCGTTGGGGTGGACCACGATCCTGCTCCCGTAGTACGGGGCGTTCAACAGAATGTTGTCCGGCATGATCCACATGATCTGAGGCCTGGGCGACCCCTCGGCCCGGCAGTCGATCAGTTTTCTGGAGTGCCTCACCGCGAAGTCCTTGATCACTGTCTTATTCTTCTGCAGGCCGTTTATGATAGGTGGCCTCGAGCCCACGTCCAAATGGAAGAGATCCGTGTCATCACCGCCAGGATTCCGGGCGATACACATATACTCCCCAGTGTCGGAGAGGCGCGTATTTTTGATGACCAGAGATCCATTGGAATGTAGATTATACCGAGCTTTGGAGAAAGATATGATTTCATTTGTTGGTAGCATCCACAGTATCTTTGGCAAAGGCTTTCCCACGGCTTGGCAGTGAAACATTGCATGGTCTCCGCTTTTCACCTTCAGGTGTCTCTTGTGTGGCTCTTTGATGCGCGGTGCCGCCGTCACTATGGTCACGTGGACCTTCATCTCATCCTTGCCCAGGGTGTTCTGTGCGTAACACGTGTAATCCCCTTGTTCGGCCATTCCCACCTTATTGTAGTAGAGAGTCCCGTTGCCAAACACGACATACCTCCGGCTCCTGCTGCCGCTGTCATCGGCCTGTAGAACGTTGTTGACCATGGTCCCGTCGGGCAAACTCCAGGAGATGGCGGGCTTGGGGGACCCGGAGGCCTTGCAGTCCACCTGCAGGTCGGCTCCGTACGAGACGTGCTTGTGAACGGACTGCTTGTGCTCGATCAGAGCTGGCTTCATGGACACGTCGATTTTCAACGACGTCATGTCGTTCCCCACCTCGTTGCGGGCAATGCACAGGTAGTTCCCGGCGTCCCTCTCCGTGATAGACTCGATCGACAAGGTCCCGTTGGGTAACACCAGCACGCGGCTCGCCATTCTGAAAGAAAACAAAATACAGAACCTTCCGGTCACTAACGCAAAAGGAATCAGGAAAGAACAAAATCCAGTCAAGGCCTGCAAGGAAATAGGGGAGAAAAATGCTAAATTTAAACATTAAAAATAAAAAGACTGGACAATAACTTGCATTTATATACCACCGTTAAATTACAGGTAGTAAAATATCTCAAGGCAGGAGATGGTCGGCATGGTGGCACTGTGGTTAGCACTGCTCCCTTGCAGTCAGAGACTCAGGTTCGATTCCTGGCTTGGGTCATGGAATTTGCACATTCTCCCCATGTCTGTGTGGGTTTCCTTAGGTGCTGTGGTTTCCTCCCACAGTCTGAATGACGTGCTGGTTAGTTACATTGGCCATGCTAAATTCTCCCTCAGTGTACCCGAACAGGCGCCGGAGTACGGTGACCAGGACATTTTCACAGTAACTTCATTGCAGTGTTAATGTAAGCCTACTTATGACACTAATAAATAAACTTAAACTCAGCTTTAAGGAATGTAATCGGGCTAGATTTAACACAAAGCCATTTCAGGCGACATCAGAACCCAGTCAAAGAGGCAGGTTTTAGGGGCATTTTAAAGGAGGAAAGAGAAGAAGTGTAAGGAGAAAGAGAAATAAAAAGAAGAGGTTTGTAAGTTCATAAGATATAGGAGCAGCAGCAGAGCAGACCCAGGCTGGCAACAGGCACGCAACGGCTCCCCGAGGTGTGGGAGCCATATGGTGGCCACACAAAGACATGACATGAGTGAGGCAGGTTGCCTTGACAACCGAGGGGAGTGAGAATGGGGGAGTGTGAGGGGTGGGGGGCGGTGAAGGGAGAGTACGCGAGGGCTGGGTTGCATCATGGAGAGTGGTCAGGGAGGGGGCGTGAAGTTGTGAAGTTGGGGGGTGGGGCCCACTAACTGTAAATCCGCCTCTGTCCGTGGTGCAAGGAGGCAGATGGGCTGGATTTCAGAGCGTGGGGTTGAGGCAGCTAAAGGCACTGCTGTATGGGGCCAGGATCTCCAAGTACTGTCGGGCTGCAGAAGGTTACAGATCTCTGCTGGAAATGAGTCATCAGAATTTACATGTCTAAGACACTGGATTTGATAAATAGCAAAGAATGTTGATGTTTTTCCTCACAAAATATTAAAAGTATTAAGCTCATGAAGCAAAATTCTTTTTAAATGGAAGGTGGGAGAGGGTTTCTGCACAGCACCAGGACAATTCAGACAGGGGCATGAAGTGCTCACTGATGTTTACAACTAACTCCAAACGTTTACTAATCATCCTTACCAAAACCATGCATGTCTTAAACAGATCAGAACTGATGGGGTTTTTGTTGACTCACAACAATAAGAACATAAGAACATAAGAAATAGGAGCAGGAGTAGGCCATCTAGCCCTTCGAGCCTGCCCCGCCATTCAATAAGATCATGGCTGATCTGTCGTGGCTCAGTTCCACTTTCATAAGAACATAAGAACATAAGAAATAGGAGCAGGAGTAGGCCATCTAGCCCTTCGAGCCTGCCCCGCCATTCAATAAGATCATGGCTGATCTGTTGTGGCTCAGTTCCACTTTCCCGCCCTCTCCCCATAACCCTTAATCCCCTCTCTTATCAAGAACCCATCAACCCGCTTCTTAAAAATATTTAGCGAGGCAGCCTCCACCACTTCAACGGGCAGAGAATTCCAGAGATTCACCACCCTTTGAGTGAAGAAGTTCCTCCTCAACTCCGTTCTAAACCGCCTCCCCTTTATCTTGAGGCTGTGCCCCCTAGTCCTACTGTCTTTTTTGAGCGGGAAGAGTCTCTCCACCTCTATCCTATCCATCCCATTCATCATCTTATACGTCTCAATGAGATCTCCCCTCATTCTTCTAAACTCTAACGAGTACAAGCCTAGTTTATTCAGCCTCTCCTCATAGCTCAATCCCCTCAACTCCGGTATCAGCCTAGTAAACCTCCTCTGCACTCCCTCCAGGGCCAAAATATCCTTGCGCAGGTGCGGCGCCCAAAACTGCACACAGTACTCCAGCTGCGGCCTCACCAATGCCCTATACAGCTGCAGCAAGACCTCCCTACTTTTATATTCAATCCCCCTCGCTATGAAGGCCAGCATCCCATTCGCCTTCCTGACCACCTGCTGCACCTGCAAGCTGGGTTTTTGCGACTCATGCACAAGGACCCCGAGGTCCCTCTGCACCGTCGCCTGCTGCAGTTTTTCGCCTCGTAAGTAATAGTCCTTCCTACCATTCTTCCTACCAAAGTGGACCACCTCACACTTGCCAACATTAAATTCCATTTGCCATTTCCTGGCCCATTCGCCCAGCCTATCTAGATCCTTCTGCAGACTCTCCACACCCTCCGCACAATTTGCCTTTCCCCCAATCTTGGTGTCATCAGCAAATTTCGACACCCTGCACTCGGTTCCCTCCTCCAGATCATCTATATAAATGGTAAATAGCTGAGGCCCCAGCACCGACCCCTGGGGCACCCCACTAGTCACCAACCGCCAATCCGAATAGCACCCATTGACCCCCACTCTCTGCCTCCTATTTGACAACCAATCCTCTATCCACGCTAACACCCTACCCCCAACTCCATGTCCCCTGACCTTCTGCAATAACCTCTTGTGAGGTACCTTGTCAAACGCCTTCTGAAAATCCAGAAAGACCACATCCACCGGCTCTCCTCTATCCACTGCCCTAGACACATCCTCATAGAACTCCAGTAAATTTGTCAGACACGACTTCCCTTTAATGAAACCGTGTTGCGTCCGCCCTATCAAGCAATTCCCTTCAAGATGCCTCGCAATTTCCTCCTTAATGACGGATTCTAACATTTTACCTACCACAGACGTTAAACTAACCGGCCTATAATTCCCCGCCTTTTGCCTGGCACCCTTCTTAAACAACGGCGTAACATTAGCCGTTTTCCAATCTTCCGGCACTTCCCCGGAATCCAGCGACGTCTGGAAAATAACCACCAAGGCATCCACTATCACCTCCGCCATTTCTTTCAGAACCCTCGGATGCATTCCATCCGGTCCTGGGGACTTGTCCACAATCAGCCCCTCCAGTCTGTCGAGCACCACCTCTCTAGTAACAGTAATGTCATTAAGACCCTCCATTCCTACCACCTTTCCATCGCTAACACCCGGCAAATTATTCACGTCCTCCTCCGTGAAGATAGAAACAAAAAAGTTATTCAAGACCTTAGCCATATCCCCATCCCCTACCACTAGGTCCCCTTTCTCATCCTCTAAAGGACCAACGTTCACCCTAGCCAGCCTCTTCCTTTTTATATATTTATAAAAACTCTTGCTATCCTTTTTTATATTAAGTGCTAGCCCAGCCTCATAGCTTCTCCTACCCTCCTTTATCAACTTCTTTGTCAATCTTTGTTGACATTTAAACCTTTCCCAATCCTCTTCTCGCCCACTACTCTTAGCTACTCTAAATTCCTCCGCTTTTAATTTAACACTTTCCTTCACCTCCTTCGTTATCCACGGCTTATTACCTCTCTTCCTACTGTCCTTTTTAACCATCGGAATAAATTTCTGCTGAGCACCAAGAAAGATCTCCTTAAAGATCCTCCACTGCTCCTCAGCAGACCTACCTTCCAACGCACTCCCCCAGTCCACATTCGCCAATTCTTCTCTCATCCTACCATACTCCCCTCTATTCAAACAAAGGACGCGTGTCCGGGAACCCACTTTCTCCTCCTCCATCTGCACCAGAAACTCCACCATACAATGATCACTCTCTCCAAGAGGATCCTTCACCGCAAGGTCCCTAATTCTACCCGCCTCATTACATAGCACCAGATCCAAGATAGCTCGCTCCCTCGTCGGCTCCAACACACACTGTTCAAGGAAATTATCCCGGCAGCATTCCAAGAACTCCTCCTCGAGCCCACCTCGTCCAACATGGGTCGACCAATCAATATGCAGATTGAAATCTCCCATAACTACTGCCGTCCCATTCCTGCACGCCGCACTTATTTGCGTGTTAACAGCCCGCCCCACCTCCAGATCATTATTCGGGGGCCTATAGACGACACCCACCAGCGTCTTCCTCCCTTTGCTGTTCCTAATCTCCACCCACAACGATTCCACGTTCTGCTCTTTGGCTCCGATATCATCCCTTGCTACCACCTTGATACTATCCTTAATCAGCAGAGCTACGCCACCCCCTCTTTCCTCCTGCCTATCCTTCCTAAACACTTGATAGCCCTGTACATTCATCTCCCAGTCCCTGTCACCTTGCAGCCACGTCTCTGTAATGGCCACCAGATCGTATCCATTTGTGTCGATCTGCGCCACCAGCTCATCCACTTTATTCCGAATGCTTCGTGCATTCAGATAAAGCGCTTTCATCCCAGCCTTCACCTGGACCCTATTTGCTGTAACGCCACCAATTGGGACATCCTTGGCCTCTTCCCTTACCTGTACCCTATCCTTAACTTTAGACCTCGTAGCGTCACCTACCCTCGCACCCTCCCCCCCCCTAATTAGTTTAAAGCCCTGTCTACAGTCCTCTTTACTCGATTCGCCAACACTCTGGTCCCAGCACGATTCAGACCAACCCCATCCCGCCCGAACAAGTCCCACCTATCCCAATACTGGTGCCAATGCCCCATAAATTCGAACCCATTCCTCCCACACCAATCCCTGAGCCACCCATTCACTTCCTTTATCCTGTCAACCCTACGCCCGTCTGCACTCAGTTCAGGCAGTAGCCCAGAGACGACCACCTTGTCGGTTCTACTTTTTAATTCCATTCCCAGCTTCTCATACTCCCTCCCCAGATCCTCAGTCCGCACTTTGCCTACGTCGCCGGCACCCACATGTACTACAACGACCGGGTTCTCACCCTCCCACTCCAGGTTCCTCTGCAGCCCAGCTGCGACATCCCGGACCCGAGCACCAGGCAGACAACACACCCTTCTGTGCACTTTGTCATTGTGACAAAGGACAGTGTCAATACTCTTCACCCCACTATCTCCAATCACTACTACGTTCCTTTTCCCCTTCTCTTTGCCTATGTCCTGCTGCATCACTGTACCGTGTGCAGTTTGCTCACCAACCTCACCTGCCTCGTCCTCTTCCAGACTGGAAGCAAGAACCTCAAACCTGTTATGCAGATTAAGAGGCTGAGGCCTCCGCTCCTCACCCCCCTTCCTCCTCCCAGCAGCCCCCTTTTGTCCCTGACCCTTAGATTTAGACAGTCTAGGGGCACCCTCTCTCCCCCTGATGAGCCTCAGTGTCTGTAGCTCAGAGGCCAGCTCATCCACCTTGAGCTGGAGCTCCTCCAGCAACCTGCACTTACTGCAGACATGGTCACTGGGAAGGACCCTGGGGTCTGCCAGTTCCCACATCATACAGAAACCACACATCACATGCCCCTCCATTATTCACTGTAATTTTTTATGGGGAAAAAATTTTTTTCCTTGTTTCTTGCTGTAGTAGTTTTGAAAAATTTTTTTTCCTTGTTTTTTTTTCAAACAAACTCACCTGGCCCTTTTTCCTTCCAGCCCTTTTTGATATTAAGCCCTATTAACTCACTCTGCTTCCCCCTCACTCCGCTGCCCGCTCAGACGCTGCCCGCTGTCTACACCAGGCCTCCTTTTAAACCTGGCGCTGATTTAAAGCAGGCTGGTCCACAAATGCCTTTTCACCACACCCTCAGAATTCTTAAAGCAGTAAATACAATAAATAAATGCTTTAAACAGTTCTACAAAGAGTAAAGTGCTTTAAACTTATTTTAAACAGGTTTTTAACAGGTAAAATCTTAGCTCTCTCTCTCTCAGCTCCAGCAAACTCCCGCCCTCTCCCCATAACCCTTAATCCCCTCTCTTATCAAGAACCCATCAACCCGCTTCTTAAAAATATTTAGCGAGGTGGCCTCCACCACTTCAACGGGCAGAGAATTCCAGAGATTCACCACCCTTTGAGTGAAGAAGTTCCTCCTCAACTCCGTTCTAAACCGCCTCCCCTTTATCTTGAGGCTGTGCCCCCTAGTCCTACTGTCTTTTTTGAGCGGGAAGAGTCTCTCCACCTCTATCCTATCCATCCCATTCATCATCTTATACGTCTCAATGAGATCTCCCCTCATTCTTCTAAACTCTAACGGAACAATGAAGTGAACATCCCATTACTAATTACATCAACATCATCAGTGTAATTCAGTTCTCCAGCTTCTGTTGACCATAGTTAGTTATATTTAGTTAGGCATTCAGAAGAACACAGGAAAGTTAGAATTGTGAGCAGCACCATACCATTGGGCTCCTCGAGCCAATTCCCTCCTTCAATAAGATTATTTCTGATCTTCTATTTCAGCTACACCTTTCCGCAGCATCTACATGTCCCTCAATTCTCTTAGGATTCAAAAATCTATCAATCTTTGCCTTGGGCAGCACAGTGGCACAGTGATTAGCACTGCTGCCTCACAGCACCAGGGACCCAGATTCGATTCCCAGCGCCAGGAACCCAGGTTCGATTCCCAGTGCCAGGAACCCAGGTTCGATTCCCAGCGCCAGGAACCCAGGTTCGATTCCCAGCGCCAGGAACCCAGGTTCGATTCCCAGCGCCAGGAACCCAGGTTCGATTCCCAGTGCCAGGAACCCAGGTTCGATTCCCAGCTTGGGTCACTGTCTGTGTGGAATCTGCACGTTCTTCCTCTGTCTGCGTGGGTTTCCTCCGGGAGCTCCAGCTCCCATCCACAGTCCAAAGATGTGCAGGTTAGGTTGATTGGCCATGCTAAATTGCCCCTTAGTGTCAGGGGGATTATTAGGGTAAATATGTGGAGCTATGCGAATAGTGGCTCGGTGGGATTGTGGTCAGTGCAGAATTGATAGGCTGAATGGCCTCCTTCTGCACCATAGGAATCCTATGTTGAATCAATGACTGAGAATCTACGGCTACCAGGAGTAGAACATCCCTCAGATTCCCAACCTTTGAATTTGTGAATTTTTCCTCATCGTAGTCCTAAAAGAACGACCTTTACTCAGAGACGGTGGCCTTGATTAGACCTCCCCAGCCATGGGAAACAACTTCCCAGAATCTACCTTGTCAAGCCCCTTAAGGATTTTATCTGTTTCAAACCTTTCATTTTAGGAAATATAGACATACTCAACTCAATCTCTCCTATGGAACATAAAGTAAACCATGGGCAGGATTTTCGCCTCGCTCGTCCCGAAACCATAAAATCCAACCCGACGTCAATGAGCTTTCTCACTGTCTGCCCCTTGCCCGCTCCGATTCCCGTGGTGGGGGTGGCAGTAAAATGCCAGCCCATTTTTCTCAACCAGCAAACATTGGCTCTTTGAAAGAGTTGCACAATTTGTCCTCATACCTCGTAACCCTGTAAATTAATCTTCTTCAAGCACATAACCAATTGTTTTTGGAAAGATCCTGTAAGATCTGATTCTATCACCTTTACTGGTGATGCATTCTTCCTACGGTGTTGTACCCAGAATTGTCTGCAACACTGCAGAAATTTATGAGCTTAATTTTCTTATTTTTGTATCTAATGTCTCAATTTGCAACATCAGCTATCTCGTTCGCTTTCTTAATTGTCTTATCAACTTATATGGCACCTGTTATATTTTTATATTAATATAAATACACAAATCACTTATAATGGATTGGGTAAACCCATTGTGGGTTCTTATTATTAAGACTAGGCACATGAGAACAAGAATACATCAGCATATATGCTTTATTTTCAAGGATAGAAAGCTTGGAGACATCAGCAGCAGTTCTGTGTGGATGTATTCTGCTGTAAGTAAAAAGTGAAACTAAGACTGGACAGCATGTCACATTTCCCTTCTAATGATGTCATGTTACTATTCCTGAAAGAACTATTACATTGGTGCTATAGTGGTGAGCACATCTGCCTTCTAAGCAGTTAACCCAGCCATCTCATTAGTTGCTTGTTTAGAGCCTTTGGACAGCACGGTGGCACAGTGGTTAGCACTGCTGCCTCATAGTTACAGAGACCCAGGTTCAGTTCCCGATTTGGGTCATTGTCAGTGCGGAGTCTGCATGTTCTCCCCATGTCTGTGTGGGTTTCCTCTGGGTGCTTCGGTTTCCTCCCACAGTCCAAAGATTTGCAAGTTAGGTGCTTTGGCCGTGCTAAATTGCCCCTTAGTGTCCCGGGATGCATAAATGAGAGGGATTGGGAAGTAAATATGTGGGGTTATGGAGATAAGGCCGAGGTGGGATTGTTGTCGGTGCAGACTCGATGGGCCAAATGACCTCCTTGTGCACTATAAGCTTTTATGGTACAACATCCCTTTTCTTCTTTAAGATGCTTTTTCCCCTTCCAATGGAGTATAACTGTTTACAATAATGTTCATGGTTAGTTTCCATTTCAAAATTGTATAGAACTGATGAATCTATCAGTCACTAAGGTGAAGAAGTGGTCTTCTGATAGGTCCAGACATTGTATTGGTAACTTGTCTGGAGGTTTCTTTAAATGTTCACAGTGTTTTTAAGTTTATTTATGTCACAAGTAGGTTTACATTAACACTGCAATGAAGTTACTGTGAAAATCCCCTAGTTGCCACACTCTGGCGCCTGTTCAGCTACATTGAGGGAGAATTTATCATGGCCAATCCACCTAACCTGCACATCTTTGGACTGTGGGAGGAAACTGGAGCACCCAGAGGAGACCCATGCAAACATGGGGAGAACATACAGACTCCACACAGACAGCAACCCAAGCCAGGAATCGAGCCTGGGTTCTGGCACTGTGAGGTGGCAGTGTGAACTACTATGCCACCTTGTTGTCAGTGATCTGATCTATGGGATTGTCATTCTTGGATGTCTTTTCTGGTTGCACTTGGAATCTTTTCCTGGATGTAATGGAGCTATGCGGTGGTTGTGTAGATGGAATGAATCTGATTAGTCCTTGCACGCGGCTTACTTTTGTATCTTTTTGTGTAATGACCAAATAGGATCTTAGATAAAAGCAAACTACACTGGATTCTGAAATCAAAAGAGAAAACCTCAGGAGATATTATACATTTAGATTATACTGCCTTTCCATGTCAATTCCTCTAAAGTATACTGTATCCAAACTCACTTGGATTAACTTGCACTTTCCATGTGTGCAAATACAGAGTATAGTTCTGAAACTACTAACTTAGATGGGTGGGCCATCAGATGCTTAGGTAGACTCTCAAATGAAAATAATTAGACCAGCCATCCTAGGGTGGAATCTTCCCGTCCCACTCACCACGGGAATCATAGCAGGCGGGATATGGACCATGCAAAGGTCTGTTGACCTCGGATGGGATTTTCCAGTCTTGAGGCGAGTGTGGCTGGAAAATCCCACTCTTTCCGATGATCACTGTGGAATTCACAAACCAATGAAAGAGACTAGTCAGTGTTTCAATATCACACTGTGTCAAATTCGGAAAGTGCTGTTTTCCCTTTACTAGCCAGGTTAGTCAACGAGGGGCACACTTATGCTTTGTTTTAAGACGTCTTTAAGATCTGGGCTCTGGTGAATATTGTGCTCTGGGGAGATGTACAGCCTGTCCAATGTGCCAAACTGAATATATACATTACTGCTTACAGACTGCAGCATGTCTAATGCTGGAAATGAGTCATTGTGGTAACTTTCTCCATCCCGTGGCTGTCAGACACAGACTCATTTAGGCTGCCACATATATTTTACTAAGACCTGAACAGGCCCTCACACAGTAAAGTCACCCTTGCTGCTGCCACTGATTAATTACCTCAATGTACACGCTGCAGTTAACGTTTTATGACTTCATCGATTTAATTCATTTTGACATTCATTGCAGGAATCATTAACGCTGGGAGGCCTTTGGCAAAGAGGCTGTGAGAAGTTGTGTGAAATTGGAGCTGGAACATGGAGGTGTGAACAGTTTTAACAGCATTTCTCTTCCTGCCCTTGGAGTCACTGCTGCACCTCCCTCTCTCAAACACGCAGACTGAAGGGCAGCCCGGTGGCACTGTGGTTAGCACTGCTGCCTCACAGTGCCAGGGACCTGGCCGCCGCTCTCTGTCTGTGTGGAGCTTGCGTGTTTTCCCCGTGTCTGCGTGGGCTTCCTCCAGATGCTCTGATTTCCTCCCACAGTCCAAAGATGTGCTGGTTAGGTGCATTGGCCATGTTAAATTCTAAGAACATAAGAACATAAGAAATAGGAGCAGGAGTAGGCCATCTAGCCCTTCGAGCCTGCCCCGCCATTCAATAATTCTCCCTCAGTGTACTCAAACAGATGCCGAAGTGTGACAACTAGGGGATTTTCACAGTAACTTCATTGCACTGAGAACGTAAGCCTACTTGTGACATTAATAAATAAACTTAAAGCTGGGAGTGTGTAACGGCAAATAGATATCCTATTCATCACTTTTTGTGGGCAGTCATTTCTGATCCAGTGGTTACAGATCCTGGCAGAGCTTGCCATTTGATCGATGTTTCCTAGTCTCTCTCTGGAAGAATATCCAGGGTGGCACAGTGGTTAGCACTGCTGACCCACAACACCAGGGACCTGGGTTCAATTCCGCCTTGGGTCTGTGTGGAGTTTGCATCTGCTGCGTGGGTTTCCTCCAGATGCTCCAGTTTCTTCTCACAGTCCACAGATGAGTAGATTAGGTGGATTGGCCATGCTAAATTGCCCTTTAGTGCCAGGGGGACTAGCTGGGATAATTAAGTGGGGTTATGGGGATAGACTGGGATTGTAGTCGTTGCAGACTTGATGGGCCAAATGGCTTCCTTCTGCACTGTATGGATTCTATGATTCTATACCTGGGTGAATGGCCTACTGATAATCACAAACTCTCCATACGTGAACTCCCAGTGATCCACTTGCAAGCGACCACACCTTGGTGTGACACCTAGGAACACCAATGTGTTGTCACCACCAATGCAAATTGACTAACTTTTCTGTAGGCATTTCCATCATATTCAGTACTGATACTTTTGAAAGGATTGTAGTGGAGTTGTCGTAAACTGCCAAGTGGACAGTGTATTTACATCAGAACCTAGGAATTCCTCTGAACTTTATTAACAGGCAGACACCCAACATGTTTGCATGCTCTGCTTTGTCTGATATTTTACTGATGACTGTAACCTGCTTATAGAAAAAAAAACTAGCATTAAACTGGCAGACGAGCAATGATGTATGAACATTTTAAGCGTTCACTTACTTATACTGCCAACTCTAACTTTTGGATTTGGAAGCTGTTGTCTGTATGTTTAAAATAAATCCACTCTTAGCAAATTATACTTAATTCAAATTTAATTTGAATTTTGGGTTTGTCTCCAGTTCCACAAGTCTTCAGGAGCTATTTCTGGAAAATCCCCACATCAATAACAGTTCCGTTTTCCGTCCCTTTGCAAAGCATCCACAATGAACAGCTGAGACCTTTGACCCTGTGTTGGATCACTCTGCAGCTCCAGAGAGCGCTCTGATGATGTTTAGTTGTAAGTATTTAAACATCTGTGAGTGGCAAACTCTTGCAGGGATGAAGTTTTACCAATTGTCCGTCTAGACGTTTGGTAGTTATAGAACTTCAGTGTTGCTGGAAAAAGACAGTTCGTTGAATCTTTTTCTCCTTGCGCTCACCAGGACAATTGGAAGGGGCAGTACAACTTTATACTGTATGAGAAGAATGCGCTGACTGGTTGGCTAGTGGACTCTGATTGGTAGAGATGTTGCCATGGTGAACGCACCAGTTGGTAGGACAGGCAGTTAATTGCCAAGCATTGTTTGAAATTTAAATCAGACAACCTGACTCTGATTGGGCAAGGCATTGCCCTGTGCCCAGCGAATGGCTATTGCTTGTTTTGTTTTGCTGAAACAGGCGCAATGTGTGTATCTGTTCTTTCTGCCTGCAAAGAACATGGCCCTGTGTATTAATATATTTAGCTTGCAGTACATGCAAATTTGCCACACTGCCAACCTAGCTGACAACCTTAAATTGATCACCGGCATAATTTTTAGCACATTGAGGAATATTTAGCAATTGCCAATTAATTGCAGAATCGCATCTAATGTTGGACACTGTATTTTGCGTTTTCCAAACACAGGCTGGTTGGATACTGCATACACTTTGCATACTTTGGACACTGGAAACGATTTCCTATTTTAGGTTCCATCAGCCTTTGGGGTGCACGGCCTGCATACCTAGCTTTACACTGGTAATGACATTCATAAAACCACATTACTCATTGGTGCAATAGGCAGCAACCTCCTTTTGGCTTGATGACAGCTTCTTGTTAGTGGCAAATCCCACTCATATTGCTACTACACAGTAGCAGTGTGAACGAGCTAGCTTTACCTGTTACTGAAATCTTTGAGATACCTTGTGTGTAGGCCCACACTTCCCTAAAAGTGGCAACACAGGTGGCCAAGGTGATTAAGTAGGCAGATGGCATGCTTGCCTTCATTGGCTGGGGCATTCAGTACAAGAGTTGACAAATCAATGTGCAGCTTTATAAAACATTGGTTAGGCCGCATTTGGAATATTGCGTGCACTTCTGGTTGCCACATTACCAGTAAGACATGGAAGCTTTGGAGAGAATGCGAAGAAGGTTCACCAGGATGTTGCCTGGTCTCTAGGGCATTGATTATGAGGAGAGGTTGAATAAACTAGGATTGTTTTCATTGAAAAGATGGAGGCTGAGGGGTGACCTAATAGAGGTCTACAAAATCATGAGAGGCAGAGAATGGGTGGGTATTCAAAGGCTTTTTCCCAGGGTGGAAGTGTGAATTACAAGGGGACACAGGTTCAAGGTGAGAGGGGAGAAGTTTTTCATGCAGAAAGTGGCGGGTACCTGGAATGCGCTGCCAAAAGAGGTGGTGGAAGTGGGTACATTAGCAACATTTCAGAGGCATCCAGATGGGCACATGAATAAGGAGGGAATAGAGAGATATGGCAGAAGGTTTTATTTTGGTTTAGTTAGGGCATCATGATCGGCATGGGCTTAGATGTTCTTGCGCTGTACTTTGTTCTTCAAGGGTAATCTGAGGCAGACTGGACAGTCCTCTGGGCCAAAAATGATAGCATTAGGCACATTCATGATACACAGCCCAAAACAATTTGATCACAGTAGCCTTTATCATGCAGGATGTCTTTAACATGCTCTATTTCAGCATCAAGCTTGTCTGGTGAGCAGGTGGCTCACATTCTTTTTATAAGTTTGCCAATAAGACCAATCTTATAGCATGTGGAACTGTAAGAATCTCAATGCATGTACTGACCAATGAAGGTAGGCTTGTTTTGGTAGAGAACCTCCTGGCAGATTTCTCAACTTTTATGTCAAGGACAGTAAAAAGTCTCACAACACCAAACTAAAGTCCAACAGGTTTATTTGGAATCACGAGCTTTTGGAGCCCTGCTCCTTCCTCAGGTGAGTCAACTGACAGCTTCAGGCATGTGTCAAGTGAGTCACCTGTTAAAGGAGCAGTGCTCTGAAAGCTCGTGATTCCAAATAAACTTGTTGCACTTTAACCTGGTGCCGCGAGATTCTTATTGCGCCTACGCCAGTCCAGCACCAGCATCGCCACATCATTACATTAAGGAGAAGAAGTTCATTTGGCTGCTGCATTTAAAAATTCAATTTGACATCCAATCAACACTCCCTTCTCATACAGTTTAAAGTTTTTGTTCCCCCTGTCATTGGTATCGTCCTGATGAGTGAAAGATCAAAAGCTTTGACAAAATGTCTTTTTTTAGCAATGTTCAAATGATCAGTTCATGCATTGGTGACTTTATTATAATGTAGCATATGGTTTAAACTTTCAGCAGTACTATTTTTAAAATATGCCAGTTTTCTTTATCCCGTGGTAATTTAAGATTCTGAATGACTTGCGTTTGCACAGTTCCTTATCATTACTTTCATCATGAATGCCATTGAACTGTATCCAAGTTGTGGCACGTTCACCTCTGAATCAGAAAGTTGTGAGTTCAAGTCCCACTCCCGAGCACAATAGCAAGACTGACAGTCCGATGCAGTACTGAGGGAATGCTGCACTATTGAAGGTGCCATCTTTCATGTAAGATGACAAACCGGAAGCTCATAAATCCTCTATGTAGAAGATCTCAGGGGATGTTTTGAAAAGGAAAAGGAGTTCTCCCTAAAATACTAGTCAACATTTATCCCTCAATCAACATTGTCTGGAATTCTCCAGCCATTCATGCCCTGACACTGCAAACGGGGATGGAAAATTTGACACTCAACCAAATCTCTGTTCACTGCAACGGGGCCAGTGAATTCCACTGGCGTGGACAGCTGGAGAATTCCAGCCAATATAAAAACAGATTAACTGCTACATTATTGATTGATTACTGTTAGAAATTGATTCCTGCATTACAACATTCATTACATTTCACAAGTACTTCATTAGCTGTGAAGCACTTTGGCACACCCTGAGGTTTTGAAAGGTGCTATATAAATGCAAGTCTTTCTTTTTTTTTAAAGCCAGTCATTCTGAACCTCAAGTGGAGGGCGAAGTGGCAAGCTTTGTAAATAACACCAAGATTGGTGGCAGAATGGACAGTGAAGAAGGTGATCTAGTGATCATATCTTGATCAATTGGACAGCAGTGCTAATCAATGTGCCAAAGACAAAATTGTACCCGCCTCTACTACTGTATCTGGCAGCTTGTTCCAGACACTCACCAGCCTCTGTGTGAAAAAATTGCCCCTCTGGACCCTTTTGTATTTCTCACCTTAAACCTCTGCCCTCTAATTTTAGACCCCCTTATCTTTGGGAAAAGATGTTCATGTCTAGCTGATCTATGCCCTTTGTTATTTTTATAGACATCTATAAGATCATCCATAAGTCTCCTGTGCTCCAAGGAAAGAAGTCCCAGTCTAGCCTCTCCTTATAATTCAAACAATCAAGTCCTGGTAGCATCCTCGTAAATCTTGTCTGCACTCTTCCTAGTTTAATAATACCCTTTCTAGAACAGGGTGGCCAGAACTGTACACAATGTTCCAAATGTGGCCTTACCAATGTCTGGTACAACTTCAACAATATTGGCAATATAAAAACCCAGCTTGCAGGTGCAGCAGGTGGTCAGGAAGGCGAATGGGATGCTGGCCTTCATAGCGAAAGGGATTGAATATAAAAGTAGGGAGGTCTTACTGCAGCTGTATAGGGCATTGGTGAGGCCGCAACTGGAGTACTGTGTGCATTTTTGGGCGCCGCACCTGCGCAAAGATATTTTGGCCTTGGAGGGAGTGCAGAGGAGGTTTACTAGGCTGATACCGGAGTTGAGGGGGTTGAGCTATGAGGAGAGGCTGAATAAACTGGGCTTGTACTCGTTAGAGTTTAGAAGAATGAGAGGAGATCTCATTGAGACGTATAAGATGATGAATGGGATGGATAGGATAGAGGTGGAAAGACTCTTCCCGCTCAAAAAAGACAATAGGACTAGGGGGCACAGCCTCAAGATAAAAGGGGGGCGGTTTAGAACGGAGTTGAGGAGGAACTTCTTCACTCAAAGGGTGGTGAATCTCTGGAATTCTCTGCCCGTTGAAGTGGTGGAGGCTGCCTCGCTAAATATTTTTAAGACGCGGGTTGATGGGTTTTTGATAGGAGAGGGGATTAAGGGTTATGGGGAGAGGGCGGGAAAGTGGAACTGAGCAGCGACAGATCAGCCATGATCTTATTGAATGGCGGGGCAGGCTCGAAGGGCTGGATGGCCTACTCCTGCTCCTATTTCTTATGTTCTTATGTTCAATGTAGCATGGCCAATCCATCTAACCCACACATCTCTGAACTGTGGGAGGAAACCGGAGCACCTGGAGGAAACCTATGCGGACACAGGGAAAACGTACAAACTCCGCACAGACAGTGACCCAAGCCAAGAATTGAACCTGTGTCCCTGGTGCTGTGAGGCAGCACTGTGCCACTGCACTGCCCATAAATGGGAAATGGTAAATGGAAAATACAAATGGATGGCTTTTTAAAGTTAACTTACCATTGGGAAACTGCTAGGATTGGAAGAAATGTTGGCTTTTACTCCCATTCATTAATTTCAGTGGAGAGTAATATTGCCAGAGGGTTAAAATCTGCTTCTGACTCTTTGTGTTCCCTACCTGGGTGAGTTTGGTTAAATTTGCTGCAAAGTTATTACCTGGAAAAGGAAACCAGCCAAGAAAGGAAAGGGGACATCTTACCGGTGCCATTGATCCACAACTAACTTGGAAGGTAATCTCCAGATGATTCTGGGTTTTGGATCTCCTGTCGCTGAGCAGTGTAGCTGTAGTTTATCTCCATAGTTCGCTTTGATGTTGCTGGAAGAAATGGAAACAATCTTGGGGATCTCCTGTTTGCGTTCCACCATTAAACTTACAACCCTCCTCTCCGATCCAGTAGAACTCGTAGCTATGCATTCGTAATTCCCGCTGTCGGATGGAGTTAAGGATTTGACATAAAGTGTCCCATTGGTGAAGACAAATAGTTTTGTGTTGACGAACTGCAAAGGTTTGATTTCAGTGCCATCAAAGAGTACCCAACGGACAGTGGGTGGAGGGGTCCCTATGGCAGTGCAGGGCAGTTTGATGTTCTGCCCTACTTCTCCTTTGACTCTTTGGTGCCTTTCTTCCATGATAGCCGGGGGCTGAGCGACCACCTGCATCCTCACCGTGACTGTATCGATTCCAGCCGGATTGCTAGCCACGCACCTGTAATTCCCTCGATCGTACACGGTCACTGCTTTAATCCTGAGGGTGCCATCAGCCAACACCGAGACTCTCCCGTTAAAGGGACTGCTGTTTCTCACCATGGTCCTGTTGGAGAGAATCCAGGAGATGGTTGGGGCTGGTCTCCCCTGAGAGCGGCACTTCATCTCCACTGGGTACCCTGCATGGACTGTGATGTCCTTCATCCGAGGCTCCGATATCTTGGAAGGGTAAGCCACCACGGACAGAGTGACGAGGAGTTGATCTGAACCGTGCTGGTTCTCTGCTGTGCAGAGGTACTGTCCACGGTCCTGAACTTTGATTTTCTGAATGGACAGTGTACCATTTGGAAACACCTCAAATTTATTGCCACGCTTGGCTTTATTTGTGACTGTTGCACCTTTAACAAGAAACAAAGACTTATAATCAAACAAATAAGTATTTAATACAGAATTTTTTAAATTCATTCATGAGATGTGGGCTGAGCCAGCGTTTAATCCCCATCCCTAACTGACAAAAGGTATTACTGTATATCATAGACTCAACTTATTCACAAATCATATTTCAATAATTTCAAATTGTGGGTTCTTTGGAAATTATTTGTGTTCCTTAAAATGTCAACTCTCAGAATGAGAGTAGGTAAGTGAAGATTTTAAATTTTAAAGTTAAAATTAAACATTGTGTGAATTAAATGCTATAAAATATTAACGAGTCAAACACCTTTGAGAACCATGGCACCCAATAGGTATAGAATCATAAAGCCCGGTAGAATCATGAAACGCTACAGAATCATGGCACCATATAGATATTGGCCGGAATTCTTTGGCTGTTCACACCCCACTGCCACTGCCAGCGAGAATGGAGAATGTGGCACTCAGCTAAATCTCCGTCCACTGCAGCAGGAAGGGAGAATCTTTCGCAAGAGATCTCAAGACATTGGATTAATAAATTGTCCCTAAATTGACCTCCCTTAATCTTGCACACATATAATTCTCTAAATTTGCACCCCTTTAGTGTGGAGTCCATGAGATGTAGACAAAAGTCGTAAGTAGAAGAAGGATTGGAATGAGGCACTCACTGAGTGTTAAAATGGGCGGCATAGGCTTGTAGGGCCAAAGGGCCTGTTTCCTGTGCTGTGTTGTTCTTTGTTCTTTGTACAGGTGATGCCTGACTGGAGTCACAATATTACTTTGTGTGTCTGCTTCAATTAAACAGCTTCCCACATGTGGCACCATGATGGATAACTGTCCTAAGATATGATTGAAGCCTGCAAGCATGCATGGATGAAGGAGTGCATGAGTAAATGAATGAATAAATGAATGAATGAGTGAATGAATGAGTGCATGAGTGAATGAATGAGTAAATGAAGGAGTGCTTTGATTACTCAAATAATGAAAACCAATCTAGTGATCCCTCAATCTGGAAGTTCCTAATGATTCAGTAACACTTACCGGTTGAGATTTTTGTCCAGCTTATGAAGGGAGTTGGATTTCCAGTTGCCTCACATGGTATCAATGCATCAGAATCTGCCAGGACAGTGAAACTGGCTGTGTTTCCACCGATCAGCCTGGGTTTGGAGGGACGGTTTCCAGCCGCAGGATCCATAGCAATGGCGTTAGATGACGAAAGTTCAGACTTGTTGGAAAAGTCATCCTTGCTATCTTTGTTCTCTATGGTGTTTTCAAGATCGGGAGAAGCGGCTCTATGTTTACTTGGTCCCTCTGTGAGGTTTGACGCTGTCTGCCACTTGGTCCCGCCAATTGTTTGTGAGGTACTTATGACTCTGGTGTGGGCATTCTGCCGAAATGGCTGATCTACCCTGGATGTTGGGGGAAGCGTTTGCACGTGCCTCGGAGGCGCAGATGTGGTAAACTTGTGCAAGGTGATGCGGAATCTGGGCATACTCCTGGAGGGAAACTTGGTGGTGGTCAATGACTGGGTGGAGGTGGCAGCCACAGTTGTAGACAACACACTTGATTCAGTGGATGGTGCGATGGTTGGGGTAGAACTGGCTGCTTTGGTAGCTGGGGGCACCATTGTCATTTTGGGAGGGGGAACTTTCTTCCTGATGGTGAACAGTCTAGTTGCCTTTGTGGTGGTGGATGGTTGAAGCGTTGTAGTTACGATGCCCCTCGCTGTGGGAGTAGAAGTAGCCGAGGTTAGGATTTGTGGATTGGTTGTTGTTAGTGTGCTTGCAGTTGGCTGGCTGGTAAGGCTGTTGCCAGGTAGATGTAGAATCTTAGAAACATACTGACGTGTGACCATAGCTGGATTCGCCCCAGTTGCACTTAAAGGGTACTTGTTTGATTGTGCATCATCGGTGGTGATGGAAGTCGCAGTAGTAAGATGAAGAGGCGCAGTGGTAGCTGTTATGTCATTGGGAGGTGCTGGGATCCTCGCTTTTGTTATCTGAGTCTTCATACTTTCAGTTGCTGACGCAACCAAGCGATTCCGAATCAGGGTTTGCCAAGATAGTGCCCGGTTCCTTGTCCTGTTCATCTTGCCTGGTCTCCTGCGGCGGAATCCCATTCTACGAGGTGCACGAGTTGTCTGGGCAGTGCTGGATATAGTCTCTGTTATGAAGTCAGTGGTAGTGACTGTTGTCGGGGGGTCTGTGATTGAAGGGGTTTGGATGGAAGTGGTAGGGAGCTTTGTGGTTGGCTTCATGGTGTAGCTCTTGAGTTTCAGAGTGGAGAATGGGAGCTCTGTTGCAGCCTGTGTAGTTGTCACACTGTGAGGGGTAGGACTTGTCAAAAGGATGGACACTTTGGGAGCAGCAGTTGTGGTCATGGAACTCTGGATGGGTTTACGAAGCCTTCTAAGAACATCCTTCTGGTTACTTATTCCAAAAAGTCTGTTCCAAGGGATTTTCCCACGAATAATCTTGGAGGACCTTGTTGTCGGCTCAGCAGTAGTTACAGTAGTTGTAGAGAGGAAGTCAACTTGAGATGGTCTTTCTGGCAGTGTCTTGGCAGCATGTGTCATTCCGGCAATTGAAGTAGTCTCAGGGAGCTGAGTAGTGGTTTTAGAGTCAGGGGTTTGAGCTCTTATCTCAGGCCTGGTTACCCACTGTGACTCAGGGGCACTTACTCTTTGCGTGCTCTGCTGATGAGGAATTCTGGAGTGTTCAGTTGAAGTTTCACTGGCACTCGGATCTCCAGATTGCTGGCTTTGCACATCTTTGGTACTTGCTCCATTTGGAATTGGTGCCGGTAGTGGAACTGGAGGCGCTGATGGGACCTCAGTGACAGAAGGTGTGTGATGTGGGCTGGCAGCTTCTGAATATGCTGCTGTGGGCACTGCTAATCTCTCTCTGAGCCAAGCTGGTCTCCTCTGCCCAGGTCTCACAGCCTTGTACCTGTGTCTCCGTAAGCTTGGTCTACTGAAGCGACGCCTGGAGGGAATCTTTCTCCGCCAACCAAACCGCCGTGGTTTGGAAAATGGAACACCAGTCGTGGCTTCCTGTACAGTGTGAATCTGCTGAGTGAGGATGGTGGACAGAGACGAGGACAGCGGGGATGAGATTTTCCCAGTGGTTTTAAGTAGAATATCATTCCCATCTTCTTTAACTGTGGTAATGTGAGTGTGGTAGCCATGTAGCCTTACAGTCTCACTCTGAGAGACCGTGACAGGCTCAGCCATTTCTGCTGTATCTCCTATTAATGAGGTACCTTCCACTGGAGTGTCTGTGGGTAATGCAGTGGGTGTCGGAATTGGAATATAATCCACAATAGTATCAGAAGGTGCCACCTGCAGTACAACATTTGCCTCGGTTGAATCATGGGGAGTTGCAGTTGTCTTCTGGGCTATGACTCTGTAAATGGGCTGTGTTGATTTTGGGAACAGATTGGGCTCTGCGTCCGCTTTCAGAGTGGGGGGCCCTGCAGCCTGTACATCAGCTTCTGTGGTGTGAAGTTGCTCCGTGGGAATTGTCTTTGACTGAGGAACCAGTGCCGTCGGCCTGTCAGTGGCAGAGGACAACCAAGTGCTGGAGACGGCCACTGGCTGCTTGGTGGTCACCACAATCAACTCTTCTTCTTCCGCATCTCCCAAGTCATCCCCCGACATTTCTCCCTCTTCAACGGATGATTGAGCAGACAGATCCTTCACGTGTGGTTTAATCGTGATCTTACGAGTGGCAGTTTTTGTTGAGACGTTCTTCCTAACCTTTTCCAGGTACTCTGCCCAGTGCTGGGGGTCTACCCTCCTTCTGGGCTGCATCAGTCTCCTCCGGTTGGGCCACCGCCTCATCTTTGGGCCATGCATTCTTCTCCTGGATGCTATTGAGACTGCTGTGCTTGCTGTTGGCTGATCTGTGGGCAGTGTGCTGCTGCTCGTGGAATGGTACGTCTCGTCTTCCGACATACTCTGCAATGGTAACTGACTGTGTTCCTCTTTCAAATCTTCCAACTCCTGCGAGTCTTCCTCGCTTTCCCCTGACCCAAACTCTTCCTCTGCTGCATCGTTACGTTCCGCATTTTCTTTCTCAGAAGAGCCAGTGACCGTTAACTGCAACGCCAGGAGGTCAGTCCCGTAACGGTTTGCGGCCAGGCACCTGTAGTAGCCACTGTCCCTGGCTGTTAGCCATTTTATCTTTAAAGTCCCATTTGGGGTTATCTCCTTGTTCCCCACCGTTTTCTGCAATACTCTATGGTCAGGAAGAACCCAGCTGATGGATGCATTTGGGATTCCAGTTGCTTGGCACGGGAGCTGTATTGGGTGGCCACCAGATTTCGAAATGTGAGGCCCATTTATGTAGCTCTCTGCAACATTGGGATCCAGAACGGTGACCCTGAAGCTCAGCACGTCTGCGTCTTGGTAATTGGTTCCCACACAGTGATAGACACCAGTGTCATACAGGTCAGCTACCTTCAGAAGAAAGTTGCCACTCTCACTGATTGAAATCCGGCTATCCTCGCTACTGTACGGAGCTCGGACTTTGCTGCCGTCTGGAAGTATCCATTCAATGACGGGCTTGGGGTCGCCAATGGCGAGGCACTCCAGCCCCACCGAGCCGCCCACCATCACAAAGTGTTCCGTCCTCACGCGGTTTGCTCTCTTTATCACCACCCAGCTGTTCTTGCCGGGTTTAACTTCCAGGTCTTTCAATCTGACCTGAACGTCCACCTGCAACTTGATTTGCAAAGCGTTCAGGGTGGTCCGGGTCCTGTCCATCTGCAGGGTGATCTCCTCCTGCATCAGCCAAGCGGGATCCGCCCTGACCTGCATCTCGATGTCGCTCAGCTGGTGTGGGGCCGTGGCCGCTGGCTGTTTGTAATGATAGCTCATGTGAGGCGTCTTGCTCAACAGTGCGTCCCTCTCCAGTCTCAGAGGCGAGTCGGTGTACAACGCCAAGATGCCCCAGAGCCGCTGGATCTGCTCGTAGTCAACGTAGCAGACTAGGAAGGTGGACAGAGAAGTGTTCAACAGCACGTAACCTTCCCTTTGATCCAGGGTCACTCGTGGTGTTCTCAGGGGTCTGTGGACATTGCAGGTGATCTCACCGCCGTTTCCAGATTGGTCGCTCATGTTCAAGCTCATTTGACCCAACGGTGCCACAAAGTCCTTGGCACTAACGGTGGCATAGTCCCCCTCTTCCTGCAAGGTGCTGTTCCTGAGCTTTAGAGGGGAATGGATATTTGGAGGTGTGCACGCAAACACAGAGGGGGGCAGTTGTAAAATATCCTTGCCCCTGGAGTCACTTGGAGTGGCACACATGGGGCAAATCTGTCCATTCGGGTAATTCCGATCTCGTTTGCATTTAATTGCTCCTGGAACAAAAATAACACTAGTGGCATTAATCTGGGAAACTCCAACTTGCGGCTTCAGTTCATAAGCACTATTGAGCCAAGAAAGAGAAATCAATTATCTGTGAACTGCATCATGTCCTCATACATTTTATTGAGAGCCAAAATTTAATTAAATGGGAGGGTGTTGGCTTGTGATATATGATAAGAAAGCAAGGTTAATTGTCTTTCCGATTCTTTTTTCAAATTCTTGCCCAATTGACTGCACTTTCTGCCAAGTTGTCATGTTGACACTTACTTAACCTGTTGTTTAACTAGAAGCTCTCTTCAAAAGCATACACATCTGCAGCTTTTTACTCAAAGCAACATGGGGGGTAGTATTGCGTTGCCAAGTTAAATTGCAACTCTTGGAGCGATGCTACTTTGCTCTAAATGGGAAATTGGCAATGTAGATACATCTTGCAGAAACATGCAAAGACAAATTTGGGCAATCCAAACTTAAGTGATATGCTCAAGAACAAGACAGAACATTTATCAACTGGAATAAGTTCGGACGTTCCTTTCAACAAGACATTTATTTAATATTTCTGTGTGAAAAATGTTTCCTGTTTGACAAATGTTAAGATACATTTAAAAATACAGTTGGGAAAACAGCTAAGGAACATTTTTTCACTTAATAAAGGTAGCTAGTCACTTGACTTTCACACCCTAATGCTTGAAATTTAATACAACATAATTTGTGTGTAATATATTAAACATACTTTATATATGTTTACGGGAAGTTCATGTCATGTCTGGGCGTCACATCTGGGTACATGCTGAGGCTTATCTTAAAGTAGAGTTTATTAGTGTTAGAAGTAGGCATATGTTCACACTGCAATGAAGTTACTGTGAAAATCCCTCACTCGCCACAGTCCTGCACCTATTCAGGTACACTGAGAGAAAATATTAACATGGCCAATCCATCTAAACAGCACATCTTTTGGACTGTGGGAGGAAACCAGAGCACCCAGAGGGAACCCACACAAACACAGAGTGGTTAGCACTGCTGCCTCACAGCACCAGGCTTGGGTCACTGTCTGTGCGGAGTTTGCACATTCTCCCCATGTCTGCATGGGTTTCCTCCGGGTGCTCTGATTTCCTCCTACAGTCCAAAAATGTGTGGGTTAGGTGGATTGGCCATGCTAAAATTGCCCCTGAGTGTCAGGTGGACTAGCTAGGTTAAATGCATGGTGTTAAGGGGTAGGGCCTGGGTGGGATTGTGGTCGGTGTGGTCTCGATGGGTCAAATGGCCTCGTCCTGCACTGTAGGATTCTGTGATCTATAACCTGTAGACTCCGCACAGACAGTGACTGAAGCCGGGAATCGAACCCAGGTCCCTGGCTCTGTGAGGCAGCAGTCCACATATCTTCCATATATCCTTATGATTATATCTTCATTGCAATCCCTGGGAGTGGGGGGGGGGGGGAGTGGGGGGGTGGGGGGTGGGGGGGGAGGGGGAAGGATGGGGAGCAGGGGTGAGACTATGGTGTCTTTCTGCCATCATGACTGCCTACTGCTCCCCTGTCCCAACTTAGAGCCCAAGCCAGTTTCCCTCCCAGAGGAACATAGTAATAAGAGTTCCTTTGTTAGCCCCTCGAGCCTGTTCCATTATTTAACGAGGTCATAACTGATCTATAAACTAACTCTAAATACCCATTTATGCCTCCTATTTCTCACTATCTTTGGCTAACAAAAAGCCATCAGTTCAGTTTTAAAATTAGCAATTGGTCGAGAATCCATTGCTGTTTCTTTTACTATATTCTAATTTCTACACTGGATGGAAAAAATGTTTATTAATTTCACTCCTGCAATGTCTGGCCCTCATTGTAAAATGTGTTCCTTAGCCTGAAGTTCCCAACCAGTAGAAATAATTGATCCTATTCTACCCCATTTGCTCAACTTTGATATCCTGAAACCTTGATCTGATCATCTATTAACTCTTTAAATTCCACCTTTTTTTAATAACTCAATGCTGCAAGTCCAGGTATCATTCTGGTAAACCTGTTCCAAGGCCAATATATCATTCGTAGAATCATAGAATCCTATAGAGCAAAAGGAGGCCATTCGGCCAATCGAGTCTGCACTGAGCAAAATCCCACCACCACCCTATACCCATAACGCCATTCACTTATCCTAGCTAGTCCCCCTGACACTAAGGGCAATTTAACATGGCTGATCCACCTAACCTGCACATCTTTGGACTGTGGGAGGAAACTGGAGCACCCGGAGGAAACCCACACAGACACTGGGAGAATGTGCAGACTCCGCACGGACAATGACCCAAGCTGGGAATCAATCCTGCGTCCCTAGGGCTGTGAGGCAGCAGTGCTAACCATTGTGCCACCCTATCGCCCCCAAGATCCGTACGAAGATGTGGTGCCCAGAATTGCTCACAGTATTTCAGGTGTGGTCGAACCAGGATAAAAGCAAAATACTGCGGATGAAGAGTCATCCTGACTCTGAGTGTTGGCCCTGTTCTTTCTCCACAGATGCTGTCAGAGCTGCTGAGATTTTCCAGCACTTACTGTTCTTGTTGTGGTCTCACTAGGGCTTTGTCTGCCTGAGGCATGAATTCTGCCCTCTTGTGTTTGACTCCTCTGGCTATCAAAGCCAGCATTCCATTAGCCCTTATCTTCTGGAAGTGTTCATGGTATTTTTAAGGTACGTGGGTCCCCAAGTCTCTTTGGACTTCCATTGTTTCTAGTTTTTTAACAATTAGGAAGTATCTATTCTGCCAGTTTTACATCCAAACTGGGTGACATATGTGAAATCTTTTGTATAGTTTCCTTCAGTCTACATAAGAACATAAGAACATAAGAAATAGGAGCAGGAGTAGGCCAACTAGCCCTTCAAGCCTGCCCCGCCATTCAATAAGATCATGGCTGATCTGTCGTGGCTCAGTTCCACATTCCCGCCCTCTCCCCATAACCCTTAATCCCCTCTCTTATCAAAAACCCATCAACCCGCGTCTTAAAAATATTTAGCGAGGTAGCCTCCACCACTTCAACGGGCAGAGAATTCCAGAGATTCACCACCCTTTGAGTGAAGAAGTTCCTCCTCAACTCCGTTCTAAACCGCTCCCCCTTTTATCTTGAGGCTGTGCCCCCTAGTCCTACTGTCCTTTCTGAGCGGGAAGAGTCTCTCCACCTCTATCCTATCCATCCCATTCATCATCTTATACGTCTCAATGAGATCTCCCCTCATTCTTCTAAACTCTAACGAGCACAAGCCTAATTTATTCAGCCTCTCCTCATAGCTCAACCCCCTCAACTCTGGCATCAGCCTAGTAAACCTCCTCTGCACTCCCTCCAAGGCCAAAATATCCTTGCGTAAGTACGGCGCCCAAAACTGCACACAGTACTCCAGCTGCGGCCTCACCAATGTCCTATACAGCCGCAGCAAGACCTCCCTACTTTTATATTCAATCCCCCTCGCGATGAAGGCCAGCATCCCATTCGCCTTCCTGACCACCTGCTGCACCTGCAAGCTGGGTTTTTGCGACTCATGCACAAGGACCCCGAGGTCCCTCTGCACCGTCGCCTGCTGCAGTTTTTCTCCACGTAAGTAATAATCCTTCCTACCATTATTCCTACCAAAGTGGACCACCTCGCACTTGCCAACATTAAATTCCATTTGCCATTTCCTGGCCCATTCGCCCAGCCTATCTAGATCCTTCTGTAGACTCTCACCACCCTCCGCACAATTTGCCTTTCCACCAATTTTGGTGTCATCAGCAAATTTTGACACCCTACACTCGGTTCCCTCCTCCAGATCATCTATATAAATGGTAAATAGCTGAGGCCCCAGCACCAACCCCTGGGGCACTCCACTAGTCACCATCCGCCAATCTGAATAGCACCCATTGACCCCCACTCTCTGCCTCCTATTTGACAACCAGTCCTCTATCCACGCTAACACCCTACCCCCAACTCCATGCCCCCTGACCTTCTGCAATAACCTCTTGTGACGTACCTTGTCAAACGTCTTCTGAAAATCAAGAAAGACCACATCCACTGGCTCTCCTCTATCCACCGCCCTAGACACATCCTCATAGAACTCCAGTAAATTTGTCAGACACGACTTCCCTTTAACGAAACCGTGCTGCGTCTGCTCTATCAAGCAGTTCCCCTCAAGATACCTCGCTATTTCCTCCTTGATGATGGATTCTAACATTTTACCTACAACAGACGTTAAACTAACCGGCCTATAATTCCCCGCCTTTTGCCTGGCACCCTTCTTGAACAACGGCGTAACATTAGCCGTTTTCCAATCTTCCGGCACTTCCCCGGAATCCAGCGACGTCTGGAAAATAACCACCAAGGCATCCACTATCACCTCCGCCATTTCTTTCAGGACCCTCGGATGCATTCCATCCGGTCCGGTCTATGCAAAATACTTCATTTGAAAATATTTCTGCCCACATAACTAACTATGCTAAAGCTAACTTGGCCTCATTTTAAAACTCAACAGGCATTCTGGGCTAAGTTTGGAAAATTGACTGCATTCTTTGAAACTACAGTGCAAGCAAGGCTTTCTCATAAGCAAAACAAAGTTTTTCATAAACAAAGCCTTCATGGTCACAGATGCAAATTGTTTACGGAAGTTAGACACTGTTTGTATCTAATACTTTCATAACACACATAATCAAACAGTTGTAATGTGCTCTATAGCCAAATGTGTTCAGTTCAGTCCGGTGTAGGTTTGGATCAAGTCTATGTCAGGGCTAGCTTTTGTTGATCTCTCTCTCTTCTTTCTCTCTCTCTCAAGTAAGCCTTTTTTCGCTTTACAAAGAACAAAAAATAAAGAAAATTACAGCACAGAAGCAAACCATTCGACCCTCCAAACTGCCCAACTGAACTAAAACCTCTTTCCTTTCCAGGGATCATATCCCTCTGTTCTTATTCTATTCATGTATTTGTCAAGCTACCCCTTAAAAGTCACTACCGTATCCGTTTCCACTGCCTTTCCCGGCAGCGAGTTCCGGGCACCCACCACGCTCTGTGTAAAAGGCTTTCTGTAATGTTAATTTTAAGTTTTATTCAATAAAAGAAATCCAACTTTGTATCAGTGCTGTCTACATCTATTCTGAGGAATGAATGGACCCTGCAACATATTTACCTACATTGAAATCTACTTGCCACAGTTTTGGCTATTCATTTAATTGATCAATATCTCTTTGACATTCTATGTTTCCATCTACGCTGGCACTCATCTCTGTTCATTGGTAGACTTGGATTTGTGGCTTTCTATTTTATCATTATACATAATGAATAGCTAGTTCACTGATGAATAGTTGATGTCCTAACATCGATCCTTGTGGCACACCACACATTACATGGTACCATTATAATTCCAGTCCCTACTCCCTATCATCTTCTGCTTGACAGATATCCTAACCAGGTTAATCACTTGTCTTCAGTTTCATGTGCTTCAATTTTAGGTAATAGTTATCTCTGACAGACTCCCATATTAATTAATAAAATTAATGAATTAATAGGGCTAAAAGTTGATAAATTCCCACAGCCTGATAATGATCCCAGGAATGGAAGGTCTGTCATAAGAGTCATGCTCATGAACCTTTTCCACACTCTCTCCAATACCCTTTACATCTTAAGGTGTGATGCCCAGAACTGGACACAATACTCCAGCTTAGGGCAAACTAGTGTCTTATAAAAGTTCAATATAACCTCCTTGCTCTTCAGCTCTGTGCCTTATTTAACAAAGCCCAGGATATTGAATGTTTGATTAACATGGGAACATAGAAATTAGGAGTAGAAGCAGGCAAATTCTGCTGTTTGAACCTGCTGTCAGATCATAGCTGATCTCTCCCTTGTCTCAAATCCACCTCACTACCTGTTCCCCATATTCCTTGTTCCCATTTTTCATTATCTATCTGCATCTTGAAACCATTCACTGATTCAGATTCCACCGCGCTATGGGGCAGTGAGTTCCACAGATTCACCACTCTCTGCGAGAAGTAGTTCCTTCTCATCTCAATTTTAAATCTACCGCCTCTCAACCTATACCTGTGGCCTCTTGTTCTAGATTGCCCCGTAAGAGGAAATATTTGGTCTACATTTACTTCATCAAACCCTTTTAAAATATTCTATACCTCGATCCGGTCCCCTTTCATCCTTGTAAACTCCAGCGTTTATAAACCCAAATCATTTAATCTCAACTCATACTTCAACCCCTTCATTCCTGGAATCAATCTGGTAAACCTCCTCTGAACTGCCTCCAATGCCACCACATCCTTCCTCAAATAAGGAGACCAAAACTGTACGCAATACTCCAGATGTGGTCTCACTAACAACTTATACATCAGCAAAAACACTTCTCTACTTTTATCCACCAGGCACTTTGCAATAAATGCCAACATCCCATTTGCCTTTTTCATTATGTGCTGCTCTTGCATTCTGACTTTCTGTGATTCATGAACAAAGACACCCAGATCCTTCTGTCTGGATGCATTTTGAAACTGCTTTCCATTTGAGCAATGGCTATTTTCCATTTGAGACAGCCTGTCTATTTTTCCTGCCAAAATGGATAACCTCACACGTATCCACATTAAATTCTATCTGCCAAATTTTGGCCCATTCTCCTTGCCTATCTATATCTATCTGCAGAATCTTTACATACCCTTCACCGCCTGCTTTGCCATCTATCTTAGTGTCATCTGCAAATGTTGCTATGTTACACTCTGTTGCTGCTTGCAGATCATTTATATAGATTGTAAACAGTTGAGGACTGACCCCGCGGTACTCCGCCAGTTACATTTTGCCAGCCAGAGAAGGATCCACTTATCCCAACTCTCTGCTTTCTGTCAGTCAGCCAATCCTCAATCCAATCAAGTACTCCACCCCCAGTTCCCTGCAATCTCACTTCCCAACCTATCCTGCCAACTCAATTACCTATACAATATTTTTAGCCAGTTCTCGCTGCTCCTGCACCCTCTTGAGAGTTGTACTCTTTATTTTACATTGCCTCTCCATGTTCTTCCCACCAAACTAAACCACCTCACGTTTCTCTGCACTGAATTTCATCTGCTAGCCACCTGCCCATTCCAGCAACTTGTCCACCTTCTTTTGAAGTTCTATCCTATCCTTTTCCCAGTTCTCAACGCTTCCAAGTTCCGTAAGCAACTGGACTCTGATTAACCTTATGCTGTAGTTACTCACGGTAATTGAGAATTTGTAGCCTTAAAACGACCGTGCAAATAAACACAGCTCCACTTCAAGGAAAGGTAATACACTGAAATAGATATTCACCTATAACAGAACATTGCAGTAGGTGGTTTTGAATGTGAATATTCTGGGTTAGACAAAGCACTCAGTGCAACATCGCATGCTTTGTACTATTAGCCAAGGTGACTTTTCATCCCACTGTGTCCAGCATGGCACCTACATTGTGAGTATTATGAACAGATAACCTCTGAATGAACCATACAGTGGTGATCACCTGCGAACCATTGGAAATGGTAACATGACAGATAAATGACTGTTTTTATATTACTATAGATAAATAAATCACTGACCTGGTAGTCTTTCATTGAGTTCAGATAACCACCTTAAGTTGCAATCACAAAACCATTGGTTTCCATGAAGGTAAATGCTTTCAATTTCTGGGATAGAAGACAGTAGGTCACTGGGAATGGATGTTAGAGCATTATCTGACAGATAAATGTGCTTTATCGAAGACATTTTGAAGATCTGGCTGTGACGGAAAGTAATAAATGTATCTCGGTGTAGTTCCTGAAGCATGTTTCCTTCTAAGTGAAGCAGTTTCAGTGAAGTGAGCCCATAGAATGCTTCAGGATTGATGAATTCAATGTTGTTGTGGTCCATGTGTAAGCGCACTATGCTATGTAGACCATGAAAAGTCTCACGATTCAATGCTTTAACCTTGTTATAGCTCATCTTCAGAACCTTTTAAAAGTCAACAGATAAAAACTATTTTAGCCCATTCCACAGGATCTACGAACAGTTCAGCAACACTGACATACATAACTCTTTAGCTAGCTATTCAAGTTTTATAGCCGTGGATAATCTGCTCATAATTACGTGGTCAGTTTCTGCTATAGGTAATTACTGCATTGCATGGACACTTACCATCTAATGGAGCAGAGGAATCAATTGCCTGGAGGCCTCGACACACTGAGATCATGTGAACAAGGTACAAGTGGCTTGGCGATTGACTGGAGTGAGAAGATGCTGACTGCACTGGCACAATGACCTATCCATAGAACCACAGAACCCCAACAGTGCAGAAAATATGAGTGGCTTGGTGATTGACTGGAACCGCACTGATTCTTTGACAAAGCATCCTACTCAGGCCGTATTATTGTAACCCCATGCATTTACCCCACTAATCTCCCTAATTTACACATTTTGGGACAACGAGGAGCAGTTTTAGCATGACCAATTCACCTAATGTACATATCATAGAATCACTACAGTGCAGAAGGTGGTCATTTGGCCCATTGAGTCTGTGCTAACTACAATCCCACCCAGGCCTTATCCCCATCACCCCATGTATTTACACTAGCGAATCCGCCTGACACTATGGGCCAAGTTAGCATGGCCAATCAACCTAATCTGCACATTTTTGGAATGTGGAAGGAAACTGGAGCACCCGGAGGAAACCCATGCAGGCACAGGGAGAACGTGCAGACTCTGGACAGACAGTGACCCAAGCCAGGAATTGAACCCGGGTCCCTGGTGCTGTGAGGGAGCAGTGCTAACCACAATGCCACGCATCCTGATTTAAACCTCCATTGTTTTTTCTTGTCTTCAACGTCCTATGTAACTACAAGGTTCAAGAAAGTCCACCAATAAGCGCTCGGCGCAACTCGGGATGGGCACTGGATGCCAGTTTTACCAGCTGTACTCACAACTCCAGGAATAAGAAAACCCATCCTTCCAGCTGGTTACCTGCAGAGACTGCAGATCCTGAAACGCTTTGTCTGGTATCTCTTGGATCTTATTGCTGTGAAGCATCAACAGTTCAAGGTTTTTCAGTCCAGCGAAGTTGTCGCTTGTTAACTTCATCAGGTTATTATAACTGCAAGGAAAAGACAGGCCCTTTTTATATAATATCAGAAGCAGATCAATCCAGTGTGAGACAGAAACAAAAGACAAGGTGATGAAACTAACCCCAGATTGATTCGCTCCACTTGATCCTGGATGTTCTCTGGGACGGTGCTGAGGTATCGGAAGGTGCAGTGGACCTCGGTGGGCACGTAGCAGGCACAGGGCTGGGGGCAGGCATGGCACAGCTGCCAGCTGCAGGACAAAACGGTCAAGCTGACCAGCAGGCTCCAACCCACAGAGGAGCGGGGCTGGCACCCTGGATTCACTACCTTCATCTTCTCTCACCACCTCGTCTGGCAGGTCAGCCTTCAAGAATGAACTCTCATACCGCGAATTCCTGGTAAACAGGCCAGAGACCCGGGAGAGTCTGCTGGGGGATTTAACCAAAAACAAAGTATTTGTTAGCAATAGTATTCAGAGTTAAAGTTTCAAGTCAAATGTTTGCATTGCTGCATATGTATAATTATGCATTATAATATGCCAATAAAGCTGTATTATAATGTCTGCATGATAATGTTTCTGTGCACATCCGCACAGTTTAAGCAAAATACATGGTGCATGGGAGGGTTTGTGGTCAATGGAATTGTAAAGTAATCCATTGTGTTTCTGCTTTGGGAGATTATAACCCATTGTACATTCCACAAAAGTTTTTTTAATGCGAGACTGTTCCTTCCACTGTTTTTTACAGTCAGGGTTAAGCTGTCTTGACATTAACTTGATGAAGTTTCAGTGCAGGGCAATCCTTCTTGTCTTCTGCTTGTCTCCAATTGCACTCACACACACGTGTCTTAGCCAAACACATGCACAAGTTCCTCTCTCTCTGACACACACAAACATACACACAAATATCTCACATATACATGTACACACACATGTGCCTCTCTCACACACAGACACACAAGTTCTTCTTTCTCACACACGAGTGTCTCACATACAAACACACAAACACAAATGCCTCGCACACGTACACAGAAATAACACACACACACAAGTGCCTCACATCTACACAAAAGTACTACACACACACAGACGTAAGTGCCTCACACACATTAGTTCATCTCTCTCATTCTCACACACACACAAATGTCTCACATACAAATGCCTCACGTGTACATAAAAGTGTCATACACACACAGACATAAGTGCCTCATACGCGCGCGCGCGCGCACACACACACACAAGTTCCTCTCCTTCTCATACACGTGTCTCACACGCACATTCTTCACAGTGCCAGCTCACACAACACTTTCCACAGCGGAGAAACAGAGCAGTTCTCCCCAGTGTCAAATTGAAGACTAATTAATAGTTTCATTAAAAGTGCGTGGGAACTTCCAATTAATGCCTGAATCGACCCCTTCCCCTCCTCAACACAGCGAATAGCCCCAACAGCTTTGTTTTTTTTGACCCCCTTCCCTTCCTCCTGCACAGATAGTTCATTCAGGTGCGAAAGAATAGAAACCCCGTTACACGAAAAACAACTTTTACAGTGAAGACAGCGTCTGGCCCGATAAGAGTGGGGTTTTGGGCGCAATATTCTCAGAGTTTCCATGCAGACCGTTACATCCAAGTGGGACCTCTGTGCAGCTTCGCAGAAGCTGGTGCAGTTTCTCAGGGTGGGTTATTACAGAGTGCGAACACTGAATCAAATGTGGGTTGTGAAGGTCACACATTAGGGAGACGCAAACTGCAAAGACAAAGTGACCAAAGCCCACCAGAGCCTAACTGTCACCTTCCCCGTGATCCAGTTAATCGATATGGAATCTATCCAGATCAGAACACATGAACTCAGTGTTAACTGCCAGCTTTTTGACAATTGCTGAAGGATAAATTATGAAGCCTGTAAAATATTTCTCTGAGCGGATTTAAATAACAGTCACAGTAATTGGAACATCGTTCACGAATAAAACGCCACAGAAAGGAGCAGTAACAGTGTGCCATGGTTAAGTACACTTACAATTGTTCAGGATCCTGTGACTGAGGGGGGAAGCCCGGCACTGACTTGTTCAAAGCAGGATTTACAGGGATCCACCTGTTCGTCTCAAAACCCTTTCATGTGTCAAGGGGAAGCACTGGGTCGGGGTTTGCTTGAGGATGTAGTTTTGGACAATTCTGCTCCAGCGCCGGGTCTCACAGAGAGCAGTAAGTCCCTCCCCCGGTAACAGTGTGTGAGATAGAGATGGGAGGGTGATTACAGATCTCGCAGCAAATCCCACATCCAACTCAAAGCTTTGCTTTAAGTAAGGTCTATTCCTGACTTGGACCGCTTAACTGAGGCTGTTAACACTAACTCTCATCACCCCCAATAACTTTGTGGGAATTTCCAGGAATTGTGAGATTATTCAAATGTGGCCAAAGCTCATTTAGGATTTAATATTCCAGGAAAATCTGAACGCCCCCCCCCACCTCCCCAACCCTCCTACGAGGTATTTCTAGCCTGAAATCATCCCCTCCCCGGTTGAAAGTGCCCCGAATTTAACTACTTCAACATTCATTCATGTTTTTGGTACGGCTATTAATATGTACTCCACACACACACACACACACAAACACTATACACCCTTTCACACACATTCACACATATTCTAAACCTTAACAATGCCTCAATGAGAACTTGAATTACAAGATTGTGGCTTCAAGCCCCATTGAATACGGAAATATAGGCAGAGCTTCAGGACAGTACTGAGGGAGTGCCTCACTGTCAGAGGGTCAGTGCTGAGGGAGTGCTGCATTATCAGAGGGTCAGTGCTGAGGGAGTGCTGCACTGTCAGTGGGTCAGTACTGAGGGAGTGCTGCACTGTCAGAGGGTCAGTGCTGATGGAGTGCTGCATTATCAGAGGGTCAGTGCTGAGGGAGTGCTGCACTGTCAGTGAGTCAGTACTGAGGGAGTGCTGCACTGTCAGAGGGTGAGTGCTGAGGGAGTGCTGCACTGTCAGAGGGTCAGTGCTGAGGGAGTGTGCACTGTCAGAGGGTCAGTGCTGAGGGAGTGCTGCACTGTCAGAGGGTCAGTGCTGAGGGAGTGTGCACTGTCAGAGGGTCAGTGCTGAGGGAGTGCTGCACTGTCAGAGGGTCAGTGCTGAGGGAGTGTGCACTGTCAGAGGGTCAGTGCTGAGGGAGTGCTGCACTGTCAGATGGTTAGTACTGAGCACCGCACTGTCAGAGGGTCAGTGCTGAAGGAGTGCCGCACTGTCAGAGGGTCAGTACAGAGAGAGCACCGCACTGTCAGATGGTTAGTACGCACTGCACTGTCAGAGGGTCAGTACTGAGTGAGTGACGCACTGTCAGAGGGTCAATACTGAGGGAGTGTCACACTGTCAGAGGGTCAGTACTGAGGGAGTACTGAACTATCAGAGGGTCAGTTCTGAGGGTGTGCCACACTGTCAGAGGGTCAGTGCTGAGGGAGTGCTGCACTGTCAGAGGGTCATTACTGAGGGAGTGCTGCACTGTCAGAGGGTCAGTACTGAGGGAGTGCCACACTGTCAGAGGGTCAGTGCTGAGGGAGTGCCGCACTGTCAGAGGGTCAGTACTGAGGGAATGCTGCACTGTCAGAGGGTCAGTACTGAGGGAGTGCCACACTGTCAGAGGGTCAGTACTGAGGGAGTGCCACACTGTCAGAGGGTCATTACTGAGGGAGTGCCGCACTGTCAGAGGGTCAGTACTGAGGGAGTGCCACACTGTCAGAGGGTCAGTGCTGAGGGAGTGCCGCACTGCCAGAGGGTCAGTTCTGAGGGTGTGCCACACTGTCAGAGGGTCAGTGCTGAGGGAGTGCTGCACTGTCAGAGGGTCATTACTGAGGGAGTGCTGCACTGTCAGAGGGTCAGTACTGAGGGAGTACTGAACTATCAGAGGGTCAGTGCTGAGGGAGTGCTGCACTATCAGAGGGTCAGTGCTGAGGGAGTGCTGCACTGTCAGAAGGTCAGTATTGAGGGAGTGCTGCACTGTCAAAGGGTCATTACTGAGGGAGTGCTGCACTGCCAGAGGGTCAGTTCTGAGGGTGTGCCACACTGTCAGAGGGTCAGTGCTGAGGGAGTGCTGCACTGTCAGAGGGTCATTACTGAGGGAGTGCTGCACTGTCAGAGGGTCAGTACTGAGGGAGTGCCACACTGTCAGAGGGTCAGTGCTGAGGGAGTGCCGCACTGTCAGAGGGTCAGTACTGAGGGAATGCTGCACTGTCAGAGGGTCAGTACTGAGGGAGTGCCACACTGTCAGAGGGTCAGTACTGAGGGAGTGCCACACTGTTAGAGGGTCATTACTGAGGGAGTGCCGCACTGTCAGAGGGTCAGTACTGAGGGAGTGCCACACTGTCAGAGGGTCAGTGCTGAGGGAGTGCCGCACTGTCAGAGGGTCAGTGCTGAGGGAGTGCCGCACTGTCAGAGGGTCATTACTGAGGGAGTGCAGCACTGTCAGAGGGTCAGTGCTGAGGGAGTGCCGCACTGTCAGAGGGTCATTACTGAGGGAGCGCTGCACTGTCAGAGGGTCAGTGCTGAGGGAGTGCCACACTGTCAGAGGGTCAGTGCTGAGGGAGTGCCACACTGTCAGAGGGTCAGTGCTGAGGGAGTGCCGCACTGTCAGAGGGTCAGTACTGAGGGAGTTCTGCACTGTCAGCGGGTCAGTGCTGAGTGAGTGTCGCACTTTGAAACATCCTAAGGCGGTGAACGATAAAAGGTGCTATATAAATGCAAGTCTTTCTTTATCACTGTTCTTTGCCGCTCTCAGGCACACACTGACCCTTTACTGCCACGTCATTGATTTTGAAGTGAGTTGCTGTGTTTGTCAGTCCTTCATCCCAGACGCTAACCCCCAGGTGATAGCATTCTGTTGGCTCTTGCGTTTGCAAATCCATTAACAGCGGGGTTCCTGATTTACTGCGATTGAATGAGTAAAAGCCCATTTTAAATCTTTTTACTGCTGCGTTGGAAATTATTAATTTCATCCCCTTTCAACTCTGACCGTCAAGTTACGGTGACCTGTCTTTGATTACACTACATTTCCGATTTGTGACTGGTGTTTTTTTGGAGGTGCAAACTCTGGTTTTAGTCTTTTGACAGCCTGTGCTATAGTTTATGAAGATCAACATACTTCTTATTGAGCAGAAATTTTTAAGCAATGTCTCATGAATTGGATTCTTGGATGCTAAAACCACTTTTTGCAGCGAAGAATTGAAAACAACCATCCGATGCCACCGGCGTGCTTCTGACTGCACCACGGTCCCGTTGTAATGGCCAGGAATTCTCAGAGTGCAACATGTAAAGTGACACTCGATTTATTATGTGGTTGGCTCATTACAGCATCAGTGCCAATGACAGCACCACAGAGGTCGTATAAAACATCTGGAAATGATCGCTTCAAGAGGCAAAGCTAATAGCGAGGCTCAATGGTTCTTTAATGTCCACTGTGCTGACATGAGTGTCTGCTGGAAAGAGTGCTGGAGAACAGTTTCATATTGTAAACGTAGCTTTCAATAGTCATCTCAATAAGGGGGCGACTTGCAAAGAAAAATACTCTACATTTAAAACGCTTAACAAATGCAAAACATGTGTGGTCTATCTGGGCGTTTATTTGAAATAATGAGTTAAAGCAATGTTTCAGACGCAGTTTGAGGGCAAGAGTGCATAAGGATATTGATCTGTCATTTTGGCTAATCACTGCAAGGACAGTGGAAGCAGGTTCAGTGGTAATGGGCAGCACCGTGGCACACTGGTTGGCACTGCTGCGTCACAGCGCCAGGGACCCGGGTTCGATTCCTGGCCTCAGGTCACTATCTATGTGGAGCTTGCATGTTCTCCCCATGTCTGCATGGGTTTCCTCCAGGTGCTCCGGTTTCCTTCTGTAGTACAAAGATGTGTAAGTTAGGTTGATTGACCATGCTAAATTGCACCTTAATGCCCAAGGGTAAAGATATGGAGTTATGGGGATAGGGCCTGGCTGGGATTGCTGTTGGTGCAGGCGCGATGGGTTGAATGGCCTCCTTCTGTCCTGTAGGGATTCTACGATTACCTCAGAAGATGTTTTCATAATTATCCTTTGCATCGCTTTGATGTTTTAGTACAAAAATAAATTAATTTTTAATGTTAAACCGTGACTTTCTGCTTTTGCCAAGATCTTTCCATTGTTGACTGAGTTGGGGCGGTGGGGTTTATAAATAACAAGGCCTGGCATATTTCTTTGAATTCCCACCCCAACCAACACTTCTATCTCATCAAAACTAAATCTGGAAATACTCGGCACAATTCCATCCTGTTGCATTGATAAGTCTCCTTCAGAATCTGAGAATTCTCACAAGTTCAATCCATTGGCTTGCTAACATAAGAAACAGGAGTGGGAGATGGCCAGACAAACTGTTTGGCAAATCAATTAAACTAACTTAAACAAATTGAGGGACAAAGCAAGGAGGGCAGTCCCTTAAAGGGAGACTACCCGAAACAAAAAATAAAGTAGAAATGACATTTGAAACAGTAAACCAAAAGGTGATTAAAAGGGGTCAATAAGACATTACAGTGCTTGTGGCATCCAATGAACATGGAAGATCTTGATGGTGCCTGAGGACACTGCATGCTCCCTCTCCAGGGACACCTGGCTGTGAATATAGCAGCAATAGATGGGCAGAAAGTCAGGTTGGATGTCCCCCTTGGAAGCTCATTGTCTGATTCCCATGGTGGGAGAGATGGGAAAATTCTACCCAGAATATACTTGCATAGGTAAGTTTAATCACTTTCCTGTTGTGTTTTTAATTAGTTTGCAAACTGTAGACAGAGGGAGATCATCTACAGCAATAATTTAACAACAATAATGGCAATAGTGGCTTTAAAATGGGTTTTCTGGCTGAGAGTTAAGCATGCTGAGGTTTTTTTTGGTCAATTTATAGATTAAAACCCTGCAGGTTGTTTGTTGCTCTGGATAAGGCTCTGGTCTGGGAGGTGTGATCTGAAGGTTCCTGTGTTGGCCCAGATAAGGGAAGTTGTTTATATCAACCCAGACAGTGTTGCTTTGATTTATATGGCTGTTATGTGTATGGAGTGTGCAGTTTGAATTAAGTGTAATGGCCTTGTTCACAAGTAATTTCATTAGATGTCTGAGCCATGTGATCAATTTCTGGTTACATAGTTGGCTGGATGACAGAAAATCTTTCGGAAGCAAGTGGAGAATTGTGAAAAAAAAGACATGTGCAGTCTCTGTTTGCCAGCTTGAAGAGACTAACCATTGCAGGAAGATCTGTGCCCTGAAGGATGCTTCAGAGAAGGCGAAGATAGATCCTACATTGAGGATAATTCTTGGCCAATGTTTTTCCTAAACTTGGTGGTATCTATTTTCAGTTAAATAGTTAAAGTTGATGTTCAGTTAAAGTGCAGTTTAAGAGTTAAAGTTCAGTTGAAAGTTGATGTTCAGTTTGAGTTAAAGTTCATTAAAGAGTTAAAGTTCGAGTTAAAGTTCTGTAAAGAGTTCATGAGTTGGTACCAGTAGTGTTAAATAAAGAAATTGTTGAATTACTGTCCTTGTTTCTCTCATTAAACTGGAATGCATGGAAGGTGTTTAAATTAACAAGACCTTATTACCATTGCTAAATTTCTGAGCTGCTAAAAGGATTTTGGGAAACATTTGGAACAGGCTCATTAGTTTTTTTTAATGGTATTTTATGAATTGCTTATTGCTGACTGATAATTCGTGTAACTGGTGGATTTCTGATGAGTGCTTTATTAAATCAATCCTGAGTATCCGTTAATATGTATGAACCATCCGAACTCTATTCAGAGCAGCATCAGATGAATGCTCCAGGTGCCCATTATGTTAAGAACAAAGCTTTCGAATCTTTAGATGAGGGCCTTAATGAGGTAATTATAGTTACTAATGAGTGGCAATGTTTTTGTAAACTTCTTTGCAGTAGCTGAGTCTACTGCTAAACAACAACACCCTCATATGTGTTTAATCACTAGGAACTTTACGCAATACAGGAAGGCTCGATAAGGACATATGCTATTGTTGCAAATAAGTATCACATGGCATAGATTTGTTATCCGGTCATAAATCAATGATTATATATCAGCTACTTTGTCTCTAATGGATGTTTATTGTCCATAAATACTAGTTTTATCCCTGGGCAACAAGTTGAGAATCTATCAGTGTAGTCCAGAACTATTCACAGAAATAATATTATAGAATCATTCATATTCTCATAGAATCCTTACAGTGCAGAAAGAGGCTATTTGGCCATATGAGTCTGCCCCCACAACAATCCCATCCAGGCCTTTTCCCCGTAACCCCACATATTTACCCTGCTGATCCTCCTGACACGAAGGGCCAATTCTGCACGACCAACCAACCTGCATATCTTTGGACTGTGGGAGGAAACTGGGGCACCTGGAGGAAACCCACACAGATATGGGGAGAACGTGCAAACTCCACACAGACAGACACTTGACAGGCTGGAATTGAACCCAGGTGCCTGGCGCTGTGAGGCAGCAGCGCTGACCACTGTGCCACCATGCCGCCTTTAAGATATATTTTTTGAAGAACTTCCACAGCACATTGTGTGCTTGTATAGATTTTCTGATTTTAGGTTTGGGTGTCTTTCCTTCTGTGAATAGACCATTGCTGTTTTAGTATGAGGTACTGGCAGAACACAACTTAAGTGCGAGGCACAAACATTGCAATGCTTCAATTTGCAATGAAGTACTTCCCCCTTTAAGCTCGTCCTCTTAATCGGAGAACCAGTTTGCACTGATTACAAGGCCAATTTGCTATGCTCTAGCCATGTCACTGGATGGAATCTTCCTCATTTGTCTGCGGGGGGTCGGGGGGGGAGAGGGGTTGGTGGTGGGGGGGGGGGGTGTGGTGGGGGTGGGACGATGGTGTGTGTGGGCATGAAGAATCTGGCAAAGGCCAAAACGTAAACGTGCTGATATGAAATCCCGTTACAATTCTGCCAATGATGGGTTAATGATGGGTCACTCTGCCTGCTGGCAGGTGGCGTGAATGCCATTTGCATCTCATGAATGCTCATTAAAATAGTCACCCACCAGCATCCCATCAGGCCTTTCAATCATGCATCATGCCAGCAGGAATTCACATCAGCGTCATAGCCAGTTGCCAAAGAGTGGCGTGTACAAGGTGGTCCTCAGTTTGCCAGACATTTCGAGGTGAATGCAAGAAAGCCGATCTGGCAGAATTCTGCACTGCTCCTAATGCACTGCACACCACTCTGCCAGGGCAAACCCATCCCTGGTCTCTCTCTCCATACTGAGCTGGCCTTCATAGACAGCACAGTGCTGCCGGACCCTTGGATCCTCCTGTGTCACCAACTTGGTTCAGTACAGTGCCTAGGTTTGCGGAGTACAGGAATCTCCTTCCCCTAGTGTCCCTCAGCCTCTGCCTGTGTCGACAACCCCTCCCTATACTCCTTTTACACCTGTGACCATGCGGCCAAATTCCCCTCCAACTCAATTTTCAAGTTTTTGATGATGCCACCGTAGTGGGTTGGATCTCAAACAATGATGAGGCAGAGTACAGGAAAGAGAGAGAGAATCCAGTGAAATGGTGCAATGACAATAATCTCTCCCTCAGTGTCAACAAAGTGAAGGTTTCTTTTTTATTCATTTGTGGGACATGGGCATGGGCCAGCATTTATTACCCATCCCTAGTTGCCCTAGAACTGAGTGGCTTGCTCGGCCATTTCAGAGGGCAGTTGAGAGTCAACCACATTGCTGAGTCTCTGGAGTCACATGTAGGCCAGACCAGGTAAGGACGGCAGATTTCCTTCCCTAAAGGACATTACTGAACCAGATGGGTTTTTATGATAATCGACTTCAAGCGTAGTGGAGGGTATGCTCCTGTCTCCATCAATGGGAATGAAGTAGTAATAGTTGAGAACTTCAAGTTTTTGCAGTCCAGATCACCAACAACCTGTTTGGTCCTTCAATGCCGCGCTATAGTTAAGAAAGCCCATCAACGCCTCTACTTTCTCAGAAGACTAAGGAACATTAGCATGTCTGCTATGACTATCACCATATTTTACGGATGCACCATTGAAACCATTTTTTTCTGGTTGTATCATAGCTTGGTATGGCCCCTCCTCTGTCCAAGACCACAGGAAACTACAAAGGGTCGTGAATGAAGCCCAGTCCATCACTCAAACCAGCCTCCCACCCATTGACTCTGTCTACACTTCCTGCTGCCTTGGAAAAACAGCCAGTATAATCAAAGATTCTACATGCCCTGGACATTCTTTCTTTCATCTTTTTCCGTCGGACAATCGATACAAAAGTCTGAGGCCACATGCCAACTGACTGAAGAGTAGCTTCTTGCCTGCTGCCATCAGACTTTTGAATGGACTTACCTCACATTAAGTTACTCTTTCTCTACACGCTAGCTCTGACTGTAACACTACATTCTGCACTTTCTCATTTCCTTCTCTGTGAATGGTATGCTGTATCTGTATAGCCGGCAAGAAACAATACTTTTCACTGTATATGAATACATGTGACAATAATAAATCAAATCAAACCAAACCAAGTCTCACCAGTGTCTATCTCAGGCCGTCGCTGCAACAGAGGTCCAAAGTTCAACTGGGTGTGGAGTGTGAGGTGGATGGGGGACGAAGGCAAGGAGGGTGGCAATGTGGAAAGGGGACTGTGAAAGGAGGGGGTGGGGGAGTTGTGCAGGCAGTGAAACAAGGAGATGGATGAAGAAGATGAACAATGGAAGACCAAGGAAGACTGAAGAGAGGGAAGCTGGACCCTAACAAAGCTTCATGAAAAGCTCGCAAACAAGGAGTTCAAAGAGCACGAGTGAAGGCTTCAGATGCAGCGGATAGAGGTCCAGTGGGGAAGGGTACCTTACAGATGATACACTTGGGGAGGGAAGGTGGTTGATTCGAGGAACAAATTTTTTCTTGAGGCTACTTGTGGGAGTACTTAGGTCATATCTGGGGTACTCAGGAGATTGGGGCATTGATCAAGGGGTCACGAGGACAGACGGAGCATTAGAGTGGATAGTTTTGCTGTTGGGGGATGATTGGGTAGTCAGTTCTGTGGTTACAAAAGGAGTTAGACTATTTTTAGTCATCTTACATTTCCTCGGTGACTATCCAGTTAAGTACATCGGAACTCTCCCAAGTTATTGACTCTAACTAAAGAGGTCGGAGGCATTTGTGGAGGATCCCAGGGAACAGGAGAACTGCTCACCAGAAGTTAAAACTTCCCAGGAAATTCCTAAAGAAGTCAGGATGCCAGGACTTCCTTGGAATCCTGATATGCGTCTTGGGTCGCATGTCTGGTCTCCAACGATCCGGAGGCTGGGAAGTTCGGGCTTATTGTGAAACAAGTGAAAGAAAAATAGAAAAAAAGCAAAATTAACTAATGGACAACAGAAATGGAGGTGAACAAATTAAAAGAACAGCAAGAATGGAACATACAAACACCTAATTTAATCAAGTTACTTTAAAAGTACAAGCTAGTTCCCATTCTTTGTCCAAATACCCATAAACTCTATGATGTTAGTCAGAAGTTGTCATCTTGCATACACATCATGAAATAACCTTTACTAAGGTCAACTGAAAACATCTGCGATGGCGTTTAGTGTTGAAGCCAGCACCTGATCCAAGCCAGCTTCCAATCCAAGCATTACATTCCAGGATCATACCTGCCAACATTTGTTGAAACCAATTCTGGCTGGGTTTCTGGGTGAAGCTGGTGAGATTAAACCTCCCATGTCGTTACACACTTCCTGGCGTCTGATTCACGAGCTGACACTGCAGTGGGCTGGAGGCAGACGGGCTGTGTGATTGTTGGGGGGATGTGAGGTCTAAGCCAAAGAGGAGAAAGCAAGGCCAAGTTCAGGGGGGTGAGTTATAATGGGCACTGCATTGGGTAGATCAATATCCAGCAGAATAGCCTGGAGACTGACCCACTAGTTGGGAAGAGGAGAGGGATATGAGAGTCGAAACTGTAAGCTGTGAATGAGAGAAATGAGATGAGATAGAGGGAAGAGATGGAAAGAAAAGTCATGAACTTTGGAGAGAAATGTTCAAGCTATTGACACGGATCTTGCGAAATGGAAAGAGAGAATTAAAACCAAATAAATCAGGAAACAAAAAGCTAAAATCAAAGGAATTCTGTGGCTTCACATAAGACACCCTTATTTTCATTTGATTTGTTATTGTCACATTGTCACATTATTATTGTCACATTGGGCAGCACGTTAGCACAATGGTTAGCACTGCTGCTTCACAGTTCCAGGGACCTGGGTTCGACTCCAGGCTCGGGTCACTGTCTGTGTGGAGTTTGCACATTCTCCTCGTGTCTGTGTGGGTTTTCTCCGGGTGCTCTAGTTTCCTCCCACAATCCAAAGGTTAGGTCGACTGGCTATGCTAAAATTGCCCCTTCGTGTCCTGAGATGTGTAGGTTAGAGGGATTAGCAGGTAAATAGGTAGGGATATGGGGGTAGGGCCTGGGTGGGATTGTGGTCAGTGCAGACTTGATGGGCCCAGTGGCCTCTTTCTGCACTGTAGGGTTTCTATGATTCTATGTATTAGCATACAGTGAAAAATCTTGTTTCTTGAGCACTATACAGACAAAGCATACCGTTCATAGAGAAGGAAACGAGAGAGTGCAGAATCTAGGATGTAGAAAAAGATCAACTTAATGCAAGGTAGGTCCATTCAAAAGTCTAATGGCAGTAGGGAAGAAGCTGTTCTTGAGATAGTTGGTACATGACCTCAGACTTTGTATCTTTCTCCCAAAGGAAGAAAGTGGAAGAGAGGATGTCTGGGATGCGTGGCGTCCTTAATTATGCTGGCTGCTTTACCGAGGCAGTGGGAAGTGTAGGCAGTGTCAATGGATGGGAGGCTGGTTTGCATGATTGATTGGACTTCATTCATGACCTTTTGTAGTTTCTTAGTGAACTTAGTGAATCCACAGTCAGGATTAGAACAATTGAAATATCTGTGTACACAGTTGGACATGTAGCAATTGTAAAACATCTTGGGCCAATGTGTTTTCCAGAGCTATTGACCTTGAATCAAATTACCCTTACAAAACCAAAATTGGTGATAATAATGTAAACCGACTGATTCAGATTGAGTGAAATGTCTTTTTCTCAGTAGGCAGCTCACACGATCCTGGATCAGAGGGTTATCAATTGGATAGCCACGCCAAGACTTCAGTTTACGATCTGGACTGACACTTCAGAGTCGAACCAAGACAGAAACCAGAATAACTGAGGGGATGGATTGGATGATGAGGAGTGCTGATGTAAAGTAGGATGCTCTCATTAGCAGAGGGGAGGCTTAGAGGCGACACAATGGCTGCTTTGAGGGATGTAAAAGGATTGGAAAATGTAGATCATGACTTTTGGAACTAGGGATTACTGCATTTGAAGGAGGTGATGGAATTCAAAATTTATCTGTGAAAACAATGGAAGGGATTTTCCAAACTCATTGTCTGAACCCTGCCACCGCTGTCAGTGAGAATGGAGAATTTGGCGCTCAGCTCAACTCCGTTCACTGCGGCAGGACTGAATAATCCCAGCCGTGGACGAGGTTGAAGAATTCTGGCTTGCATTTCAGTGAGTCAACGTATGGAACAGGCTCCCTAAGGAGATGACGAAAGCAATTAGCATTGGTCCTTTCATTCAGAAAATGCTATTTTGTGAGACAGATATCCATACTGATGATATGTTTTTTATTTGTTCATGGGATGTAGGTATCATTGGCTGTACCAGCATTTATTGCTCATCCCTAATTGCCCTTGAACTGAATGGCTTGCCAGGGCCATTTCACAGGGCATTTAAGAATCAGCCAACACTGCTGTGGATTTGTGGTCACATAATGGCAGATTTCCTTCCTAAAGAACATTGGTGATCTAAGATGGGTTTTTACAGCAATCAACAATTATTTCATGGTCATCATTAGACTTTTAATTCCAGATTTTTATTGAATTAACATTTCACTATCTATTTGGTGGGATTTGAACCTGGGTCTCCAGAGCGTTAACCCCAGGTCATTAAATCATTATCTCAGTGATAATACCACTTTGCCATCACCTCCCCCAGGGACACAGTGGATGGAATTTTCCTGTTCTACACGTAATGGGAATCATAGCAGGCAGGACAGGACAATGCAAAAATTGGTTGACCTCGGGCAGGATTTTCCAGTCTTGCAGCCGGAAAATCCCACGCAACGTGTTTGGGAGGGATAGCTGACTTTGCATTCGCGGGTTATGATTTTCCTGTCTCGTCAGCATCATCGTGGGTGGGGCATTTAAAGGGCAGCATGGTGGCACAGTGGTTAGCACTGCTGCCTCACAGTGCCAGGGACCAGGGTTCGATTCCCAGCTTGGGTCACTGCCTGGGTGGAGTTTGCATGTTCTCCCCGTGTCTGTGTGGGTTTCCTCTGGGTGCTCTGGTTTCCTCCCACACTCCAAAGACATGCTGCTTAGGTGCATTGGCCATGATAAATTCTCCCTCAATGTACCTGAACGGTGTGGCAAGTAGGGGATTTTCACAGTAACTTCATTGCAGTGTTGATGTAAGCCTACTTGTGACACTAATAAATAAACATTAATGGCTCTCTGGATTTTCCTGTCCCATCCATGAAAATGTCTACTGGAGTCAGAGCTGGAAAACCCCACCCATCATTCCCAAAGCTCTTTATAATGTGAGTGTGTTTTTTGTTTTCTTACATCATTTTTGGCTGTGTTACACACTAATTAGTCAACAAATCTATTCTCATTCTATCCTGCAATTATCAAGATGATAAAGGAGGAAAAGTTGTTGTTTTCCAAGAAGCAACCCCTATGTTTGTATTGGATGAGTCAGCTTTAAGTTGAGATAGAATCATAAAATCTACAGTGCCGAAGGAGGCCATTCAGCCCATTGAGTCTGCACCGACCACAGTCCCATTCAGGCCCCATTCCTGTAACCAGCACTGCTAATCCCCCTGATACTCTGTTCAATTTATCATGTCCGATCAACTTAACCCACACATCTTTGAACTGTGGGAAGAAACCGGAGCACCTGGAGGAAACCCACGCAGACACGGGGATAATGTGCAACTTCCACACAGACAGTCACCCAAGGCTGGGATTGAACCCAGGTGCCTGACGCTGTGAGGCAGCAGTGCAAACCATCGTGCCACCCTGGATGTTTCTCCAGAGAGTCAGAGAGAAAGAGAATAGGAAACATCGACCAAGTGGTAAGCTCTGCCTGGGTCTGTAGCACATTGTGCTTCCCTTAAATTCCTTAAATTCTGACTGCCTACCATCATATCTTTTATTGTTATTTACCAATCTATCACAGCCAATGTACCTTTCATAGTTTGACAGTTTTCTTGTATAAGAAGCACCCAGCTAAGTTTCTGTTAACTCCCTAGCTCAGATACATAGATGAAGTCACTGAGCACAGGTAAATGAGCCATTCTCCCCATGTCCTGGTTAACACTCCTCTCTCAACCAATACTGTCAAAATCAAATGAACTGGCCATTCATTCCATGGCTGCTTGTAAGACATTAGAATGGCCTCTAGTAGTTGTCAACAGGGTCACTGTGAAAAGTGGTCGACTGCTTGAAGAATTCTTCTATCTCTCCATGCTCCCACCTATCACTCTCCTTCCGCTCTGCTCCATCCACTCCACCCCATTGTATACAGTGTATAATCCATCACATTGAATCATACAATTCCTACAGTCCAGAAAGATGTCATTCAGCCCATTGAGCCTGCACTGACAACAATCCCACCCAGGCCCAATTCCCCGTAACCCCTGTATTCACCCTGCTAATCCTTCTGACACTAAGGGTCAATTTAGCATGGCCAATCAACCCATCCCGCACATCTTTGGACTGTGGGAAGAAACCAGAGCACCCGGAGGAAACCCACGCAGATACGGGGAGAACATGCAATCTCCATACAGGCAATCACCCAAGGCTGGAATTGAACCCTGGTCCCAGGTGCTGTGAGGTAGATGTACTAATCACTGTGCTTCTATGCTGCTCTCAAATTTCACCCTCTTTGTAGCTCTGAGGAAGAGTCACGCCCACTCAACACGTTGAGGTGGGGAGGGAGATTTTCCAGTCACGCCCACCCCAAGACTGGAAATTCCGATCCCAATTCCCCAAACCTTTAAACAGTCCATCAAATTGTCCGTTCTGCCCGCGATGAATGGCCCCGGCAGGCGGGACTGGAAAATCCACTCCGTTATCTCTGTTTTCAACTCCACAGATGCTGCCAGACCTCCTGAGATTTTCCATCATTCTCTGTTAATAATGTTTATCATTAAAGAATTCTGAGAAATTTCCACAAATTAGGCAAGATAACAGATAAATGCAATTGCTGTTAAACCTATCACAATGCTATTAAAAAAAAACTGGCCCAAATAGAATATTTTTGTCTTCAAATCTTCAGTTGGGAATTAAAGTCAGTTCATTGCCAAACCTCCTTGAGAATATTTTGCAAGTCCCATTATTTGTGCAATGGCTCTTGTTTGGTTTTATTACGGCTGAATGGTTAGGTGGGCTGCAGTGCAATGATTCATTGTGTTATTTTTAAACTGAAAATTTTATAAAACCTGCGTCAAATATAATTTCTTGGCTCTGAGTTTAATGACTTTTTCAGAGATTTGACTGTTGGGCCCTACAGTGAATGGAGCCTGAATTAACCCAGTGGAACGCCGGACACTAAACACAATAGCAGCTGTGCACATTACACAGGATTGAAGGCACGGAAACAGGCCATTCAGCCCCACATGCCTGTGATAGCATTTACACTCCATATGAGTCACATTTCACCCTCCTTCACCTAATACCCTATCAACATGATCTTGTATTACCTTCCCCCTACGTTTATCTCGCTTCTCCTTATGGGCATTCTGCGCTATCTTGTTTTGGCTTAATTCTTTCACGGGATGTGGGTGTCACCGGCATTTATTACCCATCCTTAATTGTCTTGAATTAAGGGGCTTCCAAATCCGCGAGAAGACAACTACATTGCAGTGGGCTTGGAGTCACGTGTAGGCCAGTCCACACCAAGTAAGGATGGCACATTTCCTTCAGGTAAGGCTTTGGCAACAATTGGTTATATTTGTCATCGTCACCATTACTGAGGAGAGTTTTATCTTTATTCGGTTTTATTTATTAAACTTCAACTCCAGCAGCTGTCCTGGTGGGATTTGAACCCCACGTCCCCAAAGTATTAACCTAAGCCATACAATTACTAGTCTGGTGACGTTACCGCTACCCTGACGTCTCCCCAGTGCCTATTTGTACTAGAATCATAGAATCCCTACAGTGCAGAAGGAGGCCATTTGGCCCATCGGGTCTGCACCGACCACAGTCCCACCCAGGCTCTATTCCCATAACCCCACATACTTACCCTGTTAATCAATCTAACCCATACATCTTTGGACTGTGAGAAGAAACTGGAGCACCTGGAGGAAACCCACACAGACATGGGGATAATGTGTAAACTCCGCACAGTCACCTGAAGCCGGAATTGAACCCAGGTCCCTAGTGCTGAGAGGCAGCAGTGCAAACCACTGTGCCAATGTGTCACCTCAAGTGGCAGCAAGTTCCATGATCTGACCACTTCCTGGGCAAACAAAGCTGGAAGTTATTTGCTTTGGGCCTAATCAAAATTGGTATTAGGAGAGGAAAAAAAAATTGAAAATACCAAAGGCATAATGGATTTCAAAAGAAATAGGATAAGTATTATTTATTAGTCACAAGTAAGGCTTACATTAACACTGCAATGAAGTTACTCTGAAATTCCCCTAGTCACCATACTCTGGCACCTGTTCAAGTGAATGCATCCAACCAACACGTCTTTCAGAATATGGGAGGAAACCCACACAAACACAGGGAGAATGTGCAGACTTCACACAGATGATGATCCAAACTGGGAATCAAACCCAGGTCCCTAGCGATGTGAGGCAGCAGTCTAACCATTGTGCCACCATTACACTAGATGGCTGTAGAGAATCCAACATCTATGTTTTGTAAAGAGAGATGCATTAATATGCATTTAGTTGAATGTTGACAAGGACAGCCTTTAAAAATAATTCTGTCAGCACGTTAACATGTTCAATTTATTCTCTTAAACTCTATCCAACTGTGGCTGTAATACCTTGCTGTGTGAGAACCAAACAGAAGTAAAATTAAAGGGTAACCTTGAAGTTAAAGCAAACGAAACCATTCAGAAAATGGGAGCTTGCATGCTGTTAATAACGCACATCTGTTTTGTTTCGAATCTGGTTAAAGCGGCATCTTTGGAATACCTCATTCCCCACATCCTGTTGGAAGGTGACCTTTAAATAATGTTTTCTGAGGAACGTGTGTCATTATTCAAGGGTTTTACTTCTGTTGTCTTGAGTTGTTTCAGCGAGACCTCGCAGTTGTGCCTGTTTTCGGACTTTAAGCAGCTCAGAGAAATGTTCAGTTTGTCCAATCTTTCACAACTCGGGCGACATGGTGCCACAGTGGTTAGCACTGCTGCCTCACGGCACCAGGGGACCCTGGGTTCAGTTCCCGACTTGGGTTACTGCCTGTGCGCAGTTTGCACGTTTTCCCCGGTCTGTGTGGGTTTCCTCTGGGTGCTCCAGTTTCCTCCCATAGTCCAAAAGACATGCTGTTTAGGTGCATTGGCCATGCTAAATTCTCCCTCTGTGTACCCGAACAGGCAGCGGAGTGTGGCGACTAGGGGATTCTCACAATAACTTCATTGCAGTGTTGACGTCAGTCTGTCACAGTAATATCTAAGCTTTAAACTTAAGCATATTACATGGGTTTAGCTCAGAACAGGAGATGAGTGATATTGAAACAGGCGTCAAGAAGATAACACAAAAGGAACTCAGTAACAGAAGTGTAGGTCTCCAACTCTGCTGCAGGATAGGGAAACAGGATGATAAATATAAATAGTTTGCTCATAAGCCTCTGTCTTCTGAGGCAGAGTTTCACCCTCTCCTCCAGGGTGGGTTCTGGGATGGGGGAGAGTGTAAAATTACATGGATGGGATTCCACCTGGAAACATGCCTGCCCAAACACAGACACAACTTTACACTTGGGCAGACAAGACCTGTCGCTGACACACAAATATTAACGCTAAGTGTAGGGTCAGGCCGTACAATGGATGGAGACTGAATTAATCCAGTGGAAAGCCTGACACTAAATACAATAACAGCTGTGCACATTACACAGGATCAAAGGCACGGAAACAGGCCATTCAGCCTGACGTGCCTGTGACCGCATTTATACTTCACATGAGCCCCATCTCACCCTCCTTCACCTGACAACCTACCAACATGACCTTGTGTTACCTTCCTCATATGTTCATCTCGCTTTGCCTTATGGATTTCTGTGCCATCTTGTTCCTGTTTAATTCTTTCTCAGGAATGTCACCGGCATTTGTTACCCATCCTTAATTGTCTTGAACTAAGGGGCTTCCAAATCCACTTGAAAGTGCAGTTAAAAAATAACCACATTGCGGAAAACTTTGCTCAGAAGACCCAAGAGTACACGCTAGAAGTAGGTTAAGGAGACCATTAAAAATAAACGTTGTGGTTCTTTTCCAGAAGGGGGTGGCACAGTAGCATGGTGTAGTGGCACGGTAGTGCAGTGGTTAGCACTGCTGCCTCACAGTGCCAGGGACCTGGGTTTGATTCCTGGCTTGGGTCACTGTCTGTGTGGAGTTTGCACGCTGTGCCCGTGTCTGCGTGAGTTTCCTCCGGATGCTCTGGTTTCCTCCCACAGCCCAGAAGACGTGCTGGTTAGGTGGATTGACCCAGACTGTGCCAGGCTGTGGCGACTAAGGGAATTTCACAGTAACCTCATTGCAGTGTTAATGTAAGCCTTACTTGTCACTAATAAATAAACTTTAAAAAAACTGGAAATCAGAGAAGTTACATTAAACTTGGTTCGGTCATACTTGGAGAGCTGTGAACTGTTCTGGTTTCCACTTTATTAAAGTAAGTATAAAGATACTGGAGAATGTGCAAAGAAAGCTTACTGGGATGATACGAGATCTGAGAGGACACAGATATCAGGAAGGACTGATGTTTCAAGTGAAGTGAAGATGGATAGGGAGCTAGACAAAGGTCTCTAAGATAACTGAAGACTTTGATTGTGGGGACGTGTAAAAGATCTTTATGCTTGCAATGGATTCCAAAAATTACTGGCCGTGAATATAAAACAGTTTGAAAGAGAACGAAGGGGAAACTTCTTTACCCAGAGAGTGGTTAGAATGTATGACTGACTACCTCAAGGAGTATTTGAGGGAGAGTTAGATAAGCACGTGAGGGAGGAAGGAAAAGGAGGCTACGTTGATGGGAGTTAGAGGTAGATGGGTGGGTGAATGCTTGTTCACAGCCTGGGCCAAATGGAATGAAAGGTCTGTTTCTGTGCTGTAAATACAAGGTAAAATTGAGCTCCCAAAGCTAACAAAATAGCTCAGCAGCTCTGTGGGTTGAAGGGTCTAATTTTGGTTCTATTGCCCTGCACTTCTAACTTTGACTGTATTTCAGGAAGTGCTCTGCACTTTGCCCAGCCTAAACAACATTTGATACAGTTTGGGGAGCAGTATGGCCAGTTCACAATGTGAGCTGTTCCTGTAAGTGTGGTCTGAATTGAATTCTTTGTAGTACAGTTTATTGGACCTACCAGCTAAGAAGGAAAATTTGAGAAAATGCTTTTGCATTGATAATTTTCTTTAATACCATCAAGTGCTCGAAGCTTTTCACTTCTTTACTCCTTCGAAAAGGGTGTTTAATTAAAACAAACTGGAGTTTGGCGATGGCATATTGGTAATGTCATGGACTAGTAATCCAGAAGCCTAGGCTAATGCTCTGAGGGCATGGCTTCGGTGAGGGGCAGCATGGTGGCACAATGGCAAGCACTGCTACCTCAGTGTGCCACAGACCTGTGTCCAATTCCAGCTTCAGGTTACAATCTGTGTGGAGTTTGCACATTCTCTCTGTGTCTGCGTGAGTTTCCTCCAGATACTGCGGTTTCCTCCCATAGTCCAAAGATGTTCGGGTTAGGTTGATTGGCCTGATAAATTGCCCCTTGGTGTCAGAGGGAGTAGGAGGGTGATTAGTTGGGATTGCAGGGATAAGACCTGGATGGGATTGTTGTCAATGCAAGCTTGATGGGCCAAGTGGCCTTCTTCTGCACTGTAGATTCTATAATTCTATAAAATTCCCCACGGCAATGGCTTTTCTTTAGAGAAGGAATTGGCCGTCCTTTCCTGATCTGATCAACATGTGATCCAGGTACACAGTAATGCGGTTAACTCTTAACAGCCATCTGAAATGTCCTAGCGAGTTAATTTTTTGTGTCAAGTGTAAATAAAAGAATTAAACCAAATGGACCACCCAATATTGATCTTGGCACTGGAATTGACAATGGTACACCCAATTTTGTCAACCCTATAAAGTCCTCCTTACTAACACCTTGGGGTTTGTGCCAAAATTGAGAGAGCTATCTCACAGACCAGTCAAACAATGTCCTACCCTGATCATCAAACTGAATCATATCTTACTGATAATGTCCCAGACACCACCATCATCATTCCTGGTATGTTCTGTCTCACTGTCAAGTCAGACACATCAGGGGTGGCAGTTTGGTGGTATACCATCAGGAGGAAGTTGGCCTAGGTGTCCTGAACATCAGCTCTGGGTCACATGAAGTCTCATGGCATCAGGGCAAATATGGGCAAAGAAGCACAACGAGGAGATAGCGCTGGATAAGAACACAATGTATTTTGAGTAAAGGACGGTAGGACCATCACAGACTAAGCTGACCAGGACCTAAAAGACTGCTAGACAGGAACTGCAGCACAGTAGATACTGCCCTAGACTCAACCTGCTTCAGCTGTTTCATCAATTACCTTCCCTTGGTCATAAGGTTAGAAATGGGAATGATTGCACAATGTTCATGTCAGTTGCAACTCCGCAGATACTAATGTGGTCTGTGTCCATACACAGCAAGTCCAGGACAATAACCAGGCCTAGGCTGATAAGTGACAAATACCATTCCTGCCCCATAATTGTCAGGTTATGACCATCTCCAATAAGAGAGAAACTCGTGATGTCCCCTTGATATTCAATGGTGTTACTATCACTGCATCCTCCGCTATCAATATCCTGGGGTTACCATTGATCAGGGTCTTAACTGGACCAACAATGCAAATAGCAGGACAGAGGCTAGGAATTCTGCAAGAGAGTAATTTGTTTCCTGACTCTGCTGAAATGCTCACCAGCTCAGGAGTGTGACGAAATGCTCTCCATTTGCCTGGATGAGTGCAGCTCACGCAAGATTGCAGAAGCTTGGCATCATCCAGGACTAAGCAGCCTACTTGACTGGCACCCCATCCACCACCTTAAACATTCAATCCTTCCATCACTGCTGCACAGTGGCTGCAAGAGGCACTGCAGCAACTCAGCAAGGTTCCTTTGACAGCACCTTCCAAATCCGTGACCTCTACCACATCAAAGCACAAGGACAGTAGATGTATGGGACCATCATCACCTGCGAGTTCCCCTCCAAGTCACACACCATCCTGACTTGGAAAAATATCACAGTTCCTTCAGTGTGGCTGGGTCAAACTCCCTTCCTAACAGCACTTGGGTGTACCTACAATTACAGTGATAAAATAAGGCAGCTCACCACTACTTTCTCAAGGGCAACTCAGGATGGGCAGTAAATGCTGGCTTAGCCAGTGAGACCCACATCCCATGGACAACCAAAATAAATTACAAGGAAACCTACAATGAATCAAATCTGTACACAACACACTGGGGACCACAGGGACAGGGAATGGCAGGTTAGCTCCTTTATTCTGTTTGGGTTACTGGCTAAACTGCTTGCCATGTTAATTTTCCAGCATTTTCTCTCTTATGCTTGCCATGTTCCCGACTATGGAGAACTAGCAGGGCAATGGGGCTAATTGGGGCATTCTTTGAAGGAAGTAGAACAGGCACTATTGGTTGGCTCTCAACTGCCCTCGGGCAACTAGAGATGGACGATAAATGCTGGCCATCCATCGATGCCTACATCCCATGAATGAATTAACAAAAAAATACAAAGGACTTCTACACATTGGCCTGAGACCATGCAAAAGTTCCATGCTCACTCAATTGCTTTGAATATGTAGTTTGAGAAAATGTCGGAAGAACAGATCCAACGGTATCTGGATTCTTGCCATGCTTGTCATTTATCTCTTCCTAATTATCCGTGACTTAGAAAGTTTTTGTTTGTGACTCTGGAACCAGTGAAGAAAATCTGGAGATGATATAAAATATTAAGCAGCTGCAATAACGAACAGAAAGACTATTATCCTGAATGGTAGCACATGGAGACACAGGAATTACGTTTCATCACATGTGGCTTTTGTGGCCACGGGGAACTATGAACATTAGAAAGTGTCCACACCATAGTGGTACACCAGACAATAAAGGCAATACAATACACATGTCCATGAAAAATATTGGCTCTTAGAAAGCACATTGATAGCACTGGAAACATATTAACAAAGCTTCCCTCTGTTCCTCTGCTCCAGACAGGGAATGTCGACATGGAAATCTCAAATAACGTTTATTAGTGACTGCTTTCTTTGGGTTTTTGAATTCAGATAATTTTGTTCAGAATTCAAAGCAGTAATTGTATTAACTTTCTCACCAATCTTCTGCCAGGTGGCTTTTATCTTGCGTCATTAACATCTTCCTCAAGTGCATAAGTGGCTGAGTGTTCTGTCTCTTCCTCTCCATTTGAACTTGTACAATTCCCTCCTCCACACTTTTCTCACTCAATGTATAACCCAGCTCCCCTTCAACACAGCGTCCCTGCAGAACTGCAGAAATGAAGCCAGCATTTCCCAATCCCAGGTAGCAGAGGAAAATTTGGTGTCTGTCCAGAAAATCTGCTCCAAGGAATATGGACACAACACGCTTTGAAAAGGAATTTCCAAGAACGAGATGATGCATTCATCTTACAAATGTATCTTACAAATTTCCATCACAATTTGTATATTGTTTCCACATTTTCTTCGCCAAAAGCTGTTGACCTGAGGGGAAATACATTTCAGTAGATGCTGGCACTTTACTAGTACCTAAATAGGTATCACAGTTCAGGTCGGTTTTTGTGTGGCAGTGACTGTCAGTCTTGATCAACCAACTCAAGAACAGCTTCTTCCCTGCTGCCATCAGACTTTTGAATGGACCCACCTGGCACTAAGTTGATCTTTCTCTACACCCTAGCTATGACTGTAATACTACATCCTGCACTCCCTCCTTTCCTTCTCTATGAATGAGATTCTTTGTTTGTTTAGCAAGCAAGAAACAATGCTTTTCACTGTATACTACTACATGTGACAACAATGGAATCAAATCAAAGATTATGTTCTTAAATCATGGTGTGGGGATTACACAGGCCTAACAAACGCCTCGCTCAAATGTTGGAACCCAATAAATAAATCAACTGTTAGTCTGGCTCACCTATAGCTTCTGCTTCTCAGCCCCATGATAGGATTTTAGCCTAAATGACCATAAGAAATAGGAGCAGGAGTAGGCCATTCAGCTCTTCTAAGCTGCTCTGTCATTCATTAAGATTATGGTCAATCTGATTGTGGCCTTAAATCCACTTTTCCTGTCGCTCCCCACCGCTCCCAAACCCCCACAACCCTTGATGCCCTTGTCAATAATACATTTGTCTAACTCAGCCTTGAAAATACTCAATGACCCAGCCTCCACCGCTCTTTTGCCACAGCTGTAGCAAGACTTCCCTATTTTTATACTCCATCCCTTGCATTAAAGGCCAGTGTTGCCCTTGCCTTCCTAATTTCAACGTATTTCTGCAGCCCTGAATTTTTCAGGTTTGAACTCCTGATTATTTCTACCCAGTGTGTCTGTGACAACTCTTTAAACAGCTAAATTATACCCATTCCTCCATTCCTTTGTCCTTAGTCTTGAATATTTCTCTTCTTCAAGCATTTATAATTTTCAAAAGCCACTATCTGTATCTGCCTCCACCACCCTTTCAGTCTGTGCATTCTGGATCACAGCTCATGGTGTAAAATGTATTTCTTCATTTTTAAAAATCCTTTCATGGGATCTAGGCTTTGCTGGCAAGGTCAGCATTTGTTGCCCATTCTTAATTGCCCTTGGATAGTTTGCTAGGCCATTTCAGAATCACCCCCACATTGCTGGGGTCTGGTGTCACAAGTAGGCCAGATTGGGTAAGGATGGCAGATTTCCTTCCCTAAACAGAATCCTTACACTGCAGAAGAAGACATTTTGGCCTATTGGGTCTGCACCAACAACAACCCCACCCAGGCCCTATCCCCATAACACCATGTATTTATCCTGCTAATCACCCTGACACTAAGAGGCAATCTAGCATGGCCAATCAACATAGCCTGCACACCTTTAAAGGACATTAGTGAACCAGATGGGTTTTACAAGAATCAGTGATAGTTGCCATGGTCACCATTACTGAGACTAGCTTTCAATTCCAGGATTAAACTTAGAGCATAGAACATAGAACACTACAGCACAAACAGGCCCTTCGGCCCACTAGTTGCGCCGATCACTTCTATACTGACTAAGCCATAGACCTATCTATAACCCCCAATCCCATTAGATCCCATCTACTCATCCAGAAGTCTTTTAAAAGACCCCAGCGAGTTTACCTCCACCACCACCGATGGCAGCCGATTCCACTCACTCACCACCCTCTGAGTGAAAAACTTACCCCTAACATCTCCTCTGTACTTGCTTCCCTGCACCTTAAATCTGTGTCCTCTCGTAGTGACCATTTCAGCCCTGGGAAATAGCCTCTGAGAATCCACCTTATCTATTCCTCTCAACATTTTATAAACCTCTATCAGGTCGCCTCTCAACCTTCGTCTCTCCAGGGAGAAGAGTCCCAGCTCCCTCAACCTATCTCCATAAGGCATGCCTCCCAATCCAGGCAACATCCTTGTAAATCTCCTCTGCACCCTCTCAATAGCTTCCACGTCCTTCCTATAGTGAGGCGACCAGAACTGCGCACAGTATTCCAAGTGGGGTCTGACAAGGGTCTTAAGATTGTTCAGACTTTTGACTGAGTTTAAATTCCATCCAGTTATGTGGTGGGATTTGAACCCGAACACCCCCAGACTAGTTGTCTGGGTCTCTGGATTACTAGTTCAGTGACATTACCACACTCCCACAAACCACACACACCCTCTCATCTCCCCCTCCACCTCCCTCCCCCCCACCTCCCCCCACCTAGTGACATGGCTCCTCTTAAATATTTTAAATTTGTGTCCTTTTCTTACCAAGCCCTCCCCATGTGCTCTGTCAAAGCCCCTCATAATTTTGAACAGCTCGATGAACATGCTCTGGTCTAAGGAGAACAATCTCAGCATCTCTAATCTCCCCCCATAGCTTTTGTATTGGAATACATTCATTTGATAGGCAAAGATAAAAATTCCAAATGACAAAATGGGAGTATAAATTTTTGATGCAGTAATACCAGATACTAACGTCAGCTTGGATTAGTGTTCACATAATTACTTGGAAATCATGAAGTCGTGCATTCAAATCCCACTACAAGGTTTTAGCCCTTAATCTGGATTGGTGCATTATACAGATGGAGGCTGGGGAGGTGGGGTGGGGGTGTTGGGGGGGGCAAAGGGGAATCATGCGATTGTGTATCAGTATCAAAAGATTTTTTGTTAAATATAACAAAGATCAGAAGTTCTCTTAATTTAAACATTTTTGGGACATGGGCATCATTGGCTGGGCCAGCATTTATTGCCCATCCCTAGTTGCCCTTGAACTGAATGGCTTGCTAGGCATTTCAGAGGGCAGTTCTGTATCAATCACTTTGCTGCAGGCCTGGAGTCACATGTAGGCCAGACTAGGTAAGGACAGCAGATTTCCTTCCCTAAAGGACATTAGTGAAGCAGATGGGTTTTTTCAACAGTTGACTGTTGTGCATGAGTCGCAAAAACCCAGCTTGCAGGTGCAGCAGGTGGTCAGGAAGGCGAATGGGATGCTGGCCTTCATAGCGAAGGGGATTGAATATAAAAGTAGGGAGGTCTTGCTGCAGCTGTATAGGGCATTGGTGAGGCCGCAACTGGAGTACTGTGTGCATTTTTGGGCGCCGCACCTGCGCAAAGATATTTTGGCCTTGGAGGGAGTGCAGAGGAGGTTTACTAGGCTGATACCGGAGTTGAGGGGGTTGAGCTATGAGGAGAGGCTGAATAAACTGGGCTTGTACTCGTTAGAGTTTAGAAGAATGAGAGGAGATCTCATTGAGACGTATAAGATGATGAATGGGATGGATAGGATAGAGGTGGAAAGACTCTTCCCGCTCAAAAAAGACAATAGGACTAGGGGGCACAGCCTCAAGATAAAAGGGGGGCGGTTTAGAACAGAGTTGAGGAGGAACTTCTTCACTCAAAGGGTGGTGAATCTCTGGAATTCTCTGCCCGTTGAAGTGGTGGAGGCTGCCTCGCTAAATATTTTTAAGACATGGGTTGATGGGTTTTTGATAGGAGAGGGGATTAAGGGTTATGGGGAGAGGGCGGGAAAGTGGAACTGAGCAGCGACAGATCAGCCATGATCTTATTGAATGGCGGGGCAGGCTCGAAGGGCTGGATGGCCTACTCCTGCTCCTATTTCTTATGTTCTTATTTCTTATGACTGTGTGGAGTTTGCACGTTCTCCCCGTATCAGCATGGGTTTCCTCCAGATGCTCTGGTTTCCTCCCACAGTTCAAAGATGTGCTGGTTAGGCTCATTGGACACACTAAATTGCCCCTTAGTGTCCTGGGACGCATAGGTTAGAGGGATTAGTGGAGTCAATATGTGGAGTTACAGGGATAGGGCATAGGTTGGCTTGCTGTCAGTGCAGACTCAATGATCTGAATGGCCTCCATCTGCACTGTAAGGATTCTATGATTCTATGACAATGGTTTCATGGTCGTTAGTTGATTCTTAATTCCAGGTTTTCATTATTGAATTCAAATTCCACCATCTGCCATGGCAGGATTTGAACCCAGGTCCCCAGAATATTAGCTGAATTTCTGGATTAATAGTCTAGTGATAATACTACTGGATCATATACTGTAAGATTGACATTTTGAAAGCATATTTTCTTCAATTGACACCTGTACCATAAAATCAAGAGTTACCATTAGAATACAAACATGTAGATTTTATATGAATTCTGCACGTTGAAATGGTATAATTCAAAATTATATATCAAAGATTTTGTTTAATAAACTACAGCTCCGACTGTAACTCAGGGTGGCACAGTGGTTAGCACTGCTGCCTCACAGCGCCAGGGATTTGGATTCAATTCTGGCCTCGGGTCACTGTCTGTGCAGAGTTTGCACATTCTCCCCGTGTCTGTATGGGTTTCCTCCAGTGCTCCAGTTTTCTTCCACAGTCCAAAGATGTGCAGGTTAGATGCATTGGCCATGCTAATTTGTCCCTTAATATCAGGGGATTATCAGGGTAAATATGTAGGGTTACGTGAATAGGGCCTGGGTGGGACTGTTGTTGATGCAGACTCTATGGGCTGAATGGCCTCATTCTGCACTGTAGGATTCTATGATTTCATGACTCTAGCATGTCCCAGTCCAACTTCCACTCAGTTGAAGCATATTTGAAGTGCAAGAACTGAGATATGAGGTCCAACAAACATACGTAAGAACATCTGCTCACTCTTGTGTTCACTGAGCTATGTTGGCTCCCAAACTGTCTATGTGCAAATTTTAAAATTCTCAGACTTCTTTGCAGCTCTCTCCATGTATGAAACACTGGTTATGCCACAACTGGAATACTGTGTGCAGTTCTGGTCGCTATATTATGCGAAGGACGTAATTGCTCTGGAGGGAGGGTAGAGGAGATTTACAAGAATGTTGCCAGGGCTAGAAAAGTGTAGCTATGAGGAGAGGTTGGGTAGACTGGGGCTATTTTGCTTGGAAAAAGGAAAGTTGAGGGGTAAGTTGATTGAGGTGTACAGAATTATAAGGGGAAGAGATAAAATGGATGGGATAAAATTGTTTCCCTTCTTGGAGAATTCTCGAACCAGCGGATAGAGATTCAAGATAAGTGGCAGTAGGGGTAGAGGAAGAACTTTTTTACATAGAGGGTGGTATCTGGTATTCACTGCCCGAGTTGGTGGTGGAGGCAGAGACACTAACCTCTTTTAAAAAGTACCTGGATCTTCACCTTAAGTGCTATAAGCTACAGGGCTATAGACCGGGTGCAGGAACATACAATTAGAAAAGGCACCTGGGCCCCCTTGGGCTGGCATGAGCAAGATGGGTTGAATAGCCTCCTTCTATGCTGTAACTTTTCTACGCTTTTAGGGTCTCTTTTTCCTTTATTTCTGTCACGCCCTACAGCCACGCAACCATCCAAGATCTCTACACTTCCCCAATTTTAGGCTCTAACACTCATCCAGTTCTCATCTCACCATGATTAGAGGCCATTCTTCAGCTATCAAGACTCAAAGCTCTGGAATTCCATCCCTCTCTCTCTCTCCATTGCTCTCTCTCTTCCACTCAGGCACTCTCCAAACCTCTTTGATTCATCTTTTGGTCACATGTTCTAATATCCCATAACTGCGGCTTGGTGTCACATTTGGTGGGATATCGCTCCTGTGGAGTGCCTTGGGATATCTTATTGTAGTCAAGACATCAGGTGGAAGTCTTCATAGAATTATAGAATCATCGAATCCTACTGTGCAGAAGCAGGCCAATTGGCCCATCAAGTCTGACCAACTACAATACTACCCAGGCCCTATTCCCATAACCGCATGCATGTACCCGAGCTAGTCCCCCTGATACTAAGGGTCAATTTAGCATGGCCAACCCACCTAATCCCATCTTTGGTAGGTGGGAGGAAACCAGAGCACCCGGAGGAAACCCACACAGACACGGGGAGAATGTGCAAACTCCACACAGACAGTGACCCGAGCCGGGAATCGAACCCAGGTCCCTGGAGCTGTGAAGCAGCGTTGCTAACCACTGTGCCACCGTGCCACCCAACTCTTGTGGTGTAATGAGTAGCATCCCCACCCTGAACCAGAAGCCCTGGGTTTGAGTTCCACCCCAGGGCTTACTGGCCAAGGAAGGTGATTTAAATGCAGCCAAAACTGGTTGAATGTCAACTTTGCAAATCCTTCCAACACGCCAATGGGTGGCAGTCAGTGTGGGTGAGACTCCTGGTCAGTCCTGCTTGATGTGGAGTAGCATCCCTCAAGCTATAAGTCTCAAGCTATAAGTCCAGCGACCTGTTCCAGGAATGACTAGCTAATGAAACCATGAGGTGTGGGAAGAGGATTGAAATTGGGAAAGCACTTTATATAGACGCAACTTATTGTTCATGTTATTCTTGAACTGTAAAAAAGAGTGAGCTGGCCAAAGAAGACGTGAAATCTCCGGAATGTTCCAGCGCTGAGAGGGTTAAAGACCCAATGGAAAATGAGCTGTCAACTTTCACCATTACATCTGCTTATTGGAAACAACCTCGCTCTTGTCTAACAGTCATGCAAATTAACTTTTTAGACCAATTGTCATGCCCTTCGCACTTCCCGAACAAAGATCAGCTTGATCAGCGTGGATGGGCAAATTGAGGTCCGGAAGACATCGTAAAATGAACGTCTGGCTGTTATAAAGCATGTTATCGTATTACACATAAATATCTCAAGGTGTTTCATGGATAGCAAATTGGTTTGAAATGACCTATGTAAGGAAGTGCAGCAGCTATTTCAAGTACAGCTGGATTTCACCAACAGCAATGAGATGATTGACTGCTTAATCCGCAACTGGTGATCGTGGTTGAGGGTGAAATGTTGGTTGGGCCACCGAGCGAACTGGCCATCACAGTGTATTGCAACAGGGAACTCCTCCTTACTGTTACGCTGAGATATATTGTAGGAAGTAAGAACGGCTCCCAGTCTGAGGCCGGTCAGTTTGTATGGATTACACCCGAGCAACTGACCCAGTCCTGGAGGGGTGGACGCTCGACCGGCTTAGTTATCATCGTTAGGTTTCCACCGGCGGCAACCCCCCCCTTTAAGGAGACACCTCTGGAGACACGATTCCACTTCAGATCCCCTTAACCCCGTTCGAAATCAAAGACACACATGAGTTTTCCCTAAGTCAGTTTTATTCGATCTTGCAAGAACGGGTGTGGTCCCGTAGGTACACACACCCTTACAATACATGATTATACCTTATATGCATTCGCGAGTTCATCATACGTCCCGCCTTTCCTTCTCTTTCTCATTGGTTCCCGCGCTTCCCTTCTCTTTCTCATTGGTTCCCGCGCTTCCTTATCTTACTAGTTCTGCCCTCTTATCTTAAACTTATTTAGCTATACGGTCAGCGATAATCGTTTCTTTTGTAACCCAACCCTTGACTGTTACTTTGACCGCAAACAACTGATCTCATATTGGTGGTTAATCACCTGCCCCTGAAAAGCGTTTACACATCTAGTTCTGCCCTTATCTACATTCTCTTCCCCCATGCAAGACTTCTTGAGAAGGTGAGAGGGTATGGGATCCCATGCAAGACTTCTTGAGAAGGTGAAAGGGCATGGGATCCAAGGGCCTTTGGCCTTGTGGATCCAGAACTGGCTTGCCTGCAGAAGGCAGAGAGTGGTTGTGGATGGGGCTTTTTCTGAATGGAGGTCAGTCACCAGCGGAGTGCCTCAAGGATCTGTTCTGGGACCCTTGTTGTTTGTCATTTTCATAAATGACCTGGATGAGGAAGTGGAGGGATGGGTAAGTAAGTTCGCTGATGACACGAAGGTCGGTGGTGTTGTGGATGATCTGGAAGGATGGCAAAAGTTGCAGCAGGACATAGATAGGATGCAGGACTGGGCGGAGAAGTGGCAGATGGACTTCAACGCGGATAAATGTGTAGTCGTCCATTTTGGCAGAACCAACGGGATGAACGAGTACACTATCAAGGGCAGAAGTCTGAGTAGTGTTGAGGAGCAGAAGGATCTTGGGGTCCGGGTCCACAGGACTCTTAAATCGGCCTCGCAGGTGGAGGAGGTGGTCAAGAAGGCGTATGGTGTACTGGCCTTCATTAATCGAGGGATTGAGTTTAGGAGTCGGGAGGTAATGCTGGAACTTTATAAGACCCTTGTCAGGCCTCATTTGGAGTATTGTGCGCAGTTCTGGTCGCCTCACTATAGGAAAGATGTAGAAGCTATTGAAAGGGTGCAGAGGAGATTTACAAGGATGTTGCCTGGACTGGGAGGCATGCCTTATGAAGTTAGGTTGAGGGAGCTGGGACTCTTTTCCCTGGAGAGACGAAGGTTGAGAGGCGACCTGATAGAAGTTTACAAAATGTTGAGAGGAATAGATAGGGTGGACTCTCAGAGGCTATTTCCCCGGTTTGAAATGGTCGCTACAAGAGGACACAGATTTAAGGTGCGGGGAGGGAGGTTCAGAAGTGATGTTAGGGGTAAGTTTTTCACTCAGAGGGTGGTGAGTGAATGGAATCGGCTGCCGTCAGTGGTGGTGGAGGCGAACTCGCTGGGGTCTTTTAAAAGACTTCTGGATGAGTATATGGGATTTAATGAGATTGAGGGTTATAGATAGGTCTGTAGGTTGGTAGGTGATGATGTGATTGGCGCAACTTGTGGGCCGAAGGGCCTGTTTGTGCTGTAGTGTTCTATGTTCTATGTTCTACCCTATCTCGGGCACCAGTTTTTTCTTATACGGTCAGCGATAATCGTTTCTTTTGTAACCCAACTCTCGACTGTTACTTTGACCGCAAACAACTGATCTCATACTGGTGGTTAATCACCTGCCCCTGAAAAGCGTTTACACAGCATTTTTACTTCCCCATTTTCCCGCCCTCGGCCAGTCAGCCCATGATTTCAAAAATTGCATCTTCCTCCTCTCACAATATTATTGACAGGATAGATTTACCTTTCATGAAACACCATTGCGTTCATGTAATTACTTTCATGAGTTTAGAACTTCTCGAGAACTATGCAAACTATGAAGGACTTTTAAAGTGTAGCCACAGTTTTAATGTTGAAAGCAACAATGACCACAATGTGGCATGTTGGCACAGTGATTAGCATGGCTACCTCACAGTGCCAGGGTCCCGGGTTTGATTCCCACCTTGGGTCATTGTGTGTAAGGAGTTTGCCCATTCTCCCTGTGCCTGCACTGGCTAGGTGCATTGACCATGCTAAATTCTTCCTCAGTGTACACAAACAGGCACTGGAGTGTGGCAACTAGGGGATTTCCACAGTAACTTCATTGCAGTGTTAATGTAAGCCTACTTGTGACACTAACAAATAAACTTAAACTTAACCCGCTACTTAGCTGAGGGATAAATATTGATCAGAATTTTTTTTATACATTCATGGGACATGCGCATTGGTGACTGGCCAGCATTTATTGCCCATTCTTAGTTGCCTTTGAAACTGAATGATTTGCTAGGCTTTTTCAGAGGGCTGTTGAGAGTCAACCACATTGCTGTAGCTCTGGAGTCACATGTAGATCAGGCCATTTCAGAACAGCAGATTTCCTTCCCTAAAGGATATGAACAAATCAGTGGGGTTTTTCCAACAATCGTCAATGGTTTCATGGTCACCAGTGGATTCTTAATTCCAGATTTTTAAAATTGAATTCAAATTCCACCATCTGCTGTGGTGGGATTTGAACCTAGGCCCCCAGAACATTAGCTGAGTTTCTGGATTAATAGTTGAGCGATAATACCACTCAGCCATCGTCTCCCCACCTGGGAGAGAATTGCCCTACTCTTCATCTAAATAGTGCCATGGGATCTTTCACACCCACCAAAGAGCTATAACATCCCAACTGGAAGGTGGCACCTTGACATTGAAACAGCTCCTTTGTAATGTCCTGTGGTTTCAGCCTGGGTTTTGTGCTTAAATCTCTCAGATCAGTATGCGGTAAGCTAATTTCTTTCAACAAAATTCCCTTGTCCTTTCAGTAACACAAGAAATCTTCAAACCTTTTTTTTCGTTTAGTAATAAAGCTTTGACCACTATTTGTGGTTTCAGTTATAGCTGGTCTTTTAACAAAAAGGATTCACTTTCACAAAAGTGAAATTGCTTCTGCCTTGGGAATGCATTTCTTTTCTTCTCCAAGATATGAATCCTCCCCTCCCTCGGCTTTTCAGTGATGTCGAGATAATCTTTCTATTTTTGGTTTATTTCTTTTATGAATTCCATGAACTGGCTGTGCGCGAGTCATCCTCACAAACTAAGCAACTTCACTGCAAACACATGTCAGAAACGCAGGGTTATTTTCCAGTATGCCAAAGTTTTCATCCAATCCTTTTTTTTATTGAGACGACCTCATGTGGATCTCAGATTATTGGAAGAAGGGAGAACAAATCGTAAAAAAACAAGGCATTGATTCCCCAACTTGTGGAAAAATATTCCACAAAAATGACACAATTGATGATAAAAGTACTTTGATTTGATTTGATTTATTATTGTCACACGTACTAACATACAGTGAAAAGTATTGTTTCTTGCGCATTATACAGACAAAGCATATCGTTCTAGAGGAGGAAAGGAAAGAGTGCAGAATATAATGTTATAGTCATAGCTAGGGTAAAGAGAACGATTGGCTTAATGTGAGGTAGGTCCGTTTGAAAGTTTGGTGGCAGCAGGGAAGAAGCTGTTCTTGAGTCGGTTGGTACATGACCTCAGTCTTTTGTATCTTCTTCTCGATTGGAGAAGGTGAAAGAGAGAATGTCTGGGCTGCGTGGAGTCCTTAATTATGCTGGTTGCTTTTCCGTGGCAGTGGGAAGTGTAGACAGAGTCAATGGATGGGAGGATGGTTTGCATGATGGATTGGGCTACATTCACGACCTTTTGTAGTTTATTGCAGTCTTGGGCAGAACAGGAACCAAGCTGAGATGCAGCCAGAAAGAAATTTGTCCTACATATCTGAAAAACAGATTAAAGACATCTAGATTAGTTATTTCATATATATCAAGTATATCATTCATTGCATGGTGGACGGTATGGTGGCACAGTGGATGGCACTGCTGCCTCACAGACCCCTGTTCAATTCTGGCCTCGGGTCACTGCCTGTTGGGAGTTTGCATATTCTCCCTGTACCCGCGTGAGTTTCCTCTGGGTGCTCTGATTTCCTCCCACAGTCTGGAGATGTGAGGGTTAGGTTGAATTGAGCTTGTTAAATTGCCCCTTAGTGTCCAAAGATGTGTAGGTTAGGGGGATTAGCAGGATGGGTGTATGTATTTACTGGGATAGAGCAGGGGATGACCCTACCCCATGAAATATCAGGGTTTGATGCTCTGTTGGAGCGTTGGTGCAGATTCGATGGACCGAATGGCCTCCTTCTGCACTGCAGGAATTCAATGATTTTATACAATCCGAGGCTATTTGAGGATGGTAATGGTGATTCTGTGATGGTGGTGACATCGCAGCCTGACTTCCTTGGGTAAACTCCCACTCTCTGTTCATGTATCTTGTACAGATAGTTAAAAGGAAAGTGTAGTAGTGAGCCCTTTTGAGGGGTGAGGTTTAGGATCTCACCCCTCAAAGGTGAGGGTTGACCCATTTGGCCAATTGGGCTGAAGCACGTGAATCCTGGAGCTGAGCGCGGGCGCGTGCTCTGTCTGGAGACTGGAGTCGAAGTAATCAGTTGCATCTTTATCCTTGAATCATTATACCTTATTCATAGACATCTCTTTTGTTATTCCACTTGGTGGTGGCTCCTCTTCCCACAATATGACATTTGGCAATGAGGATTAAAGGAGAGCTTTCCATTTGCCACAGAGAATGGCAGAGAGCAGACCTTCTATCCAAGTCATTGGAAGCACATCCATTCAACAGACCGTGAGTTATCACAATACGAAAGTTGAGTCTTTCGGCACTAATTTGGAGAATTTGGGTTCAATACGCAGAACGCCTGTAATACTCCTTCAAAGCAAATTAAATGGTGGTGGGGGGAGGGGAAGTGGAAGAGAAACACAGAGTAATTCTGTTAGCCTGCAGAGCCCAAACCTGTAAGTTGATAAGGAGTTTAGCTTTTCTTCACGCTCTGGACTCATGGAAATCATAAAAGTACATTATCATCTGGAGCCCTTGGTGATGATGCAGAGATACAAGTTTAATTTGACAGTAATCAGCTCGCTAATTAGTCCTGCTCACACTGTTCCCCCAATACTTACCCAGCAGGAGTAAAGCCAGGTAGGAGATGGGATTAATCGAGGGATTGAGTTTAGGAATCGGGAGGTAATGCTGCAACTTTATAAGACCCTTGTCAGGCCTCATTTGGAGTACTGTGCGCAGTTCTGGTCGCCTCACTATAGGAAGGATGTAGAAGCTATTGAAAGGGTACAGAGGAGATTTACAAGGATGTTGCCTGGACTGGGAGGCATGCCTTATGAAGTTAGGTTGAGGGAGCTGGGACTCTTTTCCCTGGAGAGACGAAGGTTGAGAGGCGACCTGATAGAAGTTTATAAAATGTTGAGAGGAATGGATAGGGTGGATTCTCAGAGGCTATTTCCCCGGGTTGAAATGGTCGCTACGAGAGGACACAGATTTAAGGTGCGGGGAGGAAAGTACAGAAGTGATGTTAGGGGTAAGTTTTTCACTCAGAGGGTGGTGAGTGAATGGAATTGGCTGCCGTCAGTGGTGGTGGAGGCGAACTCGCTGGGGTCTTTTAAAAGACTTCTGGATGAGTATATGGGGTTTAATGGGATTGGGGGTTATAGGTAGGTCTATTGATTGGTAGGTGTTGAAGTGATCGGCGCAACTCGTGGGCCGAAGGGCCTGTTTGTGCTGTAGTGTTCTATGTTCTATGTTCTATGTAAGGGCCCTCAGGGAGACCATAGCAGCTTTTGTGGCAAATTTGAGGTAAATGGCTGAACATTGCCAATTTAGAGCTGCCCTTAATGAGATGTTGAGGGACTGGCTAGTGTGTGAGGTGAATAATACTGTCATACAGAAGAACCGTTGGCATCAGAAGAAATAACTCTGGAAAAGGTGTTAGAAATGCTCCTTGCAATGGAACATGTGGAAGGAGGCACGGTGGAATCCAAAGCGTACAAGCTGGCAAGGTACACCAAGTTTGGAGGAGAACTGCTAATGGCAGCAGTGCCAGGGATGCGGGTGCAGAGTTTAATGAACAAAGATGTACAGAACCAGAGAGGGCGCAGAGGTAAAGGAGATTTAGTCTATCTACCAAGAACTGTGAGAAATGCTATCAGCGTTGGGGAAGCCACTTCCAGGAGATGTGTGAGTTTAGAGAAGCCTGGTGTTTCATCTGCGGCAGAAAGGGGCAGATATGAAGTATATGCAAGGCTAAACAGAACGCGCCCAGCACGAGAGAAAAAAGCATTCCAGTTCCAGTGCATAGCACAGAGTAATTCAGAAAAAGGATTGGAGAGATACAGATTGAATAGTATTGAGACGTGCAAAATGGCTTCCATTACCATCGTACTGATAGTTAATGGTCGTGTTCTCAAAGTAGAGGTTGACGCAGAAGTCTCCAGCACAGCAGTGGGAGCACAAACTTATTGATTCTATCGGGAAAAAGATACAGAAGTCCGAGATCACGTGCCAACTGACTCAAGAGCAGCAACTTCCCTGCTGCCATCAGACTTTTGAATGGACCTACCTCGCATTAAGTTGATCTTTCTGTACATGCTAGCTATGACTGTATCACTACATTCTTCACTCTCTCATTTCTTTCCCTCTGAACGGTATGCTTTGTCTGTAAAGCACACGAGAAACAATACTTTTTACTGTATGTTAATATATGTAACAATAATAAATCAAATCAAATCAAATACTTACAGGGAGGAGTCCAGCCCCTGAAATTAAAAATTTCTGCAACAGGCCGGCAATGTATACAGCGGGGAGGCTATGTGGATTGTGGGAACAACAAGAGTATCTCTAAGTTACAGACGGCAGTCTGCCCAACTGCCTTGAGTTAAAGTGGAGGGCCAAGGGCCAAGCTTGATGTGACAAGATTGACTTCAGGACACACAATTGAATTGGGTAGAAATATTCAAAATGAATGAAGGGAACCCACACAATGTCCTTAGGAGACTCCAGGAACAGCATTTACCAGCGATCAGATCCAGCATTTCATGTCACCAAATGGCATTGAGCATCTATATACACCGCACTCTACAACACCCTCCTCAAGTGGACTGGTAGAGAGGGCTGTGCAAACTTCTAAGTAGCCATGAAACAAGCAGCAATCTGTATCCCGTCAGAACACATAAACACATTTTCTTATTGCTCATCAAACAACACCCCACATGACCAACAGAGTAACTCCTGCCGAGTTGCTGGTGGGGAGGCACCAGTTGGACCTGGTGTTCTGAAATTTGGTGGGAAAGATGGACGCAAAGCAAGAGTCCACAAAAGAAACTTTAGGATTCAAAAAAGCCTGAGAGAATACTGAAGTGGATGATCAAATACATACTGATAATTTGGGGACTGATCAGAGTTGAGTCCTAGAAGTTGTGGCCAGAACAGGACCAGTGTTGTATGAAGTTGAATTTCAGGGTACAAGAATCTTTTTGATTTGATTTGATTTATTATTGTCACATATATTACGTACAGTGAAAAGTACAGACAAAGTTCATAGAGAAGGTAACGAGAGAGTGCAGAATATAGTGTTACCGTTACAGCTAGGGTGCAGAGAAAAATCAACTTAATACAAGGTAAGCCCATTCAAAAGTCTGAAAGCAGCAGGGAAAAAGCTGTTCTTGAGTCAGTTGGTACATGACCTCAGACTTTTGCACCTTTTTCCCGATGGAAGAAGGTGGAAGGGAGAATGTCCGGGGTTTGTGGGGTCCTTAATTAGGCTGGCTGCTTTGCCGAGGCAGCGGGAAGTGTAGACAGAGCTAATGGATGGGAGGCTGGTTTGCCTGATGGATTGGGCTACATTCACAACCTTTTGTAGCTCCTTGCAGTCTTGGGCAGAGCAGGAGCCATACCAAGCTGTGATGCAACCAGAAAAAATGCTTTCTATGGTACATCTGTAAAAGTTGATGAGAGTTGTAGCTGACATGCCAAATTTCCTTAGTGATCTAGCGATCTGGATCACTTGAGAAGGGAGTTGTCTAGGGAACTGGGGGGGCAGTCCACTCTGAGTATGCCTGCCAGTGATCTTGTGTTTGAAAGCAGCATAGAAACAAGTCAGCCTGAGGAAGGACCAAGAGGTGTTCTCCAATGAGAACTGGTGAAGTGATCTGTGCTGCTGCCCCTTACGGGATCCTTTGTATGGTTTGTTTCAGTTAAAATACTTCATTTTAAGATATTCTGCCTATGTAACTAGCTATGCTAAGCTTTAAAGCGAACTTAGTCATATTTTAAACTCAGCTAGAAATGCTAGCTTGGAAAATTGACTGCATTCTTTGAAAGCTATCCTGCAAGATAAACAGGCTTTCTCATAAGCCCAAACAGAAGCTTTCATAGCCACCCAGCTGCAAATTGTTTGTAAAAGTTAGAGACACAGTTTGTACCAGCGATTTCAATAACACAGATTAACATATATTATGCATTTCAATATGTGGTTTAAGTTCAGTGTTCAGTCTTGTTTTTGAATTCAGTGAATATTCAAGATTAGCGCAGGGGGCTAGCAGTGAAGAAGCCAATTTTTCTAAGTTAACTTTTCTTCTTTTTCATTTCTGTAGCATTAATTTTAAGTTTTATCAACAAAGGAAATAATTTTTAAAATTGTACCAAGTGCTGCCTACGTCTATTCTAAGGAATGAATGGACCTACACATCTTTACAAGTTGGAAGTCCAATTTCTGAAAGTTAAACTGAATCTACCCCTGCCGTTGGGGCACCACCTGTAGTGAGCGCTGCATCACTCCCAGAGGAAGAGGAAATCCCTAATAGACTGACTCTATAATGGTAAAAGCAAATTTCTGTGGATGTTGGAATCTGAAACAAAAACAGGAAATGGTGAAAAATCTCAGCAGGTCTTTGGAGAAAGAGTAGAGCCAACATTTTGAGTCAGGATGACTCTTCGTGAGTGTCTGCCATGGTGGGATTTGAACTTGGGTCTCTGAACATTACCTTAGGTCTCTGGGCTGCTAACACAGTGACAATCCAACTACCCCATCACCTCCCCAAATCTGCAGCTTCTGGCTCAGAGGCAGAGAAGCTACCCGCTGTGCCACAGGTCCTGTGTGTAGATGGTAAGCAGGATGAATTGTATAACAATTCCACTTTCCTGCTCCTCCATATTATCAGAGACTTGTCAGAGTGCCAACGTAGTGTGTATATTGCCAATGTATGTTAGAATAGTTGAGAGGAGTGCATAAGAACATAAGAACATAAGAAATAGGAGCAGGAGTAGGCCAACTAGCCCTTCGAGCCTGCCCCGCCATTCAATAAGATCATGGCTGGTCTGTCGTGGCTCAGTTCCACATTCCCGCCCTCTCCCCATAACTCTTAATCCCCACGCTTATCAAAAACCTATCAACCCACGTCTTAAAAATATTTAGTGAGGCAGCCTCCACCACTTCAACGGGCAGAGAATTCCAGAGATTCACCACCCTTTGAGTGAAGAAGTTCCTCCTCAACTCCGTTCTAAACCGCCCCCCCTTTATCTTGAGGCTGTGCCCCCTAGTCCTACTGTCCTTTCTGAGCGGGAAGAGTCTCTCCACCTCTATCCTATCCATCTCATTCATCACCTTATATGTCTCAATGAGATCTCCCCTCATTCTTCTAAACTCTAACGAGTACAAGCCTAGTTTATTCAGCCTCTCCTCATAGTTCAACCCCCTCAACTCCGGTATCAGCCTAGTGAACCTCCTCTGCACTCCCTCCAAGGCCAAAATATCCTTGCGTAAGTGCGGCGACCAAAACTGCACATAGTACTCCAGCTGCGGCCTCACCAATGCCCTATACAGCCGCAGCATGACCTCCCTACTTTTATATTCAATCCCCCTCGCTATGAAGGCCAGCGTCCCATTTGCCTTCCTGACCACCTGCTGCACCTGCAAGCTGGGCTTTTGCGACTCATGCACAAGGACCCCCAGGTCCCTCTGCACCGTCGCCTGCTGCAGTTTTTCGCCACGTAAGTAATAGCCCTTCCTACCATTATTCCTACCAACCACTAACCACTTGTCAAAGAAGTTACATGAGTCCACAAGTAAGTCCATGCACTGCAGCAATAAAACCTCGTGAACCTTGTAAAAAATCCATCCCCATTTCTGTTCAGTATGTGCCAGATTCAGAACGTGTTTTAGTAGAATTATTTGACGTGCAAAACTGAATGGAGGCAATTTAGGAAAATGTATCTTCATGAAACTCCAATATCTACCAGCAGAGGGAACTCTTTTATGCTCTGATCTGGAACAAACTGAAGAAGATTAGTTTTATTTATCTGATGAAACATCCCATGGAGTCCAGTCAGTGCCAGCTTGTTCCATTGAGAGAAATAGGGGAGGGGGCATCTAAGTTGTATTTTTTAGATGAATAATGGGAGAACGCAGTGGCACAGTGGTTAGCACTGCTGCCTCACAGTTCCAGAAACCTGGGTTTGATTCCCGGCTTGGGTGTCTGTCTGTGTGGAGTTTGCACGTTCTCCCTGTGTCTGCGTGGGTTTACTCCGGTTTCCTCCCACAGTCCAAAGTTGTGCAGGTTAGGTGCATTGGCCATGCTAAATTGCTCCTGAGTGTCCCAGAATACGTAGATTAGAGGGATTAGTGGGGCAAATATGTGAGGTTATGGGAACAGGGCCTTGGTGGGATTGTTGTCGCTCCAGACTCAATGGGCCGAATGACCTCCTTCAGCACTGTAGGGTGTCTATGATTCTTTCTATGAGAACAACCTGCTGTCAAATACTCACTAACGTTATTCAAAGCTGGGAGCTCCTGTGGTTTCACTCACTTCATTAATTTGGGCATGAAGGAGCAATTCATTCATTTTAAGTTTGATTTTAAAAAGAGGAAGTGAACACTGAGTGTAACATTCCCAGTCTTCAATAAGCCCTGAGCATAGGTTTTGTAGACTTATTTTGCTTCTGAATTGCTGTAGTGACCTGTCAGCACCATTGAAAATTACAGGCATTTGTCATGCCCAGGTCCCTGTAGAAATGGACCATTCCAGACAGTCTCTGTTTAAGTGGTGCATTTACTGTAGGTAGAACTGCTTTGCTGGAGTAAATCAAGCTAAATCCCAGCTTGGCCTGTTTTCTCTCCTTGTCACCCATCGGGTGGGATTTTAGAATTATAGAATTCCCACAATGCAGAAAGAGGCCATTTGGCCCATCGAGCCTACACTTACAAGAATCCCGCCCCAGGCTCTATCCCCGTAACCCTAAGTATTTATCTTGTTAATCCCCCTGATACTAAGGGGCAATTTTGCATGGCCGATCTACCTAATCCGCACATCTTTGGACTCTGGGAGGAAACCGGAGCACTCAGAGGAAACCCACGCAGACACGTGGAGGACGTACATAATCCGCACAGACAGTGACCCAAGCCGGGAATCAAACCTGGGTCCCTGGTGCTGTGTTAACCACTGTGTCACCGTGCCGCCCCAAAACTGGAAAATCGTCCCCAATATCAACAGCACTTTGCATGGTCCACCCTCCTGCCCACTACGATTCCCGTGGCGGGCAGCATGGGAAAACTCCCCCCATGTGTCAGGTATTTTTGTACTCCAATGCAATGGGCTTTGCCTCAACTACTCCCTGTAGCAAAATACACCATTCTCCAATAATCTTTTTTAATTCACTTATGGGATATGGGCGTCGTTGGCTGGGCCAACATTTATTGCCACTCCCTAACTGGCCTCTATTTCAGGGGGGTATTTGAGAGCCAACCACATTGTGATCTGGAGTCACATGCAGGTAAATAAGAATTCAAATTTCATTATCTGCCATTCGAACCCATGTCCCCAGATCTTGCTGCGAGCAAAGTGCTGCCGATTCTGGAATCTCAATGACCCTTTGTTGGAGCTGATGAAGGCTCTGCCAGACTTGAAATGTTAGCCCTACCCTCTCCCCACAGATGCTGTCAGACCTGTTGAGATTTTCCAGCAATTTCTGTTGCTGTTTTTGTTTCCCTAGATCTTGCTTTCTGTGTTGCTGGTGCAGTGATGATCCCACTGCGCCACTGCCTCTCCCGCTTACAGTTTCTGCAACCATATTGTACTCACCAGCATCAAATTTCATTCGGCACTTGCTGGAATTGTACAATTGATCCATGTTGTTAGCTCCTCTGGACTTGTGGTTTATTTCTTGTTCCAATGAGTTGGAAAGTGTTCTTAACCCCTCAAATGTTTGAAAATGTCCCTGGCATTCCTTCAGCATTGCACTGAGGTTTCAGCTTAGAATGTGTGTCTGTAGTGGACAAACTCCCCAGAGAGGTGAGCTTGCTAGCGGCTGAGCTGAACTAATGCACCATCGTGTTTTGCCTTCTTTTTGATGATTTGGAAAGAAACTTCCATTTCCCACCTTGACTGACATTGGTCAAGCACTCAGCTAAGTATTTTAAACAAACTTATCTTTTTGGCGGTGGTCTATCACGGTCCCTTTAAGAGCTGCTTCCAGGGTGCGTGTTGACCTCTTTCTCTGAGCATTGCAAAGTAAGTTCAAGGCAACCCAATTTTACTCTTGCTCTAGGCACTTTATTTGCATATACTTTGTTAACACTTGTTTGGAAATGAATCCAGCCGACATTTACACCTTTACCGATACTAATATGGCAGGCAAGTGCACTTACAACAAAAGAACAAAGAACAGTACAGCACAGGAACAGGCCCTTCAGCCCAACAAGCCTGTGCCGATCACATTGTCCTATCTAGACCAACCGCCTGGATCTCTCTATTCCCCGCTTGTTCATGTGTCTAACCAGATAAGTCTTAAACGTCACTAATGTGTCTGCCTCAACCACGTCACGTGGCAGTGCATTCCAAGCCCCCACCACCCACTGTGTAAAAGTTTCTCTGCATATCTCTGCTGAACCTTCTCCCCCTTACCTTGAACATGTGCCCCTTTTTTGGATTTGGGTGTTTTGGAATGAAGCCTCCCCTCCCAACCTCACTCCCCACCCCACCGCCACCCCCCCCTCCCCCCACAACCCCATCCCATTCCCTTGTCACCCTCTGATTTCAGCTTCTCTGCCGTTTGGCCATTCACACCTTCTATTCTCTCTATGGGCTGCCATTAGCAGCCTTTTCCCCTGCTTTTGAGGCTATGACTCATCTTTCATTCCCTCACCCTGCGGTATAAGTATCTCCCTCTTTCTAAGCCTTTTTAGCTTTGACAAAGGGTCTTCTGGACTCGTAACATCAGCTCTTTTCTCTCCCTACAGATGCTGCCAGACCTGCTGAGATTTTCCAGCATTTTCTCCTTTGATTACAAAATGAGGCAATCTGGCTGAAGGCCCTTCCCCTTCTTTCTCTATGGCAATACATAAACAGGTCCTAGCAGTCAGAGGCAGAGGTAAAATCAAGATCGTGGTCAAGGAGAATGCTGCATTCAGGGAGTCTTTTGGTGCCTTATGTCTATTCAAGTGTCTGGCAGGAGTTAGCAAATGGCACCCAGCCAGAAGCACTCTAAAAGATTATCTCAACCAAAGTGATGGAGAGAGATAAGGTAACAACTTGGGTCTTTTATTCATTGACCAGAAGAAGGAAAAATGATTGACACAAGGTAACAAACAGCCCCACAAATAACAGATATTAACACATGTGTTCCCTAGCAGTTTGGGAAGGCTCTTGGTCTTACTGGATCAGACTCCAGTAAGCTAAATAGCAAATGTTTTAGGAATAGGAACCCAAGTATGGCCAATCATGATACCTGGTAGATCTTGCGATGAACACGCACTGTCTGCCCTCCATGGATAGCACAGTGGTTAGCACTGCTGCCTTACAGCACCAGGGACCCAGGTTCGATTCCCGGCTTGGGTCATTGGCTGTGTGGAGTTTGCACATTCTCCCCGCATCTGCATGGGCTTCCTCTGGGTGCTCTGGTTTCCTCCCACAGTCCAAAGATATGAGGGTTAGATGGATTGGCCATGCTAAGTTGACCCTTAGTGTCAGGGCAACTAGTTAGGATAAACGCATGGGATTATGTGGATAGGGCCTGGGTGGGAATGTGGTCGGTGCAGACTCAATGGGACGCATGGTCTCATTCTGCACTGTAGGGATTCTATGATTCTATATTGGAGGCCTAGGTGCCTGGATAATGCCTGAGACATGGATGCAATCGGCATTGAGCCTCTAAGCCCCAAAGTGCTCATTCAGTGGGAATTTACAATGCACGTTTTCCACTGCACATTTTTTAATGAAATCTGGATTATAAAAACACAGTTGAAATCTAAAGCAACAAAAGTATTGCCTTCATTTCAGTGGTCAGTATGAGTGGAATATGATTAATCTAAATTAATTACTTATTGTTTAGTTTTGATAGTAAGCCTTTTTGAAAGCTATTAAGAGAAAGGAGCTCCAGTCTGATCATTAATTTAAGTCCCATTGTTACTGGCTTAAATAGCCAAATATTTATAAAGAAGCTTGACATTCAGGATAGCTCTTGAATGAAAGCCAGAGAAAGACAGATCGCAAAGCATGTGTTATTGTGACTCATGCCAAAGAATTCCCACTGTTCCTCTGGAAACGTTTCAATTAACTTGCATAACACAAGCAGAAAGATAGATTAATGATAAGTCCACATTAAAAAAAGTAGAACATGTGCCTGATATTAAAACTGAGTTACACAGAAGAAGTTATGTCATGGAAAATGAGGCGAGGAGCTGCCTTATGTCTCCATTTAAAATATGTTTTATTCTTTCATGGGCTTTGCTGGCCATTTTTTGCCCATCCCTAATTGCTCTTGAGAAGGTGGTGGTGAGCTGCCATCCTTGAACGGTTGTCGTCCATCTGGTTTCGATGTGCCCACAGTGCTGTCAGGCAGGAAGTTCCAGATCTTGGATCTGGTATCAGTGAAGGAACGGCGATTATGGTTCCAAATTGGGATGGTGTTTGACTTGGAGGGGAACTCCGAAGTGGTGGTGTTCCCATGGCCGGGATTTTACCGCCTTGCCTGCCACGGAAATTGGAGCGGGTGAGGGTTGGACAGTGGGAAGGCCTGTTGATCTTGGACGGGATCTTACAGTCTCGGAACAAGCAAGGATGTAAAATCCTGCTCACTGGTCAGTATTTTATGACCATTTGGGCGAAGGTCTTAAAATCCTGCCTAAGGCTAACAGAGAATTCCAGTCTGTGAGCCTCACCTGCTCTGATACCGGGGCAGGTGAGGTGGTAAAATTCCACTCAATGACCTTGCTACCTTTGTTCTTCTAGGTAGTAGAACTCTTGTGTTTGGAAAGGAGCCTTGGTGAGCAGCTGAATAATTACTGTTTTCCCATATTGTATTAAAATCCATTCTCAAAGCACTGCACCCAGCATCCATTCACTTCCTGGGGTTGCCTGTTGTGCAATCAGCAATCTCTGATGCAGCACACATGGTACGCCCTCTTCAAAAGAGTGCTTCTGCGGACATCTCTCTCTGCACTGGAACCTATGTTATCCTAACCTTTTAGCGATTGAGGTGAGGAGAAGTGTCTTCACCCAGGGAGTGGTGAATGTGTGGAATTTACTACCACAAGAAGTAGTTGACACCAAAACATTGTGTGATTTCAAGAAGAAATTGGACATGGTTCTTGGGGATCAGGGGATAAGTGGGGGGGGGGGGGAGTGGAGGCAGGATCAGGATATTGAGTTTGATTATCAGCCATAAAATAGATGAATGTTGGCGTAAGCTTGAAGAACCAAATGGCTTACTCCTACTTCTAGTCTCTATGTTTGTAATGTTACACTGCCCAAGCAGCTCATGTGGCACCCACTGCACTAGTTCATAACATGCAACTAAATTCAGACTGTACTCACCAAAGGTCAAGTGTTCTGTGACAAGAGTGTTCCCACATTAACATCATTGACTAGCAGTGTCATTGAGTTGAAGTTTGTTTCTAACCACATCTACACCTCAAGGATTATGCTTAAAGCCTGAGACTAGCAGCTTGAAGGGTACTATTGTGTTTATAGTCCCAGTGTACGTGTTCTAGTTCCCCTCCAGCTCCACAAAAGTCCTGTTTAAATAACATGTCCTGCAGAAACAGAGCGCCTGTTATAACTGCAATCAGGCCATTAATGTTGGCCTTTTGGAATATGAACTCCCCGATTAAGGGATCAATTGATGGGCTCATCAGGGAGTCTTTTATTTGTATTTGACAGGGAGTGTCAGTTCCTCTGGCACTCCTGAAAGTAGACTGCTGACTGCTAGCACTATATGTACTTCTATTGGAATTGTAAATAAAGGGACATCTGCCTCTGAAGACTTATTACAGCACCCAGGAGCTTTTCCAAGCTGATAATTAAGACCATGATCCTCTTCTCAGATTGCCAAGAAAGTATAAATTCTACCTCTAGATAGAACAATGGATGTCTGCATTCTGGAAGGTTCTTCTCTCCTTGATTTCTTGAACAGTAAACTTCAATGACAACTCAATGATGAGGCATTGGAGCTGACAGGTAACCAATGTGTACACCTATTCAAAAATTAATTACCTGTAACTCTGGCGAGACTTTATGAAAATTGGACTGCCAAACTCCCCACTCAACTTCACCACCGTAAACATTAACATAGTGGGGGTGGGGATGCTGGATTTAACAGCCCCCAGCCTTCAAACCCGTCAGCAGAGGAACATCAAATCCAGCTTTGGATTCCTTTACCTGGCCTAGCCTGTATGAAACTTGGGTCCCAGACCAGTATGGCTGACTCCTAACTGCCATCTGATATTGCCTAGCGAGTCGCTAAAGACGTGAGCCATAAAGGATGTCCACAGCCTGAGGGTGGAGAAGAGTAACTGTGTAGAATTAGATATGAGATGTTTTGAATTATAACCACGAGTGATTTATTTGTGCATTTAGAGAGGCTGATGGGATATTGCCTTCATCTCAAGGTGTTACAAGTGGGTGGAAGCTTCACTTCAATTGAACAGAGCACTGGTTAGACTGCATTTGGAATACTACATTCAGCACCACATTCAGTTCCAGGTCAGCACCACAGGACGAATTTTTAGGTTTAGGTTTTGGAAAGAATTGCAGATTCACCAGAATGAAATATGGTCTAATTTCAAGAAGAAATTGGGACTAAAGGGAGCAAGAGATTTGGGCGGGAAGGGGGGATCAGGATATTGAATTTGATGATCAGCCATGATCAAAATGAACAGTGGCGCAGGCTCAATGGCCAACTTCTGCTTCTCAATTCCATGTTTCAATGTTTCTACGATACCAGGGCATAAAGGCTAAAATTAGGCCTGCATTCTCTTGAGTATAGAGATAAAGGGCAATCTAATTGAGAGGTTTAAGACCATTGATGGATAGATTAGAGTAGACAAGAAATACTTCTTCTGGTCAGGAGGGTTGGGAACACAAAGGGCACGACCTGACCATCCGTTCACGCCTCTCTCCCACTGCAGCAAAGACGGTGAATTTGGTGACAAGCCAAAACTCCGTTCACGGCAGTGGCGTGAATGGTCGTGACATTCCGGCCAAGGAGTTAAGATACAGATCAGTCGTGATCTGGCAGTCCTGAGGCTTCTCTCAATAATTACCCACGGACGGGCGTCAGGGAACACAACTTTTTATTCAGGTCTTGTGACATCACACTCCAAATGTAGGCTGCCCACTCTGAGCGGATCCAAGCAGCTCAGCCCACATCTCAGATCACTGACCAGTTCCCTTAACGGGGCTACGCGCCAACAGATAGAACAGTCATGATCTAATTGAGTGGCAGATGAGGCTGAGGGTGGAGGGACAGAGAGGGGGGTGAGGGGCGGGGTGCTGTACAAGACAGTTCAATGGGTTGGGTTTTAAATAGATTCTGATCATGACACTTTGACAGACTGTATCCATATTTCAAGAGTGTCTCCTTCATCAATTTGTGACTCCCACACTGTGGGTTAAGGTTATTGGAACAGGCAAAATAAAGTCTATTTTAATTCAGGACTAATTTCAAGTGGCCCTGCTGAGGTCAGGTCTCCCACCTTCACATCCCAGCCTTTCCTCTCCCTCTCCCGACCCAGGAAAAATTTGTCAGGATGGAATTTTCTGCATCCGAGTTCTCTTCACCATTTTTGAAGAGCTGGGAGTTGCCTGACTCTATGGAAATTGGACCCATAATCTTGGTTGACGCTCCTGTCCAGTATTGAGGGAATGCTGTGGTGTTGGAGGAGCTGTCTTCTGGTTGACGTCCCATCTGTCATCTCAGATGGATGGAAACAGAATCTCATAGTGCTGTATCAAATGGAGCAGGGGAGTCCTTGCTGATGTTCTGGTCAAGACTTTTCTCCCCGTCAATATCACAAAAACAGATTATCTGGTCATTTATCAAATTGCTGTTTGTGGGATCTTGCTGTGTGCAAATTAGCTTCTACATTTACTGCATCACAACAGTGACAACACTCCAAAACATAAAGTGCTTAATTGATAAAGTCATGTAAGCTTTTTTAATGAGATTTGGGCACCCCATATTAAGAATGGATCAGGAGAGGTGACGGCCTAGTGGTATTATTGCTAGGCTATTAATCCACAAACTCAGCTAATGTTCTGGGGACCCAGGTTCGAATCCCACCATGGCAGATGGTGAAATTTGAATTCAATAAAAATATCTGGAACTAAGAATGTACTGACGACCATGAAACCATTGCTGATTTGTTGGTTTCATTGGTCAGAATACTGAATACAGGAGTTGGATTGTCTTGTTGAAGTTGTACAAGACATTAGTAGGGCTACACTTGGAATACTGTGTACAGATCTGATCACCTTATTATAGAAATGATATTACTAAACTTGAAAGGGTGCAGAAAAGATTTACTAGGATTCTACTGGGATTTGATGGTTTGAGTTATAAGGAGAGGCTGGATAGACTGATTTTTTTTTCGCTCTGGAACGTAGGAGGCTTAGGGATGAACTTGTAGAGATCTATAAAATAATGAGGGGTATAGATCAGCTAAGTAGTCAACATCTTTTCCCAAAGGTAGGGGAGTCTTAAACTAGGGTGCATATGTTGAAGGTGAGAGTGGGGAGATACAAAAAGATCCAGAAGGGCAACTTTTTCACACACAGGGTATGAGTATCTGGAATAAGGTGCCAGAGTTGGTAGTAGAGGCTGGTACAATTTTGTCTTTCATAAAACTGTCCATTTGGATGGACAGTTACAGGGTAAGATGGGTAGAGAAGGATATGGGCCAAATACAAGCAATTGGACTTACTTAGTGGTAAAAACTGAGTGGCGTGGACAGGTTGGGCTGAAGGACCTGTTTTCATGCTGTAAACCTTTATGACACTATGACTCTATGATTGTTGGAAAATCCCATCTGGTTCGCTAATGTCCTATAGGGAAGGGAATCTGCCATCCTTACTCGGTCTGGTCTATGTGTGACTCCAGAGCCACAACCATGTGGTTGACTTGAACTGCCATCTGAAATGGCCTGGCAAGCCATTCAGTTCAAGGGCGACCAGGAATGGGCAATAAGTGACGCCCATGTCCCACGAATTAATGAAAAAGAAAGTTAGTCTTGTTTTTGTCTTCTCATCCTTTCCTCTTCCCCCATCACCCAACCTGCGACTCACGGCTTTGAACTCTTCACTAGGGCCTTAGGCACACACTCAGGAGAATTGAAGATTGCCAAGGAGCAGCTGGATTCACTTCACAAATGGAATAAATGATCAACCACAGCTTGTACTTTGTTTCCCCGCAAATTCCTCTTATTCGAAAGCTTCAAATTCGCAGAAACCTTCAGAACCTTAGCAAACAGTTTGCAAGTTTCTTCTTTAGTAAAATGAAGCAAGTTTGGCTGTTTTTAATTTATTTTCTTTAGTTGTTCCAGGGCTTATTTATTTTTTGCTTGTTGAATCAAGGGCACGGAAAGTAATCACAGGCAAGACGGGCTGTGATGTTGTTGGGAGACTCCTGGATATTAAAGACAGACTCAACAAAGATCTCAGCTCATCTTAGTTGGGGAAAATCCCCTTTGATTCATTGCTGATGTGCCTGGCTGTTTTCCAGGATGTAACCGTTTCAAAATTATGTGCCGGACTAAACCCTTGCAATTGTCTCAGGTAAAAAAACACAACAGTACATACTGCCTCCCATTTCTTCCCTGTTTTGCCTGATGGCATGGTGCCACAGTGGTTAGCTCTGCTGCCTCACAGTGCCAGGTACCTGGTGTTTGATTCCAGCCTCGGGTGACTCTTTGTGTAGAGCTTGCATGTTCTCCCCAAGTCTGTGTGGATTTCCTCCGGGTGCTTCAGTTTCCTCCCACAGTCCAAAGGTGTGTATGTTAGGTGGATTGGTCAGACTAAATTGCCGCTTGGTGTCCAAAGATGTATATAGTTTAGGTGGATTGGCTATGCTAAATGCGTGGGGTTATGGGGTTAGGGCTGAGGGGAGGGCCTGGGTGGGATCTCTCGGAGGGTCGGTACAGATTTGATGGGCCGGATGGCCTCCTTCTGCGCTGTACGGATTCTATGATTCCCTGAAACCAAATTAAAATCTAAACTGGGTGATTCCAGCAGCTACAGTTGACCCAAATTTGTTGCCATTCTGTTAATCCCATAAGGAACAACGTTTCAACTCTCCAGCGAAAGGCGGAAGATCTTTGCTCTGGCGGGAAGATTCCTTCATGGCTTCTGCCAGGGCTGTCGATGATATTTAATGTCTGGTTGGATAATTCTGCAGATGATGCCAAATGAAGCAGAGCTGAATGGCAGATGGATTGAACAATGAGCCTGTGTCATTTTTATTTCATGATGTGCGGTATTGGATAAAGCCCAGACTAACTAGATCACCTACAAAGAAAGAACTGGCGTGCACACAGTTTTTTTTATTACCTTTAATGTGCTTCACCTCTGGCGAATCACTTTGGCGAGGCAGTCACTGTTGTTTTGCAGGCAATGGGAGTGGCCAATCCGTGCCCAGCAAGATCCCACATTCAGCAAATGAGATGAACGACAAGCTAATCTACATTAGGAATGCTAAACTTGGACTGGGACGCAGAGAAAATTCATGTTCCTCTTTGAATGACGCCACAGCATTTTTAGCGTCAGACCAGGTGAACAGTTTAATGCCTGGCTTGAAAGGCAGTGAGGCATTCCCTTGGCGTTGAATTGAGATGTCAACCTGGATTACACAATGAAGTCGGGAAGCTGACTTGAACTCACAAATCTTTGGACTCAGTCGTGAGAGCTCTTCTGACTAAATTAAGCTGGCAAGAAGATGGTAAGCACAAGGAAGACCGGTGGCCTGTCCATATTGAACTCAATGTTTCAACACTTCCAGGTCATAATTGTAATATTAGAATCAAATTATTATAGAATTATACATAATGTGAAGATGCTGGCATTGGACTACGGTGGGCACAGTAAGAAGTCTCACAACACCACATTAAAGTCCAACAAAGGGTGAGTCACCTGATAAAGTAGCAGCGCTCCAAAAGTTCGTGATACCAAATAAACCCGCTTGGTGTTGTGAAACTTCTTATAGAATTATACAGCAGAGACATATACCAGTTGGCCAATGTGCCTCATTGTAAGAGCTATTCAATTAGTTCCATGTGCATCACGGAAGGGAAGGCGACAGCCTGGTGGTATTATCACTAGATTATTCATCTAGCATCTCAGCGAATGATGTGGGGACCTGGGTTCGAATCCCGCAAAGGGAGTTGTGGAATTTGAATTCAATAAAAAAAATCTGAAATGAAGAATCTCCTGATGACTGTGAAATCATTGTCGATTGTCAGAAAAAGCCATTTGGTTCACTAACGTCCTTGAGAGAAGGAAATCCGACGTCCTTACCTGGTCTGGCTTACATGTGATTCCAGAGCCGCAGCGACGTGGTTGACTCTTAACTGCCTTCCAAGGGTAACTAGGGCTGGACAATAAATGCTGGCCAGCCAGCAACACCTACGTCCCACGAATGAATAAAGAAAATCTTTCAGATCATAATTGTAACATGAGAAATCAATATCAAGCTATCATAGAATTATACTGCAGGGGCAGATCCATTCGGAAATTGCGCCTCTCTGTAAGAGTTACCCAATTAGTTCCATGTGCAACTGCAATTTTTAACATATTTATCCAAGCTCCTATTGCAAGTTATATTGAATTTGTTTCCCCCACCCTTTTGGCTGACACATTCCAGATGATTATTTTAGCTCCCTGCAGTTGCCCTGTTTGTAGGAAGCAATTAGTGAGCTTCTAGCACCCTGTACTTAAATTTCTTGATAAAATAGGCCGCACTAAAGCTCCAGACATGTCTCTGTCTCATTTCTTCCACCTCAAATAGCTCAGGGCTCAAATAATCAGTCTAGCGGACCACATTTGGTCTCAGTGGGATAGACCAATGCAAGAGATCTAAGCACTTGTTGCAATTAAGTTATTTGCTCCACTTCCATAAAACCTCATTAGCCAACTGGGCGCACACATCGCATTTGGTTTTCAGCGAACTAACCAGCCCCATTTCTCTTGTGTTTCCTTCGAGTAGCATACCCACAGTATCAAGTTTATTTTTTAGTCTCTGCGATGCAAGAGCTGTTGGTGATCTTGGCTCCTCCAGATGTTTTTGCTTAGCACACAACCGAAAGTACCATAGAAAAATGAAATTGTTCACATCTGGGATTTTGTTTTTCTATTTGACACCTTTTATTCCTCAGTCACCACCAGTACTTTACAACAATTTGCAAGCATTGTTTTCCTAAGATTTTGATGTGGCAATTGATATTTGATCATTTTTCAATCATAATCTAAGGATTCTGTTATTTTAATTTAGATAGAATCAGAGAATCCTACAGTGCAGAATAGAGGTGATGGCCTAGTGGTATTATTGCCAGACCGTTAATCTAGAAACTCAACTAATGTTCTGAGGACCTGGGTTCGAATCCCACCATGGCAGATGGTGAAATTTGAATTCAATAAAAAAATGACAAAAAAAGCTGATGTTTCGCGTCCAGAATTAAAAATCTACTGATGACCATGAAACCATTGACGATTGTCGGAAAAACCCATCTGGTTCATTAATGTCCTTTAGGGAAGGAAATCTGCCGTCCTTACCCGGCCTGGCCTGCATGTGCCTCCAGAGCCACAGCAATGTAGTTGACTCTCAACTGCCCTCTGAAATGGTCCAACAAGCCCCTCAAGCAAATCTATGGATAGGCAATAAATATTGACCAGTCAGCATGTCCATGTTGCACGAATGAATTAAAAAAAAGGAGGCTATTCAACCCATTGAGTCTGCGCCAACCACAATCTTATCTAGGCCCTATCCCCATAACCCCATGCCTTTACCCTCGCTAGTTCCCCTAATACTAAAGTACAATTTAGAATGGCCAGTCCACCTAACTTACATGTCTTTCAGACTGTGGGAGGAAACTGTAGCACCCTGAGAAAACCCATGCAGACACAAGAAGAACGTGCAAATCCCACACAGACAGTGACCCAAGCCAGGAATTGAACCCGGGTCCCTGACGCTGTGAGGCAGCAGTGCCACCATGCCACCCTAGAACAGACTTCATTTTGCTCACCTGTAAAAGGGTTAATTCATTCCCAAAAAACCTGATTGCATTTTTTTAGTTGACATGCTGATGTCTATTGATGTTATTTATATGGAGGTCTGGTGAACATTTGAAAAGTGACTGATGGCTGAAGCTGTAACTCATGGAATTGAAGGAAGATGATTGATCTGGTGAGGATATTGGCTGAACACTGAGTGGGGACAATTGGTCTGCTCTCTTTCATGGGATGTGGGCATCGCCGAATCTGTTGCCTATTCATGCAACAATGCAAATATCTGAATTAGGAGCAGGAATAGATCACTAGGCCCCTCAAGCCTGCCCCATCATAAGACAACTCACCCATTCCTGGTATTAGTCTAGTAAACGCACTCTGAGCTGCGTTTAATACATTTACCTCTTTCCTCGAATAAGGAGACCAGTGCCGTACACAATATTCCACGTGTTTTCATCAATGCCCTGTATAACTGAAGCATAACCTCCCTACTTTTGTAATCAACTCTCCTCACAATAAACAATAACATTCTATTAGCTTTCCTAATCACTTGAAGTACCTGTATACTAGCCTTTTGTGTTCTTGAACTGAATGGCTTCCTGGGTAGTTAAGAGTCAACCACATTGCTGTGAGTCTAGAGTCACATGTTGGCCAGACCAGGTAAGGGTGGCAAATTTCCTTCCCTAAAGGACGTTAATGAACCAGATGGGTTTTTCCGACAATTGATGATGACACATTCAAGGTCACCACTTCTGCCAGTAACTTTATCTTCCTGATTTAATTGACTGAATTTAAGTTTAATCAGTTACCGTGATGGGGTTTGAACCAGTGTTCTCCTGGACATTAGCCCAGGCCTTTGGGTTACTAGTCCAGTGATGTAAAAATATTCCACAACGATCTGTGTTGAGGCCTCAACTGCACACAAAATTGGGTCAGAAGTAGGCCATTCAGTCCCTTATGTCTGCGATAAAATCATGGCTGATCTGTTTGTGTTTCAACTCCCATCCGCCCCCAGTAACATTTGATTCCCTCACATAATAAGAATCAATCTATCTCCGCCTTAAAGATATTCAATCATCCTGCACCCATCACCTTCTGAGGCAGACAGTTCCAAAGTCATAGAACTTTCTGAGAGAAGAAAATTCTCTTTATCTCTGTATTTTTTGATTCAATTTGATTTGATTTATTACTATGTCATGTAATAGTATAAAGTGAAAATTGTTTCTTGTGCACTATACAGACAAAGCATACTGTTCATAGAGAAGGAAAAGAGAGAGTGCTGAATGTAGTATTACAGTCATAGCTAGTGTGTAGGGAAAGATCAACGTAATGCAAGGTAAGTCCATTCAAAAGTCTAACAGCAGCAAGGAAGAGCGTAGGTTAGAGGGATTAGTGGGTATAATATGTAGGGATATGGGGGTAGGGCCTGGGTGGGATTGTGTTCGGTGCAGACTCGGTGGGCCGAAGGGCCTCTTTCTGCACTGCAGGGTTCCAGGATTCTATGATTCTATGAATGTAAGAACTAGGAGCAGGAGTAGGCCAGCTTGCACCTCGAACCTGCTCCGCCATTCAATAAGATCATGGCTGATCTTTTTGTGGACTAAGCTCCACTTAACCATCTGCTCACCAGAACCCTTAATTCCTTTACTGTTCAAAAATCCATCTATCTCTGTCTAGAGGTCGCCTTAACTACTTCACTGAGCAGGGAGTTGCACGGATAAAAAGAGTTAGGAGTTTTGATCCTATTGCATACATTTGGATTACTGTCAGCAAACCAAGCCACAACACTTTAGAAAGGGTATATTAGACTTGGTGAGATTATAGTGTAGATTTCTGAAGATGACCCTTGGACTCACAGGATTAAATTATGAAGAGAGTGTTATCCCTGGAATTTAGAAAGTTGATTTGATAAAGTCATCGAGGTATTGGTGTTATGGCGCAAATGTTGGTCCCCTTTTGGGAATCTACGCTGAATCCCCCCAAAGAGGACTACCTCACTTTGCAATCTGTTAAAAGTGTTTGGAATGGTGTTAACTGTTCTTCATTAACGTTTAGTGGTTCATCAACAGAAATTCCTGACGCTCACTTTAAGTGAAAAATTAACAAGTTATTTATTTAACCAACCAGGAACTTTAACTAATCAAGTACCATTTCAATTAAAGTAAGGTTCTATTGGAATGCTGTTCAAATAAATACAAGCGCTATTCATTACCAAAAAAAAAGATAATTTAGTCACTCTCAAAAATATACAAATGGGTTTTGTGGCTTTGGGAAAAAACCTTAGTAGTTCTTCTGGCTATTCTGCTGTTTGTAAGCTCTTTCTGATTTGGTACCCTTTTGTTAGATAAATGGAGAGTTCTTTTAAGAGATATTTTTTAGCTGGCAGGGTGCTGCTCTTCCCTCTCTGGGTGTTGAGAGGTGGCAGCCCTTCAGTTGAACTGCAGGCTGGCAGTTGAGTTCCTCTTTATAATTCTGATGACCCAATCAATTTTCCTATACCAGGATTGGCCTGATGTTGTCAACAACAGCAAATTCCAATTTGATAGGTTGCTGATAGCTGACTGTCTTCTTTAAACTCATAGGCTATCAAAATTCAAAAGCCTGCATAACCTGTCACCAAGGCAACTCTGATGCTTGGTCCTAGTTACAAATGTTGCAATCTGTGTACCCCATAGGCATCTGCATTTTAAACATCCAAGCACTGAACACAGAATTTTTAAAGGGACCACACTTCACAAAATCAGCTTCACAACAATTGGGTTTTCAGATGAGATCGATAGAAACTACTTCTGCAGCTTGGGGGTCTAGGAAAGGTTGGCTATTTAAAAATTAGAGCCTGAATTCTCCGGAGCGGAATTAGGAAACACTCACAAAGCGAGGCAGAAAGTTGTAACTCTTTGCCTTAAGTGCCATTTGATATTAGATCAGTTACTGATTTTAAATCCAAGATTGACTGATCATTATTAACCATTATTGGCCTTCATTAATCGAGGGATTGAGTTTAGGAGTCGGGAGGTAATGCTGCAACTTTATAAGACCCTTGTCAGGCCTCATTTGGAGTACTGTGCGCAGTTCTGGTCGCCTCACTATAGGAAAGACGTAGAAGCTATTGAAATGGTACAGAGGAGATTTACAAGGATGTTGCCTGGACTGGGAGGCATGCCTTATGAAGTTAGGTTGAGGGAGCTGGGTCTCTTTTCCCTGGAGAGACGAAGGTTGAGAGGCGACCTGATAGAGGTTTATAAAATGTTGAGAGGAATGGATAGGGTGGATTCTCAGAGGCTATTTCCCCGGGTTGAAATGGTCGCTACGAGAGGACACAGATTTAAGGTGCGGGGAGGAAAGTACAGAAGTGATGTTAGGGGTAAGTTTTTCACTCAGAGGGTGGTGAGTGAGTGGAATCGGCTGCCGTCAGTGGTGGTGGAGGCGAACTCGCTGGGGTCTTTTAAAAGACTTCTGGATGAGTATATGGGGTTTTATGGGATTGGGGGTTATAGATAGGTGTTGATGTGATCGGTGCAACTCGTGGGCCGAAGGGCCTGTTTGTGCTGTAGTGTTCTATGTTCTATGTTCTATGTTCTAAAGGTTAAGGGATATGGTGACAAGGCAGGTGAAGGGAGATAGGCTGCAGATCAACCACTATATCACTGAAATGCAGGACAGATTTAATGGGCTCAATGGCCACATTCTGCTCCATTATGACACAGAGGTTGATCCCCTTGTGAGAAGCCATGCTGAATTCCTCAAAGAGGAACACCTTACCTTGTGATCTGTTAACAATATTTGGGAAGGTATGGGAACTGTTCTTCATTAATGTTTAGAGATTCATTAACAGAAATACCAGACACTCGCTTTAAATGAACAATTGACAAGTTTTTTATTTAATCAATCAGAAACTTTAACTAAACAAATAATATATGGATTAAAGTAAGATACTTCTGGAATGCTGTTCAAATAAATACAAGGTCCATTCATTACCCCCCAAAAAATAGAAATGTAGTCACTCTCAAGAAAGTATACAACTTGGCTTTGGAAAATGTTTGGAGTTCTTCTCTCAATTCCACTGCTTGTGAGCTCTTTCTGAGTTTGGTACCCTTCATTAGATAGATGGAGAATTCTCTTACGATACAGTTTAAGCTGGCACTTGCCCTCTCTAGGTTTTTAAAGGTGGCAGCTCTTCTGCAGACAGACAGTCAAATCAACTTTCCTACACCAGGATTAGTTTGATATTGTGCAGATGTGGAGGTGCCAGGGTTGGACTGGGGTGGGCACAGTAAGAAGTCTCACAACACCAGGTTAAAGTCCAACAGGTTTATTTGGTATCATGAGCTTTCAGGGCACTGCTCCTTCATCAGGTGAGTGGAGAGTTGGGTTCTCAAACAGAGATATATAGACACGGACTCGATTGCAAGATAATGGCTGGAATGCGAGCCTTTACACGTAATCAAGTCTTCACAGGTACAGACAATGTGAGCCCCTCTCTCCATTATTGGTGGGCTTGGAAGATTCTGCTGTCAGGAATGGCTGGAAAATCCCACCCGCTGGGGAGGTGAGGGAATAAAAATGATAAAGTTGAGGTTTTAATCTGATTGTGTAGTGAGGTTTAAGAATGAATAATTAATAAGAGGATAATAGAAAAATGCTTACAGATTCCTCAGGTACAGAAAATCAGCTTCCTCTCTGTTACAAAGGTTCACACCTTAAAGTCAGCAGAATCTCGACTTTCAAGGACTGAACAAGCTGAACCTATTTTAGCAATGACAATTTTTTTGAGTCAGACAGCAAGAGATAGCTGGGGAAAGCACACCAAGATAAATTGAAATCTCTGCAATATGGAAAAGTTTAAGTGTGACGGATACAAGATGTGCCTGCTTTGGTAAAACCTACATGTATTTGTTGGATCGAAATTTAAACAGTGTCTATGTATGCGTGCAAAGCATAGTATAAATATATGCAAACTTCATGTAAACATCAGAGTCTGCTTCAGAATTCCCTGCAGTAATGCTCTCGCTACATAAGCTTGAATAAAATATTCCTCACCCCGTCTGGGTTTCCTGTGACAAGCTCGTAAGAAATCTTGGATGATATGAAGTTTATTATAAAGTGAAGGTTGATCCCTCCCCTCTGAGAACTGATACCCAATCACTCAAAGAGGAGTACCTCACCCTATCATCTGTAAATATGAGTGTGAAGTGATATGATCTGCTCTTCAGCAACTTTTACTGGTTAAATCAAACTCCCTGACATCCTCTCTAAAATCCACAAGTAACAATATTATTTATCTAACCAACAATGAACAGGTTAGCTAAACTATTAACAAACCAAATAGAAATACGATTCTAATGGAATACTGCTCAGATAAATACAATTCCCACTTATTAACAAAATAATAGAATTTCTCTAAATTACAACCAGGTTTTATGTCTTCCAGAATATTCTGGGCTCTCTCTGTTGATTCGCCTGTCTGGAATTCTGTCTTCTTTGGTACAGTCGCGATCAAGGTGAGGCTTGGAGCTAATATGAGTTATGGCAGTTGCTCTCTCCCTCTGTCGCACTGCCCCTTCCTTTTATACCCGTGATGACATATCAATATCCCCCACAATATGATTGGTGCTAGGTTGCTGGAACCACCAAATTTAAATTGAATAGGTTCTTAGTATCTGAACGCCTAATTCAAATTGATGGGCTGGATGAAAAAAAACAAAAAGCGTAAAAGCTTGTTGTCTTGGTAACCCTGCTGCTTGGCCTTCTGGTACAAATGTTTCATCTTTTTAACATTTGATGTCCTTGAACGTTTAACTCTAAGCACAACTTTGCAATAGTGATAACACCTTCTGAGTAATTTGATTATTCTGCCATTTGCAATGAACCTTTTAAGAGGTTGAGTTCCAATACACTGTATACTTGAGCATGTACCATTGGATCCTACATAACTTCCCACCAATACTGCAGCAGGATTGCAGAGCGTTATCAATGGGTTGAATGGCCTAATTCTGCTTCTATATCTTATGGGTTCTCTCTGTTTGCCAGAGGACTCTGATTCATGCTTAACAATAAGATACTTGTTTGGTTGCAACAGGTGCCTTGATCATGTAAGTTCAAGGTTTAGACATCACAAGGAATGAGGAGCAGTGATAGTGGTCTAGTTGCTACCAAGAAAAGAAACATGCCAAATTACTCTCCTGGCCCATGGGTTAAACTCAACTCACCAAATGGCTTTTTCTCATTCTACACTCCATGCTAACATTTTTAAAAATTATTCCTTCATGGGACGTGGGGATTTTCATAGTAACTTATTGCAGTGTTAATGTAAGCCTACTTGTGACACTAATAAATGAACATTAAAACTCACTTGCATGCAAATTTAGTGACCAGATTTTCCAACATTGGAATAGTAGATACACTTCTAAAGTACTTAATTGCCTGTGAAGGGTGTTGGGACATTGTCAGGTCATGAAAGTGCTATCTGAATGTGAGTTCTTTCTTTAAAATAATAGAAACGGATTATTCGCTGCTTGTGACAGATTTATTGGAAAGGCAGAACAAAGATCAAACCCAATAAAATTCACTGTTTCCTGCTTTTACAGCAACAGAATGCAACATACCCATTGAGACACTTAACTAAACAGTAGCGTAGTGCGGGCAAAAGAACAACAGGTGCAGTGGATTACTAGTTACCAAAAGAATGCTTCTAACTTTTGCCTCAGTAACCGGAGAAGCTCTGTGAAATCATTGCATCTCAGCTTAGCACTCTGAGGTTTAACATGGATTTCCTCTGGTTCACTTTGAAACATTATAGCTTTTATTCCAGCTGAAAATTGGAGCTATTCCTGCTACTTCTTTTAATTGCTTTTTTACTCGTTCAAGGCATGTGCGCGTTGCTGGCTAGGCCAGCAATTGCTCCCCATCCCTAATTGTCCTTGAGAAAGTGGTGGTGTGGTCGCTTTCTTAAACTGCTGCACCCACAGCTTTGTTAAGGAGGGATTCCAGGATTTTGACCCAGTGGCAGGGAAGGAATGGCCAAGATATTTCCAAGTAAGGATGGTGTGTGGTTTGGAGGGAGACTTGCAGATGGTGGTGTTCCGAGGCAACCATTCCCCGCTGATATCCCATGCAATAGAAAAGCAGAGTAGTACTGCCCAGTGCCCTGGCAAATATCTATCCCTCAACCCCCATCATTGAAACAGATTATCTGTCTATTATCACACTTCACATAGCAGGTACAGAGGAGATGTCAGGGGTAAGTTTTTCACTCGGAGGGTGGTGAGTGAGTGGAATCGGCTGCCGTCGGTGGTGGTAGAGGCGAACTCGCTGGGGTCTTTTAAGAGACTTCTGGATGAGTCCATGGGATCAAGAGGAACCAGACTGAGTACATGGGATTTAATGGGATTGAGAGTTATAGATAGGCCTGGTAGGTATGGATATGATTGGCACAACTTGTGGGCCGAAGGGCCTGCTTGTGCTGTAGTGTTCTATGTTCTGTATGTGGGAGCTTGCTGCGTTAAGGTTAACTGCTGCAATTCCTAGACTACAACAGTGATTATAATTCAAAAACTATCAGTTGGTTGTTAAAATGCTTGTGTCTGTTCTTAGATTGTGAGAGGCACTACATAAAATGTAATGTCCAAACTATCATAGAACATAGAACCCTACAGTGCAGAAACAGGCCCTTCGGCCCATCGAGTCTGCACCGAACACAATCCCACCCGGGCCCTAGCCCCATATCCCTACATATTTACCCACTAATCCCGCTAACCTACACATCCCAGGACACTAAGGGGCAATTTTAGCATGGCCAATCAACCTGACCCGCACATCTTTGGGCTGTGGGAGGAAACCGGAGCACCCGGAGGAAACCCACGCAGACAAGAGGAGAATGTGCAAACTCCACACAGACAGTGACCCAAGGAGGGAATCAAACCCAGGTCCCTGGAGCTGTGAAGCAGCAGTGCTAACCACTGTGCAACCATGCTGCCCAATATTAGAGGTTGTGGATTTTAACAGAAAAAAATAATTGATTTTGTTTGCACTTGTAGATTCAAAGTAACTGACAGTTTTAAGTTTCATTTCTTAGTGACACAAGCAGGCTGACATTAACACTGCAATGAAGTTGCTGTGAAAATCCCCCAGTCACCACACTCTGGTGCCTGTTCGGATACAGTGAGGGAGAATTTAGCATGACCAATACACCTAACCAGCACATCTTTACGAGTGTGGGAGGAAACCGGAGAACCCGGAACAAACCCACACAGACACAGGGAGAACGTGCAGACTCCACACAGACAGTGACCCAAACCGGGAATCGAACCCGGGTCCCTGGTGCTGTGAGGCAGCAGTGCTAACCACTGTGCCGCTATGCTGCTCACAGCAGGTTTATTAAAAGAGATGTCCTCTGCTTGGAACAGGAATTGAAGTTAAACAGCTGCCTATGGACTGCTGTAATGACATCATCATTAAATCATTTGATCAACTCAGAAAGAAATGATGCAACTAGTTAAATACACAACAGCATTGCAAGTCTTCCTTTTCCTTGATCATGTTTACACTGAGAATTCAAGATGAATCCATGAATGTGTAACCAATCATGCTTGGCATAGAATCATAGAATCCTGATTTTGATTTGATTTGATTATTGTCACATGTATTAACATACAGTGAAAACTATTGTTTCTCCCGTGCTATACAGACAAAATTTAACATTCAGAGAGAAGGAAACGAGGCAGTGCAGGATGTAGTTTTACAGTCATTGTGGCGGTAGACAAACTGTAATGGATCCAGATAGTTTGGGAGGCTGGAATTGATTTGTGCCATGACTAGACTAGACATGACTAGAATCCTACAGTGCAGAATGAGGCCATTAGGTCCAACGAGTCTGAACGACCACGATCCCACCCAGGCCCTATTCCCATAGCCCTATACAATTACCCTACCTAGTCCCCCTGAAACAAAGGGGCAATTTAGCATGGCCAGTCCACCTAACCAGCACATTTTTGGACTGCGGGAGGAAGCCCACGCAGACGCAGGGAGAATATGCAAACTCCACACACACACACACACACACACACAGCGATCAAAGCCAGGAATCGAACCCAGGTTGCTGACATTGTGAGGCATCCACTGTGCTGCCCCGTGGCACTGGAGGTTTTGTATGATATTCTGACTAATACCCGCTGGCCTCTACACAGTTTCGTCTTATTAACAAATAGCCTTTGTGCACCTGATGAAGTCAGTGCATCATCACAAAGAGCTAAAGCATCTGCTTGCATTCTGGACATACGATGGCATCTAACATGACAGATTATTGGTAGTTTATGGTGCAAAGTGTGCTGAAAGTGAGAGCTGCCAGAATAAATCTCCACTGCAGCAAAGAAAAAGCCACTGAAACCTCTCATTATCTGGAAACCAAAGGAAATTACTGTTTATTGGAAGAGGCATTTCATTATTTTGAAAAGCTCTCCACTGGTGAAAGTAATTAGACAAGTTTTGCTTCAAAGTTTCATCTCACTCTGGGTTAAAGGCCACTCAAGGTGATTCAGCAAATGGGATTAGAAGCTGAGTAAGATTTGAATCGGTGGTTTCCATTGTGTCTAGTTGAGTTTATTCTTCCATCAGCCTGGGTGCAGGTGCTTGCCGTGAACTCATTCAGTCATATTTTTGCTTGCCTGTAGTCTCCCACGCAGAAACGGTACGGTGACACATTGTTAGTGCTGCTGCTTTACAGCACCAAGGGGCCTGGGTTCAATTCCTCGCTTGGGTCACTGTCTGCATGTTGTCCCCTTGTCTGTGTGGGTTTCCTTTAATTTTGGTTGGGAGAGTAAGTGAAGCAATATCAAATTACCTACCTGTGATGATACTGTGTCTTTAAGAAAGGTATTTGTGTCAGGTTTCTTGTGCAGGATTTTTTTATTAGAAGTTGGTTCTATTTACCTGTTACATTTCAACTGTGTTGCGAAATAAAGTTTGCTTTAATAAAAGTTTCCTTGTGGATCAATAGAATCACACCTGGAGTGATACACCTTCGCTGAAATTTTACCATCTCAACTGCCCGATGCTTGTAAGATTCCATCCGAGGCCAATGGAGAGTGCTGTTCTGCGAGTGTTGTCTGCCCCAGAATTGAGGTGGGCATGCCAATAAAATTCTGGCACTTATGCTCACCCTAATCCCAAAATCAACACATGTTGTGGTCTACTCAAACTTCAAAGTGTACCTTGAAGTTTCTGGCCTGGCCCCTAATACACACAATTGACAACATGTTATTGGGAGAGGTATATAGTGTCTGATTAATCTGAAATCCCCTACTTTTCACCATCGCCAAAGGTTTACTGGTGAAATTATAATAATGTAAATCGCAAAATGAGGTTTTTTGACCAATCACTATACTAGCATTTTGAACATAAGAACATAAGAAATAGGAGCAGGAGTAGGCCATCTAGCCCTTCGAGCCTGCCCCGCCATTCAATAAGATCATGGCTGATCTGTCGTGGCTCAGTTCCACATTCCCGCCCTCTCCCCATAACCCTTAATCCCCTCTCTTATCAAAAACCCATCAACCCGCGTCTTAAAAATATTTAGCGAGGCAGCCTCCACCACCTCAAAGGACAGAGAATTCCAGAGATTCACCACGCTTTGAGTGAAGAAGTTCCTCCTCAACTCCGTTCTAAACCGCCCCCCCCTTTATCTTGAGGCTGTGCCCCCTAGTCCTACTGTCCTTTCTGAGCGGGAAGAGTCTCTCCACCTCTATCCTATCCATCCCATTCATCATCTTATATGTCTCAATGAGATCTCCCCTCATTCTTCTGAACTCTAACGAGTACAAGCCTAGTTTATTCAGCCTCTCCTCATAGCTCAACCCCCTCAACTCCGGTATCAGCCTAGTAAACCTCCTCTGCACTCCCTCCAAGGCCAAAATATCCTTGCGTAAGTACGGCGACCAAAACTGCACACAGTACTCCAGCTGCGGCCTTACCAATGCCCTATACAGCCGCAGCAAGACCTCCCTACTTTTATATTCAATCCCCCTCGCTATGAAGGCCTGCAGGCTGGGCTTTTGCGACTCATGCACAAGGACCCCCAGGTCCCTCTGCACCGTCGCCTGCTGCAGTTTTTCGCCACGTAAGTAATAGTCCTTCCTACCATTATTCCTACCAAATGCACGACTTAATTCTCATGTATTCACCAGTCTGTCGTATATTTTACATATCAGAACAATGGAGAGATGACACTAGTCTCAAAATGTATTGACTTATAAAAGTTTGAAAGTATCTCTGAGAATCATTGAGAAAAGGAGGGGAAGGAAGGCTTGAACAGGCTGACAGACACCAAAACTTTGAACTGGACAAGCACCGGTACGGAAGTGACTTTAACTAATGTGTTTGCCAGCTGATATTTGCTTGGAAACAACTGTGAGTTGATTATCATTTTGTGGTTAGGAGTATAAATCGCTGCAAAGTTTGCTAGCAGCCAAGCCAACAGGGAGAGGGTTGATCAGTGTGATTAGCCTATAGCCCATTTAACTGGCTGTCAGATGTTCAGTTGGCCTTTGTCCAACATCTTAAACACAATGACGGTATCTGCCGTACTGAATACCAAACCCCCATAGATTGACAAACATTCTAGCCACCACAGACAGCTTTGTTACTTCCAAGTAAAGATTCGCCCCCAGTCTCCAAATTAAGCAGATGACATGATAAATATTCTGAACATCCTTTTGGTGACTACAATGAGTCAAGTTTCAAATTTCTAATTGAAAATCTATTTTATTTCACTAAAGCCTTTGGAACACTTCATCAGGGGAAGTGATGGCCTAGTGGTATTATCGCTGGATTATTAATCCAGAAACCCAGCTAACGTTCTGAGGACAAGGGTTCGAATCCCACCATGGCAGATGGTGGGATTTGAATTCAATAAAAAATATCTGGCATTAAATGTCCACTGATGACCATGAAACCATTGTCAATTGTTGGAAAAACCCATCTGGTTCACTAATGTCCTTTAGGGGAGGAAATCTGCCATCCAGTCTGACCTATATGTGACTCTAGAGGTTCAACTGCTCTCCAAGGGTAATTAGGGATGGGCAATAAACCCTGGCTAGTCAGTGGTGCCCATGTCCCATGAATAAAAAAAAAATTATGATTCCATCTGATTTTTCTTTTGCAGCTACTGAGAGGTTCCCAGTTAAGGACACAGATGACAGGTGCGGACTTGATGAAGTCAGCTCACGAGAAGCCAGATATCTAAAATATTCCAAAGTTGGTGACAGCTTGATATAGCCTGTCAAGCAATTGTGTTCTTTTGGCATGGCTGAGTTACCTGAGAGATTGTGAGGAAGATTGAATGCATGTGGCAATCCAAGGCAGAAGCTTACCAAAAGGAGAGACTTAAATCCTGGAAGTGGATCCTTGGTGAAGGCATCTGAGAGAAAGTGCCGCATGGGAAAAGATTTCAAAATGTATTCCTCGAGAATGGAGTTTGAAAACACTTGTGTGGAAGTCAGAATTCTAATGACACATGTTTGTTCACATTGAGACGCACCTGTGGGGGTGGGGGAGTGGAGAGGTGGTGACATTCTATTGGATAACATCTGCCTTGCTTTGAGAGTGTAGTGTGGCTGACCACAGTTGATCTGTTGGTTTATAGGGACTGTGTACATACTGAGAGCATACTAGCATAAGATACATTTTGTAACCAGTGTTATCCTTATAATCTGTGTGCATTTGTGAAGCTATAGGTGGAGTGAAGGATTATTGTATTACAGTCAATCTTTTCATGTTTAATAAATGTCTTATTCTTTTGATATGAGTTAATCAGCAGTCCTGTGACTCTATATTTCTACTTCTCTAAACAAAATGCAGAAGTTACAATCTATTGAGTCAGGGTTCCATTCTGACTGTCCAGTGGAAACATCAACTGGGATTGTAACACTCTTTTTAACAGGGGCATTCAAATTTGCTGCCTCAATTTTACCAATTCCTGCTTCAATTACCCAGCATTCAGGCCACAAAACTCTGTTCAAGGTCCTCAGTTTCACATGACTGAATCTCCAACAATGTAGGCCTCTCTAAGTACTGCATTGGGTATAAGCTTAGACTTTGCACTCAGGACTCTGGCTTGGGATTTGAACTCACCACTTACTGGCTGAGAGACCAGTGTGGTACCAGCTGAGTCACAACTGGTACCCCACAAACATTTGACTTGCATGACAATGCATTAGTGACTTAGATCCCGAGAGGTCGCTCAGGATTTCTTAGGCAATAGGTTATACTATCATCTTTAACAAGGGAGCAACTCTGTAATTATAGATCACATCATGATTTCAGATGCATACAAGATAAGTCAGAGGCTCAGAATACTGTGGTGAGTAACTCATCTCCCGCCTCCGCAAAGCCAGTCCACCACCGACAGGGCACAAGTCGGGAGTGTGACAGAATACTCCCCCACTTGCTTGGATGAATGCAGCTCCAACAACAACACTCAAGAAGCTCAACACCATCTAGGACAAAGCGGCCCGCTTGATTGGCACCACATCCACAAACATCCATTCCCTCAGTAACCGACGCTCAGTAGCAGCAGTGTGTACTACCGACAAGATGTACTGCAGCAATTCACTAAGGTTCCTTGGCCTGCACCTTCCAAATCCATGACCACTTCCACCTAGAAGGACAAGGGCAGCAGATACATGGGAACATCACCGCCTGCGAGTACCCCCTCCAACCCACTCACCATCCTGACATGGAAATATATCACCATTCCTTCGCAATCGCTGGGTCAAAATCCTGGAATCCCTCCTTAATGGCATTGTGGGTCAACCCACAGAACATGGACTGGAGCGATTCAAGAAGGTAGCTCACCACCAGCTTCTCAAGGGCAACTAGGGATAAATGCTGGCCAGCCAGTGACCACCCATGCCCCACGAATGAATAAAGAAAAATGGGAAGATTATTGTGTACCTAGAAACAGAGTCTGTTGGATTGCCTGAGGTGTGTTGAATACTCAGGCTGCGAGGACTGGGGAGTTCACTAGTGAATGGGCCCCTTACTGTCTCCACCAGAGTTTCCTGGATTCACTGCACCAGGGCAAAGCAACAGCCTCAGATCCAACTACAGGGCCATTTGCCATGCAATTCTTGAAACTCATTATTAAAAAATGTTGTGATTGATTCATCAATTTAAACCAATTTATTGGCATAATCGGCAAAACAATTGAGGGGGCAGAAGGTTTCTAAGAAAAACTCATTTGGTGAGCAGAAGTTTTCGAGCATGATTAATTACAGCTGGAAGGCTGGCAAACCTGAAATGCACTTTTAATAAACAACTGAAATTAAATTGGAATGGATGTATGTTTGGTTTAGAACATCTCGATCCAGAATCCAACATTCCATTTGACTTCTTTCTTATGGTACGCGACCTCTTAACATTTCTTGACAAGTTAGCTAATGTTGGCACAGATACAAAAGAACTTCCAATGCATCAAACCAGCACATTGAATTTGGATCTTTAAAATTGTATTTTTTATTGTTAATTTAAAAACCTAATTTTGTTTCAGCAGGCAGGAAGATGTGATTGCTTGCTGCCAAATAATTTGTGCTTTTCTACGTTAGCCCACCTAACATATACCACAAAGAGAGAATGCTGGAAAATCTCAGGAGGTCTGACAGCATCTGTAAGGAGAGAGAAGAACTGATGTTTTCAACAGATACCACTGTTTGTCAAAGCTAAAAGGCATAGAAAGTGGGAGATACTTATACTTCAGGGTGTTGAAACGTCAGCTCTTCTCTCACCTTACAGATGTTGCCACACCTGCTGAGATTTTCCAGCACTTTCTCTTTTAGTTTCAGATTCCAGCATCCGCAGTAATTTGCTTTTAAGCTGAAAGCTTATTAACAGCTAACCATGTACATCAATACGATGGCCAGAATTCTCCAGCTGTTCACGCTGACAGGATTCTCCAGTCCCGCTGGCAGACCAATCCCCTGTGGCTTTCCCTCCTGAGTGGGAATGGGAATTCCCATTGACAGTGGCAGGACCAGAGAAACCTGCTCCCAGCAAACAATGTGCCATCTCCTGTCTGCGGGAAGCACGTGGCTGGGAGGCCAAAGGATTCAGCCCAACATCTCAGACTTGTATACATAGTCTGGTTTTATACTTATATTGTTGTTACATGGGAGTGACACACCGGCACAGTGGTTAGCACTGCTGCCTCACAGCTCCAGGGACCCGGGTTCAATCCTGGTCTTGGGTGACTGTGTGGAATTTGCACATTCTCCCTGTGTCTGCATGGGTTTCTTCCACATGCTTCGGCTTTCTCCCACAGCCCAAAGATGTGTCGGTTAGATGGATTGGCAATGGTAAATGTGTGGGATTATGGGGATTGATTTATCTCAGTTGTTCATTATACCTGATGATTCCAATTATACAAAACACATTTTTGATTTGATTTTGCTTTTATTTATTATTGTCACATGTATTAGCATACGGTGAAAAGTATTGTTTCTTGCCTGCTATACAGACAAAACATCCCGTTCATAGAGAAGGAAAGGAGACAGTACAGAATGTACTGTTAAGTGTTCTTTTAAAAAGGGAAAGGACAGGTGAAAGAAGGGGGAAAAGAAGATAAAGCCATGAAAGCATGACAAAATGGTGAACCCCTCATGCGAAAGGCAGAGCTATGTAGCTTACGGAAAACCTTGTAGTAGCAAGTCAGGCATTACAGAATACATATATTTGAGATAGGGTCATCAGACTTTCCGGATTGCATCCAATTTGGATTGGAGTATACAAGTTAGAAATTTCTTTGGGATACACTCCATGATAATGTTGCACGAATTCTAAACTGAGGAGATTTATTGCTACTCGCAGAACAGAGGTTATTCTTCTCTGCGGACAAATGTTAGGATATTATGCAGCCTTTTCTCATTAGAATCAATTATCTTTCTATCTGGGAGCCCTAGAATTACAAACAAAGGAGTAATTTCTAAGGCCAAATCAACTGTCTTCTCAAATTCTTTAAGTATGCCAGACTAGTTGGATTTAATTTTGACACAAGACCAAACACAATGTCTATAGTCTTCCCTGACAGCTTTGTACTTTTGGCACAGTGAGGATATAATTGGGTCAATCATGTGTCTTAAGCTTCGTGTAATATGAAGGCTATATAATATTTTAAACTTTTGTTCTATTACAAACTGGGAATATATTGTAATTTTCCCATATATTTCCCCAAGTCTCCACATCCATACTGAGGGCAAAATCTTTTATCCAAGACCACAGCATATTCACACAGGATCTAGAACATAAAGTGATATAAAACCTGCTGATTCGTTGCTTAGGTTCTGGTTACAACAGGATTTTTTCCATCAGGGAGACAGTAGCATCAAGATATAATTATCTAATTAAGGATAAAATCTCTAAGTTGTAGATGAAAGATTATTTTAATAGGATGGTGTATTCCTCGCACATTCCAAGAGTAAAGTTTCAAAGTAGGTACTTCTATTACTTATTTGGTCAAAAAGAGTACACAGTACTGACACATAGAAATAAAGAAGGCTTACCAGCCAGAGATGCTTATGCCTCACTTGAACACACGCCAATGCACACTTCCCCCCTTTTCAACCATATCGGTGGTACTGCTGACATGTTATTAGCATTTTTCTAGAACATGTGCCTTGTCTCTGCCTGTGCAGGAACCAGTTAACAATTCTTCAGCCCCAAAATAGAAAAGAGTGGAATCTAAGGGGGCTTTCCTCACCAAATGTGTGGACCCATAGAGCTATAACCACAATCTTTCCAAGGAGTCGTTACCTTTGAAAAAGAGCAGGCAGGGTACACCACAACAAGGATGAGTATTGATTGACCATTCTGAATTCTAACTCCTGCCATCACGACTTAAGCCACTCGCTCAACACCCAGCAATGACACTATTCATATTTATCATGATTAGAGCAAAGAAGCCCATAAAGCATATACCACCATCATAAATATATGGATAGGACAAGAAAAGATATATTTATCACGCAGTCCTAGTGTCACACAACCTGCACAACACACTCCTTAACTAGAAGGATCATGTTGAGGGCAGCTTTCATTGAAGACAAATGGAAGTTCTTGGAATTCTTAAGGGTAAAAGACACAGTCACAAGCACAAAGAACAGTGTGAGAATGTAACCAGTGAGAGAATGTGACCAATGATGACAAGCTGCAAGGGTCAGCTGACCCAGTAAACCATGTAAACAATGGCAGATGATGCAATGATCAGCTGACCAGCTGACTCAGTGTAAATTAGAACATGTTGGGAATTGTGGGGAAGTTGGAATGGCCCAGGGTGAGGCCTCAAGTTTGGAGTTATGAAGTTTCTTTATTAAATCTTTTCTTTATTTCTAAGTTGGAGTAAGTTTTGTTGTATATTTATTGACTATGCTGGAAGAGTTCCTTCTGGATGAATAAACAGGATTATGAGGTTTCAGATTCTATTAAAACCAATCATAAGGAACAAATAGCAGAACTCCCTGGGTATAATTTTGGATGAGCAATGTGGCTTGGAATGGCACATTGACAAAATGATTGCCAGGGCATCAGCCTGTAGGGTTCATATCCTCAGGAGAGAAGCATAGCCTCAGCTCCAGAACCTTCCTCCACACTGCACAAACCCTGGAATGGCGCTTCACTAACAAATCAGTCACTTCCCATAAACGCCAGGCAATTGGGGCAACAAGCCATCTTCCTTACTTCAATTGCACAATCTCGGCAAACTCCAAGCAATGAAGGAAATGTTTCTGAGGGTTCACATAAGGGCAGGGACAAATCCACCACTGGCCTTGCTAACAGAAGATGGCAAATGAATCCAAATCAATTGATTAGAATAATAGAATCGCTACAGTGCAGAATATGGCCATTAAGCCTATCAAGCTAAAGTTCTTGGAATTCTTAAGGGTAAAAGACAGTCACAAGCACAAAGAACAGTGTGAGAATGTAACCAGTGATAGAATGTGACCAATGATAACAAGCTGCAAGGGTCAGCTGACCCAGTAAACCACGTAAACAATGGCAGATGATGCAATGATCAGCTGACCAGCTGACTCAGTGTAAATTAGAACATGTTGGGAATTGTGGGGAAGTTGGAATGGCCCAGGGTGAGGCCTCAAGTTTGGAGTTGCACCAGAAACAAAACCACACAGATCCTGTCCTGATAACCCCATGTATTTACCCTGCTAATTCCCCCTGACACTAAGGGTGGGATTTTCTGGCCACAGACCCAAAGAACAGAAAATCCTGCCTGAGATCAACGGACGTTTGCACAGTCCATGTCCCACACATTACCAATCCCGTGGTGGCTGGGATGGGGAAATTATGGCCCAAGGGGCAATTTAGTATAGCCAATCCACCTAACTCGCACACCTTTGGACTGTGGGTGGAAACCGGAGCACAGGAAGTAAGCCATGCAAACATAGGGAGAAGGTGCAAACTCCACACAGACCGTCACCTGAGTCCAGAATTGAGGCCAGGTCTCTGGCACTGTGAGGTACAGTAAGTAGTCTCACAACATCAGGTTGAAGTCCAACAGGTTTATTTGGTGGCACGAGCTTTCGGAGCACTGCTCCTTCATCAGGTGAGTGAAGGGTTTGTTTCACAAACAGAGCGTATATAAACACAAACTCAATCACAAGATAATGGTTGGAATGTGAATCTTAACAGGTAATCAAGTCTTTACAGGTGCAGACAATGTGAGCAGAGAGAGGGTTAAACACAGGTTAAAGAGGTATGAATTGTCTCCAGCCAGGATAGTTAGTGAGATTTTGCAAACCCAGGCAAGTCATGGGGGTTACAGATCATGTGACATGAACCCAAGATGAACCCGGTTGAAGCTGTCCTCTTGTGTGCAGAACTTGGCTATCAGTTTCTGCTTGGCGATTCTGCATTGTCGTGTGTCTTGAAAGCCGGCTTGGAGAACACTTACCCGACGATCAGAATGCCCTTGACTGCTGAAATGTTGCCCGATAGGAAAAGAACACTCTGTGCTAACCATTGAGCCACTGCTGCACTGTGTGTGAGCTTGCTTGGTTGTGGGTGTTGGCAACTTTGAGGCTTCTATTGGAGAGACAGCAAAGCCAGAATAAGTTAACTCAACTGAAACATCAGAATATCTCCCAAAGTCATTAACCAGCTAGATCTCAGTTACTAAAACAAGAACAACTTGCATTTATATTGCACTGTTCACAGTGCTTAATATCCTATGGGACATTACGAAATTTGACAATGAGGAACATGAACACAAAAATTTGGTCGAAAAAGTAAGTTTTAAAGATTGTCTTAAATGATGAGAGTGCGGTAGGATGGCTGGGAGGTTTGGGAGGGTATTCCAGAAATTCAATCCAGGGCTATCAATAATGGATGAAGAAATCTGAGGAGGCACAAGAGGCCTCCTCAGATTTTTCATAGTAACTTCATTGCAGTGTTAATGTAATGCGACACTAATAAATAAATTAAAATGAGACATTACTAGGTCAGGAGCCAATGAAGAACGTCAATCACAGGGATAGTGAGTGAACGGAATGTGTTATGAGTTGGGACACAGACAGTAGAGTTCTAAGTGAGTCCGTGGTTATAGAGTGTGAAAGGTGTTACAGTAAAGGACCTGTAAGCAGCCTACTAACACTTCTATCATCAAATGCTGTCAACTTTCTTGAGCAGCATCAACAGACACCCAATAACTTTAGTAATTTTTTCCATCCCAATTTATTTTCTCGGTTTTTCATGCACAAATTATCCTCACGTATTTTCATTAAGAGTCTGAACGCAAAATAGAATGGCTTTCTTAATGCCAGCAAAAACAGCATGCTAGAACTGCTTAACACTACATTTTTGTTAGGAAAACCCTGTTTAATTGCATCCATATTTGGATATAAATTGTACGGCGTGCTGCTTGCTGGTTTTGGAAAGACTTCAATGATTTTAATGCTATGTCTCCATTTTCTTTGAATCCTATCCAATGCTCAAGGAGAGCTGTGTGGAACTGATTAATACCCCAAACAACATGCTCATGAAGCAGATCTCCATTATTCTAACCTCAGACTTTACACCAAGTAACCCCAGATCAAAACACATTGAAACTTCAACTGATGTGGCTGACTACAATGAGGTAATGTACAACTTGTACAAGCACAGTATCCTGGCATTTTGAAAGTCTTTAATCCATTGACTCCATTATAGTTAAGGAAGTCTACCAATGTCTCTACTTCCTCAGGATGCAAAGGAAAGTTGGCATGTCCACTATGGCTCTCAACAATTTTTACAGATGTTCCATGGAAAGCATCATTTCCCTGGATATATCACAGCTTGGTATGGCTCCTGCTCTGTCCAAAACCACAAGAAACTACAAAGGGTTGTGAACATAGCCCAGTCCATCAAGCAATCTAACCTCCCAGCCATTGACTCTGTCTACACTTCCCACTGCCTTGGAAAAGCAGCCAACATAATCAAAGACCCCACATAGCATGATATACTCTCTTCCACATTCTTCCATTGGGAAAAAGAATATAAAAGTCTGACATCTCATACCAATTGACCAGGCTGATTCCAGGGATCAGCTGGAAACAGCCTGGTCAACTGGGATTGATGTATGAGGAGCGATTGACTAGGTTAGGAACATTTCACTGGAGTTCAGATGAATGAGGGAGGATCTCATAGAGGCTTATAAAATTCTAACAGGACTAGACAGGGTAGATGCAGGGAGGATGTTCCCGATGGTGGGGGAGTCCTGAACCATGGATCACAGTCTTACCATTCAGGATAGACCATTTAGGATGGAGATGAGGAGACATTTCTTCACCCAAAGAGTGGTGAGCCTATGGAAGCAGTCGATGTCAAAACATTGAATGTATTCAAGAGGCAGCCTGATATAGCACTTGGGGCGAATGGGATCAAAGGTTATGGGGAGAAAGTAGGAGGAGCTTTTGAGTTGGACGATCAGCCATGATTGTGATGAATGGCAGAGCAGGCCCAAAGCGCCAAATGGCCTCTTCCTGCTCCTATCTTCTATGTTTCTATGTTAAGGATAGCTTCTTCCCTGCTGCCATCAGACTTTTGAAGACTTACCTTTTACGAAATTGATCTTTCTCCAAATCCCAACTATGACTGCAACATTACATTCTGCACTCTCTCCTTTCCTTCTCTATGTATGGCATGCTTTGTCTGTATAGCGTGCAAGACACATTTTTCACTGTATACCTGTGACAATAATAAATCAAATCAAATCAAATTAGAGGCTGCAATACCAAGCTGATGCTTATCAATCCAAACAGTATAAGTGCTCACACTGAGGTAATCGCTTAAAAGTTTACCGTTTAACGTCTATTTATTAGTATCACAAGGCTTACATTAACACTGCAATGAAGTTACTGTGAAAACACACAGAGTTCGGAGAGGCAGAGAAATGCAGGAAAAGACAACAGAAAACATTGCGCGTAGTAACATTGGGAGCTGGGGTAGGTCCCTCGTGCCTGCTATACCAGTCAGGTGGATCTGCAACTCTACTTCATTTGCCTGGCTTTGCTCCATATCTCTTGATACTCTCACTGAATAACAGCCTAGCAATCCTAATTTTAATTAACCCCCAACATGCATTATATTCACTGGGAGGTAATTATAGATTTTTACCACCATTACTCTGAAAACATGCTCCTTGTCTTCATACCTAAATGCTCTAATTTTAAGATGACATCCCTTTCTTCTTCATTTCTTCCACAAGATGAACAGCTTTTCTATCCTTTCAATTCTTTTGCTCTTTAGAAACCAATGATCAGGTTAATTCGAAATCAGTACACAGGAAATGAAAGCCCGGATAATGAAACGTATCCTCATAATTTAACCATGTTTATGCCTCTCTCAGTAAGCCTGAATTGAAGGAACCACATAACCAACCTTCAGTCATGACTCCCTTGTCTCAGTTAGTGACATAGAAAAATACAGGGGAACAAATGCATGGATAGACCAAGATAAAAAAAAGGCTTGCATTTGGTGGTGGCAGGTTTGAACAGAAGGGGGACAGTACCTGAGAAGAAGGGACCCACTGTGGCACAGTGGTTAGCATTGCTGCCTCACAGCATCAGGGACCTGGGTTCAATTCCTGGCTTTGGTCAATGTGTGTTTCCCCGTACCTGTGTGAGTTTCCTCCGGATGATCCGGTTTCCTCCCACAGTCTGAAAAATGCTCAGGTTAGGTGCATTGGCCATGCTCAATTCTCCCTCAGTGTACCCGAACAGATACCGGAGTGCAGCGATTAGGGAATTTTTGCAGTAACTGCATTACAATGTGATGAAGTTACTACTTGTGACACCAATAAGTAACTTTAAAAGCTTTGTAGGAGAGCTTAGTGTGAGAAATTAACAGATGAGTTAGTTATTGGGGAAGGGGTTGTTAAAATAGTGGAGAAAAGCCTTAATATCTTAAACTGCATACCATGAACTCACCTCATTACTTTTATTTTAGGAATGTTTTAATAAGGGGAACTTAAAAAGAACATTTGCATTTCATGAGTCTCATAAGCATTTAGTCCATATTTGCACAATTATTTTGTGAAATTGCGATATGTTTTATTAAGCCATTAAATGATAAAGGGTACATTCAGTTACATATTTTTAAACTATCATTGTATATTTAAGTGTAGTTTATGAACATACATTCTGCTATGGCGCTTTTGAGTTCACTGTACATCTGACTGCACAGTGCTTGCATGTGGAATGCATTACCTCACCGGGTTTGGACTGGGAGCAAGATAGACACGAAGGACAAGTCAGTTCATTTGGCCCTGGATCTAGTTAAGCCTACAGACAATGGGGAAGGAACCTTGTATTCTGCTGGTCATGTTGGCCAGCCTTAATATCTCTCTTGGGCTGAGTGGGATGTGTCTGCATTGAAACATAGAAGCATGGAAGATAGGAGCAGGAGAAGGCCATTTGGCCCTTCGAGCCAACTCCACTATTTAACACGATCACGGCTAAATGTTCAACTCAATAGCCTAATCCTGTTTTCTCCCCATAACCTTAGATCCCATTCGCCCCAAGTGCTATCTCTGACCACTTCTTGAATACATTCAATGTTTTGGCATCAACTACTTCCTATGGTAATGAATTCCACAGACTCACCACTCTTTTGGTGAAGAAATATCTCCTCACCTCCATCCTAATTAGTCTAACCCGAATGCTCAGATTGTGACCCCCTGGTTCTGGACTCCCCCACCAACGGGAATATCCTCCCTGTATCTACCCTGTCTAGTGCTGTTAGAATTTTATAAGTCTCTATGAGATCTCCTCTCATTTGTCTGAACTCCGGCGAAAACAATCCTAAACTTGTCAATCATATCAATAGGTTCTTGATTGGTAAGGGAATCAAAAGTTAGGGGAAAAAAGTGGGAGAATGGGGTTGAGAAACTTATCAGTCATGATTGAATGGTGGAACGGACTCGAAAGGCCAAATAGCATAATTCTGCTCCTGTATCTTGTGGACTTATGGGCCTATTTAAATGTTTCAGGGATTTTGCCTCCATTGTGCTATACTGAAATCTGTGTTTGGAGTTCTTGTGGCACAATGGGAAGAATCCCTGCTTCTAAGCCAGAAGCTCTGGGTTTGAGACCCACCCCAAGACTTGATGGCCCAGGAAGGTGCATTTATGTGTTGGCCAAACGGGTTGATTTTCAACCTGTGAGTCCTGTTGCTACAACTAAGGGAGGCTGTTAGAGTGGGAGGGTCTCACATTGGCCAATGCAACAGGCTTCTCAAGTTAAAAGATCCCCTGTGCAAACTCTTGTATGAGACACTGTGCAAAACATCCCTCTTGCTCTGAGGAAGTGTCAGAGAGTCTGAAGTCTATTATCTGATAAATGGAGTATCCTGTGTACACAGGAGTAACTCTTTGGGTAAAAAAGAAAGAGTCCAAAACTGCTGTCAAATAGTTGAGCATTGCAAAGCCTTAGGCCTTAATTCAGTCTAGGAAATGGCAGTAGCATCATTAGAGAGGGGTATTGTGTATATCTTTTGGACCTTGTGGTGTTAAGGGTTGACTTTTCTAGTACCTTTATCTTGGTCCCTCAGGCTTCTGTCCATTGTCAGTGGGCAAGATTGAGTAGGACCGTTCACCTTGGCCACACTTCTCGTTCAGACTGCTAAACCTCGTGAGATGTCCATGTGTGAAGAAGTTCCTCCTCAACTCAACTCTAAATCTGCTCCCCCTTATTTTGAGGCTATGCCTCCTAGTTCTGGTTTCACCCACCACTGGAAACAACCTCCGTACTTCTATCTTATCTATTGTTATCTTATCAACCGATTCAAGAGCAGCTTTTTCCCTGCTGCTGTCAGATTTTTGAATGGACCTATCTTGCATTAAATTAATCTTTTTCTACCCCCTAGACTATAACACTACATTCTGCAATCTCTCCTTTCCTTCTCTAAGAATGGTATGCTTTGTCTATGTAGCACACAAGGAACAATATTTTTCACTATATGTTAACACATGTGACAATAATAAATCAAATCAAATTAAATCAAATCAAATCAAATCAAATCCCTTCATAATTTTTGTATGTTTTTGTAAGATCCTCCCTTCTAAATTCCAGTGAATATACTCCCAGTCTACTCAGTCTCTCCTCATAAGCCACCAGACACCAGGAATAAAAACCTAGTCCCTGATGGATCACAGGCACCAACTCCATGGTTTAGCATTCAAATCATTCCTCAATACATCAAACCCAATGAGAAGGAATTAATTGGAGGAATTTGTACCTTATCTACTTTTTGTAATGTTTCAGAAGCAATGTATTACTCAGTTCTGTGTCCAATCAATAAAATGCTGATTTTGGCAAGTTGCGTGTGAAGTTAACAAGGGAAAGTGAATGCATGTTGAGGGCCCTGTATTATAGCAGCGCCAATTCATCTGCAAAATAAACTTGTGGCTATTAGAGCATAGTTAAAGATGATTTCTTCCTTCCTGCTGTTGGAACAGTGGCAAAAATTAAAGGAAAAATATCCCAGAAATGAAGTGATTGTTTGTTCCAACTCAGAGGGAAGTTTCACAGGAATATTTTCTTTCCGGTTGTGGTGACAGTTCTGGCAAATGCTGTGGTGTTGTTCTATCAATTATATAATTATGTTTAACCCCTGAGGTAACAAAATGGCATTCTACATGTCACAAAAAGGTTCATTACCAGCTATAGGAACATAGAAACAGGAATAGCCTACTCTGTAGTTCAATTTGACCATGACTGGCCAGTATCTTAACCCTGTCTGGCCTTACCTCTATCACTTTGCTCAACGAAACCCGTCAGTCTGAGTTTTGAGATATTTAATTAACATTCAGCCCCGACAGCATTTTGGAGTCGAGAGTTCCAGCTTCCTAGTTAGTGTTACCCGTGGCCCCCCCCACGGTGGTACTGTGGTTAGCACTGCTGACTTACAGCGCCAGAGACCCAGGTTCGATTCCTGGCTTGGATCATTCTCTGTGCGCAGCCTGCATGTCCCCCTGGTGTCGATGTGGGTTCCCTTCGGGTGCTCCAGTTTCCTGCCACAGTCTGAAAGATGTGCTGGTTAGGTGCATTTGCCACGCTAAATTCTCCCTCAGTGTACCCGAACAGATGCCAGAGTGTGGCGACTGGGGGATTTTCACAGTAACTTCATTGCAGTGTTAAGGTAAGCCTACTTGTGACTAATAAATAAATTTTAGCTTGTTGCACCCTTGCCCCTGAGATCAAAGGTTCTGGGTTTGAGTCCCATTCCAGTGCTTAAGTACAAAAATCGAGATTGAGGTTCCAGTTCAGTACTGCACTGCTGGGGTGCTGCACTGTCAGAGTTGCCAACAAGTTGTTGAATTGAGGTCCCACGTGTCTGCTTGTGTTGATATAAATGATCCTGTGGCATTATTTCAGAAAAGGAGCAAGGACTATTATCCATAGTGCCCAGAACAAGATTTACCTTTCAATCGACATCAGAAAAATACATTATCTGCTCATTATCTCTGTTAATTGAGCACAGACCAGCTGCTGTATTTCCTACATTACAAGAGTGATTACATCTTGGGCTGACAAATGACAAATAACATTCGCACTACACAACTGCCAGGGGGTGACCATCTCCAGCAAGTCAGAATCTAACCATCATCCCTGGACAGCCAATGGCATTACCATCACTGAATCCCCCTGCTATTCTGGGGGTTACTGGTGACCAGAAACTGCACTGGACCAGCCATACTGTGGTGGCAAGAGCAGGTCAGAGACTGGGAGTCCTGCGCTTAGTATCCCGCCTCCTGACTCTCTAAAGCCTGCTCACCATCTACAAGGCAAAAGTCAGGAGTGTGATGGAATACTCCCAGCTTGCTTGTGTGGGTGCAGCTCCAACAACGCTCAAGAAGCTCCATGCCATCCAGAACAAAGCAGCTCATTTGATTAGCACCACATGGTAGATCTCAGACTTGTGGACCCACAGCCACTAATTTTTGCAATTTTGTATTTTGAATTTTATTTCTGCTTTGCTCTTGATTTTCAGTCTATTGTGGATATTTCAAATGATTTTGTATTAAATTTTACTTGGTTGACAATGCAGAAGGAGGTCATTCAGCCTATCAAGTCTGCACCAACCACAAGCCCACCCAGGTTCTATCCCCATAACCCCATGTATTTACCCTAGCTAGTCCCCTTGACGCTAAGGGGCAATTTGCCATGGCCAATCCACCTAACCCGCACTAGTTAAATAGTTAAAACAATTTTTCTTTTAGCTTGGAGATTGATACATCAGATTCCAGTGATCCATTGACGTAATTGGCAAAGTAACTGAGAGGGCGACCAGTGTCTGTGGAAAGATTATTAAAGCGAAGCAAGCGTTTGAGAGGCTAATTAATTACAGCTAAAAGATTGGCAAAGTGCACTTTAATTAACTAATGGAGATTAAATTGGAATGAGTCTCTGAATAACTGCATCTTAATCCTACAATCCAATATTCTCCACTTCCATCCCATTATATGTATCTGCAAGTCAGCTTAACATTTCTCGACAAATTAACTACTGGGACGTATATGCTTACTAAGATTCAGCTACACAAAATGATTTTTGATTTGATTTGATTTATTATTATCATACAGTGAAAAGTATTGTTTCTTGCACACTATAAAGACAAAGCATGCCATTCATAGAGAAGGAAATGAGAGAGTGCAGAATATAGTGTTACAGTCATAGCTAGGGTGTAGAGAAAGATCAGCTTAATGCAAGGTAAGTCCATTCAAAAGTCTGACAGCAGCAGGGAAGCAGTGGTTCTTGAGTCAGTTGGCACGTGACTTCAGACTTTTGTATCTCTTTCCCGAAGGAAGAAGGTGGAAGAGAGAATGTCCAGGGTGCGTGGGGTCCTTAATTATGCTGGCTGCTTTGCCGAGACAGCGGTAAGTGTAGACAGAGAGTTAATGGATGGGAGGCTGGTTTGCATGATTAATTGGGCTACATTCACGATCTTTTGTAGTTCCTTGCAGTCTTGGGCAGAGCAGGAGCTGTACCATGCTATGGTACAACCAGAAAGAATGCTTTCTATAGTGCCTCTGTAAAAGTTGGTGGGAGTCGTAGCTGACATACCTAATTTCCTTAGTCTTCTGAGAAAGTAGAGGCGCTGGTGGGGCTTTCTTAATTATAGTATCGGCGTGGGGAGGAACCAGGACAGGTTGTTGGTGATCTGGACACTCAAAAACTTGAAACTCTCAACCATTTCTAATTTGTCCCCATTCATGTAGACAGGGGCATGTTCTCCTTTACGCTTCCTGAAGTCAATGACATTCTCCTTTGCTTTGTTGATATTGAGGGAGAGATTATTGTTGCGAGATTATTGTAAAATGTAAAATGCACCTAACTTTACAGTTAGCCTTTATTGCTATTTTGAAAAACTGACATCTTTCAAGTCGGCTGGAGATCAGGAATGGAACAAGGTAGTTGATCACACACTGTTCCCTGGGACGTGGTTGGACCATTCCACGCTGGTGAGCGACCATGCAAACTCCCAGGTGGTGGTCTTACCAGCCATTCACACCACATTACCACTTCAGTAAGGTCAGAAAATTTGGCGCCCAGCCAAACCTCTGTTCATTGCAGCGGGATGGGAAAATCCCATCGGTGTGAATGGTGGTAACATTCTGGCCCCAGGTTTCAGTGTGCCTTTGTACAACTATTTATCTGGCACCACGATGGAGGGGTAACTGTAATTACGGTCAAGTTCCTTCTCCACAGCTCAAATCCACTTATCTGTTTCCTCACCAAGCCTTTCAATTCTTTCTCTCTGCAGAATCATCTCTTGAATCTGTTTATACATGCCCGTGTTACCAACTTAGGAGAGGCAGTGGTGTACTAGCGATATCACTGGCCTAGTAATCTAGAAACCCAGCCCAATGCTCTGGAGACATGGGTTCAAATCCCACCAGAGCAGCTGGTGGAATTTAAATACAATTAATAAATGTGGAATAAAAGAGTGGGGGCAGGACTTGTTAGTAGAAGTGCTCGTTAGGGGCAGTGTCTATTAGGGGGCAATAAATTTGATTTATTATTATGACATGTATTAGCATACAGTGAAAAGTATCTTTTCTTGCATGCTATACAGACAAAGCATACCATCCTCAGAGAAGGAAAGGAGAGAGTGCAGAATGTAGTGTTACAGTCACAGCGAGGGTGTAGAGAAAGATCAATTTAGCGCGAGGTAGGTCCATTGCATAAGTCTGATAGCAGCAGGGGAGAAGCTGTTCTTGAGTTGGTTGGTGCATGACCTCAGACTTTTGTATCTTTTTCACGAAGGAAGAAGGTAGAAGAGAGAATGCCTGGGGTGCATAGAGTCCTTAATTATGCTGGCTGCTTTGCCAAGGCAGCGGGAAGTGTAGACAGTCAATAAGAACATAAGAACATAAGAAATAGGAGCAGGAGTAGGCCATCTAGCCCTTCAAGCCTGCCCCGCCATTCAATAAGATCATGGCTGATCTGTCATGTCTCAGTTCAAAGTCTGACAACACCAGGTTTTAGTCCAACCGATTTATTCAATAAATTGGTTGGACTAAAACCTGGTGTTGTCAGACTTTTTACTGTGTTTACGCCAGTCCAACGCCGGCATTCCCACATCGTGTCTCAGTTCCACATTCCCGCCCTCTCCCCATAACCCTTAATCCCCTCGCTTATCAAAAACCCATCAACCCACATCTTAAAAATATTTAGCGAGGCAGCCTCCACCACTTCAACGGGCAGAGAATTCCAGAGATTCACCACCCTTTGAGTGAAAAAGTTCCTCCTCAACTCTGTTCTAAACCGCCCCCCCTTTATCTTGAGGCTGTGCCCCCTAGTCCTACTGTCCTTTCTGAGCGGGAAGAGCCTCTCCACCTCTATCCTATCCATCCCATTCATCATCTTATACGTCTCAGTGAGATCTCCCCTCATTCTTCTAAACTCTAACAAGTACGAGCCTAGTTTATTCAGCCTCCCCTCATAGCTCAACCCCCTCAACTCCAGTATCAGCCTAGCAAACCTCCTCTGCATTCTGTCCAAGGTCAAAATATCCTTGCGTAAGTACGGCGACCAAAACTACACACAGTACTCCAGCTGCGGCCTCACCAATGCCCTATACAGCCGCAGCAAGACCTCCCTACTTTTATATTCAATCCCCCTCGCTATGAAGGCCAGCATCCCATTAGCCTTCCTGACCACCTGCTCCACCTGCAGACTGGGTTTTTGTGACTCATGCACAAGGACAATGGATGGGAGGTTGGTTTGAGTGATGGACTGGGCTACATTCACAACCCTTTTGTGGTTTCTTGCGGTCTTGGGCAGAGCAGGAGTGAGCAAGTGGATGAGTGAACCATAGAATCATAGAGTAGAATCCCTACAGCACAGAAAGAGGCCATTCGGCCCTTCAAGTTTGCACTGACCACTATCCCACCCAGGCCCTACCTCCATATCCCTACATATTTTACCCACTAATCCCTCTAACCTACGCATCTCAGGACTCTAAGGGGCAATTTTAGCATGGCTAATTAACCTAACCCGCACATCTTTGGACTGTGGGAGGAAACCGGAGCACCGGAAGAAAACCCACGCAGACACGAGGAGAATGTGCAAACTCCACACAGACAGTGACCCACGCCAGAAATCGAACCTAGGTCCCTAGAGCTGTGAAGCAGCAGTGCTAAGCACTGTGTTTCTGTGCCACGTGGGTGAGGGTTGGTGAGGGTGAGGGTGAATGGGTGCTCCCATTAAAAATGTAATTTGTGGTTTAATTCTTCAATATAATGAGGATGTTTCTCAGGGATGGCTTCAGTACTCTCGGGAGGCTAAAAGGGTTCTGCTGTTGGAAAAGTTTTGGAATCCTGGGTCCAAGAAATGATCCATGTTTCCAGGCACTTGAGAATGATGTGCTATCAGGATTCGGTTTCAGACCATCTGAATATCGAGGCCTCTGGAGCTGAAATCTCTGATGTCTTAGATATCACCACATGCCAAGTTATAACTCCTTGCAAAGAAATGGGTCAATTCACAAGTTACAGCCTCTGACAGATTCTGTGCACATTTCCATTCTTTACTGTTCCCCAGATGTTATATATCACTTTGTTCATCTTCCACTTTCCAGATATTACATTGAAATGTAACATAATGCACTGTGCAAAGTGGCATGCCATTAGTCCAAGACTTTTTACTCCTGAGTATTTTATCTAGGACTGATCGGGATTTCCGTGGATTGTACCTTTGCCTCAACCAACATCTTTAAGTTCACAATGTCCTGACAGAGATTGTAATAGCACATCCAGCCTCGTCCTTTCCATTGCAGCCGCGGGAAGGCAATGGCCCTGTGGTATTGTCGCTAGACAGTTAATCCGGAAGCTCAGCTGAAGTTCTGGGAGCCTCGGTTCAAATCCCAAATTCAAATTTGGAATCCCAAATTCCAAATGATGCAATTTGAATTCAATTAAAAATATCTGGAATTAAGAATCTACTGATTACCATGAAACCATTGTCAATTGTCAGAAAAAACCCTTCTTGTTCACTAATGTCCTTTAGGAAAGGAATCTGCCATCCTTAGCTGGTCTGGCCTACATGGGACTCCAGACCCACAACAATGTGGTTGACTCTCAATTGCTTTCAAGCAGCAAGGGATAGGCAATAAACGCTGGCCAGCCAGCGACACCCATATCCAACAAATGAATTAAAACAAACTGTTGCCGTGATGCATAAAGGACACAAGAAATAAAGGCCATTTGGCCCCTTAAGGCTTTTCCTGCAGTTAGTAAAACCATGGCCTGGATTTGCATCCTGAAGGTAAGCAGGGGGATTCGGGAAAATTCCTTGCTTGGCTGCTGCCCTCACGTGGTACAGCTTGCCTAGGTAGGATCTTCACTGCTGGGGGTTAGTGTGAACTGGAGTCAGGCCAGCTGACCCAGGAAGCATTGTGGAGGCAGCATTCAGTTGAAAGGGTTAACGTGTGGGACTATGTCAGGAGCACCACCCTTTTTATTTTAATTTATTTATAAGTGTCATGAGTAAGCTTACATTAACACCGCAATTAAATGACTGTGAACATCCCCTAGTTGCCACACTGAACGCTTCCTCTCCTTCCTCCCTCGCAACCCACACTGCACTTTGGTGTAGAGAATTCCTGAGGTTCGCAACCTTCTGAGAAAACAAGTTTGTCCTCAGTCCAGTCATACTTGATTTGATTTATTATTGTCACCTGTATTAGTATACAGTGAAAAGTATTGTTTCTTGTGCAATATAAGAACATAAGAACATAAGAAATAGGAGCAGGAGTAGGCCATCTAGCCCTTCGAGCCTGCCCCGCCATTCAATAAGATCATGGCTGATCTGTTGTGGCTCAGTTCCACTTTCCCGCCCTCTCCCCATAACCCTTAATCCCCTCTCTTATCAAGAACCCATCAACCCGCTTCTTAAAAATATTTAGCGAGGCAGCCTCCACCACTTCAACGGGCAGAGAATTCCAGAGATTCACCACCCTTTGAGTGAAGAAGTTCCTCCTCAACTCCGTTCTAAACCGCCTCCCCTTTATCTTGAGGCTGTGCCCCCTAGTCCTACTGTCTTTTTTGAGCGGGAAGAGTCTCCCCACCTCTATCCTATCCATCCCATTCATCATCTTATACGTCTCAATGAGATCTCCCCTCATTCTTCTAAACTCTAACGAGTACAAGCCTAGTTTATTCAGCCTCTCCTCATAGCTCAATCCCCTCAACTCCGGTATCAGCCTAGTAAACCTCCTCTGCACTCCCTCCAGGGCCAAAATATCCTTGCGCAGGTGCGGCGCCCAAAACTGCACACAGTACTCCAGCTGCGGCCTCACCAATGCCCTATACAGCTGCAGCAAGACCTCCCTACTTTTATATTCAATCCCCCTCGCTATGAAGGCCAGCATCCCATTCGCCTTCCTGACCACCTGCTGCACCTGCAAGCTGGGTTTTTGCGACTCATGCACAAGGACCCCGAGGTCCCTCTGCACCGTCGCCTGCTGCAGTTTTTCGCCCCGTAAGTAATAGTCCTTCCTACCATTCTTCCTACCAAAGTGGACCACCTCACACTTGCCAACATTAAATTCCATTTGCCATTTCCTGGCCCATTCACCCAGCCTATCTAGATCCTTCTGCAGACTCTCCACACCCTCCGCACAATTTGCCTTTCCCCCAATCTTGGTGTCATCAGCAAATTTCGACACCCTGCACTCGGTTCCCTCCTCCAGATCATCTATATAAATGGTAAATAGCTGAGGCCCCAGCACCGACCCCTGGGGCACCCCACTAGTCACCAACCGCCAATCCGAATAGCACCCATTGACCCCCACTCTCTGCCTCCTATTTGACAACCAATCCTCTATCCACGCTAACACCCTACCCCCAACTCCATGTCCCCTGACCTTCTGCAATAACCTCTTGTGAGGTACCTTGTCAAACGCCTTCTGAAAATCCAGAAAGACCACATCCACCGGCTCTATACCGTTCATAGAGAAGGAAACAGATGAAACAAAAAAAAAGATGAACAGAGGGATCTAGGTGTGTGTGTACATAGATCCCTGAAAGTTGGGAATCAAGTAGATAAGGTTGTCAAGAAGGCGTACGGTGTCTTGGCGTTTATTGGTAGGGGGATTGAATTTAGGAGTCGCAGTGTAATGTTGCAACTGTACACTACTCTAGTGCGGCCGCACTTGGAGTACTGTGTGCAGTTCTGGTCCCCGCATTACAAGAAGGATGTGGAGGCGTTGGAGAGGGTGCAGAGGAGGTTTACTAGGATGTTGCCTGGTATGGTGGGGAGGTCCTATGAGGAGAGACTGAGGGATTTAGGGTTGTTTTCGTTGGAAAGAAGGCGGCTAAGAGGGGATCTTATTGAAACATATAAGATGATTAGAGGTTTAGATAGGGTGGATAGTGATAGCCTTTTTCCTCGGATGGAGAAAGCTAGCACGAGGGGGCATGGCTTTAAATTAAGGGGGGGTAGCTACAGGACGGATGTCAGGGGTAGGTTCTTTACCCAGCGGGTGGTGAGGGATTGGAATGCCCTGCCTGCTGCAGTTGTAAATGCGTCTAGTTTGGGGGCGTTTAAGAGATCTCTGGATAGGTTTATGGACGAAAAGGGATTGGTATAGGCTAGTGGGTCATTGTTTTTGTAACTGGTCGGCGCAACATCGTGGGCCGAAGGGCCTGTTCTGCGCTATAATGTTCTATGTTCTATGTTCTATGAAACGAGAGAGTGCAGATTGTAGTATTGCAGTCATAGCTAGGGTGTAGAGAAAGGTCAACTTAATGCAAGGTGAGTCCATTCAAAAGTCTGATAGCAGCAGGGAAGAAGCTGTGCTTGAGTCGGTTGGTAGGTGACCGCAGACTTTTGTACCTTTTTCTCAAAGGAAGAGATGGAAGAGAGAATGTCCGGAGTGCATGGGGTCCTTAATTATGCTGGCTGCTTTGCTGAGGCATCGGGAAGTGTAGGCAGAGTCAATGGATGGGAGGCTGGTTTGCGTGATGGATTAGGTTACATTCACGACCTTTTGTAGTTCCTTGTGGTCTTGGGCAGAGCAGGAGCCATACCAAGCTGTGATACAACCAGAAAGAATGTTTTCTGTGGTGCATCTGTAAAAGTTGGTGAGAGTTGTAGCTGACATGCCAAATCTCCTGAGTCTTCTGAGAAATTAGAGTGGCTGTCCCCTGATCCTCACACTTGATTCTAGGTCTGAAGTAAAATGTTTATTAGTCACAAGTAAGGCTTACATTAACACTGCAATGAAGTTACTGTGAAATTCCTCTAGTCGCCACACTATGGTGCTTGTTCGGGTCAATGCGCCTAACTAGCATGTATGCCAGACTCTGGGAGGACCCAGAGCACCCAGAAGAAACCCACACAGACATGGGGAGAATGTGCAAACTCCACACAAACAGTGACTCAAATCAGGAACCGAACCCGGGTCCCTGGCACTGTGAGGCAGCTGTGCTACCCACTGTGTCACTGTGCCGAGCAAGTACTAACTCTCCAGTCGGTGTTTGCTCATTCCCACTGAAAGACATCCATGTTTCTCAACTCAGCCATGTCAAATATTAGGAGGTTCCACATTCTAGCCACTGCCTGGATAAAGATGTTTCTCTCAATTTTTTTACTGATTTAATTAGTGATGACCTTAGGTTTATGTCTCCTAGTTTTGGACTCCCACAGTCATCAATAAGATGGTGGGAATGTAAGGTTCTTACTGTAGATGGACCAGCGCCCTGAGGTATTGAAGTTGGACTAGCATTCTTATTCCCCTGACGTACTGTTTTTTTCCTTCTACGTGACGATCCGAACATGGCGCAGTGGTGAGCACTGCTGCTGCACAGTGCCAAGGAGGTGACCCTCTGTTGAAGCCAATTAGTTAGTGGTAAAATGGAGACATGGAAGGAATGTGCTGGCTCTTTAATATGAGTCACTTGAAGCAATGATGGAATCAGATTCAGTCATACATTTCAAAAGATAATTAATTACATACTATTCGGAAAGAGAAGGCTGTGGGATTAATTGGTAGCTCTTGGAAAGAGTTGGCACAGTCAAGATGGGCAGAATGGCCAACTTCTTTATGATTGGATGAACACCACAATCCCCATGATATTGCTTATACCTTGCAAGTATTTTTTTAAGCCGTAGATCATACATTAAATGTCGACATGGTGATGCATGGTTGGTAGTGATTAATTGGATGGAGTATTGGACTCTGAATTTAAAATAATCTATCAAACATGTTGGAAACGCCTTTGCTCTCAATAAAAAGAGCGCTCAGCAAAAATCTCCTTTCCCTGGGTAACAAATACAGAAAGTCTTCCTTCCCCCTTCGAAAATAAGCTTCAAGCTGAATCCTCCGTCTCCCTAATGGAGTTGCATTCGATTGGAAGAAGAACTGACATTCTTATGGTGCTTTTCATGATCTCAGGGCCTCTCAATATTCTTTATTGCCAGTGAAGAATTGTTTTTAAGTGTAGTCACTGTTGTGGTAGTCATAGGTGCACAGCAAGATCCAAACATAGTAAGTGGTCTCACAACACCAAGTTCAAGTCCACCAGGTTTATTTCATAGCATGACCTTTAGGAGTGCTGCCCCTTCATCAGGTGGGGCAATGGTTAGCACTCACCTGATGAAGGGGTAGTGCTCTGAAAGCTCGTGCTATGAAATAAACCTGTTGGACTTTAACCCGGTGTTGTGAAACTTCTTACTGTGCCCACCCCAGTCCAACACCAGCAACTCCACATCAGATCCTAACATAACATTGATTATCCAAGAATGGGCTGGAACTGCAGTGATATTTTGATTTGATTTGATTTATTATGGTATTGGGATACAGTGAAAACTATTGTTTCTTGCGCTCTAAACAAAGTATACCATTCATAGAGAAGAAAGGAGAGAGCGCAGAGTGTCGTATTACAATCACAGCTAGAGTGTAGAGAAAGATCAGCTTAATATAAGGTGGGTCCATTCAAAAGTCTGACGGCAGCAGGGAAGAAACTGTTCTTGCGTCAGTTGGTAAATGAGCTCAGACTTCTGTATCTTTTCCCGACGGAAGACGGTGGAAGAGAGTATGTAATTTTGACGGCGTTGGCCATTTTTGGGTCACGAGGAAAAGAGAAGGGAGTAGGACTGGCTGAGCATCTCTTACATGGGATGGATGTGGCATTCTGAGCTGCAACCATTGTGTGATTTTGTCTAAGAATCCAGTGAAAAGTGTTGGCCAAATGGTATGGGTGTGGCATGGGTTAGGGAAGGCAATGGCCTAATGGTATTATTGCCGACTATTAATCCAGAAACTCAGCTAATGTTCGGGTGACCCGGATTCAAATCCCGCCACGGCAGATGGTGGAATTTGTGGTATTTTTGTTAGGCTATTAATTCAAAAGCTCAACAAATATTCCAGGAACTTGAGTTCGAATCCCAACCTGGCCGATGGCATTTGAATTCAATAAAAAAAATCTGGAATTAAGAATCTGCTGATGACCATGAAACCATCGTCAATTGTCGGGAAAACCCCTATGGCTTTTAAGGAAGGAAATCTGCCATCTTTACCTGGTCTGGCCTGCACATGACTCCAGAACCACAGCAATGTGGTTAATTCTCAACCACTAAGGGCAACTAGCGATGTACAATAAAAGCTGGTCAGCCAGCGATGCCCTTGTCCCAGGATTGAACAACAACTCTTAGATCCATTGAACGAAGGCCCATCAAACTCCAAAGTAAATATTAATTGGCCTACTTGTTCTGCCATAGATGTGGAATATTGATTTTGGACGGAGAATTGCAGTGGTGGAGAGTTAACGTGCTTCTTTTAGTTTTGCACTTGTCAGAACAATGCAGGCCAAGGCTTTTTGTTAATGTTTTTGGCCAAAGGCTATGAATCCTTTTAGAGAATTAATCTTCTCATTGTGGGTGGACTTTTAACATCTATGAGATATAATTACATGTTGAGTTTTGTTTTTCACTGTACGTGTTACGTATTTTATTGAGTATTTGCTAGCATGGCACAAGCACCTTCCCAACTCAAGACAGTAAAAAATTATGATTGTTTAAACTCCGCATCTGCAGGGAATTAGGGAACAACTTGGCAGCGAAGTTACTGGCAGGAAATGCTTTTGATTATGATTTATTGAATTGTGCGAGTGGTACTCAAGACGTTTATAAATACAACGGCACGAGCTGAAATCCTGAGTGGGGATGTGTAAATTAAAATCCTGTTACATTGCAAAGGCTGAGTTAATGAACACCTTATGGTTTGCTCCAAGTATGAAATATAGTTATATTTTTCACATCAGGCATTCAAATCCACATCTTGACTTTGGCTTTGATTTATTTATTTTCCAACGTGTTATATACGGCTGAGAGTGGAGGTGTTGAAGAACTGGTTTCCATAAAACCTAACTTATTCTTTTTGTTACTGCATGCGATAAATTGCAATCAGGTTGAGGTGCGGAATTCATGACAGGCGGTGGTCATTTTGCCTGTGCTGGCTCACGATGCAATAATCCAAATCTAATCCATCTGTGCTCCTCTTTTGAAAGCCCTGCATCTTGTTAAATAGTTAAATTTCTGCAGATTAAGAAAGTAAAGTAAAGTTTATTTATTAGTCACAACTAGGCTTCCATTAACACTGCAATGAAGCTACTTGAAAATCCCCTAGTCGCCACACTTCGGCTCCTGTTCAAGTACATTGAGGGAGAATTTATCATGGCCAATGCACCTAATCAGTATGTCTTTTGGACTGTGGGAGGGAAGCTGGAGCATCCCGGACATTCTCTCTTCCACCTTCTTCCATCGGGAAAAAGATACAAAAGTCTGAGGTCACGTACCAACCAACTCAAGAACAGTTTCTTCCCTGCTGCTGTCAGACATTTGAATGGACCTACCTTGCACTACATTGATCTTTCTCTACACCTTAGCTATGGCTGTAATAATACAAACGGCACTCTTCCATTTCTTTATCTATGAACGGCATGCTTTCTCTCTATAGCGTGCAAGAAACAATGCTTTTCACTGTACACTAATGCATGTGACAATAATAAATCAAATTTAAAAAAATCAGATCAGTTTCAACGATGTGTTTCACAACCTCAGGATTCCTTTACAACCAATGAAGCACTTTTGAAATACAGGGCAGAATTTTACCAGCATGTCTGCCCAAGGTTTGGCCACCCAAGGCCGATGGAGTAAGCCGTTCTCTGAGCCTTGCCCGGACCCGGAATTGAGGCAGGTGTGCTGGTAAAATTCCAGCTGCAGTGTCTTTGTTAATATAGGAAACATGACAACCAATTTGTACACAGAAAGGTCTCACAGGGAGCAATGTGATAATTACCAGTTAATTTATTTTTTTGTGCGGTGTGGGCTGAGAGATAAATATTGGACAGGATATTGGAGTGAATCTACTAAGTAAAGGAAGATATCAACTCACACTCCCTTCTGATATTTCTCGTGCTTCCAGCATTTTCTCTCAACCCCAGAACCACGAGGACCTCTGAAGTCAAATCCAAATTGGAGGCACTTTACTTTCCGCAGTGTAATAAGAAGTTGTGCTTCAAAATCAGTTTATATTGCATTTCACATTCATCCAAGCTGGTTGACAGTAAGTTAATTGTTACCAAATGGGCTGTGTTTAATATTATATCATTCCCAGTGCATCAGTAAAACAAAGCTTTCTTCTACTTCTGCATTTTCTCAAATATGCTCCAATCTGTTGACCAGACTCGTTACCAAAATCTTTTAAATATTGTCTAGAATCATAGAGTCATAGAGGTTTACAGCATGGAAACAGGCCCTTTGGCCCAAGCTGTCCATGCTCTCCCTTTTTTTTAAACCCCTAAGCTAGTCCCAAATCGCCACATTTGGCCCATAACCTTCTGTACCCATCTTACCCATGGAACTGTCTAAATGCTTTTGAGAAGACAAAATTGTACCCGCCTCTGCTACTACCTCGGGCAGCTTTCAGACACTCACCACCCTGTGTGAAAAGATTGCCCCTATGGACACTTTTGTATCTCTCCCCTCTCATCTTAAACCTATACCCTCTAGTTTAAGTCTCCCCTATTTTTTAGGAAAAGATATTGACTATCTAGCTGATCTGTGTCCTTCATTATTTTATAGGCCTCCCATGCTCCAGGGAGAAAAGTCCCCAGCTATCCAGCTTCTCCTTATAACTCAAACCATCAAGTCCCAGCAGCATCCTAGTCCTTTAAAAATCCAACTCCATAGCCCTTTAGTGTAGTGAGAATCCTATTTGGTGAAACTAATGTTGGTGGTGGGAATTATTTTTTAAAGGATACAAGTGCTGAGTAATCAATGATAGGATAAAATGAGTTCAACTTTAAGACTGAGTGTATGGGTGGCACAGTGGTTAACACTATTGCTTCACAGCTTCAGGGACCCAGGTTCAATTCTTGGGTCGCTGTCTGTGTGGAGTCTGCACATTCTCCCCATGTCTGTGTGGGTTTCCTGTGGGTGCTCTGGTTTTCTCCCACAGTCCGAAAGGTGTGCTGGTTAGGCGCATTGGCCATGCTAAATTCTCCCTCAGTGTACCCAATTGCTTGTATCTAGCAAGTGGTTAAGGTCTATTCCAATCCCAGGGTTTAAAATAGTGTACAACCTGATGTAAATAGTATACAAGTTGTTGGTAAAGTTAATACAATATCTAAAAAAAGCAAAATAAGTGAAGAAGAGGCTGGATAGACTAGGACATTTTTCCCTGGAGCGTAGAAGGCTGAGGGGTGAACTTATAGAGGTCTATAAAATAACGAGGGGCACAGATCAGCTTGACAGTCAATATTTTTTCCCAAAGGTAGGGGAGTCTAAAACTAGAGGGCATAGGTTTAAGGTTGGACCCATCCACATAGACCTGACCCCATTGTAATGACGGGCAAAGATAATGACCACCCACAATCATGGCAGCAGTTCATTTTTATACTTAGCTTCTCAGTTGGCCCCATTTATTTTCTGAGGCACTTTTAGACTTTTGACCACCAAAGGAAGCTCTGTACACATGAAACTTTCATTCGGAAAGCACTCGTTTACAGCTGCCTCAGATTACTGCCATTATGGGTAGGGTCTGGCAGGCAAACATTCTCTGCGAACCTGTTCTTTTCTAAAATGCCTTAAATCATATAAATAGATTTTACCAGCTGTATTTGCAAATTGCACCATAATAGTTAGACATGACATTGATAAGTTAAGTATGACTCTTTTGAAGGGAAATTTAGCTTCCAGAAAAATGTATGTGTTTGGATGTGACGAGATGTCGAAATGTTTGAAATACCCTAAGCTCACTCCAACCTGACCACTTTTGCCCATGGAGGGATGGGTAACCACCCTCCTCCATAGGGTAGGTTGATTAGTTGAAGAATGTGATGGGATTTAGATTTAATTTCTCCTGGCTGTCCAGGCTTCCCAGACCTCAGGAAGACCAGCAGCTGAAGGGTCAACTGGATCCAGCATATAGATGTCTTTCCACTTACCTGCTGGACTGATTTTACTTTCCACCACCCCTGCAATTGGAATCCTCCCCTAGTCTAAATCTCCCAGTGACCCAACCCTTCCCCTTTTCCCTACCCTTTTCTCCCCTGTCACATCCTTCCTCGCTCCCACTTCTGACTTTTCGATCTCCCTTTTCCCCCCTTTTTCATCCTTATACCCTTCTCTGGTTTCCAAGCCTCACTCCACCTCCAAGGCTGCCTTTCCCTCCCTCCCTCCCTCCCTCCACTCCTTTTCAGATGCAACCTCAGCCCACTCCCTCACCAGGCAGCCAAAATCTCAGTCTGGCTGGTCGCAGCCTAGAAAAGCCACGGCCAATGAATATTAATCAGATCTTGCCATTTAATATGTCTTTCAGGATATCCCGACAGCAAAACATCATCCCCATCGCTCTCTCGCTGTCTTCAAGTTAATACCAGGGCCTTTGCTTTTCCCAAGGATAAAAGTATTTGGCAGTTGTTCTTCATGAAGATAGCGTATCTTTAATAAAAAACAGTTGAAGATTAATCCTGTGCTGGCGTAATATGGAGGAATATCGAACTGGGATTTGTAATTGGAGCGTCCTGTCCTACTGTTGCAAGCTGCTCTGGAAACCATCCCATGCACATGGGTCCCAAGTACAGTGTTCACTTCAGTTCTGCAGAGATTTCAGGATAGGGATTGCTCCATTTAAATAGGCCATTAGCGTTTGGAATGGATGCTGCAAAGATGATGGGACCTGACAGTATTCCGGCAATAGAACTGGTGACTCTGCAGATGGGAAACTTCCATTCAGAAAGCGTCCGTGTTAAAGTTAAAACTTAAAGTTAATTTATTAGTCACAAGTAAGGCTTGCATGAACGCTGCAATGAAGTTACTGTGAACTTCTGCTAGTTGCCACACCCCGGTGCCTGATCAGATCACTGCATCTAACCAGCACATCTTTCAGACTGTGGGAGGAAACCGGAGCACCCGGAGGAAACCCACGCAGACATGGGGAAAACGCACAAACTCCACACAGACAGTGACCCAAGCAGGAACGAAGGGGGCCATTTGGCCGATCAAGCCGTAGTAAGGGTGTGGAATGGCCTGTGGCAGCAGTAGTGGGCTCGCCAGCATTAAGGGAATTAAATGGTCATTGGATAAAAATATGGATGATATTGGAATAGCGTAGGTTAGATGGGTTTTAGATTGGTTGCACAGGTCGGTGCAACATCGAGGGCTGAAGGGCCTGTGCTGCGCTGTAATGTTCTGTGTTCTATGTTGTAAGCTTGCACCAACAGCAACCCCACCCAGGCTCTATCCCCATAGCCCTATGTACTTACCCTGCTAGTCCCCTGACACTAAGGGACAATCTGTCGTGGCGCACCTTTGGAGCATGTGAGGAAACCGAAGCACCCAGAGAGACCTATGCAGACACGAGGAGAACGTGCAATCTCCACACAGACAGTGACCTGAGGCTGGAAATGAACCTGGGTCCAATCTAAAGGCAAAGTTTCAATGCAGACTTTGACCAGAGTGGAAAACTGTGCCTACTGCTGATATAATTGCTAAGAATATGAAGTGCCAATGAGAATTGTTGAGGGTTTTGTAGGCTGGGTGAATTGCAGATTGGAAGCGGTTTTCAAAACACACTTTGTTGAGTGACTCTATCACATCCGTTACTAAGCTTCCCTTGGCTAGGCTATCACTGGCTTCTTTTATAATTGGCTACTTCCATGCTGTTAGATAGTTTGATTTATCACCTTGCATTTCTGCCGCACTTAATGGAGAACAAATATCCCAATGTACATTGCAAGGGAAAAGTGGTCATTTGATAGTTACAGAAGGTCCGTGTTGCTGACAAAATATATTGTGTCAAAGCTTTTCATCTTACACTCATCAGGACAATCACAAGAATACTAATGTCAGGGGAAACAGCAATTTTTGACTACATAAGAAGAGAGTGCTGATTGGTTGGCATGTGCGCTCTATTGGTAGAGATATTGCCATGCAAATGCATTAGGTAATGGTGGCTCGCAGTTAACTGCCAAGCATTGTTTGAAATTTAAACCAGGCCACTTGACTCTGATTGATCAAGGCATTACCCTGTCTGAAGAACCAGCAAATGGCTATGACTTATTTTGTTGGTTGAAACAGGTGTAATATGTGTACAGGTTCTTTCTATCTGTAAAGAACAGGGCCTTGTGCATTAATATATATAGCTTTCAGTGGACACAAATGCACTTGTGATTTTCCTGATGAGTGCAAGATAAAAAGCTTCGACAAAATGTATTTTCTCATAAAATGCCTACAGTACAGAAGAGGCCATTTGGCCCATCTGGTCATTACTGATCTTCCATTTGAGCATTGCACCCAGACCCTATCCCTTTAACTCTAGATATTTACCCCACCTATCTCCCTAACCACCTATCTTGGGATACTAAGGAACAATTTGGCATGGCCAATTCACTTAACCTGCACAGCTTTGGACTGTGGGAGTAAACCAGAGCACTCGGAGAAAACCCACGCAGTCACCGGGAGAACGTGCAACCTCCACGCTGTCAGTCACCCTAGGTTGGAATTGAACCAGATCTCTGGCACTGTGAGGTAACAGTCCTAACTACTGTGCCACCATGCAATACTGGGCAATACTAAAGGAGAAATCGATAGTGCATGGTAACAAAATAGTTCAGGCATGCATCAAAGACCTTGTCAATGTTTGAGAACATCCTATAATTTCTATAGGACCCAGATGTCACTTTAACTCATTGCAAACAAACATATGAATTAAGAGCAGGAAAGGCTATTCAACCCCTTGAACCTGCTTGTTATTTGATAAGATCATGGCTGATCTGATTGTGACCTTGAATTTCCTGTCTACCCCCTATAGCAACTGATTCCCATGACAATAAAGAATCCAACTCAGCATCAAAATATTGAATAGATAAAAAGATTGAAGCGATCCATAGACTTTTTATACAATTCTGTATGGATCAAAAGAGAGAATACTTCAATGTCACATTCTTGATCAAAGATTGGGAATAGAACATAGAAAACTATAGCACAAACAGGCCCTTCAGCCCGCAAGTTGCGCTGATCATGTCCCTACCTACCAGGCCTATCTATAACCCTCAATCCCATTAAATCCCATGTACTCATCCAGAAGTCTCTTAAAAGACCCCAACAAGATTGCCTTCACCACCACCGACGGCAGCCGATTCCACTCACCCACCACCCTCTGAGTGAAAAACTTACCCCTGACATCTCCTCTGTACCTACTCCTCAGCACCTAAACCTGTGTCCTCTCATAGCAACCATTTCAGCCCTGGGAAATAGCCTCTGAGAATCCACCCGATCTATACCTCTTAACGTCTTATAAACCTCTATCAGGTCACTTTCATCCTTTGTCTCTCCAGGGAGAAAAGACCGAGCTCCCTCAACCTATCCTCATAAGGCATGTCACCCAATCCAAGCAACATCCTTGTAAATCTCCTCTGCACCCTTTCAACAGCTTCCACATCTTTCTTGTAATGAGGCGACCAGAACTGCACGCAGTACTCCAAGTGGGGTCTGACTAGGGTCTTATAAAGCTGCAGTATTATCTCCCAACTCCTAAACTCAATCCCTCGATTAATGAAGGCTAGTACACCATCTGCCTTCTTGACCACATCCTCCGCCTGCGAGGCCGATTTAAGAGTCCTATGGACCCGGACCCCAAGGTCCTTCTCATCCCCTACACTGCTAAGAATCATTACAATGAAGGAGGGACTAACATAGACTGACCTTGTATAATAAAATATGGAATGAATTTGTGGTAACTGACAGAAGTAAGTACCTAGTACCTTTTGGCATAGACAAAGTATGCAGTAGCCATCCACTCAAACATCCTGGACAATGATTGCCTCAGTTGGATCGACGAGTAAGTGGTCAGGTACACACATCACCAGACATGGCAATGTAGATTAATAAGGTCATAAAGATGGCAAACTAAGCAGTGAGGTTCAACTTAAGAGAGATAGAATTGAAAAGCAGAGAGGCTATGTTCGACCTGTAGAGTCTTGGTTTATTCACATTTGGAATACTGTTCATAGTGCTGGTCTCCAGACTATGAAAAAAGATATAGAGACACTGGAGAATATAAAAATATTAAATTTTTGTGAGAATAATACTGTACCAGAACGAGAGGTCATATCTATCAGGAAAGATTGAAGCAGTTGACGCTTTTTTCTCTATAAAATAGAAGACTGAGGGTTTTCTATAACGTTATGAAAGTGCTTCATCATGTATGCATAAAAAGGATGCGTCAACTTAAGGCTGAGTGCAGACCTAGTGGCCACAGATCTAAGATGGTCACCAATAAATTAAATAGGGAATTCAGGAGAAGTTTCTTTTTATCCAGAGAGTGGTGAGTACGTGGAACTCCCTTGCACAGGAAATAGTTGAGACGAGAGACAACTAATTAAAAAGTTGAATTCTATGTTGGAGTTTCTTGTAAAGAGGCTGGAATATAAGAACATAAGAAATAGGAGCAGGAGTAGGCCAACTAGCCCTTCGAGCCTGCCCCACCATTCAATAAGATCATGGCTGATCTGAAATCAGAGTGAGAAAGTCTTGCTGCCGTGAGATAAGGATTCGGTGACCTGGCATTTTGAAAATTACTTTATACACTTTGTCTACTTGAGGCTACCTTCTACATATGTACCAGAAAGGGGAGTCTGCCATAGAGAGATAATAAAGGATCCATATTTAATAGTTTGTGCTGTCTCTGACTAAATGTATGACAATTCCAAGACCTTCATGGGTGAGACCACACCTAGTATACTCTGTGCATGAGGCCCCCTTACCTAAGTAAGTGTATACATGCCTTAGAGGAACTAAAATGAGAGGATTGTCCTCTGAGGAGAGATTGAATAAGATGAGCCTATATTCTCTGGAGTTTAGATGAATGAGACATACAAGACGCTTAGGGGGCTTGACAGAGTCAACACTGAGAGATTACGTAAAGCAGGAGGGAAAAGGGGGGGGCGTAGCTCTGCTGATTAAGGATAGCATCAAGGTGGTAGCAAGGGATGATATTGGAGCCAAGGAGCAGAACGTGGAATCGTTGTGGGTGGAGATTAGGAACAGCAAAAGGAGGAAGATGCTGGTGGGTGTCATCTATAGGCCCCCGAATAATGATCTGGAGGTGGGGCGGGCTGTTAACGTGCAAATAAGTGCGGCGTGCAGGAATGGGACGGCCGTAGTTATGGGGGATTTCAATCTGCATATTGATTGGTCGACCCATGTTGGACGTGGTGGGCTCGAGGAGGAGTTCTTGGAATGCTGCCGGGATAGTTTCCTGGAACAGTGCGTGTTGGAGCCGACGAGGGAGAGAGCTATCTTGGATCTGGTGCTATGTAATGAGGCGGGTAGAATTAGGGACCTTGCGGTGAAGGATCCTCTTGGGGAGAGTGATCATTGTATGGTGGAGTTTCTGGTGCAGATGGAGGAGGAGAAAGTCGGTTCCCAGACACGCGTACTTTGTTTGAATAGAGGGGAGTACGGTAGGATGAGAGAAGAATTGGCGAATGTTGACTGGGGGAGCGCGTTGGAGGGAGGGTCTGCTGAGGAGCAGTGGAGGATCTTTAAGGAGATCTTTCTTGGTGCTCAGCGGAAATTTATTCCGATGGTCAAAAAGGACAGAATGAGGAGAGGTAATAAGCCGTGGATAACGAAGGAGGTGAAGGAAAGTGTTAAATTAAAAGCGGAGGAATTTAGAGTAGCTAAGAGTAGTGGGCGAGAAGAGGATTGGGGGAGGTTTAAATGTCAACAAAGATTGACAAAGAAGTTGATAAAGAAGGGTAGGAGAAACTATGAAGCTGGGCTAGCGCTTAATATAAAAAAGGATAGCAAGAGTTTTTATAAATATATAAAAAGGAAGAGGCTGGCTAGGGTGAATGTTGGTCCTTTAGAGGATGAGAAAGGGGACCTAGTGGTAGGGGATGGGGATATGGCAAAGGTATTGAATAACTTTTTTGTTTCTGTCTTCACGGAGGAGGACGTGAATAATTTGCCGGGTGTTAGCGATGGAAAGGTGGTAGGACTGGAGGGTCTTAATGACATTACTGTTACTAGAGAGGCGGTGCTTGACAGACTGGAGGGACTGATTGTGGACAAGTCCCCAGGACCGGATGGAATGCATCCGAGGGTTCTGAAAGAAATGGCGGAGGTGATAGTGGATGCCTTGGTGGCTATTTTCCAGACGTCTCTGGATTCCGGGGAAGTGCCGGAGGATTGGAAAACGGCTAATGTTACGCCGTTGTTTAAGAAGGGTGCCAGGCAAAAGGCAGGGAATTATAGGCCGGTTAGTTTAACGTCTGTGGTAGGTAAAATGTTAGAATCCGTCATTAAGGAGGAAATTGCGAGGCATCTTGAAGGGAATTGCTTGATAGAGCAGACGCAGCACGGTTTCATTAAAGGGAAGTCGTGTCTGACAAATTTACTGGAGTTCTATGAGGATGTGTCTAGGGCGGTGGATAGAGGAGAGCCGGTGGATGTGGTCTTTCTGGATTTTCAGAAGGCGTTTGACAAAGTACCTCACAAGAGGTTATTGCAGAAGGTCGAGGGACATGGAGTTGGGGGTAGGGTGTTAGCATGGATAGAGGATTGGTTGTCAAATAGGAGGCAGAGAGTGGGGGTCAATGGGTGCTATTCGGATTGGCGGATGGTGACTAGTGGAGTGCCCCAGGGGTCGGTGCTGGAGCCTCAGCTTTTTACCATTTATATAGATGATCTGGAGGAGGGAACCGAGTGTAGGGTGTCGAAATTTGCTGATGACACCAAGATTGGTGGAACGGCAAATTGTGCGGAGGGTGTGGAGAGTCTGCAGAAGGATCTAGATAGGCTGGGCGAATGGGCCAGGAAATGGCAAATGGAATTTAATGTTGGCAAGTGTGAGGTGGTCCACTTTGGTAGAAATAATGGTAGGAAGGACTATTACTTACGTGGCGAAAAACTGCAGCAGGCGACGGTGCAGAGGGACCTCGGGGTCCTTGTGCATGAGTCGCAAAAACCCAGCTTGCAGGTGCAGCATGTGGTCAGGAAGGCGAATGGGATGCTGGCCTTCAATAGCGAGGGGGATTGAATATAAAAGTAGGGAGGTCTTGCTGCAGCTGTATAGGGCATTGGTGAGGCTGCAGCTGGAGTACTGTGTGCAGTTTTGGGCGCCGCACCTGCGCAAAGATATTTTGGCCTTGGAGGGAGTGCAGAGGAGGTTTACTAGGCTGATGCCGGAGCTGAGGGGGTTGAGCTATGAGGAGAGGCTGAATAAACTAGGCTTGTACTTGTTAGAGTTTAGAAGAATGAGGGGAGATCTCATTGAGACGTGTAAGATGATGAATGGGATGGATAGGATAGAGGTGGAGAGACTCTTGCCGCTCAGAAAGGACAGTAGGACTAGGGGGCACAGCCTCAAGATAAAGGGGGGGTGGTTTAGAACGGAGTTGAGGAGGAACTTCTTCACTCAAAGGGTGGTGAATCTCTGGAATTCTCTGCCCGTTGAAGAGGTGGAGGCTGCCTTGCTAAATATTTTTAAGACGCGGGTTGATGGGTTTTTGATAAGAGAGGGGATTAAGGGTTATGGGGAGAGGGCGGGAATGTGGAACTGAGCCATGACAGATCAGCCACGATCTTATTGAATGGTGGGGCAGGCTCGAAGGGCTAGATGGCCTACTCCTGCTCCTATTTCTTATGTTCTTATAGTCTCAGGACAAAAGGTCAGCTATTCGGGTTTGAGATGGGAAATAGAGTCAGAGATGTTTACAGCATGGAAACAGATCCTTTGATTACGCTGCCCCTTTTTTAACTCCTAAGCTAGTGCCAATTGCCCATGTTTGGCCTATATCCCTCTATACCCATCTTACCCATGTAACTGTCTAAAAAAGACAAAATTGTACCCGCCTCTACTACTATCTCTGGCAGCTTGTCCAGACACTCACCACCCTCTGTGTGAAAAAATTGCCGCTCTGGATACTTTTGTACCTCTCCCCTCTCACTTTAAACCTGCGCCCTCTAGTTTTAGACTCCCCTACCTTTGGGAAAAGATATTGACTATCTAGCTGACCTATGCCCCTCATTATTTTATAGACCTCGATAAGATCACCCTGAGTCTCCTATGCTCCAGAGAAAAAATTCCCAACCTATCCACCCTCTCCTTATAACTCAAACCATCAAGTCCCAGTAGCATCCTAGTAAATCTTTTCTGCACTCTTTCTACTTTAATAATATCCTTTCTATAATAGGGTGACAAAAACTGTACACAGTATTCCAAGTACGGCCTTACTAATATCTTGAACAACTTCAACAATACGGCCCAACTCCTGTATTCAATGTTCTGATCAATGAAGCCAAGCATGCTGAATGCCTTCTTCACCACCCTGTCCACTTGTGACTCCACTTTTAAGGGGCTATGAACTTGCACCTGTAGATCTCTTTGCTCTATAATTCTCCCCAATGCCCTATCATTAACTGAGTCCTGCCCTGGTTTGGTCTACCAAAATGCATCACCTCACATTTATCTGAATTAAACTCCATTTGTCATTTGTCAGCCCACTGGCCCAATTGAGCAAGATCCCATTGTAATCCTAGATAACCTTTTTTACTGTCCACAATGCCACCAATCTTGGTGTCATCTGCAAACTTACTAACTATGTCTACTAAATTCTCATCCAAATCATTAATATAAATGACAAATAACAGTGGACACCAGTTTGAAAAATAACCCTCTACAAACACCCTATGTCTTCTATCATCAAGCCAATTTTGTATCCATTTGGCTACTTCACCCTGGATCCTGTGAGGTTTAACCTTATGCACCAACCTACCATGTGGTACCTTGTCAAAGGCCTTGCTAAAGTCCATGTAGACAAGATCAACTACATTGCCCTCATCTACCTACTTTGTTATCCCTTCAAAAAACTCTGTCAAATTTATGAGGCATGATTTTCCACTCACAAAGACTGACTGCCCTAATCAGTCCTTGCTTCTCTAAATGCCTGTAGATCTTGTCTCTCAAAATACCTTCTAACAACTACAGACGTGAGACTCACCGGCCTGTACTTCACAGGCTTTTCCCTGCAGCCCTTCTTAAACAAATGCACATTTCCCACCCTCCAATCTTCAGGCACCTCATCTGTGATTATCGATGATTCAAATATTTCTGCTAGGGGGCTCACAATTCCCTCCCTAGCCTCCCAAAATGTCCTGGGATACACTTCATCAGGTCCCAGGGATTTATCTACCTTGATGCGTGTTAAGACTTCCAGCACCTCGTTCTTTGTTATATGTCCACTCCTCAGGACATCGCTATTTATTTCCCCAAGTTTCCTAACATCAATGCTTTTCTCAACAGTAAATACTGATGAGAAATATTAATTTAGGATCTCACCCACCTCTAGTAGATCCGCACATAGATAACCTTCTGATCCTTAAGAGGTCCTGCTCTCTCTCTAGTTACTCTTTAGCCCTTTATATATTTGTAGAAGACCTTTGGATTCTCCTTTGCCTTATCTGCCAAAACAATCTCGTGTCCCCTTTTTGCCCTCCTGATTTCTCTCTTAACTCTACTCCTACATCCTCGATATTCTTTAAGGGATCAACATGCTTCCCGCTACCTATGTATGTCATGTGCCTCCTTCTTTTTCTTGACCAGGGCCTCAAAATCCCGAGTCATCCAGAGTTCCCTACTTCTACCAGCCTTGCCCTTCACTCTAAGAGAAATGTGCTTACCCTGAACCCTGGCTTTGACACAATGCCTTTTAACACAGTTCCTTCACGCAAAGTCTCATGAACTTTAGAGGGTTGTGGAACCTCAGTCGATGAGAATATTCAAGACTGAACTTTTGGAAACAAAAGGTGTCAAGATTCAATTGTGATAGGGCTGCAAAGTGGAGTTGATATCAAAGTTCAGCCATGAGATTTTGAATGGCAAAGCAGGCTTGAAGGGCTGGATGGCTCATTCCTACTGATGTATTCCTATGCCCTTAAAGAAGAGATAAACTCAAGCAGAGAAAAGCATAGAAGGATACATTGATAGGGTAAAATGAAGTGATGGTTCATAAGCTTTGGCACAGACCAGCTGGGCTGAATAGTCTACTTCTGTGCGGTAAATACTTTGAAAATTTTTGTAACTGTGATATGAGTGGGGAGTTTGGTACAACAATCCCACTTCATAAAAGTTGCTCTGAACATCGCAGTGTTAATATTCTTCTTTGTGGGGTCGAGAGAGCAAGAGAGCTTATCCAGACTCAGCGAGGAAAGCCTTGTCCTTCTCATGCTCTGTATGTCCCACCAGCCACTTTTTTAAAATACGTTCATGCTTATTGACCAGCATTTATTGCCCATCCCTAGTAGCCTGAGGGTGGTTTAGAATTAACCATGTTGGCTCTGGAGTTACATGTCGGCCAGACCAGGTAAGGTCGGCAGATTTCCTTCCCTAAAGGACATTAATGAACCAGGTGGGTTTTTCTGACAATCAATGTGTGTGACCATCAGTAGAGTCTTAATTCCAGATACTTTTCATTGAATTCAAATTTCAACATCTGCCATGGCGGGAACTGAACCCAGGTCCCCAGAACATTAGCGGAGTTTCTGGATTAATAGTCTAATGGTAATATCACTAGGCCATCACCTCTCCTTGACCATGCTATTCATGAGATTCTTACAAAACCACCTTCCCCTTTCAGCACTCGCTTTTCCAGTGAGTGGGCTGATTGCTGGGGTTTGCTTATTTTAGGCAGGCACATTGGGATGTAAATGAGAGCCAGACATTTGGCTTCAAACAAACAACATCAGGTAGGTTTGATGCTCCCTTCAACCCCGGCCTCTCTCTCTCCCCTCCCTAAAATCTGCTTCCAGATGTCATCCCCCACTCTGAGATTGGCACTGTTGGAGTCTCATGATCTTTGCAGCTGGTTGGCGCAAGTCTTTCCTAAGAGGACTTGACACTGAAACGTGACTCCGAAAATTTCCTATCAGAGGCGTGAAAATTCCTGCATGTCTTTTCTCCCTTTTCCAAGGAACCCCGTCTGCAATCATTCACTGTCTCAATGCGTGTCGGTAAATACTTTTCCCATCCTGAGTTCATTTTCTCCTGTCCATCAGAGTGAAAGGATCCAAAATTATGGGATGGCAAACCCAGAAACAAAGAACAAGTTGAGCAATCTGTGCTTGATTCCACTCGGGTATTTGGAACGTCGACTGAGAGAGTTGCTAAGCGCAGGTGGTTGCCGGTAGAGGGAGCTTGAATGCTTCAAGTCCCAATGGTTGGCCTCTTGCCAAGGGACTAATACTTCAACCCTACTAATTCTTTTAGAATCAGCCGAGAAATGAGAAACAAATTTAGATTACATGTCAGATTGCACAAAAGGGCGCTTAAAATGCTTGTGATTTGGAAGATGCACTTTAAGAAATTGGATTGGGTTGTTTTCCGTAAGTCAAGCTCTATTGCTATTAACAAGATGATTATTATTAATAAGCTGTCTGCTTAGAATCAGTTAGTTCAGGAAAAACTAATTAGATGAAACCTGGGACTGATCTTTGGCTCCTGAACTACATTCTTTTCACTGTTTGTGGGCCAAAGGCTTATTTAAAACAAAATCAAAACCACATGAATTTTCAGAAAACAAAAGATGCGACATTGTCTTTTCGATGCAACAGATATTTCTCTGGGTTTTATTTTAGATTCGGAAGCAATGTATGGCGAGTAATGTTGAAAGCAGGCCCACGGACGTGATTGAGAGGGTTGGAGTGACACGTGGGAAGTCACAGCACGGCAGCAGGAGTGAGAGCTTTCTCTCGGAGTTGTGCCTAAGCTGATAGGATCCTGGCTGAGGTCCAGTTCCCAGCGCCGGCCCGGCTGCGGGGCCCCTTGCTGTAGTTGGCCAGCTGAGCAGTCGTGTGGCGGCCAAGCCCAAGAGATGGGATTTAAGCAGCTCCAAGGAGTCAGCGCTCTCTCATCTGGGTTGGGCGGAGGTCACAGGTTCGAGCCCCACTCCAGGGAATGGAGTTGGGTTAACACTCAAGGTGCATCATTGCACAATGAGAGTTGTTATTTGAATTAGATATTAATGCATGGCCCTGCCTACCATACTCCAGTGGATGTAAAAAAAAAATCCATTGCACTATGTCAAATGCGGGGGAGTTTTCCCTGATGACCTGGCCAACGTTCGTTACTTAAGCAATTCCACTGAGCAGATCATATGATTATTATCTTATTGCTGTGCGTGGGAGGCTGTTGACCACAGATTGGCTTTCACATTCTCTACATTACAATCCTTTAGAAATATTTACTGGGCTGTCAGCCACTTTGGCGTTTCTTGAGGTTCGGAAAGGAGCTATACGAATTCTGCTTTTACACTATCGGTCTTTTAATTGCTGGATGGTGGAACCAGCCGATCAGCAAGGCCTAGAACTGCTTGGAGAGTGAGAGACAGGCAGTGACAAATTGCACTGGAGTTGAATGGAACAAATGACCTGCAGGGAGGATGAGATTAAAACGGGGCCAAAAAAAGGAATAAGTCCATCCGTGTCTCGGAAATTCCACATGTGAAATTCCATCTGTCTTTAGATCATATTTTCCTGCAGCAAGTTCGCATTTGTGTTTGTATTACTGGCTTGGCTCTTCCGCTGTATCCTTTTCCCTTCACTATCCTGATGCTACTGTCCATGTCAATGGTTCTCTGCTGCTTTACCCAGGTTGTGTGTATGTGCGAGGATAGCTATAGTAAGTGATGGGGAGCTATTCTAGTGAGTTCCTTGTCCGGTATCCATGTAGATACACTGTGCATATCCATCCTTTTGAATTGATTGAATTGAGTTATTATTGTCACATGTATTGGGATGCAGTCAGAAGTATTGCTTCTTGCGTGCTATACAAATAAAACCATACCATTCATAGAGTATATAGGGGAGAAGGAAAGGATAGGGTGCCTAATGTAGTGTTGCACTTCCCAATAGGGTATGTTCCATCACAGAAGGTTAGAGGGAGTCGGATAGTCAGACGCTCTTTCCTAGGATAGAAAAGTCAAGTGTTCGGGGACATAGATTTAAGGTGCATGGGGAAAAGTTTAGAGGAGATGTGTGAGGCACATTTTTTACACAGAGGGTGCTGAATGTCTGGAATGTGCTGCCCAGGGGGGTGATGAAAGCAGCCATGATAGAGGCATTTAAAGGCAACTGGGTGAATACATGAATAGAATGGGAATGGAAGGATATGAACTCCGTAAGTGCACACGGTTTTGTTTAGGCACAGGCTTGGAGGGCCGAAGGGCCTGTTCCTGTGCTGTACTGTTCTTTGTTCTTTGGAGTAGCGGAGCAAATGGGGTTATGGGGATGGGGTGGGGGGGGGTAATCCTGGGTAAGATGCCCTGTCGGAGAGTCGGTACAGGCTTGATGGGCCAAATGTCCTCATTCTGCATTGTAGGGATTATGATTACTAGCTCAACTGATTATCTTAAATTGGTTGCTATGGTAGCTCTCAGCACATTCAGGATTGTCCAGCAAGTGCTGCTCATTTTCAGAATCACACCTAACATTAGAAAATAGTAATATTATTTCAAGACTAACTTGTTGGCTGTGGATATTCTACAAGTGTGGTAAGGCTGTATATGAATGCAAGTTATTTTTTTCAAAGTTATTATTTAAGAACCAGTCTGACCAGAACATTTTGATTTGATTTGATTTATTATTGTCACATGTATTAATGTACAGTAAAAAGTATTGTTTCTTGCCCGCTGTACAGACAAAACTTACCATTCATAGAGAAGGAAAGGAGAGAGTGCAGAATGTAGTGTTACAGTCTAGAGTGTAGAGGAAGATCAACTTAATGTAAAGTAAATCCATTCAAAAGTCTGACAGCAGCAGGGAAGAAGCTGTTCTTGAGTCGGTTGGTATGTAACCTCAGATTTCTGTATCTTTTTCCTGACGGAAGTAGGTGCAAGAGAGAATGTCCGGGGTCGTTGATTTTGCTGGCTGCCTTGCCAAGGCAGCGGGGAGTGTAGACACAGTCAATGGGTGGGAGGCTGGTTTGCATGATGGATTGGGCTACATTCACAACCTTTTATTGTTCCTTGCAGTCTTGGGCAGAGCAGGAGCCAAAACAAGTTGTGATACAACCAGAAAGAATGCTTTCCATGGTGCATCTGTAAACGTTGATGACAGTCAAAGCTGACATGCCAAATTTCCTTAGTTTTCTGAGAAAGTAGAGGCATTGGTGAGCTTTCTTGACTATAGTGTTGGTATGGGGGGACACAACAGGTTGTTGGTGATCTGGACACATAAAACTTGAAGCTCTCGACCCTTTCTACTTCATCCTCATTAATGTCGACAGGGGCATGTTCTCCTTTACACCTCCTGAAGTCGATGACAATCTCCTTTGCTTTGTTGGCATTGAGGGAAGGATTATTGTTGCCGCACCAGTTCACCAGATTCTCTATCTCACTGCTGTACTCTGTCTTATCATTGTTTGAGATCTGACCCACTACGATGGTGTCGTCAGCAAACCTGAAAATCGAGTTGGAGGGGAATTTGACTGCAAATTGAACATGCAGGACAGTAAAGAATGTAATGTACGTCAGATTGTGGAATTTACTTAGGCTGGTGAAATGTCATTATCTGAATGTTCAAGATATCCATATTGCTGTTTTATTTAATAACTCGATTGGTCCTTCAGCACTGATGGGGTGCAGCATTGCCAGGCCTCCTGTTTTTCTGATTAGACATTAAACGGTGGTTCCCTCTGCCCAAGTGGACCTAAAAGACTTCATGGCACTACTTTGAAGAAGAACAGGAGAGTTTCCCTGGTGACCTGGCCAAGAATTATCCTTCAACCAATATCATTAGAAATAGATCTTCTGTTCATCATCATATCTGTTTGTGGGAGCTTGCTGTGTACAGCTTGGCTGCTGTGTTTCCTACATTGCAACAGTGACCGCACGTCAGAAGTATTTCATCACTGTAAAACCCTCTGGAATATACTGAGCTTGTTAAAGGGGTGATGTAAATGCAACTCTTCCTTTCATTCATATTATAACATAATATGGTGGCAGCGGGCAGTTGCTTTGACAGCTTCTGCATATCTGGAAGATGATTGAGTAGTACAGGACGGTGTGGGAGGGGCTTGATGATGCGGTGGAGAATGCTTATCAGTAAAAGTAAAAGATTCAAACATTTATTTGTCCCTTCTCCATAGAGCTGCTATGTACTCCTGGGATTTGTGTTTCTATTCCAACTTTGAGTTATTGTATTCTGTTGTTTTTATTTAGAAACTTAAAAACATAGCAACTAGAAGCAGGAATAGGCCATTCGGCCCTTCAAACCTGTTCTGCCATTTGTTGATCATCAAATTCAATACCTGATTCTCCTCCCCTTGGTCTCTTTAGCTCCAAGAGCTACATCTAATTTCTTCTTTAGATCACACAATGTCTAGGCCTCAACTATATTCTGTGGTAGTGAATTCCGTACATTCACCACCCTCTGGGTAAAGAAATTTCTCCTCATCTCAGTTCTAAAAGAATTACCCCTTAAGATGCACTGTAACTGGAGAGGCGATGGCCTAATGGTATTATCACTGGGCTATTAATCCAAAAACTCAGCTAATGTTCTGAGACCCGGGTTCAAATCCCGCCATGACAGCTGGTGGAATTTGAACTCACTAAAAAATATCTGGAATTAAGAATTCACTGATGACCATGAAACCATTGTCGATTGTCAGAGAAACCCATCTGCTTCACTAATGTCCTTTAGGGGAAGAAATCTGCCATCCTTATCTGGTCTGGACTACATGTGACTAGAGCCACAGCAATGTGGTTGACTTTCAACTGTCCTTCAAGGGCAACCAGGGATGGGCAATAAATGATGGCCAGCCGAAGATGTCCATGTCCCATGAATGAATTTAAAAAAAAACAACTCAATAAGGCTTCTTTGACTGCACATTCAGGATTCCTTGTGGCACAATGGTAGCACCCCTACCACTGGACCAGAAGCTTCAGATCAAGTCGAAAATCAGGACTTGTTGGTCAGGAAGGAGCATTCAACACAGTTCAATGGATTAATAATGAGCTCAGAAATCTTCGTATCTCTTGTCCAACTATTCCCCAAAAAGGGAAAAAGAAGTGTGTGGGCGTAAAGATACATTAACGACAAGAGTGCCAACTTCAAACAAAGGACTTATACCACTTAGAAGGTAAAAGGGTAACAGATGCACCAGAATATAATGACCTTCATCATTAGTGGGTCAAAGTTCTGAAATTCCCTCTTAACAGCACTGTGGGTGTGTACACAGATTGCAATGGTTCAAGAAGGCATGCCCATACAGTCCTAGTGAGCTGTTGCAATGCATCATAACCTTTTAGGACTGAGGTGAGGAGAAATACCTTCACCCAGAGAAAAAAGTTAATGTTTATTTTTTAAAGTTTATTTATTAGTCACAAGTCGGCTTACATTAACACTGCAATGCAGGTGCAGCAGGTAATTAAGAAGGCAAATGGAATTTTGTCCTTTATTGTTAGAGGGATGGAGTTTAAAGACAGCAAGGTTTAAGTTTAAGAGTTGGGTTATGCTGCAACTAATCAGAACCTTAGTGAGACCACAGTTGGAATACTGTGTGCAGTTCTGGTCACCTCACTATAAGAAAGATGTGGAAGCATTGGAGAGATTGCAGAGGAGATTTATCAGGATGCTGCCTGGTTTGGAGGGTAGGTTTTATGAGGAAGGGTTGAGGGAGCTGGGGCTTTTCTCTTTAGAGCGGAGGAGGATGAAAGGTGACTTACTAGAAGTTTATAAGATGATGAGGGGGATAGATAGAGTGGATGTTCAGAGACTATTTCCTTGGGTGGATGTAGCTGTTACTAGGGGGCATAACTATAAGGTTCATGGTGAGAGTTATAGGAAGGATGTCCGAGATAGATTCTTTACTCAGAGAGTGGTTAGGGTGTGGAATGCACTGCCTGCTGTGATAGTGGAATCGGACACTTAAGGAACTTTCAAGCAGTTATTGGATAGGCACAGGGAGCACACCAGAATGACAGGGAGTGGGATAACTTGATCTTGGGTTTGGACAAAGCTCAGCACAACATTGAGGGCCGAAGGACCTGTACTGTGCTGTCCTGATGACAATGTTGGAGCAGAGTAGTGTAGAGGCCCAGAGTAAAGAAAGAGACCATTTGGTCTGTCACTCTCGTGCTGCCGCTCTGAATGGAGAGGGGGATTGTGTATCTAACTTTGCTCTAAAGGTGAACTCTGCTGTCACTGAGCCCTAGATCATAGAATCAACAAGAACACAGAATTATAGAATTGTTACAGTGCTGAAGAAGGCCATTCAGCCCATCGTGTCTGCACTGGCTCTCCGGATGATCAATACACTTTGTTGCCTTCCCTTCCACCTCCCCCCTCCACCTCCTCCCCAGCCCCATACCCTTGCATCATCTTCCTTTTTCAAATAACAGGCTAATTTCCTTTAAATTGTTTTGATTCAACAAATGGGTGCTTATTGCTGAACTGCAATGAAAAACAATCTTATATTGATAGCATTAGCACTGATTACACTAATAAATTATAGTGCAGAAGGAGGCCATTGGCCGTTGGGCCTGCATTATTCTCTGACAGAGCATCCCATCCTGGCTCTACCCCTGTAACCCACATGTTTGCCCCACTAACCTGCACACCTTTGAATACTAAGGGACAATTTGGCACAGCCAATCCACCCAACCTGTATATTTTGGACTTAATAAGATCAGGATCTGCTTGAAATGGAAACATGGCATACTGGGGAAGCCTAGTATTCTGATTAACTATATAAGAACATAAGAACATAAGAAATAGGAGCAGGAGATGGCCATCTAGCCCTTCGAGCCTGCCCCGCCATTCAATAAGATCATGGCTGATCTGTCGTGGCTCAGTTCCACTTTCCCGCCCTCTCCCCATAACCCTTAATCCCCTCTCTTATCAAGAACCCATCAACCAGCTTCTTAAAAATATTTAGTGAGGCAGCCTCCACCACTTCAACGGGCAGAGAATTCCAGAGATTCACCACCCTTTGAGTGAAGAAGTTCCTCCTCAACTCCATTCTAAACCACCTCCCCTTTATCTTGAGGCTGTGCCCCCTAGTCCTACTGTCTTTTTTGAGCGGGAAGAGTCTCTCCACCTCTATCCTATCCATCCCATTCATCATCTTATACATCTCAATGAGATCTCCCCTCATTCTTCTAAACTCTAACGAGTACAAGCCTAGTTTATTCAGCCTCTCCTCATAGCTCAACCCCCTCAACTCCGGTATCAGCCTAGTAAACCTCCTCTGCACTCCCTCCAAGGCCAAAATATCCTTGCGCAGGTGCGGCGCCCAAAACTGCGCACAGTACTCCAGCTGCGGCCTCACCAATGCCCTATACAGCTGCAGCAAGACCTCCCTACTTTTATATTCAATCCCCCTCGCTATGAAGGCCAGCATCCCATTCGCCTTCCTGACCACCTGCTGCACCTGCAAGCTGGGTTTTTGCGACTCATGCACAAGGACCCCGAGGTCCCTCTGCACCGTCACCTGCTGCAGTTTTTCGCCACGTAAGTAATAGTCCTTCCTACCATTCTTCCTACCAAAGTGGACCACCTCACACTTGCCAACATTAAATTCCATTTGCCATTTCCTGGCCCATTCGCCCAGCCTATCTAGATCCTTCTGCAGACTCTCCACACCCTCCGCACAATTTGTCTTTCCCCCAATCTTGGTGTCATCAGCAAATTTCGACACCCTACACTCGGTTCCCTCCTCCAGATCATCTATATAAATGGTAAATAGCTGAGGCCCCAGCACCGACCCCTGGGGCACCCCACTAGTCACCAACCACCAATCCGAATAGCACCCATTGACCCCCACTATATAGCAGATTTCTCTGGACAGATCATTCACCTTCGCTAAATGTGAGGTTATTCATTTTGGAAGCAAAATATAAGAATGCAGGTTGCTATCTGAATGGAAGTAAATTAGGAGATGGGAATGTGCAGAGGGATCTGGGTGTCCTTGTGCACCAGTCACTGAAAGTAAGCGTGTAGGTGCAGCAAGCAGTAAAGAAGGCTAATGACATGTTGCCCTTTATCGCGAGAGGTTTCAAGTACAAGAACAGGGATGTGTTGTTGCAACTGTACAGGGCCTTGGTGAGGCCACACTGAGAGTATTGTGTGCAGTTTTGGTCTCCTTTTCTGATGAACATTACAGAGCAGTACAGGCCCTCCAGCCCTTGATGTTGCGCCAACTTGTGAAAACCAATCTAAAGTCTATCTAACCTAGACTATTCCAATATCATCCATATGATGAAGGATGTTCTTGCTCTCGAGGGAGTGCAGTGAATGTTTATCAGGCTGATTCCAAGGATGGCGAGACTGAAGTATGATTGAGTAGGTTAGGACTGTTTTCGCTGGAGTTCAGACGAATGAAGGGGGATCTCATAGAGACTTATAAAACTCTAACAGGACGAGACAGCGCGGATGTTCCCAATTTTGGGGAAGTCCAGAATCAAGAGTCACAGTCTGAGGATTCAGGGTAGACAACTTGGGATGGAGGTGTGGAGACATTTCTTCACCCAAAAAGTGGCGAGCTAATGGAATTCATTACCACAGAAAGTAGTTGATGCCAAAACATTGAATGCATTCAAGGGTGGCTGGATATGGCACTTGGGGTGAATGGGATCAAAGATTATGGGGAGAAAGCAGGAGTAGGTATTGAGTTGGCTGATCCGCCATGATCACAATGAATGGTGGAGCAGGCTTGAAGGGCCAAATTGTCTCCTCCTGCTCCCATCTTGTATGTTTCTATGTTTCCTTCAATAGATGCTCTCATTGACAGGACATCCTTTTCTTGAAGTATAATTTTGTTTTCCTTTCCTTGGGCATCCCACAGGAAACCTGCGAGTTTCCACAATGAAAGCATCATGCGGATTGGAAAACACTGAATTCTGTTTAATGCTGATCACTTTCAAATGGTTCCAGGGCTCTGGCAGCCCATCAGGGAGAAATCAGATGGATAGAATTGTTTTCCAAATATTTGGTCTCAATTGACCAATCATGCTGAATAAATTGTAACTGTTACAAATACTTTAGGCGCGGCAAGTTTAATGATGGCTGCTAATGCTGCAACAATGCCAGAAACTATGCTCCTGCGTTTGGAAGTTGCAGGAACTAAAATACTTCCAGATGTGTCTATATGATACTATCCAGAACAAGAGTTCAGTGATGTTACTGAATTAACCAGAGAAAGTTCATCTGTCAAATTGTTCAATAATTTAGTTATAGGTGCGCAACATTTTGGGTAATTAGAACCATAGAATCATAGAACCAATTGGCTGAGGAAATCGAAGGGGAGACATGAAGAGGTTTTTTTCACACTAATTTAGTGCACTGCTTGAAAGGATGGTGGGAACATGAATTTCAGATAGGAGTTGGGTAAATACTTGTGGGGTGACGGGAGTTACAGAAAACTCGGACTAACTAAATGGTTCTTTCAAAGAGCTGGGGCTAGGCTCAATGGGCTGAATGGCCTCCTCTGCTGTGTAATTCTAAGATCAGAATCAAATATCCAAAGGTGTGCAGCTTAGGTTGATTGACCATGCTAAATTAATCCCGGTGTCAGGGGGATTAGCAGGGTAAATATGTGGGGTTACGGCAAAAGGCCTGGGTGAGATTGTGGTCAGTGCAGACTCAATGGGCCAAATGGCCTCCTTCTGCACTGTAGGGATTCTATGATTCTATGAATTATCTTTCCCAGAAAGACAATTACAAAAGGCACCTTGGGCAGTGCATCCCTCCCTCTGTACTGGGATATCAGCTAGGATTGGAGTAGAGCTTGCACATTCAGCTTTCTGATACAGAGACAGGGATAGACACCCCTGAGGCAGAGCTGATAGTCAGGTTGGGATTTTGTTTCCAATATGGGCTTGGGAACTGAGAGAGGTGAGCAGGTAATTTAGCAATCTAATTGCTTCGAATGCGAACAAAATGTAAGAATGATACAGCCATGATTTCAACATTGTGGCAAATAATGCCTTCAATAATAAAGGCGGCACGGTGGCACAGTGGTTAGTACTGGTTTCCCTGGGTGCTCTGGCTCTCTCCCACACTCCAAAATACATGCTAGTTAAATGTATTGGCCATGCTAAATTCTCCCTCAGTGTACCCGAATAGGCACTGGAGTGTGGCAACCAGGATATTTTCACAGTATCTTCATTGCAGTGTTAATGTCAGCCTACTTGAGACACTAACAAATAAACGTTAACTTAAAGAAATTTACCAATGCTGGCAATCTGAAGCAAAGCACAGAAAATGGAGGGAGGGTGTGGAAGAGAGCAGCACATTGCACTCAGGACAGTAGCCACTGACTGTTTGCCCTGCTGTACACTGCAACCATCCAGCAGATTTCCCGAACATTTTCCTGATGGGATTCAAACTCACGACTTTGTTTGATGAGTCAATGCTATAATCATAAATGACATTTATTCATTTTAGCTACTGCCAATTATTACCATTTAGACTTTTTAAGTCATTTCCATGTTAATCATTGTAATTTTCTGTCTGACATAAAACATGATGGAAGAAATGATGGTTGACATGTGTGTGAAGACCTAATGCCCTTCTTTGTGATAACATCGCCATTTGGAAGAATAGCTATTCCTCACGTTGTGGCTCAGTCAGTAACTCTTGCTGAGTCTGAAATTTGTTGGTTTCAGTCCCACTCCAGGAATTGAGCATCTAGACTCACACTCCAACCCAGAGCTGTGGGACTGCCACACTCAGTTTTGGTGTAGTTTGGATCAGATGTTGAAACAAGACCCCGTCTGCTCTTAGATGTGGATGTTAAAAGATCCCATTTTTTTCAAAAAATGCACTGGAGAGTTACCATCAGTGTCCTGGCTGATATTTATCCCAAATCAACATCATAACCATAGCCCTAGCATCAACCCTCATGCCAGCACCCCATACTCCTCCATCCCCACCCCCCTCCTATTATCTGGTCAAAACCCCATTTCATTCTATTGGAGCTTGTTGTGCCTAAATCAGTTGTTATATTCCCAAAGTGCATACATAGGTGGCCACATGGCCTACGTGGATTTCCTCCAGGTGCTCCAGTTTCTTCCCCCCACCACCCCCAGTCTAAAGATGTGCAGGTTAGGTGGATCGGCCATTCAAAAATTGCCCCTCAGTAAAAGATCCCAGTGTTGGTTGGGGAGATTAGTGGGGTAAATATATGGGCTTATGGGGACGAGACAGGAGGTGGGCCTGGGTGAGATGTTCTATTGGAGAGTAGGTGCAAGCTCTATGGGTTGAATGAACTCTTTCTGCACTGTAGGGATTCTATGACTTTGAACACACTTCATTGGCTGTAAAGGGCTTTGAGATGAGTGATTGTCATGAAAAGTGATTTCTAATTGATTGAATTTGATTTATAATTGTCACATGTATTGGGATACAGTGAAAAGTATTGTTTCTTGTGTGCTATACAGACAGAGCATACCGTTCATAGAGTACATGGGGAGGAGTACAGGAGAGGGTGCAGAATGTAGTGTCATAGCTAGGGTGTAGCGAAAGATCAACTTAGTGTGAGGTGGGTCCATTCAAAAGTCTCTTGGCAGCAGGGGAGAACCTGTTCTTGAGTCAGTTGGTACGTGACCTCAGACTTCTGTATCTTTTTCCTGACGGAAGAGAGAATGTCTGGGCTGCGTGGCATCCTTGGTTACGCTGGCTGCTTTTCCAAAGCAATGGGAAGTGTAAACAGAGTCAATAGATGGGTGGTTGTTTTGCTTGATGGATTGGCTTCATTCACACCCCCAGTTGCAAGTCTTTTGCTCGTTATTTACCATTTTGATGATGAATAAATGATTACTTTCCAGTTAGGCTGTGTTTGTTGCCAAAGTCAGCATGTGCAGTTCCAGTGTTTTACCTAGTGTGAGAGACAGAAAAGGCAGCCACCTAAGAGATGCTTATCAAAAAGTTATTGGAGTTGCAGGGCAGTTCTTTTTTAAACAATATCAGCTGCTTTAACCAGTGTTCCTCGTTCTGTCAGATCTACTGGACACATTTGGAACTTACCCAGAGTTACATAAAATGTTTCCACAGCCCATTAATTGCATTCTCAAAACATTTTCAATAAAATGGCGATAAGTGTGTATGGACGCAAGTGCTTAAACTCAGAATTCCCTCTCTGATCCTGAAAACTGGATTGGCAGCAGGGGAATAAATCCAGGTCATGCCAGGTCAGAACCAGCTCTGCAATTAAGGTCAGAGACCATGAAATGGCGAATAAACACAGGAAATGAACAGGGACGGATTTGCAAAGAAATTTGCGTCTCAGCCGGTATCTTTAAATGAAAAATTCCCAGTCACTGCCTCCCTAAGGGTCCCATTTACAATATCGTTCACTCACCCAGATTTCTTTTTATTCAATTGTGGGACATGGGCGTCGCTGACTGGTCAGCATTTATTGCCCATGATTGATACAACTGAATGTCTTTCAAGACCATTTCAGAGGAGTGTTTCAGAGTCAACCACATTGCTGTGACTCTGGATTCACTTGTAGGAAAGACCAGGTAAGGAGAACAGATTTCCTTCCCTAAAGGACATGAGTGAACCAGATGGGTTTTGCCAACAATCAACAAGAGTTTCATGGTCATCAATAAATTCTTAAGTCCAGATAATTTTTATTGAATTCAAATTCTACCATGGCAGGATTCGAACCTGGGTCCCCAGAACATTAGCTGAGTTTTTGCATTAATAGTCTAGCAATATTACCATTAGGCCATCACTTCTCCTGGTTAAATAAATCAAATGATTCCACTCTTCAAGTAAAGTGGTCATAGTCCATAGGCAGGTCTTTGAGGGGGAGAGCTGACTGGTGATGATTTAACATGAGGATCACCACATCTCAGGCGAGGGGCAAGGTTGAGATGTAGAGTCTACCAAAGAAATTTAGGTGACACTTAACAAGTGGCAACTCACTTAAAGAGTATGGAAAAGCCATCGTGCCTTGATTACAACAAAAAATCATCTTCTGAAAGCCCTTGTGTGGTTGGTGACCATAGTAGGGCAAAACCCAGGAGTATGTGAACTGCAGCAGGAGAGGAATGTATGGAAAGGGTTAAACAGCCTCTCTGTAGTATCCACACTCACTGCAGGCAGACAGGACAAAATACAAATAACTATATCTCAGTCCACATTAAAACAGTCACACCCCAGGTACTATTGCTCCAAGGTTACTAAAACCATTTGCGAATTTTCAAGGCTCCAAAGTGTCCAGCAGAACCATTGTGCCCCTGGAAACTTAATCAAGTATCCAGGAGATGGGATAATTAACACCCCATCAAAATCAGTTTGATAAACACAACGCTTTGATATTGTAAACAGGTAGACAGGAGATGTCCAGCAAATTGTTAAAACTAAAGCACACAAGACAATAGAACTGTGTAAAGTATCAAAAACAGAACTGTAACTAATTCAAAGTAACAATATGATGACCTGATGCAAATATAATGCTTTGTAATGTATAGAAAGGGGTGTACGAATCTGTAAGAACCAGTGCTCAGTCGAGTAGCTCAGAGGCAAGCTGTAGTTATAGCCTTGAGTTCTGCTCTCCCTCATGCATGTTGAATAAAGCTGTTTTTGTTGAAGTTCTACGTGGCCTTGGAAGACTCAATTCATTCATTCCCTCATTATGACAATATATGGTTGCGAAAGCTGGACTATCAAGAAGAGTGACGAGGGTCGAGTAAGTGCATTTCCAATTAAAGGAATCAGATGGATACGTGCGTCATAGATTCATGGATGGCCGAGCAGACAAATGCTGAGAAAGTTGGTGCGATGAGGAACTTGTTGGAGGCGGTGATATTGAGGAAGCTCACATATTTTGGACAGATGATGCAATCAGATGGGAAGTATTTGGGAAATGAGGTAATGTGAGGCAAACAACACTAGGAAAATGTGCAAAACAGAAACCCAAGATGGTTTGGATGCATAACATTAGATCATGGACTGGCCTCTCTGTGGGACAGGCAGTGAGGCAGCGGAGAAAACAAATCAATAGAGAAAGACTGTTCATAGTGCCTCCAATTAGCAAAGATGGATGAAAGACAAGACTAGAAAAGTACAGGAAGGAGAAGGGGATTGAGTGTTATGCTGATTGTCCTAGTTGAGGAATATTGGAAGCATAAAGGTCAGTGTGGACTTGTTTGGACAATTGGCCAATACCTGCGCTCTATATTCTATATAATTTTATTAATTTAGTCCAATTTCAACATTGGTTCTAAATAGTTCCTGCTCCTTTAGGAAGTTACATTATTGATCTCCTTATCCTGGTATTTCCAACAAGCAATAAATACCAGATCAGCTACTTGCATAGCTGGAATAAAGATGTTTGATTTGCAGTTCTGCTGGTGGAGCTGGTTCCCATGCCATTGTTTCTATTGGTCCATTACTAGAAGGCGGTTCTGATCTCTAACTCCTTTCTTTAGATAGAGTGAGGGCCCATACACTCACTTTGTCTTCCCTTCCAATGGGATGAGGATGTCATGGTGGCACAGTTGTTAGCACTGCTGCTTCACAACGTCAGGGACCCGGATTCGATTTCCAGTTTGGGTCACCATCTATGCGGAGTCTGCAAGTTCTCCCTGTGTCTGCTTGGGTTTCCTCCATGTGCTCCAGTTTCTGTCCACGTCCTGAAAGGTGTGCTAATTAGATACATTAGCCATAGTAAATTCTCCCTCAGTGTACCCGAACAGGCGCCAGAGTGTGGCGACTAGGGGATTTTCACAGTAACTTCATCGCAGTGTTAACATAAGACCACTTAGAGTCATAGAAGTTTACAGCACAGAAACAGGCCCTTTTGTCCAATTTCTCCATGCTGCCCAGTTTTTAACCACTAAGCTCGTCTCAATTGCCCACATTTGGCCCATATCCCTTTATACCTACCTTACTCAAGTAACTGTCTAAAAGCTTTTTAAAAGAAAAAATTGTGCCTGACTCTATTGCTGCATCTGGCAGCTTGTTCCAGACATTCACCACCCTCTGTGTGAAAGAATTGCCCCTCTGCACCCTTTAGGATCACTCCTCCCTCAACTTAAACCTATGCCATCTAATTTTAGACTCCCCTATCTTCGGGAAAAGATGCTGACTATAACAGTGGCCAGCCCTTGTTAGTCTGACATTGAAGTGTCTATTTTATTTGGCGGACCTGTAGAGAACCTCCCTAACCCCTGGCGATCTGACAGTGAAATGTATGCAGTTAGAGCAGCATCAGCAAGTGTCATTTCAAGATTTAAAATGTGGGTAATGAATTAACGTGACAGAATGGGGCAGTGGAGAATTAGACATGGATTATGTAGATTGAATCAGTGGAATTATGATTGAAAGTCAGGGGAGTTTGAATGGAAAATTGGGAAGTTTGAACCAAAAATAGAGACAGAGAGGAACAGATCCTTCCCCAAAGTATTATGAACTGACCCGGGAATGCAACTAGTCTGTTGCAATAACATGAAATTGATCCAGAGCTTTGATTCCTTCAAGAAAGATGTCACAGATAAACATCAACAAGAAGTATAGTGTTGCTGTCGAGGCGTTCTTCTATTTTTGGAGAGCTGGGGTCAGTTATCTAAATTTAGGTGTTGTGAATTTATAACACACAAGCTGAAGTTGCAATCGTTATTTGTTAGCTGCTACGCTCGAATAGCTCCACACCTTGCACATTTCTTGCTGGTCTTCTGTGCCCACCTTCACCAAGAGTGCAGCATCCAGCAGAGAACTCCATCGCAACATTGTAGTGTCAAGTGGAGACAAGACATGGCCCCTTTAAACAGCACCAACTGCCCAGTGTAAATGTTAATGGCAGGGTGAATGCCCATGAATGGGTCAGTGGATGAATGAGTGAATGGGCGGGGTGGCAGTGTGGGTGAGGTGGTAGGTGGGCAAGTAGCAGGTGGATAGTGCAGTGTGTTGAGGGTGGCAGGTGAGTAGGCTGGAAGGCAGACGGTTTGTGTGTGTGACAGGTGTGTAGGGCTGCAGATGGGTAAATGGGTAGGCTGGCAGAGTGGATAGATTGGCAGATGGGTAGGTTGGCAGAATGGGTGGAGGCGGGTGGGTAAGATAATAGAAAGGTAACATTCTGGGTGAGTCAGGGTTGTCAGATCTGGTCGAGGTAGGGTGGTTGGGTTGGGCAGTTGGACCAGGTAGGATTGTGGAGATTATTGGGAATGGTCAGAAGCAGTAATGGGGTTCAGAGGGATTGTCAGGTTGGGTTAGATTGTTATTGAGAAAGGGTTGAGTGTGGTATTTGTAGTTCAAAGGGCATGTTGTGTTGGGGTTGGATTCAGGCTCACTGTGGGTGATTGTAGGGAAAGGGTTATGAAAAATGTGCTTATGATACAATAATATCCCTTAGCTTCATAAGTGTATACTGTTCTCAAAAAATCACCCCACTCTGAACAAAATGGCCAATCTTCCGTGGATTTCTCTCACAATTCCCCCGGATGATTGTCATATGGGATTTTTCAAAATCCACTCCCAAAAAGTCGTGCTTTAAAATATTCTTTCAAACAATGCTCTCCATCAACTGCATTCATCAAGAATCTATCTCCAGGTTTTACAACTATTCTTTCAAACAAAACGTCTGCTCCACTTTTAACAATGAATCCAGCACCATGTTTTTGACCCCTCTATTCAGGTTTCCTATGTTTGAAATGCTTTTACACAAACTCAGGTGTTCAGGTGCAACAAAATATTATTATTTCAGACACTGGAAATAGGCACAACAAACTTACAATTGCTTCTGTTATGTAACTTATTTGCAGCCAAACTGATTGGATCTTCACTTCCTAGGTCTGACTTTGACTTTCATAAACAGTATCCTATTCCCAAAGGCACTTTCTCTTTGATCCTTTTTATTTCAATATTCCTGAAACTTCTCCTCATTTCTCTAGTTTCCTTAATTAGCTGTTCTTTAAGACTCCTGCACTTGGTGGTTTCCTAAGCATCACTCCATTGTATGGCTTTCCTTCTAGCAAAGCTGAGAGTAAACAAATGAATTCAGTAAAATTATATTCAAAAAGCATTCATATCCTAAGGGTGTTTTTGGTTGCTAAGCAACAACTATACATTTCTCCCAACATGTTTACTTTTCATGCCATAGCTCTCGTTAAGCTCAATTGAGGCATAATTTGAATTAATCAAACCTCCACACATATAAACAACTTCGTCTAACATGAATCTAACAGAAGTTTTGCATCTGTCAGCAGCCTCACTGGTTTGCAAAAAATTGCCATCAGCATTTGGAGCTCACAATGTTGAAAATCTGTCTGCTCTGGAGGATGTGGGGATGTACAGGGAATATGATCCAATATTTCCTGGAAACACATGTTTATGAAGCTTGGATCTTTTGAGTTGACTTAGTAAAATACAAAATCTTTGCTCTCAGAACTGGAAAGAAAATTTTCACCCCAATCTGAAATTATATTTACCAAAGGCATTTATTATTTTAAAATCCCAACAGTGTAGAAGGAGGTCATTCAGCCCATCAAGTCTGCAGTGACTCTACAAGAGAGCACCTTAACCAGGTCCTCTCCATAACCCCACATACCTAACCCAAAACTTCCCCAAATCTACACACCTTGGGACATTAAGGGGCAATTTAGCATGGCCAATCCCCCCAACTTGCACATCTTTTGACCGTCAGAGGAAACAAGAACACCCAGAGGAAAGCTATGTATACATGAGGAGGCAAACTCACACACACAATCACCAAAGGATGGAATTGAACCAGGTCCTCATTCTATTTTGTAAACCAGAAAGATTTTTATGACCCTTTGACAAAGGGTCGTCTGGACTTAAACCATCAGCTCTTTTCTCTCCTTACAGATACTGCCAGACCTGCTGAGATTTCCAGCATTTTCTCTTTTTGGGTTCAAATTCCACCATCTGCTGTAATTCGCTTTTCTCCAGGGTTTTTATCACAATTGATAATTGTTCCATGACCGTCATTAAACTGTTAATTCCAGATTTTTATTAAATTAAATTTCACCATCTGCCACAGTGGGATTCGAACCCTGGTGTCCAGAGCATTATACTGGATTCCTGAATTACTAATCCAGTGAAAATACCACGACACCATTACCTCTCCTTGGCAAGTTCAACTTCTCTTGTCTCTCCATGGAATTCAATTCTCTGACCAGTACAATTCTAACACATCTCCTCTGCATTGTGGCTGAGGCTGAGGTTAGCTGACCTCTGCAATTAGTATGGAATGCGGGTTGCAGTGAGAATTAAAATCAGGCTTCATATTAAGGAAACACTTCCCTCATGTCTAAACATAGACATGTACTTTCCTCTGAGGAGAGAATTGAGAGGAGAGCACATTATTAGAATTCCCTGCACCTGATGCTTTCAGCATCTAGTCAAATTAATGGGCATGATATAATCAAACTTACTGGGAGAGCTCTGCTGAACTATCCAGGGATAAATAAAAACTCTTCAGTGAAGTAACAGATGTGGTTACTCACATCCTTACCAGATGAAAAATAGTATACCCGATTTAGAGAGAGGCATAAGTTTCAGTCACATGTTAGAACCTTGGTTCTTAACCCTATAATGGAAATTCCTATCACAAGTTCAAAGTCTCTGCAAATAAATCGTACCAGCTCATTCCAGACAGCGTTCTGGTTGAGCTAAACTCATTGGAGGCATAGAAATGGACCAAATGAGCCTGTTTCAATGCCATATATATCCCATGTACTCCAGCTGCTTATGCCAACATAACTTACAGGTCTAGGTTATTGGAAGAAACTCCATTCCTGATACACAAGCGCTTACTCTTCTTCCCTTTTGATGGAAGATCATTCAGACTGAAAACATTGGCTCTATTCTCTTTCTACAGGTGCTGAAAGAAGGTTCACAACACCACGTTAAAGTACAACAGGTTTATTTGGAATCATGAGGTTTCAGCTCTCTGCTCCTTCATCAGATGGTGCTGTCAGACTTCTTACTGAGCCCACCTCAGCCCAACGCTGGCATTTCCACATCATGTCCACAGAGGCTGTCAGACCTGCTGAGATTTTCCAGCATTTTGTGTTTTTGTTTCAGATTCCCACATCCACAGTATCTTGCTTTGTATTTACATAGTGTTCTGACAAATGGTTAAGCCTCAACCATGATCCTGAAGACAAATCCCAGATCAATCCCAGATTTCTGTCTGTGGGACCTTGCTGAGTGCATAATTGATGTTAGATTTCTCACATTGTACTTCAGGAGTACTTCACTGACCGTAAAATGCTTTGGACTCTCCTGAGATGCTATTTCCTCACATTACAATTTGAACTTTACTACTGTTATCTGCATTGAGGTTGAATTGGCTTTATCCTTTAGAACGTACCAAAGTACAGAACCAGAGAAAATCATTCAGGCTATCAAACCTACAAGACTCTCTGAAATCAATTCCACCCAATCAATTTGCAGAAGGTTGATTCTTTATGCAAAGAACAAATGATTCAGGCGTTTCTTATGTGCTGGTACAGGTTCAATGGGCTGAAGGGCCTTTTCTGCACTGTACGATTCTATAAATATATACCTAGTCAAAAACAAAGTTAAGTGGAATCTGGAAATCTGAAATACAAAGGGGGGCAGCATGGTGGCACAGCAGTTAGCACTGTTGCCTCACAGCTCCAGGGACACGGGTTCGATTCCCAGCTTGGGTCACTGTCTATGCAAAGTCTGAACATTCTCTCCATGTCTGTGTGGGTTTCCCTCGGGTGCTCTGGTTTCCTTCCACAGTCCAAAGATGTTCAGGTTAGGTGGATTGGCCATGCTAAGTTGCTCCTGAGTGTCAGGGAGACTAGCTAGGGTAAATTCATGGTTTTACAGTGATATGGCCTGGGTGGGATTGTGGTTGATGCAGACTCAATAAGCTGTACGGCCTCCTTCTGCACTGTAGAATTCTATGATTCTAATTTCCATCCAGCAGTGTAAACTCCTAGCCTGTTGGAATTACAAGAGTTAATGGGAGGTAGAATCAGATTGGGTTGAGATGAGAAACAATAATGTTTGGACAGATAGTGGGAACTTGTCAGAAAGTTATGCAAATAATCATGGGTGATTTTAATGTACATTTAGATGGAAAAATCGGATGGGCAAAGAGATAGGCAGTTCATAGAATGTTTTCAAGTTAGTTTCTTAAAACAGCGCATTCCGGGGTGAACCAGAGGGCAGATTATACTAAACTTTGCCTTGTGCAATGAGATAGGATTAGTAAGTAACGTTATAGTAAAGGCACCCCTAGTAGCAATGATCATAATATGATTGAATTTTACATTCAGTTTGTTGTCTCCTCTCGGATGGCATGGTGGCACCGTGGATAGCACTGCTGCCTCACAGTGCCAGGGACAGTCTGCTTGAGAGAGAGAAGAGCGCCCAAGATTAGTAAGCAAGGGCAACTATGAGGAATCATGAAAAGTGGAACTAGCTAAAGTGAACTGGGAATGTGCTTAAGGAGTGGATCATTAAAAGTTCAGTGGCAGACATTTAAAGGAATATATCAGAACAGACACATTCTAATGAGAGAGAAAAATTCCTAGGGGAGGGTTCATGTCATTAAATTATAAAGTTAAAGACAATAATAAACTTCAGGAAAAAGCATATTTTTGCGCAAAAACAGATGGCAACTCTGGCGATTAGAAAGAGTATAAAGAACATCAAAGAATGATCAAAAGATTGATAAGGAGAGAAAAACTAGAGTATGAGAGAAAGGTGGCTAGTCAGATAAAGACAGATATTAAGAGTTCTATAGATTTTTAAATAAGAAAAGACTTAGCAAAACGAGTGTTAGTCCAATGGAAAATGTATATGTGGAATTGATAATGGAAAGTATGGCAGGTGAATTAAAGAGGAATCTATCGAGCTCTGCCTTACAAACTTTCTGCTTCCTCCAACTTTTGAGGAACAGAATTCCAGACACTCACCACCCTCTGATAGAAAAAATATCTCCTCATCTCTGTCTTAAATGAGCGACACCTTATTTTTAAACAGTGACCCGTAGCTCCAGATTAAAGCAAATTACTACAAATGCTGGAATCTGAAACAAAAACAGAAAATGCTGGAAAATCTCAGCAGGTCTGACAGCATCTGTGGAGAGAGAGTAGAACCAGCGATTTAAGTCTCGATGACTCTTTCTCAGAACTCAGGGCTTTGAAGAAAAGTCATCCAGACTCGAAAGGTTAGCTCTATTCTCTCTTCCTAATTCAAGATTCCCTGACATATAAATGAATTGGAAGGAAATGTAGCTGGTCTGATTAGCAAAATTGCAGATGATACTAAGATTGGCGGAGTTGCAGATAATGATGAAGATTGTCAGAGAATATAGCAGGATATTGGAAAATTTTGCAGAGAAATGACAGATGGAATTTAATCCAGACGAATGTGAGGTGATACATTATGGTAGATCCAATTCAGGTGGGAGCTATATAATACATGGCAGACCAACAGGAGCATAGACACACAGAGAGATCTGGGAGCACAGGCCCACAGGTCATTAAAAATGGCAGTACAGGTGGAAAAGGTGGTGAAGAAAGCATATGACATACTTGCTTTCATCGGACACAGCATCGAGCATAAAAGCTGGTGAATTATGTTACAGTTATATAAAATGTTGATTAGGCCACATTTGGAGTACTGTGTTCAATTCTGGTCACCACACTACCAGGAGGATGTGGAGGCTTTGGAAAGAGTACAGAAGAGGTTTACCAGGATGTTGCCTGGTATGGAGGGTATTAGCTATGAGGTGAGATTGAATAAACAGGGATTGTTCTCCCTGGAAAGATGGAGGCTGAGCGGCAACCTGATAGAAGTTTATAAACTTACGAGAGATATAGATAGGGTGAACAGTTGGAAGCTTTTTACCAGGGGAGAAATAACAATTACAAGGGGGTGCAAGATCAACATAAAGGAGAAAAGGTTCAGCGGAGATGTGCAGGGAAATTTTTTACGCAGAGTGTGGTGAGGACCTGGAATGCACTGCCAAGTGAGATGGTTGAGGAAGTTACATTAGCCACATTTAAGACTTATCTTGATAGGCATATGAACAAATGGGGAATAGCGGAATACAGGCAATTGGTTTAGCTAGCTAAATGTGATTGGTGCAGGCTTGGAGGGCTGAAAGATCTGTTCCTGTGCTATATTGTTCTTTTTTCTTTGTATAGACTAGTACTGCCAAACCTGTGAGAGGATTGTTGTAATAACTCCACGAAGATGTAAGTCCCATCACCAAGTTACTTTATTTACACCATACAGGTGTACACAACCAGTTCTGCAGTTGCTCCCTGCTGATTGCAGGCTGGGAGCCTGACACACCTGCTTTAAATAGGGAGCATGAGGCTCCCTGATTTAACCATCAATTAGGACTCATCAGGTAATTCATACTCTAGCAAGCCAACCTCATTGGCCTAGCTGAAGCCATCACAATTGTGAAGATATTCCTTCACCTGGGATATTGATGGTGTTAAAACAGCGGATTGGGGAATGCCGTTCAAACTTATCGGCTAAAATAATTAGCAGTAAATTCTACACTATTGTTGTCACAATAGTGCTTCCTCCCAACTGTGAAACTATTGCCTCCTTCACTGTAAATGATGGAGAAAGTCGTGATTACATTTGGAGTGCAGCTTAATTACAAAGAATTGAAATCCATTCCAGACACAGCCTATTGCAGACCAAACATCAAACAGTTTTAGAAGAAATGTTATATAAATCAAAATAACTTGCGATCCAAAAAATTATAATACCCAAAAAATGAACAACTTGATATTCTGTATGGCTAACCGAGTCCTTGATGGTCCTGGTTGTTTTTCAAATCACGTTGTCCCAGCAGTAATCTAAATGTCAGACATTTGAATGATTAACTACGTACTTGATTCTCTCAGTTCTGCTTTAGTCTTTCATCCTGAGTTGTCACTCAGCAGTAGATGCTTGATGTCAGCCATGGATCAGTGGGTAGCAGTCTCGCCTCTGCAGGCAGTAAGAGGTACATACTTCCACTCTAGGGTCTCACAGAGTCATAGAATGCTTACAGCATACATCAAGGCCATTTGCTGCCAGTTCTCAGTTTAGCTATTTCCCCTGGCAACTCCTATGCTTTCCCTGTAATCCTGCCCTCTCCCTTTTCCTCAGATCCTTTTCTAACTCTGTTTTGAAAACCACAATGGACTCTCCCTCCCCCACACTCTCAGACAGTGCATTCCATATCCAAGATGGCGCTGGATATTGGCAGCTTCTTGCGAGCTGTCCCCAGCATACCCTGGAAATGTGAGGCAGCATTGCTAACCACTGTGCCACCGTGCTGCCCTTAAGGGTCACCTGCAACCTGCACTGTGCTGGTAAAATCCCAGTGAAGGAAGATATGGGGGCAGTATGGTGGCACAGTGGTTAGTACTGCTGCTTCACAATGCCAGGGGCCCGGGTTCGATTCCTGACTTGGGTCACAGTCTGTGCAGTCTGCACATTCTCTCTGAGTCTGCGTGGGTTTCCTCCGGTTGCTCCAATTTCTTCCCACAGTCAGAAAGATGTGCTGGTTAAGTGCATTGGCCATACTAAATTCTCCCTCAGTGTACCTGAACAGGCACCAGAGTATGGCAAATAGGGGATTTTCACTGTAATTTGATTTGATTTGATTTATTATTGTCACACGTATTATCATACAGTGAAAAGTATTGTTACTTGCATGCTATACAGACAAAACATATCATCCATAGAGAAGGAAATGATAGAGTGCAGAATGTATTGTTACAGTAGAGAAAGATTGACTTAATGCAAGGTAAGTCCATTCAGAAGTCTGACAGCAGCAGGGAAGAAGCTGTTACTGAGTCGGTCGGTATGTGACCTCAGACTTTTGTATCTTTTTCCTGACAGAAGAAGGTGGAAGAGAGAATGTCCGGGTGCATGGGATCCTTAATTATGCTGCTTTGCCGAGGCAGCGGGAAGTGTAGACAGAGTCAATGGATGGAAATGACTTCAGTGCAGTGTTAATGTAAGCTACTGGTAACACTAATAAATAAACATACCCATCTACTCCTGGTGGCATTGTGTAAACCTCTGGCCTGAGTTTCAAAAACTAAATGCCAACACTCAAATTATTTTCTACAAAGAAACTGTATTCTGCAGAACACAAAACACGGTGAAAATGAATTCCCCTAATTAATGCGTTTACAATGGAAAAGGAATCAGTAGTTATTAATCAAAGATTACCAGATACTTGGCGCTGCAGTTCAGCAATAATGTGTTGAAGACAGTTGACCATAAGCTGCTCAAATGTTGTGATTTCTGAATTGCATCCTGAAGTGCAAGTTGTTTATGACATTGACCTTGCTCTCAGCCACTTTATTTTTAATTATCTATCTGTCTATCAACCTAATCTCTGCAATCTATTAGTTATTCTATATAATATCTATCCAACTTGGATGGACACCTAATCTCCCTTTCAAAGATTCTTTTGTGACCTACCATTTCACCTCTGAGGTGCTTTGCAGATACAAACGTTGGTGTGAATTGGCCCTTGGATTAACTTCTAAAATCTAAATCCAAGTGACAAATTAAGAGCCTCTTCCCAATCTTACCAAAATTGGTTGGGGGGGGCGGGTTGCTTCTGCCCTGTGGGGAGGCTGCCAGTGGCTCACTGGGTGCTCCAGTAGGGTCCTTCAAATTGGGCACTTTTTGAAGTTCCTCTCAGCAACAATGGCTGCCCCACAGCAACAGCATGTCAGGCCACCATGCCTGAGAGAGAGAGAGCACATCCATTACTCTATCCTCCTCTCCCCCAGCGCTCCGTGGAATGGCCATCACTCCCACTGTGCTGCTAGTCATTTGATTGGCCATCATTAATGGGGAACAGCTGCGTCCTTTGCATCCAATTCATTGACAAGATGCGTGACCCTTGGGTCAAACCAGCTGCCAGAGCAGTTTTGCCAACAAACTCCCTGCCTCCCATCCCTTGTTGCCACTAAATTCCAGCGCCACCAAATCTATATCTTGATAGTGTTGCTTGTCATTTTAACACACGTCCACATGTCTGTCCTTGGCCTGCTGCAATGTTCCAGTGATACTCGACGCAGACTGGAGAAACAGCATCTCATCTTCCAGCTAAGCACTTTACAGCCTTCCGGTCAACAACTTTAGATGATTTGTTCTACCCCACCTCAACCCTTTGTTTTTGTGTCATTTAGTTTTTTATTATTTTTAGCTGTTCTCTACCTTTTATTTCTTTATTGTCTTTCTTTGTTTTTCTTCCCCCACCCACGCTTTTTATCTCCCCACCCTCCTATTTTATCTCCCCTTTCCATACCATTTCTCCCCCTTTTCTTCCCCCTTCCCCCTTATCCTCCATTTTATCTCTCTCCCACCCTTCTCTCCCATATCTTCATCTGTTACAGTTTACCCTCTGATTTTAGCTTCTCTGCCGTTTGGCCATTCACATTCTCTCTGTGGACTGCCATTAGCAGTCTTTCCCCTTGGGTTTTGTGGCGATGACTCATCTTCCATTCCCTCACCCTGCCGTATAAATATCTCCCACTTTCTGTGCCTTTTAGCTTTGACAAAGGGTCATCTGGACTCGAAACGTCAGCTCTTTTATCTCTTTCCAGATGCTGCCAGACCTGCAGAGATTTTCCAGCGTTTTCTCTTTTGGCTCTATATTGTGGTAACTCATTTAACAAAGCCTAGAATCATTTCATTTAATTATACAAGGTGGGTATCCTTTGGACAGTCCTCCCAAACTTTCCTTCTTTTCTAGTCCTGGATACAGTAAAGGTGGGGATAAGCTGCTGAGAGGGAAGTGCTTTAAAGTGGATGTGAATCAGAAATATATTCATCCAAGAAGGATCTTCACAGGCATTTCTGTGAAGTTGTGATGGTTGCTTCAGTGCATAATCGACTGAACCGGTGCCAAAAATCGAGGAGTTTCAAGTGCAAGTTAATTCCAGCACATGTTTCTGTGATCTTCTGCACTGGTTGAATGAAACATCCTGCTGTAAGCCTGGCTCACACACAAAACTGGCCACCCCTTGAGTGAGTTACCTTGAGTTTCTGCTAATTGTACCTGGTTGAGGGCCTCAAGAGTTGCTTAAGATTAAGGGGGGGGTGGGGGTGGAGGGAGGGAGGTGGGGGGGGGGGGGGGGGCGATCTTAAATCGCCAGAAAGCTGGCTAAGAGTAGCAAAGGGTGGAATTCCACGTGCGCAGGTCTCTCTGCTCAGATAAAGCTGTCACACAGCCTCTGCTGATCTCAGCCTGCTTCCGGGCAATTTAAGCCCCGCCCACTCCCCCTACAGGTGAGAAACAGATTTCAGCATTTTTTTAATGCACTTTTTGCATAAGACGCTAAACTTGGATTCATCACGAAAATGGATCCGAAACTCTCCCACTTCCTTGATTTGATTTTGGTTTGATTTATTATTGTCACGTGTATTAACACACAGTGAAAAATATTGTTTCTTGAGCGCTATACAGACAAAACATACTGTTCATAGAGAAGGAAAGGTGACAGTGCAGAATGTAGTGTTGTAGTTAGGGCTAGGGTGCAGAGAAAGATCAACTTAATGTGAGGTAGGTCCATTCAAAAGTCCGACAACAGCAGGGAAGAAGCTGTTCTTGAGTTAGTTATTGCGTGACCTCAGACTTTTGTAAGGTGGAAGAGAGAATGTCCAGGATGTGTGGCGTCCTTAAATATTCTGGCTGCTTTACCAAGTCAATGGGAAGTGTGGACAGAGTAAATGGGTGGGCGGCTGGTTTTCATACTTGTTCTGGTCCTAAATCTTTTCTCATAAGATGGCCCACAAGGATTTCTTTAAGGTGCAACAACACTAATAGGTACATTTTAAAAATGTAATGGTTTCACTGGACCCTCAACCTGTTTTACAGCAGCTAGCTCAGAAAAGAAAGTGATGCGTAGTCTCCCTGAGTTTTCTGGTGTTGCATTATACTAGGGTCTTCAGGGAATCTTTCACTGAAGACTCCAAGAAACTCCAGCCAGTGGAGGTTTCAAGTAAGTTTCCCAGAGCCTGTTGGTGCACTTTTAATTCTTGTTGTTCCTGTGGGCCTGGACTTTAAACCATTGGGTGGAGGTTTTGGATCAATGTGCTAAAAAAATGAACTACCTATGTAACCAATGGAAATGGTTCTGATAAAACTTTCAACTTCAGCTTCAAGTGTGGGAATGGCACGGTGGCACAGTGATTAGCATTGCAGATCCCCAGCGCCAGGGACCTGGATTCCATTCTGGCCTTGGGTCACTGTTTGTGTGGAACTTGTATGTTCTCTCCATGTCTGCATGGGTTTCTTCCTGTTTCCTTCCACAGTCCAATGGTGTTCAGGTTAGGTTGATTTAGCCATGCTAAACTGCCCCTTAGTGTGAGGGGAATTAGCAGGGTAAATACGGTTATGGGGAGAGGGTTGAATGGGATTGTTGTCGGTGCAGGGTCACTGAGCTGAATGGACCCCTTCTGCACTGTCGGGATTCTATTCTATTCTGTTCTATTTGGCATGCCCGCTATGATTCTCACCAACTTTTACCATAGAAAGCATTCCTTGATATGACTCCTGCTCTGCCCAAGTCTGCAAGAAACTACAAAGCGTCATGGACAAAGCCCAGTCTATCACTCAAAACAGCCTCCCATCCACTGACACTGTTTACACTTTCTGCTGCCTCAGAAAAGCAGGCAGCATTATTAAGGACCCCACACACCCTGGACATACTCTCTTCCTCCTTGTTCCTTCAGGAAAAATGTATAAAAGTCTGAGATCATGTACCAACCAACTCAAGAACAGCTTCTTCCCTGCTGCCGTCAGACATTTGAATGGACCTACCTCGCACTAAGTTGATCTTTCTCTACACCCTAGCTATGGTTGTGACACTACATTTTGCACTGTCTCCTTTCCTCCTCTGTGAACGGTATGCTTTATCTGTCTCGTGCACAAGAAACAATACTTTCCACTGTATGTTAATACATGTGGCAATAATAAATCAAATCAAATCAATTTAAAACCAGGCTGCTCCCAGGAGCTGGGCCAGATCTGCTGATTGTGATGCTTATTTTTGTCGATAAACACATTTTTTCATCTGTTAATTAAGCATAATCTCAAATACATCAAGGAGTATTTATTTATTCATGCTAATTTTTTTAAGTCATAAAATGTTTCTCAATTGCACCATTTCATGGATGGTTTAAAGTTCCCTCAAAGCCTTTATGCACTTCCTGGTCTGTTAATTGGTTACCAAAGATTGTGTGAACCTGTTGAAAGAATTAACTGATCACCAGACACTTCAGGCAGACTTACCGCGAAAGCACAGGTGGAGATATTACTGGCGGGTCAAAGGTTGAGGATACATGGATCTCCTTCTGCTTCCTGTCTCCAAATTTCCCAGATGGTCGGGCTTAAGCTCAGCAGCTGCGCTACATCAAAGTGCAAAGCTCAGCTGCTCTACAGATATCTCTCCAATATTATAGAGCTGGACTTTTCCTGTGGCCACCTGAACCCCACCTCAAGTTGAATTGTGGGTCAGGAACTGCACTGTGTGGGATCAGTCACTCGGTGTGACTTTACTTGGAGCTGCCAATTAATTGACAGAGGAGAAGCTCATCATCCAATAGAGACAGAGAGCAACTCTGTTGCAACTAGGGGTGGGGGGTGGGCGGGGTGGGGGGGGTGCGCAATTAAAGCTCTTCCATCCTGAAAGGAATATCCGGCTGTAAAGAGTTTTAAGGTTTATTCATTAGTGTCACAAGTAAGACTTACATTAACACTGCAATGAAGTTACTGTGAAAATCCCCGAGCCCACACACTGAGGCACCTGTTTGAGTACACAGAGGGAGAATTTAGCGTGGCCAATGTACCTAACCAGCACATCTCGCAATGGCCTGCGGTTAACATTTAACTGATTGCTCCAAGTAAGCTGTGGGGATACGTGGACAGTCTGGAAATAGATGAAGTCAGGTTAGATGATTGGGCAACAAGATGACAGATCTGACATAATTTTAGAGGCAGCACGGTGGCACAGTAGTTAGCACTGCTGCCTCACAGCGCTAGGGACCCAGGTTCAATCCCTGGCTGGGGTCACTGTCTGTGTGGAGTTTGTACGTTCCTCCCCGTGCCTGCGTGGGTTTCCATCGGGTGCTATGGTTTCCTCCCACAGTTCAAAGATTTGCGGGCTGAGTGGATTGGCCATGCTAAATTGACCTTAGCGGAGTTAGTAGGGTAAATGAGTAGGGTTACGGGAATAGGACCTGGGTGAGATTGTGGTTGGTACAGACTCGATGAGCTGTGAATGGCTTCTTCCTGCACTGTAGGGATTCTGTCTTTTGGATTGTGGGAGGTAACTGGAGCACACGGAGGAAACCCAGGCAGACACGAGGCGAATGTGTAGACTCTGCACTGTTGATAATCCAAGTTGGGAATTGAACCCGGGTCTCTGCTGCTGTGAGGCAGCAGTGCTAACCACTGTGCCACCATGCACCCCCCAATGAAAGGTGAGTAAGAACCTTCAAAATAACTCCCATCACCTCAACTTCTTTTAAGTGTAAAAGAAGTGTCCATTTAGGTCACCTTCTACTACCCTGGTTGGCCATCAGGCACAAAGATATTGGACTTACGAAAGAAAGACGATGGACTGGCTGGCTGAGTTGCATTTCTGGAGCGTTCATGACCTCTGGATTTCCCCAAGTGATTTCCAGTCAGCAAAGTCCATTTGTCGCCACTGAACTGCCAGATTAATAAGTCTGCAGTAAAATGAGGATGGCAGAATGTACAAAGCAGTCCTCAGCACTCGTTCCTCACACTTACTGCACTGCAATGTCAGGAGTTAGCTGTCACAGAGGATTGTTAACTGCAGAAAAATCACAAGAATGGAGGTTTTGTGGAACTGATTTAGAATGAAACACATTATCAGCGTGAGGGAGATGTATAGATCTTCCTCCCTATCCTTTGGCTCCTGAGGTGTTGGCCGATGCTCTTTTCCCTTTGCCCTTTCCCTCCTCTCCCCACCTACTCCTTCCATTCTGTGCTGACAATTCTTCCTCCTGCAAGTTATAATTTTCCGAATTCAAAAATCTGGGGGCTATCAGGATGGTTAGTAAGAAAAAAAATACAGAGCAGGAAGCTACTGCTTCCCTATTGCTTTCGTTATGTTGTCACTGCTATAGAGGGAGCACAGCGAAGGTTTACCAGGCTGGTTCCTGGGCTGGCAGGTCTGTCATAAGAGAAGAGATTAAATTGGTTAGGATTATATTCACTAGAGCTTAGAAGGGTGAGAAGAGAGTTCATAGAAACTTATAGAATTCCAACAGGAGTAGACAGGGTAGGTTTAGGAAGAATGTTCCAGAACTAAAGGCTGTAGCTTAAGGATAAGAGAACTGCAGTGAGGAGAAATCTCTTCACCCAGAGAGTGTGGAATTCACTACCACAGAAAATAGTTGCAGCCAAAACATTGTGTGATTTCAAGAAGAAATTAGATACAGCTCTTGGGGCTAAAGGGATCAAGGGACATGGGGGGAAAGGGATCAGGATATAGAATTTGATGATCAGCCATGATTAAAATGAATGGTGGAGCAGGCTTGAAGCGTCGTGTGGCCTACTCCTGTTTCTAGTTTCTATGTTTCCATGACAGACTAATATCCATATATTAGTACACATTGAGTACAGCCTGGCCCACTCCCAACACTTGACTGTCTCCATATGCAGATTCACATTAAATCCTCGATCACTGACTGAGTTAGTGGATCCCCCCACCCCACTTCACTCCCCACATCCACTGGGGTCATGATTGGCACCGGAAACTTGCCAGCAAAAAAGAGCATTTGTCAGGCATAGTTCAGTTAGTTGCCTTCTTGCCTTCGAGTACGATGGTTGCTGGTTCAAGTCCCACTCAAGCTCACAAACCAAGACTGAACAGTGCTGCACTCTTGGCAGTTAGTGTATTCTGGATGAGATATTAAACCCAGTTCTGTCAACACTCTCAGATGGAAACAATATTTTGAATTATTCACACTGTTTCAAAGGAGAGCTGAGAAGTTGGCCATGGTGTCCTGACCAATTGGTCAGAACATTGAATACAGGGTTTGGCCAAATGCGGGCAATTGGGATTAGCTTAGGGGTTTGAAAAAAAGGGTGGCATGGACAAGTTGGGCTAAAGGGCCTATTTCCATACTGTAAACTTCTATGACTCTATGACTCTATGACTTGGGATGTCTCGTTGAAATTGTACACGACATTAGTAAGGTCACACTTGGAAAAATGTGTACAAGTCTGGTCACCCAGAAATGATATTATTAAACCAGAAAGAGTGCAGAAAAGATGCTATTGGGACTTGATAGTTTGAGTTATAAAGAGAAGTTGAATAGATTGGGTGTAGGGGGCTTAGCGGTGAATTTATAGAGGTCTATAGAATAATGAGGGACATAGATAAGATAGATATTTTCCCAAAGATAGAGGAGTCTAAGACTAGAGAGCATAAGTTTAAGGTGAGAGGGGAAAGATACCAAAGGATCCAGAGGAGCAATTTTTTCACTCAGAGGGTGGTGAGTGTCTGGAACGAGCTGCCAGAAGTAGTAGTAGAGGTGGGTTCAATTCTGTCTTTGAAAAAGCATTTGGACAATTACATGGTATGATGGGTATAGAGGGGTATGGGCAATTGGGACTAGCTTAGTGATTAAAGATTTGCGGCGTGGATAAGTTGGGCTGAAGGGCTTGTTTCCATGTTGTAAACTTCCATGACTCAATAATATTTATCCCTTAACCAAGATCGCAAAAAAAAAGAGAAAGTGGTAATTATCACATTGCTGTTTATGGGAACATGTTATGGATAAAATTGGCTGCTGCGTTTCCCGCATTACAACAGTGAGTACACTTCAAAAATATTATCTTGGTGGATAAAGCACTTGGGAACATCTGGTGCTGATGAAAGCACAATATAAATGAGAGTGTATCTGTTACCAGCCTGAATCGAGTATGTGGCACGAAGATTGGGGGCAATCCAATTTCTAAGTTTAATTTATTCCATTCATCCTCTCTCATTTTTCTGAACAGTGGTTCTTTCCGCTCCTATTGGTTTTGATTATTCTCTTGGCTTCGTGACGTTATAAACATAGGGAATGAAATGTGACAAGTGAATAAGTGATGAGTGACCAAACAGATTCATGTCAAAAAAGGCAAACAAAACCGAAATGAGGGAATGAATTATCTGACTTAAATATTAATAATTTACCAGGTTTTTAACAGGGTGCTTTTCATGGTTGACTGTGGTTTGTGTAATCATTATTTCATTGCTGGTTCTGGTCCCAGTGGGATGTCTAAATGTCAGCTGCTTAAGAGTGCGTCATTAATTCTGCCTGCCCAATATTTGCTCAAAGCCTAATCCCTGGTTTTAAAGGATTCTTCATGTCACTTCTCGGAAATGTCTTGAAATGTGCTACAAAAAGTAACTTCTCAGCCGTTCTTCTATTCCCTGAGATTTGTTGTGTTGACGCCTGTGAGCCCAAGGCCTGTCACTTGTGATTATCATGAGTGAAGGTGTGTGGTGTGACTGCTGGGAGAGATCCTGGAAAATCCTAGAGGCGGAACTGTGGTTAGCACTGCTGCCTCACAATGCCAGTGACCTGGGTTCGATTACCAACTTGGATGACATGAGAAGTGACATGTGTAAAGTTTGCACATTCTCCCCATGTCTGTGTGGGTTTCCTCCAGGCGCTCCGGTTTCCTCCCACAGTCCAAAGATGTGTGGGTTAGGCTGTACTAGGTTGCCTCTTAATGATAGGGGGACTTGCTAGGGTGCCTGCATTGGGTTGTGGGGATGGGGCCTGGGTGGGAAGTTGGCCAGTGCAGACTTGATGGGCCGAATGGACTCCTCTGCACTGTAGGATTCTATGAAATCCAGCATTTGGATTGGAATTGGGGTAGATATTGACCTTGGTTGAAAGTGTAGGACAGCTGATAGCCAGTGGACAGGGGCAATAGTGCTGGGCAATTTAATTTGCCCTCAGTACCGTGTACAGTTTTGGTCCTCTTGTTTGCGGGAGGGTATGGTGGCATTAGAGGCGGTTCAGACGAGGTTCACGAGATTGATTTCAGAGATGAGGGCCTTGTCTTATGAAGAGATATTGAGCAGCTTAAGCCGATACTCTCGAGAGTTTATGTGAATGAGAGGAAACCTGATCAAGGTATATAAGATGGAAAAGGATATTGACAAAGTAGATATAGAGAGGATGTCTTCTCTTGTGGCGCAAATTAGAGCAAAGAGATCATAGTTTTAGGATAAGGGGTGGCAGATTTAAAACAAAGATGAAGAGAAGCTACTTCACTCAAAGGATGTTGAATGTGTGGAATTCACTACCCCAGAATGCAGTGGATGCCAGGGCATTGGGACGGCATGATGGCACAGTGGTTAGCACTGCTGCCTCACAGCGATTCTCGGCTTGGGTCACTGTCTGTGTGAAGGCTGCACGTTCTCCCCATGTCTGCATGGGTTTCCTCCAGTGCTCCAGTTTCCTCCCACAGCCTGAAAGATGTACTGGTTAGGTGCATTGGCCGTGCTAAATTCCCCCTCAATTTACCGGAACAGGCACCAGAGTGTGGCGACCAGGGGATTTTCACAGTGTTGATGTAAGCCTACTTGTGACTAATAAAGAAAAAAAATAGACACTGAGTAAATTTAAGAAGGAGAGAGACAGATTTTTAATTAGTAATGTGTTGAAGAGTTATCGAGAATGGGCAGGAAAGTGGACTTAAGATGAGATTGAATGTTGGAGCAGACTCGAGGGATTGAACTGCCAACTCTTGTTCCTAGGTCTTACACTGTTATACTTACCCATCAAAATAGGCCCAGCTGAAATGGGTTTGAGCAGATTCAATTGATTAGTAGTGCACAGAAACAAGAGCACAGCACTGCCCATGATGAGGGATAATTGACATGAAAGCAGCAATTTAGGCAAGTATCGACAGAGTGAATGGATTTTATCAAGACTTTTGAACCCAGCAAGGCTAAGAGAGGCCATTCTACTCATCATACTCTGAGAAAGCTGTCCAATTTTGTCCTACACCCTAGCTTTTTCCTCGTAATCCTGAAAATATGTATTCTTCAAATTCTTGTCCAATTTCCTTTTGATTGGTCCTGTCTCTCTCTTCAGGTCCCATGCCCAAAAAGGACATTGGTCACCATGGTCCTCCATATAACAAACCCTTTCAGGTACACATTTCAGATCTTAACAACTCTCCGCATGACAGAATTCTCCTCATTAAGCCTTAAGCTCTTTTGGCAATTATTTTAAATCTGTGACATCTGATTACTGACCCATTTGCCAGAGGGAACAGTTTGTTTTTCTGTTCTTGGCTATGCCTCACCAGCCAGGATGATTGTCTTCCATGATTGCAAAGTTGGTTGATTAGTCTGGATCTGCAAATTGAGGACACACAGGTCATTGGTTGTGATGTGGAATGTTTAGCCAAGTATTCCAGATCAGGACCCTCCTCCTGTCATGATGTACAGGTTTGCTGAAGGATTTGGGCGATGTGCTTGGAAGAATGATGTCTGTGCATGATACCTTTTGTGGGAGAAACAGTTTTGTACACCAGCTTCCACAAGTGTCCTGACACAGTGAAACTTTGATCCAATGGCAAAGAAACCAAGATAGTTGCTTATTTATTCATTAGTGTCACAAGTAGGCTTACATTGACACTGCAATGAAGTTACTGCAAAAAATCCACTAGTAGCCACATCTGACGCCTATTCGGGTATACTGAGGGAGAATTTAGCATGGTCAGTGCACCTAACCAGCATGTTTTTAAGACTGTGGGAGGGAACCGGAGCATTTGGAGGAAACCCACGCAGACACGGGGAGAATGTGCAGACTTTGCATAATCAGTGACCCAAGCTAGGAATGGAAACTGGGTCCCTGGTGCTGTGAGACAGCAGTGTTAACCACAGTGCCACACCACCACCTCCCCCCCCACCGCCCCCCCTCACCACCCAGAGCAAAAATGTACAATGGAATATGTGTGAAAAGTTAACAGGAGGTCTGAAACCAAATTGCTTTAACTTTTCATCTTTTCACAGTTCATTGAACTCCGCAGCTTAAGTATTAATCTATCCTTTTAACTGATACAAGTAGTAAAATTACAATTCCGCTTTTTCCAGATGTTGTTATTTCATCTGACGCTTGTACTTTCATCCAGAGATTTTTCTTTAATATGCGTATATAATCAAGTTTTCTTCCTGATTTTAATGGGGGTTAGAAGGTTATTGCTGACTGGAGAACTTCAAGACTAAGCAGTGGCTGGGAACTTTTACAGGCAATGTATTCAACCAAAGAATCCCGTTCAGATCAACTGACCTGGAATTTATTTTCCAGGTCATTCTTTGCACTGTGGCAATGGCCTTACATTAACGGAAGTGAATAAATTTGCATTGTTATGCAGAATACTTCCAATGTGAAACTGAATATGTTAGACAATGACATGAGGAAGAAACAGTTGGAAGTCTCACAACACCAGGTTAAAGTCCAACAGCTTTATGTGGAATCACGAGCTTTTGGAGCACTGCTCCTTCATCAGGTGAGTGGCTTTATTTTCAGTGCTTGACAGAAACACCTAATCACGAATGCTTGGCAATGTCTGAGGGTGAACCTGTTTGCAAATTTAGTGTTTGCAAACTTATCCTCCCAAAAAAAATCAAAGTCCCCAATCACGTGAGAACTGGAGTAACTCCCGTTGGTTTTTTTAGTGTGAATTTCAGAATGAATCTCCCAGAATGATGCTGAGCACTGCAGAGTGCCCGAACGGGATTCACTCTGAAAATCAGTGAGAGGGGCTTATTTCCACTAGAGAGGCTGGCAGCATGACACTGAGTGGGCCACTGCACATGCGCAGATCTGAAAGTGCTGAGATTGGCCCATGCGCAGTGGCCCTGCACTGCTGGCCTCCCGATTGCTGGCCAGCCCCATGACCCCCACATCACTGCCCATCTAATCCCCCCACACTTTGATCTTTTGGGGTCAGCCCTGATTGCCATGCTGCCTCGCCCTGCCATCAGTCCCTGTGCAGAGTGGCTGCGGGACCCCCCATCCCCATTGATTAGGCTCTCCCAATAGTCCCAGTCCCTTGGCACTACCTGATGCCCAGTAGGCAGTGCTAGATACCTCTTGGGCATTACCAGTTTGGCCCTTGGGCAGTGCCAGGAGGCCAGGCTGGCACTGCCAGGCTGGCAGTCCCCGGGGGCACATCCCCCCACTTCCGACCTCATAAGGGTTTCCATGGCCTTTGTTCCCTCCGGTGGGCTTGGGTCACTTGTTCCTTATTCATGGGGAGCTGTTGCAAATCCTGCTGGAGCCAACCACTACTGGTGGGAGGGTGAGACGCTCACAGGCCCGGAAACTTTAGTCCCAGGAGCACGAATGACATGCAAATCCAGATTTAAATATTGAAGTCAGCTCCATATCGATTTCCGGCATGGAGCTGAAGCTGTCACAAAACCTGGCCCCGGAGACACATGGAGGCAACAGTGCCCAGCGGAAAGCCTGCTGAATGGCCTCCACTGATGTCTCCCGACCCATTGTCTGGCTAAAGCGACATAGCAGGCTGGGAGATACGTCCCTTAAATGAGGGGACCAAAACAGCTCACAGTATCGCAGATGTGGTCTCACCAATGCCCTTTACAGTTGCAGCAAGACTTCCCGACTCTTATACTTCAGCCACCTTGACATAAGGACCAACATGCCATCAACGTAAAAGCAAAATACTGTGGATGCTAGAATCTGAAATAAAAACAGAGAATGCTGGAAAATCTCAGCAGATCTGATAGCGTCTGTGGAAAGAGAATAGAATCAACATTTCGATTCTGGATGACCTTTTGCCAGAGCTCTGATGAAGGGTCATCCAGACTTGAAACATTGGCTCCATTCTCTTTCCAAAGATGCTGTCAGATCTGCTGAGGTTTTCCAGCACTTTCTGCTTTTGATTCTATTAGCTTTCCTGATTACCGGCTACAGATCTGTCTTCCAGTCCCAACCACCCTGAGGCTAGAAATCTCTGCCTGAGGACAATGGACCTTTTGATGGTCAAATTTCCATTCTGCCTGTGACGATTCCTGTGGTGAGTGGAACTGGACAATTCACCCTTACTTTAATTCTTAACCTTAACTCAAAGGGGAATGTGAAGTCTATTGGAAAGCTACCAGCTTCAGTCATTAACTGGTCACCTTGTTGGTCATGTAAGACACCAGTTGTCTTTTTGCTCAATGCCAATATTATATTACTGGACTGGAGCTCGAAGAGTAAATACATACTAATGAGAAAAGAGTATGCTTTGCAAAGTTGTTTTCTCCTTTACCATGATCACTGTTTTCCATGAAGTCTTTACTTGGCTAAAGTAATTGCAATTGATGTTTGTCCACTTGAAACTTTGAAAGCAATCCTTTATCTACTGCTGGCTTCCTCTATATTACCTCAGCTGCTACCACTGTGGATTCTGCCAGTTCCAAGTAAAGGAACCATGGGGACTATTTCACGCTGTGAGAACTTGGAGAATGCATATGAAAAGTGGGTGGAAGTCAGGAAACTGAAGGCGGGCGGGGGTCCACAAGAGTTAGGAAGGAAGGCTGTCAGGGGAGGACTCATAGACAGTTTGGAGAGAATACTGAAGGGGAGAAGACTGGGGAAGGGAGTGGAGGGGGCAGTATGATTTCATAAGAACATAAGAAATAGGAGCAGGAGTAGGCCATCTAGCCCTTCGAGCCTGCCCCGCCATTCAATAAGATCATGGCTGATCTGAAGTGGATCAGTTCCACTTTCCCGCTTTCTCCCCATAACCCTTAATTCCCCTGTCTGTCAAAAACCTATCTACCCGTGACTTAAATATATCTAGCGAGGTAGCCTCCACCACTTCAACGGGCAGAGAATTCCAGAGATTCACCACCCTTTGAGTGAAGAAGTTCCTCCTCAACTCCGTTCTAAACAGCTCCCCCCCCCTTAGCTTGAGGCTGTGCCCTCTAGTCCTGCTGTCCTTTCTAAGCGGAAAGAATCTCTCTACCTCTACCCTATCCATCCCTTTCATTATCTTATACGTCTCTATAAGATCCCCCCTCATCCTTCTAAACTCCAATGAGTACAGACCCAGTCTATTTAGTCTCTCATAGTTTTGGAGGTGATAAGAGTGATGAGCAGGTCACGTTTAGATTGGAGAGTGAAATAGAGGAGAATTTCATCGTAGCAGGGCTGAATTGCTATTTTTGCTACTAGATTTAATCAGCGCTAAGGATCCATTGTGGATCCTACTGTTCTCTTAGCCAAGAATACTCATTAATGCCTCCATGCTTGTTAAGATCCCTCGTGCCAATTGAATTGTATTTATTCCATGTTAGTCACAAATGAATTCTCTAAAGGCAGCCAGGAACACCGGGAAAGTTAAACAAGCTGCTGAGTACCTTGACTAAAATCTTCACCATCCCATATCACCGTTGTGGTCAAAGCAGGAGAGAAAGCTGTGGGGAAGACAAACGGTAACAAATAATGACCATATTATAGAATCCATGCAGGTAATGGAAGGTTGGCGTAAGTGAAAGGCTTATCCTTTCTGTTCCTATAATCACCCACATAAGCTGCCCCAGTCGTAGAGATCAGTCGCCTGTTCCTGTTATATTTTGTGTGGCTGCTGTCTGGAACTATTAAGAGAGGCTTCAGAGTTTGTTTTAAGAAGTTTGAAGTTTTAAAGTTCATTTTTTAGTGTCACAAGTAGGCTTACATCAACAGTGCAATGAATTTACAACGTGTCCCTGGAGCAGCAGTGCTAACCACTGTGCCAAAGTTCTGCCAGTCGGAACAAGCAAAGCATTTTTTGAATACAGAAACTTAGCTACAGGAGTTATATGCAACACAAAGGTTGCCCTGGGACTGAGCCCCAGTCCTACATGCTTTACTCCATACTTCCAGAAGATTCTTCTGAGAGAGGTCTCCATCTTCTGATGTGAACAGTCACTCTCGGTTTCCGTAGGATGGTATGGCAGGTGGCACAGTGGTTAGCACTACTGCCTCACAGCAACAGGGACCCGGGTACAATTCATCGCTTGGGTCACTGTCTGTGTGGCGTCTGCATATTCTCCCCGTGTCCGTGTGAGTTTCCTCCATGTGCTCCGGTTTCCTCCCATGCTCCAAAAGACATGCTGGTTAGATGCATTAGCCATGTTAAATTCTCCCTCAGTGTACCCTGAACAGGCGCTGGAGTGTTGGCGATGAGGAATTTTTACAGTAACTTCATTGCTGTGTTAATGTATGCCCACTTGTGACACTAATAAATAAACTTTAAACATTGGTCCCTCGAGTCAAGTGCCCCTCAATTGCTGAACTGTCTTAAAGAATCAGACACCACACACACAACAGTTCCTAACGCAGAAGTATTGTACAGCCAGGTTTAGTCTACTCAGGAAGATGGACAGCTCCGAGACAATATTCTAAGTATTGAGAGGGAGACTTCACTGCATGGTGGAGGGCAAAAGCTCAACTTTTCCATCACTGGAAATTAATCATAAACACCAGCAACATTACACAGATGTGTTGCAATTTAATTCACAAGACTACCCAAGTACGGCTGGCATGCCATCTGTTTGTGCCCATTGCTATATCAGCTTCGGCACAGAGCAGAAACAGCAGTGTGAAAGGCAATGAGGCTGCTCTTACCCTGGGTTAGGATGAGAGCTAAGTTTGCCTCACCGTTATTCCGATGTAATTCTGTCTATATGACATTCCCGAGATTAATCCCACATCTGATCCTTCAGGCACAGGCAGCAACTTCATGTCACATTATTGTATATTGGAAGTGATTGATAGTTTAAAGATTCAAATTCTCATGTTCAGTAGACCCACAGATTGAAGATTTGTCTCTCTCTGAAGCCTGCCTCAATATATTTTTCTTGGTCAATGGAATTTCAAACAGAAGCAAAATTATTTTTGAAAGAATGAACTGGAATTTATATAGTTCTTTGGAACTTATATAGTTCTCTTGACTAGCTTAGCATGTCCCTGGGTGATGTACAATGAATAATAGGTGAATGGAAAAGCCATAATTCTGTGGTTCTGGAACTTATCAACATTAATTTTTCATAATCCGTTGTTGCTTGTATAATTTAAATACTTTTACAGGGTCAGTTCTTTACTGCAGTTTCTGAATCAGAGTTTCAATTATGTAAATGCAATATATCTACTCTAAACTGACAGTTTTCCCAAGCACCATGACCGGAATTCTCTGGCCGTCTACGCCCCACCGACATTGCCTGCATGAATGGAGGGGACGATCTTTCAGGCTTCACAGAGTGCACTGGTAGATCGGAGCGCATGCACAATAGTGCATCTAGCAGTCTGCAGTTGGCTTCCCAGCATGAATAGACTCTGTCTGCTCTCCCTGTTGGCGAGAAGCACACTTTGCCCTTTTTCTTTCTAAGCGCCATATGGTTGGGTCTGGGAACTCACCCAATAAATGGGCGTGACTTTCTCTCATTTTTAAGCTCATTTGGCACTTGGAATTTTTTTGGTTAGATTGCCCCCAGAGAATTTGGCACTGAGCTAAATCTCCAATCACTGCAGAGGGACCGGAGAATCCCAGCATGGGTGAGGTTAGAGAATCCAGCCCCATTATTATTTCTGGTCTGTCCTTTCTCGTACAAGTCTAGTTCTCCTCATGTTGCAATCGTGGAAATCTCTACAAGTCTGTGATTCGGGGAGATGAATATTGTGAAAAAAGAAACACATTTGAAATGAAATGATGTTAGTTAAAGGTGAAGGAAAGATGAAGAGAGAACATTGGGTGGGATTTTCCAGCCCTTCCCGCTGGCAGGATCTTCTTGTCCTGCTGAAGACGGGCCCTCTGCCCGGTGATGTGTTCCCAAGTGACAGGACCACAAATGCCATAGACATTAGTGAGACTGGTGAGGTGCCTACACTGCTGGTAAACATGCCGTGGGGGAGGGGGAGGGGGTGCAGAAAATCCCACCAATTGTCTGCTAGCACTAAATAGAATCAAGATGTACGGGTAGCCTCAAGTCACAACATTAATTTTATTGGTAATCCAACATATACCTTCTGTTTAGTTTAAGTTTAATTTATTGGTATCACCAGTAGGCTTACATTAACACTGCAATGAAGTTGCTGTGAAAATCCACACTCTGATGCCTGTTTGGGCACACTGAAGGAGAACTTAGCACGGCCAATGCACCTAACCAGAACATCTTTTGGGAGAAAACCAGAGCACCCGGAGGAAACCCATGCAGACATGAGGAAAATGTGCAGACTCCGCACAGACAGTGACCCAAGCCGGGAATCGACCCAGGTCCCTGGAGCTGTGAAACAGCCGTGTTAACCACTGATTTGATCTTGATTTGATTTATTATTGTCACAGGTATCAACACACAGCGAAAAGTATTGTTTCTTGTGCGCTATGCAGACAAAGCATACCATTCATAGAGAAGGAAATGAGAGAGGGCAGAATGTAGTGTTACAGTCACAGCTAGAGTGTAGAGAAAGATCAACTTAGTGCGAGGTAGGCCCATTCAGAAGTCTGACAGCAGCAGGGAAGAAGCTGTTCTTGAGTCCGTTGGTATGTGACCTCGGGCTTTTGTATCTTTTTTCCGATGGAAGAAGGTGGAAGAAAGAATGTTCTGGGGTGCGTGGGGTCCTTAATTATGCTGGCTGTTTTGCTGAGGCAGCGGGGAGTGTGCCACCATGAAAATACTCACGGCTTTATGACTGTAGCATCGCCTGAAAACATGTTGGAATGTAACTTGTAAGTTACACCAGTATAGCACAGGAATGGTTTTCATCTCAATGGTTTTTGCCGCTGTTGAATGTTGGTCTCGTATGGAGAATGAATTACACTCTGATTACACATCCATATGTCACACATCCTCGGGAGACTCATTCATTCCAGATCAGAGACTCATCTTATTCTGGATTGGGAAGTGATCCTGTTTTCCTTTACTTCCCATTCAACAAGATTAATTCACGAAAATAAATCAATCTTTGCTGTTTTGTCCCTTTCTTGGGACAGCATTTGTTTTTGCTTTCATTCAGTTCTGAAGAACATCCCAAAGCCAGATGCCAAGTGTGACAGATTTTATTCATTTTCCATTTTTTTTTATTTTATTTATTAGCGTCTCAAGTAGACTTACATTAGCACTGCAATGAAGTAACTGTGAAAATCCCTGAGTTGCCACACTCTGCGCCTGTTCAGGTACACAGAGGGAGAATTTAGCATGGCCAACGCACCCAACCAGCATGTCTTTCGGACTCTGGGAGGAAACCGGAACAGCTGGGGGAAACCCATGCAGACACGGCGAGAACATGCAGATTCCGCGCAGACAGTGACCCGAGCCGGGAGCTGGGAATTTTGTGACTATAAGTTTGAGGCTAGAATTTCCGTCTGGACAAATGGTTAAGGTGGCTAGGCAAATCTCCCCGTTGCTTTTGAACGGTGCTGCTCCAAGGATAAAACTAGCTATGCCTCACTGAAGATTTTATTCAAAAATAAAGCATAAAGGAAGAAAGTAAACAACAACTGGCATCTAGATGGACATTTAAGGTGGTCAATTGCGTTTCAGAAAGATTTAGGAAAGTTTTGACTTTTTTTGATACGAGGTGAATTCAGGAAAAGCTTTGAGAGGTAACCAAAGGCTTGTTCAACCTGACAGGTTCTCCAGTTTATTCCCACAGAGCAAAGATGTGCAGGTTAGGTGGATTAGCCATGCTAAATTTTCCCTTAGTGGTCCAAGATGTGTAGGCTAGGGAGATTAGCAGGGTAAATGTGCAGAGATAGGGCCTGGGTAAGATGCTCTCTGTAAGAGCATCAATGCAGATACAGTGGGTCAAATGGCCTCCTCCTGCACTGTAAGGAGTCAATGATTCTAAGAGACAGAGGCGGAGAAGTTTTGGAAGGGAATTTCAATTCTCGGGGCAACAGTAACTGAAGATATGGCCACCAATGATGGACCGATTGAAAGGAAGATGTGTAAGAGGCCAGAGCACAGAGGTCTTGAATGAGTGGGGCTGGAGGCTACAGAGGAACAAGACCACGGAGGGATCTGGAAACAAGGATGAGGATTTAAAACTGAACAGTAGCCTGACAGGATAGCCAAGAAAGAAACACCAGGAAGTGGAAAAGAGAGGCGCAATAGTAAAAATATAATGGCCCGTGTGTAATGCCAATTTTCCCAAAAAAGTGAAACTTTCATGACATCAGGACTGTCCTCTGCACTTACAGCCAGTGAAGTACTTTGGAAGTGTTTGTGTTGTAATACAGTGAAGCTTGACAGTCAAGTTATACACATCAAACTGCAATATGTGAGCAGCTCTAGTTCCCTTATCTAAGGAAAGATATACTGGCGTTGGAGACAGTCCAGAGAAGGTTCACTAGGTTGATCCCGGGTGTAGAGGGATTTCCTGATGAGGAGAGATTGAGTAGGTTGGGTCTTTAATCGTTGGATTTTAGCCGAATGTGAGGCGACCTTATTTAGACATACAGGATTCTCAGGAGGCTTGACGGGGTTGAAGCTGAGAGGTTGTTTTCCCCTTGTGGCTGGGTGTAGGGGGTCACCTATTTAAGGCAGAGATGGAGGAGGAATTTCTTCTCTCAGAGGGTAGTGAATCTGTGGAATTCTTTACTGCAGAGGGCTGTAGAGGCTGGATCATTAAGTGTGTTCAAAGCTGAGATAGACAGATTTTTACTCAGTAAGGGGATCAAGCGTTATGGGGATAAGATGGGAAAATGGAGTCGAGGATTATCCCATCAGATCAGTCGTGGTCTCATTGAATGATGGACTTGAATGGCCTACTTCTGCTCCTACATCTTACAGTCTTACAAAGGAGCAGACTAGATGAACTAAATGGCCTGACTCTTATGGTCTAAACTCTCACAAACAACAAGGATCAGCTAATCTATTTGTTTCAGTGATGTTAGTTGAGACATATAGAGTTGAGCAATATTCCACATCCATCTGAGAAGGCCTTGGTTTAAGGTCTCGATGAGGCAGAAGACAGCATCCTGAGAGTGCAGCAGTCTCTTGACAGGGCACTGGAGCATCGAACTTGGCTTTCTGCTCAAGTCTTTACAGTGGCACTTGAACCTCTTAAAGTAACATTACCACATAGTGCATGGATTCCTGTGTATCATGGAGAAATAAGGGGAATACAAATAGTGTTAGTTTTTCCATATTTAATTTAATTTGATTTAACATTTGTCACATGTATTAGGATACAATGAAAAATATTGTTTCTTGCGCACTATACAGACAAAGCATACCATCCATAGAGCGCAGAGGGAAGAAGGAAAGAAGTGGGTGCAGAATATAATGTTCCAGTCATAGCTAGGGTGTAGAGAAGAATCAGCTTCATATAAGGTAGGTCCATTTAAAAGTCTGATGGCAGCAGGGAAGAAACTATTCTTGAGTCGGCTGGCACGTGATCTCAGATTTTGTATTTTTTTTCCCGACAGAAGAAAGTGGAAGAGGGTACGCCTGGGATGCATGGGGTTTTTGATTATGCTGTCTACTTTTCCGAGGCAGAGGGAAACGTAGATGGAGTTAATGGATGGGAGGATGGTTTGCGTGATGGACTGGGCTTCGTTCATGAACCTTTGTAGTTTCCTGCTGTCTTGGTCGGAGCAGAAGCCGTACCAAGCTGTGATACATCCGGAAATGCTTCCTATGGTGCATATGTATAAATTGGAGAGAATCGTACTGGACATGCCAAATTTTCTCAGCCTCCTGAGAAAGTGGGTTGGTGGGTTTCCTTAAATATAGCATCAGCGTGGAGGGACCAGGAAAGATTGTTGGTGATCTGGACAACTCAAAACTTGAAGTTCTCAACAACTCTCATTCTCTAAGCATCTTTCATTTTATATGAAGTGCAGTCGGTGAGTGCATTCTCTAAATTAAGAGATTTTTTTTCCTATTGATAGATTGTCTGAATATGCAGATTGCAAAAGAAACCTTTGTTGAATAAAATTGAGAAGTCTTAGAATCATAGAATGCAGGGAGGTAAATGCAAGGATAACTATAAGTAAGCTTCACTTCATCATGTTTGCTTTGGCTGTGGAATCATTTTCCGAGGAGACTTGTTCTACAACTGGTATTGTTTTTCATTAGCAGCCCCTCTGCAACAATTATTTTGGATCATTTGAAACTTTCCCAAATGAATCTGTGTATTGTGACCAAGTGCTGAATGTCAGAACATAGTGCACTGTCTGAGCGCTGTTTCCAAAAGTCACTTCATCACACATTTGAATCCATTATTGACAGAGAATGCCAATCTTTACCTTTCTATTCCATTCTTTATCTTCTTTTATTCTCGGGATTGCAACGCTGGCAAGACCTGTATTTATTTTCCATGCCCAACACGCAATCTGAATCTACAATAGGTTTATACCAATTCTATTCATTCATTCATGAGACATGGGTCTTGCTGGCTGGTGACCATTTATTCTAGGTGCCCTTGAAACTGAATGGCTTACCAGGCCATTTCAGGGGTCAGTTAAAAGTCAACCACATTGCTATGGGTTTGGAGTCACATGTAGACCAGACCAGATAAGGGCGGCAGGTTTCCTTCCCTAAAAGACATTAGCGAACTGGATGGGTTTTCCAGCAATCAACAATGGTTTCATGGTCATCAGTAGATTTTTACTTCCAGATTTTTTTTGTTCAATTCAAATTCCACCCTGGCAGGATTTGAATCCAGGTCCCCAGAACATTAGCCAAGTATCTGGATTAATGGTCCAGTGTTAATACCACTAGGTCATCACCTCCCCAAATTTGACTATGTGTCAGGTACCCTTAGTACTGAAGTAGGGTTGGGGACAGTGGAGCTTGGTCAGAATTGAAGTCAACGGGGATCAGTGAGGAGAACCCTTCACTTTGAGTTGTACCTAGCTTGCACAGAGGAAGATGATTGTAGTTAAATCATAGAAACCTTATAGTGCAGGAGGCCATTTGGCCCATCGAGTCTGCACCGACAACAATCCTCCCCAGGCCGTGTCCCTGTGAAGTTACCCTGCTGATCCCTCTAACCTTTCACATCCCGAGGCACTAAGGGCCAACTTAGCATGTCCAATCAACCTAACCCATACATCTTTGGAATGTGGAAGGAAACCGGAGTACCTGGAGGAAACCCATGCAAACTCCACACAGACAGTGTACCGAGCCGGGAATAGAACACAGGTCCTTGGAGCTATGAGGCAGCAGCACTAACCGCTGTGCCACCATGCCGTTGTTGGAGGCAAATCACTCTTCCTCGGGTTAGAGTCCTTAGCCCAACCATCATTAGCTGCTTCAACAATGACTTTCTCTCTATTGTAAAGTCAGGACAGTGGATGTTTGCTGAAAATTACACAATGTTCAGAAACATTTGCAATGCCCAAATTTCTAAAGAAGTTCTTTTTTCATTTGCACCAGCACTGGGATAATATTCAGGCTTGTGATGACAAGTGGCAAGTAACATTTGCACGACTCAAGTACCAGGCAATGATCATCTCCAGTAAGAGAAAGTCTAATCATCTTCCTTTGGTATTCAATGGCATTATCCTCGCTGAATTCCCATTGTCAACATCCTGGAGGTTAACATTGACCAAGCACTATACTGGACCACCCATATAAATACCGTGGCAGCAAGAGCAGGCCTGAGACTAAGAATTCTGTGGCAAGTTCTTGTCTTTCCAAAGCTGTCAACCATTTATAAGGCACAAATCAGAATTGTGATGGAATATTCTCCAGTTGCCTGGATGAGTTCAGCTGCAATAACACTCAAGAAACTTGACACCATCGAGATCTAAAGATCTGCTTTATTGGCACTCCATCCATCTATAGAAAATATGTTGTGATGGAGGAGATTACTGTAATGTTAGAAATGTGTAGGGATGGAGGAGATTTCAGCCCTTTTACGTTAAACATTCACTCCCTCCCAGTGGTGCTAGTATGTATTACATACAAGATAAACTGCAGCAACTGATACCAAGGTTCCTTAGACAGCACCTTCCAAATCCATGATCGCTACCATCTAGAAGGATCAGGGCAGTATGTGTATTGGAACACCATTACCTGGAGTTTTCCCCTCCAAGTCTCAATATCCTGAGTTGGAAATATATCGCCGTTCCTTCACTGTTGGTGGGTCAAAATCCTAGCACTCTGTCCCTAACAGCACTGTGGGGTGTGCCTACACGACACGGACTGCAGCGGTTCAAGAAGGAGGCTCACCACCACCTTCCCAAGAGCAATCAGAGCTGGGCAACAACTGTCAACCTCGACAGTCACAACAATATCTCACCAAAGGGTAACAACGTCACCCACTGAGCTCTCCTTTTCAAAAAGAAGTTATTCATTTATAACATTGGTTAAGAAGAAATCTAAAGGCTCTGTTTATATTACACTGCTGGCTTGAGGTTAGTAAATGCAACATATTGTTTGCAAATAGGAAGGCAGCATTTCTGTTGCAAGCTGCGAATCACATATTCTATCTGTCCAGGTAAGAAGTGACAGAGGTGCGTACTTTCGCCCATCCGCTGAGCTCCATCAACATCCAATAGTTCTTTAATTGAGAAATGCAGACAGGAGCACCACAGTGACACAGTCGTTAAGCACTGCTGCCTCACAATGTCAGGGACACGGGTGCAATTCTGGCCTTGGGTCACTGTCTGTGTGGAGTTTGCCCATTCTCCCCATATCTGCGTGGATGTCTGCGTAGACTTCCTCTGGGTGCTGTGGTTTCCTCCCACGGAGCAAACATGCACAGGGTAGGTTGATTGGCCATGCTAAATTGAGCCTAATGTGAGGGAGATTAGCAGGCTAAATAAGGGTTACTGGAATAGGGCTTGGGTGGGATTGTGGTCGGCGCAGATTCGATGGGCCAAATGACCTCCTTCTGTACTGTAAGAATTCTATGGCTTCTATGGACTGTCTGTGTGGAGTTTGCACATTCCCCCCATGTCTGCGTGGGTTTTCTCTGGGTGTTCCGGTTTCCTCCCACAGTCCAAAGATGTGTGGGTTGGGCTGACTGGCCTTGATGAATAGCCCTTTAAAGTCCAAAAGATTAGAAGGGTAAATATGTGGTGTTATGGGGATAGGACGTGGATGGGATTGTTGTTGGTGCAGGTATTATGCGCCAAATGCCCCCCTTCTGCTCTATAGACTCTATGATTCTATATATGATTTTATAAGACACTTGTCAGACCCCACTTGGAGTACTGTGCACAGTTCTGGTTGCCTCACTACAAGAAGGATGTGGAAGCTATAGAGAGGGTGCAGAGGAGATTTACAAGGATGTTGTCTGGATTGGGAGGCATGCCTTATGAAGATAGGTTGAGGGAGCCAAGTCTCTTCTCCCTGGAGAGATGAAGGTTGAGAGGCGACCTGATAGAGGTTTATAAAATGTTGAGAGGAATAGGTAGGGTGGATTCTTGGAGGCTATTCCCCAGGGCTGAAATGGTCACTACAAGAGGAGACAGGTTTAAGGTGCTGGGAAGCAAGTACAGAGGAGATGTTAGGGGTAAATTTTTCACTTAGAGGGTGGTGAGTGAGTGGAATCGGCTGCCGTCGGTGGTGGTAGAGGCGAACTCGCTGGGGTCTTTTAAAAGACTTCTGGATGAGTATATGGGATTTAATGGGATTGGGAGCTACAGATAGTTCTATGGCTTGGTAGTTATGGATGTGATCAGCGCAACTTGTGGGCCAAAGGGACTGTTCGTGCTGTAGTGTTCTATGTTCTATATTCTATATTAAAAAGGACTCTGCAGTAAGTTTGTAAAGTTAACAAGGCTCTGCAAAACCTGCTGGAGGTTGCAACAGGTTCCCGACCCATCAGTGATCCCATGGTTTGACCAGAGGCTAAAGTAAGAGAATGCTGTCCACAATCTCTGGGTTGCTATAAGCATCACGGTGGCACAGTGGTTAGCACTGCTGCCTCACAGCGCCAGGGACATGGGTTTAATTCCGACTTTGGGTCACTGTCTGTGTGGAGTTTGCACATTCTCGCTGTGTCTTTGTGGATTTCCCCTGTGTGGTCTGGTTTCCTCCCACAGTCCAAAGATGTGCAGGTTAGGTGGATTGGCCATGCTCATTTGCCCCTTAGTGTCAGGGGGATTGGCAGGGTAAATACATGGGTGTTATGGGGATAGGGCCTGGGTGGGATTGTTGTTGATATAGGTTCAATGGGCCAAATGGCCTCCTTCCGCACTGTCAGGGTTCTATGATATTCCCTTTAAGGCCCCTCGCAATTGCCGAAAGAAAATGACAGTTTCATTTTTTAAGAAAAAGCAAATCAAATGTGAATATGGAGAAATGAAAATCTAGAAATGTTGCCGGAGATCAGATTGAGAGCTGTTGGAGAATCTCCTCAGTCTTTGACAGTCAGAATCTGGACCAAGCCAATGGCAGCTTGAATTCATAAATGTTACTATATTTTCCATGTTTCTTGTATTGCCGTACCTGACATTGGGATGTGTGTTTGTGCTGGCATCACTTCTCTGCTGAACTTCGTTTTAACATCAGTTTCGACAACTGGGCTTTCTGAAAGTTTCAAGGCTGATCCAGCTGGGAAAACTCACTAAAGTTGAATTAGAATTTTGGTTTTGGATGTTCAAAACTGCAGCTGAAAGCCACTGCCTGAATCTGGAGTTAGTTAGACAAGTAGATCTATACTTCCCTGTCTGTGTATATTGGACAAGCCCAAAGTTGTGAGGGTTTTCTCGATCATACTGATTGCTGTTGAGTTATCCCACCATATTTTCTGGGTGGGGGTAATGTCTGTATAATAAGTCTTTGGAGGCAGAAATCCCTTCACCAAGATCCCTTTATTTACAATTCCAACAGCAATACACAGAATGCTATCAGTCGGCTGTCTACCTCCAGAAATGCCAGAGGGACTGATACTCCTGGTTAAATACAAGGCAAAGACTCCCTGATTAGCCCATCAATTGACTCCTTAATCAGGCAGTTCATATTCCAATAGGCCAACATCAGTGGCCTGATTGAGATCATTACAATCTGATGGGCTTCACCCTCCTGCTTGAAACTGGCACAGTGTGTTTTCAATAAAATTTATTCTCAAGATGTGGGTGTTACTGGCAGGGCTTAACACTTATTGCCCTCCTCTGTCAGCTGTGATTCAGTTGGTTGCACACTCTCCTGAGTCACATTAGGTGAGATTTTCAACTCCCCCCACTCCCCCAAGGTTTATTTTCCGGGGGCGGAGGTGGCTCACCATTGGCTGCCGCCAGGATTTTCCAGTCCTGCCGATGTCTATGGTGCTTTGCATGACTCACCCGTCCCAATGCCAGTGATCCTGTTGCAGGGGGGTTACTTTTGGCAGGACTGGACAATCCTGTTGGTGGGAAGGGCTGGAAAATCCTCCTAAAGTTATGAATTCAAGTCCCAGTGCAGGCCTTAAGCATGATAATCGAGATTGACAATCCAGTGCAGTACTGAGTACAGTGCTGTATTGTCTGAGATACAGCCTTTAGGATGAGGTGTTAAACCAACGCCTCATCTCAAATGAGGTACTATTTCAAGGGAGTGGAGGAGACTTCCTTAATTCCCTTGTCAATATATGTCAGAGAGTTGGTGCAGACTTGATGGGCTGAATGGCCTCCTTCAGCAATGTAGGGATCTAGAACTCCTTAGATTCTATGACTTATCGCTCAATAAACATCAAAAAGAATTTGGTCATTGTTATATTGCTATTTGTGGGAACTTGCTATCTGCAAGTTGGTTGACACATTTCGTATACCACCAGCAGTAACGACGGGGGAACGTTTCCCATCCGGCCTGCCATGGGGATCATAGCAAGCGGGATGGAGGACAGGGGTTTGGTGGGTATGTTATTGGCTGTCAAACACTTTGTGGTCCTATAAAGTTCCATGTGCTATGAAAATGTGAGCCTTCCATTTCTCTCAATGTCTTCGAGAATAGATGCTAATAGATCTTCATCTTAAACCCATCTGCAAAAGTCTGCGGATGCCCTTAATTCAGAGACTGTCATTGAGGGTGGCACTGTGACACAGTGGTTAGCATTGCTGTCTCACAGTGCCAGGGACCCGGGCTTGATTCCCACTTGGATCACTGTCTATGTGGAGTTTGCACATTCTCCCTGTGTCTGCATGGGTTTCATAGAACATAGAACACTACAGCGCAGAACAGGCCCTTCGGCCCACGATGCTGCGCCGACCAGTTAAAAAACAATGACCCTCTAACCTAAACCAATCCCTTTTCATCCATAAACCTATCCACGGATCTCTTAAACGCCCCCAAACTAGGCGCATTTACAACTGCAGCAGGCAGGGCATTCCAATCCCTCACCATCCTCTGGGTAAAGAACCTACCCCTGACATCCGTCCTATAACTACCCCCCCTTAATTTAAAGCCATGCCCCCTCGTGCTAGCTTTCTCCATCCGAGGAAAAAGGCTATCACTATCCACCCTATCTAAACCTCTAATCATCTTATATGTTTCAATAAGATCCCCTCTTAACCGCCTTCTTTCTAGCGAAAACGACCCCAAATCCCTCAGTCCCTCCTCATAGGACCTCCCCTCCATACCAGGCAACATCCTGGTAAACCTCCTCTGTACCCTCTCCAAAGCCTCCACATCCTTTCTATAATGTGGGGACCAGAACTGCACACAGTACTCCAAGTGCGGCCGCACCAGAGTTGTGTACAGTTGCAACATGACACTGCGACTCCTAAATTCAATCCCCCTACCAATAAACACCAAGACACCGTATGCCTTCTTAACAACCTGATCTACTTGATTCCCAACTTTCAGGGATCTATGTACACATACACCTAGATCCCTCTGTTCATCCACACTACTCAGAGTCCTCCCGTTAGCCCTATACTCGACACATCTGTTATTCCTACCAAAGTGAATTACCTCACACTTCTCCGCATTAAACTCCATCCGCCACCTCTCGGCCCAGCTCTGCAACCTGTCTAAGTCACCCTGCAAACTATGACACCCTTCCTCACAATCTACCACACCTCCGACTTTTCCTCTGGGTTCCTCGCACAATCCAAATGATGAGCTGGTGAGGTACATTGGCCATACTAAATTCTCCCTCAGTGTATCTGAACAGGCACTGGAGTGTGGTGACTAGGGGGTTTTCACAGTAACTTCATTGCAGTGTTAATGTAAGCCTACTTGTGATGAATATATAAGTTTTTACTTCCAGCTGAAGCTAGATCTTAAGGACCGTGTCTTCAGTTTGTGATGCCGAAGGAAATGTGGTTTTATCAGGATTGTGCCTCTTCATCGGGCCTCTCCATTCACCTCACCAATGGATCCAAGCTTCAGACCGGAAAGCAGGATCCTGCTGCAGTTTATAAAGAAGTCAGGGAAATAAACACAGTGAGAACATAAGAACATAAGAAATGGGAGCAGGAGTAGGCCATCTAGCCCTTTGAGCCTGCCCCGCCATTCAATAAGATCATGGCTGATCTGAAGTGGATCAGTTCCACTTTCCCGCTCTCTCCCCATAACCCTTAATTCCCTTGTCTATCAGAAATCTATCTACCCGTGACTTAAACATATTCAATGAGGAAGCCTCCACCACTTCAATGGGCAGAGAATTCCAGAGATTCACCACCCTTTGAGTGAAGAAGTTCCTCCTCAACTCCGAACTAAACTGCACCCCCCCCCAACCTTGAGGCTGTGCCCTCTAGTCCTGCTGTCCTTTCTAAGTGGGAAGAATCTGTTCTAGAAGAAACTATTTATGTATTGGGATACAGTGAAAAGTATTGTTTCTTGCGCACTGTGCAGGCAAAACATACCGTTCATAGAGTACACAGAGGAGAAGGGAAGGATAGGATGCAGAATATCATGTTGCAGTTACCGATAGGGTATGGAGAAAGATCAGCTTAATGCGAGGTAGGTCCATTCAAAACTCTAATGGCAGCAGGGAAGAAGCTGTTCTTGAGTTGGTTGGTACGTGATCTCAGACTTTTGTATCATTTTCCCGATGGAAGAGGTAGAGGGAACAGCCATCAGCTTTCTTCTTCTGCTGAAAGCTTTCTTGACACACACCTGTATCACCTGAAAGCTTTGACTAGTGGCTGGGCAGCCTGGAAATCTTGCTACCGTTCATGCCAGCGGGATCTGATGATCCTTGCCAATGATGTACCTCTGCCGTGGGTTTCCCAGTGATAAGGGGTGCGTTTAATTGGAAACCCCTTTAACAAAGGCAGGACAATAAGATGGAAGAGAGAATGTCCAGGACTCATGGGATCCTTGATTATGCTGGCTGCTTTTCCGAGGCAGTGGGAAGTGTAGACAGAGTCAATGGATGGGAGGCCAGTTTGTGTGATACGTTCGCAAATGGGTTATATTCGGAATAATGGACAAGTGACCCCAAGGAGATGGTGGCAAACTATTTCAGTGGGGAGAGAGGAACATGTGGGGAATAAGCAGCAGCACAAGGGGATTGTTTCTGTACTGTAAGTTCAATGAAAATTACAATGGGGTACTCGGTGAATTTAACTCAGTCATCTAATTATCATCTTAACCTTGTGACTTCGGTATTGCTTTACAATCGAGTGGGAAATGGCTATTATCCTCTGAGCACCCCACCAGCAGAAGCCTCTTACACAGCCACAATTGTCATGTTAAACCCGTGACCCTGTCACAGATTGACTGTGACTTCGCTGCATCACTGGACAAGAGAAACAGTTTGTGCCAAATTAACTCTGACAAGCTGCTTTTAGCGTGAAATAAATTAGGCTGCCAGAGGGACGTTCATTTTTAATAGCTGAATTAATTCTGAAGAGCCCTCGCCTCGGATTGGCTGGCCTTCAATGTGTTGTCTCCCTGAACTGAAGGCTGGAACACAGAACTTGTGCACTCAACTTGACCTCCCGACACCCTTCAGATCCATCACCAAATAATCCTTTCGAGCTTTCAAATTAGGAAAAAAAAGAGATTTGCGCGTATCTCGCAGAATTCCAGCGTGGAAGCTGGCCATTCGGCCCAATTGTTCCATGATCGATTGAATGCCCCTTCCACTTCTCACCATCTAACCCCATCAGTATAGGGCAGGACCCGTTACCGGGACTGTGGGCAATGTTGGGGGTAGGAGGGGCAGGGGGATGCGGTGACCATAAAACTTCTCGGATTGCCATCTTGCGAGGCTTCTGACCACCAGAGAACAAAGAAAATTACAGCACAGGAACAGGCCCTTCAGCCCTCCAAGCCTGCACCGACCACGCTGCTCAACTGAACTAAAACCTCCTACCCTTCCGGGGACCATATCCCTCTATTCCCATCCTATTCAAGTATTTGTCCAGATGTCCCTTAAAACTCACTATCGTATCCGCTTCCAATACCTCCCCCGGCAGCGAGTTCCAGGCACCCGCCACCCTCTATGTAAAAAATCTGCCTGGTACATCTCCTTTAAATCTTGCCCCTTGCACCTTAAACTATGCGTCCTAGTAATTGACCCTAGAAAAAGCTTCTGACTATCCAGTCTGTCATGCCCCTCATAACCCGTAGACTTCTACCAGGTTGCCCCTCAACTTCTGTCATTCCGGTGAGAACAAACCAAGTTTCTCCAGCTTATCCTCGTAGCTAACGCCCTCAATACCAGGCAACATCTCTGATAAATCTTTTCTGTAGCCTCTCCAAAGCCTCCACATCCTTCTGGTGGTACAGCAACCAGGACTGAACACAATATTCCAAGTGCCCGGACGTTATATTCCGCTATAACCCATGACGACTCTGTGATTTTACACAGAGGCTCGATTGGATGGTCAGTAGGATTTGCTTTGGTTTGATCTAACAAAGGGTCAGCAGAGACTGAATGGACTGAATGGTTTCCTTCTGTGCTGTGTTATGACCTTTAACTAAATGCCAGAATGTGGGAGAAGAAACATTCTGTAAAGGAGTCCATCTGGTTTTACGATCTCCGGTGATCCCAAAGAAAATATTCCTGTGAGGAGACAATGCTCCGTTATTTTTCATAAATGTGATTTTTCAACTTTCAATTGAATGAAAATTGTACAATTTGAATTGAGGCAGAGCAAACTACTTTTGAAAAAAGTCGCCCTCAGAGGAGTGTGAAGACAGAAACATTTCCTGTAATCCAGACATCCAAAGAAACATCGTAACTCTCTAAGGAAGAGACATTAAAAATGCATATTGAAACAACGGCCACTATAGACAGACATACACCTTGGTAATAGGCTGTGGGGGACAGGCAGGATTTTTCTACGGTGTGTTAGGCAGTGACTGGATAAACAAACCACTGGTGGTGGGATCTTGTTAATGGAGTTTCCAATTAAACGTACCCCTTATTGCTGGGAAACCCACAGCAGGAATCATAAGATCCCGCTGGCGTGAACAGCAGCAAGATGTCAGCGAATGGGTGACGCATTTCAAGACAAGGCTGCCCAGCCTCTAGACAGAGCTTGCAGGTGACACAGATGCATGTCAAGAAAGCTTTCAGCAGAAGAAGAAAGCTGATGGCTGCTCCCTCTCCCTCTTACTCTTTTCGAATAAGTGCTGCTTGACTGTTTCCCGGTTTGAGAAGCCAACTCTACCAGAAATCTACCAGCAAGCTGAGATTTCATAATAATTACAACTGCTGACTGTATCCAAGAAACCAGCGTGTGTGTGTGTGTGTGTGTGTGTGTGTGCATGTAAATGTGTGTGTGTATGCGTGTCTGAGTGTATGTGAATGTGTGTACACATGTGTCTGCCTGTATTTGAGTGTGTTTGTGTGTGTGTGTGTGTGTGTGTATATGTGTGTGTCTGTATGTGTGTGTGTAAATATGTCTGTGTGCATGTGCATTTGTTTGTGTGTGTTTTTGTGTCTGTGCGTGTGTCTGTGTGGGTGTTTGAGTTTGTGTGTGCATGTGTGTGAGTTTGTGTGTTCATGTGTGTGCGTGTGTGTGTTTTTGTGTGAGTGTGTTCTGTGGGTGTGAGTATGTGTGTGTCTTTGTGTGTCTGTGTGTGTGGAAGTGTTTAAGTGTGTGTGTATGTGAGTGTGTGTGTTTTTGCATGTGTGTGTGAGTGCGTATCTGTGAGTGTGAGTGTGTCTTTGCGTGTGTGTGTGAGTGTTTGAGTTTGTGTGTGTTGGTGTGTGTGTGTGTGTTGGTGTATGTGTGTGTGAGTGCGTGTGCGTGTCATTGCGTCTGAGTGTGTGTGCATGAATACATGTATGTGGGCCTGAAAGATTTCTTGACATCATTTTTTAATAATTTTTTTGAGTTTATTGGTGAATAAACTTGCACTTTCTTCGACTTGTTTGATTGGTTCCTTGTTGCTCACATCTTAAACAGTTAAATACATTCTAATTTGGTAAAGGCCCTTATGAAAAGAAACTGAAGCCTTTGTTTTGACAAACTGAGGAGAATGGGGCGATGTGGAATTTTCTTAGGCATCAAGTTATGATTTAAAATGACAGATTCAGTGTTCCATTTCTATAAAGCGTTGGTCATTTTATGTGACCTAAGTAGGTAGAATCATAGCATTCCTACAGTGCAGAAGGAGACCATTCGGCCCATCATGTCTGCACGGACTCTTAGAAAGAGCACCCCACCCATGCTTGTAACCCCACAAATTTGGAGAGGCTAGTGGTATTGTCGGGGGGTTCTTAATCCAGAAACTCAGCAAATGTTCTGGGGACCCGGGTTTGAATCCTGCCATGGCAGATCGTGGAATCTGAATTCAACAAAAAGTATCTTACATTAAGAATCAACTGATGACCATGAAACCATTGTTGGAAAAACCCATCTGGTTCACTAAGGTCCTTTAGGGAAGGAATTCTGCCATCCTTACATGTTAGACTGACATGTGACTCCAGAGTTCCAGCGATATGGTTGACTCTCAACTACCCTCCAAGGGCAAATTGGGATGGGCAATAAATGCTGGGCAACCAGCGACGCCTAGGTCCCATGAATAAAAAAAATTACCATAGCTAATCCACCTAACCTACACACCTTCCGACACTAAGGGGCAATTTAGTATGGCCAATTCACCAAACATACACAAAAGCGAGTAGGGTTAAGGTGAGAGATGGGGAACAAGTTTAATTGTGGTGTTTAAAATTATGCTCTATTTTCACATACATGAGGAGAAACTGTTTCAGAAGAGGCAGGAACCAGTGATTACAGAGGGAAAGTAATGCACAAAAACTGGAATAGGGAAAGGTGAAGATGTTTTAGGCATTGAGTTGTTATGATCTGGAATGCACTGCCTGAAAGGATGGTGGGAGAAGCTTTAATAGTAAATTTCGAATGGGAATTAGATAAATACTTGCAAAGGAAAGAATTTGCAAGACTAAGCAGGAGAACGTTGAACAACAACACATAAAAAACTTGAAATCATCCAGGATGCAGTACGGTAGCACAGTGGTTTGCATTGCTGCTCACAGTGCCAGGGAGCTGGGTTCAATTCCCAGCTCAGATCACAGTCTGTGTGGAGTTTGCATGTTCTCCCTGTGTCTCTGTGAATTTCCTCTGAGTTCTCCGGTTTCCTCCCACAGTCTAAAAGACGTGCCAGTTAGCTGCATTGACCCAATCGGCTCAGACTATGGCGACTGGAGGGATTTCACAGCAACTTCATTGCAGTGTTAATGTAAGCCTTACTTGTGACTAATAAATAAATTTTACTTTTACAATGCATTGAATGGCACATCTTAAAATGTTACTTCCTCCACTATTGATGCAGGATGAAAGTAGTGTGTACTACCTGTAACATTTATTGCAGGAACTCACCAACACTCCTTAGACAGCACCTCCCAAATTGTGACTTCTACTGCCAAGAAGAACAAGGGCAGCAGATGCATAGGAACATCAGCACACATCATCCTGACTCAGAAATATAGCACCATTTGTTCACTATTGTTGGGTCAAAATCCTGGAACTCCCTCCCTAACAGCACTATGGGTGTACATGCATCAGATGGGAAGCTATGGTTAAAAAAGGCAGTCCACCGCTTTCCTGAGGGCATTTAGGGATGGATAATAAATTCTGGCCAAGCCAACAATGCCCAGAAACAATGTAAAAATACATTTTTAATAATTGTTCTCTCCAAGAGCTTGCATAGACTTGATGGGTTGAATTTTTTTGGTTTGATTTGATTTGATTTATTATTGTCACATGTATTAGTATACAGTGAAAAGTATTGTTTCTTGCGTGCTATACAAACAAAGCATACCATTCATAGAGTACATAGGGAAGGAAAGGAGAGAATGCAGAATGCAGTGTTGCAGTCATAGCCAGGGTATGGAGAAACGTCAATTTAATGTGAGGGAGGAGTATTCAAAAATCTCAATGCAACAGGGAAGAAGCTGTTTTTGAGTCAGTTGGTACGTAATCTGAGACTTTTGTACCTTTTTCCTGATGAAAGAAGGTGGAAGAGTGTCTGTCCAAGGTGAATGGGGTTCTTAGTTATGCTGGCTGCTTTTCCGAAGCAGCGGGAAGTGTAGACAGAGTCAATGGATGGGAGACTGGTTTGTGGGACTGGACTTCAATCACGACTCTTTGTAGTTTCTTGTGGTCTTAAGAACATAAGAACATAAGAAATAGGAGCAGGAGTAGGCCATCTAGCCCTTCGAGCCTGCCCCGCCATTCAATAAGATCATGGCTGATCTGTCGCTGCTCAGTTCCACTTTCCCGCCCTCTCCCCATAACCCTTAATCCCCTCTCTTATCAAAAACCCATCAACCCGCGTCTTAAAAATATTTAGCGAGGCAGCCTCCACCACTTCAACGGGCAGAGAATTCCAGAGATTCACCACCCTTTGAGTGAAGAAGTTCCTCTTCAACTCCGTTCTAAACCATCCCCCCTTTATCTTGAGGCTGTGCCCCCTAGTCCTACTGTCTTTTTTGAGCGGGAAGAGTCTTTCCACCTCTATCCTATCCATCCCATTCATCACCTTATATGTCTCAATGAGATCTCCCCTCATTCTTCTAAACTCTAACGAGTACAAGCCTAGTTTATTCAGCCTCTCCTCATAGCTCAACCCCCTCAACTCCGGTATCAGCCTAGTAAACCTCCTCTGCACTCCCTCCAAGGCCAAAATATCTTTGCGCAGGTGCAGCGCCCAAAACTACACACAGTACTCCAGCTGCGGCCTCACCAATGCCCTGTACAGCTGCAGCAAGACCTCCCTACTTCTATATTCAATCCCCCTCGCTATGAAGGCCAGCATCCCATTCGCCTTCCTGACCACCTGCTGCACCTGCAAGCTGGGTTTTTGCGACTCATGCACAAGGACCCCGAAGTCCCTCTGCACCGTCGCCTGCTGCAGTTTTTCGCCACGTAAGTAATAGTCCTTCCTACCATTCTTCCTACCAAAGTGGACCACCTCACACTTGCCAACATTAAATTCCATTTGCCATTTCCCGGCCCATTCGCCCAGCCTATCTAGATCCTTCTGCAGACTCTCCACACCCTCCGCACAATTTGCCGTTCCCCCAATCTTGGTGTCATCAGCAAATTTCGACACCCTACACTTGGTTCCCTCCTCCAGATCATCTATATAAATGGTAAAAAGCTGAGGCCCCAGCACCGACCCCTGGGGCACTCCACTAGTCACCATCCGCCAATCCGAATAGCACCCATTGACCCCCACTCTCTGCCTCCTATTTGACAACCAATCCTCTATCCACGCTGACACCCTACCCCATACCAAGCTGTGATACAACCAGAGAGAATGCTTTCTATTGTGCCTCCATCAGTTCTGTGTGATTCTGTGGGACGGATTCAGAAAAATTCCCTGCTGCTCAAATCTGACACAGGAGAGAGTGGCTGGAATCTCTGGGTGCTAACAGACTCTGTCACGCTGATCCCGAATCACAAAGGTTGCCGAGTGCTGTGGTGAGCTTTCGAAAAGGCTGGTGCTCTGAGACTTTGTCCCAGTTAATAAAACAAGAAAACAGAAAATAGTCCTTTATCCCTCAACTCTCACACTCTCTCACCCTCATCCATGCCAACTCATTGCACTTTATACTCCTCATCGCCCCCATATCCTGCATAACAACCTCTGTCCCCACTCATTCTTATGATCTTTTATGTCCCCTCTATCAACTTGGTGCCAACTCATGTAAATCCATGCCCCCTATCCACCTTTGTCCTTATACCTTCCATGCCAACTCACCCATTGTCCACCACAGGCAGAGCTCAGGATCTCGATGAGATGAAATACAATGAAATCCTGGGTGTCTATTTCAGACTTTGCTATATTTAAAAAAAAGTTTCATTGATAATTTGTAAATCTCTTTAAGAACTTAATCCCTTATAAAAATAAATATTTCCTTTAAGAACTTAAATCCATTGCAAAATATACATTTATATTAAGAGTCTTATGTCAAAGACAGCTGATCCTTTTATAACCATTTGGAACTGTCACTCAAACTGTGAATATACCACCACCCACACTGTGATAATGATAAGTTGTGGAAGCAATCAAGTAGTGTTAATTCTGATATTAGCAAATAGTGAAATAGCAAGCACTTATTTATTTTTCAACTGCAGGCTGGATGGCTTTTTTTCAAACAAAGGGCTTTGGGATTAAACATAGGCAGTTCCACACAGCCTATTTAATTTTTACACACATTCATGCCTACTCTTCACAATCCCAAAAGGTACCTCCGATAAGGTCTCTTACCTCTTCAAAAGTGGGAACTTACATCATCCAGAGGGGTTTTTGCCCTCGTCCAAAGGGCACATCACCGCTTCAAAAGGGGACCTTAACTCTCTAAATAACTCAGGTAGCTTTAGACCTTTTCTGCAAATGTTGAAACATTACGAGTCTTAATTTGGAAATCCCAGTTAGGAAAACTGCATTGTCTGAAGGCAGCTGCATTTTTACATGTGTTGCCACTTCTGAGAACCACTAATGAGAGCAAAGAACAGTCCAGCACAAGAACAGGCCCATGAAGCCTGCGCCAATTATATGGTGTCTTTCTGAACTAAAGTCCTTTTGTTTTTATGCGGTCCATTTTCCTCTATTCACTGCCTTCTCATGTATCTGCCAAGATGCCTCTTAAATGTTGCTATTGTATCTGCTTCTACTACCTCCTCCGGCAGCGCATTCCAGGCACTTACCACTCTCTGTGTAAAAGTCTTGCCTCTCACATCTTTTTTTAAACTTTCCCCCTTTTTATCCCAAAGCTGTGTTCCGTTGTAATTGACATTTCATGTGCAACATATAACTTGCCCCCCCCCCCAGTGAGAATAGTGGGAACGGGCCTTTTGAATCTGGGTTCCGGTGCCATTTTGGCTGAGACGCGGAACCTTTCAGACTCTGTGAAAATTTAGGCCTCCGAGTCGATGAAATACTAAAGCAGCTCTTAAGAACTCCGAGCCAGACAAGACATTCCACAACGAGCACACTCTAAAACCTCACAGCCGGGGGAAAGAATATGTTAAGCCCCACAAGTTACTCTTGCGCTTGCTGCATCTGTCCCCAGAGAGGCTTTGAAGCGCATTAAGTCTTCCGTCTTCAAACAAAAAATATAATTTCATTTTTTTTAAAATAACAGCCTCAATAATAATAATACACAATCTGGATGAAACTGTATTATAGAGTAATGCAGAGTCAAAGCCAAAATAAAATTTACAACTGCTCTCGTTTTTATGAGTATTTAGTTCTGTTTTGTTGTGTGTTATAGACCAAAGATTTAAGGCCTGGAGTGAGTGGAGTTTTGGCAAAAATAAAACTTATGAAAGTAACTGTCTCCCATATCTTCCTTTTTTAATAATTTGGCCATCTGTGGAGAAATATTCCTGATTACTTTTTCCACTCAGTAAAGAAGAATACTTACATTTCTGTCCAGTCACTGTCTGATTTATATTCCCTTTGATTTCATTATGAAAGCCATTTCTACTGTTTTCGATGTGGAATATAATAGTTACTGCATAGAAGGAGGCCATTTGGCCCATCATGTCACCTTATGCTACTCTCCCACCTTTCCTCTGTAGCCCTGAAAATCTTTTTACAATCTTAATTCCCATTGACTTTGCTACATCGCATGATCCCCTCTCCCATTGTTTGCAATCGATACGAAAATTGTCCAGTATCCTTCCGGAACATTAGCTTCCTGGCAAGTTGAAAATTTAACTGGTTGACTGGGCTTCCTTGCCGGTAGATCCTTGGAGCCGTGCGATAGAAGCTGGAGTTCTGACTCACTGCATGTTCGAAGTCTGATCTAACATAATGAATACCATCGCTAGTTTCCAGCTACAAATGTATATACACATGTCACTGGCAGGGCAGTGGAGATCCTGCGATGGCTCAAGCCAGCCTGAAATACGGCCTATTGATTGTAGCCAAGATCACTTGACAAGCAGCACATCTTACATGTGAATTATAGAAACTGTTAATTGCTACCAAATGTCTGTGGAAATTTTGTTCTTAATATGCTTCGCTGTGCTTAAGATTTCATTAATCTGCGTTGATATTGTATTGCGATAGAAGGTACCAAACGTACTCATGCATTTATAATCTATTTATGAATATAAACCAAACTTGGATTTTTTAAGTTGTGTCTTACTTGAAGATAATTTGCTTAATAAGTGTTTCAATAAAAGTGTGATGAGTTTTAAATTTGTGGCTGCAAAGATGTCCATTGCTTTTCAAATTTCCAATATCCAGGCTTCTAATGGAAACTGGTCACGCTGTAGTTATACTAAAATCACAAAAATAGAATCACAGAATCCCTACAGTGCAGAAAGAGGTGACTGAGCCTATCCAGCCTGCACCAACAGCAATCCCACCCAGGCCCTATCCCCACATACTTACCCTGCTAGCCCTCCTGACACTAAGGGGCAATTTAGCATGGCCAATCAACCCAACCTGCGTATCATTGGACTGTGGGAGGAAACCGAAGCATCCGGGGAAAACCTACACAGGCATGGGAGAATGCGCAAACTGCACACAGACTGTGACCCAAGGTCGGAATTGAACCCAGGCCCCTGGTGCTGTGCGGCAGCAATGCTAACCATTGCACCACCATGTCGCCCAGCAGAATCTTGGCTTCTCCCCCAGCTATGGTGAGCAGTGCAGTGAGTCCCTTTAAGCTCCCTAACTCTGTTACTTCCCAAATTGCCTTCAGTGTTTCCATTTAATTATAACAACTGTGCAAAAGTAGTTAAAGAGTAGAGGGCACATTGCTGAACAGATAGTCGAATTGTTGTAATTTCACTGGAATAGTAATTCAGAGACCCATACCCTGCTCTGGGGACAGGGGTTCAAGACCCACCACATTAGCTGGTGGAATTTCAATTCAATTAATAAATCTGGAACATAAAACCAGTCTCAACAATGGTGAGTACAGCAAGTATCATCAACTGTTGTAAAAACCTATCTGGTTCACTAATATCCTTTAGGGGAGGAAATAATAAGACCATAAGACATAGGAGCACAATTAGGCCATTTGACCCATTGAGTCTGCTCCGTCATTCAATCTTGGCTGATATTTTTCTCATCCCCATTCTCCTGCAAGTTCCTCATAACCCCGATCCCCTTATCAATCAAGAACCTATCTATCTCTGTCTTCAAGACATTCAATGACCTGGCCTTCTGTGGCAAAGAGTTCCACAGATTCACCACTCTCTGGCAAGCAAATCCCTCCTCATCTCTGTTGTAAAGAATCGTCCTTTTAGCCTGAGGTTGTGCCCTCTGATTCTAGTTTTACCTACTAGTGAAAACATCCTCTCCACGCCCACTCTATCCAGGCCTTGCAGTATCCTGTAAGTTTGAATAAGGTCCCCCCTCATCCTTCTAAACTCCAATGAGTACAGACCCAGAGTTCTCAACCGTTCCTCATACGACAAGCTCTTCATTCCAGGGATCATTCTTATAAACCTCCCCTGGACCTTTTCCAAGGCCAGCACATCCTTCCTTAGATACGGGGCCTAAAACTGCTTGCAATGCTCCAAATGTTGTCTGACCAGAGCCTCAGAAATATATCCCTGCTTTTGTATTCTAGCCCTCTTGACATAAATGCTAACATTGCATTTGCCTTCCTAACTGGCGACTAAATCTGCACGTTAACCTCAAGAGAATCTTGAACTTCCAAGCCCCTTTGTGCATTTGATTTTCTAAGCATTTCCCCATTTAGAAAATAGCCTATGCCCCATCCCCCCTTCCAAAGTGCATAACCTCACACTTTTCCACATTGTATTCCATCTGCCATTTCTTTGCCCACTGTCCTAACCTTTCCAAGTCCTCTGCAGTCCTCCTGCTTCCTCAATACTACCTGTCCTTCTACGTATCTTTGCATCATCTGCAAACTTAGCAACTGAACCTTCAGTTCCCTCCTTCATATCATTAATGAAATGTTATGGTCCCAACATCGATCTCTGAGGCACATCTGCCATCCTTACCTGATTTGCTTTCCATGTGATTCCAGAGCCACAGCAATGTAGTTGACTCTTAACTAACTATCTGAAATGGCCTGGCAAAGCCAGTGAGTTCAGGGGCAATTAGGAATGGGCAATAAAAGAGAGAATAAAACAAAACATGACATTAAATTGAAAAGAATGAATGAAGTTGGCATTCTGTCACCCAGATATCCTTTACCTTCACCTGAAGACTTTGTTTTTTTCCCGAATTCCCCACATACAATGAAATGGAAGATTGCCTAATGCCCAAAAGAAATTTGAATGGTTAGTCGCAGTCATTGTAAGTTTGAAGTTCAATGGTTACTAACTGAGACTCAGAATTTGACATTAAAAAGGCACGGGTTATTGGCCTGCAAACATTGGTGATTGTTTCCAGTTACGAGTGTCTTCAATAATTTACTTTAGGGCTGGAGTGGATATTTGGTTTTTATGAGAATCTGTCAAATGCAAGATATGTATTTCCACTGAGGTACTGCGCAATGTCGAGATGATTAAAAGTCAAGTTTGTCAGTTGTTTGAAGTTGAGCAAAGGGCCAAACCTTGAGAATTGGTTGGACTCATGTGAACATTGTGGCAGGGAGCAAATAAGGCCACTGCTTGTTGTTGATTTGCCAGGGAGCTCTTCGCAGGAAAATTGCTGGGAGTAACCGTAATGCTTTGTGCACTTTTGCTGACAGTGTCCCTAGGTTGGGTTGTAATTCTGTTCCCCATGAAAGAACATTAGCAACTATAAAACTTCCTCTGATAAATTCTACAACAGAATCGCAACCATATTATATTCCCATTATTCATGAACTGGATGGCAGGATGATACAGATCTGGAAAGAATCTACAATGCTGCCTGATCAGTTTATCAGCTGTTTTTTAAATTTAGACCATAAGATTGACCTCTGGAATACTACCCAGGAGGCTATTATAGATGTTGATTGCAGTTTGGCGGAGGTTATTCCACTCAGTGCTCATCATATACACCAACATCTCTTTTTAGGTTTTTGCACTGTTTCCTTTCGGTTCAAATCTTGAGTTTTATTTGTTTTCCCGTGTCTTGGATGAATGTGCCACTGTTTTAATCTTTGCACTGCCTCGGGGTGGGATTTTCCAGCCAGTGGGATCTTCCAGTCCTGCCAATGGCAATTCCACCCGCCCCACCCCGTCTCCACCCCAACCCCCTATTCCTCCGCCCCATGGTGGGATCCCAGGTAGTGGGACAGACAAGCCATGCAAAAGGCCGTAGACATTGGCGGGACTGGAAGATCCTGTCGGATGGCCGACGGCGAGCTGCCTCCTCCACTGGAGAACATGCCGTGGGGAGACCGGAAAATGCTGCCCTCGATTTCAGATTCTTCTCCCACGGTGCAATGGGTGCGATCTTACCAGCTGTTCCAGCCCCGCTGCCTCGGCAAGTGAAGGCAAAGAATTTGGTGTTCAGTCAAATCTCCGTTCACTGTAGCAGGACCAGGAAATCCACCAGCTCGAATGGCCTTAAGATTCCATTCAAAGTCCTCAGTCGAACATGCTTTTTTTGCCCCTTGTATGTTCAAATTTTTATCACTCCGCTATTACTAACCAGGCCTGGACCCTTTGGTCTGGAGTCCACCTCTTCATCTCCCTCCTTTAAAATACCTCAAGTGTCCAATTTTGTCACATAATGCTCTAGATAAGTGAAGTTATTGTTGCTATTCTTGTTTGCTGACTGATACATGCAATTGAGATTGAGGGGAGACATGATAGAGGTATATAAGATACTGAAGGGAATAGATAGAGTCAATAGTGAGAGGCTGCTCCCTAGACTGGGTACAATTACGAGAGGTCATGATCTAAGGGTGAGGGGGGGAAAAGTATAATTTGGATGTGAAGGGAAGGTTCTTCACGCAGAGGGGGTATGGAACGCGCTACCGAGTAGGGTGGTGGAGGCAGGAACGTTGGACTCGTTTAAGGTTTACTTAGACAGACACATGAGCGAAACAAGGATGGAGGGTTATAGTAGGGGGTATTAAAGAGGGTCAGAGCCTCGGGAGACACCGGAAATGCAGATTTATATGTTAACGTTTTTGTCTTTTTAATTCCACAGGTGGAGGTCCACCTCGTGTCAAACGAGGGGCATGCACACGGTGGGACGTGCGTGGGCTGCTCTTGGAGGTTCTGGGAGTGGCCTAGTACTTCGTGTCGGTGTGTGTGCTTGATCCTGGACCGGTAGACGGGCGCCGCAACAGCTCAGTGACTAGCGCTGCTAGCTGTGCAGATACATGGATTTGGGCCTGTGTCTGTGGGAGTTTGCGCATTCTCCCTGTGGTTGCGTGGGTTTCCTCCGGGCGCTCCGGTTTCCTCCCACACCCCAAAGATGTGCTCTTAGGCTGATTGGTTTACCAAATTGACACTATTCTCCCCTGAATCTGGCTAAGTTAGGGGTTCCACTCGCAGACACGCAGGGCAGATTAGGTGTAGGAGGATGCGGCGGCGCGGGCTCATTGGGCCAAAGGGCCTGTTTCCCGTGCTGGGTTGTTCTTTGTTCTTTGTTCTTTGTAATGTGATACCCCAGGGGCAGATTTTCGACTTGCGTAACTGTTAAAGATCAGCTGCCTGTCATGCGACCCCAGTCGATTTTCATTTCCACCTCAGTTTAAGGGGGAACACTGGGGAAGTGGCAATGTTTTGGGAGGTTAACGTGAAATTTCAAGACCTTAGATGCCACTCTTGGAATGAAGCAAGTACAAGGTAATTGACCTCATTGTACACTTACTTCATTTTGTCTGAGGCTTAGAATTCAAGCTAGATACACTGTTTGAATCAAACTTATTCATTTCAGCATTTTAGAAAACTGTAAGATCTTCAATCTTAAACTTCCATTCCCCAGGCACAACATGTTTTATACGTAGGCATCCTTTGTATCTTGGAACCTGAAGGATCCTGTGTATGCTTCATGCTGTTTGCTTCAATCTATGCAAAGACTTTATTTATGCAAAGACTTCATTTTAAGATATTTCTGCCTATGTAACTCATTCTGCTAAGCTTAAAAAATTGAGTATGTTTTAAAACTCAGAAGGCATGCTGGGTTAGCGAAAAATTGACTGCATTCTTGAAGGGTACACAGCTACAGCTGCAAGGATTGTTTTCCAGACAGAGGCAGACTGCGAGAAACATTTCCAATAACGAGATAAGGATTGATGTGTTGTGGAACTGTGTGTTCAGTTTGCAGTTTGTTTTCAAGGTTCAGTTGCAGGGTGTTCGAGTCTCAGTACAGAAGCTGGCAGTAAAAGCCAGTCCCAAGTTTGCCTTTCCTTTTCTGCTTTTGTCATGTTAAGTTTAATTTCTGTTCAATAAAAGAAATCATTTTAGAACCTCTGTACCAGTGCTCTGTACAGTGTACCATCTGTTCAAAGGAATGAATGGGCCAACAGAACCCCAAATTACTTCGCAGTCCTTTTAGATTTTTTTCAATTGCAAACAAATGGTCTCGTTGGACCAGTGAGCGGCACAGGCTTGGAGGTCCGAAGGGCCTGCTTCCTGTGCTGTACTGTTCTTTGTTCTTTGACTGAAATTGATACCATATTGATGGCAGCGGTGATACAAGCAAGACCTATTTACGTGGATAGTTAGCCGGCCAAAGCAAGAGTTGGTATTTACATGTTAATGAGCATAAATACATTTTTGGTTATTCATTCATGGGGTGTGGATATCGCTGGCTGGGACAGCATTTGTAGCCCATTTCTAATCGTTCCTTGAACTGAGTGGTTTGCTGGGACATTTCAGAGGGACAGTCAAGAGACAACCACATTGCTGAGGATCTGAAGTCACGTGAAGACCAGATCAGGTAAGGGTAGCAGATTTCCTTCCCTAAAAGGCATTAGTGAACCATGGAAAAGTTACAGCACACAGAAGGCGGCCATTCGGTCCATCTTGTCCATGTCAGCCCATGAACATCCAGGTGTCCTTTCTATTCCCACCTTCCTGCGCCTGCCACGTAGCCCTGTAGCTTAAAGCATTAAAGGTGCGGATTCAGGAACTTTTTAAAAAGAGTTTAGGGTCTCTGCCTCCACCACCAACTCAGGCAGTGGATTCTAGACACTCACCCCCATCTGCCTAAAAATGTCCTTCCTCAAGCCCCCTCTACACCGACTGCAACTTATCTTGAATATACGTCACCTATTTCTAGAAATCTCCACCAAGGGAAACATTTTTATCCTGTCTGCTCTATCTCTTCCCCTCAGAATTTTGTACACCTCTATCAAGTCATCCTTCTGCCTTCTTTGTTCCAAGGAAAATAAACCCAAACTATCCAATCTCTCCTCATAGCTACACTCCTCTAGGACCTGGAAATGTTTTTGTAAACCCCCTCTGCGTTCTCTCTCTGCACCCACCTTACAGCAATAGACAATGGCTTCATGGTAATCATAAAACTTTTTATGCCAAATTTTAATTGAATTTAACCAGTCATGATGAGACTTGAACCTGGATTCATACTCTAGTGACGGTGCTACCATGCTGCTGCATCTTAAGAATGAGTTAGTGTCCGTCAATATAATTTCTTCTTTTATTAGTTTATAGCATGTGAACATTAAAAGGCCAAATTACTACCTGAGACCACCTTTAACTGTTTTTTATTTGTTTGTGACACGTGGGCTTTGCTGGCTGACCAGCATTTATTGCAAATCCCTAGCTGCCCTTGAACTGAATGGCTTGCTAGGCCATTTCAGAGGGCAGTTGAGAGTCAACCGTTTTGCTGTGGCTCTGGATTCACATGTAGGCCAGGCCAAGTAAGGATGGCCTATATCTGAATGTTTCCTTCCCTAAAGAGGAATCAGATGGGTTTTCCCGACAATCGACAATGGTTTCATGGTCATCAGGAGATTCTTAATTCCAGATTTTTTAAATTGAATTCAAATTCCACCATCTGCTGGGGGAAGGTGGGGGGTTGCGGTTGGGATTCAAAAACGGGGCCCCAGAACATTAACTGCATTTCTCGATTAATAGTTGAGCAGCAATACCATGAGGCCATTGCCTCTTCATACCTCAGCACGGTGGCACAGTGGTTAGTGCTGCTGCCTCATAGCACCAGGGACCTGGGTTTGATTGCTGGTTAGGGTCACTGTCTGTGCGGAGTTTGCACATTCTCCCCGTGTCTGCGTGGGTTCCCTCCAGATGGTCCGGTTTCTTCCCGCAGTCCAAAGGCGTGTGCGGGTTAGGTTGATTGGTCATGGTAAATTGTCCCTTAGTGTCAGGGGGACTAAATACATGAGGCTATGGGGATAGGGATTGTGGTCGGTGCAGACTCAATGGGCTGAATGTCCTCCTTCTGCACTGTAGGGATTCTATGATTCTATGATCTCATCCAAAAGACACCATTCTCCCCGTCCTCAGTCTTGATTTTCTTGCTCAAGTGATGGAAGTAAGTTTTAAACTCACAATCTTCCGACCCAGAAGCTGGAGTGCTACCAATGAGCCAAGCAGAAATATACTTATCCTAATTGCATTTGAAGATTAGCACTTAAACATGACTCCTCTGTAGTAGTAAATAATGCGTTGCCTGCTGCATGGTATAATGACTTTCTAAAGCAGTGTGGTGTCTGAATGAAGCTGCAGAGAGCTGGTCTTTAAGCTAAAAAATATATTGCGTTTGGAATATTAGAATATTTTCATTCAAATGACCGTAATAGGCTGCATAATCCTGAAATGTGCCACCTGCTTAGTCGAACATAATGGAGACTCTTTCTTCCAAAATATTTGAGTTCTATGTCTTTTCTGTAATAAATCAACGACAGAGCTGTCACCAGTGATCGATCATTCAGTTTAAAATGCAGAACGCATGAGTGATAGAAGAAGCCATAGCGAGCTTTACAGCAAACTACTGGCCACATGTCGCCACAAACCAAACATTTCTCAGCTAATAAGGCTGGGTGTTTCAAGTGAGAAAACATTGCATTTCTATTTCATTGGCTCGAATGCATTGCCTGCTGAATATATAGAATCCCTACATTGCAGAAGGAGGCCATTTGGCCCATTGAGTCTGCATCGACCACCATCCCACCCAGCCCCTATTCCTGTAACCCCACATATTTACCCTGCTAATCCCCCTGACACTAACGGTCAATTTAGCAAGGCCAATCCACCTAACCCACACAGCTTTGGAGCGTGGGAGGAAACTGGAGCACCCAGGGGAAACCCACGCAGACACGGGGAGAATGTGCACATTCCACACAGCCAGTCACCCGAGGCCAGAATTGAACCCGGGTCCCCTGGCGCTGTGAGGCAGCAGTGCTAACCACTGTGCCACCGTGTTGTCCCAATAACTTAATGCTGAAAACAAGGGCTTACTAAACAGATCTTCAGATTGGAATATCACCTGTTGGGAAGATCTTCCCTGTGTTGGCCCCAAAGGAGAAATATTTCTTCCCATTACTGTTTTGAGTAATGGCCAAATGGTGAGGGTGACATGTAGAGTGACAGGAATTCAAGATCCCAGCTGTGGCCATCCCCATGCATGCAGAACTTGGCTATGATAACCCCCAACATTTGCCCTGGGCTTGCAAAATCTTATTAACTGTCCTAGCTTGAGACAATTCACACTCTTTTAACCTGTGATTATACCTCTCTCTACTCGCACTGGCTGTACCTGTAAAGACCTGATTACCTGTAAAGACTCACATTCCAACCATTCTTCACATTCCAATCTGTAATTACCTTGCAATTGTGTCTCTGTCTATACATACCGTGTTTGTGAACCGACCTCTACACCCACATGGTGCAGGAGCAGCACTCCGAAAGCTCATGATTCCAAATAAACCTGTTGGGCTTTAATCTGGTGCTTAAAATACATTGTACAGGTACTAGCGCTTTTGTGTTAAGTTTCTTAACAAATTCAACATTTCTTTCCTATTTAAAGAGTGGGGATGTGGGGGTAGGGCCTGGGTGGGATTGTGTTTGGTGCAGACTCGATGGGCCGAAGGGCCTCTTTCTGCACTGTAGGGTTCTATGATTCTATGAAAAAGGTATGCATTGCTTCCCTTTCACCTATGAAATGCCAGGCAAACTTTAAAAGCCGTACCTACAGGCCTGGAAATGACCCCTGTTGGCAGGAAGTTACCATGGTGAATAATTGGAGCTGGGGAGTGTGGAGGGGCTCAGATTTCCAGCGGGATACTTGTTAAACTGGTGCAAAGGATTGTGGACACTCAGTCTGCCCTGGACATCATTTGTGTTTGAAATTCCTCAAACTTCTGCACTGCACTGCTCTGTTGCAGCTTTCCAGGTACTGAAACTCTCATCTGGGGCCTTTCATCATCATTGTTGGATCCAACACACCACCATCAATAAACATTTCCTCATCACAGATCCCCAGCCCCTTCCATCAGACTTTGGACACTCCACAACCATTTCCACATTGGCCAAGGCCTTTGCTTTGATATGATTTGATTTACTATTAGAACAAAGAACAACACAGCACGGGAAACAGGCCCTTTGGCCCAACAAGCCCACGCCGGCATTTTAACTCTTCTACCTATGACCTTTGTCTACGCCTATTGGATTCCACAATAAAGGAACCATAACCAGATTGAGGGACGACTAATTCAGGGACAATTTGTTAACATCAATCAGCCTAAGAGCACGTTTTTGGGGTGTGGGAGGAAACCAGAGCACCCGGAGAAAACCCATGCAAGCCCGGGGAGAATGTGCAAACTCCCACAGACACTGGCCCAAATCCATGTATCTGCACAGCAAACAGTGATAGTCACTGCGCTGTCATGTTGCCCGTCAGCTGGTCCAGTTTAAGCGTACACTAACAACGCCACATTTGTCACATTTGAGTTTAAAGTTTATTTATTATTGTCACCAGTAGGCTTAATTGAATGCTGCAATGAAGTTACTGTGAAAATCCCCTAGTTGCCACACTCCGGTGACTGTTCGGGTACTCTGAGGGAGAATTTAGCTTGCCCAATGCACCTAACCTGCACGTCTTTAGGACTGTGGGAGGAAAACGGAGCACACAGAGGAAACTTGCGCAGACATGGGGGAATGTGCAGTCTTCACACAGACGATGATCCAAGCTGGGAATCGAACCCAGGTTCTTGGCGCTGTGAGGCAGCAGTGCTAACCACTGTGCCACTGAGCTGCCCTATGTATGACTATATGATGAACAGTATTGTTTCTTGCCCACTATAGAGACAAAGCATACTGTTTATAGAGAAGGAAAAGAGAGAGTGCAGAATTTAGTGTTACAGTCACAGCTAAGGTGTAGAGAAAAATCAACTTAGTGCGAGGTAGGTCCATTCAAAAGTCTGATGGCAGCAGGGAAGAAGCTGTTCTTTTGTTGGTTGGTACGTGGCTTCAGACTTTTGTTACTGTTCCTGATGGAAGATGGTGGAAGAGAGAATGTGAGAGCTTGTGCAGTAAATTGGCACAAGTGGGGCCTTGCAGAGAACTTGGACTGTTGCTGTTGTGCTGCCCAATTAAAGACTCACATCATTGAACATTCACCCTGATAGAATTTAGCAGAGGATTCACATTCAGCCATAGCGGAAGCTACTGCTTGGTTTGGTGATGACCGCACACGCTAATTAAAAATGATCATTAGACTTAACTGGCACTCATGACAGGCTTCACATGCTCCACCTTACACTCACGTGAGGTCATTTAAAACTCTGCTGCCTGTGTGTCCTAACTCACCAAGTTCCATTTATCCGCCACCCCCCCCATACTCGCTGATGTTCTCTGGTTCCTGATAAAGTAACACCTCAGATTTAAAATCCCCATCTTTGTTTTCAAATCCCTTCCTATTTCAGTAACCTCCAACCAGCGCCTAGCCCTTTGGGATATCCCCTCCTCTCTCTGGCCTCCTGAGCATTTGTGACGTTAACCACTCCACCATCAGTTAATCATTCCACCATCACCATCTCCAGCTGCTCCCAGACCCTAAACCCTGGAACTCCCTCCCTAAACCTCTCTGTCTCCCCATCTCCCTTTCCTTCTTTACGGCGCTCCTCAAAATCCACCTCCTGGACTAAACGTTTGATCACCTGCCCTCCTTTCGTGCTGAGAGTCAAAATTGTTGATTATTTAAATTTAAGACCATAAAAAACCAAGCGTTATAAGAGAAAATGCTGGAAAATCTCGGCAGGTCTGGCAGCATCTGTAAGGAGAGAAAAGAGTCCAGACGACCTCTTCTCTCTCTTGGTTTCAGATTCTTGCATCCACAGTAATTTGCTTTTATCAAAATTTATAAAATGCTCTCGTTAAAGTGCCCTGGGACAATTTTCCATGTTGAAATTCCTGACTGACTCCAAGCTGTTGTGGTTATTTGGCTAAATTCAGAACAACATTACCCTCCTAGAATCCACATCATTCAGCGTGCTTCACTTTATTGGGCCATCACAGCGGTTGAAAAATACTTTTTGTTAGTTTTGTGACATTTTTTCAAGCCATGAAGAGGCACGTGCGATCCCTGTGGTATTGTAACACTTTAAGGCAGGTTGTATCAATAAATACAATAACACTACCTTCTTTGTCCACTCTTTTGTTTATAGCCTCATAAGTTTGCTCTGGCCTAGTAGAAAAAAAGTGTTCAGTGTAACAGAGTAATAGTGTTAGATGTCTGTTGCCATTAATGTTCTATGAAGAGAACTCCGACTTTGCAAATTTTTTTTAAATCTGTAGGCCTTGAGTTGATATTTCTTGTCATCTACTGCCCCTGTGTGGCCAGTTTAGCAAATGTTTCAGGAAGCCAATAATCACCGGTTCTGGAACAGTTACCGTGTCAAAGTTTGCTCTGATGCAAAGCAATCTCATTTTCACGTCAATATGTTGCAGGTGTTGTAGAGGAGATTGAATCGAATGGTACCAGGGGACAGGGACTTCAGTTAGATGGAAAGATTAGAGAAGTTAGGATTGTTAGACTTAGAACAGTGAAGGTAAGAGGGAGATTTTATAGAGTGGGTGGATGTTATCACTGGCCCTAACACCGAACATTCATGAAGCAGAAGGCTATGAGGGCAACCCAACCTCTCCTACCCCTTCTGGCCATTGCCACTCCCTGATGGCCATTCCTCTTACTCATCTACCTCAATGTCCTCTTCATCACAGGAGATATGGCACTCCTCCATCTCCTCATCAGGCAGCTCCTCAGGCCGGTGAAGCACCAGGTTGTGGAGGGCTCAGGAGACACCAGGATGCGTGGCCCCCTCTGTGGACCATGTTGCAAGGCTTCAAGAGGCTGATCCAGGCACCAGAGTTGCATCTTCAGCCTTCCGATGGTCTGCTCCACCAAAGCGCGAGAGACAGGATGAGCCTCATTACACCAGGTCTCTGCTGCACTCTGCGGCCTCCGCATGGGCATCGTCATCTAGTTCCTCAGGGAGTGTTCCTTGCCCCTGAGGAGCCAATTCTATAGTCATCATTTTTTCTCAAAAATGTCAGGTATCTGAGAATGACGAAGGACGAACACTTACCGGGAACTTGCACACAGCAAGATTTGAACACTTTGCAATATTCATGTGGTTTGTGCATCCTTTAAGAGTATCTCCCAGCCGCCATCACTCAGAATACATATGTTGTACATCAATAAAACTACATCATACAATAAAAGCAAATTACTGCAGATGCTGGAATCTAAAACCAAAAGAGAAAATGCTAGAAAACCTCAGCAGGTCTGGCAGCATCTGTACGGAGAGAAAAGAGCTGATGTTCCAATGCTTTGACAAGGGGTCATCTGGACTCGAAACATCAGCTCTGTTCTCTGCTTACAGAGTCGGCCAGACCCATTGAGATTTTCCAGCATTTCCTCTTTTGGAATCAAACTACATCTCCTGATTACACACCATAGTTGACTATCCCTTGTACATGGTTATCCATTTTCCTGGCTTGCAGTTCAAGAGTCGCTAAATGTATTAAGGCATTGGCTGAAAATTTCCCACTCTTGCCTGTTGCTGGAATCGTGGCTGGTGAGATAGAAAATTTGGCAGACCATTGAAAGGCTTGCTGAGCTTGGATAGGAATTTCCGGCCTTGGGATACGTACGGCCAGAGAATCCCACCCATTGCCAATACATCATAAGTCCAATCAGCAAAGGGAAACAATGGTTTCAGGATGAAATAGCAGTTGTGGATAAAAAGCCAATCTTGGGAAAAACAAGTCTACAATTAATAGTATGAAAGCAAAATATTGCGGATGAAGGAGTCTGAAACAAAAACAGAAAATGCCAGAAAATCTCAGCAGGTCAGACAGCGCCTGTGGGGAGAAAAGAAAGCCAAAGTTTTGAGTCTAGATGACCCTTCATCAGAGCTCCAGAAGGGCAGAAGAAGGGTTCTGACAAAGGGTCATCTTGACTCAAAACATTTGCTCTCTTTTTGCCCCATAGATGCTATCAGACCTGCTGAGATTTTCCAGCATTTGCAGCTACGACTCTCACCAACTTTTACAGATGCACCATAGAAAGCATTCCCTCTGGCTGTATCACAGGTTGATATAGCTCCTGTTCTGCCCAAGACTGTAAGGAACTATAAAAGGTCATGAGTGTAGCCCAGTCCATCACACAAACCAGCCTCCCATCCATTGACCCTGTCTATACTTCCCATTGCCTCGCAAAGCAGCCAGCATAAATAAGGACCCCACGCACCCTGGACTTTCTCTCTTCCATCTTCTTCCATCAGGAAACAGATACAAAAGTCTGAGTTCATGTACCATCCGACTCAAGAACAGCTTCTTCCCTGCTGCCGTCAGACTTTTGAGTGGACTCACCTTGCGTTAAGTTGGTCTTTCTCTACACCCTAGCTATGACTGTAACACCACATTCTGCACTCTCTCCTTTCCTTCTCTATGAATGGTATGCTTTGTCTAGATAGCATGCAAGAAACAATAACTTTCACTATGTGTTAATACATGTGACAACAATAAATCAAATCAAAATCAAAATCAAATCAAAATCAAATTTTTGTTCTACAGTTAATAGTTATCACTACTGATTAATTATTTGATTTAAAGCACAATCACTCTGGGTGGAACTTTTCTGCCACGTGAATTGTAGTGGGTGGTGGGTGGGTCGGGGGGGGGTGGTGGTTGGGTAGTGGTGGGGGGACCACGCAAAGCTCCACTGACCTCGGGCTAGATTTTCAGGATGGGGTGAGCGCACCAGAAAATCTAACCCCCTTAACTTTAAATCACGGTCTAAAACCTTTACTTTTCAACTATCAAAGTAACTTTTATATATTTAAGTAACAGGCTCAATACAGATTCCCTTGAAATTGAGAGCAAAGAAAACGTAAAATGCAAAACATAAAATTGTAAAATCTAGTGGCTCAGGCCTCTACACCCTCAGACGGCAAACCTCAGGCCTTCCTCATGAAAATACAAATTTCAGCGGGATTTTACAGTCAGGATAACTAATTTTTGCGAGTTATCTAATGGGAGAATTAGTGCAGAGGAGGTTTACTAGGCTGATACCGGAGTTGAGGGGGTTGAGCTATGAGGAGAGGCTGAATAAACTAGGCTTGTACTCGTTAAAGTTTAGAAGAATGAGGGGAGATCTCATTGAGACGTATAAGATGATGAATGGGATGGATAGGATAGAGGTGGAGAGGCTCTTCCTGCTCAGAAAGGATAGTAGGACTAGGGGGCATAGCCTCAAGATAAAGGGGGGGCGGTTTAGAACGGAGTTGAAGAGGAACTTCTTCACTCAAAGGGTGGTGAATCTCTGGAATTCTCTGCCCGTTGAAGTGGTGGAGGCTGCCTCGCTAAATATTTTTAAGACGTGGGTTGATGGGTTTTGATGAGAGAGGGGATTAAGGGTTATGGGGAGAGGGCGGGAATGTGGAACTGAGCCACGACAGATCAGCCATGATCTTATTGAATGGCGGGGCAGGCTCGAAGGGCTAGTTGGCCTACTCCTGCTCCTATTTCTTATGTTCTTATGTACTAGTAAATGCCACGATTCAAATTCAGTTTTCCATGAGGTCAGTCATTGATACATTTTAGTTTTGCATTATTGTATTTGATATGATTTGATTCGATTTATTGTTGTCTCAAACATATATTGGGACACAGCGAAAAGCATTGTTTCTTGCACGCTATATAGACAAAGCATACTGTTCAAGGAGTACATAGGGGAGAAGGAAAGGAGAGAGTGCAGAATGTCGTGTTACAGTCATTGCCAGGGTGTGGAGAAAGATCAACTTAATATAACGTAGGTCCATTCAAAAGTCCGATGGCAGCAGGGAAGGAGCTGTTTTTGAGTGAGTTGGTTCGTGACCTCAGACTTTTGTGTCTTTTTCCCCATGGAAGATGTTGGAAGAGAGTCTGTCTGGGGTGCGTGGGTTCCTTGACTATGCTGGCTGCTTTTCTGAGGCAGCAGGAAGTGTAGATGGAGTCAATGGATAAAAGGCTGGTTTGCATGATGGAGAGGGCTTCATTCACAACCCTTTATAGTCTCTTGTCGTCTTGGTCGGAGCAGGGGCCATCCCAAGCTGTGATACAACCAAAAATAATGCTTTCTATGGTGCATCTGTAAAAATTGATGAGAGTCGCAGTAGACGTGCCAAATTTAAATGGACTAGCTGAGATAGATTTATCAGAAATTGAACAAAGATTAAGACATGCAACGCATTCTTGATGAATCCATGCCCCAGTTCCATAACCCTCCCACTTGGTAATATCGATCTTTTTATTAATATACTTGTTATGTTGCTGGAAGAGGAAATACACATTCTGGGATTGAGCAGGTTACTCTCTCTTAATTCTCACAGTTGTTTGAGCAGCTGTGGGGCCTTACAACCTTTCCACGTACTCCCTTAATTGTCCTTTCTTTTGATCTTTCACATTTACTTCTGTGATACTATGAATATTCATTAGTTTTCTGTCAACAGTTCTGACAGGCGCCTCTGGGGTGAAACAGAAGGTTTTTTCCAAGAACATGACAGAGTTTCATTTCCGTAATCAGATTCCATTTCTATGATGGCAACGGTTTTCTGCTCCTCCTACCTGTGCAGCTTGTGTTGGCTTTAATCAGGTCTAATAATCTCCATGGAGCGATTTACTGGCGTCAGATTAAACCCTCGTGTTTCTTCAGAGTGACCTTTTATCTCGGACAGAATCACAATCAGTTCTCTCCGTCTGTTAGAATTGTAGGATCCTACAGTACAGAAGGAGGCCATTCAGCCCATCGAATCTGCACCGACCACAATCCCACTCGGGCCCTATCCCCATTATTTTTTATTCATTGGACATGCGTGTCACTGGCTGGCCAGCATTTATAGTCCATTCCTAATTACCCTTGAAACTGAATGGCTTGCTTGGCCATTTCAGAGGGCAATCGAAAGTCAACCACATTGCTGCGGCTCTGGTGTCACATGTAGGCCAGACCAGGTAAGAACAGCTGATTTCCTTCCCTAAAGGACATTAGAACATAGAACATAGAACATAGAACACTACAGCACAATCAGGCCCTTCGGCCCACAAATTGCGCCAATCACATCAATACCTACCAATCCATAGACCTATCTATAACCCCCAATCCCATTAAATCCCACACACTCATCCAGAAGTCTTTTAAAGGACCCCAGAGAGCTCGCTTCCACCACCACTGACGACAGCCGATTCCATTCACTCACCACCCTCTGAGTGAAAAACTTACCCCTAACATCACCTCTGTACTTGCTTCCCTGCACCTTAAATCTGTGTCCTTTCGTAGCAACCATTTCAACCCGGGGAAATACCCTCTGAGAATCCACCGTATCTATTCCTCTCAACATTTTATAAACCTCTATCAGGTCGCCTCTCAACCTACGCCTCTCCAGGGAGAAGAGTCCCAGCTCCCTCAACCTATCTTCATAAGGCATGCCTCCCAATCCAGGCAACATCCTTGTAAATCTCCTCTGTACCCTTTCAATAGCTTCTACGTCCTTCCTCTAGTGAGGCGACCAGAACTGCGCACAGTACTCCAAGTGGGGCCTGACAAGGGACTTATAAAGTTGCAGCATTACCTCCTGACTCCTAAACTCAATCCCTCGATTAATGAAGGCCAGTACACCATACGCCTTCTTGACCACATCCTCCACCTGTGAGGCCGATTTAAGAGTCCTTAATGAACAGATTAATGATTAACAGACATTAATGAACAGATAGATTTTTCTGACAATCGACAATGGTTTCATGGTCATTAGTAGATTCTTCATTCCTAGATGTTTTTTATTGGATTTAAATTCCACTATCTGTCGTGGTGGGATTCACACCCGGGTCCCCAGAACATTCGCTGAGTTTCTGGATTAGCTGTCTAGCGATAATACCACACGGTCATCACCTCTCAAGACGTCCATGCATTTACACTGAGGGGCAATTTAGTATGGCCAATCCACCTAACCCCCATATCTTTGGACTGTGGGAGGAAACCAGAGCACCCGGAGGAAACCCACGCAGACACGGGGAGAATGTGCAAACTCCACACAGACAGTTACCCAAGGCTGGAATTGAACCTGGGTCCCTGGTGCTGTGAGACAGCAGTGCTAACCACTGTGCTGCCCATGGTTACACCCTTTTGATCTAGTTCCTGATACATCATACCCAAATTTACTGCACACCTATCGTCATTGTGATTATGCATCCCAAATCCATGCTATGTTTTCCACTCTGTGTACCGGCAATGGTTTCACCTCACACAATGTGATCCACTCTTTAAATGGAGTACTGAACATATGTTAAAGTTTTTAAAGAGACACTGTGGGGCTGTCCACTGTAACATAATCTATGGCTTCCCTTGTTTACAACTATGATCATCATCAGAAACACACGGGAAGAGTTTGCTCCATAAGATAGGAATCGCCTTCTCTTGATTTGTTTTTCATCTAGAGATGTGGTGTCTGATCTACAATTTGCACAAAGGACACCCAGGAATGGGAAGGAGGAAGAGGAGGACATAGGAGAACTCTCCATTTACCAACAACCCCAGATTTCTCACGTTCCCTCTGTCACTGATCATCGTATGCAACGTGGTCCACCTGATACACTGTAGGAAAAGACGTCCCGAGGCATGGTACATTGGTGAGACCATGCGGGTGCTACGACAATGGATGAATGGACACCGCTTGACAATCACCAGGCAGGAGTGTTTACTTCCTGTCTGGGAACACTTCAGCAATCAGAGCACTCCGCCTCTGATCTTCAGGTAAGCGTTCTCCAAGGCGGCCTTCACGACAACGCAGAATCGCCGAGCAGAAACCGATAACCAAGTTCCGCACGCATGAAGACAGCTTCAACTGGGACCTTGGGTTCATGTCACACCACCTGTAACCCCATGATTTTCCTAGACTTGCAAAATCTTGCTAACTGTCCCGGTTTGAGACAATTCACATCCCTTTAACGTATGCTTACCCTCTCTCCACTCGCATTGTCTGTACCTGTAAAGACTTGATTACCTGTTAAGACTCACATTCCAACCATTATCTTGCAATTGAGTCTGTATCTATGTATGCCATATTTGTGAACCCGACTCTGATGAAGGGGCAGTGCTCTGGAAGCTTGTGCCACCCAATAAACCTATTGGACTTTAACCTGGTGTTGTGAAACTTCTTTCTTGCAGTCTTGGGCAGAGCAGGAACCATACCAAGTTGTGGCACAACCAGAAAGTATGTTTTCAATGGCACATCTGTGAAAGTTGGTGACAGTCATAGCCAACATGCCAAATTTCCTTAGTCTTCTGAGAAAGTACTGACGTTGGTGGACTTTCTTAACCATTGTGTCGTATGGGGATCGGGATAGGTTGTTGGTGATCTGGACACCTAAAAACTTGAAGCTTTCGACCATTTCTACTTCTTCTACTTCATCCTTGAGGTCAATGGACTTTTACATGGTCCCCCACCCTCCCCGTCACTATGATTTTCATAGTGGATGGGACAGGAAAATTCCCTCTTTGCCTTCACAGTCACCCTCTTCCCTCATTGTATGAAATACCTTGAAATACCTTGAAAGGTATTTTGGATTCAACTTGAAGAGGACTAATTTGCAGAATTATGGGAAAAATGTTTAGGTAATGGAACTGAGTTGGGTTACCCTTCCAAAGAGCTGGTGCAGAGCTGAATGGCCTCATTCTGGGCTGTGCGGTTCTATTACAATGAGGACTTGAAGTTTTGTTTATTCATTCACGGGACATGGGCATCGCTGGCTGGCCAGCATTTATTGCCCATCCCTAGTTGCCCGAAGGCAGTTGAGAGTCAACCACATTGATGTGACTCTGGAGTCACTTGTAGGCCAGACCAGGTAAGGACGGCAGATTTCCTTCCCTAAAGGACATTAAAGTTTCAAATTTTAGTGTTTATTTATTTATGAGTGTCACAAGTAGGCTTACATTAACACTGCAATGACTTTACTGTGAAAATCTCCTAGTCACTACATTCTGCGCCTGTTTGGATACACTGAGAGAGAATTTTGCATGGCTAATGCACTTAATCAGCACATCTTTCAGGTTGTAGGAGGAAACCTACACAGGCTCGGGGATAAAGTGCAGACTCTGTACAGATTCAAGCTGGGGATTGAACGTGGGTCCCTGGTGCTGTGAGGCAGCAGTACTAACCACTGTGCCACCGTGTTACGCAGCAAATTTTCTTCTCGAACAGACATTAGTGAACTGGATGGGTTTTTCCGACAATCAACAATGGTTTCATGGTCACCAGCAGATTGTAAATTCCAGATATTTTTTACTGAGTTCAAATTCCACCATCTGTCGTGGCTGGATTTGAACCCAGGCCCCAGAACATTAGTTGAGTTTCTGGATTAATAGTCCTCGAAAGCTAAACTGAGATCAGGGTGTGACCCAGCATCCTGTGCCATGACAGCTTTAACAAGCCAATGCGCTGTGCACCCAGTTGAATTAATCTCACCCGGATCCTGTAATGCGAGTTTAAAGTTTATTCATTAGTGTCACGAGGCTTGTATTAACACTGCAATGAAGTTACTATGAAAATCCCCTAGTTGCCACACTCCAGCGCTTATTTGGGTACACTGAGGGAGAACTTAACACGGCCAATGCACCTTACCAGCACATCACTTTGGGCTGTGGAAGGAAACCCATGCACAAAATGTACAGACTCCACACAGATAGTGACCCAAGTCGGGAATCGAACCCGGATCCCTAGCGCTGTGAGGCAGCAGTGCTAACAACTGTGCCACCGTGCTGCCCTTTCCAGTGTTGGCCTCGCAGACAGAACTTGGCAAGAATGCTGCCCGGGTCCCTTTGCCTCTGAGTCGCCGTCCCTTCCAAATCTACCCACATATTTTCAAGTCTACTTTAAAATTGTTTGCACTTTGTGGAATGAGTTGGCACAAAAACTGATCCTGGAGTGCTCAATGCAAAATATTTACTTTGGCAGCCCTTGATCATTTTTCACATATGGTTGATTAAATTGAGATTGGAATCCCAGATAAGAACTTAACTGCAAAAAGAGAGAGAAAGCAGATGTTGTAAATAATGGAAGACTGCACATACCTGTGTTGCCTGTTGATGATTTGTAAACACAGAATGGATTTTCTGTTCCCAGGCTGTTTGCGCAGTTTGGATAGGCCACGTGCTTGGTTTCGAAACTAAAATCACAGGCATTCCTCACCAACTGCAACTCACTGGTAATCAACACTAATACATGGCTAGTTTACGTTCGGCCCTGTGATCTGAAAGGGACAGATCGAAGTCAACATAGCTGCCACCTTAGCAACAGGAAGGTACAATCTATGCTATGGGTTGCCATTATAAAGTTTAACCGTTAAAGTTTATCATGGCACAAGTCACAAGTAGGCTTACATTAACCCTGCAATGAAGTTACTATGAGATTCCCCGAGTTGCCACACCCCAGTGCCCGTTTGCATACACCAAGGGAGAATTTAGCCTGGCCAATGCACCCTAAGCAGCACATCGTTTAGACTGTCAGAGGAAACTGGAGCACCCAGAGGAAACCCACGTAGACACAGGGAGAATGTGGAGATTCCACACGGTCACCCAAGGCTGGATTTGAACCTGACCCCCTGGTGCTGTGAAGCAGCGGTGCTAACCACTGTGCCACCATGCCACCTCCACATCATCCAACCTTTTGGCTAAGATCAAGCATCGGATCAGGCCCAAGATGGGGTGCAATGATCTATCTTGTCAGCTTGGATCTTGTTTGTCTCTCTTGTGGGGAACGTGAATTGGATTTAATTTGAATTTGGTTTTTGGACCAAATAAGGAGATGGATTCGGGCTTATCCAGCCCACCCTGAGCATTGGCTTTGTAACTTCAAGAATGGAATAAAGAATTTTTAAAAAGTCGTCCAATTTAGTATAAGCATATATCACAGGAAGTGTGTATGTAAAAGCTTTGAATATGTTACACTGCAGCTTTCATGTGCCAGATGTTTGTTATAGATACAAAACAACTTGAAATGATGAATAAATTTGAAAAATAAAGAAATTTCCTGCACTTGGCTATCTGTAGGGAAGAGAAAGAATAATGATTTCACGCAGTATACAAGAGGAATTTGGATTTTAATTGGTTTTGAAATCTGAAACTTTTGATTTGATTTATTATTGACACATGTATTGGGATACAGTGAAAAGTACTGTTTCTGGTGCGCTATACAGAAAAGCATACTGTTCATAGAGAAGGAAAGGAGAAAGTGCAGAATGTAGTATTACAGTCATAGCTAGGGTGTAGAGAAAGTTCAACTTAGTGCAAGGTAGGTCCATTCAAAAGCCTGTTGGCAGCAGGGAAAAAGCGGGTTTTGAGTCAGTTGGTGCGTGATCTCAGAGTTTTGTACCATTTTTCCGACGGAAGAAGGTGGAAAAGAGAATGTCCGGGGTGTATGGGGTCTTTGATCATACTGGTTGCTTTTCCAAGGCAGCAGAAAGTGCCAATGAACGGGAGGCTGGTTTGTGTGATGGGCTGTCGTTAAAGGGACATACACACGGTGCCTCAGCAGAATGGTACATCATGCTGTAAATCATTTAACACTAAAGGCAGAAATTTATTCCCCCCCCCGCCCCCAGGTGGGGTCTGAGGTGCGGAGGGGAGAGGGTTGGATTCACTCCAGGATCCTGACCTAATCCAGGCTTGGGGTAGAAAACCTGCCCTCTCCCCTACTAAGGCTCATAAGTGGCTATTTAATGGCTACCTAAGGACTTTAGTCCACCCAGCTTCAATTTTCAGTTTGGTAGGAACAGGTTGGAGCAGGGTGGCAAACTAAGAAAGAAACAATTCTCCATCTTGGGCGAGGGAGTAGAGGGTGGGGGCCTTTCAACCCCTTTTCAGATTTGGGGCACCTTCTCCTCTGGGACCTGGAAGGTTTGGACCTCCCTCCCCCACCTGGGTTACCCAATGACACCATAATTGTCCCCTCCACAACCTGCTGCAGCATTCCTTACCTTCCTGCCCCTGGTACCACTGGGACTTACCCTTAACAAAGTCCTAGGCCCTAGTTCCAGGCAAAGCACTGACTCAGCTGGTCAATGTAACGCTATGCCTGGTTGAGTTGCAGAATTGTTGTCCAATCAGATTGGCTGACAAGGAAGGATTTCCTTCTAAGGATGGACAGAGGACCTGCCCACTGCTTATCACATCTCAACTGAGCATCCAATGGAAGAAATAGCGGTGTGCTTCTGAAAGTTGGGAAAGAGTTTCATATCAACTTTCTAAAAATTCTTCCCATATTCCTTCCATATATATTCACTTCCCATGCCATTCTTTTCTCATAAGTTTTGAATAACAATGTTAAAATGCTACATAAACATTCTTTAAAACTATTTCCAAGTCCATTGTTGTTGCCAAAATGTTGATATAGGTCTTATGTTATTAGATTTTTTTGTAGCCTTGTATTTGAAAAAGAATGAAGAAAACTACAGCATAGGAACAGGCCCTTCAAGCCTGCACCAACCATATTGCCTGACTGAACTAAAACCCTTACTCTTCTGGGAACCATATCCCTCTATTCCATTCCTATTCATAGTCTCATGGTCATCAGTAGATTCTTAATTCCAATATTCTTTTTTCATTGAATTCAAATTTCATCATTCAAACCCATGGTCCCCAGAACATTAGCTGAGTTTCTGGATTTATAGTCTCGCAATAATACCACTAAGCCACCTTCTTCCAGGTCCCTTGTGTATGAGCCTTATGGTTCTAGTAGGCTCACACCCAGACTCCCAGTTGCCCTAAGCAGATAAAGCCCCAACGTGAGCCTTGTACCAATGCAGGTTTGATACAACTGAACGTCTTGTTGTGTCACTTCAGAGGTCAGGTGAAAGTGAATCAGATTAGTGAAGAAATGAAGTTATATCTAGTCCAGGAAGGGCAAGAACTTAAGTGAGGCAGTTGCACATTGTTACATCAAGCCAATTGCTTCATGGCCTGATAGCAACTTTTCATTTAATTACACTTCAAAATGAAATGAAATTCACTAACTGCCGTGGTGGAATTTGAATTCAATCCTCTCAAAATTTCCAGCCTAGTAAGCTGTCTCTTTAGCACGTATGTTTAGTAGTTCCTGGGAGGGATAACAATTGTCTTGGGTTGTAGATACAATCATAGTGTAAGGATTTACAACTGCATTGCCACAGGTTGTCAGTATTCCGTTGTGCCTTCAGCTGCCGAGATTCTAAGCTCTGGAACTCCCTCCCGAAGCCTCCAGTCTCTCTGTTCTCGTTTTAAGGCACTTTTTGAAACTGACCCTTTTAACCCAACTTTTGGCATCTGTCCCAATAGTTTGTTATGTGGTTCGTTGTCAAGTCCTGTTTGATCCTGCAAAGTGCTTTACGTTACCACCAGGCATTGCTTTTCCCCAGTCCTGGAGAATATATAATACTAACTTGCTATCTTGAAAGCTTGTATCAAAACAAGTGGTACATTTAAACATTGAACAGTTAGAAAAATCTAAATAAGTGATAGCCTCTTTGTCCCCTCTTATCATAGAAGCATACAATGCAGAAGAGGCCCTTCAGCCCATTGAGTCTGCACCAGCATGTGAGAAAAACCTGACGTCACACCTAATCCCGTTTACTAGCCATAGCCTTGAATGTTATGGTGTGTGAATGAAGTACATTTTGTGAGGCAATTCCCACCTCTACCACCCTTCCAGACCATCGCCACTCTCTGGGTAAAAAGGTTTTGCCTCACATGTCCCCTAAACCTCCTGCCCCTCACCTTGAACCTATGTGCTATTGTGATTGACCCTTCAAAGAATGGGAACAGCTGCTGCTTACCCACTCTGTCCATATCTCTCATAATCCTGTACACCTCGATTAGGTTGCCCCTCAGTCTTCTCTGCCCTGGTGAGAACAACAGTGAGAAGTCTGACAACACCAGGTTAAAGTCCAACCAATTTATTTGATAGTAAACTCACAAGCTTTCGGGGTTTGCCCCTTCATCAGGTGAATGGAGAGTTCTGGCCTCAGACAGGGCATATAACAGCACACACAGTTTACAGATTAATTTACGGAGTAATCCGTAAACTGTGCGTACTGTTCTCTGCTCTGTCTGAGGCCAGAACTCTCCATTCACCTGCAGAAGGGGCAAACCCCAAAAGCTTGTGAGTTTACTATCAAATAAATTGGTTGGACTTAAACCTGGTGTTGTCAGACTTCTTACTGTGTTTACCCCAGTCCAACGCCAGCATCTCCACATCAGAGATAACAAGTGTCATGGTTTTTAAATATTTGTAAATATAACCATCTTGTAAGGTTTGAGATGTCTAACTCTACAGGACAAGATTCCCACAGTCCCTTCAGCCTAAAGGCCCTAAGCTCTGGAATTCCCCTGAAACATTTAATCTCTCTACCCCTCTCTCCTCTTAAAGCTCTTCTCAAAGCCTACCCCTCTGACCAATCATTTGGCACTCAGTTATAATGTTGTCTTATATGACTCAGTGTCACATTTTGTTTGATTGATGTTCCTGTGAATTGTTTTGGAACAGTTTCGTTAATAAACTAAACTGTTTTTCAACTAAAAAAGTTTATTCCACAAGTTGGCTTACATTAATACTGCAATGAAATTATTGTGAAAATCCCCTAGTCACACTCCAGCACCTGTTCAGGTACACTGAGGGAAAATTTAGCATGGCCAATGCATTGACTGGTACGTCTTTTAGACTGTGGGAGGAAAGCAAAGCACCTGGAGGAAACCCACGCAGACATGGGGAGAACATGCAAACTCCACAAGCCAGGTCCCTGTTGCTGTGAGGCAGCAGTGCTAACCACTGTGTCACCAGGCCACCCATTATAAAGGGTGTTTCATTGCTGAGAGAATATCAGAACTCCCACAGTCTGAAAGACCTGCTGGTTAGGTGCATTGGTCATGCAAAATTCTCCCTCAGTGACCCAAAGAGGCTCGGGAGTGTGGCGACTGGGGGATTTTCACAGTAACTTTATTGCAGTGTTACTATAAGCCAACTTGTGACACTAATAAATAAACTTTAAAACTTTAAAGAAGCTAAGTCAGCCTAACAAGAACAAACTCACCAAAGCCATCGAGCTCATAGCTGAATCAGATGGACACTCAGACCCTGTGGCAGCCTATTCAGCTGAACGCAGACACAGGTTTTCAGAAACAATGAGACTAGATGCAACCTATTAACAAAATTTTTCACCAGTCCAGAAGGAGGTCACTGGGGCTTCACTTACTTTCATCATCACGGACCCTGCCACCCTTGCTGACAAGCGATTTTGCAATATATGAGGAGGCGATGGCATAATGGTATTATCGCCAGACTATTAATCCAGAAACCCAGCTAATGTTCGAATCCCGCCAAGGCAGCTGGTGGAATTTGAATTCAATAAAATAAAATCTAGAAATAAGAAATGGTGATGACCATGAAACCATTGTCAGAAAAGACCTATCTGGTTCACTAATGTCCTTTTAGGAAGGAAATCTGCTGTCCTTAGGTGGTCTGGCCAAAATTTGACTCCAGAGCCATGGCAATGGTTGACACCCAACTGCCCTCAGGCAACCAGGGATGGACAAAATAGCCAGTGATGCCCATGCCCCAGAAATGAATTTAAAAAAATGAATAAAAGAAAAATGTAACCCCATTTCATTGCTATAATCCGTTATATGTCAGGACAAAGATGGCAATGCCACTGCATTAATAATCCCAAGGACCAGTCTAATGCCAGGGGGCATGGATTCAAATCCCACCAGGGCAGTTGGTGGAATATAAGTTCAATTAATAAATTTGATTAGTTAAAGAAAAAACTGGACTGAAACACTAGTTGCTGTAATGGTGCCATGGAAGTGTTGTTGGTTTTTTTTATAAAGAAACGACCTAGTTCACTGATGTCCTTTAGGGAAGGAAATCTGCCTTCCTTACCTGGTCTTGCCCACATGTGGCTCCAGAGCCACAGTAATGTGGCTGGCTCTCACCTGCCCACTGAAACGGCTCAGCAAGCAACTAAACTGCACAGAAAAGTCAAAAAGGAATAAAAACAGGAGGGCCACTTTGCATCAAGTTGGGGGTGGGATTTTCCAGTCCTTCCCACTGACTGGATCTTTCAGTTCAGCCGGGGGAGGTAGTGGAGGCAGATACTGTCGTGACTTTTAAGGGGCATCTGGACAAGCAATGAATAGGATGGGAATAGAGGGATATGGTCCCCGGAAGGGTAGGGGGTTTTAGTTCAGTTGGGCAGCATGGTCAGTGCAGACTTGGACGGCCGAAGGGCCTGATCCTGTGCTGTAACGTTCGTTGATCTTTGTTCAATTACAAACAAGGAAAAAAACATGAAATTGTATAAACCCTAACAGCTAAATATACAGCTCCAACCAAACATCCTTACAAATATATACCCCCGTTCTAGGCTTAGCACAGAAAGCAAGTACGCTCTTCCAAGTATGCAGCTTTGCAGAGTTAGTCCTTTGGATGGAGAGTTGAAATTCTGACTTCCTAGTCCTAGAGCTCCCAGTACACCTCGAGGTAGAGATAGAGCCTCTAGCTTCCAGTTAGCAAACCAACGACCATAGAATTTTTACTTCAGAGAGGGAGGCAAGAAACATTGCTCTCAGTCTTCAGTCTAAATGGCTTCTAACAAACTGAAACTAAAACCCTTGTAAAAAAAAATTGTCCCAACATACTACATGACTTGTCAATAAGGCTCCATCCAACACTTCAAAAAGGGTCAGAAAACTCCAGGACACCGCATTAGGCCAAATTAAAGCTAAAATTGCTTCAATTATCCTGCTTCAGCAAAAATAAAAGATATCGGTGCAGACAGCACGGTGCCACAATGAAAAAGCCAAGCCTGCTTGAAAAAACTGCAGAGAACATGATTAAAGTACATTTCTTAAAAGCACAATAGCATCACAATTATCCCAGGTTATATGACATGCTAACAAATTGCTCCCAACAAATTCAAAGGTGTGTCATTCACATTAGTTATCAAGTTTTACTTCCCTCACCACTATGGGTTCTGAAACATTTCTATCCAGAAACCAGTTGTTGCCTGAGGAACCTCAGTGAGTTCCTGCAGTACATCTTGGAGATGGTACACAGCTGCCATTGCTTGTCGGTGGTGGAGGGATTGGATGTTTGAGGAATGCATAGAAAAAATACACCAGTTTCTGATTATAATAGGTATCTGCAATACTGGGGCTGGCAGTGTGAAGGATGCAGTGATGGGCTCTAGTTCATTCAGTACGATTACGACACTGAAAATCCCAGTCTAAAGACGAATATTGTAGTTCAAAGCTGATGCACTCGGGTGTCTCCCGCATGAGAATTCAAAAGTGGGTGTGAAGCTGCAGTCATCTTAGGGTCATAGAGGTTTACAGCATGGAAACAGGCCTTTTGGCCCAACTTGTCCATGCTGCCCTTTTTTTAAAACCCCAAAGCTAGTCTCAATTGCCCACATTTGGCCCAGGTCCCTCTATACCCATCTTACCCATGTAACTGACTAAATGCTTTTAAATTTGTACCCACCTCTACTACCACCTTTGGCTGCTCGTTCCAGATACTCACCACCCTCTGTGTGAAAAAATTGTCCCTCTGGACACTTTTGATCTCTACCCCCTCACATTAAACGTCTGCCCTCTAGTTTTAGACTCCCCTACCTTTGGGAAAAGATGTTGACTACCTAGCTTCACTCAAGAGTGACGTTTGCGAGGAGTCTCGAGTCATTGCATCTGAAATTGCACCTGAAACTCCAGAAGAAAACTGTTTTTAAAGCAAGAGCCCACAAGTCGAAACGTTGAGTTTACAGTTGTACAAACAAGGAACTGAGAATGCTACACAATGGACTGAATAAGTTGCCATGTGAACCGGCCTGCATCAAGCAGGGTCACAGAGTTGTGAGTATTTCAAGAGACAAAGATTTTGGCAAAATGCCATGCTGAACATACCACCATGAGATCCATAGCCCGAAGCTTTGCTTTTTGGCCTTGTTCAGGCAGTGATCCAGAATCGATGAGTAGTGTAGGGAGATAACAAATCAACAGTTTGCCAAGATTCCAGCTATAAGCAACCAAACACTCTTTTGAAACCATGGTGGATCATGTCAAAGAGTGCAGATAGATCTTGTCATCGAGGAAAAGAAAGGATTTCAAAGGTTACTAGGAATACTGTGTCGAATAACTCACCTCCTCACTTGCCCAAAGCCTGTCTACCTTCTACAAGGCACAAGTCAGAAGCATGATTATATTTTCCCACTTACCTGGATGGGTGTAGCTCCAACAACACTCAAGAAGCTTGACACCATCCAGGTCAAAGCAGCCCTGCTTAATTGGCACCACATCCACCAACATCCACTCCCTCTGCCACCAATGCTCAGTAGCAGCAGTGTGTACCATCCATAAGAGGCACTGCAGCAACTCACCAAAGATCCTTAGACAGCACCTTCCAAATCCACGACCACTTCCATCGAGAAGGACAAGGGCAGCAGATACACGGGAGCACCACACCCTGCAAGTCCCCCTCCAAACCACTCACCATGCTATTTAAATGAAAACTTAAATGTACTGATATTTAAATCTTCAAGCCCTCCAAGCCACTCACCATTCTGACTTGAGAAAATATCGGCTGTTCCTTCGCTGTTGCTGGGTCAAAATCCTGGAATTCCCTCCCTAATGGCATCATGGGTCAACCCACAGAACTTGGATAGCAGTGATTCAAGAAGGCAGCTCACCACCACCTTCTCAAGGGCAACTAGGAATGGGCAATAAATGCTGGCCAGCCAGCCATGTCCCACGTCCCACGAATGAATAAAAAAAAATTGGAACGGAACCAATTAAGGGAGGAAGCATTCAACAATATAAGAACTAATTACAGGAAGGATAATTAACTAGCAATATGCATGGCAAGCACAGGTTGTTCATAAATTATTTGAGATCATTAACTGCCAAGATATCAAAGTGGTTCACAAGAAAGCAAGCACAGCAGGTATTCAGAAAAATAAGAAACAGAGCAAGAGTTTTCCAGCCTCACCGACTGGCAAGATCTTCTCGTCCCTCCACGGACTAATGAATGGCCCATCGCATTTTCCAGCCCTGCCCCCCCCACTGGAAAATTCCACCCAAGGCCTTCTGTGAGTCCTGAACTGAAACTTAACCATCCAAAACCTGATTCTATAACCAAGCCTATGAGAAAATGAGGAAAACATTGTGAATTAGATTTTAGACTTGGGTCTGGGTACTGCATTCCCCCCATTAGATTTTTGGTGTTGGAGAGGGAATTTAACTGCATTGATGGGATTCCCTCCGAGATCGTGTCACCCCGAATTAGTTGGGATTTTATGGTGGGATGGGCAGGGCTTCAGACGGGAAACTCACACTTGCCCAATTAAGAGAGCAGATAGACCAGGGTGGGAAATAGAAAGGTTTCGATTCTAGATCAATGAAAGTGTGGGGAGATACTGCTCAGTAGCAGCAGTGTTACAAGATACACTGCAGCAATTCATCAAAGATCCTTAGGCAGCACCTTCCAAATCCACGACCATTTCCATCTAGAAGATCTTAGGCGGGAAGTTGGGGGGGACGCATTCATCAGAAGCCCCCATCTAACCAGGGGCACCTCCCCTCAAGTTCCACATTCCCCTCCGTATGCCCCTCCTGCTCCATTCTACCCACTGACACCCGAAGACACCCCCCGTCATGACCTCCCCATGAGTTCCCTAATCTCCTTCCACAGGCCTCCATGTCCTGACACTTAAATCTCAGTCAGACACAATGCTGCAGTGCCTCATCTGGCCACCACAGCACTGTGCTGGAAGGGCTGGAGATCTGTTGGCCAAGACCTGTCGAGAGTCGAGTGTTAGAGACTCAATGGGCTAAATGACCTCTTCAGCACTGTAGGGGTTTTATTCTACATGGCAGGCAGGAAAATGGAATTAAGGTAACAATCGTATCAGCCATGTTGTTCTTGAATAGAGAAGCAATAGGGTGGCTTGGTGACACAATGGTTAGCACTGATTCTTCACACCGCCAGGAACCTGGATTCGATTCCCGGCTTGAGTCAATTTCTGTGCGGAGTCTGCACGTTCTCCCCGTGTCTGCTTGGGTTCCCTCCGGGTGCTCCCATGTCCCACCTCAGTCCGAAAGACATGCTGGTTAGCTGCATTGGCCATGCTAAATTGTCCCTCAGTGCACCTGAACAGGTGTCGGAGTGTGGCTACTAGGGGACTTTCACAGTAACTTCATCGCAGCGTTAATGCAAGCCTACTTGTGACATGAAAAAAAGTGACCCACTTCTGCTCCTTTTCCCTTTGCTTCTATGTAAAACATCCCATGACAACATGTTGAATCAAAGAAGCACAGAGTTTGTTTTGCTGATGATCTGAGTGACACTTTTTTAAATCAATATCACCAAGACAGGCTAGCGCCGCTGCCTCACAGTGCCTGAAATGTGGGTTTAATTCCGGCCTTGGGTGATTGTGTGGAGTTTGCACATTCTCCCCATATCTGCGTGGGGTTTCCTCCCACTGTCTAAAGATGCACGGGTTAGGTTGATTGGCAGTGCTAAATTACCCCTTAATGTTAGGAGGATTAGGACTGTAAACATGTGGCGTTATGGGGGTGGGATTGTGGTCAGTGCACACTCGATGGGCCGAATGGCCTCTTTCTGCACAGTAGGGATTCTATGACTCTTTGGTACAAAAACCGAACACTGCAAATGCTGAAAATCTGCAATGAAAAATAAAGAATGCTGCAAGTCCTTAATCAATTGGACAGCGTCTGTGTCAAGAGTAACAAAAATAATTCAGATTGAGAGTTCACAGAGCTAAAACGTTAACTCTGTTTCTCTCACCAAGGTCACTGCCAGACCCGCTGAGCGCTCCCAGCATTTTCTGCTCTTATCTCGCGAAAACAGCTGACTTGAACATTATTCCATTATTGTTGGTGGGATCATGCTGTGCGCAAAATCGTTACATTACAACAGTGGGTACACTTGAAACGATACCTACATCAATATAAAGTGCTTTGGAATGTCCTAGAGGTTTGAAAGGTGCAATATATAAAAGTAAATTGATTTTATTTTTAATTGAATTCACTTCCAGAACGAACGGTGATCAGATTTGAACTCACACAAGCAAGGCTGTTATTAAACTGGAAAGGGTGCAAAAAAAAGATTTACCGGGACTGGAATGTTTGAATTAAACGGAGAGGCTGGATAGGCTGAGACCTTTTTCCCATGGAGTGTGGGAGCATGAGGGGCAATCTTATAGAGGTCTATAAAATCATCAGGGGCATAGATAAGGTGAATAGCCAAGGTCTTTTCCCCAGGGTAGGGGAGTCCAATACTAGAGGGCATCGGTTTAAGGGGAAAAATTTAAAAGGGGCCTCAGGGCAATCTTTCCACTCAGAGGATGATGCGTGAATGGAATAGGCTGCCAGAGGATGTGGTAGATTTTATCTTTTAATGTTGGACGCGGTGGGCTCGAGGAGGAGTTCTTGGAATGCTGCCGGGATAGTTTCCTTGAACAGTGTGTGTTGGAGCCGATGAGGGAGCGAGCTATCTTGGATCTGGTGTTATGTAATGAGATGGGTAGAATTAGGGACCTTGCGGTGAAGGGTCCTCTTGGGGCGAGTGATAAGAACATAAGAACATAAGAAATAGGAGCAGGAGTAGGCCATCTAGCCCTTCGAGCCTGCCCCGCCATTCAATAAGATCATGGTTGATCTGTTGCTGCTCAGTTCCACTTTCCCGCCCTCTCCCCATAACCCTTAATCCCCTCTCTTATCAAAAACCCATCAACCCGCGTCTTAAAAATATTTAGCGAGGCAGCCTCCACCACTTCAACGGGCAGAGAATTCCAGAGATTCACCACCCTTTGAGTGAAGAAGTTCCTCCTCAACTCTTCCTTTTCCTTTTTACATATTTGGTTTACTAGGCTGATACCGGAGTTGAGGGGGTTGAGCTATGAGGAGAGGCTGAATAAACTGGGCTTGTACTCGTTAGAATTTAGAAGAATGAGGGGAGATCTCATTGAGACGTATAAGATGATGAGTGGGATGGATAGGATAGAGGTGGAGAGACTCTTCCCGCTCAAAAAAGACAGTAGGACTAGGGGGCATAGCCTCAAGATAAAGGGGGGGTAGTTTAGAACGGAGTTGAGGAGGAACTTCTTCACTCAAAGGGTGGTGAATCTCTGGAATTCTCTGCCCGTTGAAGTGGTGGAGGCTGCCTCGCTAAATATTTTTAAGACGCGGGTTGATGGGTTTTTGATAAGCGAGGGGATTAAGGGTTATGGGGAGAGGGCGGGAATGTGGAACTGAGCCACGACAGATCAGCCATGATCTTATTGAATGGCGGGGCAGGCTCGAAGGGCTAGATGGCCTACTCCTGTTCCTATTTCTTATGTTCTTATTATGTTCTTAAAAAGCATTTAGGCAGTTACTTAGATAAGATTGGTATCGAGGGATAAGGGCCAAACAGGCAATTGGGAGTCGCTTAATGGCTAAAAACTGGGCAATGTGGACAAGCTGGGCTGAATGGCCTGTTTCCATGCTGCAAACCTCTATGACACCATTGTTGGAATCTTACTGCCACGGCAGCCCCAGAATTGGGATGGGCTCGGCTTGCAGAGCGGAATTCTCCGTTGGCCTCAGGCGGGATTTTACGAGCCTCGCCCGAGCAAGGCTGTAAAATATTGGCCTAGGATTCTAAAGGGGACTAGTTTGGTTGAGGAAACTGGGTTAGCATAGACAAGTTGGGCCGAAGGAGGTGTTTCTCTGCTGTATATCTCTATGACACTATGGCTCTAAAGGCGGGATTTTACAACCTCACCTGAGCAAGACTGAAAACTCCACTGTCTGCCCCTCACTGCTCCGATTCCATGGTGGACAAGGCAGTAGAATTCCAATGTAAGTCTTTGGGTTGTTAGAAAAGCGTCAATGGATTGGATTTTCAGTTTGCTTTCTTTACAGCCAGTTGGTGCTGGATAATCTTTCAGGAAGAAACTCCCTCTGTAGCATGCGCACCCATGAATTATCCAAAGGAGAGGCTGAGAAGGAATGAACGAGTGAAATGATACAAGTGAACTTGTTGTGGACTCTGCCAGGTCCCATGACAAAACTCAGCAACGCCATTGCGGTGAGTGAACCTTATCTCACATTTCCAGAGACAATAGAAGAAACATCAACGTCACAAGTCCTGGTTGAGTCACTTCAGCGGCGAAACCACATGGTGCTTGCAGGAGCTGGCAAGATCCCAATGAATAGATAATTTTCCATAAGTGTTGATGGTCAGTAACATTGCTGAGAAAAGAAAGAAGATTTCTGAAAGCAAACAGAACCTGAAGATTTCGAGAATCATCACCTTCCACTGCCATAGTTTACCATGTCAGTGATCATGAGTGGAATTTTACCTGCATGTCCGTCCAAGGTTCATACGATCCTGTCCGAGGCCAAAGGAGAATGTCGGCCCCCGGTCAGCCCATGGCTCTCTAAAGTTAAAGTTAATTTATGAGTGTCACAAGTAAGGCTTATTGTAACTCCCTCCCTAACAGCACTGCAGGTGTACCCAGACCGCATGGACTACAGTGCTTCAAGGAGGCAGCTCATCACCACCTTTTCAAGGGCAATTAAATGCTGCCCTAGCCAATGGCATTAACAACTCTGAGTGATTATAAAAAAGGCAAAGAAAATAATACTTAATGGAACAGGATGGATCTCCAGAAGTATATGCTGAAATGTCACTGTGCTCAGGTTTTTGCAGCGAGCTCGTAGCCATGACCTTTGTCCACACTGAGAGGACTACCTAGGGAGGGAGTTACAGGACTTTGACCCAGAAGCACTGAAGAGACGGCAAAAATTTCCAAGTCAGGGTGACAAAGTGGCACAGTGGCTAGCACTGCTGCCTCACAGCGCCAGGGATTTGGATTCAATTCCTGGCTCGGGTCTCTGTCTGTGTGGAGTTTGCACATTCTCCCCGTGTCTGCATGGGTTCCTTGGGTGCTCTGGTTTCATAAGAACGTAAGAGATAGGAGCAGGAGTAGGCCATCTAGCCCTTCGAGCCTGTCCCGCCATTCAATAAAATCATGGCTGATCTGAAGTGGATCAGTTCCACTTACCCGCCTGCTCCCCATAACTTTTAATTCCCTTATCGATCAGAAATCTATCTAACCGTGACTTAAACATATTCAACAAGGTAGCCTCCACCGTTCAATGGGCACAGAATTCCAGAGATTCACCACCCCCTGAGGGAAGAAGTTCCTCCTCAACTCTATTCTAAACTGCACCCCCCCACCCCCCTTTATTTTGAGGCTGTGCCCTCTAGTTCTGGTTTCCTTTCTAAGTGGAAAGAATCTCTCTACTTCTACCCTATCTAGCCCCTTCATTATCTTGTAAGTCTCTATAAGATCTCCCCCTCAGCCTTCTAAACTCCACAGTCCAAAGGTGTGCAAGTTAGGTGGATTGGCCATGCTAAATTGCCCCTGATTGTCAAGGAAAATAGCTCGGGTAAATGCATGAGGTTTTGGGGATAGAGCCTGGGTGGGATTATGGTTGGTGCAGATTGAATGGCCTCCTTCTGCAAGATTCTATGATTCTATGAGGGTGGTGAGTGGCTTGGATGGGAACACCCAGTTGGTGTTGTTCTCAGATATCTGCTGCTCCTTGTCCTTCCAGATGGTATTGGTCTCTCCAAGAGCCCCGGAAGATGTTCTAAGCACCGACGAATACATTTAAAATGTTGCAACCTTTATGAGGTTGTTAGAATGTCATTTTAAGTATTTCCGATGACATGAAACAGTTAAGCAAAATGGGCATTTCGAATTTATGTCCTTTCAGAAAGCAAGCATTGGCTTTACCCCTCGGGGATGTTTTATGGAATTGATCTCTCAGTGGGGAGCCTCAACACTTGGAACCACACATCGGCAACTCATTGGCATCCTCCCCACAGTGTTCCACCCATTTGTTTTACACTGTAATGTCCAGCTGCATTCCTGGCTTTCATAACACTGGGAAAAGTGAGGCTTCGGAAATCTTTTGCTTTCCGCAGTTAACAATGTTTATCCTCTTGGTTTTACCATTCTATATTTAATCACAAGCAGGTCCACTGGGATGCAGTGATTGAATGAGACAGGTTTTAAGTATTATCTCCTGGCCCGAGGAGCGTAGCAATATGAATTGGCTTTTCTGTCCCTCCAGCCTTGCTCTGGCATTCAGTTCGATTACTGTGCCTCAAGTCCATTCTTCCCTCTTAAATCCCTTGATATTCGAACAAAACGTCAAGTGATCTCAGCCTTGTGAACTCCAATTGCCCTGACATTCATAGCCTTTTAAAGGAGAGAGTTACAGATTTCCACCACACTTTTTATGAATGAGAGCATTCTTGCTTTTACTCCCAGATGGCTTGACTCAAATATTAAGATTCCGCTTGTTTGTTCTTGACTCCCCCACTGGAGGCTATTGTTTCTCTGCAATAAATCTATCCCCTAAAAAGCTATTGAGACTAAGCCAACTAACGTTTCAATACTGCAACTGATAGGTTTTTGTTGGGATAGGGCACTAAAGGATCCAAAAAAACAAAGAACAAAGAAACGAACAGCACAGGAACAGGCCCTTCTGCCCTCCAAGTCCGTGCTAATCATGCTGCCCTAACTAAACTGAAAAAAAAACCTTCTGCCTTTACTCGGACCATATCTCTCTATTCCCGCCCCCCATTCATGAGCCCATCCAGATGCCACTTAAATGTTGCTAATGTGCCTGCTTCCACCAGCTCCTTTGGCAGCGCGTTCCAGGCACCCACCACTCTCTGCATGAAAATCTTCCCCTGCACAACTCCCTTTAAACTTTACCCCTCTCACCTTGAATCTGTGCCCCCTTGTAATGGACGCTTCCACCCTGGGAAAAAGCCTCTGACTATCCACCTTGTCTACAACTCTCATAATTTTGTAGACCTCCATCAGGTCACCCCTCAGCCTCTGTCTTTCCAGTGAAAACAATCCTTGTTTATTTAGCCTCTCTTCATGACCAGGCGACATCCTGGTGAGCCTTCTTTGTACTCTCTCCAAAGCTTCCATGTCCTTCTGATAGTGTGGTGAGCAGAATTGCACACAATGCTGCAAATGCGACCTAACTAAGGTTTTATATAGCTGCAACATGATTTCCCAACTCTTGTACTCAAGATTTAGCAGAATGGATTAAGACCATAAGGTAGAGGAGTAAAATTAGGCCAATTGGCCCATCGGTATTGCTCCACCATTCAATTATGGCTGATATGATTCTCATCCCCAATCTCCTGCCTTCTCCCCGTACCCTTGAAGCCCTAACTGATCACAAACCTATCTATCTCTGTCTTAAAGACACTCAATGACCTGGTCTCCACAGTCCTCTGTGGCAATGAGTTCCACAGATTTACCTCCCTCTGGCTGAAGAAATTCCTCCTCATTTCAGTTTTGAAGGAGCATCCCTTCACTCTGAGGTTGTGCCCTCGAATTCTAGTCTCTCCCATGAGTGGAAGCATCCTCTCCATATCCATTCTATCTCGGCCTCTCAGTATTCTGTAAGTTTCAATTAGATCCCCACACATCCTTCTAACCTCCATCGGGTTTAGGCCCAGATTCCTCAGCTGCTCCTCATATGACAAACCCTTCAGTCCTGGGATCAATCCTAGTTTATTCAACCTCTCCTCATAGCCAATACCCTCAAGACCAGGCATCATTCTGGTTAACCTTCTTTGCACTCTCTCCAAGGTTTCTATGTCCTTCTGGTCGGGTAGGACCGCACACACTCCTCCAAATGTGATTTTGAATTGCTGCAACACGATTTCCCAACTTTTGTACTCAAGATCGAGCAGAATGGATTTCTCACTCTTCCAAAAACCTTCACAGTTTTCCTTAGCGATTTCTACAAGGGCAGGTGATGCATCTTCTCAATTGTCCTGAGCGTTGAGGGCCAAGGTGACCAAAGTGATTTGGTACAGGCCAATCTCAAAATGTCGGAACAGGAAGTGAAAATGGAAATCAGCTCAAAAGGCGAGATTTTTTTTCTCAGAGAATACTCACACTATAGGAGATTACTCTCTGCCGTTCGTTTTTGAACTGTTTACACTGAATTTAAAGCAACTTATATCAAAGGGACAGACCTTTTGGCCCAATGTTCTTGCTTCAGACTAGCCCCTGCCCACACTCTTTATCTCACCCTGTCAGCACATTATTCACTGTAGGAATTCTATGATTGTATGTGTTGAGGAAAGGAAATGGGTGCTCTCACTGCGCTCTCTGCAAAGTTCTTGAAACAGATTTCGCAAGAGACACTTAGATCTCAAACTTGGATTTGTTAATGGTCCTTTCTAGCAAGCTCCCTTTTGCTCGCACATGTGCGTATGGAAACTGAAAGCGGACAAAATACACACTGCACTTTTCAATACACTGTATGTATGAGAGCCAGCACACTCGGAGGTGTTACTGGACTTGAACTTTGGCTTTTAGCTCTGGTGGTGGTGGTGCTAAATACTGAGGGAAGGGTTCAGATAGAATAGAATAATGCAGGCAGTCATGTGCAGATTAAAGGGTGTGTCTGATCCTCTGCAGGGCAGAGAGACTGTAATCTGGACAGTCGCTGCCAGTTGCAACATTTGTTTATACTCTGCAGCACCAAATGTGAATCTATCTCGGAGATTAAAGGTCAAGGAATGAGCTCACCAGTAATGAAAACCATTGAGTGACAAGCCCTAAAATCAAAGCCAGCACTCAATCTTTTATCATTTAATTACCTTGCATATGGAAACCAGGCAGCTTCACTGTTTATTTTATCCATGACGGGTTTTCATTGAGTACAGATAATATTATAGAGATGTGCTTTGTACTGCTAAACCGCAATGTGTTTGGATGATTGTCAGGAAGCAAGCTTTCAGAATCATAACATTATACAAGCATGGAAAAGTTACTGCACAGAAGGTTTGATAAGTTTACTTATTAGAGCCACAAGTAGGCTTACATTAACACCGAAATGAAGTTACTGTGAAAATCCCCTAGTCGCCACACTCCGGCACCTGTTTGGGTTACAATGAGGGAGAATTTGGCATGGCCAATCCATCTAACCCGCACATCCTTAGGGCTGTGGGAGGAAACCAGAGCACCCGGAGGAAACCCATGCAGACAAGAGGGAGAACGTACGGACTCCGCAGAGACAGTCACCCAGGCTAGGAATCAAACCTGGGTCCCTGGTGCAGTGAGGCAGCAGTGCTAACCGCTGTGCCACTATGCCGCCCTCTCTTCAGGTAACTATCCAATTCCCTTGTGAGGGTCACGATTAAATCTGCTTCCACCAGAACTCCAGGTAGTGTGATCCACATCCTAATCAGTTGCTGGAAAAGGATCATCGCTGGTCACCATTGCCTCCTTTCCCCATCATTTCCCCATCATCGGTGCCCTCTGGTTCTCCATGTCTCTGCCAAGAGGAGCATTTTGTCTCTGTCGACTTTGTCAAGGCCCCTCATTATTTCTACCCATCTATTAAGTCTCTACTTAATTGTCTATGCTCCAAGGAGAACTTCTCCCAACGATTCACATTACTGAAGTTAATCATTCTGATACCATTCTTATGAAACTTCTCTGCACCCTCCCTAATATCCTCACACCTTTCCTGAAGTGTGGTACCCAGAATTTGATACAGGCAGCTGGGTGACTGAGGAGATAGAACATAGAACATAGAAAACTACAGCACAAACAGGCCCTTCAGCCCACAAGTTGCGCTAATCATATCCGTACCTACTAGTCCTACCTATAACCCTCAATCCCATTAAATCCCATGTACTGGTCCAGAAGTCTCTTAAAAGACCCCAACGAGTTCGCATCCACCACCATCGATGGCAGCCAATTCCACTCACCCACCACCCTCTGAGTGAGATATTTAAATATGTCAGACAGATCCCGATTACAGGTTTCCAGATTTAATTCCGTGGCTCTCTGATTTTTGGGAGTGCAGTTGAAGGACGTGGGCTGGTTTGAGTTAAAAACCCACATCCGGCACTCCCAATCTGGCCATTCCCATTGCGGAGATTGGCATTTCCTAACCCTTTGCAATTCTCATGTTGCCGGGTCAGGTTTTTTAAGACTCAACGTTCATGGTCCCTCAGAGGAAATGTGATCCAGTCTGCATGGGGGATCTTTTAAAAGGTGAGCTCACAAGGTCCTGGTCATACCCCCATGCCACTTAATGCCCTGCAACCCTCATTACCTGTCGCAGTCCCAGTCTAGCAGCTGTGGCCATGAGGACCTGGTCAGCTTGGTCTGTGGTGGATCTACCAAACCGCTCTTGGTGACAGACTTTGAAATTTATTGACTTTGCGGGATCCAAAATCGATGTTTTTCTGACTGGATGCCACCATGCCACCCTCTCTGCTCAATCTGTCCTACCAGGACATTCCTGGCAATGATAACGGCTGTTCCTGGGCATTATCTACAAGGTGTGACTCTGAGTATGACTATATGTTGTGGGAAATTCTTGTAGGTGGCCTGATTAGCTTAAAGAGTAAATCTTTTTCCACTGAGGCTAGGGGAGAAAAAAACCCAGAGGGCATGGGTTAAGGGAGAAAGGAGAAAAGTTTAAAGGGAATATTGGGGGGGCTTTTTCTCGCGGAGAGTGGTGGGAGTGTGGAATAAGCTGCTGGATGAAGTGGTAAATGCTGGGTCACTTTTAACATTTAAGAAAAACTTGGACAGGTTCATGGATGAGAGGGGTGTGGAGGGATTTGGTCCAAGTGCAGGTCAGTGGGACTAGGCAAAAAATGGTTCGGCACAGACAAGAAGGGCCAACAGGCCTGTTTCTGAGCTGTAATTTTCTATGGTTCTATTTTCTATTAAACATTTCATTTCTCAAAGGCAAAAACAAATTTATTCAGTTCAATGAAATTCTTCAGTTAAACAAGTTTTTATGAAAACATTGAAATGTTAGAATTAAAAACATTACAATTTAACAATATTAGGACAAGACAAATCTCATTTTGGTCAAAATGGGAGACCAATGCAACACGACTAATGTGCAAACAGGCTTTCACAAAGATCTCAGATTTCAGGCAAAAGAGCAGAATGGTTATAGTTTTCGTTATCAGATTAATCAGCCCAGCACTTAATTAAAAGCAATTCCATTCATTCACCATTCTGTCAATCTAACAATGGCACGTCCATCAATTAATTTATAGACTATAAAAATTGGCACGTGATGTTGCAGCTGTATAAAACGTTGGTTAGGCCACATTTGGAGTACTGAGTCCAGTTCTGGTTGCCACACTACCAGAAGAACGTGGAGGCTTTGGAGAGAGTGCAGAGAAGGTTTACCAGGATGTTGCCTGGTATGGTGGGTCTTAGCTATGAGGAGAGATTGGGTAAACTGGGATTGTTCTCCCTGGAAAGATGGAGAATGAGGGGAGACCTAATAGAGGTGTATAAAATTATGAAGGGCATAGATAGCGTGAACAGAAGCTTTTTCCCAGGTCGGAGGTGACGATCACAAGGGGTCACAGGTTCAAGGTGGAGGGGGCGAGGTTTAACTCAGATATCAGAGGGACATTTTTTACACAGAGGGTGGTGGGGGCCTGGAATGCACTGCCGAGCAGGATGGTGGAGGCGGACACGCTGGGATCGTTTAAGACTTATCTGGATAGTCACATGAACAGACTGGGAATGGAGGGGTACAAACAAATGGCCTAGTTGGACCAATGAGTGGCACAGGCTTGGAGGGCCAAAGGGCCTGATTCCTCTGCTGTATTGTTCTTTGTTCTTTAATCATATTTTGACACTATCAAATATTGATCTGTCATTTGTCTGTCCACTTAATGGAAGGTCTCTTCCAAAAATGGCTTCTTATGATTCAACATTTCTCCAACCCAGTTTAAACTAGCTCTAATACCAAAAGACACTTTTATCTTTTGGTATTATCACCCGGCCTGGGTAATTTACTTTGTTGCAAAATTTGTGCCTGACTGATCTTTCACGAATACATCTTCCATTTTACTGGCATGTTACAAATTCATTTCTTAGAGACATTATTAAGATGTTACTTATTTTGTATTATTCTCAAACCGCATATCAAACATTAGCTGCTAATTATCTTCACAGTGGTATTTCGAATTAATCAGAGTTCTCAACTGCACTGCGTCAGGCTGTTCCTTAACTAGTCTGCAGAACAGCTCTCCCAATTTTGGTGCAACTAACCGATTTTAGTCAGAAGGACTTTGCGGGGCCCATGGGGTGGGGTTTGACGTTGTCATTTTTGGTGTCAGGTCACTGCTGGATGGTGTCTCTGATTTTGTTTTGTGTTTGCTTTGTAGTGGTTGTATATAACTGAGTGGCTTGGCAGGCCATTCCGGAGTCAACCACATGGCTGTGGAGTGGTTAGCACTGCTGCTTCACAGCACCAGGAATCTGGGTTCAATTCCCGGCTTGGTGACTGGCTGTGTGGAGTTTGCACGTTCTCGCTGTGTCAGTGTGCGTTTCCTCCGGGAGCTCCGGTTTCCTCCCACATTCTGAAAGACGCTCTGATTAGGTGCATTGACCCGTACAGGCGCTGGAGAGCGGCAACTAGAGGAATTTCACAGTAACTTCATTACAATGTTAATGTAAGCCTTACTTGTGACTGATAAATTAACTTTACATGTAGACCAGACCAGGTAACAATGGCAGATATCCTTCCCCAAAGGGTAATCATTGCAAGGTTGACTTTTAATTCCAGATATTTTTATTGAATTAAATTCCATTATCGGCTGTGGTGGGATTATGATCCAGGGTCCCCAGGGTATTACCCTTGATCTCAAGATGTCCAGTCCTGCAACAATACCTCTGTGCCAACACCTCCCTCATACAGATTGACCATATCTTACTTGCTTTTGTACTTAACATCAGAATACTGAATGCTTTATTAATCACTTTCTCAGCTTGTCTTTGTGCACTAATACCCTCATGTCTATCTGCTCCTTTTTGACTTGTACCCTTTACCTGATATTATTTCCCTCATTCTTTAAACAGAATCACATCACGTTTCTCCACATTAAATGTGTGCTCCCATTCCATCAGCTTGTCAATGAGCTTCACAATCCATGACATTTCCAAATTTTGAGTCATTTGCAGATTTTGAAAATGTGGCTGTACACTTAAATCTAAATCATAATGAGATGGTTAGGAAGTGGTGACTTCAGCAGTAATGAGACTGAAATTGGATTGTCGCTGACAAAACTATACTGTGTTATTCTAGAAGATATAGCCACCCTGACAAAAGCATCGAGGACCAGACGTGATAGGTGATGGGAAAACGAGAAATGGCAACATGCAGAAAAAACATTTTTAGATAGAAAGTGGTTCGAATCTGCAATGCATTGCCTGAGACAGCGGGGGAGGCAGATATATTACAATGTTGATAGCCACATTATTCATCTTGCATGAAAATTATACATGAAATTTATCACACAGACAGTTCTCGATGCCGATACTCATGTTCCACACATCTGCTCCAACTCTACTTTATGTACCCACTTTCTCATCGTGTCTGTGTTGGGTTTCTTCCAGGTGCTCCGGTTTCTTCCTACACTTCAAAGATGTGGGGTTAGGTTGTTTAGCCATGTTAAATCTCCCCTTAGTGTCAATGGACTAGCAGGGTAAATGCATGGGGCTAAGAAGATAGGGTCTGTATTAGGGTTAGGGTTAGGATTGTGGAGGTTCAATGGGCCGAATGGCCACCTTCTGCACTGTCGGGATTCTATCTAACCTTATCAGTACATTCTTCTACTCTCCTTTCCCCCATGTACTTATCTAACTTCCTCTAAAATTCATCTTCAAGTATCAAACTCAATCATTTGTTGCAACAGTCGGTTCCACATTCTTTACTTTCCAAGGAAAGGCATTTCTTCAGATTTCCTTAATGAATTTTTGGTGACTTTTTCATACTTATGTCTTGAAAATGGGCAATAGTGGATCAAACCAGTCATTTTTCACATCCTTTTCACAATGACAGCATGGTAACAGTATTGTCATTGGACTCATAATCCAGAGAGCAGGACAAGATCCAGGGATCCGGGTTCAAATCCCACCAAGGCAGATGTGAAATTTGAGTTCAACAAAAATCTGGAATTAGAAGGTCTACTGATTGCCTTGAAACCTTTGTCGATCGTCGTAGTTGTTTCACTAACTTCCTTTAGGGAAGGAAATCTGCTGGTCTGGCCTACATGTGACTACAAAGTCACAGCAATGTGATTACTCATACTAAATAGGAGAAGGAGTAGGCTGTTCGGTCTTCCAGTCTTAATCACTCTATGAGAAAGGACAGTTAGAGATGGGCAATTGCTGTTGGCCTGTGCCAGCAATGCCCACAACTCACAAATAAACAATTCTAAAATTTAGTCAGAATTTATGTTCAAGTGCAACATCAAAACAAAAATTGGAATTCAACTCGGAGTCGATAAAAACGAATCGTAAATTCTTTGCGAGATTTTCAGGTGTGCGATCAAAAAAAGTCAAGGTCACAAACCTGAAATGTTTGGCAAGATATTCCATAGAATGGCAATTAATCACTCACTGGTGGGGTTGTGGTAGGGTCGGTGGAATGGTTAGAGCGGAGGAGGGGAAGTCAGGTGGTTGGAGAGTTAACCAGGGGTTAATGGGTACTTAAGTGTTCAGCACCATAGGTACCCAGCAGTTAGACCATAAGACATAGGAGCAGAATTAGGCCACTCAGCCCATCGAGTCTGCTCCACCATTCAATCATGGCTCATATTTTTCTTTGATTTGATTTATTATTTCACATATATTAACATACAGTGAAAGGTATTGTTTCTTACACGCTATACCGACAGAACACACCGTTCGTAGAGAAGGAAACGAGAGAGTGGAGAATGTACTATTACGGTCATGGCTAGGGTGTGGTGAAAGATCAACTTAGTGCAAGGTAGGTCCATTCAAAAGTCTGACAACAGCAGGGAAGAAGCTGTTCTTGAGTTGGTTGGAACGTGACCTTAGACTATTTTATTCCCAAAGAAAGAAGGTGGAAGAGAGAATGTCCGGGTTGCGTGGGGTCCTTAATTGTGCTGGCTGCTTTGCTAAGGCAGTGGGAAGTGTAGACAGGGTCAATGGATAGGAGGCTGGTTTGTGTGATGGACTGGGCTTCATTCACGACCTATTCATCCCCTTTCTCCTGCTTTTTCCCCTATAACTCCGATTCCCTTATTAATCAAGGACCTATCTATCTCTGTCTTAAAGACACTCAATGACCTGGCCTCCACAGCCTTTTGTGGCAAAGAGTTCGACAGATTCACCACTCTCTGGCCGAAGAAATTTCTCCTTCTAAAGGACATCAGTGAACAACATGGGTTTTCTTGATAATTGACAATGCTTTCATGGTCATCACTATATTCTTAATTCCAGATTGCTTTTATTGAATTCAAATTTCACCATCTGCCATGGTGGGATTCGAACCCAGGTCCCCAGAACATTAGCTGAGTCTCTGGTTTAATAATCTAGCAATAATACCACTAGGCCATCGCCTTCTTCTGGGATACCTAGCAAGTAGCTGGATGGGGGGGAATGGATGACCTAGGTTGTTAACTCTGTTTTTCTCTCCACAGTTGCTACCTGACCTGCTGAGTACTCGCGGAATTTTCCATTTTGATTTCAGATTTCCAACATGTGCAGTATTTTGCTTTGGCAAAATGTTTGTGATCAGCAAGGCTGTACCTGTAGTAATAAATGCTCTCGGGGATGGGTAAGAGCCAAGATGCACTCATAAACATTTCATGTTTGGCTTGCCCTCCAGCAATAGACAAGTCTTGTAAAATGAGCAAAGTGTTTCTGATATGGTAGAGTAAGATTCACTCTGGCAGCTCACTTTCGTAATTAATCCTGTGCTATTTCTGGTTCTGGTTGGAAGCTGTCTGACACTCCGTCAGGGGATCAGGAGCGGCGTCTGTTGTGATCTCTGACATTGGAACAAGTTTATTTATTAAGACCTTGGATCTCTCTGCAATTTGAGCAATTTGGGAACAGATAAGAAACTTGTGGAAGGTTCAGAAGTATTCCAAAATGGAATAAGGAGGGATATATTGAACGTGGGGCCCCAGGAATCAATATTGGGGATCTTGATCTTTTCTCAGTTATGTCAACAGCTTGAATTCATGAGCTCATCGGCAGCTGAGTGAGCGTGACTGTGCTGCCAACGACTTGCATTTAGATAGCGCCTTTAATGGAGTAAACTGTCTCCAGTGGCCTTATTACCAGACACAAATTGGCACCAAACTCAAAGGAAATTATCAGGAAGGGTGACCAACATGCAGGTTTTGAAGAGAGGATGTTGAAGAGCCAGAGAGGTATAGGGAGGGAATTCTGAAACTTGCAGTCTTGGCAGCCGAAGACAAGAGCCAGGGTATTTCAAATGGCAGGGTTTCCCCACCAACTCTACCTGTCCTCCAGCCACTTATAGAATCATGGAGGTTTACAGCATGGAAACAGGCCCTTTGGTCCAACTTGCCACCCCTTTTTTTAACCACTAACCTAGTCCTAATTGTCCGCATTTGACCCATATCCCTCTAAAGAACATAAGAAATAGGAGCAGGAGTAGGCCATCTAGCCCTTCGAGCCTGCCCCGCCATTCAATAAGATCATGGCTGATCTGTTGTGGCTCAGTTCCACTTTCCCGCCCTCTCCCCATAACCCTTAATCCCCTCTCTTATCAAGAACCCATCAACCCGCTTCTTAAAAATATTTAGCGAGGCAGCCTCCACCACTTCAACGGGCAGAGAATTCCAGAGATTCACCACCCTTTGAGTGAAGAAGTTCCTCCTCAACTCCGTTCTAAACCGCCTCCCCTTTATCTTGAGGCTGTGCCCCCTAGTCCTACTGTCCTTTCTGAGCGGGAAGAGTCTCTCCACCTCTATCCTATCCATCCCATTCATCATCTTATACGTCTCAATGAGATCTCCCCTCATTCTTCTAAACTCTAACGAGTACAAGCCTAGTTTATTCAGCCTCTCCTCATAGCTCAATCCCCTCAACTCCGGTATCAGCCTAGTAAACCTCCTCTGCACTCCCTCCAGGGCCAAAATATCCTTGCGCAGGTGCGGCGCCCAAAACTGCACACAGTACTCCAGCTGCGGCCTCACCAATGCCCTATACAGCTGCAGCAAGACCTCCCTACTTTTATATTCAATCCCCCTCGCTATGAAGGCCAGCATCCCATTCGCCTTCCTGACCACCTGCTGCACCTGCAAGCTGGGTTTTTGCGACTCATGCACAAGGACCCCGAGGTCCCTCTGCACCGTCGCCTGCTGCAGTTTTTCGCCACGTAAGTAATAGTCCTTCCTACCATTCTTCCTACCAAAGTGGACCACCTCACACTTGTCAACATTAAATTCCATTTGCCATTTCCTGGCCCATTCGCCCAGCCTATCTAGATCCTTCTGCAGACTCTCCACACCCTCCGCACAATTTGCCTTTCCCCCAATCTTGGTGTCATCAGCAAATTTCGACACCCTGCACTCGGTTCCCTCCTCCAGATCATCTATATAAATGGTAAATAGCTGAGGCCCCAGCACCGACCCCTGGGGCACCCCACTAGTCACCAACCGCCAATCCGAATAGCACCCATTGACCCCCACTCTCTGCCTCCTATTTGACAACCAATCCTCTATCTACACCCATCGAACCCCTACAGTGCAGAAGGAGGCCATTTGACCCATCGAGTCTGCACCGAACACAATCCCACCCAGGCCCTATCCCTGTCACCCCACATACTCTGCTAACCCCTGACACAAGGTTAAAATAGCAAATCACCCTTTCAAATATCATGAAAAACCTGCTTTCATTAACAGAGGTGAAAATATTTTCTGCATTAAACTGTTTGGTTGGATCATGCAATTGCAGAATTAAGGTCATATAATTTTCTTGATCATTCATGGGACATAGGTGTCACTGGCTGGCCAGCATTTATTGCCCATCCCTGGTTGCCCTTGGAGGGCAATTGGGAGTCAACCACATTGCTGTGGCTCTGGAGTCACACGGAGGCCAGACCAAGGAAGGTTAGTAGATTTCCTTCCCTAAAGGACATTAGTGAACCAGATGGGTTTTTCCAACAATCAACAATGGTTTCATGGTCGTCAGTAGATTCTTAATTCCAGTTTCTTTAATTGAATTCAAATTTCACCACCTGCTGTGGTGGGATTCGAACCGAGGTCCCCAGAAATTAGTTGAGTCTCTGGATCAATAGTCTAGTGATAATACCACTAGGCCATCATCTCCTCATTAAAATGACAGGCAGTCTCTCCACCCTCCCTCACATGGTGGCAACACTACTTCTAATTCACGTCAAATAATTTCAAACAAAACTTCATTGTAACATGGTCACATTTGGAGTGGGAAGGTGACTTAATTCACCCCGTGACTGACGTGGAAAAAGATTTGCCAGTAAAAGCATAGGCATTTTGTCAAAGCACTGAGCAGAATTCAGGCTGTACCTGATGTTGTAAAACCTGAAATATCAGTTCTTCCCCGCTATCATTCCACTGGTGCATTTTAAAAATTAAAATGACGTTGTAACGTGACATGATAAACAAACATAATTAAAATTTCACAAGTCAAAGGCAAGTTGTTTGTGTCAGTCCAGGATTCAGCTGTTGCATTCTTGGCTGTGAACTTGAAGGTTACGATGAGAACATTTTAACTTTCTTTTGTGGGTCCACTTCTTGTGTGGTCAAACGTGCCAGTGGCTACAGGCAGGTCTAAAAGGACGAAGAAGGAAGGGTTGCCTTTGTCGCAGTCAATAGGATGTCACTTTTTTTGAAAATATATACTTTCATCATAAAATATCAGAAAGGACATTGCAAACATTTCAAAATAGCCTTTGCACAAAGCGCAATAATATTCAGGCTCTGTGCATACAGCATGTTGCATTCTGAGGTAGCTCAATGCAGTCAAAGAACACAGGAACATAGGAGTTAGGAGCGGAAATAGACATTTCAACCCTTTGAGTCCATTCCACCATGATGACTGATCTTATCCTGGTCTGAACTCTACTTCTCTGCCTGCTCCCCCCTAGTCCTTTATCCTGCTTTTCAACAGAAACATATCTATCTCTTTCTTGAACCTGTTGATTGATTCTGCCTCCACTGCACTCTGGGGCAGTGAGTTCCACAGATTCACAACCCTCTGAGTGATATAGTTTCTCCTCATCTCAGTTTTGATTCCACCTCCTCTCACGCTACATCCAAGATCTCTTGTTCTAGACTGGTCCCAGAAGGGGAACATCTGTTCAATGTCCACCTTATCAATCCTCTTCAGTATTTTGTATGCCTCAATCAGATCCCACTCTCCCTCATTGTTTGAACTCCAAGAGAGTACAAGCCCAAGTTACTCAGCCACTTAAGAAACACAGAAGAACATAAGAACATAAGAACATAAGAAATAGGAGCAGGAGTAGGCCATCCAGCCCTTCGAGCCTGCCCCGCCATTCAATAAGATCATGGCTGATCTGTCGCTGCTCAGTTCCACTTTCCCGCCCTCTCCCCATAACCCTTAATCCCCTCTCCTATCAAAAACCCATCAACCCGTGTCTTAAAAATATTTAGCGAGGCAGCCTCCACCACTTCAACGGGCAGAGAATTCCAGAGATTCACCACCCTTTGAGTGAAGAAGTTCCTCCTCAACTCTGTTCTAAACCGCCCCCCTTTTATCTTGAGGCTGTGCCCCCTAGTCCTATTGTCTTTTTTGAGCGGGAAGAGTCTTTCCACCTCTATCCTATCCATCCCATTCATCATCTTATACGTCTCAATGAGATCTCCTCTCATTCTTCTAAACTCTAACGAGTACAAGCCCAGTTTATTCAGCCTCTCCTCATAGCTCAACCCCCTCAACTCCGGTATCAGCCTAGTAAACCTCCTCTGCACTCCCTCCAAGGCCAAAATATCTTTGCGCAGGTGCGGCGCCCAAAAATGCACACAGTACTCCAGTTGCGGCCTCACCAATGCCCTATACAGCTGCAGCAAGACCTCCCTACTTTTATATTCAATCCCCTTCGCTATGAAGGCCAGCATCCCATTCGCCTTCCTGACCACCTGCTGCACCTGCAAGCTGGGTTTTTGCGACTCATGCACAAGGACCCCGAGGTCCCTCTGCACCGTCGCCTGCTGCAGTTTTTCGCCTCGTAAGTAATAGTCCTTCCTACCATTTTTCCTACCAAAGTGGACCACCTCACACTTGCCAACATTAAATTCCATTTGCCATTTCCTGGCCCATTCGCCCAGCCTATCTAGATCCTTCTGCAGACTCTCCACACCCTCCGCACAATTTGCCGTTCCCCCAATCTTGGTGTCATCAGCAAATTTCGACACTCTACACTCGGTTCCCTCCTCCAGATCATCTATATAAATGGTAAAAAGCTGAGGCCCCAGCACCGACCCCTGGGGCACTCCACTAGTCACCATCCGCCAATCCGAATAGCACCCGTTGACCCCCACTCTCTGCCTCCTATTTGACAACCAATCTTCTATCCACGCTAACACCTTACCCCCAACTCCATGTCCCTCGACCTTCTGCAATAACCTCTTGTGAGGCACTTTGTCAAATGCTTTCTGAAAATCTAGAAAGACCACATCCACCGGCTCTCCTCTATCCACTGCCCTAGACACATCCTCATAGAACTCCAGTAAATTTGTCAGACACGACTTCCCTTTAATGAAACCGTGCTGCGTCTGCTCTATCAAGCAATTCCCTTCAAGATGCCTCGCAATTTCCTCCTTGATGACAGATTCTAACATTTTACCTACCACAGATGTTAAACTAACCGGCCTATAATTCCCCGCCTTTTGCCTGGCACCCTTCTTAAACAACGGCGTAACATTAGCCGTTTTCCAATCATCCGGCACTTCCCCGGAATCCAGCGACGTTTGGAAAATAACCACCAAGGCATCCACTATCACCTCCGCCATTTCTTTCAGAACCCTCGAATGCATTCCATCCGGTCCTGGGGACTTGTCCACAATCAGCCCCTCCAGTCTGTCGAGCACCGCCTTTCTAGTAACAGTAATGTCATTAAGACCCTCCAGTCCTACCACCTTTCTATCGCCAACACCCGGCAAATTATTCACGTCCTCCTCCGTGAAGACAGAAACAAAAAAATTATTCAATACCTTAGCCATATCCCCATCCCCTACCACTAGGTCCCCTTTCGCATCCTCTAAAGGACCAACATTCACCCTAGCCAGCCTCTTCCTTTTTATATATTTATAAAAACTCTTGCTATCCTTTTTTATATTAAGCGCTAGCCCAGCTTCATAGTTTCTCCTACCCTTCCTTATCAACTTCTTTGTCAATCTTTGTTGACATTTAAACCTCTCCCAATCCTCTTCTCGCCCACTACTCTTAGCTAGTCTAAATTCCTCCGCTTTTAGTTTAACACTTTACAGGCATTTCAAAACAGTCATTACGAATGGTGCAAAGGTAGTTAAGTTTTTTTAATGGATCAAGTTGCACTCTAAGGTGTTCCAGCTTCTTTCTCTCATTTGTGGGAATTGGGCATCGCTGGCTGGCCAGCATTTATTGCCCATCTCTAGCTGCCCTTGTTCAGGGGGCAGTTGAGTCAACCACATTGCTGTGGCTCTGGAGTCACAGGGACACCAGAACAGATAAGGATGACAGATTTTCTTCCCTAAAGGACATTAGTGAACCAGATGGGGTTTATCCGACAATCGGCAATAGTTTCATGGTCATGAGTGGATTCTTAATTCCAGATTTTTTTTAAATTGAATTTAATGGGATTCGAACCCAGGTTCCCAGAACATTAGCTGAGTTTCCTGATTAATAGTCTAGTGACTCCCATGGCCTCCCAGTTGTGACACATGCAATATTCACAGTCTACATTCAATGTAATTTATGACTTTGATAACATCAATTTTTTACTGACATTGCATTTATCACTTTATTATGGGAAACATTTTTGAAGTATACAATCACATTATTGTTAGTTTTGGCAGACCCCAGCCAGTACTAAACCAGGAAGTTTATTTTTACTTAACTTATTCCATTGCTCCATACATTAGAAAATAAACATGGGAGAAAAGGCTAAAAGTTTTTAAAAAAATACAAATTTAAAATGTAGATTTTTTTATTTATTGGTGTCACAGGTAGATTTGCACCAACACTGCAATGAAGTTACTGTGAAAATCCCACACTCAGGCACCTGTTTGAATATGCTGAGGATCATAGAAACCATACAGTAAGAAGGAGGCCATTTGGCCCATCGAGTTTGCACCAACAACAATCCCACCCAGGCCCTATCCCCATAATCCTACATATTTACCCCCCAATCTCTCTAACCTATGCATCCCAGGACACTAAGGGGCAATTTAGCATGGCTAATGCACCTGACCCGCGGCACAGTGGCACAGTGGTTAGCATTGCTGCTCACAGCGCCAGGGATCCAAGTTCAATTCCTGGCTTGGGTCACTGTCTGTGCGGAATTTGCACATGCTCTCCATGTCTGCATGGGTTTCCTCCAGTGGCTCTGGTTTCCTCCCACAGTCCAAAGATGTGCAGGTTAGGTGGATTGGCCATGATAAATTGCCCCTTAGTGCCAGGAGGACTAGCTAGGGTAAATGTATGTGATTGTGGGGATAGGGCCTGATTGGGTCTGTGGTTGGTGCATTGGCCTCCATCTGTGCTGTAGGATTCTATAATCCGTGACCTTTGGACTGTGGGAGGAAACCAGAGCATTTGCAGGAAACCCACACAGACACGGGGAGAGTGTGCAAACTCCTCACAGACAGTGACCCGAGCTGGGAATGGAATCTGGGTCCCTGGCACTGTGCAGCAGCAGTGCAAACCACTGTGCTGATGATAATGATAAAATGCTAAATAGTCTAATTATTTTCTCAGAAAAGCGACGGGGAGAGAAGGGGAAAAAAGACTTGTTTGGGGGTGGGTTATTCCGAAAGGAAAAGTCAGTAAGAAAACTTTAAGAGAGAACATTTGAAAAAATGAATGTTGAAGTAGTTTGAATGTTGTGGATTGCTGGAAGATGAAATGCTTTGTTTATGTCAGTGGATTTTGATCTTTGCACAATGATCACCTTGCTGGATAAAGCGGGTGCCTGAAGGCGTGGTATGTTTGTTGTGATGGGCTCAGAAGCTGGGGACCCCCACCTGTCTCTGCCTTACTGGGAAGAGGCTGAGAAAGGCGATATGAAATGATAATAAAACTGATCGCCCGGGAGGGCTGAACAAATCAGCTGATATTAACACGTGTTGTAATATCAGTTTGGCAAAAAAAACATACACCACACACACACACACGCACACACATCGACCTGAAACTTTGTCACGTCTTGCGGGGCCGCCTCGGTCAGGCAGAAATCCCACAGACAGAAGGAGTTTGTGACTCCAGTTGCATCCTCTCGCTTTTATCTGGGACCGAGAGCCAAAAGGCGAGTCGCCCGGCGCGGAAGGCGAGGAGCAGAGGCAGCCAGCCCTCCGGCGGAGATGGGAAGCAAGCTGGTTGCGCTCACCATAGTCAGTGTGCTGCTGGCGTATTATGTGTACATCCCACTCCCGGAGGCTATGGACGAGAGGTGGAAGTTGATGGTGGTGGATGCTTGTTTTCGAAGTTTGGAACACCTGGTAGGTGCCAAGAACCCCCCCCCCCCCCACCTCCTCATTATCAACCCAATGTACATGCAATATTCCTGCTTGCCTTTTTTTCCTTCCCCCCTCTGTTTAAAAAAAAAGCACTGCCGGTGATCTCCAGCCCCACTCATTGCTGAGGTCCTCTCCAGTTTTTGCAAGGATACCCAGGTTAACTCCGAGATAAAAGGCAGTTCAGATGGATTAACACTTAGCTGGAGATGACAACTAAGAGAGATATTGTCACAGCACGGGGTAGTGAGTGGACAATATTCCTGAATGCCAGACTGGAAAGACTTTTAGCCTTTTTCAGAATTCCTACAGTGGAATACCACGTTAACTCTTTATAAATTGGTGCTGCTCCCTAAACTGTGATGTCCCTTTAATTTAATCTTAAAACTGCAATCTAATATTTTAAATCATGTAAAATACCGGGGATATTTGCTGGTGTGATGCTTTTATTTTAAATAAGTTTAATAGATCATCATTTATTTATATATATATATGTTTGCCTGCCAATGGTGGGGGAATGGTACCTCTAGGTGCCACAGTGGTTAGCACTGCTGCCTCACAGTGCCAGGGACCCGGGTTCGATTCCAGCCTCGGGTCACTGTTTGTGTGGAGTTTGCACATTCTCCCCGTGTCTGCGTGGGTTTCCTCCGGGTGCTCCGGTTTCCTCTCACAGTCCAAAGGTGTGCGAGTGAGGTTGATTGCTAAATTGCTCCTTAGTGTCGGAGGGATTGGCAAGGTAAATACGTGGGGAATAGGGCCAGGGTGGGACTGTGGTGGGTGCAAACTCGATGGGCTGAATGGCCTCCTTCTGCACTGTATTCTGTGATAATTCTAAGAATTTCCCTGAATATGGCTGCTTTGCTGAAAGTGACTGGATAAATCTACCCTCCAGTCTTCAGGGATGGGTTATTAAATTTCAAATGCGTACAGTTTCATTAGCAGGCAAAGGAATGCTCTCCAGATGTGCCTAACACCTGTCAGTGTTAGATTGCCCCCTAAGGATGGTTGCACTTTCTCCAGACTTGTTTGCAGCAAATTATCTGCTTCATTGACTTTCACCGACCTGCTTATTTGAGACCAAATTTCTTTGAGGTGTAGTGATATCGTCACTGGAGTAGCAGTATCCAGAGACCCAGGGTATTGCTCTGGGAAGAGCTGGGTTTGAATCCACCATGCAGATGGTGAAATTTGTGTTCTATTAGAAACCTGCACGTGAGTTTGCTTGGCTGGAAAGTTGGGAGGCATGCAGTGCTAAACATCCTCTATCTCACACCACCCACCTCCCTCTTCCATCATTTTGGCAGTAGCTTTTACTCGCTCTCACATTCAGGTTGGCTTGCAATTGATCCAACAATGCAGGTCTCAGTTTTAAAGAGGGAGCAAAAACACAAACTGGGCTGGAAATATTCAGTAAAAAGTCTGACAGCACCAGGTTTTAATCCAATCGATTTATTTGATAGTAAACGCACAAGCTTTCGGGGTTAGTCCCTTCGTCAGGTGAATGGAGAGTTCTGGCCTCAGACAGAGCATATAAAGCACAGACTGTTTAGAGATTACTGATTAGAATGCGAATCCTTACACCTAACCTGCACTATCTGTAACCCCCGTGACTTGCCTGGGTTTGCAAAACCTCACTTACTGTACTGTCTGGAGACAATACACATCTCTTTAACCTGTGATCAGTGCTCCTTCCACTCACATTGTCAACCACTTCAGGTCTCGAACAGCAGGTTAGGTGTAAGGATTCGCATTCTAATCAGTAATCTCTAAACAGTCTGTGCTTTATATGCTCTGTCTGAGGCCAGAACTCTCCATTCACCTGACGAAGGGACTAACCCCGAAAGCTTGTGCGTTTACTATCAAATAAATTGGTTGGATTAAAACCTGGTGTTGTCAGACTTTTTACTGTGTTTACACCAGTCCAACGCCGGCATACCCACATCTGGAAATATTCAGCAGGTCTGGTGGCATCTGTGGAGAGAAACACAGAGTTTGCAGGCGGGATTTTCCGGTCACGCTCACCCTGAAACTGGAAAATCCCACCCGAGACCAACGGACCTTCCCGTGGTCCGACCCTCGTCCGCTCCGATTTCCGCAGCGGGCGGAATGGGAACACTCCCCTCAACGTTTCCCAATACGACTCTCTGGCTCCTGAGGTTGCTGGCTTGGGAGGGAAGATGTGGAGATGCCGGTGTTGGACTGGGGTAAACACAGTAAGAAGTCTCACAACACCAGGTTAAAGTCCAACAGGTTTATTTGATAGTAAACGCCACAAGCTTTCGGAGCGCTGCTCCTTCGTCAGGTGAGCGGAGAGAGCTTGGGAGGGAGGCAGTGGCATAGTGGCATTGTCAGTGACTAGTTGTCGAGTCACCCAGGATAATGCACCAGGGTTCAAATCCCACCATGGCAGATGGTGAAATTTGAATTCAATAAAGTTAAATATCTAATGATGATGACCGTGAAACCATTGTCGTTAAAACCAATCTGTTTCACTAATGCCTTTAGGGAAGGAAATCTGTTGCCCTACCCGATCTGATGTGACTCCAGGTCTGAAGCAATTTGACTTGACTTATTGTCACCTGTATTGGGATACAATGAAAAGTATCGTTTCTTGCATGCTATACAGACAAAGCATACCATGCATTGAGTACATAGGGGAAAAGAAAAGGAGGAAGTGCAGAATATTTGGCAGGATTTTCCAGCTGCGCTCGCCCCCAAACCGGAAAATCCCCCCTCAGGTCCTGTCCCATCCACTACAATTCCCATGGCGGGCGGGATGGAAAAATACTGTCCATAGTGTTACAGTCATGGAGAGGGTGTTGGGAAAGATCAGTTTAATTTATGGTAGGTCCTTTCAAAAGTCTGACAGCAGCAGGGAAGAAGCTGTTCTTGAATCAGTTGGTACATGACTTCAGACTTTAGTATCTTTTTTCTGACAGAAGGAGGTGGAAGAGAGAATGTCCGGGGTGCGTGGGATCCTTGATTATGCTGGCTGCTTTTCTGAGGCAGTGGGAAGTGTAGACGGTGTCAGCGGATGGGAGGCTGGTTTGTGTGATGGACTGGGCAACATTCATGACCCTTTGTAGTTTCTGATGGTCTTGGTCAGAGCAGGACCCATACCAAACTGTGGTACATCACACATAAACAGATGTGGTCATTATCACATCGTTGTTTGTGGGAACATGTGTGTAAATTGGCTGCTGTGTTTCCTGTGCTGTTGTAATATCAAAATCATAGGGGTTACAGTTGACCAGAAACTGGGTGTCACGGTGGCACAGAGGTGGGCAGAGTGGTGGCACTGTTGTGGGTGGCACAGTGGTACTTGTGGGTGGCACAGTGGTTAGCACTGCTATTTTTTAGCGCCAGGGACCCGAGATCAATTCCAGCCTCGGGTCACTGTCCGTGTGGAGTTTGCACATTTTCCCCGTGTCTGCGTGGGTTTCCTCCGGGTGTTCCGGTTTCCTCCCACAGTGCAAAGATATGTGGTTAAGGTTGATTAGCCATGCTAAATTGACCCTAGTGTCAGGGTAAATACGTGGAGTTACGGGAGTAGGGCCTGGGTAGGATTGTGATGCAGACTAGATGGACTGAATGGCCTCCTTTTGCACTGTAGGGATTCTATGAATTAGACTAGACTAATAAATGCTGAGAATATAGAAGCAGGTCAAAGGCTGGGAAAGCCTGTGATGAGTAGCTCACCTCCTGACTCCCAAATCCTGTCCACCATTTGCAAGGCACAAGCCAGGAGTGTGATGGAATACCCCCCACTTGCCTGGATGAACGCAGATCCAGCAACACTTAAGAAACTCAACACAATCCCAGGACACTCCATCCATCACCTTAAACCTTGAAGCCCTCCATCACTGCTGCACATGTTCAAGATGTACTGCAGCACCTTCCAAACCTGCAACCTTTACCAGCTAGAAGGACAAGGGCAGCAGGCGTATGGGAGCACCTGTACGTTCTCCTCCAAGTCGCTCACCATCTGGACTTGCAAATATATCACCGTCCCTTCACTGTCGCTGGGTCCACATCCTGGAACTCCCTTGCTAACAGCATTGTGGCTGTACTTACACCTCAGGGACTGCAGCAGTTAAAGAAGGCAGCTCACCACCACCTTCTCGAGGGCAAAAAATGCGTGGGTGACATCCATATCCCTTAAAATAATTTTTAAAAGCTACTTCTCGGGAAAAGGCCGTCCATTTACCACAAAGCACCTTGATATATCCCATGTTCATGAAAGGTTAAAAATGTAACCCTTTGTTGTTAAGCATTCTGGTGATGTGTCACACTTGAGCCTTTGGGGATATGAGGGATACAGGTCTCACTGTGAGGTCAACTGGTATCTTTGTTGTAGATCCTTAGAATCCCTACAGAGCAGAAAGAGGCCATTCAGTCCATCAAATCAGCACCAACCCTTGAAGGAGCACTGTTCTTAGGCCCACTCTCCCCCACCCTAGAATCATAGAATCCCTATAGTGCAGAAAAAGACCATTCAGCCCGTCGAGCCTGCACTGGCAACAATCACATCTTTTCTGAGGGAGGATGTTCTTGCTCTTGAGGGAATGCAACGAAGGTTTACCAGGCTGATTCTGGGGATAGTGGGACTGATGTATGGGGAGAGAATGACTAGGTTAGGATTGTTTTCACTGGAGTTCAAACGAATGAGGGGGCGGGGGATCTCATAGATACTTATAAAATTCTAATAGGACTGGACAGGGTCGGTACAGGGAGGATGTTCCTGATGGTGGGGGAGTCCAGAACCAGGGGTCACAGTCTGAGGATTCAGGGTAGACCATTTAGGACGGAGATGAGGAGACATTTCTTCAGCCAAAGAGTGGTGACCCTGTGGAATTCATTACCACAGGAAGTAGTTGATGCCAAAATATTGAATGTATTCAAGAGGCAGCTGGATGTAGCACTTGGGATGAGTGGGATCAAAGGAAAGAGCAGGATTTTTCAACCACGATCGTAATGAATGGCAGAGCAGGCTCAAAGGGCCAAATGGCCTCCTCCTATGTTTCTACCCCAGGCCCTATCCCAGTAATCCCATGTATTGACCCGGCTAATCCCCCTAACACTCTATCCCCATAACCCCACACATGGCCAATCTACCTGACCTGCACATCTTTGGGCTGTGGTAGGAAACCGGAATGCACGGAGGAAACCCAGACACAGGGAGAAAGTGCAACTGCCACACAGACAGAGATCCGAATCTGGGAATTGAATCCAGGTCTTTGGCAGTGTGAGGGCAGCAGTGTTAACCACTGTGTCACCCCAAGGACTTGAACTTGTGTAGTGCTGTTTATATCCTTTTCTTACAAAAGTCACAGAGACCACAATTCAAAAGTATTTCAGTCCTGCAAAAATGTTTTGGTCCAGGCATTGTGAAAGGCTCTCGTAGAATTGCAAGGCCTTTCCTTTTTATTCTGCAGAGAAACAGAGCCACCAACTTGTGAAAGGCAAGGTCTGACAAACAGCAATCTGGACAGTGACTGGTTAAGCTGTGCTGGTGTTGGATGGGCAGTGTCATCACAGATTATGCACTCCAGTCCCTGGAGTGTGGTTTGAACCCCTGACCTTCTGACTCAGTCAGCAAGAGCCACATAAAAATGCTGCCAAAGTTACTTTGAAAGGATTCCAATGAATTTCTGCACTCTGACAAAGATGTGCATCACTTGAAGAGAGAGTGGAGCTCCGCACTCGTATTCTCATCGTAGCCTATCTGCTTCTGCGTGACGGCAACATTTCTCACATTGGCAAAGTAATCAGTAGTGAACTGCTTTCACTTTTATTGTTGAAAGGTTTCACATTACCCCCTTTGAGTTCAGGTGGCCCTGTATGTCCAGACAAACAAGCAACAAAACAGGAAACCAGGAACGAAAAAAATAATTTTATAGATTCATTGAGTCCTACAATGCAGAAGGAGGCCATTCGGCCCATTGAGTCTGCACCAACGACAATCCCACTCGAGCCCTATCCTTGTAACCCCATGTAATCCCCCCCCCCCGATATGAAGAGGAAGACCCACCCAGACCTGTTCCCCAAGTATTTACCTCGCTAATCCCCCTAACACTACTGGGCAATTTAGCATGGCCAATCCATCTGACCTGCACATCTTCAGACTGTAGGAGGAAACCGGAGCACCACGCGGGAAACCCACGCAGACACAGGGAGAATGTGCAGACTCCAATTTAATGTGAAAAGGTGCCTCACGACAGCATATGAGAAAAAAATGACACTGAGTAATATAAGAAGATATTCGGGGAGTTGGGTTTAGGGAGTATAAAGGCGTGGAATGAAGGAAATTTTGGAGTTTAGTGCCTCGCTAGTGGGAGGCATGCCTGTCACTGTTGGGAATAAATATTGTGAATGCACAGGAAATCTGAATTGGAGGAACGCTGAGATTGCAGAGAGCAGAAGGGCTGGAGGTTTCTGAAATGGGAAGAGTGAGAGTGTAGGGGGCATCTTAACTCAATGTTCTTAACATTCTCTTCTTCATAAGGTTGACATCATCCAAAATTGCTGCCCATGCCTCGCAGCACCAAGGACCCCGGTTCAACTCCTAGATTGGGTCACTGTCAGTGTAAAGTTTGCACATTCTCCCCATGTCTGCGTGGGTCTCCTCCGGGTGCTCTGGTTTCCTCTCACAGTCCGAAAGATGTGCTGGTTAGGTGGACTGCCCATGCTAAATTCTCCCTCAGTGTACCCGAACAGGCACCTGAGTTAATGTAAGCCTCTTTGTGACTAATAAATAAATTTTACTTTACTTTTAGCTCTGTAACCTCCCCCAGGCTCACAGGCCTCTGAGATATTTGCGCTCCTCTAGTCATTTTCTTCTGAGCATCTTAGTTTCAATTGCCTCACTGTTGATAGCTGTGCCTTCAAGATACCTGGTCCCTAAGCACTGGAATTCCCTTCCTAAACCTCTGTGGTTTCCAATGTTATTTTCCTCCTTTAAGGCACTCACTTAAAATCTCTGAACTCTGCGAAGCTTTTGATCACCTGACTTAATATTCCTTTCTGTAGCTTGGAGCTATATGTTGTTTATTAATGCCTCTGTGTCTTACTTTGGGACATTTTCCTACCTCAAAGGTACTATAGAAATAAATATGTGCATTTGCTGGTCTTGTCTAAAAAGAATGAGACCAACTAGTAAGACAGTGAACAAAGTGATGATGAGTGAACTGCACTTACGTAGAATGTAGAACTGTACAGCACAGGAACAGGCCTTTTGTCCCACGATGTTGTGCGGAACATGATGCCACATTAAACTAATCCCGTTTGCCTGCCCTTGATCCATATCCCTCTATTCCTTGTGTATTCATGTGCTTATCTAAAAGCCCCTTAAATGCCCCTACCGCATCTGCCTCCACCACCACCCTTGGCAGCACCTTCTAGACATCTCCTTCTCTCTGTGTAAAAAAACTTGCCCCTCGCATCTCCTTTGAACTTTCCCTTCTCACCTTAAGTGTATGGCCCCCCCTAGGATTAGACATTTCAACCCTGGAAAAAGATTCTGACTGTCAACCCTATCTATGCCTCTCATAATTTTATAGACTTCTATCAGGTCTCCTCTCAGCATCCACCGCTCCAGAGAAAACAGCCCTACTTTGTCCAGCCTCTCCTTATAGCTCACTTCCTCTAATCCAGGCAGCATCCTGATCAATATCTTCTTCATTCTCTCCAAAGCCTCCACATCCTTCCTGTAATGTGGTGACCAGAATTAAACACTATACTCTAAATGTGGACTAACGAAAGTTTTATAGAAATGACTTCCTTTGGAACAGTGTTTTGGACAAAATTAAGTTTATGGGAACCATAAGATCATAAAATATAGGAGCAGAATTAGGCCATTCGGCCCATCAAAGCTGCTCCACTATTCAATCCTGGCTGACATGGTTCTCATCCCCATTCTTCTGCCTTCTCCCCATAACCTTTGACCTCCTTATTGATCAAGAACCTATCTATTTCTGTCTTAAAGACACTTAATGATGTGGTCTCCATAGCTCTCTGTAGCAATGAGATCCACAGATTCACCATCCTCTGGCTGAAGAAATTCCACCTTATCTCAGTTTTAAAGGAGCGTTGCTTCACTCTGAGGTTGCACCCTTGAGTTTTAGCCTCTCCCACTAGTAGAAACATCCTCTCCACGTCCAATCTATCTAGGCCTCTCAGTATTTCGTAAGTTTCAATTAGATCTCCCCCTCATCCTTCGAAACTCCATCGAGTATGGACTCAGACTCCTCAACCATTCCTCATAGGACAAAATAGGCTGGCTGGTGAGTTGGAGGATGGAAGGAGTCCAATCTTTTTCTTACTCTTTCATGGGACGTGAGCAGCCAGCATTGATGGAGGTTATTCCTCAAGTTGAGCACAAACTTGGTGAGATTATACTCCAGTTCTGCCACTTTCATGTTCAAAACATCGTGTTAAATCAGCACTGGGGGATAAATATGATTCATGTGATCCTGCTGCAACATTTTTTCCTGAAAGAAATGCTGGGATTGCCAGCCTTTCAGAATTTCAGTCATTGAAGATTAATCTCCAGGACACCGCTGTGAACAAGCTGGGAGAAAAATCATTGAAGAATGAAAACAAAAAGATTCATTTCCTTTGAGCATTTTGCTGCTTATTAATTCGAACAGTATTAAGAGACAGGGTTGAAGGGCTGTGTGATTCAGAATCAGGAGTCTTCCAATCAAGGGGAGGCGATGGTCTAGTGGTATTACGCCTGACTATTAATCCAGAAACTCAGCTAAAGTTCTGGGGACCTGGGTTCGAGTCCTGCCACAGCAGCTGGTGGAATTTGAATTCAATTAAAAAAAAATCTGTATTTAAAGAATCTACTGATGACCAAGAAGCCATTGTCAATTGTTGGGAAAAACCTATCTGGTTCACAAATGTCCTTTTGGCACATCTGCTGTCCTTGCCCGGTCTGGCCTACATGTGAGCATTTGTGGTTGACTCTTGGGAACTGGGCAATAAATGCTGGTAAGCCAGTGACATCCAGGTCCCACAGTTAAATAAGGAGGACTGTTTATTTCCCAATTGATATTTGGTGACCTGGAGAGAGAATGTGGGGACAGAATAGCTGGAGACAGGAGGTCCTGCAGTGAAACATCTGAGGGTGTGTCCAATCAGAGTTAACCTACGGATGCATACATCAGGAATCTGAACTTGGGTGTTCACTGGGTCAGTGGAACTCACACTGACCTTCACAAACACAAATTCATGCTCAAATGGATGACACTCCATGTTGGGGGGATAAATTCCTCAAATCTGCTTCCTGTAGTACCAATGTTCTTGGAGCCGTGGCATTGGCAGAGATTCCCATTCATCTTCTCTGAATTAGCGAATCGGCATTTGTTTGCAAGGCAAGACAGAATACATAAAACAATCCTCCGCCATTGTGTCCAGTATATGGAGAGGCAGTGCTGGAGTGCTATTGTTTCAGGACTGGTAGCCCAGAGACCCAGGGTAACACTCTGGGGACCCAGGTTCGAATCCCACCACAGCAGATTGTAATATTTGATTTCAGTGAAAATCTGGAATTAAAAATCTGCTGATGACCATAAAACCATTGTAGATTGTCATAAAAACCCATCCGGATCACTAATATCCTTTAGGGGAGGAAATCTGCCATCCTTAGCAGGTCTGGCCTCTATGTGACTCCAGATGCATAACAGTGTGATGGATTTTCAAAAAGATCTCTGAAATAGAGTGCAGTTAGGGGTGGGCAATAAGTGCTGGGCTCTCATCCCAGCAACACCCACATCCCATAAATCAATGAATAAAACAAAACATAAAGAATATCCATGAGGGATATCTTTTGGAAGTAAAACTGATATTGAGATTGCTTTGCAGGTGAATTCCAAATTATTGAAGCTGTACTCAACTGGGTGGCATGGTGGCACAATGGTTAGCACTGCTATTTCACAGGGCCGGGGACCTGGGTTTGATTCCTGTTTTGGGTCATAGTCTGTATGGAGTTTGTATGTTCTCCCCGTGTCTGCATGAGTTTCCTCTTGGTGCTCTGGTTCCCTGCCACATTCTGAAAGACGTGCTGGTTAGGTGCATTGGTCATGCTAAATTCTTCCTCAGTGTACTTGAACGGGCAACGGACTGAGGGAATTTCACAGTAACTTCATTGCAGTGTTAATGTAAGCCTTACTTGTGACTAATAAATGAACTTTACTCTAACTTCTGACACTGGAATATTTTTGCTCCTAATGTTTTTGTGATGATGGCGTGGGATTGTTTCACAACAACTTAATCAGAAAATTTTAGCGGCGTGCCCGCCCTGGTGCGGGCAAGGCTCGGAGAATGGCATTCTCTGTTGGCCTCAGGCGGGATTGTACGAACCTTGGGCGGTTGTGCTGGTAAAATTCCGCCTTCTGTTTAACGTATCATCTGAGAGACAGCATGCACCTCCGACAGCACAACACTCCTTCCTAGCACCATACTGGTGTAAGAGTAATGAAAGGGTTACTCAAATAAACCAGTAGTGCGCTATCTTATCACTGTTCTTTATGTTTCTTTTTGATCAGCATTATGTACTCAAAATGCGTTCAAACCAGTCCCTGGAGAACATCTCAATGATTGAGCTCTTTATGCATTGTTTTATAATTGAAAATTCATAAATTGCCAACGTACTCTGCATTTCTGAGGCTGAATCTCAGCCAGTTTTATTTCCCACCTGACCTCTACAATACAGCCTTACGACAGCAAGAGAAGAGGGGAGCAGGCTGCAATGTCATGGGATAGACTGGCAAGGCTTCCCAGGGCTAGAATTAGACACAAGGATTTCATAAGACTCTAATCCAATACTCGCAGCTAAAAGTAGCACATCGCTCCGAAAGCAGATGTAAACATTGTAATCTGAGCATTAGCCTTATGAAGAACTCTTTGATAAGCTTTTCTTCTTTGCTGGAAGTTTGGTTTACATCCCGCCAACATAGCGTCAATTGTACCTGAAAGGTGGCAGATACTACTGAAGCTAAAAAAGTGAAACTAATGAGACCTGTTTGTCTATCTTTGCAAATGGCAGTCTGTGTTTGCCACATGTTGTCACCATATATTCATCAAAACAGCATCAACTTTGCATTATTGGAAGTATGTTTTATCTATCTTAGAATCATTGAAACCCAACAGTGCAGAAGGAGGCCATTCGGCCCATCAAGTCTGTGCCAACCACAATCCTACACAGGCCCTTTTCCCGTAACCCCACACATTTACCCCACTAATCCCCCTGACACCATGGTCAGTTTAGCATGGCCAATTAACCTAACACGCACATCTTTGAGCTGTGGGAGGAAACCGGAGCACCCCGAGGAAACCCACATAGACACGGGGAGAACATGCAGACTCCACACAGACAGTGGCTCGAGGCTGGAATTGAACCTGAGTCCGTGGTGCTGTGAAGCAGCCGTGCTAACTACCGTGCCACCACGCTGCCCGATTTAGTCCCAATTTCATCAGCTTTTTGCAGCACGTAAAAGTCAGTGGTGATTCAAATGCCTTTTGGCTTTATTATCCCTGGCTGGAGTCAGGGAAGTTTAACTGGCAAGGTCACATTTATTGCCCATTCCTAGTTACCCTCTGGTGGGATCTTGTCCCGATAAATAAATTCCCAGCTCAGGCAGCTCCAAGTCAGCTAAGTTGGTATGGACGTGGTGTCATACAAAGACCCAGACCGGGTAAGCTCGGCAAGTTGCCTTCTCTAGAGGATAGTAGTGAGCCAATGGATTTTTATATCCTTCCAGTAACGCCTTGCTGTGTTCTACTGATCTCAGCATCTGATTTTCATAAACTTGAGATCACTGTTTCAAACAGTAGCAGGAGCTGAACTCAGGGTTACAATTTTTACACCGTTCTTAAAGTTAGAAGGCCAACACTCAGAACGGACCGGGCAGGTCCAAATCCATTCCTCGCTTTCTCCGAAAACCAAATTCAAATTGAATCTAATTCACAGTCCCCACAAGAGAGACAAACAAGATCCAAGCTGACAAGATATGGCATCGCACCACATGTTGGCCTTGATCTGAGGCTAAATCTTAGCCAAAAGGCTGATATGCAAGCTCATGTTCTCTTCATTATATGGAATCATTACACTACCATGTCCGTTTCCAAAAAAAGAATTTGCCAATGGCACATTTTTCTAACAAATACTGATCCCAGACCGATATTTATTTTATCACAGCTCCTCAACTATATTTTTTAATTAGTCCATGTAATCTAGTTGTTCCTGTAAGATTGAGATAAAATATGCTGAAGGCCATCTCAAGTCTAGTGAATGATTTGATTTGATTGGATTTATTATTGTCACATGTGTTATTATACAGTGAAAGTTATTGTTTCCTTCCATGCTATACAGACAAAGCACACAGTACATAGAGAAAGAAAGGAGAGGGTTCAAAATGTAGTGTTACAGTCATAGCTAGGGTGTTGAGAAAGATCAATTTAATATGAGGTATGTCCATTCAAATGTCTGATGGCAGCAGGGGAGAAAGGACAGTAGCACAGTGGTTAGCATTGCTGTCTCAAGTGCCAGAGATCCCGTTTTGACCCCTGGCTCTGCACTGACAGTGCAGAGTCTGCATGGGTTTCTTCCTGGTGCTCTAGTTTTCTCTCACAGTCCGAAAGATGTGCTGGTTTGATGCGTTGGCCATGCTGAATTCTCCCTCAGTGTCCCCAGACAGGTGCCAGAGTGTGGGGACCAGGGGATTTTCACAGTAACTTCATGGCAATGTGAATGTAAGCCAACTTGTGACTAATAAATAAATAAACTTTACATGGAGAAAGTAAGGGGAGAGTGCAGAATGTAGTGTTACAGTCATAGCTAGCAGAGAAAGATCAGCTTAATATGAGGTAGGTCCATTCAAAAGTCTGACAGCAGCAGGGAAGAAGCTGTTCTTGAGTTGGTTGCTACCTGATATCAGATTTTAGTATCATTTTCCTGACGGAAGAAGGTGGAAGAGAGAATGTCCGGGATGTATTGGGTAGATGATTCTAGGATTATGTCAGAGATGAATAGGGCACTTTCCCCCGTTGTCTAACCTGACTGAAGTAGATGATTTGGTCGTTGTCGTACTGCTGTTAGTGGGGAGCTTGCTGTGGTCATATGATCAAAATAACAAGCCGGGGCTAAGCTGTTGGCTTCTGGCATTGTTCGATTGTCAGCATAAATCAGTACACACTGTCTGAGACCAAATCAAACTGTAAAGTTAATGAGTCAGTTTTTTTACAGGGATGCCTTTTAATGCTGAACTGGAGCACTTTAAGATTTTAAAGGAGCTAGTTTGCTCTATAAAGAATGTGATAAATAGGAATGGGCCATACAGCCCATCGAACTTCTACCTCAGCTTCATTTTCTGCCTTATCTTTTCATTCTCTCGTGTCCAAAAATCTACACTGATATACATCAATAATCGTACAAATTCATGAGCGTCTGGATGAAGCAACCTCTCCTCAGATCTAGAATGGCCAATCCCTTGTTTATAGAAGTGAAATCATAGAAACCTTACAGTGCAGAAGGAGGCCATTCAGCCCATCGGGTCTGCGCCAACAACAATCCCACTTAGGCCTCATCCCCACCACCTGACACATTTATCCCTCCAACCTACACACCCCAGGACACTAAGGAGCGATGGCCAATCAACCTAACCTGCACATCTTTGGACTGTGGGAGGAAACCAGAGCATCCGGAGGAAACCCACGCAGACAGAGGGAGAATGTACAAACACCACACGGACAGTAACCCCAGCGTCGAACCCAGGTTCTCAGAGCAGTGAGGCAGCAGTGCTAACCACTGTGTCAGTGCGCCGCTCCTAAACAATGACTTAACCACAGGAAAAGCCTTTCAGAAAAGCTTTTTAATAAGAATCTTACATGTATTTAGAATTTTTCTAAATTCCAGAGAATGTAGGCCAATTCTATTCAGTTCCTCCTCATAGGGCAACTAGTGCAACAAGCCTTTGTTTCACTCTGTCCAAAGCACCCATATCCTTCCTTGGGTAAGGAGACCAAAACTATAGTCCAAGTGAGGTCTCACCAAGGTCTGAGATAATTGCAACAAACTTCCTTAACCTATACTCTTCACCCTTCTGCAATAAAGGCTAATGTAATATTTGATTCCCCAATTGTATTTAAATACACGTAGCATTCTAAACAAAACAGTTGAATTGAGCACAAATAGAAATTAAGTACGATTTGATAGCCAACACAGAGATATGGCTACAGGATCTCATAGATTGGGGCCCTGAATATTGATGGGTATGCGACATTTAGGGAGGAGAAGAAGTTAACAAAAGGTGGAGGGAGGCCTCTGTTAATTCAGTTTGTTTTTATTTGTACATGGGATGTGAGCATCGCTGGCTGGGCTAGCATTTATTGTCCATCACTGAGGGCATTTGAGGGCACATCGACAGCCGTTCACGCCCCATTGCCGCTGCAAATGAGCATGGAGAATTTGGTGTTCATCCACATCTCCGTTCGTAGCAGCAGATCCAGAGACTCCCCTCAGCGTGAATAGTCAGAGAATCCCACCGACGTGAATGGCCAGAGAATCCCGCCAGTGTGAATGGCCAGAGATTCGCGCGGGTGTGAATCCCGAACCATATTTTTCAATTTCCTTAACTACTGTGAAATCACGTTTGCCTAATTTATTAGATATTTTTAAAGAAAGTAACAAGTGATGTGAATAAGGGGGAACCTGTAGATGTTTTAACAATACTGTGCCTTTAAAAATGTACTTTAATCATGTTTTTTGCAGGGCTTTTTTCAAGCAGGTTTGGCATTTTTGTTTTGACACCATGTTATCTGTAACCGGTATCTTTTATTGTTGCTGGAGCAGGATAATTGAAACAATGTTTATTTTTAATCTGGCCTAATTCTGTGTCCTGAGGTTTCAATGACCCTTTTGAATTGCTGATGGTGAACAATTGACAGGTCAGGGGATGCCTGAGGGACAGCTTCTTTTGTACAGGAAAGTCCAAGTTTTAGTATTATCTTGGCTGAGAGGTTGTTTGGACTTGAGACAGGATGTATTGTTTCTTGTTTCTCTCCCTGATGTTGGAAATCCCGCTGTCTGTGGATTGCTAACTAGAAGCTGGAGACAAACAATGTCTATGTCTCTCTCTCTCTCGCTTGAGGCATGCTGAGAGTTCCAGGGCTGGGAAGCCTCTGTTGTAATCCAATATATCATAGCAGGTGTTGAAAAGCTACAAAATCCAGTGTTATGTGAGCATACTAATTTTTTTGTGCCAAGTCTGAGAAGGGGTGTATGCTTATAGGATGTTGTTTGACTTGGAACATTATACTTAGCTGGCTGTTATGGTTTATACTGCATCGTGCTTAAAATCCTTCAGGATCTTGTGTGTTTCAATAAGATCACTTCTCCTTCTGAACTGCAGCACATACGTGCTTAACCTGTGTTTACTCATAACACCTGCCCCTCCCAGGTATCAGTCAAATGAGCTTTTTCTGAACTGCTTCCAACACAGTTACATCCTTTCTTAAATAAGGACACCAAAACTGCACACAGTACCCCATAGGTATTCTCCTAAACAAGCTACACAATTGTACCAAAACTTTTTTATGTTCCATTTGTGATGATCCCAGCTGATAATACTGGATGAATCAGACCCTAGAATGAAACCTGGCTTGATAGATCCTGATGTGGGTATGCCGGCGTTGGACTGGCGTAAACACAGTAAAAAGTCTGACAACACCGGGTTTTAGTCCAACCTATTTATTTGATAATATACTCACAAGCTTTCGGGGTTAGCCCCTTCGTCAGGTGAATGGAGAGTTCTGGCCTCAGACAGAGCATATAAAGCACAGACAGTTTAGAGATTACTGATTAGAACGCGAATCCTTACACCTAACCTGCTGTTCAAGACCTGAAGTGGCTGATATTGATAATGATAAGTGCTCCTTCCACTCACATTATCAGCCACTTCAGGTCTTGAACAGCAGGTTAGGTGTAAGGATTCACATTCTAATCAGTAATCTCTAAACTGTCTGTGCTTTACATGCTCTGTCTGAGGCCAGAACTCTCCATTCACCTGACGAAGGGGCTAACCCCGAAAGCTTGTGAGTATATTATCAAATAAATAGGTTGGACTAAAACCCAGTGTTGTCAGACTTTTTACTGTTGATAGATCCTACCTTTTGTTAGAAACCATGGAGGATAGTTACTGAACAAATTCACAGGAGTCTACGAGTGAACCTTTAACACAAAAAATTAAAATATTTATTAAAACACAAAAACCAAGTATACTACGCCAGCCAAAAAAAGGTTGGAAAGATTTCAATACAGATGTTAAGATGAGTCAATTTCCCAGAATGCCTTTACCCAGCAATATCTTTACAGCTACTTAAACCAGTGAAGATTTACCATTAGCTTAATGCAAAGGCTCTTTGCTTGGGACTGGCTCAGGTGCAGATTGTTTTCGTCCAGTGAATTCTTACATATTAATTGGAGTCGACCATTATGGAGTAGGTCATAAATCCACAACCTTCACTTGGAATACTGTGTACAGTTCTGGTCACCCTATTATAGAAAGGATATTATTAAACTAGAAAGAGTGCAGAAAAGATTTACTAGGATGCTACCAGGACTTGATTGTTTGAGTTCTAAGGAGAGGCTGGACAGACTGGGACTTTTTTCTGGGGAGCGTAGGAGTCTTAGGAGTAATCTTAGAGAGGTTTGTAAAATAATGAGGGGCGTAGATCAGCTGGGTAGTCAATATCTTTTCCTAAAGGTAGGGGAGTCTAAAACTAGAGGGCATAGGTTTAAGATGAGAGGGGAGCGATACAAGAAGGTCCAGAGGGGCAATTTTTTTCACACAGAGGGTGTTGATTGTCTGGAATGAACTGCCAGAGGTAGTAGTAGAGGCGGGTACAATTTTATCTTTTAAGAAGTGTTTAGACAGTTCCATGGGTAAGATGGGTATAGAGGGATATGGGCCAAACACGGGCAACCGTGACTAGTTTTGTGGTTAAAAAATAGGGGCGGCATGGACACGTTTTGTGGAAGGGCCTGTTTCCATGCTTTCAATCTCTATGACTCTGTGGCTCTTCAGTGGTTTCAGCTGAATTCTGGCAGCACAAGTACTGAATGTGAGACAAATGTGAGTCTTATCTACTTGTAGCCAGTTGGGATTGTTTCAAGATGCTTCCGTGAGATAGTGTCTGGCGTTTGAATAAGCAAATCAACCAGCGGAGAAGATTTGCAAATGCACGATAGTGGAGGTTTAATAGAGAACAATAGATGGCACACAATGAAGATGACAATATTTCCAGCCCATATGTGTACTGTTCACTGTACCAGTATTCATCTATTTAAGCCTTTTCAATAATTTTATGATGTAAGTAACACCTCCTGACTGTGTTGTTTTCTCAGTTCATCTGCTGCCAAAACCCTCATTTATGCTTTTGTTACATCTGCACTTGACTGTTCCAATGTACTCCTGGCTGGTATCCCACATTCTACCCTCCGTAAACCTGAGATCATCCAAAACTCTGCTGCCCATTTCGTATGCGTACCCCCCGTCACCCCATGCTTGCCGACCCACATTGACTCCTGGTCATATGAAGGAGCAGGAAGGAAGAGGCCATTCAGCTTTGCTCTGCCATTTAATAAGATCCTGGGCTGATCTGACAGTAACCTCAAACCTGCGTCTCGATTACCCCCATAACCTTTCACCTCCTTACCTATCAAGAATCAAACCACCTCTGCTTTAAAACTATTCAAAGACTCTGCTTCCATCATGGAACTCACAAAAAGAGTTCCAAAGACACACAGCTGTCTGAGAGAAAAGAAATTCACCTCAACTTCATTTTAAATGATGGGCCTCTTATTTTCAAACAATGATCCCCTACTTCTAAACCCCCTCACAAGAGGAATCATCCTCTCCACATCCACCTTGCTAAGACCCCGTCATCATGATTTATCCTCATTTTCAAATCCCCCCATGGCCATGTCCCTCCATGTCTGTCCTTCCACTCTCAAGCCCATGTGCTCTGAGGTCATAGAGTCGTAGAATCCCTACAGTGTAGGAGTAGACCATTCAGCCCATCGAGCCTGCACCGACCCCACCCAGGGTCTGTCCCTATAATCCCACCTCTTTACCCTGTGAGTCCCCCTGACACTAAGTGGCAATTTAGCATGGCCAATCCGCCCGCCTATCGTTGGATTGTGGGAGGAAACCTGAGCACCCGGAGGAAACCCATGTAGACATAGGAAGAATATGCAACCTCCACACAGACACTGACCCGAGATCAGAATTGAACCTGGCACCCTGGTGCTGTGAGATAGCCACTGTGCTAAGCACTGTGTCACCCAATCACCTTTGGTCTAATTCTGGTCTCTTGAGAATCCCAATTTCCATCCCTCCACCATTGGCGTGCAGTTGCATCAACCTTCAGATTTGGAATCCCCTTCCTACACATCTCCATTTCTAGCACCCCTTTACCCTTCTTGAAGGCACCCCTTAAAATCTAATTTCAAGCCACCTGATCTAGTATCTCCTTGCTATGATTTATAATGCTTCTGTGAAGTGTTTTTTGGATGCTTTATTACTTTGAAGGTGAATATAAGCTGTTGTTGCTAAGTTAGGCATTCTTTTTCATCTTTTCTCATTCAGCTACGATAGCAGTAATTACATAGGCTTGCTCACAGAGCAGTACTGTCTGTGCAAAATTCATGAGCCATAAACTAGCTAGTGTTATTTTGATTAAGCCATTCCTAATGAAATAATGACAAATCTGAGAACGCGTACCAACCGACTCAAGAGCAGCTTCTTCCCTGCTGCTGTCAGACTTCTGAATGGACCTACCTAAGTTGATCTTTCTCTACACCCTAGCTATGACTGTAACACTACATTTTGCACTCTCTCCTTTCCTTTATGAACTGTATGCTTTGTCTGTATAGCACACAAGAAGCAATACTTTTCACTGTATGCGAATACATGACAATAATAAATCAAATCAAAAATCACCGTACAGTTCTAAATACTGCAGAAATGCACCAAAAAGCATCAGTAATCAACATTCTCTGCTGGGTGCCATGCCTGTAGGGTGGCACGGTTGCACAGTGGGTTAGCACTGCTGCTTCACAGCACCAGGGGCACAGGTTTGATTCCTGGCTTGGGTAACTGTCTGTGCAGGGTCTGCACATTCTCCCCGTATCTGCGTGAGTTTCTTCCGGGTGCTCCAGTTTCCTGGTTAGGTGCATTGGCCATGCTAAATTCTCCCTCAGTGTACCGGAACTAAGGGATTTCACAGTAGCTTCATTGCAGTGTTAATGTAAGTCTACTTGTGACACCCCCGCCAAAAACCACAAAATAAATTTTTCACAATCAGAACTCACTTTCTGTCTATAATCCATCACTGCATGTGTTTTTTTATTCCCCTGTTTACCCCTGTATCCCCTCTAAGCTACAGCTGGTTTGAGTGATTACTATAGATGCAGCTGATGTCAGGGTAAGTTCATGACCTGTGGCATTGCCGGTGTAACTACTTATCTGCATATGGCGTGCATGGGCGATTTGGTTTGAACGAAAATGAGAGGGCACAGATTTAAAGTGATTTGCAAAAGAAGCAAACATGATAGGCGAGAAAGGTTTTCACTCAGCAAGTGGTTGGGGTCTGGAATGCACTGCCTGGAAACGTGGCGGTGACATGTTCCGTTCAGGAGGGCATTGTTTCCATTCGGACAATCACCCAGTGTGTCGGGGCACTGGGCAAAGGCGAGCGGCACTAAACCGTGATACATGTTTGGAAAGCCAGTGCGGTGGCAGTGGACCAAATGGCCATTTTCTGCACCCCATCTTGAGATGGTGGTACCATGGTTAGCACTCCTGCTTCACAGCGCCAGGGACCTGGGTTCAGTTCCAACCTTGGGTGACAGTGTGGAGTTTGCACATTTTCTCCACTTCTGTGTGCGTTTCCTCAGGATGCTCAGGTTAGGCAGATTGGCCATGCTAAATTGCCCCTTAGTGCCCCTAATTCTGGCCTCTTGAGAATCTCAATTTCCATCCCTCCACCATTGGCGTTCAATTGCAAAATATATAGGTTAGGTTAGGGGAATTAGTGGGGTAAACATTTGGAGTTACAGGGATAGGGGCCTGGGCAGCGCAGTGGCACAGTGGTTAGCACTACTGCCTCACAGCACCAGGGACCTGGGTTCAATCCTGGCCTCAGGTCACTGGCTGTGAGGAGTTTGCACATTCTCCCCAGGTCTGCGTGGGTTTCCTCCGGGTGCTCCGGTTTCCTCCACAGTCCAAAGATGTGCAGGTTAGGTTGATTGGCCAGGCTAAATTGAGCCGAGTGTTGGGGGACTAGCAGGGTGAATGCGTGGCGTTACAGGAGTAGGGCCTGGGTGAGATGGTGGTGGGTACAAACGCGATGGGCTGTTTATCCTCCTTCTGTACTGTAGGGATCTTATGCTTTAAAATATTGGAGAGAGGGTTCCGACTTGTTAGGCTGAATGGCCGCCTTCTACTGTGTGGAGATTCAATGGATTCTGCAATGTAACAATTCCGTGGTTCGGAGTTGTGATAGAAAAAGAGTTCGAAGGATGGAATGTGAGCTCTCAAAACTGGAAACTCAGTGCCAGGGAAAGGAGATTCATGTTGTCAGTTGCTTTGAAACGTTGGCCTTCAAAAATGGTTTGATTCAGATTGGAGTTGTGGTCACATATTGTTCTCCTCCCTGAGTTGCCAGCTCCTTTGAAGCTATTTATTACATTTAGTTCAATATTCTGCAATTTCAGCAGCTATGGAGGTCACATATGGCCCTGCGGGGGGAGGTGCTGGGCATTCATGACTTGACAAGTGAGCTTTTGGCAGGCCTCTCTGGCGCTTAATCAATGTCCAGACACATATCCTTTCCAGCAGTGATGGCTGGACAGGAATCAAAAGTAGGAAGCATGGCTGAGATCAGTTTGAGTGTTTGCTGAGTTGATGCACAAGTCAAACTGGGGATGGATTGCTCCGCTCTGCTTTTTGCAAGGCTTGTTTTGCACTTTCTGGAAAGAATTTAATGCCTTCCCAGCAGTGAGTTGTGAGGCAGTGGAGGAGCATTTAACTAGGCCGGGATTTGGGGGGGCCATGTGTGGTGGGGGGTATTAGTGGGCACCCTGTCACTTTCCTGTCTCTGACCTGTAGAAACATAGGAACATAGGATCGTAGGAATTTGGAGCAGTAGGAGGTAAATTTAGCCCTTCGAGCCTCCTCCGTCGTTCAATCAGATCATAGCTGATCTCTCCCTGGTCTCACATCCACCTCTTCCCCATATCCCCCTTCCATTTTTGTTTTGAATAGAAATATGTCTGTCTCGCTCTTGAAACCTATTCAGTCCCTTCCGAGCCCCTCCTGGCGTTCCCACCTCGTTGCTAATTGAGGCCCTTGAGTCGGCGTTGTCGCGGGATACCCGAGAGTCCTGTTTGCTTCTGGGGAGTGGGTTCTGTGGGGAGTGGGTGTTGTGGTAATGGTGTGCCTCATTTAAAGGTTCTCAGTGTCTAACCAAAGGCCTTATGATCAGGAAGTGGAGTCAATGTCCAAAGCCATTCCCTGGCCCTTTGGAACAAAGGAACATTGGAATTCAAAGCAGAAGTAGGCAAATTCAGCCCTTTGAGCCTGCTCTGCCACTCAATCAGATCATGGCTGATCTCTCCCTGGTCTCAGATCCAACTCCCCGCCTATTACCCATAACCCTCTTCCCTTTTTCTTTATTGGAAATATGTCTGTCTCCCTCTGGAAACCAGTCAATGCCTTCTGATCCCCTCCATTTTCCTTGAATCATAGAATAGAATCCCTACAGTGCAGAAGGAGGCCATTCAGCCCATCAAGCCTGCACCAACAACATCCCACCCAGGTCCTATCCCCGTAACCCTATGAATTTACCCTGCTAGCCCCCTGACACTAAGGGTCAATTTGACAAGGCCAGTCAACCAAACCGGCACATCTTTGGAGTTCACTCATCAGTGATTCTCCCCTTTCCTACTGTATGACCCCCTCACCCATCTATGTCCAGGCTCCCTTGACAATTCTCAGCCTCTGATGGGTTCATTGTTAGCTGGTGGTACTGATGGGCAGTGGAGGGTTGTTGGTTTCTGATAGGCTAGCACCTCCGGCAAGGGTTGGGGTTGGTGGGGGGGCGGGGGGGGAGCGGTGTGTGTGGTGGTGGAGGGTGGAGGGGGAAAAATTTCCATCCTCAGGTCCCAAAATCCTAGGGAAGGCCCACCATTGGCTGCTAAAGTGCCAGCGGTCCTACCCCAACGAATGTGGTGACACTGGGCTTCAACTGGTGGGCAAGGCCCCTCTCATTCCTCTTCCTTGTCGCTTTTACAACTGGGCTAGTAATCTCGGGGCCTGAATTAATGATCCAAAGACATAAGTTTCAAATCCCACCATGGCTGCTGTAGAATTTAAATATGGTAAACTAGTTAAATCTGAAAAAAACACTTCAATTAGGAAATTGCTGGATTCTTGTAGAGATCCATCTGATTCACTAATGCCCAATGGAAAATAAAATTAAAGTTTAAAGTTTATTTATTAGTGTCACAAGTAGGTTTACATTAACACTGCAATGAAGTGATTGTGGGAATCCCCCTGTCACCACACTCTGGCGCCTATTCAGATAGTAAAAAGTCTGACAACACCAGGTTTTAGTCCAACCGATTTATTTGATAGTAAACGCACAAGCTTTCGAGGTTTCCCTCTTAGTCAGGTGAAGAGGGAAACCTCGAAAGCTTGTGCGTTTACTATCAAATAAATCGGTTGGACTAAAACCTGGTGTTGTCAGACTTATTACTGTGTTTACCCCAGTCCAACGCCGGCACATCCACATCATGCCTATTCAGATACACTGAGGGAGAATTTAGCATGACCAATGCACCTAACCAGTACATCTTTTGGACTGTGAGAGGAAACTGGAGCACCCAGAGGAAACCCATGCAGACATGGGGAGAATGTGCAGACTCCACACAGAGAGTCACCCGAGGCTGAAATTGAACCCAGGTCCCTGGCACTGTGGGGCAGCAGTGCTAAGCGCTGTGCCACCATGTTGCCCTGAAAGTTTTCTTCATTCGTTAGTGTCACAAGTAGGCTTACGTTAATACTGTAATGAAGTTACTGTGAAAATCTCCGAGTTGCCGCACTCTGGCGCCTGTTCGGGTACACTGAGGGAGAATTTAGCATGGCCAGTGAACCTAACCAGCACACCCAAAGTAAAGGAAAGTTTGTTTATTAATCACAAGTAGACTTACATTAGCAATGAAGTTACTGTGAAATTGCCCTGGTTGCCACATTCCGGTGCCTGTTCGGGTCAATGTATCTAACGTTGTTCAGACTGTGATTGGAAGCCAGAGCACCAGGAGGAAACCCACGTGGATATGGGGAGAACATGCAAACTTCACACAGACAGTGACCCAAGCTGGAAATCGAACTCAGATCCCTGGCACTGTGAGGCAGCAGTGCTAACCACTGTGCCGCCCTATCATTGCTCAGTCTGGCCTACATTGACACTAGACCCATAGCAATGTTGTTGGCCCTTGATTTTCCACTGAACTGACATCGCAAACCCTTTCAAAATTGCTTCGAGAAGATGACACAGCTCATCAACACCCTCACTAGTAGTCTAGCTGGTTAGGACATTTTCTCACTACTGAGGCTCGGATTTGGATCCCCACCTGAGAATAATTCTTTGTCAGGTGTTGGTGAGACCACATCTGGAGCATTGTGTCCAGTTTTGGTCTCCTTATTTGAGGAAGGATGTGGTGGCATTGGAAGCAGTTCAGAGGAGGTTCATAGAATCATAGAACCTCATAGTGCAGAAAGAGGCCCTTCGGCCCATCAAATTTGCACTGAACACAATCCCACTCAGGACCTACCCCCATATCCCGACATATTTTACCTGCTAATCCCTCTAACCTAAGCATCCTAGTACACTAAGGGGCAATTTCAGCATGGCCAATCAACCTAACCTGCACATCTTTGGACTGTGGGAGGAAACCAGAGCACCTGGAGGAAACCCACGCAGACACGAGGAGAATGTGCAAACTCCCCACAGACAGTAACCCGAGCTGGGAATCGAACCCAGCTCCCTGGTGCTGTGAAGCAGCAGTGCCAACCACTGTTATACTCTGCTGCCCAGATTGATTCCGGGGATGAAAGGGTTGACACATGAGGAGACATTAAACAGTTTGGGCTTGTTTTCACTGGAATTTAGAAGGACGAGAGGGGATCTAATTGAGGTATATAAAAGGGATTGATAGAGTAAACATTGCCCCATAAAGGGGAACATTTGGTCAATCTAGAACAAGAGATCATAGATATAGGTTCTGAGGCGGTAGATCTAACAGTGAGATGAGGAGGAACTACTTCTTGCTGAGGATGGTGAATTTGTGGAACTTGCTGCCCCATAGCGCGGTGGAACCTGAATCATTGAACGGTTTCAAGAAGGAGAGAGATATATAACTAATAAAAAACAGGTAAAGTGATATGGGGAACATATGGGAAGGTAGATATTGAGGCCAGGAACAGATCAGTCATGATCTGTTTGAATGGCAGAGCAGAGTCAAAGGGCTGAACCTGCTCTGAATTCCAATGTTCCTACATTCCTTCCTCAGAGAGGGCCAGATTTGATACAAATTTTGATTACATTTTAATTTGAATTGGATTTTTGGATCAAGCAATGAGATGGATTAAGGTTTGCCCTGTTCACTTTGCACACTGGCTTTGTAAATCGCATGCAATTAGGGACGGACAAAATAGCTGCCAGTGGTGTCCAGATCTCACGTATGGATTAAAAAAAACAGAAATCTTAAGCATCAGACAGCTTGCTGCACTGATTTATGTGGTGTTTATTTTCCACACAAACTCCCACTCGATCAGCATACCCCTCTCCTCTGTTCTCATGTTTATTTAGCTTCTCCTTGAATGTATTCATCTTAACTACTCCATATGGTGATGAGGTCGACATTCTAATCTAATTTCTCCTGAATTCCTATTGGGTTTCTTGACGGCTGTTATTTTTCTGGTGCCTAGTATTGGACTGCCCACACAATGGGGGACATTTGTGTTACATCTAATCTACTGAGCCCCTTCATCATTTTAAATACCTCTTGTCAGGCCATCTCTCAGTCCTCCCTTTTCTGGAGAAGATGCTCCCACCTTATTTATGAAGAAACATTCGTCTTTATTTATATGTAATTTGCAAGATTAGATCTTGCCAGCATTTACATCTTTTTGCAACTGAAGTTGAGTGAGCTCCAGTTCCCATGTTGTGTTCTAAATTGAGTGTGACCGTGCTGGTGTAAATAAACATGTATCTCATTGCTGAGGTTAAATCTCACGTTGGTTAACTCTAGGAACAGCTGTATTGAATGGAGTAAGCAATCTGCCATGCAGAAATGATATCAAAGTTCAATCTGCATTGGCTTTCTTTTTATAACTTGGTTATCCCCCTTTTTTTTCCATATATTTCAATGCAAGGGGAAGATTTGTTGATTTCTTAAATACTTTTTCAGTTTGAGTTTGGAATTTGGAACCATGTCTTTGTTATGCTGAGGGCCATTTAATATGCTGGCACGGTGACACCATGGTTAGCACCGTTGCCTTACGGCGCCAGGTACCCGGGTTCAATTTCCGGCTTGGGTCACTGTCTGTGCGGTGTCTGCACATTCTCCCCATGTCTGTGTGGGTTTCCTCTGGGTGCTCCAGTTTCCTCCCGCAGTCCAAAGATGTGCAGGTTAGATGGAATGGCCATGCTAAATTGTGCCTCAGTGTCCCAAGATCTGTAGCTTAGGGGGTTTAGTCATGGAAAATGCACAGGTTCTGAAGATAGGGCAGTTGATGGGTCTGGGTTAGGTGCTCCACCAATGTCTCTACTCTCTCAGGAGACCGAGGAAACTCGGCATGTCTGCTGCAACTCTCACCACCTTACACAGATGCACCATAGAAAGCATCCTTTCTGGGTGTTTCAAAGTTTGGTATGGCTTCTGCTCTGCCCAAGACGGCAAGCAATTATAAAAAGTTGCGAACGTAGTCCAGTTCATCACACAAACCAACCTCTCATCCATTGACTCTGTCTCTACTTTCCATTGCCTTGCAAAAACAGCCAGCATAATCAATGCCCCTCGGACATTCTCTCTTCCACCTTCTTCCATTGGGAAATAGATACAAAACTCTGAGAGGGGTTGTTACCCTTCCTTTGCCAAAGGTTTTGGGTGGCACAAGGTCTTCAGAAACCTTAGGCAAGTGCTGACTTTTCATGCAAGAACCCTGTGACCAAGAAGCCAGAAATTACTGTTGGAGGATAAATTTATTTATTCAATTGTGGAGGATATTGAAAACGGAGTAGCTCTAGCTCCACCTGAAGTCCACTTGGGCATCCTTTCCAGTTGGGTTGTTCATGTTATCTGATCCAGGAAAGCTTTCAAGTTTTCCATGCCCCTGAATCATAAGACCATAAGACATAGGAGCAGAATTAGGCCACTCGGCCCATCGAGTTTTTCGACCGTTCAACCATGGCTGATATTTTTCTCATCCTTATTCTCCTGCCTTTTCCCCACAGCCCCTGATCCCCTTATTAATCAAGAACCTATCCGTCTCTGTCTTAAAGACACTCAATGACCTGACCTCCACAACCTTCTGTGGCAAAGAGTTCCAGATTCACCACTTTCTGGCGAAGAAGTTCCTCCTCATCTCTGTTTTAAAGGATCATCCTTTAGCCTGAGTTATGCCCCAGTGGTGCTGAGGCCAATTGAAGGTTGTCCCCTTGACCCAGTGCAAATTGGGAATCTAGAACTTTCCCTGTTTGTACATCTTCGTGCTACATTGGTCAGAGCGAGGTGAGTGAAACTAACAGGACGGATGTTATCTACTAAGCCACAAGGAGAACTGATGTACGACACAGTGAAGTGAACTAATTAGCCAAGTTGAACAAATTAATAAGTTAAATTATAGTCATAGACAGGGTAGATTCAAAAAGAATGTTCCTAATGGTGGGGGAGTTCAGAACCAGGGGTCATAGTTTGAGAATTTAGAACTGAGGTGAGGAGGAATTTCTTCACCCAGAGAGTGGTGAATATGTGGAATTCACTACCACAGAGAGTAGTTGAGCACTAAACATTGTAGGATTTCAAGAATAAATTAGATATAGCTCTTTGGGCTAAAAGGATCAAGAGATATGGGTGGGAAGGGAGGATCAGGATATTGAATTGAGCAGGATATATACTTGGTTTTATGGGAATAGGGCCTGGGTGGTATTGTTGTTGGCACAGGCTCGATGGGCCAATTGACCTCCTTTTGCAATGTAGGCATTCTATGGGCAGGACGTCCTGGCTGCGTCTCCCCGCCCCCGACCCCCGAGTCCGGAAAATCCCACTCAAAGTCAATGGACCTTTGCATGGTCCGTGTCCCGCCTGTTACAATTCCCCCAGCGGACGGGATGGGAAAATCCTGCCCTATGATTCTAGTGTCAGGCTTCATGTGTTATCTGATTTGGGATTGATATAACAGTGAACCTTTTCTGGCATTGTTTTTATGCTCCCACAGGTATGGTACATTGTAAAGCATACACTGCATTGCACACACACTACATTGTGATGGCAAGTGAGCCTGACTGCGTGACGGGGCTTGGGGACAGTCAAGGCATGGAGTTGTTGAGTGGTACAGATGTACTTTCCTGCCTGCTGGGTCAGGGTGCCACAGGGCATTGTATTAACTGGATTGGAAGGTGGGCAACCCCTCAGTTGCATACACAGTTTGGGTTGAAATGGCAGCTTATAGACCAAGAATAGTAGTGACTTTTCAAAGAAAATTGCACCTTTTGGCACTTAGCTGCCTGGATCAGATTTCTACCCATAATTTAGTTTTAAATGTCATTTTATAATAACTATATTTAACACTGGAAGAGAAAGAAAAAGGGAAAACACCCGTTAATTAATGTAAAATTGTATGGCATTTTATCTCACACACACGCACGCGCACAAACACACTCACGCACGTACACACGCATGCACCCATGCACATACTCACACACACATACACACACACATGCACGCACGCATGCACACACGCATAGGCCTTTCAACTCATCGATGCTTGTGTTTATGTTCCACTTGAGGTTCAATTTGTCTTATCATATATCCATTTATTCCTTTCTCTGTGGGCAGCATGGTAGCTCAGTGGTTAGCACTGCTGCTTCACAGCATCAGGGACCCAGGTTCGATTCCCGATTTGGGTTGCTGTCTGTGTGGAGTCTGCATGTTCTCTCCCCGTGTCTGCATGGGTTTCCTCTGGGTGCTCCCCCCACAGTCCGAAAGACGTGCTGATTAGGTGCATTGGCCATGCTAAATTTTTCCCCGTTGTATCCGAACAGTCGCTGGAGTGTGCCGACTGGAGGATTTTCACAGTAACTTCATTGCATTGTTACTTGCAATTCTATGGTAAGTAGGGCAGTGGGCATAAAATGGGGCCTTGGCTTGCAAAATGGAAATGATTAAATTAGAAGCCTACGAGATACCATAGTGGAAATCGAAATCAGATGAAAAGTAAATCATAGGCCAGAATTTTATCGCCCTCATCACAGGAATCGGAGCGGGCGAGGGATGGACAATGGGAAGATCCATTGACCTCAGGCGGAATTTTATGATTTTGGGATGAGCAAGGACATAAAATCCCACCCATACTGTTGCTGTCTGTGGTTTTAACAAAGGTCATGTCAACAACACCCTGTATTATTAGAATAAAATGGTCCAAGATTCTTTATAGGAGTACTGACAAACACAATTTGACCACGAGATGCATATGGAGATAAAAGGAGTGGGTGGCACGGTAGCACAGTGGTTAGCACTGCTGCTTCACAGCTCCAGGGCCCTGGGTTCGATTCCCAGCTCGGGTCACTGTCTGTGTGGAGTTTGCACATTCTCCTCGTGTCTGCATGGGTTTCCTCTGGGTGCTCCGGTTTCCTCCCACAGTCCAAAGATGTGCGGGTTAGGTTGATTGGTCATGCTAAGAAATTGTCCCTTAGTGTCCTGGGTAGCGGAGATTAGAGGGATTAGTGGGTATCATATGTAGGGATATGAGGGTAGGGCCTGGGTGGGATTGTATTTGGTGCAGACTCGATGGGCCAAAGGGCCTCTTTCTGCACTGTAGGATTCTATGGTTCAGTAATAGAATAGGCGTCTGTATAGTGCATAAGAAACAATACTTTTCATTGTATACCAATACATTGAGTCCAATGGTGCAGAAGAAGACCATTTGGCCCATTGAGTCTACACCGACCACAATCCCATTCTGGCCCTATCCCCATAAGCCCATGCATTTATCTTAGCTAGTCCCTCTGACATTACCGGGCGATTTAGCATGGCCAATCTACCTAACCCGCACATTTTTGGACTGTGGGAGGAAACTAGAGCATCCGGAGGAAACCCACGCAGACATGGGGAGACCGTGCAAACTCCGCAAGACAGTGACCCAAGCCGGGAACTGAACCTGGGAGGCAGCAGTGCCAACAAGTGTGTCACTGCGCCGCTTAAAAGATGGGACAATAGTAAATCAAATCAAAGATTAAAAACGTGGTCAAAGTGGTTGGTTCTTACGCGAGAGGGACTAGCTAGGGGAAATGGGGATAGGGCCTGGGTGGGATGGTCTCCTTCTGCGCTGTAGGGATTCTTTGATACTGTGAGACTTAGAGGAGGAGAGAGAGATATGAAGGGTTTGAGAGGTTTAGAGAATTCCAGAGTTTAAAGCCTTGGCACTGAAGCCATCACAGACAGTAATGGAACCAGGGAAATCGGGGGCCCAAAATTGGAGGAGCAGGAAGATCCCGGAGGAAACTAATGCACCAGTTCTGAATGTCAGGGTAACCTGCATAACTGTTTCTCTTTGTCCGTATCTAGGCAGAACTGACTGAACTCATTGGGTTCAAGCATTACATGGAAATGATGATGGTCCTCACTGTGGCTGAGTCCGTGGCTCCTTCGTCCGATGAAAATGTCAACGTGACGGACACCACGTTTAACAAGGTCCCGGTTCGGGTTTACGAGCCGAGCAGCCAGCGGCCGGGACTGAGGCGAGCTGTGATTTATATGCACGGTGGCGGATGGTGTTTAGGAAGTGCAAGTAAGTTGTAAAAATTACCTTTGGAAGAATGACAGAAAGATTTGCATTTGTGTGCCCATCCACCGTGTCCCAAAGCACTTGCAAGAGCTTTTGAAGCGTATTCAGTCTAATGATGCGGGAACCGTGGTAGCTAATTCGCACGCAACAAACTCCCACAATTAGCCGTGAGATAAAGCGATAATCATCAAACTATTAATCCAGAAACTCAGCTAATGTTCTGGGGACCCAGGCTCGAATCCCGCCACAGCAGACAGTGGAATTTGAATAAAATCTATCAGGAATTAAGAATCTGCGGATGACCATGAAACCATTGTTGATTTTCGGGAAAACCCATCTGGTTCACTGATGCCCTTCAGGGAAGGAAATCTGTCGTTCTTACCCAGTCTGGTCTACATGTGACTCCAGAGCCACAGCAATGTGGATGACTCTTAAATACCCTCTGAAATGACCGATCAAGCCCCACAGTTCAAGGGCAATTAGCGTTGGGCAATAAATGATCCCCTCCCTCCCCCCCCACCTTCACCACTGAACCCCTGATCTCCATCAAACCCGTCTGAGGAAGTGCTGAGAGAAGAACTGAGAGAAAGTATTGGTAGAAGTCCAAGGTGAGTGTGCCACCCTCACAGTAAGCAGCAAATTCCGTGAGTATTATCAGAGGCTCAGAAACCACCTACAATCCCAGTAGAATTTTAATTCCAGGTTTTTTAAATTAAAATTCCACCACCTGCCCTGGTGGGATTCGAATCCGGGTCCCCGGAACATTAGCTGACCTTCTGGATCAATAGCCTGACAGTATCTAATGATTATCACTTTGTTTATCTTACTGCTGATTGTGGGAGTTTGCTGGATGCGCATCCCATGAAAGAATAAATAAAAATCCTGTGGAGTAGAACTTCAATCTTTATTTTAGTTTTTATTTATGAGTCACAAGTAGGCTTGCATTAACACTGCAATGAAGTTACTGTGAAAATACACTAGTCGCCACACTCCGGCACCTGATCGGGTACAGAGGGAGAATTTAGCATGGTCAACGCATCCTAACCAGCATGCCTTTCAGACTGTGGAAGGAAAGCGGAGCACCCAGAGGGAGCCCACGCAGTCATGGGGAGAACTTGCAGGCTCCGCACAGACAGTGACCCAAGTGAGGAATCAAACCTGGGTCCCTGAGGCTAAACATTGTGCCACCATGCTGCCTCTAACCTGTGGCCTTGTGACCCAAATGTGAATATGCTATCCACTGAACTGTGAAACTGTTAAGCGATAACTGTGGGAGAAGATCAAATTCTGCAGGTTGCCCCAGCACCCCCCACCACTTCTCCTCCCCCAGTGCCACAAACCGACCCCCCCGCCCCTCACCCGGCCACTTCCGCCACTCCACCATTGACTGTCTGCTCTCCGTCAAACTCATCTGAGGAACTGATGAGTGACGAAATGAGGGAGAAACATTGGAAGGAGTGGGTGTGCCACTCTCACAGAAAGCAGCAAGCTCTGCGAGCATAGGCAGAGGCTCAGAACCCACCTGCATTCCGAGCTCCACTTGGTCAAAGTAAACAGACGGTGAAGAGATGGCTCAGTCTGAAAGAGGGAAGAAAGATCTTAACATAGAACAGTACAGCACAGTACAGGCCCTTCAGCCCTCGATGCTGTGCCGAGCTATGTCCGAACCCAAGATCAAGTTATCCCACTCCCTATCATTCTGGTGTGCTCCATGTGCCTATCCAATAACGGCTTGAAAGTTCCTCAAGTGTCCGACTCCACTATCACAGCAGGCAGTCCATTCCACACCCCAACCACTCTCTTGAGTAAAGAATCTACCTTGGACATCCCTCCTATATCTCCCATCATGAAACTTATAGTTATGCCCCCTAGTAACAGCTACATCCACCCGAGGAAATAGTTTCTGAACGTCCACTCTATCTATCTCCCTCATCATCTTATAAACTTCTACTAAGTTGCCTCTCACCCTCCTCCGCTCCAAAGAGAAGAGCCCCAGCTCCCTCAAACTTTCCTCATAAGACCTACCCTCCAAACCAGGCAGCATCCTGGTAAATCTCCTCTGCGCTCTCTCCAACTTGGGGACGCTTTCGCGCCCGTTCCTGCACAGGAAGATCCCACATGTACTGGGTGCTGTAAATGACCAGTCAGCCTGTGTTGGTGTTAGGGGGTCAGGATTGCCAACTAACATGTAAAACACTGAGATGGAGTTGCTGGCGTTGGATTGGGGTGGGCACAGTAAGAAGCCTCAGAACAACAAATTAAAATCCAACAGGCTCATTTGGTAGCACGAGCTTTCAGAGCGTTGCCCCTTCATCAGGTGAGTAGACTTTAACCTGGTGTTGTGAGACTACTTACTATGTAAAACACTCGAGGCATTGTTTGTGAAATTCCATCCCTATTTTAATGGAGGCCTTTCTTTTTAATGTTATTTCAAACAGGTTAATTAATGTCTGGGGTATAATGGGCTGAAAGATTTTGCACATTCGCATGGGCTATTACCAAGTTAAGTGTCAGCATTTGATTCCATTAGCTGGGATACATTTTTTCAGGTTGCATTACAGTGAAGTGCGTAATGGATCACATTTTGAAATGAAACGGTTAACGATCACAGCAAGCTGGACATGTGCCCAGTGGTTTTATAATTTGATAATGGGGGGGGGGCGTGTTTTTCACTCAACAATATCTACTTGCTTCTGTAATGGATGTTACTTTACCCTTTCTGTGCTGTGGGGCTCAACACACAGTTTACCTTTGTACCGATTTGGATGGTGTGGAAGAATAATGTCCGTTGGAACATACAAAATATGGGGGTCAGCACCCTATGTGTTGCATAACTGGCAGGGTGAATGTGGCGTTACTTTCGCAGCTGGCAGTGTGAGTGTGGCATTATTGGTGCAGTGGTGGGTAGGTGTGTCTCCACTCGTGGTAAATCCAGGGGGTGAGGCACCCTGTGTAATTGACCAAAGCATTTGCCCCATTGTCACTGCAATTTATTCTTTGCTGCCTCAGTGGTAGATTTTTTTTGGCGTGTCTCTAACATTTCTAAGGAGTCTCACAACCCCAGGTTAAAAAGTCCAACAGCTTTATTTGGAATCACAAGCTTTTGGAGCGCTGCCCCTTCATCAGGTGAGTGGACCTGATGAAGGAGCAGCGCTCCAAAAGCTCGTGGTTCTGAATAAACCTGTTGGACTTTAACTTGGGGGTGTGAGGCTTCTTACCGTGCCCCACCCCAGTCCAACGCCAGCATCTCCCCATCATGTCTAACATTTTCTGTGCAGGTTGTGTGGGACAATTGGAATGTGTATTACTTTTACAAGTCAGCCTCTCATAACACCATCAACATGGCTAAACGTCCCCACACTGCCACACAGAAGGTGAATTGAACACCGAGTTTCGAGGGTCGGGTCGCGATGACTGAGTGCGTTGCTGAAGAGAATTCTGATTTGATTTTTGATTTGATTTGATTTATTATTGTCACATATATAGTAAAAAGTATAGTTTCTTGAGTGCTATACAGACAAAGAATACTGCTCATAGAGAAGACAAGAGAGACTGCAAAATATAGTGTTGCAGTCATAGCTTGGATGCAGAGAAAGATCAACTTAATGCGAGGTAGGTCCATTCAGAAGTCTGATGGCAGCAGGGAAGAAGCTGTTCTTGAGGCGGTTGGTACATGACCTCAGATTTTTGTATCTTTTTCCCGACAAAAGAAGGTGGAAGAGAGAATGTCCGGGGTGCGTGGGGTCCTTGATTATGCTGGCTGCTTTGCCGAGGCATCGGGAAGTGTAGACAGAGTCAATGGATGGGAGGCTGGTTTGCGTGATGGACTGGACTTCATTTACAACCCTTTGTATTTCCTTGCGGTCTTGGGCAGAGCAGGAGCCCATACCAAGCTGTGATACCACCAGAAAGAATGCTTTCTGTGGTGCATCTGTAAAAGTTGGTGAGAGTCGTAGAGGACAAGCCAAATTTCCTTGGTCTTCTGAGAAAATAGAAGCGAGCTTGAGGAAGCACGCTTACTGATGGAGAGAAAGAAAACAAAACTCTAATTTTACTGCATGATGTACAAGCTAAAATGGATGAGTTGGTGTTTAATAAATGTAATGACTTTAATCAGCCAATAGAGGTGGGCCTCTTAGAATATGAACTCCCTGATTTAGGGCTAAATTGAAGGGCCAGTCAGGGAGCCTCTTGCTTTGTACGTAACCAGGTGTGTCAGTTCCTCTGGCACTCTGAGTGTAGGCTCTAAACTGAAAGCACTTTGGTTGCTGTTGTCAGACTTGTAAATAAAGGGATAATGGTGAAGGGAACTTCTGCCTCTGAGGACCTATTACAATAAGGAAACAGCAGAATACTGACGATGCTGGAATCTGAAACAGAAAATGCTGGGAAATCTCAGCCGGTCTCACAGCTCTGACGTAGGATCATCCAGATTCGAAACATTGGCTCCGTTCTCGCTCCACAGACGCTATCAGACCTGCGGAGATTTTCCAGCAATTTTTGTTCTCAATTGTTCACTGTCTGAAATTAAACAAAATGATTTTGGGATCAAGCCGCTGAATAAATTTATTTATTAGTGACATGAGTAGGCTCACATTAACACTGCAATGAAGTTGCTGTGACAAATCCCCTGATTGCCACTGAGGGATGCACCTAACCAGCACGCCTTTCGAATTGTGGAAGGAAACCGGAGCACCCAGAGGAAACCCCCACACAGACATGGGGAGAATGTGCAAACTCTACACAGACAGTGACCCAAGCTGGGAATCGAACCCGGGTCCCTGGCGCTGCGAGACAGCAGTGCTGACCACTGACCACTATGTCATCGTGCCCCTCCCGCCCCTCATTCTAAAGGGTGTTTCACTGCCGAGAGAGTATCAGAGCTCCAGTAATAATCTCAACCTTTCAATACAGATAAGAATCACTTAACCTTCAGACAACATGTGGTCCAAGTGTTCTCCACACAATATGGACTCAGACAGACATTAACAACATTAACCTTTGTCAAATCCCCACTATCCTCATGCTGGAGTCACCATTAACCAGAAACTCATCTAAACACCATGGCTATTGGTACAGATGGCTGGGCACACGGAATTCTCCACCTAAAGCGGCCGTCAGCCAAGACAGCGTGTGGGTGTGCGTGTTATTTAAATCGGTGATAAAGTTTTCAACTGCAGATACAAAGGTAAAAAGGAGATAAAAGATAAGAAGATTAGGGCTGAAGTTTTACCGTGCCGCCCATCACGAGAATCGAAGTGGGCGAGAGGCGGACAGCGGGAAGATCCGTTTACCTTGGGTGGGATTTTATGGTTTCGGGATGAGCGAGGCGGTAAACCCCACCCTAGATTTCAAATCGATCCCTGTGAGGCATTGTTGTGGGCGTGTCACTTGAATTCCTTTTTTCCCCAAACTGAAGGAGTTGAAACTTGAGATTCAGATTAGCAGCTGCTTTGAATAATCAGCACTTTGCCTTTTCGGATCGGTTCAACAGGTTTTTGGGAGAGAGAGAGAGAGAGAGAAGCTTTCCTGTTCCTCACTAAGTCTACGGTTATGGCACTTGTAGATTGCTTGGATTCTTTCACAAAACAATAGTAAATCTTTTAATACCTCCTTCCTCAGACAAGAAGTTGTGAATTTGTTCCTCTGCGTTCTTTCTGGAGATGTGCACACAAAATAGCTACTCTTATTTGGAATTTATCAAGTCCCTGTTAAGTTAATTTTGATAAATCATGTTAGAGTAAAGTTTATTTATTAGTTATAAGTAGGCTTACATTAACACAGCAGTGAAGTTACTGTGAAAATCCCTTAGTTGTCACATTCCGGCGCCTGTTCGGGTACATTGAGGGAGAATTTAGCACGGCCAATACACTTAACCAACACATCTTTTGGACTGTGGTAGGAAACTATAGCACCCGGAGGAAACCCACCCATAAAAAGGGAGAACGTACAGACTGCACACAGACAGTGACCCAAGCTGGGGATCGAACCCGGGTCCCTGGTGCTGTGAGGCAGCAGTGCTAACCGCTGTGCCATTGTGCCATCTCACCATTGTTTAACCAGACAAAGAAGTTAATTATATTCAGGGACTTTGCAGTTCCTTCCTGTCTCCTGTTCCCTTAGAAGTAAAAGGAGGTTTTATATACTTCAGAATTTAGTGGATGAAATAACTCCTTAGAGGCTGGCGTCCCTTCACCAGATTCCTGTTATTTACAAACTCTATTCCATTCTGAGACTGCTTCAGGTACAAAGTCAGAATCCGGAGTGTCAGTAGACCTGACAGTCCCATATTTATACACAGGTGAGGGTACCTGAGGCAGTCATTACCTCAATCAGGGAGCTCATACTCGAAGAGTCCAATCTCATCGGCCTCATTGAAGCCATTACAGCGGACACCCCAGAACAGTTATTGCATCTTTAATGACTCTTTACAGCTAGTTCTAGAGATGAACAGAAACATGCCTGTAAAACAGCTGGTTTTGACATTTATTGCACGTTTGTGCCAGGTCTGCTCGAACACAGCTCACTTGCCTGGGTGGGTTCGGTAGTATCCTAGAAGCTTCACACCATCCAGGACAAAGCAGGCGATGTATCGATCGATACACCCACAGCCTTAACCCAGTCACGCCAGCACTGACACACCATAACTGCATGGGGCAAACAGGAAGGTGGAGTCATGATCGCAGATCAACCATGATAATGTTAAATGGCGGGGAAAGCTTGAAGGACTGAATGGCTGACTGCTTGTAAGTCCGAGCAACTCCTCGGTAGCACCTACACCACAAACAAAGGTAACGAGCTCTTAGAAACACCGTGACCGTTAGTGATAGCGTGGTGGCATTGTGGTTAGCACTGCTGCCTCACAGCGCCAGGGACCCGGGTTCAATTCCACTGTTGAACCAGGCATAGGCTTTAGGTCACTGTGTGTTCGCATGTTCTTCCCATATCTGCGTGGGTTTCGTCCGGGCTCTCCAGTTTCTTCCCACAGTCCAAAGATGTGCGGTTGATTGGACATGCTAAATTGCCACGGAGACTAGCAAGTAAATACATGGCGCTCTGGGAATAGGTCCTGGGTGGGATGGTGGTCGGTGCAGACTCGATGGGCTGAATGGCCTCCTTCTGCACTGGAGGGATTCTATGATTCCACCTCTAAGTTCCCACTTGACTTGGACGTGTTTCGCTGTTCCTTCATGGTCACTGGGTCAAAATCCTAAACTCCCTCCCTGTCAGCATTATGGGGATATCTTCATTAGGACAACTTGTGTCTGTGAAGTCCCATTGCCTGGGAGTCAGATATCCCCAGGAGCGCACGTGCTGGGCTCAGTCAGCCTGAAATCCAGACTGTGACCCTCTCGAGCCCCGCGTCTGCTCTCAGGCTTCAGCCCCATTATTCTCACAGCTGTCCAGCCACAAACTGATCAGCCATCCTCCTGGGCAAATGACAGGTTGAATAATATCTTCTTCATTGAATAAACATAACTTCCATTGAGCCATAGAGTCGTAGAGTTTTACCGCAGAGAAAGGGGACCTTCATGTCTGCGCCAACCATCGAGCATTTATCTATTCTAATTCCATTTTCCAGCACTTGGTCCACAGCCTTGTAATATGGTGTTTCAAGTACGCATCTAAATGCTACTTAAATATTGTGAGGGTTCCCGCCTCTACCTCTCTTTCAGGCAGTGAGTTCCAGATTCCCACCACCCTCTGGGTGCAAAAAATTTTCCTTAAATCCCCCCTAAATCTCCTGCCTCTAATCTTAAATCTATGACCCTTGGTTATTCATCACTCTGCCAAGGGGAAAACTTCCTCCTTGTCTACTCTATCGATGTTTGTCATGATTTTGTGCACCTCCCATTCCCCCTCAGCCTTCTCTGCTCGAAGGGAAACAACCCCAGCCTGTCCAGCCCCTCTTCATAGCTAAAAAGCTGCAGCCCAGGCAACATCTTGGTGAATTTCCTCTCCACCCGCTATAGTGTAATCACGTCCTTCTATATGCTGTGGCGAGCAGGATTGCGCACGGTATTCTAGCTGTGGTCTAACAAGCGTTTGATACAGCTCCTTCATAACCTCCCCGCTTTTATATCCTATGCTACGAAAGGCAAGTATCCCGTGGCCTTCTTAACCACCTTACCTACCTGTCCTGTTGCCCTTAGGGATCTTTGGGCATGCAGCCCCAGAGGAAGTACCTCTGTACTTCCTAGCACTGATTGTATATTCCCTTGCCTTCCAAAATACATCACCTCAAACTTTTCAGGGTTAAATTCCGTTTGGCCACTGTTCTGCCCATCTGACCATCCCATCAATACCATCCTATAATCTAAGTCTTTCCTCCTCGCTATTTACCAAACCACCAGTTTTTGTGTCATCTGCAAAATCGATGATCATACTGCCCACATTCACATCTCAATCAGTAGTGTACACTCCAAACAGCAAGCGATCCAGTTGTGATCCCTGTGGTACACTACTGGACATGAGCTGCCAGCCACAAAAAAACATCTTTGGACCATCACCCTCTGCTACTAAGCTAATTTTGTATTTGATTTGCCAAATTGCCCTTGAATCCACTCCATTTATTGAGAAGCATCCATCTCATTTGATCTGGTAGCTTTTTGCCGTGAATAATTCCTTGCATACCGATGGCTATCTGTTGCCAGATGTCTGCACATTGCTTCCACAAACTGTTTATTGCAGTCCTGATGAAGTGCAACAGCGCTGGTTAGTGGCAGCGAAAGATATTACAGGATGTCTGGTTATTTATTTCTCATTATGGTCTCAGCCCCACCAGGTTACAACCAGAAGGAATGCTTTCTATGGTGCATCCGTAAAAGTTGGTGAGAGGTTGTGGCGGACATGCCAAATTTCCTCAGTCTTCTGAGAAAGTAGAGGCATTGGTGGGGTTTCTTAACTATGGTGTCGGCATGGGAAGTTGAAATGGTTTTGATAGTGTGGCTGATGTAACCTCTCCATCTCTTTTTCAGAAATGCAGCCGTACGATCTCCTGTCGAGAAAGAGTGCGACCGAACTGAACGCAGTCATTGTTTCTGTTGAGTAAGAACCTGTTGTACTTTGTTCTCGTAATGGGACAGTGGTGGGGAGCGGGCGGTCAAATGCCTTTGGACCCTATGACCACACAAAGTATTCAAAACGCACTTGTTAAGTGATTCCCGGGATTGCCAAGCGCAATTTAAATAGGACCGAAAGACAATAAAGCACAATTTTGATAGCTTTATGAAGATTGCGAAGGATGATTTGATTTTATTGTAATTGCTCTGGACGTTTCTGACTGACTGTCCGTAACAATGTAGCACACGTGAATCAGGGAATTGAAAAAACAATTTAAACACAAAGACCAGTTCTTCAAAAGTGGAAATAGCAGCTGCAGTAAAGAAAAGGAATCTGATTGCTCAACCAAAGAATCCCTACCATGCAGAAGAGGCCATTTGGTCCATCGAGCCACTCATTGCTATCCTCCCCACCCACCCATCTCTCCCCTATCCTTTCCAAAAATGTGTGGCATGGTGGCACAGTGATTAGCGCTGTTGCTTCACAGCGCCAGGGAAACAAGTTCAATTCTGGCCTTGGGTGACTGTGTGGAGTTTGCACGTTCTCCCTGTGTCTGCGTGGGTTTCCTCAGGGTGCTCCCCGGGTCTCCTCCCACAGGTCAAAGATGTGCAGGTTAGGTCGATTGGTCGTGCTAAGTTGCCCCTGAGTGTCTAAAGATGTGCAGGTTAGGTGGATTGGCCATGCCAAATTGCCCCTGAATGTCTAAAGATCTGCAGGTTAGGTGGATTGGCCATGCCAAATTGCCCAAGTGTCTAAAGATCTGCAGGTTAGGTGGAAGGGCCATGCTAAATTGCCCCTGAGTATCTAAAGATGTACAGGTTAGGCGGATTGGCCATGCCAAATTGCCCCTTAGTGTCCAAAGATGTTCAGGTTAGGTGGATTGACCATGCTAACTTGCCCCTTAATGTCTCAAGATGTGTAGGTTAGGTGGATTGACTGTGCTAACTTGGTCCTTAGTGTTTCAAGGTGTGTAGGAGGATTACTGGGGTTAATATGTGGGGTTATGGAGATAGGGCCTGGGTGAGATGTTCTGTCAGAGAGTTGGCCCAGACTCGATGGGCTGAATGGCTTTCTTTCACTGTAAGGACTCTGATTCTATGAAGAACCAACATTTCCCTTGACTTTTGCACATTGACACAGTGCAATTTTTACATAGAATCTACAGAACTGTCAGAATCAGGCCATTCAGCCCAACTGGTCTGTTCCAGTATTTAATTGCCTCCTGTTTTAATTCATCAACATGTCCTTCTGTTACTTTCTGCCTTACCAAATTATCGAGCGTCACCTTGAGGGTATCGACAAATGCTGTTCACTTCTCAACTACAGCTTGGGGGGAAAGAAGTTTCTTCTGAATTTTTTTGTCACTGGATTTATTTGTAACCATTTTATATTTATGTGCTTTGGGCTCCTCCTGTGAAAACATCTTCTCTGCATCTATTCTATTGAGTCCCTCCATAAACTTAAAGACCTTGAGTAATCACTTTAGTTCGGAGACCTTACCATATTATTTATTCATCTTTGGGATGTGGGTGTCGTTGGCTAGGCCAGCATTTATTACACATCCCTAATTGCCCTCGAGAGGGTGGTGGGGAGCTGCTTTCTTGAACCACTACAGTCCATGTGATGTAGGTACACTCACAGTGCTGTTAGGGAGGGAGCTCCAGGAATTAACAGTGAAAGTATGGCCATTTATTTCCAAGTAAAAAGTCTAACAACACCAGGTTTCAGTCCAACCGATTTATTTGATGGTAAATTCACTAGCTTTTGGGTTGACTGAAACCTCATGTTGTCAGACTTTTTACTGTGTTTACCCCAGTCCAACGCCGGCATATCCACATCGCATTTATTTCCACGTCAGGGTGGTGTGTCGTTTGAAGGGTAACCTCCAGGTGGCACTGTTTCCAGGTATATGCTAGCCTTGTTCTATACGGTAGTGGTTATTCATTAGGGAGATGCTGTCTAAAGAACTTGGGTGAGTTCCTGCAGTGCATCTTGTAGATGGCGCACACTGCTTCCACTGTTCATCAGTGGTGGAGTGAGTGAATATTTATGAAAGGGATAGCAATCAATCTGGCTGCTTTGTCCTGGATGATATTGAGCTTCTTGTGTGTTGTTGGTTTTAAAGTTTATTTATTAGCGCCACAAGTAGGCTTACCTGAACACTGCAATGAAGTTACTGTGAAAACCCCCTCCGGCGCCTGTTGGGATTACACTATGGGAGGATTTAGCATGGCCAATGCACCCAACCAGCACGTCTTTTGGACTGTGGGAGGAAACTGGAGCACCCGGAGGAAACCCACACAGACACAGACAAGTCACCCAAACCAGGAATTGAACCCGGGTCCCTGGTGCTGTGAGGCTACAGTGCTAACCACCATGCTACCATGCCACCTAGAGCAAGTGGGAAGTGTTCCTTCTGACTTGTGCCTTGTAGATAGTGGACAGACTTTGGGGAGTCAGGAGGTGAGTTACTCACCACAGGATTCCTGCTCTGATTTCCACGGTATTTATGTGACTAATCCAGTTTAGTTTTTGGTCAATAGTAATCTCCCCAGGATGTTGACAGTTGGGGAAATTCAGCATGGTAATGTCAATGAATTTCATTTGCATTCCACAAGCTAATTGGTTCACTCCTATTCGCTCTGTGGGTAGATAAAGACAATGCAACCATTAATATTCTGGGATGAATTTTCTGGAAATGGTTGGGGTTCTGCCCCCAGGGCCATCATCTTGGGATCCAAGAGACCTTTCTGCTGGGTTGCTGCTGCAAGACTGTCTCCATTTAGTTGGCCCTGTTAATAAAGATGCCCAGTTGGACCTTTAATTAGGTAAATCAGCTGCCCCCCTCCTCTGAGGGATCAGCTTCCATTCTTGCCTTTGGTAAAATGCTGTAAGAAGCCTCACAACACCAGGTTAAAGTCCAACAAGTTTATTTGATAGAAACCCGCAAGCTTTCGGAAACACTGTTCCTTTATCAGGAGACTGGAAAGTTCTGAATCAAAACGGGGCACACTCAGTTTACAGAATACTGATTAGAATGCGAGTCTTTACAGCTAATCTGCTATTCAAGTCTTAAAGGTGCAGACAATGTGTGTGGAGATAGCATTAAGCACAGGTTAAAGAGATGAGTATTGTCTCCAGACAGGACAGTAAGTGAGATGTTGCAAGTTCAGGCAAGTCAGGGGGGTTACGGATTGTGTGACATGAACCCAAGTTTGGTAAAACGCTGTCAGGGTCATGTGTCGGACAACCAATCCTGTGTAGTTACCAACTCGGAGACCAAAACTGCACACGGTACCCAAGGTGTGGCCTCGCTAAGGCCCTGTATAACTATCAAACCTATCAGAGGGAAAAAGAAACAGAGGGAGTTAAAGAGATTCAAGAGTTTAGGACTGAGGCAGTTAAATTCTATAACGCCCAAATTGTTTTTTTATATATAGATAGGTGGTAAGTTGTTGTGAGATCACAGTGAAGTTCCCTCGAGAGCCAGCATGTATCATTTATCAGAGTCCATCAGCCATGTCCTTACACCCATTTAATTTTCCAGATACCGCCTAGCGCCGGAGTACCATTTCCCTGACCAGTACCTCGATGTTTACACTGTGGTGAAGTACTTCTTACAGCGGGGTGTGCTGGCTCAGTACTCCGTGGATCCAGGTAGAGTTGCCGTGTCAGGAGATAGTGCCGGCGGGAACTTGGCTGCTGCAGTAGCCCAGCAGGTACAGTTGCAAGTATCACTGTTAGCTCATGACAGTTCTTCGCCCTGCACGTTTCCGACTTACTGGAGCGATTGATGCTTTTGAAATGCCTGTTCGTTCACCCTGAAGGGACCACTTACATATTTTTCCCTCTGGGCTCTTGCAGAATTGGGGCCCCTTCTTTACTTGGCACAGAATCACACAGCACAGAACGAGGCCATGTCAGAGAACCATAGAATCCCCACAGTGCAAAAGGAGGCCTTTCGGCCCATCGGATCTGCACCATCTCTCTGAAAGAGCAACCCACTCAGGCACTTTGCTCCGCCCTATCCCCCTAATCCCACGCATTGACTGTGGCCAATCCGCCTAACCTGCACATCTTTGGACTGTGGGAGGAAACCGGGAGCACCTGGAGGAAACCCACGCAGACATGGGGAGAGTATGCAAAACTCCACATAGATAGTGATCCAAGCTGGGAATCGAACCTGGGTCCCTGGCACTGTGAGGCAGCAGTGCTAACCACTGTGCCACTCAAACTCTCTAGAATTTAAGTGAGTCTGGAAGCAAAGGGGTGCTGCTGCTCACCTAGTGGTCCTCTCGATTGTGCTCCTCCTGCATTGCTCTGCTGTCTCTCCGGGACATGGTTTGGGTAATTAGGACTTGTTTACTTAGCCGAAAGGTCCTGATAGCAGTAAATAGCCTGAGGTGGGAGGTCAGTTATGTGGGAACAGAAGGGCTAACATGCACCATATTACCCTTAACACACCAGTGACTCGAGTATCTTTGACTATAACCAAGTTGGTGCCGTGAAATTTGAAATGAGTATTACTGAAAATAATACATTTTGTCAAAACTTTTCACTGTGCACTCATCAGGCCCATCACAAGAATATCAATATCAGGGGGAACAACAACTTTTATGTTGCATGGGAAAGGCATGGTGATTGGTGGGCAAGTGGACTCTGATTTAAATCTGTTTTACATTTGCAGATCCAGGAAGACCCGGAGGTTGAAGTTGAGATCAAGATTCAGGCGTTAATCTACCCGGCACTTCAGACCATTGACTTTAACACCCCTTCGTACCAGCAAAATGAAAACATGCCGATCCTGCCCAAGACGCTAATGGTCAGGTTTTGGAGTGAATACTTCAGCTGCGACAAGTTGCTGCTGAAGGACATGATGGCTAACAGCCACACCACCCTCGAATCGAGGGGCTTGAGTAACTTTGTCAACTGGAGCGTCCACCTGCCGGAGAGGTTCAGGAAGGACTACAAGTACACCCTCCCGGGTGGCGGGAACGCCGACTCTTCCGTGAGGATTCCCGGGGTCTTCGATCCCAGGGCCGCCCCGCTCCTGGTGGGGGACGAGAAGCTCAAGGCCCTGCCCCGGGCCTACATCGCGACCTGCGAGTTTGACGTCCTGCGGGACGACGGGGCCATGTACGCCACGAGACTGAAGAAGGCGGGCGTCCTGGTCACGCACGAGCATTTTGAGGACTCCTTCCACGGTGCATTCATGTTCATCACGTGGCCAACTGATTTTGCAATTGGCCAGAAAATGGTGAGCCATTATATTGACTGGCTGAGAAAGAACTTGTAAATCGATTTTTAATACTCCCCCCTCCTCCCCTAGACATCCCGCTCAAGTACCCACAGTACTTCCATACCTGTGAGTTGTTGGAAGTATTTTTTTAATGTTGACCTCTCCCAGTTATCATTGTATTTAACTGTAAACTTTATTCAAACACATTTGATCAGGGCTTATCATTTTAAATGGGAGACTTAAAATCAATCACTGAGTAAGGAGGGGGTTGGTTGCCATTACTTGGAACCAATATATGGGGAACTTGATCTTGTTCTCGTGACCATTTGCCCGATCCAATCCCCGAAGGAAGAGAACCATTTGGCCCCTCAAGCCTATTCTATCAATTAAACCTTGCTGACCTCCATCCACAAGCTTGCTGAATGTTATTCATCTTTAAGAGGTGAAAATGGCCGCGTCCATCACCTGGGGTATTTGGAGAGGTTCCGGTAGGGTAACATAGGTGACTTCTAAGGCTGATCCACGCCCCAAAGGTTTTTCTGCCGATGATTGAGTTTTGGACAAACTACTGGCGTTGGATTTCCTCTCCTTGTATCTCCTTCCTGCCGGGTGAAATTAAGAAGGCTAATGGAATGCTGCCCTTTATTATGAGAGGAATTGACCATCAAAGTAAGAATGTTATGCTTCAGTTATACAGGATGTGGAGATGTCGGTGTTGGACTGGGGTAAACACAGTAAGAAGTCTCACAACACCAGGTTAAAGTCCAGAAGATTTATTTGGTAGTAAACGCCATGAGCTCTCGGGGCTCCAAAAGCTAGTGGTGTTTACGACCGAATAAACCTGTTGGACTTTAACCTGGTGTTGTGAGAATTCTTCCTCAGTTATACAGGCCATTGGTGAGACCACATCTTGGATACTGTGTGCAGTTTTTGTCTCCTTATTTCAGAAAGAATGTAAATGCAATGGGGTGGTTGGAGGAGATTTACCAGATTGATACCCGGAATAAAAGAGTTGTTACTTGAGGAAAAATTAGGCAGAGTGTGCTGGTTGCCACTGGAGTTTAGAAGAGTGAGGGGTGTCTTGATTCAAATCTATAAGATCCTGAACGGTCTTGACAAGGTGGCTGTGGAAAGGATGTTTCCTCTTGTGGGTGAGTCCAGAACGAGGGGACACTGTTTTAAAATTAAGGGGTCACCCTTTTGGAACAGAGTTGAGGAGAGTTTTTTACTCTTTGAGGGTTGTGGGACTTTGGAACTCTCTGCCTTCGAAGGTGGTGGAAGCTGGATCAACAAAGAACAAAGAAAACTACAGCATAGGAACAGGCCCTTCAGCCCTCCAAGCCCTGCCTGAAAATTCAATATTTTTAAGGTGGAGGTGATAGATTCTTATTGGGCAAGGAAATCAAAGGGAGTAGATGGGAATGTGGAACACTACACAAACAGATCGGCCATGATCTTATTGAGTGTCTGAGCAGATCCAAGGGGGCGAATGAGCTACTCCTTCCCCTCCTATTTCATATGACATAAGACTTGCTTTTGAAGGAGGCCACACTCTTCTTCATTTCCAAACCCTAGAAGGACAAGGGCAGAAGCTAACTGGGAACACCACCATCTGGAGATTCCCTTCCAAGTCACTCACCATCCTGACTTGGAATTATATTGTTGTACTCTTGTGTGAGGCAGTGCTTCAGGTATTCCCCCCCTCTGAGCAGACTGGCTCTCATTTAAAGCTTTTGACCCTCTTATTCTGGACTCCCCCCCCAACAAGAGGAAATGGTTTCTCTGTTAAATACTGTAATCAGCTTAATTAATTCGACCTTTTCTTGTAAAGGGGTAGAAGCCTCTTCTATGCAGTGTGTCCTCATTGTTTAACCCTTGAAAGCTTGGATTGATTCCAGTGCATCTGCTCCATGGCCAACGTACCCATTCAATGATGCAGTGACCAGACACTGAACAGATCAACTAACATATCAGCGGAGCTGCAATGTGAAGTTATTTCTAAAATGTTATCTTCATTGTTTCATTTCTGACTATTACCCTTAGCACCAGAATTACTGATCCCTAAACCCAGTCGGATAGCTCCTATTAGCACAAACTTTGTGCTCGCCTCTCATCCTTACCCTAACCATTATTGCCTCGTTCTGTTTTTATCCTAGCTGTCCCAGCACTGTCACTGTGCTCTTGGTGTACCTGTAACATAGTGGATAATAATCAAGTGCCATGTTGTGTATTAACCTTGTTCTCTGTTTACGTGCTGACTGTGTATAAACACATAATATGTGTTCACTTGTTCAATTTGTAACCCTACATAAAGATTAAAATTTTGTGTAAAAAAAAACCTCTCTTTTCAAATTGTCTTGAGTGTGATGTTGTGCTCTGAAAGTCCTTTTGCCTCCTGACTTCCCTCCCTTGCTTCAAGATCCTTGTTAAATCCTGCTGTTTTGACCAAGGTTTCTCGCACTCCATCTAACTTCTCTTCCTGGGCAGTACAGTGGCACAGTGGTTAGCACTGCTGCCTCACAGCACCAGGGACCCGGGTTCAATTCTGGCCTTGAATGACTGTGTGGAGTTTGCACATTCTCTCCGTGTCTGCGTGGGGTTTCCTCCCACAATCCTGTGCAGGTTAGGTTGACTGACCATGCTAAATTCTCCCTTAGTGACAGGGGGATTAGCAGGGTAAATACATGGAGTTACAAGGACAGGAGCTGGGTGTTGGTGCAGGTTCGATGGGCCAAATGGCCTCATTCTGCACTATCGGGATTCTATTTAGAAATTTATTTACTGGTGACAAGTAGGCTTACATTAACACCGCAATTAAGTTACTGTGAAATCCCCTAGTTGCTACACTCCTGCACCTACACTGAGGGAGAATTTAGCATGGCCATTGCACCTAACCAGTACATCTTTCAGACTGTGGGAGAAAACTGGAGCACCCGGAGGAAATCCACGCAGATAAGGTTCGAACATGCAAACTCCACGCACAGTAAACCAAGTTGGGAATTGAACATGGGTCAGCAGTGCTAACCTGTGTGCCAGCGTGCTGCCCTCAGCTCAACACCTAGGTTTCCTTAACCCTCACTGTTTTGAAACACTCCCAGGCACTACATAAATGCACGTTGTTGTTACTGATAGGCTCACTGCAATAAAGTAAGTGTTGCAGATTGTTTGGAGTGATTTCTGATAGTTACAACATACTACCTGAATCCTTCAAAGACTGGACAGGCATTGTCCACTATAAACCCCCTCTGTCCTGTTCATGATCGAGCCCCGAACTGTACGTTGTTGCACATGGATCTGCAACTCGAGGGGAACCCAGGGTTGATTCCTGTTCTCCTCTTGGTGCAACTGATTTGGGTCAGAGCAGCGACCATTGGCCATACCTCTCCTGAACTATGGGGAGGAAATCATTAGCGTTTACATTCGCAGAATCACACAGTGCAAAAGAGACCCTTCAGCCCATCAAATCTGCACTGACACATGAGAAACTTCCAACTTACCCTATCCCATTTACGCGCACCTGGTCCAAAGCCTTGAATGTGCCAAGTGCTCATCCAAATACTTTTTAAAGGATGTGAAGCATCCCACCTCCATCACTCTCCCAGGCAGTGCATTCCAGATCATCACCACCCTCTGAATAAAAGCATTTCTTTTCACTTTTCCCCAATCCTCTTGCCCCCCTCACCTATGTACCCTTATGGTTGACCCTTTAAGGGGAACAGCTGCTCCTTCTCCACTCTGTCCATGTCCCTTATAATCTCGTACACCTCGATCAGGTCGCCCCACAGCCTCCTCTGTTCCAACAAAAGCAACTCACAAGGTCATAAGACCATAAGCTATAGGGGCAAAATTAGACATTTGGCTCATCAAGTTTGCTCAGCTATTTGATCATGGTTAACATGCTCCTCAACCCCATTCTCCCGCCTTTTCCCCGTAAGCTTCGATCCCCTCACCAATCAAAAACCTGTCTTAAATACACTCAATAACTTGGCCTCCCAGCCTTCTGTGGCAATGAGTTCTATAGTTTCATCACCCTCTGGCTGAAGAAATTCCTCCTTATCTCGGTTCTAAAGGGTCGTCCCTTTACTCTGTGCCCTTGGACCCTAGTCTCTCCCACTAAAGAAAACATTTTCTCCGTGCTCCATCCACCCAATCCTATCCAACTTCTTCTCATAACGTAAAATGCCCCATCCCAGGTAACATCCTGGTCAACCTTCCCTGCACCCCTTCCAATGCAATCACATCAATTTTAATACTGACTCTTGGAAAGAGAAAACAGAAATACTTGCATTCACGAAAGGCCTTTCTTGACCTCAGGACCTTTCCCAGTGCTTCAAACCAGGGAAGTATATTAAGGTGTGGTCCCTGCTGTAATGTAGGAAAGGTGATTTGGAAAAAGCTGGGTTCCCTCAGTATGATACTGACCGTGTCCCAAGTCTTCTGTTCAGCTTTGGAGAGGGTACGGCCAACTTTGAGTTGACACTTTAATCTGCCCACTTACCATTTTACCCAAGAGCCTTTGCATCTTCCGACGCTGACCCCAGCAGCAACGCAGGGATGAAGAATTGGGTGGCCAACTATCGAGTGTAACTCCAGTGAAACCAAACCCCTTTATATTGAAGGTTCTGCCCCCCACCCCCCCACCACTGCCCACCGCTTAATACGTCTTCAGTTCATTGACTAGCATTGTTTTAAATGGAGTTGTTATCATAAACCGTGTTCAACATTTCCCTCCCAACCCCATCCCTACCCCTAGCAGTAGTGTGGCATTGAGGGGGTATTTCAATGATGCGCTGGGGAATTCCTTTTGGAATTTCCCATATAAGGCTGTACCTGGCAATTGTCTGTAAAGACTAACTTTCCCCTGGATAATTGCACTGGGCTGCAAACCATCTGACAAAGCGATTTAAGTCACTAACTTTGGGTAAGTTCTACCAGTTTTGGACTCACAGTTGCTCTGAAAAAGTTAGAAGAATAAAAAAACACTTCTAACCCCAGAGGGCGGCATGGTGGCACGGTGGTTAGCACGGCTGCCTCACAGAGCCAGGGACCCGGGTTCAATTCCACCCTCAGGTCATTGTCCGCGAGGAGTTTGCCCACCCTCTCCACGTCTGTGTGGCTGTCCTCGGGTGCTCCAGCTTTCCTCCCACAGTCCAAAGATGCGCCGGTTAGGTTAATTGACTATGCTAAATTGATTCTAGTGTTAGGGGATCAGTAGGGTAACTATTTGGGGTTATGGGAATAGTGCCTGGGTGGGATTGCACAGACTTGATGGGCTGAATGGCCTCTTTCTGCATTGTAGGAATTCTATGATTCTGTAGCTGTGGTCACCCTCCAAACTGCACCGCACCCCCCCCCGACCTGAATGCCCAGACTGACCCTCCAACCTGACTCAAGAGCCTCCCTCCTGCCTCCCCACCCCACCTCTCTGCCAATGTCCAAACCCCCACACTAACAGTTGAAACTTACCTTTCCCCTTTCAATGGCTCCTTTAAACTCTATGGTAGCTAATGCTGTAGAAAGGGGCTCCATTGCCAACTCGTTAATTGAGTCCTGGAGATGATTCTCTGCCCTTGCCTCACCTGGCCTGAACGAGGAATGTGTTGGGCTTTGGAATTCCAATGAAGGTAAGTCACTACAGAACGGCAATCCGACCACTGACTGCCATTCTCCTGACATTGGCTGGAGAAGAGGTTGGAATTTGGGAGTGAGGGGTGTGGAAGGGGGTTGAGTGGGAGGGCGGGGGGAGGCGGACAGTGGGAGCGGGGTGAACATTGTTGGCCTGGAGTATTATTTGACATGGTCTCCAAGGCGCGACTCATTTTATTTCCCTCCTACAACGCCACTACTGTCAGCGGCACTGGAAAATCTCAGCCACGGATGAGGATGGAAATCTTTGGCCTTGCTGTCTGCTTCTAGCCTTGGACAACAGAGCCTGGTGCACCCATGCGGGAAAGACACCCCCTTTACAAACTCAACCTGGCTCTATGTTTACAAGGATGTTGCTTGGATTGGGAGGCATGCCTTATGAGGATAGGTTGAGGGAGCTCGGTCTTTTCTCCCTGGAGAGACGAAGATTGAGAGGTGACCTGACAGAGACTTACAAAATGTTGAGAGGTATAGATAGGGTGGATTCTCGGAGGCTAGTTCCCAGGGCAGAAATGGTCGCTACGAGAGGACACAGGTTTAAGGTGCTGGGGAGCAAGTACAGAGGAGATGTCAGGGGTAAGTTTTTCACTCAGAAGGTGGTGAGTGAGTGGAATCGGCTGCCGTCAGTGGTGGTGGAGGCGAACTCGCTGGGGTCTTTTAAAAGACTTCTGGATGAGTATATGGGACTTAATGGGATTGAGAGTTATAGATAGGCCTGGTAGGATGGATATGATCGGCGCAACTTGTGGGCCGAAGGGCCTGTTTGTGCTGTAGTGTTCGATGTTCTATGTTCGGGTGTGAGGTTTGGGCACATCCTACAATTTGGATGGGGAAGACACTACATTAAAGTGAAATGCAGGTGTCAAAACAATACGAAGAAAGGGATCAAAAAACATTCATGGGGAGACTACAATCAGCCAACTTGGTGCTCTCTTCAGCTCACCTCCAGAAAGGGTACAGAAAAGGTTTAACAGGATGTTGCCCGGTTTGGAGGATGCTGGCTTTGAGGAGCAATTGGAAAAACATGTCTTGTTTTCACTTGAACGTCAGAGGCTGAGGGGTGACCTAATAGAGGTTGACAAAATTATGAGGGGCATGGATAGAATGGATAGTCCTTTTTCCCAGGGTAGAAATGTCAATTACTAGGGGACACAGGTTTAAGGTAAAAAGGGAGGGGGGGGGAGTTTAAAGGAGATGTGAGAGGTAAGTTTTTACACAGAGGGTGGTAAGTGCCTGGGATGCTCTGCCAGCGGAGGTGGTAGAAGCAGATGCAATAGCAATGTTTAACAGGTATCCTGACGGATACAGTCAGGGAATAGAGGGATATGGACCACGTAGAAACAAAAGGTCTTTAGTTTAGAAAGGTGTCATGTGTCAGTGCAGGGTTGTTGGGCCGAAGGGCCTGTTCCTGTGCTGTCTTCTTAATTCCGCACTTACAGTTGAAGCTACTGGGTAAGGATGCACCTATTGTAGGTGAAATAGAAGCCAGTGTCCCTTCACCAGATTCCCTTTGTTTACACACTTATCTCCACTCCGAACAATGCTTTAGGTATAAATCAGAATACAGAGTGCTAGTACACCTGACATGCCTCAATATATTGGCAGTGCGGTGGCACACCGGTTAGCATTGCTGCCTCATAGGTGCCAGGGACCTGGATTCGATGTCAACCTCAGATCATTGTCTGCGGAGTTTGCACATTCTCCCCATGTCTGCATGGGTTTCCTCCTGGTGCTCCGGTTTCTTCCCGTACTCCGAAGATCTGTGGGTTGGGTTGATTGTCCGTGCTAAACTGCTCCTTAGTGCCAGGGGAATTAACAGGTACGTGGGGTTTACTGGGATAGGGCCTGGATGAGATTGTTGCCAGTGCAGGCTCGATGGGCCAAATGGCCTCCTTTTGCACTGTAGGGATGCTATGAATATGCAGACAAGTGAGACTCTTTGATTGAGGTCATGTTTGCGTGCCTAATCAGGGAGCTTATACTCTAAGAGATCAGCCTCTTGGGCCATTATAGCAGGAAAGGAGTTAAAGGAGGAGATTTGGTGTACTTTAAAGGGCAAGCCTGGAGATGTTCTGCAATGGGCTTTGATAGGCATAAGATTTATATTATTGAAAAGATCGTGGAAACTTGCATTAAAAGCACCAACAGCACAAAAGGACCCAAGTGCAAGAGAATACAAGTTTCCTTTCAGCCCAAGGGCAACATTAAAATGGCATTAATCCAGAGTGCATAAACGAAATATGAAGCAATTGCTTTATTTACGCTATTTGTAGAAGTTGTGGTTTGTGGCTTGACTGAAAATGATCTCAAGTGGGTTTTGGCTAGAAAAATTAAATGAGCAAAGCCCTGAGTGGAATCCAAGGTTGCGAAAGGGATTTTTCAACATTGTGTTTTGATCATGGACTACAAAATGAGTTATGTTACTTGTGACTATCCTCTTCGAGGTTTGGAAGTAATGCCTCTTTGAGGTCATTTTGATTGCGAGACGCGATGCCTCATAATTGGAACTATGTTTATTGCCAGTGGAAGCTTCAATGCCCGAACTAGGCAACTGCATTGTTGCCAAGTAACCAGCTAGCCTAACGCACTGACTGGACCCGAGGGCACAGACCTGACACTGAAAGCTAAAGATTTTCCTATTCAACTTCAGATAGTGAGCAGAGTGAACAGATAGCCGAGATTTCTACCAAATGTCTTGTGTGGGCTAACTGAACAATTTGGGTGGGATCCTCGCTCGAGAGAGACTGGAAATTCCCACCCAAGGTCAACAAATATTTCTGTTGTCTGCCCCTCTGATTGCATGGCAGGCAGAGTGTTGGAATTCCGGTGTTTATCTTTAACATGGTTGGATTTACTCCAAGCAATTGCCAAAGTTCTGATTTACTGAACGACTGTTTTTTTTCCCAAATCCCCTCTGAATCTCCGACTCCATACACTGAAACTATGTCCTCTCCTAATTGACCCCTTGGGAAAGGGGAAAATCTGCTGCCTATTCACCCCTGTCCATAACCCTCATAATCATCTCAATCATGTCCCCCACCCCTTAGCCTTCTCTGCTCTACAGAAAACAATCCAAGCCTATCCAGTCTCTCCTTGTAGCTCAAATGCTCCATTCCAGGCAACACCCTGGTGAATCTCCTCTGTAAACCCTCTAGTGCAATCATATCTTTCCTTAAGTGAGGTGATTAGAACTGCACACAGTACTCCAGTTGCGGCCTATCCAATGCTCAGTACAGCTCCTCCTTGTCTTAAAAAAGTACTCATTGGAGCACTAATGTCACACATTGGGAAAGATATTCGACAATTCTAATGGTTATACAGACAATGGGAATGGAAGCAGAGTAACCATGGATATGACTTTATGGACTATTCTGTTAAGCCAGGGCTAATTGAGATGAAACAAGTCCCTCTTGCTGGCCTGAACTTGGATTTATGTGATGCATTGCCCAGGAGAGGGAGTATGCAGAGTACATGATCTAATTGGCAAAACTAAATAACAAAATGTTACACTGTCCATGCGAGGGATAAATCAAATGAACCTAATTTAATAAACTACCCTTATAAACACCTATAGAGTTATAAAATTCTAACTTTTCTAGACAGGATAGATGCAGGGAGGATGTTCCCAATAGTGGGGGTGTCCAGAACCAGGGCTCACAGTCTGAGGATTCAGGGTAGACCATTTAGGACGGAGGTGAGGAGACATTTCTTCACCCAAAGAGTGGTGAACTTGTGGAATTCATTACCACAGGAAGTAAGTGATGCCAAAACACTGAATGCATTCAAAAGGATATAACACTTGGGGTGAATGGGATCAAAGGTTATGGGGAGAAAGCAGGATTAGGCTATTGAGTTGGATGATCAGCCATGATCGCGATGAATAGCAGAGCAGGATCAAAGGGCCAAATGGCCCTGCTCCTATCTTCTATGTTTACCCTGAGATGAAGACATTTGCCGAACAAGATTTGACATTTTGTAACTTTAAAATTATTTAAAACCTGTGTAAATTAGACAAATTAATAGGCAAACCCTGATCAATATACATGGAATGCCAAATAGCACAAAGACTATTGCTGGAATTTTACCACCTCACCCACCTGAGGCTGGTAAGATCCTGCCTGAGGTCAATGGAGAATGCCGTCCTGCGAGCCTTGCCCGGGGCAAGCATGGCAGTAAAATTTTGGCCGATCGCTCAAAGTTGCATGGCCTATTTATCATAGCCATCTTCCAGATTTCTAACAGAGTGCTGCTCGTACAATCTTCTACACAATGGCACACTTGTTTCTGGAACCTTCTCAGCTCCCAGCTCCTGCCAGAAGTGGCAGCACAGGTCCACCAACATCTACATTTCTTTTGCACAATGTAGCCAATTCGCAGTTCATTCGCTGGAAGGTGAAAGAAATGACTGTAGCAGACATGCAATAAAAATAAAGTACCACAGATGCTCCTTAGTCTGAAGAATGTGGAGTGCCATAAGCGTAGACAAGGGTCACAGGTGGAAGAGGGAACTCACAATGTTAAAATGGCGGCATGGGCTCGTTGGGCCGAAGGGCCTGTTTCCCGTGCTGTGTTTTTGTTCTTTGTTCTTAAGTCATACGGGTTTGAAGCATTAACTCTGGTTCTCTCTCCACAGATGCTGTCAGACATGCTGAGATTTTCCAGCACTTTCTATTTTTACCAGCATGAGTCCTAAGCTTGTTTCGCTAGTGTTCAGGAATCCAGCCCCCTGGCTCAGCCTCCTGCTTTGACACTTCAGTCCAGCTCTGTCCTTTCCTTAATTCTTTTGTCGGCCTCCATGTCTTAAGTTCCTTGCTATTGGGACTGTTTCTAGGTCAAGGGTTGCCAGGTCGGATGGACTAGTACTCCTTATTATCCAATGATTCTAACTGACCCCTTTACAAGTGATTCATACAGGCAGTGAGTTCTAGATTCTCACCATCCTCTGGGTGAAAAGGATTTTCCTCAAATCCCCTTTAAACTCCTTCCTCTTACCTTAAATCTATGCCCCATGGCTACAGATCCGTCTATTCCGGGGTTTCTTCTTATCTGTGTCCATGTCTTTGATTCATTTGTCTGGACCTTGCTTACTAATCTCATGATGTAGCTACTAGGCTTCCATTGCTCTGAACAAGCAGCATTAACTGATGGGGGTGTAGGTGCAGGAGTAGATTATTCACTCTGAAAACTGCCCTTTTTCAATAAGATTGTGGCACCTTTGCTCCATATTACAACATAGAACGTAGAACAGGAACAGGCCCTTTGCCCCATGATGTTGTGCCGATCATGAGGCCAAATTAAACTAATCCCTTCTGCCTGCCCTTGGTACATATCCCTCTATTTCTTGCATATTCATATGCTTATGTAAAAGCCGCTTAAATGTCCCTACCCTATCTGCCTGCACTGCCACCCCTGGCAACATGTGCCAGACACCTACCACTCTCTGTAATAAACTTGCTTTTCACCTCTCCTTTGATCTCCCTAAGTGCATGCCCTCCAGTTTTAGAGATATATTCTTTCAAACCTCTGACAAGCAAACATCTAAAGTAAAAAGTTTATTTATTAGTCACTAGTAAGGCTTACATTGACACTGTAATGAAGTTACTGTGAAACTCCCCTAGTCACCACAGTCCGGCACCTGTTCGGGTCAATGCACCTTTTGATCTTTGTTGAGAGATCCTATGTATCTTTAACCCTGTTTGCTTCTGTCTATGGAAAGACTTCATTTTAAAATATTTCTGCCTATGCCTGTGCTAAACTGGAAAAATTGACTGCTAACTTGACTACTTGGTTTGGCATAGCGACACAGCAGTTACATTGCTCCCTCAGAGCACCAGGGAACGGGGTTCAATTCTGGCCTTGGGTCACTGTCTGCGTGGAGTTTGCACATTCTTCCTGTGTCTGTGTATGTTTCCTCTGAGTGCTCTGGTTTTCTCCCACAGATGTGTGGGTTAGGTTGATTGGCCAGACTTAATTACTCCTAATGTCAGGGGGATTAGCAGGGTAAATATATGATGTTACAGGAATAGGGCCTGGGTGGTGTTGTGGTCAGTGCAGACTCAATGGGCCAAAAGACCTCCTTCTAGACGTATAAGATGATGAATGGGATGGATAGGATAGAGGTGGAGAGACTCTTCCGGCTCAAAAAAGACAGTAGGACTAGGGGGCACAGCCTCAAGATAAAAGGGGGGCGGTTCAGAACGGAGTTGAGGAGGAACTTCTTCACTCAAAGGGTGGTGAATCTCTGGAATTCTCTGCCCGTTGAAGTGGTGGAGGCTGCCTCGCTAAATATTTTTAAGACGCGGGTTGATGGGTTTTTGATAAGAGAGGGGATTAAGGGTTATGGAGAGAAAGCGGGAAAGTGGAACTGAGCAGCGACAGATCAGCCATGATCTTATTGAATGGCAGGGCAGGCTCGAAGGGCTAGATGGCCTACCCCTGCTCCTATTTCTTATGTTCTTATACTGTATGGGTTTTATGGTTTCCCAACACCAGGTTAAAGCCCAATAGGTTTATTTGGTATCACGAGCTATTGGAGCGCTGCTCCTTCATCAGATGATTACATGTAGAATCGGCAGGCGAAAGGTTAGTTCGAAATTGACTGCATTCCTGAAGGGTACACAATTCAGGCAAACAAATATTTCATAACAGCAGCTGCAAGGATTGTTGTTCAAAGGTGGAGACAGAGTACGAAGAACATTTCCAATAAAGAGATAAGGGTTGACATATCGTTTAGATTTTAATGTGTGTGTTTTCAAGATCCAGTTTAGTGAGTTCAAGTTCAGTACAGGAACTGGCAGTAAAAGCCTGTATCCTTTTTCTTTTCTTTTTGTTTCTGTCATTTATGTTCTATAATGATAGGGAATGGGATGGTTTGATCTTGGTTTTGGACAAAGCTCAGCACAACATTGAGGGCTGAAGGGCCTGTAATGTTCTATGTTCTAGAATGTTAATCCTTTTAAGGTCTGATCAATAAAATAAACCATTTTCTAAACTCGACTCAGTGCTGTTCCCTTGTCTGTTCACATGAATGAATGGACCCAACACTGGTTTAAGTTCAGAAATTGTGCTATCACTATTGTGGAAGAGAGTCCCAGGCTTTCTACCAGCATTGAAAGTTTGGCCAAACTACCCCCCTGAATGGCCTGGGTCTGATTTGAAAGTTACATCGTCTTGCCCGAGACTCTCCGAACTGTTCTGTTCAGAGAGATCATACAATGGGCCTCGTTATTCCGGGGTTAAAGTGGGGAGGAAAGTAAACCGAGGACTCCTGCTCTGCTTTGCTGAGCTGAAAGTGTGCATGTGGTTTCAGGTGGTGGGCGGGGGGTTGGGGGGAAATGCGATACATTTCATAGTCAAATACCAAAACACCACTCACGCAAAGGGGTTATGCCACTTGGTTAAAGCACCAGGAAGTGTGGTGTGTGTTGGTCTGAGATTGGTGCTGAAGGGTCTCGAACGGGAAAAGTTGAAGATCTTCTATTGTTGCATCTGGTGGTGCTTGGCACTGATGTGGGTGTGCCGGTGTTGGACTGGGATAAATACAGTAAAAAGTCTGACAACACCAGGTTTTAGTCCAACTGATCGGTTAGACTAAAACCTGGTGTTGTCAGACTTTTTACTGTGCTTGGCACTGCCAGTGAAGAACTACAGTAGTGAGATTTAACATCATTTTTTTATTATTATTCATTTTTATTAATTTGTGGGACAAGAGCACCCCTGGCTGACCAGCAGTGATGGCACGGTGGCACAGTAGTTAGCACAGCTGCCTTACAGTACCAAGGACCTGGGTTAAATTCTTGCTTGGGTCACTGTCTGTGCAGAATCTGCATCTTTTCCCCATGCCTGCGTGGGTTTCCTCCTGGTGCTCAGGTTTCCTCCCGCAGTCCAAAGATGTGTGGCTTAGGTGGATTGGCCACACTAAATTGTCTCCCAGTGTCAGAAAGTTTAGCAGGATAAATATGAGGGGTTATGGTGATAGGGCATTGTGGTCGATGCAGACCCGATGGGCTATATGGCCTCCTTCTGTGTTGATTCTATGATTGAGCATTTATTGCCCATCCCTAGTTGCCCGAGGGCTGTTGAGAGTCAGCCACATTCTGTGGCTTTGGATCACATGTAGGCCAGACCAGGTAAGGACGGCAGATTTCTTTCGCTAAAGAACATTAATGAATCAGATGGGTTTTTCTGATAATCAACAATGATTTCATGGTCATCAGTAGATTCTTAATTCCAAATATTTTGTTTTATTAAATTCAAATTCCACCATCTGCTGTGGCGGATTTGAACTTGGGTCCCCAAAACATTAGCTGAGTTTCTGGATTAATAGTCTAGCGATACTACCACCAGGCTATGGACTTTCTTATCCTTAATGTTGATGAACATACACAAAAATAAAAATGAAAGCAAGTTGTCTTTCACTGAAGCATGTACAGGAGCAAATAGTGTTTAAGAATTCACAGCTATAGTAAATGTGTTGAAGTTTAGAAACAAGTGTTGAATTCTCTGTTAAGGTCTGATAACCACTGGGTGTTTATGTTTTTCAAGAGGTGGCAATAGGGTACATTGCTACTTAAAGACTGTCATGTGATAAACAGGTTTGTGCACATTGGTTTCCTGTCTAATGGCTTCCTTCTATGTGCCACTGCGTGATGTCGCTGTGTTGAGAATAACACATAACATTTGGTTTGTCTTCCTTCTTAAACCAGACATAATGTGCTATATCCTCTGCACGTTCTCCTCAAAGCCCTGGAACTCCCACCCTAACGGCACTGTAGGTGCTGTACCTACACCACATAGATTGCAGCAATTCAGGAAGGCAGCTTTGCAAGGGAATTTAGAGAAGGGCAATAAACACTGGCCTACAGCGATTCTCACACGCCATGAAAGAATACAAAAGTAAGGACAGCGCCTTCTTGAGTGCTGCTTCCCCTCGCCTTCTCCAGCTCCTCATTCTAACTGACCGCATCAAACGCTGAGACAATGGTTTGTATGCAAAAGTGTAGGCAGCAATTTTTCTTTTAACTTTAACTTTACATTGGCACCACCTTAAGAATGTCCGCCATGGCGCAGTTGGCAGCACTTCCACCTCTGAGTCATAAATGCATGGTGGCACAGTGGTTAGCACTGCTGCCTGACAGCGCCAGGGACCTGGGTTTGATTCCCAGCTTGGGTCACTGTCTGTGCAGAGTCTGCACATACTCCCCATGCCTGCGTGGGTTTCCTTCAGGGGCTCTGGTTCACTCCCACAGTCCGAAAGACGTGCAGTTAGGGTGCATTGGCCGTGCTAAATTCTCCCAGAGTGTACCTGAACAGGCGCCAGAGTGTGGCGACTGGGGGACTTTCACAGTAACTTCATTGCAGTGTTAATGTAAGTCTACTTGTGACACTAATAAATGAACTTTAACATAAATATGGGTTCATGTCTCACCCTAGAAATTTGAACACTAACTTCACAACTGTTGACTTCCTGGTCAGGTGTCAAACTGAAACTCTGCTGTCTAATATGAGTGTAAAGATCAAGAGGCATTGGGTGAGACAGTGGTTTAGTGGTAATATTAGCAGGCTACTGATCCGAAGACCCTGTGACATCCCATGGCAGTACCATCGCTGAATCACTCAATCATCAACATCCTGGGAGTTGCCATTGACCAGACGCAGAGCTGAACGAGTGATATTGTGCACTGTGAGGGTTATAGTTGAAGAATGTCGGCTAGGTACGCCTGCTGCTTGCGGGTAAAATCTTGCTCTCTCTGGTTTGTCTCTCAGTTCTAAACCCAAGCTGACTGGCTGAGTAAGACACTCCAGTATTTGAAAAAGCATGCAATTCAGGTAAATTCAGGCAATTTACTGGATTGATACCTGGAATGTGTGGGTTATCTGATGAGGAAAGGCTAGGCAGATTGGGGCTGTTTACACTGGAGTTTGGTAGAGTGGGGAGTGACTTGATTGAAGTCTATAAGATCCTGATAAACTGGATGTGGAAACGATGTTTCCTCTTGTGGGTGAGTCTAGGATTCAGGGGCATTGTTTCAAAATTAGGCGGTTGCCCTTCATCCTTTTCAGACAGAGATGAGGAGATATTTTTTTCTCTCAGAGGGCGATGCGACTTTGGAACTCTGCCTCAGAAGGTGGTAGAAGCGGGGTTATTGAACATTTTTAAGGCTGAGGTAGATAGATACTTGTTAGGCAAGGGAATGAAAGATTATCAGCTATAGGTGGGAATGAGCAACCTGAAACACAAACAGGTCAGCCTTGAATCTATTTAATGATGGAACAGGCTTAAGGGGCTGAATGGCCTACTTCTGCTCCTATTTTATGGCCGGAATTTTACCATCCCACCCACCTTGGGAATCGGACCGGGTGAGAGGTGGACCGTGGAAAGGACCATTGATTTAGGATGGGATTTCACAATTTCAGGATGAGCGAGGCTGTAAAATCTCGCTTTATATGTTTGTATGATCAAAAATGTGCCTCACCCTCAGAATATGTCTGAGCTCAGATCTTTTCAGGCTTACTGAATTGCTACAGTAACTTCAAGCCAAATTCGGCAACTTTATTCCATCTGTTGAACAAACTCCTGAGGAAGTGTTTTCCATGAAATTGGATAGAGATGCGTGACAAAGCATTCCAGCTGTGTAATTGTAAATTAACAAACGGTACAATGATTGTACCTTTCAATGTGTGCAGCAAAATTAAGCTAGCATGGGGTGCCTCTACCACATGGAGTAGGAGCTGTGATCTCTCATGTGTCGGATAAAGGTCAGCAAAGATTGATTGCCTTTGCCTCACACACCCTCAGTGCCAATGAGAGTGTGGTAACTTGGCCCCTTTGAAGGGTGATCATCTGCGGGCCACATGGTCGGGCTGGCCTCTATGGAGTGGTCATGCAGGAAGCCTGGCCAATCGGGAGCAAGGGAGTGCATTCTGGGATCGAGCAGACCCTCGGTTGGATCCAGGGAGGAGAGAGTTGAATGTGCAAGTGTTTCTGTCAGATCCTTATACATAATACTCGTTTAATAAACATGAGAACATAAGAAATAGGAGCAGGAGTAGACCCCTCAAGCCTGCCCTGCCATTCAATAAGATCATGGCTAATCTGAAAGTGGTTCAGTCCCACTTACCCGCCTGCTCCCCATAGCCCTTAATTCCTTTATTGATCAGAAATCTATCTACCTATATTCAACGGGGTAGCCTCCACCGCTTCAATGGGCAGAGAATTCCAGAGATTCACCACCCTCTGAGAGAAGGAGTTGCTCCTCAACTCCGTTCTAAACTGACCCCCCCCCCCCGCCCACCTTATTTTGAGGCTGTGTCCTCTAGTTCTTGTTTTCCTTTCTAAGTGGAAAGAATCTCTCTGCCTCTACCCTACCTAGCCCCGTCATTATTTTACACGTCTCTATAAGATCACCCCCTCAGCCTTCTAAACTTCAATGAGTACAGGCCCAATCTCTCCTCATAAGCTAAGGAGGAGCTTCTTGTTGGAGTCATCACCAAATTTACTGGAGTGAAATTATGTCCAGATGGAACGCTGGCTTTGATTTTTGAGGTCAGGCAATTATATGAATACATCTACGGTCATAGTTCCACAATCAAAACAGACCACTGATGACTATTTTAAAGCCAAAGACTTACAGTCGCTGCAGCCTAAATTCAGGGAGGGGATTGCTTTTGTCTGCTTATCTGCATAATGTTATTACAGATGGTGGGAAAATGATTGTAACGCCCAAGCCCAGATTACTACCCCCTTACAGCAGGAGCCCAACAAGGAAGTCTATTTTTATTTTCATGTGTAGGTGAGTTGCCAGTCACAGTGGACGACATTGGTAGAATAACTCATACTGGCAAAGATATACAACTATATCGTGAATGGGTGACCAGCACAGACATGAGATTTAGAGATCAGGGCATTTTATAGACATAAGAATGAGTTGTTCAACGTGCAATGTGGGGAGCCAGTGTTGTAATTCCTGAAACGTGCAGCTTGCTGTTGAAATGTGATTTCCATGGTCAACACTTAAGGAGTAGCTTGACAAATATTTACAGCAGATTAATGCCTCTATCAAAGTAGAGGCCAAGGAACATTTATATGGCATGTTAAATATTTATAAGCTATCACCACCATGCAGTGAAAACTTCAAAATCAAATCCTTGCAGTGCAGAAGGAAGCCATTCGGCCCATCAATTCTGCACTGACCACAATCCGACCCAGGCTCTATCCCTTTTCTCCATGCATGTACCCTGCTAATCCCCCTGACATTATGGGGCAGTTTAGCATGGCCAATCAATCTAACCCACATATCTTTTGGACTGTGGGAGGAAACCGGAGTATGTGAAGGAAACCCACCCAGTTGCAAGGAGAATGTACAAGCTCCACACAGACAGTCAGCCGAGGCCAGAATTGAACCCGGGTCCCTGGCGCTGCAGTGGTAACCACTGTGCTGCCATATTCCTACTGCACCTGGTTTTTCAGGGTGGTCTCCCATCTAAATACTAACCAGGTCTGAGTCTGCTTAGCTTCCGAGATCAGATGAGATTGGATATTTTCAGACGAGCATAGCCGTAGTTGCAAAGTTGTCAAAATGTTGCATTCTAGCTGCAAGTACGATCAACAACTCATATAAAACATTGCTTGGCCAATCATGCTTGTGATGGCTCTTCCGATAGCTCGGAATAAGTTTTCCCATTTATTCCGCCCTGCTGCTCTTTATTCCTGTAAATTCTTTCTCTTCCGTTAATCTATCCAATTACTTGTGAAAGTAATTACTTGATCTGCTTCCTTTTTTTGCAGTGCATTCCAAATCAAAATTACTCATTGGGGAGTTTTCCCAGCCCGCTATGGGAATTGTAATGGGCAGTGGCAGACATGCAAAGGTTTGTTGATCTCCGGTGGGATTTTCCAATTTTAGAATGAGTGCAACTGGAAAATTCTGCCCATTGTGTTTTTTTTATTCGTTCATGATACTATGGGCTTTACTGGCTGGCCAGCATTTATTATCCATCCCTGGTTGTCCAAGGGTAGTTAAGAGGCAACTACATTTCTATGACTCTGGAGTCACATGTAAGCCAGACCGGGGAAGGCCAGCAGATTCCCTTCCCTGAAAAACATTAGTGAACCAGATGGGTTTTTCCGACAATCGACAATGGTTTCGTGGTCATCAGTAGATTCTTAATTCTAGATATTTTTTATTGAATTCAAATTCCACCAGCTGCAATGGTGGGATTCGAACCTAGGCCTCTAGAACATTAGCTGAGTTTCTGGATAAATAGTGATAATACCACTCAGCCTTCAACTCCACAAAGCTATTAGTGATATTATTACTAGGTTATTGAAAACCAACGTCTCCTTGCATCATTAATGTTTCTCTTGATTTACTCTATCAAAATTGTTCATAATATTTAACATCTTAAAGTTTTATTGCTCTAATGCTAACAGTTACAATTTTTGCACCAGTTAAATTATACTCCTGTGTATAACAACAATGCCTGTATAAATCTTCCAATCTCTATGGACAGAAGATAAATAAGATTTGAGGCTCCTGATTTGAATTCCCAGTCTCCTAATGATGGACACAATGAGGACCTTTCTGATTAAACTGCCAGTGTTGAGCAAGACATCCACAGAAATATTGCAGTGTCTTAGAAGCCAAGGATCATAGAGCCTTTTGACCCATTGTATTTGTATTGGCTCACAGGCAGAGATATTCCATTAGCCCTAATCCAAAGAACAAAGAACAATACAGCACAGGAACAGGCCCTTCGGCTCTCCAAGCCTGCACCGATTATATGTTCCTAACTAGACCATCTGTTTGTATCCGTCTATTCCCAGTCTGTGCATGTGGCAATCTAAATAAGTCTTAAATGATCCTAGCATGTCTGCCTCAACCATCTTGCTTGGTAGTGCATTCCAGACCCCCACTACCCTCTTAGTAAAATATGTTCCTGTATTGAACCTTGAACTTGTGATCCCTTGTGTTGGTCATTTCTGACCTGGGAAAAAGCTTCCAACTGTTCATCCTATCTATGCCCTTCATAATTTTATAAACTTCTATCAGTCACCCCTCAACCTCCGTCCCTCGTTTACTCAACCCTAGTTTACTCAATCTCACCTCATAGCTAATACTGCCCATACCAGGCAACATCCTGGTAAACCTTTTCTGCACTCTCTCCAAAGCCTCCACGTCCTTCTGGTAGTGTGGCGACCAGAACTGGACACAGTATTCCAAATGTGGCCTAACTAACGTTCTATGTAACTGCAACATCATATGCCAATTTTTATACTCAGTGCCCCGTCCAATAAAGACCAGCATGCCACATGCCTTCTTCATTGCCTTTTCCACCTGTGCTGCCAACTTTAAGGATCTGTGAACTTGCACACCCAGATCCCTCTGTGAGTCTATACTCTTGATGGTCCTGCCTCTTATTGTATAGCTCCCCCCCACCCCTCCTGCATTAGATCTACCAAAGTCCCTCTGCTCTTTCCCTATTGTTCCGCATATTTTTCCACTTGGAGTATTGATCGCATCCTCCCGGGATCAGGCCACCATTGTGGTATCATGACCCAACCTATCATTTTGGTCAGGATCCTAGGGTTGGGAGACATCAACAAGACATCTGTGTTAGGCCAGACCTGCTGGCAGGCATATAGTGAACTAAAAGCAGATTGATCAATTGTCCCATATTTAAAGGAAGGTCCTTTACTTTGACTGTCCTATATCTGCATTGGTATGGCTCCTGCTCTATTCAAGACAGCAAGAGACTACAAAGGGTCATAAACGAAGTGCAGTCCATCATGCAAACCAGCCTCCCATCCATTGACTCTGTCTACACTTCCCGCTGCCTCGGCAAAGCAACCAGCATAATTAAGGACCCCATGCACATTCTCTCTTCCACCTTATTCCGTCAGGAGAAAGTCTGAGGTCACATACCAACTAACTCAAGAACAGCTTCTTCCCTGCTGCCATCAGACTTTCGAATGAACTTACCTTGTATTAAGTTGATCTTTCTCTACACCCTAGCTATGACTGTAACACACAATATTTTGCACTCTCTCCTTTCCTTCTCTATGAACTGTATGCTTTGTCTGTATAGTGCACAAGAAACAATACTTTTCACTGTATGTTAATACATGTGACAATAATATATCACACCATATTAAAATCCTTTCAGGGATTCCTTTTGTCCTTTATTTCTCGGAGATGCTTGTGGGGCTTCTCTTTGCTTTGTCTCATTGATTTTCTTCATGAACATTCATACCCTGGCCTTTGGTTGCCCATTATGACCATCTGCTCCAGTGCTAATCCCCACCCCCCAAAACTACCCCCCACTCTCATGGTCACTGGCACCCCTCCCCTATTCCATTATCAAAGTATCCCTTAACTTCCCAAGATTTCATCCCCCCAGCTGGAAAAGACCGAAGTAAGAAATTAATTTTAATTCCTCTCTTTTTTCTCATTTTTCCTGATCTTTCTTCTGTCCTGCTTTCCTCTACTTCTGTTAAACAATTATTGAACTTTCAAAGTCCCTGAAGGATAGATTCACTCATGACATTTTGTGTCAAGAGAAACTCAATGCTCTGAAATTTCATGAGATGGCCTTCATTAATTAAATCTGAGACCCAGTGGCCCTCATTACCAATGTCAGCCTTTTCAGTCTCGATGTGTCAGGACCAATTTTTCAACTTTCACTGAGGGAACATCAACTTGAATCAGTCACTTTCTTCAGAGACTGCCTGACTTGCTGAGTCATAGAATCCCTACAGTGCAGAAGGAGGCAATTCAGCCCATCGAGTCGGCATCGGCCACAATCCCACCCAGGCCCTATCCCCACATATTTACCCCTGACACTAGGGTCAATTTAGCATGGCCAATCCACCGAAACCCGCACATCTTTGGCCTTTGGGAAGAAACTGGAGAACCCGGAGGAAAGCCACACAGACACGGGGAGAATATGCAAACTCCACACAGACAGTGACCTGAGACCAGAATTGAACCTGGGTCCCTGGCGCTGTGAGGCAGCAGTGCTAACCACTGTGTTGCCCATAATCTAGTTCCAATTCCAATTCTCTTTCCGCACCCAATGGTGCACTGTGGCAAACTTGCATCTGTTTCCATAACTACTAATTCCCAAAACAGGCTGCTAGCCTGTTGCCAGAGACTTATAGTTTAAGGGGCACCACTAGACAGCAAGTATAGCTGACCAGGGGTCTCTCCCATCCTTACCAGCAGCCATTGGCATGTTTGACCATGTTATGAACACAACTTCCTTGGTCATTAGGTTCCGGGTTTGGACTCAAACCCAGAGGCAGGGGCGCTACCCACTGCACTACAAAACCTCCGAGAAATCTCCTCAAATTGTTTTTGGGGGCTTGCTGTGTGCATAAAGTAGCACAGTGGCATAGTGGTTTGCCTGAACAGGAGCCAGAGTCTGGCGACCAGGGTATTTTCATGGTAACTTCATTGCAATGTTAATGTAAGCCTTCTTCTGACACTAATAAATAAACTTTAAACATATTTTGCTGCCCCACTGCGTCGCTCCATTAATGATAGCTTACACCACCCGCCCCCTCTCCCTCCCCCCACCGGCCAAGGAGTGTTGTCTGTATGGGAGCCACACTTTTGGTAAGCACATTGTTTCCTTTCCCAATGCAGAATTCCCATGTCTGCATTTATCGAGAGTGTACAGAAATTGAAGCTAATGTAGAAAAGATTAACAAGTATGTTGTATGTTAAAAAAAACTTGCATTTATATAGTGCCTTTTATGACCTCAAGGACATTCCAAGGCACTTTACAGCCAATTGAATTCTTTTTGTGTGTGCACTGCTGTAATGCACTGAAATACATTATGTGCAAAGCAAAATCCCGCAGACAACAATTTTATAACAGCCAGTTGTCGGTTGAGGGAAAACATATTGACCGGGATAATCTTTCTGCAATATTGTCCAGGGATCTTTAGGCTCACTGAACTGGCTAGCAAGCAGAACTCAGATTAACAGCTAACATCCCTCCGGCTAAAATGCTCAAGGGATACAGAGGGGGAAGGGGCTCAGGATATTGGATTTGATGATCAGTCATGATCCTAATGAATGGCGGAGCAGACTTTGAAGGGCCGAATGACCTACTCCTGGTTCTAGTTTCTCTATTTCCATCTTAAAAGACTGCAACTTGCTCAGTATTACACTATCAAGAGTCAGCCTTTGTTATATGTTCAAAGGATTCAGAATGAACAGATCATGAACTTCTGCTACAGAAGCCAAATATGCTACAGCTGGCAAAGGAAGATAAATGCCTTTGTAATTTAATATCGTGTATAAAACAAAAATATCCAATGCATTACATTAGAGCAACAATTTTTAAGGTTTTGCATTTACAAAGTGAATACATAACACATGGGATTGCAGGTAATATCTTGAGATGCGTGGAAAAGTGGTTAGCAGATAGGAAGCAAAGAAGTGTAGAACTGGGTCTTTTTCTGATTTTCCAGTCAATGACTAGTGGGGTTCCACAGGGATCTGTCCTTGAGGTCATAAAAAGGCACTATATAAATGCAAGTCTTTTTTAACGTACAACATAATTATCAATAATTATCAATCTTTTCTAGGATAGGACCCAATTGTTCACATTATATACTAACGATTTGGAAGAAGGAGCTGAATGTATTATCTCCAAATTTGCAGTTGATACAAAGTTGGGTGGGAGGATGAGCTGTGAGGAGGACGCAGAGATGCTTCAGCATGATTTGGACAGGCCGAGTATGTGGCCATCTGCATGGCAGATGCAGTATAATGTGGATAAATATGAGGTTATCCACTTTAGTAGCAATAATAGGAAGACAGGTTATTACTTGAATGGTTGTAAATTGAGAGAGGGGGATAGTCAGCGAGACCTTGGTGTCCTCGTGCATCAGTTGCTGAAAGTAAGTGCGCAGGTACAGCAAGAAGGCAAAAGTTGGCCTTTATAGTGAGAGGATTTGAGTATAGAGATCGGGAGGTTTTACTGGAATTGTTTAGGGCGTTGGTGAACTCACACCTAGAGTATTGTGTGCAGTTTTGGTGTCCTTGCTTGAGGAAGGATGTCCTTGCTATCGAAGGAATACAGTGAAGATTTACCAGGCTGATTCCTAGGATGGCAGATCTCTCATATGAGGAGAGACTAAATCGGTTAGGATTATATTCACGAGAGTTTAGAAGCGTGAGAGGGGATCTCATAGAAACTTACAAAATTCTAACAGGGTTAGGCAGGGTAGCTTCAGAAAGAATGTTCCCAATGATGGGGGAGTCCAGAACTAGGAATCATAGTCTGAAGGTAAGGGGCAAACCTTGTAGAGCTAAGTTGAGGAGAAATTTGTTCACTGAGGATGGTGAATGTGTAGAATTCACTACCAGAGAATGTAGTTGAGGCCAAAACATTGTCTGGTTTCAAGAAGAAATTAGATGTGGCTCTGGGGGCTAAAGGGATCAAGGGATATGGGAGGAACGGGGGAATCAGGATACTCAGTTTAATGATCAGCCATGATCAAGGTGAATGGTGGAGCAGGCTCGAAGGGCTGAATGGCCTACTCCTGCTTCTATTTTTTGTGTTTCTGTATGTTTCAATAACACTTTAATATCACAAGAACATTTAGAAAAAAATGCTTTATGCTTTGTAAATTAACAATTTATTAAAATCATTGTTACACACACAATCACAAAAAATAAAACTTCTTCCAGTTATATGTAAAGCATTTCAGAAATAAAGCCAATGATAAGGCATTAATTAATTGGCACACACAACTGCTGTCCGGCAGATGGGGGTGATCTGTGATGTACAGACATGCCTTCATATTGCTTCTTCCTCCCTCTTGTGGTAGATCTAATGTGAGGATCTGGGTTCCTTTATCCCTCCATACAATCTCTCTGCCGTCAGCAGTGCTCACATAATTTAGAGATTGCTTCATCCTTCAACTGCAAATTATTCATCACCCTCCAACCCCCAAATATCTTGTACTTAGTAACACTTCTTATCAATGCCAACACATAGATTTACATAAATAATATGACACAGAACCAGACCAGTCTGCCCAGTAAATGTATGCTGACATTGAGGGTCTAAATGTATCTCCTTAGTGGTGAATAGAAGCATCACCACAGCCTAGAGTTTCAACCTAGAATACTTTGGTTGTGTATTCCAAATCCAATTCTCTTCCCACTCCTCGCGGTGCATTCAGGTAGACTTCTGTCTGTTTCCCCAGCTAGTTACTCCTGGAATAGGTCACTAGTCCATCACCATTGGCACCGCTCCGCATCAAGTATGACCGATCAGGAGTCTCTCTCACTCTTACTGCCAGTCATTGGCATGTTTGGTCGACATGCAAACTCTTTGGTCACGCTATGAATGCACCTTCCTTGGCCATCAAGTCCCGGGGTGGGAATTGAACCCAGAACTTCTGACTCAGAGACAGCGTCACTACCAACTGCGCCATAAGACCTTCTTTGGTTGTGTAGGGCTTAAGGCAAAGCACATGGTGAGATTGGCCCGCAGAATCTTCTGAAGACCGCTGTTTAAAAAAATAAGGGGTCATTCATTGAAGATAGAGATGAGGAGAACATTTTTCTGTGCTGAGTCTTCCTCAAAGGGCAGTGGAAGCAGAATCTTTGAATATATGTTAAGGCGGAGGTAGATAGATTCATGATTAATATGGGGGGGGGTGTGGATGGTGGTGGGTGAAAGGTTATTGGGATAGGCAGGAATGTGGGGGTAAGGTTACAATCAGATCAGCTACAATCTTACTGAACGGCAGAGCAGGCTCGAGAGGCCAAGTGGCCTATCCCTGCTTCTAACTTGTATGTTCACATGTATGTTCGTATGTGAAAGGTCAATAATGATACATAATTAAATATCTTTGGAGAACTGAAACATAAAAATGTCCAGACAAATAACAGAAAAGTACGTATGTGGCAGTTTTTGTTTCAGATTTATATATCTTTGAACATATTTAATGAAGGAGATTTCTTTATCTTCTGTCCTTTTAGAGTCACTCCCTTGCATGGCCTCTCCTAATGTGGCTATACGATCAATGCAGGAGTGTGTCCCCTCTAGAGGTTGCACTGCAGCAATTCCTTTGATAACACCCGTGACCTCTCCTGTCTGGAAGGAGAAGGGAAGGAGGCAAATGGGGCCACTGCCACTGACAGGTTCCCCCCAAGTCATTCCCCATCCTGATTCGGAAGGATATTGCCATTCCTTCACTTTCATTGGGTCAAACATCTTGGGACTCCCTCCCTAACAGCACTATGGATGCACCTACACCACATCAACTGCAGGGGTTCAAGAAGGTGGCTCACCAGCATCTTCTGCAGGGTAATTAGGAATGCGCAATAAATGCTGGCCTAGCCATATCCTGTGAACAAATAATAAAAAAGGAGAATTGATTGGGATGGCAACCCTCTAATCTCCCCCCTTGCATCCCTACACTTTTGGATTGCAGGCAATGTGGATCCCTTGACAATATGATGAATGGTGGGAAAATTCCCATTTTCCCAATTGTCTACACCTTGCCACTCTGCTATTTACTATTCAAAGCACGTAAATAAAATGGTTAGTCAACCAACTGCCCAAGAGAAGAATCCTCTCCTAATCTCTCGTAATGGGCTGCACGGTGGCACAATGGTTAACACTGGCAACTCACAGTGCAGGGACCTGGATTCGATTCCCAGCTTGGGTCATTGTCTGTGTGGAGTTTACACGTTCTCCCCGTATCTGCGTGGGTTTCCTCCGGGTGAACATGAGAACATAAGAAGTAGGAGCAGGAGTAGGCCATCTAGCCCTTCGCGCCTGCCCCGCCATTCAATAAGATCATGGCTGATCTGTCGTGGCTCAGTTCCACTTCCCCACTTTCTCCCCATAACCCGTAATTCCCTTGCCTACCAAAAACCTATCTACCCGTGTCTTAAATATATTTAGCGAGGTAGCCTCCACCACTTCAACGGGCAGAGAATTCCAGAGATTCACCACCCTTTGAGTGAAGAAGTTCCTCCTCAACTCAGTCCTAAACTGCAACCCCCCCACCCCGCCTTATCTTGAGGCTGTGCCCTCTAGTCCTGTTGTCCTTTCTGAGCGGGAAGAATCTGTCCACCTCTACCCTATCCATCCCTTTCATCATCTTATACGTCTCTATAAGATCCCCCCCGCCCCCCATCCTTCTAAACTCCAACGAGTACAGACCCAGTCTATTTAGTCTCTGTAGTGCTGGGTGCTGTAGCCTCTGTAGTCTCTGGGTGCTGTAGCTTCCCCCCACAGTCCAAAAGATGTGCTGGTTAGGGTGCATTAGCCATGCTAGATTCTCCCCCCCAGTGTACCCGAACAGGCGCCAGAGTGTGGCGACTGGTGGACTTTCACAGGAACTTCAATGCAGTGTTAAGGTGAGCTTACTTGTGACAGTAATAAATAAACTTATATAAAAATCTTATAATCTAATGAGGGTGATGGGAGGGTTGATGGGTGGGGATTTGAGAAGACACTGCGGGCAGCTTTGCTGGATTTGCAGCACATTTCACACGTCACGTGTCCCATCCTGCTCGCCTTCGTCTCCTGTGTGGAACAAGGTCTTGGCTGGCTTCAGGGGCTCCATGAATGCAGATTCCAGCTTCCGGCCCTGCTGTACGAACGACACGCTGATGAACAGCTTGCTGCTGGTAGAGCTGTACGAGGCATTGGATTCCTTCTTCTTCAGCCAGATTTTGACAAACGTCCGGAACCCTTGACCCACAAAAACGTAAAGCAGGGGATCAAAACAGCTGTTGGCCACTGCCAGACACAGGGTGGCCACGACGGACTTGCGGAGGATATATTCCAGGTCGCAGTCGGTGTGGTGGTGGACCAGAAAATGCAAGTGTACTGTTCTCTGGACGTGATAAGGTAGGAAGCAGAGGAGGAACACCCCCAGGACCAGCACAATCATGGCCACATCCCTCTTGACTCTCCGTGTCTGCCAGCCCCTTTGCATTAAGTGCTTTATCATCAGCGAGTAACAGACAAGAATGATCGCAAAGGGAGCGAGGAACCCAACAGTCAATGCAAAGTAGTTCATCTTCGCGATGCGGCTCCAGGAAACTGCCAACATGGGCTCAAAGCATTTGATCTTACCTTCAGAGTATCGGCTCCCTGCCAAAAGGAAGGGGGCGGCAGTCACGCACACAAACAGCCAGATGACGATGCACGCGATGATGCACCGTCGGAAAGTGAACACCCTTTGATGCTTCATGTAGTGTGCTATGGACAAATAGCGCGATATGCTGAGACAAGTCAGGAAGAAAATGCTGCAGTACATGCTGACGTAGAAGGTGTAGGTGGAGACCCTGCACAGGAAATCTCTGAACGGCCAGTCGCCCCCCCTCAGATAATAGACGATCCGCAAGGGAAGGCTGAGGACAAAGAGAAGGTCGGCGACAGCCAGGTTCATGAGGTAGACGGTGCTGGCGTTCCCACTCTTGGCGATGCGGTGGAACACAAACAGAGCCAATATATTGGAGAGGAAGCCGACAACAAACACAAAGCTATACACGATGGAGTAGACCATGTATTTGTACTGGTGATTATCCAGGCAGCGTGTTCGATTTGATTCGTTGGCGCTTGGAGAAATTGTGTGGAGGACTGCAGTGGTCAGCATCTTCTTCGCTCTGTCAAAAACATCAAGAGTTACATCGTCAGTCAGCAGCAGTGTGTGTGTGTGTGTGTGTATGTATATGTGTGTGTATGTGTGTATGTATGTGTGTGTGTATGTATGTATGTGTGTGTGTATGTGTGTGTATGTGTGTATGTATGTGTGTGTATGTGTGTGTGTATGTATGTATGTGTGTGTATGTGTGTGTGTATGTATGTATGTATGTGTGTGTATGTGTGTGTGTATGTATGTATGTGTGTGTGTATGTGTGTGTATGTATGTGTGTGTGAATGTATATGTATGTATATGTGTGTGTATGTATGTGTGTGTATGTGTGTGTGTATGTATGTATATATGTATATATATGTGTGTGTGTGCGCGTGTGTGTATGTGTGTGCATGTCAGCCACGTTCAGTCTCGGTGTCAGATCAGTAAGGGGCGTGATTTTCCCACCCCGCTAAGCTTGTTGATGTGGAGCTGGAGGTCAGAGGCTGGGCTGACCATCAGTGGTCGGGATTGGCGATGTCCGAAGTTTGGGGTGGGGGGGTGCGGGGGGGAGGGAAGGAGTCGGGCCCAGCAACCAGGAGGCTGGTGATCAGGGGAAGGGATATGTCAACTGATTTCCTGACATAGTGGGAGATCGACGCATACTCAAACGGCCACCTGAGCAGTCTATTGTCAGCCTCTCCAGTGGGTAAGGTCCTCCCCCCCACCCCCCCCACTGGTGTAAATCTCTGACCTTGTCTGTGTTGCACACAGTGCCGTAAAACTATCAAAACTTAGCTTGCTCAGATAATAGGCATGAAAGACTTGCTGTTGGGCACTTAGGATTTTTGGGTGGAAATTGTGCTTATGGTGTTGGGATCAACTCCGGAGGCATGAGCACCTAATCCAGGTCAGCCATTTCACTGAGGGAGTGCAGCGCTGGCCCATGTGCCATTCTCTGGAACAGGTGTTCAACCAAGAGCCCCCTCTGCTTTCTCAGGTGGGCACAAAGGATCCCACAGCACTATTTTGAACAGGAGAAGCCAGGAGTTCCCTCCTACCTATGTCCTGGCCATATTTTGTTTGACAAACAATTGCACTAAATCAGATTATGTTGTCATTATTTCATTTCTTTTTGAGGGACCTAGCTGTGTGCAATCCGGTTATCACATTTCCCACATGTAATGCCCCAACTCTGATTGGAATTGTGGGTTTTAATAAAAAGAAAAGAACATGGTCAGCACACGTAGATTCAAAATAACAGGAGCAGATTTATTGAAACACTGTTCTCTGCACTGCGCAGATCACAAACTGAAAGTATAACAGCAGCCTGTGGCAACATCCTAATCATAGAACATAGAACATAGAACATAGAACATTACAGCGCAGAACAGGCCCTTCGGCCCACGATGTTGCGCCGACCAGTTACAAAAACAATGACCCACTAGCCTATACCAATCCCTTTTCGTCCATAAACCTATCCAGAGATCTCTTAAACGCCCCCAAACTAGACGCATTTACAACTGCAGCAGGCAGGGCATTCCAATCCTTCACCACCCGCTGGGTAAAGAACCTACCCCTGACATCCGTCCTGTAGCTACCCCCCCTTAATTTAAAGCCATGCCCCCTCGTGCTAGCTTTCTCCATCCGAGGAAAAAGGCTATCACTATCCACCCTATCTAAACCTCTAATCATCTTATATGTTTCAATAAGATCCCCTCTTAGCCGCCTTCTTTCCAACGAAAACAACCCTAAATCCCTCAGTCTCTCCTCATAGGACCTCCCCACCATACCAGGCACCATCCTAGTAAACCTCCTCTGCACCCTCTCCAACGCCTCCACATCCTTCTTGTAATGCGGGGACCAGAACTGCACACAGTACTCCAAGTGCGGCCGCACTAGAGTAGTGTACAGTTGCAACATTACACTGCGACTCCTAAATTCAATCCCCCTACCAATAAACGCCAAGACACCGTACGCCTTCTTAACAACCTTATCTACTTGATTCCCAACTTTCAGGGATCTATGTACACACACACCTAGATCCCTCTGTTCATCCACACTATTCAAAGTCCTCCCGTTAGCCCTATACTCGACACATCTGTTGCTCCTACCAAAGTGAATTACCTCACACTTCTCCGCATTAAATTCCATCCGCCACCTCTCGGCCCAGCTCTGCAACCTATCTAAGTCTCCCTGCAGACTATGACACCCTTCCTCACAATCTACCACACCTCCAATTTTGGTGTCATCAGCAAATTTACTAATCCACCCAACTATACCCTCATCCAGATCATTAATAAAAATTACAAACAACAGTGGCCCCAAAACAGATCCCTGAGGCACACCACTCGTAACTGTACTCCATGATGAATATTTACCATCCACCACCACCCTCTGTCTCCTATCTGATAGCCAATTCCTGATCCAACTTCCTAGATTACCCACAATCCCATACATCTGCATTTTCTGCAGAAGCCTACCATGGTGAACCTTATCGAACGCCTTACTAAAATCCATGTATACCACGTCAACTGCCTTACCCCCATCCACCTCTTTGGTCACCTTCTCAAAAAACTCAATAAGGTTAGTAAGGCACGACCTACCCGCTACAAAACCATGTTGACTATTTCTAATCAATTCATTACACTCCAAATAACTATAAATCCTATCCCTAATAATTTTTTCTAAAACCTTGCCCACAACAGAAGTAAGACTCACCGGTCTATAATTCCCGGCAAAGTCTCTGTTCCCCTTCTTAAACAATGGGACAACATTCGCTATCCTCCAATCCTCCGGGACTACACCAGAGACCAATGACGACCTGAAGATCTGAGCCAGAGGCTCTGCAATCACCTCTCTAGCCTCCCAGAGAATCCTAGGGTAGATCCCATCCGGACCAGGGGACTTATCTATTTTCAGCCCCTCAAGAATTTCCAGCACATCCTCTTTATCAACCGTAATACTGTCTATTTTACACCCCTGCAACCCAATGTCCTCCTCAGCTATATTCATGTCCCCCTGCGTGAACACCGAAGAGAAATATTGGTTCAATACTTCTCCAATCTCCTCCGGTTCCACACACAACTTCCCCCTGCTGTCTGTAACTGGCCCTAATCTTGCCCTGACCAACCTTCTGTTCTTGACATACCTATAGAACGCCTTAGGATTCTCCTTAATCCTATCAGCCAAAGTCTTCTCATGTCCTCTTTTAGCCCTTCTCAACTCACTCTTCAACTCCCTCCTAGCCAATCTAAAGCTTTCTAGTGCACTATCTGAGCCCTCCAATCTCATCCTAACATAAGCCTCCTTTTTCTTTTTAACCATCGACTCAACTCTTTTAGTGCACCACGGTTCCCTAGATCTACCAAATCCACCATGCCTGACAGGGACATACCTATCAAGGACTCGCAGTAGCTGCTCCTTGAAAAAACTCCACATTTCAGACGTTCCCAGTCCCTGTAATCCCCTAATCCAATCCATGCTTCCTAATTCACTCCTGATAGCCTCATAATCGCCCTTACCCCAGCTAAAATTGCTGACCCGAGGTTCATGCCTATCTCTTCCCATCACATCACCATCTAATCACATGATTTGTTCTTAAAGCAATTTGCAACCCTTTCAAATATGTAACAATACATTGCAACAGTGACTGCACTTTAAAGGTGCCTGATTGGGATGGCCTATGAAATTCTATACAAACATAACTTATTAATTTTGTTTCATATTTTAAAGAAAGATAGACTTGTGTTCTCAGGCATATCAATGAATTAATTTTAATTAATTTTATTTGAAGAACAAAGCTGCACACAACACGGCAAGGAAGGTTTGTGCTGGCGAACAGAACTATTTACATTTCAGGCATTCCATATCAGGATCAAACAGGGTCAAGAAAAGGGATAACGTGAAGCCTCCTTCACTATGTAGTAACAACACGCTTTATCCCAAGTATGCCATTACGAGAGGGGTACCACAAGGAGCAGTGCTGGCGCATGATCTACATAAATAATTTACTTGTGGGAACCAACTGTAATGTTTCCAGAATTTATGGAATGCACAAAATTAGGTGCCAATGTTTGATTTCTAATAAGGATACAAGGGCACTTGAACAGACTAAACGTTTAAGCAAAAACTTGGCAGGTGGAATATGTAAGCTATCCACTTTGATAGAAAAAGACAGAGATGCACAGTCTTTCTGAAATAGTGAGATGTTGGGAAGTTTTGATGTTTAAAGGGACCTGGGTGGCCTTGTTCATGAGTCACTAAAAGCTACACCATGAGACTATAAGACATAAGAGCACAATTAGGCCTTTTAGCCTATTGGGTCTGCTCTGCCATTCAATCATGGCTGATACGGTTCCCATCTCCATTCTCTTCCCTTCTCTCCATAACCCCTTATTGATCAAGAATGTAACTATCCCTGTCTTAAAGACACTCAATGACCGGGCCTCCGACGTCCTCTGTGGCAATGAATTCCACAGATTCAGCAATCTCTGGCTGAAGAAATTCCTCCTTATCTCAGTTTTAAAGGAGTCATAGAGGTTTACAGCACGGGAACAGGCCCTTCGGCCCAACTTGTCCATGCTGCCCTTTTTTTTCAAAACTCTAAGCTAATCCTAATTGCCCGCATTTGTCCCATATCCCTCTATATGCATCTTACCCATGTAATTATCTAAATGCTTTTTAAAAGATAGAATTGTACCCGCTTCTACTACTACCTCTGGCAGCTTGCTCCAGACACTCACCACCCTCTGTTAAAAACATTGCCCCTCTGGACACTTTTGTATCTCTCCCTTCTCACCTTAAACCTATACCCTCTAGTTTTAGATTCCCCTACTTTTGGGAAAAGGTATTGACTATCTATTTTGTCTATACTGCTCATCATTTTATAGACCTCTGTAAGATCACCCCTCAGCCTCCTACGCTCCAGAGCAAAAAGGTCCCAGCCTATTCAGCCTCTCCTTATAACTCAATCTATCAAGTCCCAGTAGCATCCTAGTAAATCTTTTCTGCACTCTTTCTAGCTTAGTAATATCCTTTCTATAATAGGGTGACTGGAATTGCACAGTGTTCCAAATGTGGCCTTACCAATGTCTTGTACAACTTCAACAAGACATTCCAACTCCTGTAATCAATATTCTGACCGATGAAACCAAGCATGCTGAATGCCTTCTTCACCACTCTGTCCACCTCTGACTCCACTTTCAAGGAGCTATGAACATGTACCCCTAGATCTCTTTCTTCTGTAACTCTCCCCAATGCCCTACCATCAACTGAGTAACTCCTGTCCTGGTTCAATCTATCAAAATGCATCATATCGCATTTGTCTAAATTAAACTCCATCTGCATTCGTCAGCCCTTCACTCTGAGGTTGTGCCCTCGCGTTCTTGTCTCTCCCATCCACTCTAAGCCTCTCAATATTCTGTAAACTTCAATTAGATCTCCCCTCATCCTGCTAAACTCCATCGAATACAGACCCAGACTCCTCAACCGCTCCTCACATGACAAACCCTTCATTCCTGAGATCATTCTCGTGAATCTCCTCTGCACCCCCTCCAAGGTCAGCACGTCCTTCCTTAGGTATGGGGCCCAAAACTGTTCACAATATTCCAAATGGGATCTGACCAGATTTTTATACAGTCTAAGCAGTACATAAGAACATAAGAACATAAGAAATAGGAGCAGGAATAGGCCATCTAGCCCTTCGAGCCTGCCCCGCCGTTCAATAAGATCATGGCTGATCTGTCGTGGCTCAGTTCCACATTCCCGCCCTCTCCCCATAACCCTTAATCCCCTCGCTTATCAAAAACCCATCAACCCGCGTCTTAAATATATTTAGCGAGGCAGCCTCCATCACTTCAACGGGCAGAGAATTCCAGAGATTCACCACCCTTTGAGTGAAGAAGTTCCTCCTCAACTCCGTTCTAAACTGCCCCCTCTTTATCTTGAGGCTGTGCCCCCTAGTCCTACTGTCCTTTCTGAGCGGGACGAGTCTCTCCACCTCTATCCTATCCATCCCATTCATCATCTTATATGTCTCAATGAGATCTCCCCTCATTCTTCTAAACTCTAACGAGTACAAGCCTAGTTTATTCAGCCTCTCCTCATAGCTCAACCCCCTCAACTCCGGTATCAGCCTAGTAAACCTCCTCTGCACTCCCTCCAAGGCCAAAATATCCTTGCGTAAGTGCGGCGACCAAAACTGCACACAGTACTCCAGCTGCGGCCTCACCAATGCCCTATACAGCTGCAGCGAGACCTCCCTACTTTTATATTCAATCCCCCTCGCTATGAAGGCCAGCATCCCATTCGCCTTCCTGACCACCTGCTGCACCTGCAAGCTGGGTTTTTGCGACTCATGCACAAGGACCCCGAGGTCCCTCTGCACCGTCGCCTGCTGCAGTTTTTCTCCACGTAAGTAATAATCCTTCCTACCATTATTCCTACCAAAGTGGACCACCTCACACTTGCCAACATTAAATTCCATTTGCCAGTTCCTGACCCATTCGCCCAGCCTATCTAGATCCTTCTGCAGACTCTCCACACCCTCCGCGCAATTTGCCGTTCCACCAATCTTGGTGTTATCAGCAAATTTCGACACCATACACTCGCTTCCCTCCTCCAGATCATCTATATAAATGGTAAATTAGGCCCCAGCGCCGACCCCTGGGGCACTCCACTAGTCACCAACCGCCAATCCAAATAGCACCCATTAACCCCCACTCTCTGCCTCCTATTTGACAACCAATCCTCTATCCACGCTAACACCCTACCCCCAACTCCATGCCCCCTTACCTTCTGCAATAACCTCTTGTGAGGTACCTTGTCAAATGCCTTCTGAAAATCAAGAAAGACCACATCCACCGGCTCTCCTCTATCCACTGCCCTAGACACATCCTCATAGAACTCCAATAAATTTGTCAGACAATCCATGCTCTTGTATCCTAGCCCTCTAGAAATGAACACTAACATGGAATTTGCTTCCCCAGCTGCCAACTGAACCTGCAATGTTAACCTTGAGAGTCCTGAAGCAGGACTCCCAAGTCCCTTTGTGCTTCAGATCTCTGATGCCAACTTATTCCAATGTGCCTGTTGCCCTTGTCATGTGTTTGGCAGGTGCTAGTTGCTTTTTTAATACTTGAGCAGGACCTCAGGTGTATGAAACTTTCTGTTTCTCTCTGTCTTCTCTTCCTCCCTCAGCCAACATGTTCCTAAGAAGCCTAAATTGGTGCCAACTAACCATGGATCTCCTGACTTTCCATCCTTACTCCTGCGCCTCTCCTTTCTCCAGCTCTTTCTACTGCAGCTTATGGTCTTTAACTAGTTTTACCAATAGGAAGCAGTGGTGGTAATTCCAACAATGCGATCTAAGAGCTGATGTCAGAACCGGGTTGATATTAAGCAGTGGACAAAGCCATCTGTAAAGAATTCTTTGCTCTGTTTATCTATCAAAACAATTAGCCCATTGAACATGACTGGGTTCCAACAGCTGACAAGAATGCTCCACAGGACAACCTGCCCTGGTCCCACCACGCCAATGCTATAGTTAAGTAAGTCCACCAATGCTTCTGCTTTCTTAGGAGCCAAAGAAATTCAGCACGACCGCTATGACTCACACCAATTTTTAAAGATGCGCCATAGAAAGCCTTTCCGGATGTATCACATTTTGGTATGGCTGCTGCTCCGATACAAGAAAGTACAAAGGGTTGCGAACGAAGCCCAGTTCATCACTCAAACCATCCACTGACTCTGTCTACGCCTTTTGCTGTCTTGGGAAAAGCAGCCAGCATAAATCAAGGACCCCACGCACCCTGGGCATTCTCTCTTCCACCTCCTTACACTGGGAAAAAGATACTAAAGCCTGAGGACACACACCAACCCACTCAAGAACAGCTTCTTCCCTGCAGCCATCAGACTTTTGAATGGGCCTATCTTATATTAAGCTGATCCACAGGCTAACTGTAACTGTAACATTGTACTCTGCACCCTTTCCTTTCCTTCTCCCCTATGTACAGGATATTTTGTCTATATAGTGTGCCAGAAATAATACTTTTCACTGTATGTTAATACATGTGACAATAATAAATGAAATCCAACATAATACAGGTTAAAATTTCTTGCTGCTCATATTGTGATGTTAATAACTGTCCGGTAGGTCAGAACATGACAAAATACAGGATTCTGACACATTCTAGAATGGTGCAAAACACTGAGTTTCAGTGACGCTAGACAGTTCATCTGAGTTTCAATGTGAGAAACTATTTCTACTGTTGGGAGGACAGGATCTAAGATCATTGACAAGAGAACCACCGAGAGCTGAGGAGAATTTTCTTTACGCAGTGACTTCTAATGAGCTGGAATATGCTGCCTGAAAGGGTGACTGAAGCAAATTAAACAGCAGCTTACAAAATTTGAACAGTTAACACAAGCCGCATTATGGGGGAAGAGTAGGAGAAATGGGACTACTTGGGCAGATCTTTCAAAGGGCTAGCACAGGCACAATAGGTCAAATGTCCCCCTTTCAATGCTGAAAGATTAATTTATTCTAAAATTCTGCATCAAACATCAGCTCCTGAATGACAGGCAAACAAATTAAGTAGCAATCTCGGCTTAAAATGATAGTTCAAGAACAGTCCCATTAAACATTATTGTACTTTCCAAAACAACATAGAAGTTAGCACTCACATTTCAGGTGGTTTCCGGGTGAATTAATATGTTGGACATCTGCTAGCTAATGATCTGTCCTTCTTGAACCCGATTACAACTCTGTCAGAACATGTTGCACTGCTATTTATCTGACTAATATCAGTGTGGTCAACAGTGCAGTCTCCACCCACACAGCTTCCACAACACGCAGTTTCCAGGCAACACCATATCAGGGGTACCATATGGTCTGGGAAGTCAAGAAAAACGCATGGATTGTTAACAAAAAGCCACACACACACACACACACACGTGTGCAAAACTTGCCCCTCCATCCAGAAGCATAAACCGAACAACCAGTGTGAGCCAGACAGATAATTTTCTCTTCCAAAAGAAATTAAAGATATGTCACTGAGATTTTTATTTTGTTCCATTGGATATCAAGCAAGCTTTTCCTCAGAACCCATAAGCCACGATTAAAAAAAAAAGCAGCTTAATTTTGACCAAAAGATATCAGCAAAATAAAAAAGGGGGTGAGGTTCCAGACAAAGAGGACAGTCAGCGTAGATTTCACAATCGCTGCATCTGTGCAGTCTTTCTTTTCGCGATGTTTTCAAAATTGTTTTCATTCTTTTTTTACTGAAATAAGGAAGGTTAGATGGTGATGATTCTCACTGCTTTCCTGTACGTCGTTCAAGTTCTGCTTTCTAATTTCCCTTTGCCTTTCCTCTTTTTTTTTAAACAAAGGCATTGAATTCCTGGCACGAGAAGTGAGGGGCACATTTGATTTAAATATTATACATGACTCACTGTGTTGAATTCCTAACTCCACGAGATTTCAGCACAGAATTCTGCTCCGTCCCACCCCCTAACAGCCAATACTAAGGGAGTGCTGTGTCTTGTAGATAATAAGATAAACAGTTTGCTGCAAAAAAATACAAGCTTCTGTCTCAAAAAAGAGCATGGGCGTTCTTCTAGCTGACCAATAATCCTTAACCAACATCCACTAAAAACCAGCTTGTCAACTCATTAACACAATGAGACATTGCTGTGTACAAACTGGTGGCTGAATATCTTTCATTCCAACGATAGGAACATAGAAACTAAAAGCAGGAGGAGGCCATTTGGCTCTTCGAGCCTGCCCTGCCATTCATTTTGATCGTGGCTGATCATCGAATTGAATATCCTGATCTACCCCCGCTTCCTCCCTGATTTTGATTTGATTTGACTTATTATTGTCACTTGTATTAGCACAGGGTGAAAAGTATTGTTGCTTGCGCGCTATACAGACAAAACATACTATTCATAGAGAAGGAAACGAGATGGTGTAGAATGTAGTGGTACAATCATAGCTAGGGTGCAGAGAAAGATCAACTTAATGCAAGGTCAGTCCATTCAAAAGTCTGACAGCAGCAGGAAAGAAGCTGCTCTTGAGTTAGTTGGTACATGATGTCAGACTTTTGTACCTTTTTCGTGAAGGAAGGAGGTGGCAGGAATGCGCGAGTCCTTAATTATGCTGGCTACTTTGCTGAGGCAGCAGGAAGTGTGGACAGTCAATGGATGGGAGGCTGGTTTGCGTGATGGATTGGGCTACATTCACGACCTTTTGTAGTTTCTTGCAGTCTTCAGCAAAGCAGGAGGCATACCAAGCTGTGAGACAACGAGAAAGAATGCCTTCTAGGGTGCATCTGTGAAGAGTCGTAGCTGACATGCCATATTTCCTTAGTCTTCTGAGAAAGTAGAGGTGTTGGTGGGCTTTCTTAACTATAGTGTCGGCATGGGCGGACCAGGACAGGTTGTTGGTGATCTGGACAACTAAAGCTTGAAACTCTCGACCCTTTCTACATCATTCTCATTGAGGGAAACAGGGGCATGCTCTCCTTTACGCTTCCTGAAGTTGCTGACAATCTCCTTCATTTTGTTGATATTGAGGGAGAGATTATCGTTGCCACACCAGTTCACCAGATTCTCTATCTCATTTCTATACTCTGCTTGTCATTGTTTGAGATCCGACCCACTATGGTGGTGTCATCAGCAAACTTGAAAATCAAATTGGAGGGGAATTTGGCCACACAGTCATAGGAGTATAAGGAGTATAGTAGGGGGCTGAGAACATAACTTTGTGGGACACCGGTGTTGAGGATGATCGTGGAGGAGGTGTTGTTGCCCATCCTTATTGATTGTGGTCTGAGAGTTAGGAAGTTCAGGATCCAGTCGCAGAGGGAAGTGACAAACCTCAGGCCACAGAGTTTGGAGATGAGTTTCGTGGGAACAATAGTATTGAAGACTGAACTGTAGTCAATAAATAGGAGTCTAACATAGGTGTCCTTGTTATCTAGGTGTTCCAGGGTTGAGTGTAGGGCCAGGGAAATGGCATCTGCTGTGGAAGTGTTGTGGTGATCGGCAAACGGTAGTGGATCCTTTGGTCCTTTTAGTTCTAAGAGCTATGTGTAACTTCTTCTAGAAATCAGACAACATTTTGGCCTCAGCGGTATTCTGTGGTAGTGCATTCCACACACTCACAACCCTCTGAGTGAAGAAAATGCTCCTTAGCTCAGTCCCAAAAGGTTTACCCCTTATCCTCAAACTTTGACCCCTAGTTCTGAACTCCCCCACCATTGGGAACATTTTTCCTGAATCTACTCTGTCTAACCCTGTTAGAATTTTATAAGTTTCTCCTCTCCCTCTATGTGAGGTACCCTCTCACTCTTCTAAATTCTAATGAATATAATCCGAACCAATTTAATGTCTCCTCGTGTGACAGACTTGTAGCTACAAGTGCTTTTGAACATGAGGTCAGGAAAGTTATTGTATGAATGCAAGTCTTTCTTTAAATACAGTCATATGTAACCCCTGTCTCCTCCATAGTGTTAATACATCTATTTTAAACAACTTAGTTCCTTCGTATTAACAGGAAGTAGAAGGCTTTTAGTTGAACTTGTTAACTGTGCATTAGTAGCACTGGAAATAAATTTGCGACTCCATGTATAATTAAGATCCCAAAAATTAGAAATACTTAGTACATTCTGCCAAGTCTAAAGGCTGGCACAATAATTAGCACTGTTGCCTCACAGCGTCAGGGACCCGGTTCAATTCCGGCCTCGAGTGACTGTCTGTATGGAGTCTGCACATTCTCCTCGTGTCTGCGAGGGTTTCTTCCGGGTGCTCCAGCTTCTTCCCACACTCCAAAATTGTGCAGGTTAAAGTTGTTTTTTTATTTGTCACAAGTAAGACTCACATTATCACTGCAATGAAGTTACTGTGAAATTCCCCTAGTTACCACATTTCGGCACCTGTTCAGGTCAATCACGGCTTTCAGACTGTGGGAGGAAACCAGAGCATCCGGAGGAAGCCCACACAGACACAGGGAGAACGTGCAAACTCCACCCAAGCCTGGAATTGAATCCAGGTCTCTGGTGTGGTGAGGGAGCAGTGCTAACCATTGTGCCATTAGGTGGATTGGTGAGGTAAATATATGGGGTTATGAGATCGAGCCTGGGTAGAATGCTCTGTCGAAGGGTCAATGCAGACACAATGGGCAGAATAGCCTCCTGCTTCATTGTAGGAAATCTATGATTCTATTTCAATGCAGCAGAACAAAGTTGTAAAGGATAAAGTTTTCGACAATGTTAGGGAATATGTCTTCATGTTGAGGAGGTCATAGCTTTCTGGGACAGGTTGACAGGAAAGGAGAACTGGGGCTAATACACTGTAATATAATCCAGCCACACTGCAATAAGAAGGAAAGATATAGGTATGTGGAAAGTTGTGATTAACTATGTCAATGTGATTCCTTGATTGCAAACAAACTTATCAACTTAGTAAATGGAAATTAGTGAATATTAAAAAATAATGAACTCTCAGTTATTAACTGAAAGAATTATACTACAAATTTTCACAATTTCTACAAAATATTTTACTGTGTTAAACAAAGTATTTTGAGCTTAATAGTACATACAATAAACACTTATTCTTTAAGTCCAAAAGTCTCTGCAGCATACTCCTTGTTTTAACATTGTTTTCACCCAAATGTTCCCCTGTACTTTATAGTGCCTTGAGTGTTTGTCCACTTCTTCTGGGACAAAACCTGAGTCTGCCACAGCTCTCAGGAATTCATTTTGAATTCCCATGGTTCTCCTGATATTATCTGAGCTAAGAGATTTATTGGGGTTCTTCAACTAACACCTGGCTTGTTGATACATCAACCCTCTTTCAGCATCTCATGATTCTGGACACCCCAGATCAAGCATGGGTCTCATTGCTTTCTTGCCCAGCACTCCAAATCAGAAAACCCTCTTGATTTTTGATAACCCTTTCGTAACTGGTTTGCGGATTCTGGCAAATTTCTTTGTCTCCCTCCCAAAGCTGTCTCTAGGCTTCAATCTAACTGATGGCAGCTTTCTCTCTCTGTCTGTTTTCAGGTTGTCCCAATTCAAGATGTGAACTGCGTGTGCCGATGAGGAAATATACAGATAAACCTAAAACGAAAGGTTACCTCACTGCAGCGTATTCCTATAGAAATCCTTGGGCTGTCCTAAATCATGACTTCAAGCAGCAAGTGAGGTGACGTCTCCAGTGCTCACAGTGTAACAGATTTCTTTCTTATTCTTTTATGGGGTGGGGGTATCTTTGGCAGGGCCAGCAATTATTGTCCATGCCTAATTGTCCTTGAACCATTTCAGAGGGCATTTAAGAGTTAACCACATTGTTGTGACTTTGGACTGACATGTAGGCCAGACTAGGTAAGGACTGCAGATTTCCTTCCCTACACGACATTTGTGAACAGATTTTTTTTTCCCAACGATCAATGGTTTCATGGTCATTCGTGGATTCCAAATATTTTCATTGAATTCAAATTCTACCATCTGCTATGGCAGGATTTGAACCCGGTTCCCCAGAACATTAGCTGAGTTTCTGGATTAATAGTCTAGCAATAATACCACGAGACCATCACCCTCCTGTTGGTCATCATTAGACTTTTAATTCCCAATTTTTATTGAATTTTTATATTTCACCATCTGCCAAGGTGAGAATCGAACCCAGGTCCCAGAGCATTACCCTGAGTCATTGGATTAGTAGCTCAGTAACTTTAGCACGGTGCCATCGCTTCACCCTGAATTGGTTCCTAAAATTGGACCCGATTCTTGGATGGATGATAAATTACTGCCCCAATTACTCTATTGTTAAAGCACCCATATCAGCAGAGCATTCACCCACATTCTAGTTTTCAGACCATAGGTACTCAGTCATCTCTGAGATCTGACTGATTTTAGCTTGCAATCAGATGAAAGTTGACTTTGATGTTTGATCAAGTCTTTCTCTGAGGACAACCTCCAGCAGAAAGGTGGCCTCAGTCATCAAGGCTGACCTCTTGATGAGCATGACGAGATGTCACTTTCACTGGAGAACATATTGCTTCCTCATTGGCTACAGCTCATTTACCTCTGCCTCACTTGTTGATGAGTGAAGAAGGGGTACAACACTGAGCACAAGTCACGCACCCTGGTATCCATCTAGCCTTGGATTCACTGTGAGATGAGGTTCACACATCTGCTGATGCCAAGGCTCCCTGCACTGCCTCTTCCTCCTTCCAGGAGTGCTGAACATTTCACCTTGACCGAACATGACCAAGATACCATCGGTCCCCGCCTTCACGCACATCACGGGTATTTTGCCCATTATGTCGGCAAGCTGGCCAGTCAGGTAAACAATTGGCAGAATTTTCTGTCTGCCCTTCTCCCAAGACTGGAAATTCCACCCGGGGTCAATGGACCTTTGCATGGTCCTCCCCCCCACTAAGCGCAATGATTATCGTAGACAGGATTTCTCAGCCTTGCTAGGGTGAGATCATAAAATCCCACCGGAGGCCAAAGGAGATTTCTGTTCTGGGAACATCTCCTGCACTGATTCCAGGCTGGATAAGGCCATTCATAAGAACATAAGAACATAAGAAATAGGAGCAGGAGTAGGCCATCTAGCCCTTCGAGCCTGCCCCGCCATTCAACAAGATCATGGCTGATCTGAAGTGGATCAGTTCCACTTTCCCACTTTCTCCCCATAACCCTTAATTCCCTTGTCTAAGAGAAATCTATCTATCCGTGACTTAAATATATTCAGCAAGGTAGCCTCCACCACTTCAATGGGCAGAGAATTCCAGAGACTCACCACGCTTTGAGTGAAGAAGTTCCTCCTCAACTCCGTTCTAAACTGCTCCCCCACCCCTTTTTTTGAGGCTGTGCCCTCTTGTTCTGCTATCCTTTCTAAGCGGGAAGAATCTCCTTACCTCTACCCTATCTAGCCCCTTCATTATCTTGTATGTTTCTATAAGATCCCACCTCAGCCTTCTAAACTCTAACGAGTACAGACCCAGTCTATTCAATCTCTCCTCATAGGCTAACCCCCTCATCTCTGGTATCAGTCTAGTGAACCTTCTCTGCACTCCCTCCATGGCCAATATATCCTTTCACAAATGCGGTGACCAAAACTGCAAACAGTACTCCAATTGCGGCCTCACCAGTGTCCTGTACAGTTGCAGCAAGACCTCCCTACTTTTATATTCTATCCCTCTCGCTATAAAGGCCAACATTACTTTCGCTCAGCGAGTGTAAACTTCTGCCTGACTGAAGCTCGTAAGATAGCTACAAACTTGGACAGAGATGATGATGGCATCTCAGATGTCCTTCGGACAAAGGGGATAAGGCACCTGCTACAGGATAGTTTACTCATGTGAAATGTGTTTGGCCGTCCTATCTGCACTTCTGTTGCTGCGATTCCTACACATGCGTCTTGGACTGCCTTTGTAAAGAAGTTTTTATTCCCTACGTTTATTACTTTGGTCACGTGTTCACTTGAGAGTGCATTTTGATGTGTGGACACTGTTTACAAAAACGGTTGAGAACTTCAAGTTTTTAGGTGCCCAGATCACCAACAACCTGTCCCGGTGCCTCCACGCCGAGGCTATGGTCAAGAAAGCCCACAAACGCCTCGTCTTTCTCAGAAGACTAAAGAAATTTGGCATGTCCACAGGGACTCTCACCAACTTTTCCAGATGCACCATAGAAAGCATTCTTTTCAGGTGTGTCACAGCTTGGTACGGCTCCTGCTCTGACCAAGACCGCAGGAAACTACAAAGTGTTGTTAACATAATCCATCACACAAATCAGCCCCCCATCCATTAACTCCGTCTATACCTCCTGCTGCCTCAGCAAAGCAGCCAACATAATGAAGGACTCCACACACCTAGGACATTCTCTCTTCCACCTTCTCCTGTCGGGAAAATGATACGAAAGTTGGAGATCATGTACCAACCGGCTCAAGAACAGCTTCTTCCCTACTGCCATCAGACTTTTCAATGCACATACCATATATTAAGCTGATGTTTCTCTGCTCTCTAATGATGAGTGTTATGTTTTTCACCCTCTTCCTTCTTTCTACCTTATGTGTACTCTATGAATGGTATGTTTTGTCAGTACAGCGTGCAAGAAACAATAATTTTCACTGTATCCCAAGACATGGAGTCAAAGAATTGTAAAGGTTTTCAGCATGGAAACAGGCCCTTCAGCCCAACTTGTCCATGCTGCCCTTTTTTAACTACTAAGCTAGTCCCAATTGGCCACATTTGGCCCATATCCCTCTATACCCATCTTACCAATGTAACTGTCTAAACGCTTCTCAAAAAACAAAATTGTACCCATCTCTACTACTAGCTCTGGCAGCTTGTTCCAGATGCTCACCACCTTCTGTGTGAAAAAATTATCACTCTGCACCCTTTTGTGTCTCTCCCCTCTCACCTTAAACTATACTCTCTAGTTTTGGACTCCCCTACCTTTGGGAAAAGATATTGACTACCTAACTGATTTATACCCCTCATTATTTTATAGATCTCTATAAGATCATCCCTCAGCCTCCTATGCTCCAGGGATAAAGGTCCCAGTCTATCCCACCTCTCATAGCTCAATCATCAAGTCCCGGTAACATCCTAGTAAGTTGATTGTGACAATCAAATCAAAGAATGCGTCCGTCTCTTTTTTTTAGGAATTCTGGTTCGAAAAATATGGGTGAGATAGAGATCTAAAGAAAATGGTCATATTACTACATGTATCGTACTCTGGTGGCTGGGAGCTCTGTGCTTTCTTGACTCGGGCTGTGTTGGGGTCCTGTGTCTTTGCCAACCTGCAAGTTAACAAACCCCACTGGTGCAGCAGTTTGCCATTGTAACCTCTGACTGACCAGGAGATCCACCCACTCTGTCCACCTGCCACAGACGGGTGTGTGGGGTAGATTTGCAGTTTGATAAACAGTTGGTTTGGCCGCGTTCCGAACATGGCTTCCATGGCCATCGCGTTCCAGAGCGGGACTCAAACCTCCGGCTCAGAGCAGGGACGCTACCCAGTGCGCCACAAGGCTTCTGGAGATGCTTCAGTGTAAACAAGTGGCTTGGCTGTACACTGTTAGGATCTGGCACACCACTTCCGGCTGGTGAAACCTAAGGAGTTACTGTTAACTTTGCTGTGTCACTTCTCAGAGCAATGAAGATATTTCAAAGTGTTTCATTACTGTCTTCATTTTTTATTTTGACACGGAACAGGATATTGTGAAACCACCAAGTACAACACCCTCACACATACGTCAGTATAACCAAAGTTATTGAAACAATGCAATATATTTATTGTACTGTGATCAATCAGACTCAACTGCCTTTTCCCAATGGGATTTGGCTCTCCTTTCTGACCAGGGCACTGACTCATGATGTTCCCACAGTGGACTGAACATCCCAAGACAATGTTGCTGAAATGAAAAGACATGAAGGTTCAAATTTACTGGAGTTCTATGAGGGTGTGTCTAGGGCAGTGGATAGAGGAGAGCCGGTGGATGTGGTCTTTCTGGATTTTCAGAAGGCGTTTGACAAGGTACCTCACAAGAGGTTATTGCAGAAGGTCAGGGGACATGGAGTTGGGGGTAGGGTGTTAGCGTGGATAGAGGATTGGTTGTCAAATAGGAGGCAGAGAGTGGGGGTCAATGGGTGCTATTCGGATTGGCGGTTGGTGACTAGTGGGGTGCCCCAGGGGTCGGTGCTGGGGCCTCAGCTATTTACCATTTATATAGATGATCTGGAGGAGGGAACCGAGTGCAGGGTGTCGAAATTTGCTGATGACACCAAGATTGGGGGAAAGGCAAATTGTGCGGAGGGTGTGGAGAGTCTGCAGAAGGATCTAGATAGGCTGGGCGAATGGGCCAGGAAATGGCAAATGGAATTTAATGTTGGCAAGTGTGAGGTGGTCCACTTTGGTAGGAAGAATGGTAGGAAGGACTATTACTTACGTGGCGAAAAACTGCAGCAGGCGACGGTGCAGAGGGACCTCGGGGTCCTTGTGCATGAGTCGCAAAAACCCAGCTTGCAGGTGCAGCAGGTGGTCAGGAAGGCGAATGGGATGCTGGCCTTCATAGCGAGGGGGATTGAATATAAAAGTAGGGAGGTCTTGCTGCAGCTGTATAGGGCATTGGTGAGGCCGCAGCTGGAGTACTGTGTGCAGTTTTGGGCGCCGCACCTGCGCAAGGATATTTTGGCCCTGGAGGGAGTGCAGAGGAGGTTTACTAGGCTGATACCGGAGTTGAGGGGATTGAGCTATGAGGAGAGGCTGAATAAACTAGGCTTGTACTCGTTAGAGTTTAGAAGAATGAGGGGAGATCTCATTGAGACGTATAAGATGATGAATGGGATGGATAGGATAGAGGTGGAAAGACTCTTCCCGCTCAAAAAAGACAGTAGGACTAGGGGGCACAGCCTCAAGATAAGGGGGAGGCGGTTTAGAACGGAGTTGAGGAGGAACTTCTTCACTCAAAGGGTGGTGAATCTCTGGAATTCTCTGCCCGTTGAAGTGGTGGAGGCTACCTCGCTAAATATTTTTAAGAAGCGGGTTGATGGGTTCTTGATAAGAGAGGGGATTAAGGGTTATGGGGAGAGGGCGGGAAAGTGGAACTGAGCCGCGACAGATCAGCCATGATCTTATTGAATGGCGGGGCAGGCTCAAAGGGCTAGATGGCCTACTCCTGCTCCTATTTCTTATGTTCTTATGTTCTTATGTTCAAGAAGGAGGGCTGCCCCATTCCAGCTTGAAGCCCACGTTACACAAGAATGCTACAACAGCAGGAAACTACTCTTGGGCTATAGCAGTTGCTCAACATGGATGCTGTGACAAGTATCCGGAGCAGAGTCTCAAGGTGGAATTGGGGCAATCAAAAATATTCAATTTGTGATGTGGGCCGGACTTTCCAACCCCCTTACATGCTGATTTAAGGTAATTGGCGGAGGCGACATGAGGAAATGGTTTTATACAGTGGCTAGTTAGAATTTTTAAATGCAGCAACATTCTGGAATTAAGAATTTACTGATTCACTAATGACCATGAAACCATTATCCATTGTTGGAAAAACCCATCTGGTTCACGAATGTCCTTTAGGGAAGGAAATCGATCATCCTTACCTGGTCCGGTCTACATGTTAATCCAGGACCACAGCAATGTGGTTGACTCTCAACGACCCTCTGGACAAGGGCAACAAAGGATGGGCAATAAAAGCTGGTCAGCCAGGGACAACCACGTGCCATGAATGAATAAAAAAGTAAGCTGCGAGCTTAGCTACAAACAGGGATTTCAAAATGGCACAGTCATGCCCAGGAACTGAGGCGTGGCTTAATAATAACCCTCTTGCGTCTGACTCGGAAGATTGTGAGATCAAGTCTCACTGCCAAAAAATGAGATCATGAACCTTGCTGATGCCTCTGGTGAAGTATGGAAGCAATTTGCTCTGTCGGAGGTAGCATTGTTTGAAAGGGTTATTAAACTAAACTTCGTTAACTCTGACAGAGGGTCAACCAGGCTCGAAACATTGGCTCTATTCTCTCTGACGTGCTGAGATTTTCTGACGTTTTCTGTTTTTGTGTTGAACTAATGCCATCTTTGCTCTCACAGATGCATAAATGTTCCAATGGCACCGTTCTGGAAAAAAAAGCAAAGGGTGTCTCCATGGTGATCTGGTCAACGTTTACTTTTTAAAGACTTCTCAGCAGTCTCAAGATAGAAGATCTTACTGATGTTTATGGGATCCTGCTGTGCATAAATTGACTGCCATGTTTTCCATGCTAACAGTGAAAACATTTCAAGAATACTTTGTAAAGCATGTTGGGCTATCCCAATGTTGTGAATGGTGTGTAGGAAAGCAAATGTCTCATTTAGTCTTGCAGTGGCTATTAATTGATAGGCTGAGCTCATAATCGATGGATCAAATGTAAAGTTTTATTGGGGCAGGGCCTCTTCTGCTGAGAGCATGTATTGGGAAATTGGAATATAATCCCAGTTGTTTGGGCAGGAAACTCTGTGGCAAGAGCAAGCTTTTCCCTGATATGTAGGCAATGAAGGTCCAGGGGTACGTTGGGCGCCTGTGCTCCAGGCTACATTTGGGAATCTCCAAGAGCAATCTAAGGTCACATAATGAGAGGTTTATTTCCAGATGGCTCAGGGACATGCCATACCCTGATTTAATTCGATTAATTCTGGGGATGGCAAGTTGGCATTCATTGCTTTTCGCTTGTTGCCCCTTGAGATAGTGGATTAACTATTGCAGTAGGTGTGGTGAAAGTGTTCCCACAGAGCTCCAGGAAGTTGAAGACCAAGGTCAGCTATCTTGTATTATTGAATGGTGGGGCAGAGACAATGAGCCTCATACTCTACTCCTGCTCGTATTTCTTCCATTCTTGTCTTTTGACCGACTGACAATGGCGGAACAGCAAAATATTTCTAGGCCAGGAATCTGTGTGACTTGCAGGGCAACTTTGAAGCGACTACATGGGTTTCCTCCGGGTGTTCTGGTTTCCTCCCACAGTCCAAAGATGTACGCTATCTTGATTGGCCATGCTAAGTTGCCCCTTAGTATCCCGGAATGTGTAGATTAGCGGGATTAGCGGGGAAAATATGTGAAGTTATGGGGATAGGGCCTGGGTAGGATTGTTATCAGTGCATTTCCAACATTTTTCTAACTAAACGTTAGAATGGCGGCACGGTGGCACAGTGGTTAGCACTGCTGCTTCACAGCTCCAGGGTCCTGGGTTTGATTCCCGGCTCAGGTCACTGTCTGTGTGGAGATTGCACATTCTCCCCGTGTCTGCATGGGTTTCCTCCGGTTTCTCCCACAGTCCAAAGATGCGTGGGTCAGGTTGATTGGCCATGCTAAAATTGCCCCTTAGTGTCCTGGGATGTGTAGGTTAGAGGGATTAATGGGTAAATGTGTAGGGATATGGGGATAGGGCCTGGGTGGGATTGTGGTCGGTGCAGACTCGATGGGCTGAAGGGCCTGTTTCTGCGCTGTAGGGTTCTATGTTCTAATAAACAAGTGTTCAAAGAAAATGAAGACAAACAGCTTTTCAAAACTCCCCTATTGATTCTTTTGTTCTGAGTTTTGCCTGAAGTTAATGTCCCAGAATCTTTAACTCCTGGAAACTCCAGGGCAAACATGGAAGGTTGGTAACTGTGTGTAACTGGGACATTGGCCAGGATTTTCTGCTTCATTTTAATGATGGATGTGTTCCAGATAGACTGCGTGGAATATCCCCTGCAGAGAAGAGAGGACAAAGCAGCCAATTTGGTTGTTATCCCTTCCACAAACATTCACTCCCTACACCACTGTCAGATGGAAGCAGTAGTGTGTGGCATCTACAAGATGCACTGCAGCAACTCACCAAGGCTCCTTGGACAGCACATCTCCAAACCTACAACCGCTACCCTCTATAAGGACAAGGGCAGCAGACACATGTGAACACCACTACTTTGAGTTTCCCTTCCAAGTCACTTGCCATACTGGCTTGGAAATATATGGCGTTCCTTCACTGTGGCTGGATCAAAATCCTGGAAGGTCATCCCTAGCAGCGTTGTGGGTGTACATACACCTCACGGATTGCAGTGGGTCGAAAGAGCGGCTCAAATTCTCTAGGGCAATTAGGGATGGGCAACAAATGGTGAGCTAGCCCGCATTCCCTAGATGAATAAAGAAAAGTAGCATGGAGGGTTATATCCTTCCCTTCTATTGGCACCGACCAGGTGACACTTCACTGATGCCAAACAATTGCCAGCTGCCAGAGGTAGTGATGAAGGCAGAAGGCAACATGTGTCACCACTGATTCTCTCACCATCCCTATGAACAGAACAACAGATGGAGTCAGTTATAAACGTCAGCCTCTGGCAGAGGAGTGGTTCCAAAGCCTGCACTCCCAAGGGATATCAGCTTGTGGATCTCAGGGAAGATATGTTGGTTTTGGTTTGAGTCCAGTGTGGGCGTGCCAGGTGAGAGAAAATGGGTGCCTGGAAAGAAACATTGAGACATAATCCTGAACGGAAGGAAATGAGTGAATCAAAGGGTCTAATTTGTCCCTTAACCTATTGTGAATTCAGCCTCTGATGTCTCGTAGTGTCGTCTGAAAAATACATTGAACCTCAATTCTACTAAACTTGCTCGTAGCTTCAGAGTTAGTGGACATTTCTACTGTCTGCACATCGCTTGTTCCGATTCCGTGACGGGCGAGCCAGTAGAATTCTGGTGATAGATTCCGACTTGACATGAGGATACAGCAAGCCAATGTGGACTGAGGGGAGAGAGGAAGTGGAGAACCAGTGACGGGATACCAGATCAGAGCCCCGATGAAGCCAGAGCTACACCCCAGCAATCTTTCTATTTTGGTATTAATGCGCGGATAGGATATTTTGTTCCAGACTCGATTCTATGACTAACCACGGAGCTTTCAGTGAAAAAGAATTATTTAACAGCTTTACTATAACAAATGAATTAAATTAACCTTTAACAATACTTAAACATGACAAGATCCAATTCTTAACTGCTAGCCTATCATTATTAATTCCAATCAAACAATATTTCACTTATAGACTTAAACCCCTATTTAATTAGTTAGTGAAACACAAACATACTTATTTTGACATAGGTTAACAGTCTTGGTGCTGTCAGAAAGCCTCTGCAGAATGGAAGAGACCCAGGGATACTTTTCTCTTCTACCAACTCCAGGTAGCAATTCCTCTGTATTATAAAATGAAAATGAAACTATTTCTTCCTGCAGGCTTAGCTCCTGCCATTGACCACATTACTCTGCACTGGTTGGACTACACCCCAGCGTTCTAAAAGAGATAGCTGAGGGAATTGTGGAGACATTGGTGGTGATCTTTCAGGAAGAACAGGAGGCTAGGGGGGTCCCAGGTGACTGGGAAGTAGCTAATGTTTAAGATGGGAAGGAGGCAGCAGATGCGAAATTATAGGCTGGTTAACATGACTTTGATCATTGGCCAGATTTTAGAATCCGTTATTAAAGATGAGGTTGTGCAGTACTTGGAAATGCATGATAAAATAGGAATAAGCCAGCACAACTTCATCAATGGGAGGTCATGTCTGTTAGGAGTTCTTTGACGAGGTAACAAGGAAGTTAGATAAAGGAGAACCAGTGGTCATGATTTATTTAGATTTCCAGACAAAGTGTCGCATAGGAGATTGTTCAGTAAGTTAGAGCCCATGCTGTTAAGGGTAAGATCCTGGCGTAGGTAGAGGATTGGTTGACTGGTAGAAGTGGGGATAAAGGGGTCTTTTTCAGGACTGCAGCTAGCAGCTAGTGGTGTGCCTCAGGGGTCAGTGCTGGGACCACAACTTTTCACAATATGCATTAACAATTTGGAAGAAGGAACTGAAGGCACTGTATCTAAGTTTGCAGATGATACAAAGTTATGTAAAGGGACAGCATAGGAGAGTGGGCAAAGAATTGGCAGATGGAATACAATGTGGAAAAGTGTGAGGTTACACTCTTTGAAAGGAGGAATGGGGACATAGACTATTTTCTAAATGGGAAACGGTTAGGAAATCAGAAGCACAAAGGCTCTTGGGAGTTCTCATTCAAGGTTCTTTTAAGGTTAACTGACAGGTTCAGTCGGCAGCTAGGAAGACAAATGCAATGTTAGCATTCATGTCAAGAGGGCTAGAACACAAGAGCAGGGATGTACTTCTGAGGCTGTATAAGGCTCTGGTCAGACCCCATTGGAGTATTGTGAGCAGTTTTGGGCCACATATATAAGGAAGGATGTGCTGGCTTTGGAAAGGGTCCAGAGGAGGTTCACAAGAATGATCCCTGGAATGAAGAGCTTGTCATATGAGGAACAGTTGAGTACTCTTGGTCAGCACTCATTGGAGTTTAGAAGGATGAGGGGAGATCTTATTGAAACTCACAGGATACTGCGAAGCCTGGATAAAGTGGACGTGGAGAGGTTGTTTCGACTTGAAGGAAAACTAGAACCAGAGGGCACAACCTCAGGCTAAAGGGATGATCCTCTGAAACGGAGATGAGAGGAAATTCTTCAGCTAGAGAGTGGTGCATCTGTGGAACTCTTTGCCGCTGAAGGCTGCGGAGGCCAGGTCATTGAGTGTCTTTAAGGTAGAGATAGATAGGTTATTGATTAATAAGGGGATCAGGGGTTATGGGGAACAGGCAGGAGAGTGGAGATGACAAAAATATCAGCCATGATTGAATGGCAGAGCAGACTCGATGGGCCAAGTGGCCTAATTCTGCTGCTATGTCTTATGGTCTTATGCAGATCTAATCTGAAATCCCAGGAGAACCTAAGGAAGCAAAAGGTTATTAACGCGACAAAGTAACACATTCCTAGCTAATATCAGTCATTATCCAGCTCTCAACATCTGAGCTGCACATTTTCCCAGACAATTTGACTCTTGTAACGCAACACTGCCTTTTAAAGCAACCCTACATTAAATGTAAAATATATCAAAATAATACAGTATCATTGCATCAGGAACAGTTATGATTGGTGCAGGACTGGGGGAAGATGCTAAGTTATTGACTTTATTGTGGCTATCAATTCAGAGGCTGGTTTCACTGAGGGTTAACTCCTAATGGGAAAATTAGTCCCATAGAAGGGGGCCGCTAACATAACTCTTATCTGTATTTCCAAAGGCTTCATGCATGGGGAAAGGGATCCCTGTTCTATCTTTACCCAATATGACTGCTGGCAAACATGCTTCTTGCTTGCCCTCTCGAGGAGGAAGCCTGGCAAACGGAAGCATTGAGGCCCAATTTCTGCGCCTCCGTTCATTAAAATAACAGATTGGAGATTAGCTATCAAGCCAACATCACAGAATCACAGAGCCTTTGCAGTGCAGAAGCTGGCCATTCAGCCCATCAAGTCCACACCAGCCCACTGAAAGAGCATTCTACCTCGTCCCACTCCCCCCCATTTTCCCCGTACATATCCTTTCTTTTCACATTTTTCATTTGATTTGATTTATTATTGTTACATGCATTGATATGCAGTGAAAAGTATTGTTTCTTGCGTGCTACACAGACAAAGCATACCGTTCATGGAGAAGGAAAGGAGACAGTGCAGAATGTAATGTTACAGCCAGAACTAGAGTGTAGAGAAGGTTAGATTAATGCGAGGTAAATCCATTCAAAAGCCTGATAGCAGCAGGGAAGAAGCTGTTCTTGAGTTGGTTGGTACGTCACCTCAGACTTTTGTACTTTTTTCCCCCCAAGGGACGAAGATGGAACAGAGTATGTCCGGGGTGCGTGAAGTCCTTAATTATGCTGGCTGCTTTTCCTAGGCAACAGGAAATGTAGACAGAGTCAATGGGTGGGAGGCTAGTTTGAGTGATGGACTGGGTTTCGTTCACAACCCTTTGTAGCTTCTTGTGGTCTTGGGCAGAGAAGGAGACAGGCCAAGCTGAAATCCAGTTCCCTTTTTGGAAAATCTGATCGAACCTACCCCGCAGGATGTTTGCTGTAGAATCAAACCACCCTCTGGATGATCCACAAGAAATATTCCATAAGAATTAGGAACAGAAGTAGGCCATTTGGCCCATCAAGTCTGTTCTACCACACCATAAGATCTGATACAATTCTCAGATTCACTTTCCCACCTGACCCCTATAACCCTCGATTCCCTCACTGATTAAAAATCTAAGGAGTTTAAAGAAGGTCTGAAAGTTTTGACAACTACTTTTAACGTGTAACGGAAGCTACAATCTTTTCTAGAGGGTTTGATATGAAACTGATGTGAAGCTACGTGAATGATGATTGAGAATCATAGAGTCATAGAATCCCGATGGTGCAGAAGGAGGCCATTTGGCCCATCAAGTCTGCACTGACAGTAATCCCACCTAGGCCTTATCCCCGTAACCTTATGAAGATAGGTTGAGGGAGCTAGGTCTCTTCTCCCTGGAGAGATGAAGGTTGAGAGGTCATCGGATAGAGGTTTATAAAATGTTGAGAGGCATAGATAGGGTGGATTCTTGGAAGCTATTTCCCAGGGCTGAAATGGTCGCTACGAGAGGACACAGGTTTAAGGTGCTGGGGAGCAAGTACAGAGGAGATGTTAGGGGTAAGTTTTTCACTCAGAGGGTGGTGAGTGGGTGGAATCGGCTGCCGTCGGTGGTGGTAGAGGCGAACTCGCTGGGGTCTTTTAAAAGACTTCTGGATGAGTACATGGGATTTAATGGGGTGGGAGTTACCGATAGTTCTATGGCCTGGTAGGTATGGATATGATCGGCGCAACTTGTGGGCCGAAGAGCCTGTTTGTGCTGTAGTGCTTTATGTTCTACGTTCTATATTTACCCCACTAATCCCTCTAACCTGTGTGTCCTAGGACACTTAGGAGCAATTCAGCATGGCCAATGCACCTAACCCGCACATCTTTGCACTGTGAGAAGGTACCGGAGCACCCAGAGGAAACCCATGCAGACATGGGGAGTACGAGCAGACTCCACATAGACAGCGACTCAAGCTGGGAGTCAAACCTAGGTCCTTGGCACTGTAGGGCAGCAATGAGAACCACTGTGCCACGATGCCGCCCTATATTTGTATAGTGAACCACAATGCGGATCACTAACTAGCCCAACAATCAGGCCAAAACAACTTTAAATTGTTGGCCGTGGTGCAGTAATTTAGTTCTGTGCAGACATGAGGTGGCAGGGCGAACGAGTCACTCATTTTTGGATACATTTTGTCACCGCTTCCTGCCTGTTTGGTCATATCAACAAATTCTGAGTATTTTCATTTTCAACAATTGGACTGATCCTAATCTCTCAGCACATCACGTCTCACTCTTTGCAGTAACTGATCCTTATCTCCTGGTGCTTGAATCAAGGTCGGTGAGAAAAACCCTCATGTTTGTCAGTTTGCAAGAGTAAGAACACTTGCTCAAAACTGACAAAGACCAGCTAATCCAACCCAACAGATCCATCCAGCCCATGTCAGAGGAAGTACAGAGATTCTTTCCTTTGGTGGGGAGGTAGAGTGCAGAACCAAAGGCCGGGGGATGTGGTTGGTAGGTGGGCGTGGCTTATTAAGACCATCGATATAGTTTAGTTTAAGCAGAATTAGGCCATTCGGCCCATCGAGTCTGCTCCGCTCTTCCATCATGGCCGACATGTTTCTCAACCCCATTCTCCCGCCTTTTCCTCATAAACTCCGATCCCATCACCGATCAAGAATTTATCTATCTACACAATCATAGAATCCCTACAATGAGGGGAGGCCATTTGGCCCATCGAATCTGCACCGACCACAATCCCATTCAGGCCCTATTCTTGTAACCCTGTATGTTTACCCTGCTAGTCCCGCTGACCCTAAGGGGCAATTTTAGCATGGCCAATCAAGCTAACCTGCACATCTTTGGACTGTGGGAAGAAACTGGAGCACCCGGAGGAAACTCACGCAGGCACGGGGAGAGCATGCAGACTCCGCACAGACAGTGACCCAAGCCGGGAATCGATCCCAGGTTGTGGCGCTGTGAGGCGGCAGTGCTAACCTCTGTGTCACCGTGCCACCCGTGACTCCCCCACACCCCCAGCATCCGCCACACTCCAGGATAGTGATTTCCACAGATTTGCCTTTGAGAGAGGAAGTTTCTCCTCATTTCTGTTTTAAATTTATCCTAAAACTGCGACCATTTGTGGTAAAATTGCCCCACAAGAGGAACCCTACGTCTAATTTGTCAATAGCTTTTATCATCTCATACACCTCACTTAGATCTCCTCTCATTCTTCTAAACTCCAGAGTGCACAGACCTAAACTGCTCAATCTCTCTTCATAAGACAAAGCCTTAACCTTTGGAATCAATCTAGTGAACTTCCCCCTGAACTGCCACTACATCCTTCGTCCAATAAAGGTGACCAAAACTGTACAGACGGAGGGAGGAGGAATCCCTCAGCTGGAGAACATGTCCACCTCGCATCTTGAGAGAGCACTTCTAAAAACCACCATCTCAGCAAAGAGCAGTATCTGTGGTGGCTACACTTTACTCCAGATGTGGTAATGTGCTGCCTCCTTGAACCAGACCAGCAACCCCCAAAGCAGATAAGAATTCTGCAACCAGTGGTTGTCAATTTGACCGTGACCCTTAATTTCTGCCGCAGCAGATCTTCGCAGGCTGGAGCGAGTGGCATAGCTAACTTATCACAATTTGCTGTTGCAATGGGAGGTCACACTGAGCAGAGGGGAGCAGGAAGATGAGGCACGTGGCTTTGAGCTGGAAGTACGGGTGCATCGTGAGACAGTGAGAACCATGTTGACCTACATCGTGAGACAATTTGAGTATAGGGATTGGGATGTTTTATTGCAATTATATCGGACATTGGTGAGGCCACACCTGGAGTATTCTATGGAATACAGTAAAAAGTCTGACAACACTTTTTACTGTGTTTACGCCAGTCCAACGCCGGCATACCCACATCATGTATTCTATGGAGCCATGGTGTCCTTACTTGAGGAAGGATGTCCTTGTTATAGACGGAGTACAGCAAAGGTTTACCAGGTTGATTCCTGGGTTGGCAGGTCTGTCATAGGAGGAGAGATTAAGTCACTTAGAATTGTATTCACTGGAGTTTAGGAAAGTGAGGGGAAACTTACAGAAACTTATAAAATTTAACAGGGTTAGACAGGGTAGATTCAGAAAGAATGTTCCCAATGGTGGGGGAGTCCAGAACTAGGGGGTCATAGTTTGAGGACAAGGGATAAACCTTTTAGAACTGAGGTGAGGAGGAATTTCTTCACCCAGAGGATGGAAAATCTGTGGAACTCACTGCCACAGAATGTAGTTGAGGCCAAAATATGTGATTTCAAGAAAAAATTAGATATAGCTTTCGGGGCTAAAGGGATCAAGGGATATGGGAGGGAAGGGGGGGAAAATCAGGATATTGAATTTGATGATCAACCATGATCAAAATGAATGGCGGAGCAGGCTCGACGGGCTGAATGGCCTACTCCTGCTTCTAGCTTCTATGTTTCTATGCATGCCTGCGGCCTTGCGCATGTGGCATCTCAATGGAGAGATGTAACCGTAACTGCAAGGATTGTAATGTGCTCAGTGCGTAGTTGGTGTGTGACCACATGCCGACCATTCTGTTGATGATTCCCTACAATCCTGGCTGCAAATCCAATACCTCCACCTTACCATCTTTGAGCCACCGTGCCCAGCAAGCGTGTGGTAACTCAACAACAAGGGTTGCCTGGTGTACAGGTGGCTCAGAATTCACCACCCAACATGATGTGGACAGGACTCCTACAGTGAGAACCATGCTGTAACCAGGTTTGCCCTCAAGCAATGGACCAGCTGCCTGAACCATTTGAGGGCTGATCTTCAGACATCATCACAGTGAGTCTTCCAGATCATGATTGTCCCTGTTATGTCTTCCACAGCCTGACAACAATAGGGTACAGTCTTCACCAAATGGGTTTTGACTATTATCTCAATATTAGATCCTTGGTCAACGATTTGAAATGGGAATCATTGCAGTGAAGGGGTGAGAAAAATAGACTGACTTTGTTCAACAAAATATGGACTGGTGAGAATTGATAGCAGCGCGGTGGCACAGTGGTTAGCACTGCTTCCTCACAACACCCTGGTTCAATTCCCAGCTTGGGTCACTGTCTGTGTGGAGTTTTCACGTTCTCCCCATGTCTGCATGGGTTTCCTCTGGGTGCTCCGGTTTCCTCCCACAATCCAAAAGATATGTGGGGTGAGTTGGATTGGCCTTGCTAAATTGTCCCTTAGTGTCAGGGGACTAGCTAGGGTAAGTGCATTGAGTTATGGGAATAGGGCCTGGGTGGAATTGTAGTCAGTGCAGACTCAATGGGCTGAATGGTCTTCTTCTGCACTGTAGGATTCTATGATCTACCTGATGGCATCAGTCACTGAGAAAACAGGAGGTAGCTTATCACACAAAGTTCAAAGAGAATTTCATTCCGAGATATGCATCACAACACTTCGGCCTACAAACAAGCCCAGAGAGGAACAAGCTGACAAAGGAAACAATCACAGCCCTGTCACTTGAAATCTTGAGATAATTTCTACTTTTAAGTTGCCATTAAAATTCAACAGGTCATGACTGGTAATCACAGAATCCATCAATGGGTGTCAACGGGTGCTATTCTGGTTGGCGGCTGGTGACTAGTGGAGTGCCGCAGGGATCGGTGCTGGGGCCTCAACTATTTACCATTTATATAGATGATCTGGAGGAGGGGGCTGTGTGTAGGGTGACGAAATTTGCTGATGACACAAAGATGAGTGGAAAAGCAAATTGCGTGGAGGGCGCGGAAAGTCTGCAGAGAGATCTAGATAGGCTGAGCGAGTGGGCGAGGACCTGGCAGATGGAGTACAATGCTAGCAAGTGTGAGGTTATCCACTTTGGTAGAAATAATAGTAGGAGGGATTATTATTTAAAAGGCGAAAAGCTGCAGCACGCTATGGTGCAGAGGGACCTGGGGGTGAATCGCAAAAACCCAGTCTGCAGGTGCAGCAGGTGATCAAGAAGGCGAATGGGATGCTGGCCTTTATAGCGAGGGGGATAGAATATAAAAGTAGGGAGGTCTTGCTGCAACTGTACAGGGCACTGGTGAGGCCGCAGCTGGAGTACTGTGTGCAGTTTTGGTCGCCGCACTTGCGCAAGGATATATTGGCCTTGGAGGGAGTGCAGAGGAGGTTCACTAGACTGATATCGGAGATGAGAGGGTTGGACTATGAAGAGAGACTGAATAGACTGGGTCTGCACTCATTGGAGTTTAGAAGGATGAGGGGCGATCTTATAGAGACATATAAGATAATGAAGGGGATGGATAGGGTAGAGTCAGAGAGATTCTTCCCGCTTAGAAAGGATAGCAGGACTAGAGGGCACAGCCTCAAGATAAGGGCGGGCAGTTTAGATCAGAGTTGAGGAGGAACTTCTTCACTCAAAGGGTGGTGAATCTCTGGAATCCTCTGCCTGTTGAAGTGGCGGAGGTTACCTTGCTAAATATATTTAAGTCACGGGTAGATAGGTTTTTGATAAACAAGGGAATTAAGGGTTATGGGGAGAAAGTGGGAGAGTGGAACTGATCCACTTCAGATCAGCCATGATCTTATTGAATGGCGGGGCAGGCTCGAAGGGCTAGATGGCCTACTCCTGCTCCTATTTCTTATGTTCTTATGTTCTTATGTAATCCCCTGTGCAAATTGAGGCAATTTGGCACATTGTGTCTGCACCGCCTAGAATCCCACCCAGGCTCTAACCCTGTAACCCCATAGATTTACCCCGCTAATCACCCTGACACTAAGAGACAATTTAGCATTGAGCAATCCACCTAACCTGCACATCTTTGGACTGTGGGAGGAAACCGGAGCCCACCTGGAGGTAAACCCACACAGACACAGGGAGAACGTACCAACTCCACACTGACAGTCACCCAAGACTGGAATTGAACTTGGGTCTATGGCGCTATGAGGCTCTGTGGCCCTGTGCTGCCTTAATTATCTTAATTATTGTATTAATTATCTTAATTAAGATAATTAATACAAAACTTTGATACTAATGTTTATCGAACATTTTACTGTAACTGTATGTTGTGTGGTAAACCAAGGTGGCTGGTGCTGTCTTAACTCAGACAATACAAAACTAACAAGGCAGGTACCTCTGTATAAAGATGTAATCATTTACTTTAAAGATATAAAAAAAGCAAGCCACTGCTCAGAGCGTCACCAAGATGGGTTAAATAGCTGTGGTATGAAGCAGCAAAACCGCTGAATCTAATGTATTGTTGTAGGGCAATATCAGGGATATTGTCTTTTATATTTTAATTTATATGTCCATCCATATTTTGTTTAATTTCAGTAATAAATGCAGGGCTACATAGAGCAAGCCCAGAGAGCCAGGCCTCACCAGAGGGAAGAAAAGGGTTAATGTCTTCTGTAAAACATCATCACCTAATTGGGGGGGGGGGGGTTGCGGCTGGCGGGAGGAGATGGGGATGATTAACATATCATTGCAAATTGGTTGGGCAAATACACTGCTTTGACATTTTAATCAGGTAAACAAAACTGTCCAGAGAGCTGACTAATGAAGTTGTACTGAACGATGCTGTCTACATAATGAGATTAGAAGAACCATCTTGAATCCAATTTGAGGGATTAATATGCTAATGTAAACCTTTGATATACAAAAAAGTGCAATAACCTATACAAATCTATCAGGGTCTGAGAGGACTCACAGGCAATCTGGGATTTCAGGCTGGAGTCCATCTCTCCCTCATTCACATGGAATAAAAACTTTTCTTGAAGTGTGACACAGTCTCCGAGGCTCGACTCATTCTATTCCCTTCCTACACGTGTACATTTCAAAAACAGATCAATTATATATTTTCTTATCAATCGTTCCCACCTTACATTAACTTAAATCAATCACGTTTAGTATATATGCATCAGTATAAATCTCTGTCAACTCCTTCAGCCAACTGCAATCTGCCGCCCAGCATAATGATACCTCATTTGTCCATTCAATCCGGACGCTAACTCCCATCTTGTCTAAACTCACTTCCCGGTTGCTAGGTAACTATAGGCGCTCATCATAGAGGTCAAAGTGAACATTCCCACCAGCTCATTGCCAAACTGCATCCCGGGTCCGTGTACATATCTATTCTATATCTAGACAATGAATGCCACTTTTCATAATGTTTGTTAGTGCGTCACAAATGTTCTAGCGTACATTTCGGTTAACTGATGGGTTCCCGGACTGTGTGGTTGTGAACTATTGACTTCAACCATTATACATTGTGGCATTGTTGCCTTTAACCAAAATAAATAGATTTTATCACACTCATTAAAATTTACGACAAAAACCAGGCCCAGCCCATCCTATTTCATCAAACCTTATCTGTATAACCTTCTATTTCTTCCTCCCATTGTTATCTAGATGCCCCTTTGAATACATCTTTGCTGTTTGCCTCAACTGCTTCATGCAGGTTCAGTTTAGGTTTTAAGTGCCGGAATTTTTATTGCGACGGCGCAGGTTTTAGAGTTTGCAAGTGAAGTGAACAATACTTACGATCCATTTAAACCATCGGCATGTAAGCTTTAAATTTACAATTAATTCAAAAAAAATCATTCTTTCACTTACATATATTTTAAATATCTTCACAAAATAAAAATCCAGCCTGCTGCAGCTAGAGCAGAAAAGGTGCACAAATAAATAAGCATAAATAGTCATCTATCGTTAGGGTAAGGAAGCAGAGTTAGCGAGGGAGTTCCGCACAGAGCTTCATTCCTCCGACAGCTTTATACAACAGAACCAGAGGTTTAAACTTGGCATGTTTTCAGCTGGCATGTCCATGTGGTGGGACTTCTGTGTTGTCCTGATGTGCAGTTGCGGTGCGCAAATCTACCTATATTGAGATTTGAGATGGAGTTTCGGACCAATGGGATTGAACAAATGGGTGCCATTAACTGAACAGCTCGACCCAAAATGACCTGATCAAATGACTGCAGCTTGAGCTGTTTACGTTTAAATTTCTTTATTAGTGACAAAAGTCAGCTTACATTAATGCTGCAATGAGGTTACGGTGAAAATCTCCTAGTTGCCACACTCCAGCGCCTGTATGGGTACACTGAGGGAGAGTTTAGTGTGTCCAAAGCACCTAACCAGCACGTCTTTCAGGCTGTGGGAGGAAACCAGAGCACCCGGAAGAAACAGGGAGAACTTGCAGAGTCCACACAGTCACCCAAGCCAGGATTTGAGCCCGGGTCCCTGGCACTGTGAGGCAGCAGTGATAATCAGTGAGGTTATTAATGGACAAAGGGTAATCTGGACTCGAAAAGTCAGCTCTTTTCTCTCCTTACAGACGCTACCAGATCTGCGGAGCTTTTCAAGCATTTTCTCTTTTGGTTATGAATAGAGGATTGGGTCACACCAAAGCTGAAGGTTTTGGGGAAAATACATCCCCATTTATAAAAGGGGAAATCACAGATCAAAAACACCTTTTCCTTTATGGGCGACTAGTGAGTGCGGAAATCAGGGCTATGTTAAATTAAGCCCTCTCCTGCCCATAACTCAACCATATCCTGCCAACTTATGTTGGTCGTGCTATCAGCCTGCGATGGTGACACAACGAAAACAAAAGCAGAAAGAGGAGGTGGCGGGGAGAGGAAGCAGAAGAGACAGAGGAAGCTGGTACATCCACCTTCCCTTTATACTGTCGGTGAGTATTGTATTCTCACGATCAAGTCTCAGATCCTCATTTCCACACTCTATCATCCCCGCGTCGCAAGGACGGGCTTCCTGTCCAAGGTCTTGCCTGCCTAAAATAGCTCGGGGTAGGGGTGAGCAGGAACCCAGAGAGAATCCCATCCCTACAATTTCACCCTCCCTCCCCCCCCCGCATTCCCCGCCTAATGTTCCACCAGTGATGAGCATTCTGGCCTACGCATGTGCCCAATGGTCTGTCTCTTTCAGCAGCGCTGAAGTGACTATCCAGTTGCTCGGCACAAAACCCCGCCTGCAACCTTACATAAACGGCCCCTGTGCAATCCTTCCTCTCCCTGGGCTGACCTCCGTCCACTTGCCTCATGTGTTGCCCAGTCAGGTTAATGTACTGCAGCAGGCAGAATCCCCTTTCAGAAGTGCAGGCGAACTTTAATCGATGCTCGCCACGCACGCAATGAGGCACAAACATGGGAATGAGGAGTGTTGTCCACGTCGCTTCAGTCAGGCAGGGGCTAATCACACACTTCAGGGCCCCTTAGCCTGTTTATAGGACTTGTGGGGCAGGATTGTCCAACCGTGCTCATCTGAATCCACGGTTTCAAAACTTCCATACTTTTGAGACAGGCCCTAATTGAAAATGGAAACGAAGAATAGAACCTGGAAGGGTCAGTTTGCAAAGAGACTATAACTGAAATTGAGATTGGAAACCAACATTTCTGGTACATCTGGAACTTGTTGAAACCCACTAAGAACAGAGTTCAATAGAGTTCAGATGTTGATTCCAGTGGTGCAGTTCAGGCAGGTTAGATCCAGAAGCAGACTGTCCAATTTCAATGGAGCTTTAGATGCTCTGCACCCACTAGAATTCCAGTGGTGGACAGGATGGGAGAATTCTGGCCGTGATATTTTTAGTCCAGCAAAAAAAAGGTTAAAAAGTGCCTGCACACTTAGAACTTTCAAAGGAAAGAATCATAGGATCCCTAAAATTCAGAAGGAGGCCATTCAGCTCACCAAGTCTGCACCAACCACAATCCCACCCAGACCCTATTCCCGTAACCCCTCATATTCACCCTGCTAATCCCCCTGGTGCTAGGATTAACTTAGCATGGCCCATCCACATAACCCACACATCTTTGGACTGTGGGAGGAAACCGGAGCACCCGGAAGAAACCCACGCAGACACGGGGAGAACGTGCAGACTCCACATAGACAGTGACCCGAGCCAGGAATCAAACCCAGGTGCCTGGCACCGTGAGTGCTAACCACTGTGCCACCATGCCGCCCCTGGAGAAAAAGGAGCTCCTTTCAGTTTGTAAATATCCAATATTCTGTAGACGCCCCTCTCAGAAAAAAGAAAACATCAAAACTTAGAAATGACTGGTACTGGTCTCAACCGCAATCCCATTATTTCAGTTCAGAGCAGTACCACCCATCTCCAGGTTTTATTGTAAAAGCAAAATACCAGAGATTCAGGAATCTGAAACAAAAAGAGAAAATGCCAGAGTTTTTTTGATTAGTTCCTGGGAGGTGGGAATCGCTTGCTAGGCCAGCGTTTATTGCCCATCCCTAATTGTCTGAGAGGTCAGTTAAGAATCAACCACATTGCTGTGGGCCTGGAATCACCTGTTGGCCAGACCAGGTAGGAACAGCAGATTTCTTTCCCTAAAGGACATTACTGAACCAGATGGGTTTTTACAACAATCGGCAATGGTTTCATGGTCATCCTTAGACCCTTAATTCCAGATTTTTGTTGAATCCAAATTCAACCATCTGCCATGACGAGACTCGAACCTGGGACCAATATCCTGGGGCCAGAATCTTACCACCAATCATGCCAGCAGGAATTCCCATCCCACTGCAGTGAAGGGAGATTTGGCTGGCTGCCAAATTCTCCAATCCCACGATAGCAGGGCTGAAGGGTCGGTAAGATCGCTCCTGGGTCTCTGCATTATTAGTCCAATGACAATATACCAGAGCATTACCCTGGGTCTCTGCGTTACTAGCCCAGCGATAATACCACCACTCCATTGCCTCCCCTGACGTGGGAGATCTCAGATCTCAGATCTCAGCGGGTTTGACAGTACCTGTAATGAGAGAATAGAGCTAATGTTTCGAATCTGCATGAGCCCTTGTCAGAGTTGGCTTTGTTGAGTTTTTTTTTCCCCCCATCAGAACCTTTTTAATCCTGGCTTGGCTGCACTGAGGTGATGTCAAGTCCAGTTAGTGTGAATGAACTCACAGATGCGCATTCCAGCTTTGGGATTGTGTAGCCAGTTCTGGGTTACTCCAAAGTGTGGATTGCCGGGGGGGTGTTGGGGCAACATAACATCATTCCTGAAACATCAACCTTCGTCTCTCGTGCATCAAACTGCTCCTCACCCCCTAAAGACATCTTAAACTATTTCACAACACATCAAACCGTTTTCGTGGTAGTTAGAAAAGTGGAGGTATGACACAGGAACTATTAAAGCGTTCCAGATGGTGGTTTCAATAGTCGAGGTAAAACAGCTAGCGACTGGCAGCGAAATTGTACTTACCAAAGATTGCAGGCAGGTTCAAGATCTTCTAGATCAGGAGATAGTTCTACATTTCAGAACAGCAGTTTTGTAGAAATAATATTTCCGCTTCTGCACTGAGGATACAAATTAATGTTCGAGTCTGCTAAAGTTCAGAAATGACTGTTTTCGTCTAAGCAGTGAAACACACTCACTAAGTTCATAATTGTGTAATTTCAGGGTGCCTCAAATTTTCCAGAGGAAATAAGTTCGCCTCCTCGTGGAAATCATCCAGCATTATAGATCCAGATGGAATTTTGTTTTGCTGGAATAATTGTCGTGGAGCAGTTCATTCTCCAAAGGAAATAGTAGCGTTGCCTACCCTCCAAACTCTCATTTATTTACATAACAAAACAGCTTTGACAAGTGGTCTCTGTTGTGATTTGACATGTTTACAGTCATGCTGCCACTTTCCAGTCCATTGCAAGCAGTTTCTGCTTCTCAGTAACATTAGAGTGACAGTAACATACCACTGCTCCCAGTGGGAAATAGACGAAAGAACGGGACAATGACCCGTGGAATATAACTTTGGAAGGAAATAGCCAAATTTCATTCATCTCTATTTGCCAGCTAGCTTCCTGAAATCATTCATGGGATGTACGGTGGCACAGTGGTTAGCACTGCTGCCTCACAGCGCCAGGGACCCGGGTTCAGTCCAGATCTCGGGTGAACGTATGCATGTTCTCTCTGTGTTTGCGTGGGTTTCCTCTGGGTGCTCCGGTTTCCACGCTCAGTCCGAAAAATGTGGCGGTTAGGTTGATTAGCCGTGCTAAATTGACCCTGATGTCAGGTGATCAGCAGGGCAAATACGTCGGGTTATGGCGATAGTGCCAGGGTGGGATTGTGATCGGTACAGACTTGATGGGCCGAATGGCCTCCTTCTGTACTGTAGGGATTCTATGATTCTATTTGGACATCACACGATGCCTAATTGTTGAGAAGCTGGTGGTGAGCTGTCTTCTTGAATCACTAGAGTCCCTGTGATGTGGGTGAAGCTATAGTGCAGTGAGGGAGTTCCGGGATTTTGAGCCAGCGGGAATGAAGGAACATGGCAATGTGTTTCCAAGTAAAGCCATGTGTTTAACTTGGAAGAGAATTGGCAGATGCTGACATTCTATTCTGTCCACTGCCCCTACTTTCCTAAAAATTATGGCTTTGGCCAGTGCTGTCAAATTAGCCTCGACAAATTGCTGCAGTGCATCTGGTAGATGCTACAGACTGTGCTATGAGGTCAAAGACCACAGACTTTCCAGCGTTGTGCCTTTACTGAACTGAATGTGACACTGCTGCCCTCACACAAAATCTCTCCCTCAATGTCAACCAAACAAAGGAGATTGTCATCGACTTCAGGAAGCATAAAGGAGAACATGTCCCTGTCTACGTCAACAGGGATGAAGTAGAAGTGGTCGAGAGCTTCAGGTTTTTAAGTGTCCAGATCACCAATAACCTGCCCTGGTCCGCCCGTACGGACACTATCGTTAAGAAAACCCACCAACGCCTCTACTTTCTCAGAAGGCTAAGGAAATTTGGAATGGAGGGCAGGAGGCTTACGCTCCAGCAACAACTCTCACCAACTTTTACAGATACATCATAGAAAGCATTCTTTCTGGTTGTATCACAGCTTGGTATGACTCCTGCTCTATCTAAGACCATAAGGAACTACAAAAAGTCATGAACAGAGCCGAACTATCACGCAAACCAGCCTCCCATCCATTGACTCTATCTATACTTCCAGCTGCCTTGGAAAAGCAGCCAGCGTAATTATGGGCCCCACGTATCTCGGACATACTCTCTTCCACCTTCTTCCATTGGGAAAAAGATACAAAAGTCTGAGGTCGCATACAGATCAAGTCAAGAACACTTTCTTCCCTGCTGCCAAAGACTTTTGAATGGACCTATCTCGCACTAAGTTGATCTTTCTCTCTACCCCCTAGCTATGAATGTAACACTATATTCTGCATCCTCTCCTTTCCTTCTCTATGAACAGTATGCTTTGTTTGTATAGCTCGCAAGAAACAATATTTTTCATTGTATCCCAATACATGTGACAATAATAAATCAAACCAAATCAAGGACGTTCTTTATTGATGTAATTCACATGACTATGGCAAGCGAGGTGGGACACTTAGCGATGATTACAAACTCCCCTCTTTCCATAACAAACAATATTAAACTTTGCACAGACTGACATGTATCACAGAGTCATAGAGACTTACATTATGAAAACAGGCCGTTCGTCCCAACTTGTCCATGCCGCTTTTTTTTTTAAACCCCAGAGCTAATCTCAATTGCCCGCATTTGCCCCAAATCCCTCTATACACATCTTATCCTTGTAACTGTCTAAATGCTTTTTAAAAGACAAGATTGTACCTACGTCTACTACAGCCTCTGGCAACTTGTTCCCGACACTCACCACCTTCTGTGTGGAAATATCGCCCCTCCGGACCCTTTTGCATCTCTCCCTTCCTACCTTAAACCCATGCCTTCTAGTTTTTGACTCTTCTACCTTTGGGAAATGATATTGACTATCTCGCTGATCTATGCCCCTCATTATTTTATAGACCTATATAAGATCACCCCTAAGCCTCCTATGCTCCAGGGAAGAAAGTCCCAGTCTATCCAACCTCTCCTTATAACTCAAACCATCAAGTCCTGGTGGCATCCTAGTAAATCTTTTCTGCACCCTTTCTAGTTTAATGACATTCTTTCTTTAATAGGGTGACCAGAACTGTACACAGTATTCCAAGTGTGGCCTTACTACTGTCTTGTATAACTTTAACCATACGTCCCAATTCCTGTATTCAATGTTCTTGTGTCCTGAGTTTGCTTGATTTTCTGATGATTCCTTTAGTAATTTTCACTGCCACCTGTTTTTCCATTTGACTGGGAACAGCACAGAGATGATGCATAGTGTTGAATTTCCCAATCCGTTGTGAAATGGCTGATTCTTCACTCATGAATAGAGGGCCATTGTCACTCATCAAATGCTAAAATGATTAAATTGTGCTTTCAAACATTCGACTGTCATTGTTGAAGTTAGCTGACCTATCTCCCAGTTGTCACGCAGTGGTCCAAAATGACAAGGTAATTAGTTCCTGCCATAGTGAATTGGTCCACTCCCAGTTACATCCATGATCTGTCTGGGATGATATTCAACATAACAGTTCTCCAGTTTGTTTAGCTTGCTACTTGTTAAGAACACTGCATTGGCCAATGTGGTCTTTAAGCTCATGTTTGACCAGAAAAGCACATCACTTACTTTTCTCAGAGTCAATTTAATTCCTCAATGGCTTGCAGGCATACAATTCAGCATCTCTCCCCTTATCTCCTTTGGGAAGATGATTCTATTTCTTTTGATCAAGATGCCACCCTGAGCCACCCCAGTGACCAGACCATCCTTGCATTATTACTTAGAACAGAATCATAGAATCCTTACAGTATAGAAGGAGGTCATTTGGCCCATTGAGCCTGCATTGACTCTTTGATAGAGTATCTTACCCAGGACATCTCCCCCTCGCTATCCTGTCGCTCCATGTATTTATTCTGCTAATCTCCTTAACCTACATTTCTTGGGGCACTAAGGGGAAATTTACCATGGCCAATCCACTTAACCTGCACAAGTTTGGAGTGTGGGAGGAAACCGGAGCATCCGAAGGAAACCCACACAGACATGGGGAGGTAGTTTTGCTAAACGCTGTGCCGCCATGTAACCCACCCACTTCTTGCAGCATGATGGAAAATGGGTCGTTTACTTGATTCGAGCAAGTGCTTGTCTGTCAGGCTAATGTCTCTGTTGGGTTGATGACTTCCAGAGAGTAGATGGGATTCTCTGGCCTCCCTCTGATGTGTTTCTCACAGCGGGAGGTGGCGTATTATTGGCCAGCAGTGGGGGACATTTCAATCCTGCTGTCGTCAATGGAATTTCCAGTTAACTCCACCCCCACTGGTGCGAGTAGCCGGTAAGGTCAAGACCACGTCTTATAGAGACCCTACAGTGCAGGAGGCCATTTGACCCATCATGCCTACACTCACAACGATCCTATCCCAGGACCGATCCCCACAACCCAACACTTTAACCTGTCTACCCCTCTACATCCTGGGACACGAAGGCGCAATTTAGCATAGCCAATCAACCTAACCCTCACATCTATGGACTGTGGGAGGAAACTGGAGCATCTGGATGAAACCCGCACAGACACGGGGAGAATGTGCAGACTCCACACAGACAGTGACCCAAGCCAGGAATCGAACCCAGGTTCCTGGAGCTGTGAAGCAGCAGTGCTAAGGACTGTGCCACCGTGCCGCCTTACGTCTGAAAGATTTCACATTCTGTTGTAGTATTTTCAAATTTCTTTAGATCTGCTCTCGAAGTGCCAGAAGATTGGAAAACGGCTAATGTTACGCCGTTGTTTAAGAAGGGTGCCAGGCAAAAGGCGGGGAATTATGGGCCGGTTAGTTTAACGTCTGTGGTAGGTAAAATGTTAGAATCCGTCATTAAGGAGGAAATTGCGAGGCATCTTGAAGGGAATTGCTTGATAGAGCAGACGCAGCATGGTTTCATTAAAGGGAAGTCGTGTCTGACAAATTTACTGGAGTTCTATGAGGATGTGTCTAGGGCGGTGGATAGAGGAGAGCCGGTGGATGTGGTCTTTCTGGATTTTCAGAAGGCGTTTGACAAAGTACCTCACAAGAGGTTATTGCAGAAGGTCAAGGGACATGGAGTTGGGGGTAGGGTGTTAGCGTGGATAGAGGATTGGTTGTCAAATAGGAGGCAGAGAGTGGGGGTCAACGGGTGCTATTCGGATTGGCGGATGGTGACTAGTGGAGTGCCCCAGGGGTCGGTGCTGGGGCCTCAGCTTTTTACCATTTATATAGATGATCTGGAGGAGGGAACCGAGTGTAGGGTGTCGAAATTTGCTGATGACACCAAGATTGGGGGAACGGCAAATTGTGCGGAGGGTGTGGAGAGTCTGCAGAAGGATCTAGATAGGCTGGGCGAATGGGCCAGGAAATGGCAAATGGAATTTAATGTTGGCAAGTGTGAGGTGGTCCACTTTGGTAGGAATAATGGTAGGAAGGACTATTACTTACGTGGTGAAAAACTGCAGCAGGCGACGGTGCAGAGGGACCTCGGGGTCCTTGTGCATGAGTCACAAAAACCCAGCTTGCAGGTGCAGCAGGTGGTCAGGAAGGCGAATGGGATGCTGGCCTTCATAGCGAGGGGGATTGAATATAAAAGTAGGGAGGTCTTGCTGCAGCTGTATAGAGCATTGGTGAGGCCGCAGCTGGAGTAACTGTGCAGTTTTGGGCGCTGCACCTGCGCAAAGATATTTTGGCCTTGGAGGGAGTACAGAGGAGGTTTACTAGGCTGATACCGGAGTTGAGGGGGTTGAGCTATGAGGAGAGGCTGAATAAACTAGGCTTGTACTCGTTAGAGTTTAGAAGAATGAGGGGAGATCTCATTGAGACGTATAAGATGATGAATGGGATGGATAGGATAGAGGTGGAAAGACTCTTCCCGCTCAAAAAAGACAGTAGGACTAGGGGGCACAGCCTCAAGATAAAGGGGGGGTGGTTTAGAACGGAGTTGAGGAGGAACTTTTTCACTCAAAGGGTGGTGAATCTCTGGAATTCTCTGCCCGTTGAAGTGGTGGAGGCTGCCTCGCTAAATATTTTTAAGATGCGGGTTGATGGGTTTTTGATAAGAGAGGGGATTAAGGGTTATGGGGAGAGGGCGGGAATGTGGAACTGAGCAGCGACAGATCAGCCATGATCTTATTGAATGGCGGGACAGGCTCGAAGGGCTAGATGGCCTACTCCTGCTCCTATTTCTTATGTTCTTATGACATCATATCAATGAGAAACATATGTTTCCCTAACTTGCATTTTGTGCCCAGATAATATCCCTGTAAACAAAGAAAAATTCTTTGCCAACGGTTTGGAGCAAGTAGAAGTGATTTGAGAAAAATGGTTTGTATTGGCTTGTGGTCAGAATCTGCTGCTACAGCGAGGTGACTTTGACCCTGCTTTCCAAGTACTTCAGCACATAGATCATTGGTAGAGCATTTGACTGCCACTTAAGAGGTCCTTGGTTCAAATCTTTTTCTCAGTGGAAGAGACGGAGCAAAGGAGCAAAGGATAGAGAATCGAGTGAACTGGTACGACGACAATAATCTCTCCCCCAACGTCAACAAAATAAAGGAGATTGTCATCGACTTCAGGAAGCGTAGTGGAGGACATGCCTCTGATAACTTCAATGGGGGTAAAGTGGAATGGTCGAGAGCTTCAGGTTTCTAGGTGTCCAGATCACCAACAATCCCTCCTGCTCCCTCCATGCTGACACTATAGTTGAGAAAGTCAGTATTTTCTCCAAAGGCTAAGGAAATTTGGCATGTCTGTTACAGCTCTCTCCAACTTTTACAGATGCATTCTTTCTAGTCGTATCACAGTTCCTGCTCTGCCCAAAACACCAAAACAAACCACAAAGCGTCATGAATAACGCCCAGTCTATCACACAAACCAGCATCCCATCTACTGACTCTGTCTACACTTCCCACTGCCTTGGCAAAACAGCCAGCATAATCAAGGACCCCACGCACCCTGAACATTTTTTCTCCACTTTCTTCCATCGGGAAAAAGATACAGAAGTCTGATGTCACGTACCAACCGACTCAAGAACAGCTTCTTCCCTGCTTTTGAATGGACTTACCTCGCGTTAAGTTGACCTTTCTCTACATCCAAGCTATGACTGTAACACTGCATTCTGCATCCTGTTTCTATGTATGGTATACTTTTTTCTGCAAGAAACAATACTTTTCACTGTATGCTTAGACATATGACAAGAATAAATCAAATCAAATGAAATCAAAAGAGTATGTCTGGGGTGTGTGGGATCCTTAGTTATGCTGACTGCTGTTCTAAGGCTGCGGGAAGTAGAGACAGAGTCAGTGGATGGAAGCTGGTGATCAATAACCTCTTTTTCACCTTGAACCCTAATATTGAGCATATACCGTTCATCAGTTACATGCACTTAAGATTCAAAGAGGGCCTTCAAGGCTTTCAAAATTTCTGTGGTCTGATTTATCTGTTTTTCATGGAGATTGAGGGTAGAATGCAACGTGTAGCCGTGTTTAAAATGTTGCTACTCATTTTGGCTCTAGACTGTTAATTAAATCGTTTGCAATCTTGCAGTTTTGCCAATGCAAGTGGAAATTTTGCCTGTTCGCCACATATTTCCTTTCATTTTGACAAGTGGACATTTTACAGACTTTTTTGTCTCACCCAGTATTTTACTTGCTGCCTTCAGCACGTGATAGATTTTCCTTGCCTGTGTGTGTTTTTTGCAGCAGGGTTTGGAACATTTCAATGACCTTTTTACAGTAGCTGTGGCTTCACTTGTGACTATTTAAAACTCAGTCTCACCTTCAGTTCTGGCCCCATGTGTTACTAGTTCACAAAGTGCAGTCCTTACAGTGTAATGTCTTTGTTGAACAGAGTGATGCCCCCAGACATTCCCTCATTGCCGAGACCACGTGAGTATGGCGAGCGAGGAAGGAGACTTAGTGTTGCTTACATTTTAAAACCCAGACAGACTGCAGGTACAGAGCACCACTGGTGAAGGGGGTAAGCCTTAGAATCTCTACAGCCCAGAAGGAGGCCATTCAGCCCATCAAGTCTGCACTGACCACAATCCCTCCCAGGCCCTACTCTTGTAACCTCACAAATTTACACTGCCAGTAAATTTAACATGGCCAATCAACCTAACCTGCGCATCTTTGGATTGTGGGAGGAAAATTGGAGCGCCAGGATGAAACCCACTCAGACACGGGGAGAATGTGCACAATCCACACGGACAGTGTTCTGAAGCTGGCATTGAACCCAGGTCACAGGCATTGTGAGGCAGCAGTGCCAAACACTGTGCCACCATGCAACATAAAGTTAAGTTTATTTATTAAGTAGGCTCACATTAATACGACAATGAAGTTACTGTGAGAATGCCCAAGTTGCCACACTTGCCGCCTATTTGGATACACTGAGGGAGAATTTATCATGGCTTTAACCTGCACAACTTTGGAAGGAAACCAGAGCACCTGGAGGAAAGCCACACGGGCACAGGGAGAATGAGCAAACTCTACGCGGACAGTGACCTGATGCCGGGTCGCTGGTGCCGTGAGGCAGCAGTGTAAACCATTGTGCCACCATGCCACCCTTAGGGTGAAGGGTGGGCTGTCAGTTGAGCAGGCCACTTTGTCCTGGGTGGTAATGAGCTTTTGTGAGAGTGGCCCAAACAGCATTCCTCCAGGCAAGCCGATCTTTCTCTTCACGGTACCTGCAACACCATCATCTGCATCTTACCCTTTTCCCCTAAGTACTTTATGAACGGTATGCTTTGTCTGTATAGCATGCAAAAACCAATACTTTTCATTGTATCCCTGTGCTTGTGGCAATAATAAACCAAATCAAAAGTGGAGAGTATTCTAGCACATTCTGGTGGGCAGGCTTTGCGGGTGGAGGTTGGAGAGTTGGTGGGGTTGATGTTGGGGCGGGGGGGGTGGGAGGAGGTGAGGAAGTGAGTTACTCATTGCAGTATTCCCTAGCTCTGACCTGCTATTGCAGCCACTGTATTTATATGACTGGTCCAGTTTGGTTTCTGGTCAATGGTGACTCCCAAGATGTAGATAGTGGAAGGGTTCAATGCTGTTGAACTTAAAGTTCAAGTATAAGCATAAGAACATAGGAAACAGGAGCAGGGGTAGGCCAACTAGCCCTTCGAGCCTGCCCCGCCATTCAATAAGATCATGGCTGATCTGAAGTGGCTCAGTTCCACTTTTCCGCTTTCTTCCCATAACCCTTAATTCCCTTGTCTATCAAAAACCTATCTACCCGTGTCTTAAATATATTTAGCGAGGTTGCCTCCACCACTTCAACGGGCAGAGAATTCCAGAGATTCACCACCCTTTGAGTGCAGAAGTTCCTCCTCAACTCCGTCCTAAACTGCACCCCCCTTATCTTGAGGCTGTGCCCTCTAGTCCTGCTGTCCTTTCTGAGCGGGAAGAATCTCTCTTCCTCTACCCTATCCATCCCTTTCATTATCTTATATGTCTCTATAAGATCCCACCATCATCCTTCTAAACTCCAACGAGTACAGGCCCAGTCAATTTAGTCTCTCTTCATAGTCTAACCCCTCATCTCCGGTATCAGCCTAGTGAATCTCCTCTGCACTCCCTCCAAGGCCAAAATATCCTTGCGCAAGTGCGGCGACCAAAACTGCACACAGTACTCCAGCTGCGGCCTCACTAGTGACCTGTACAGTTGCAGCAAGACCTCCGTACTTTTATATTCTATCCCCCCTCGCTATAAAGGCCAGAATCCCATTCACCTTCTTGATCAAGAAAATACACATTTCACAATAACTAGAGTTATTTGAATATCTTTTAGCCAATCCCTCTGTGAAAACTTTCACTGAAGCATCACCCTCTCCTCAGACACTAAGGCCCAAGACTTTGCCAGCTCTGGCCACCTCCAGGATTGTCCAGTCCCGCCGAAAGTCAATGGGTTTTTGGCTGAGCGGCTGGCGGGTCCCACCACATTGGGGCTGGAAAATTCTGGCCTAAGTCTGGGCTGATTCAGACCCATGATGATCTGAGTTGAATTGGGAGAGCGCAGTCTGAGATAGTGCAGCATACTTTGTTTCCCAGAAAACATCAATACTTTTCATTTAGTCCTACTCTGCCAGCACCTTCAACATGCTGCAAAGGAACTTTTCTTCAAATCAGCACAGCATCATGGAGCCTCTACAATGCAGAAGAGGCCATTCAGCCCCTCGAGCCTCCACCTGCTCTTACCCAGACCCGAACCCCCGCCTTTATCCCTGTAACCCCACGTGTTTAGCGTGCAAAATCGATCTAACCTACACATTATGGGACACTAAGGAGCAATTTAGCAGGGCCAATCCCCCTAACCTGCACATCTTTGGACTGTAGGAAGAAACCATATCACCTGGAAGAAACTGAGGAGAAGGTGTAATCTCCACACAGACTGTCACCCAAGGCTGGAATCGAACCCAGGCCCCGGGAAATGTGAGGCAGCAGAATACCATCGTACTGCCCATAAAATCATATTGTTAAAAAAAAGGAGAAATTTCTAAAAACTGAATTGAAATAATAATACCTGCTGAATATTTCTAGAAAGTCAATCCCTGTGTGAAGAATAAATTGCAGCATTTTAATTACATACTCATTTCAGATTTAGACCTGAATTTTACCGTCCTTTCCCGCCGTGGGATTTGGAGAGGGGCTAGGGATGGACCATGGAAGAGTGCATTGATCTCAGGCGGGATTATGTGGTTTCAGAATGAGCGAGGCCATAAAATCTCATCCTTAATTCTCTAACTTTGGGAAAACACATTCAGCTGACAGGGAGAGAAGGAGGGAAGGGGTTGAGGAGAGAAGCTGCAGCGAGAGAGGGGTAAGCAACAGGAGGGGAGAAGAAGAAGAAAATGAGAGAGTTTCCTTGGTTTTTGCTGGCGTTTAATTAAAAATTGAACCTTGAAGCTGACTGATTACTACCCCACTTTACTTCGGGTGAGATTTAGGAAAGGTCAGACATTTTGGTGCACTTGTGAGACAGAGATTGTAATTTACAATTATGAGAGAGTGATAGAAGACGCAGAACGCAAACAGAACAGAAAAAGAGCTACAATTTACAGGATGCACTGCCCAATCTCATCTCAGATTAGTTTAATAACATTTCCTCCCTTGTTAACCTGATTGCTGAGGACGATAAGGGCAGCAATAGCTTTAAAAACAAGTGCCCTCCAAAATCAAACAGCACAATGGTTATCGACCTGAAACGTTTGCCAAATTTTATCACCACGCCTGCCCAGGGATCGGAGCAAGCGAGGCTCGTAGAACAGAATTCTGCGTTGGTCTTGGGCGGGATTTTACGAGCCTCACCCCAGCGAGGTCGTAAAACCCCAGCTGTTAATTTTGTTTCTCCCCACCGATGCCTCCTGACCCGCAGAGTATTTCCAGCAGTTTCTGTTTGTATTCCGCCGGGCAGTTTCGGGCATATATCATCATTCTGTCATCATTGCTCAGCCATCACTGTGGAATTCCCCACCAAATCCCACAGCCTGAACACTGTGTATGAAGGCTATAATAGTTCTGAGGTAAGATCTGTCACCATCTCAGAAAAGCTGGAGGTAGACAGTGTTCACACCTTGTTAGTTTTGTAAATGTCCTAAGGAGAACCAGAAGATACAATGGACAAGATATGATACTACAGGAATGGTATAGAAGTGGTTTCCAACATTAAGTACAACGCTCCCACATGATAATTTGGAGGCGGCACGGTGATTAGCACTGCTGCCTCTCAGCGCCAGGGATTCAGGTTCGATTCCTGGCTTGGGTGACTGTCCGTGTGGAGTTTGCACATTCTCCCCATGTCTGGGTGGGTTTCCTCCCAAAGTCCGAAAGATGCGCTAGTTATTGGCATTAGCACTAGCCATGTTAAATTCTCCCACAGTGTACCCGAGCAAGCATCAGAGTGTGGTGGCTCGGGGATTATCACAGTAACTTCATTGCAGTGTAAGCCTATTTGTGACAATAATAAATAAAATACTGCAATTCATATGTATGCAAACTGCTTTCTTATTAGTCTATTTTAAAGTCATTTAACTCAGTGCTAGTAGTTCTGTCAATGTCTTAATGTCCAATGATTTAAAAATCTTTACTAACCTATTCAGATTTCTCCCCTTATACAGCTGCATAGGTTTCATAAGAACTTAAGAAATAAGAACCGCAGGAGAAAATTTGGCCTTTGGAGCCTGTTGCACCATTCATCAAGATTATGATCTTCTACTGAACCCCACCTTTTTACAGTATTCCCATATACCCTCACCTCCTAATATCTAAAGCTTTACCAGCTTCTGTCTTGAACACAATCAATGATTGGGCCGCTTCATCACTCTGGGAAAGAGAATTTCACAACCCTCTAAGTGAAGAAATTCCTCCTCATAAGAACATAAGAACATAAGAAATAGGAGCAGGAGTAGGTCATCTAGCCCTTCGAGCCTGCCCCGCCATTCACTAAGATCATGGCTGATCTGTCGTGTCTCAGTTCCACATTCCCACCCTCTCGCCATAACCCTTAATCCCCTCTCTTATCAAAAACCCATCAACCCGCGTCTTAAAAATATTTAGCGAGGCAGCCTCCACCACTTCAACGGGCAGAGAATTCCAGAGATTCACCACCCTTTGAGTGAAGAAGTTCCTCCTCAACTCCGTTCTAAACCGCCCCCCCTTTATCTTGAGGCTGTGCCCCCTAGTCCTACTGTCCTTCCTGAGCGGGAAGAGTCTCTCCACCTCTATCCTATCCATCCCATTCATCATCTTATACGTCTCAATGAGATCTCCCCTCATTCTTCTAAACTCTAACGAGTACAAGCCTAGTTTATTCAGCCTCTTCTCATAGCTCAACCCCTTCAACTCCGGTATCAGCCTAGTAAACCTCCTCTGCACTCCCTCCGAGGCCAAAATATCCTTGCGTAAGTACGGCGCCCAAAACTGCACACAGTACTCCAGCTGCGGCCTCACCAATGCCCTATACAGCCGCAGCAAGACCGCCCTACTTTTATATTCAATCCCCCTCGCTATGAAGGCCAGCATCCCATTAGCCTTCCTGACCACCTGCTGCACCTGCAAGCTGGGTTTTTGCGACTCATGCACAAGGACCCCGAGGTCCCTCTGCACCGTCACCTACTGCAGTCATCTCAGACCTAAATGACTGATTCTGCAACCTGAGACCGTGACTCAATGTTACAGGCACCCCAGCCACAAGAAATAACCTCCCAGCATTTTGGCTGACAAGAACTTGAAGAATTTCACATCCTTCAATGAGATCTCCACTCAACTTCTACTCAATGACTTCTCCTCACCCCAGGAATCAGTCTAGTTCATTGAGTTAATCAACATCTATGGACAGACAATAGAGCCAATGTATTCCAGCCGTTATAGAATAAATCAAAAAGCAAAGAAAATTACAGCACAGGAACAGGCCTTTTGGCCTTCCAAGCCAAATGGCTTCTGCAGAAAATGCAGATGTATGGGATTGAGGGTGATTTAGGAAATTGGATCAGGAATTGGCTGGCGGATAGGAGACAGAGGGTGGTGGTTGATGGTAAGTATTCGTCATGGAGTTCAGTTACAAGTGGTGTGCCTCAGGGATCTGTTTTGGGGCCACTGCTGTTTGTAATTTTTGTAAATGATTTGGATGAGGGTATAGTTGGGTGGATTAGTAAATTTGCTGATGACACCAAAGTCGGAGGTGTGGTAGATAGTGAGGAAGGGTGTCTTAGTTTACAGGGGGACTTGGACAAGTTGCAGAGCTGGGCCGAGAGGTGGCAGATGGAGTTTAATGCGGAGAAGTGTGAGGTAATTCACTTTGGCAGGAATAACAGATGTGTAGAGTATAGGGCTAACGGTAGGACTCTGAATAGTGTGGAGGAGCAGAGGGATCTAGGTGTATGTGTACATAGATCCCTGAAAGTTGGGAATCAAGTAGATAGGGTTGTTAGGAAGGCATACGGTGTCTTGGCGTTTATTGGTAGGGGGATTGAATTTAGGAGCCGCAGCGTCATGTTGCAACTGTACAAAACTCTGGTGCGGCCGCACTTGGAGTATTGTGTGCAGTTCTGGTCCCCACATTATAGGAAGGATGTGGAGGCTTTGGAGAGGGTGCAGAGGAGGTTTACCAGGATGTTGCCTGGTATGGAGGGGAGGTCCTTTGAGGAGAGACTGAGGGATTTGAGGTTGTTTTCGTTAGAAAGAAGGCGGCTAAGAGGGGACGTTATTGAAACATATAAGATGATTAGAGGTTTAGATAGGGTGGACAGTGACAGCCTTTTTCCTCGGATGGAGAAAGCTAGCACGAGGGGGCATAGCTTTAAATTAAGGGGTGGTAGTTATAGGACGGATGTCAGGGGTAGGTTCTTTACCCAGAGGGTGGTGAGGGATTGGAATGCCCTGCCTGCTGCAGTTGTAAATGCACCTAGTTTGGGGGCATTTAAGAGATCCGTGGATAGGTTTATGGATGGAAAGGGATTGGTTTAGGTTAGAGGGTCATTGCTTTTTAACTGGTCGGTGCAACATCGTGGGCCGAAGGGCCTGTTCTGCGCTGTAATGTTCTATGTTCTATGTTCTAAGCCCGTGCTGACCATGCTGCCCCTCTGAACTAAAAGCCCCTATGGTTTCAGGGACCATTTCCCTCTATTCCCATCCTATTCATGTATTTGTCAAGATGCCCCCTTAAAGATGTCCCTTAAAAATCACTACTGTATCTGATTCCACTACCTCTCCCTCAGCGAGTTCCAGGCGCTAACCACTCTCGGTGTAAAGAACTTGCCTCGTACGTCTCTCGCAGGTGGAGGATGCGGTCAAGAAGGCGTATGGTGTACTGGCCTTCATTAATTGAGGGATTGAGCTTAGGAGCCGGGAGGTAATGCTGCAACTTTATAAGACTCTTGTCAGACCCCACTTGGAGAACTGTGCGCAGTTCTGGTCGTCTCACTACAAGAAGGATGTGGAAGCAATTGAGAGGGTGCAGAGGAGATTTACAAGGATGTTGCCTGGATTGGGAGGCATGCCTTATGAAGATAGGTTGAGGGAGCTAGGTCTCTTCTCCCTGGAGAGACAAAGATTGAGAGGTGACCTGATGGAGGTTTATAAAATATTGAAAGGTATAGATAGGGTGGATTCTCGAAGGCTATTTCCCAGGGCTGAAACGGTCGCTACGAGAGGACACAGGTTTAAGGTGCTGGGGAGCATGTACAGAGGAGATATCAGGGGTAAGTTTTTCACTCAGGGGGTGGTGAGTGAGTGGAATCGGCTGCCGTCAGTGGTGGTAGAGGCAAACTCGCTGGGGTCTTTTAAGAGACTTCTGGACAAGTACGTGGGATTTAATGGGATTGAGAGTTATAGATAGGCCTGGTAGGTATGGATATGATTGGCGCAAATTGTGGGCCGATGGGCCTGTTTGTGCTGTAGTTTTCTATGTTCTATCTCCTTTAAACCTTGCTCCTTGCACTTTAAACCTACACCTCTCATTATTGACTCTCCCAACCTGGGAAAAAAGCTTCTAACTATCCACTCTTTCCATGCCCCTCATTATCCTGTAGACCTCTGTCATGTCACCCCTCAACCTCCATTGTTCCAAGTCCTTATATAATTGCAGTAAGACTACATTACTTATATTCCAATCTCTTTACAGTAAAGGCTTAAATACCATTGGAAGATTTTCGACCTTAAACCTTGGCAGAGGTTTTGTTGCCAAGCACCCCAACGCGGGTTCCCAACCCAAGCTGGTGGACAATGGTGGCAATCATTCCAGAGGCCAATTTTTGCTCCACCAGATCTGTTTAATTAAAGGTGACATGCTGCAGAAGAGGAATGAGAAGACAGGAAAGTAGAAGTGTGTATTGACTCTGCGTCTGTCTCTCTGTTGATGTGGCCTGACCCATGGAGAGCTTGTAATATTTGCTCTGTTTATACCATTTGCTTTACTAACTGCTTCCTGCATCTAAATTGTTGGTGATGGTTGCATTACAGCTCACTCAGGAAATGGAAGTTGCTGTGGCAACGTGCACTTCTTCCATGTGTGTTGTAGCCTGGAATTGTGGGTAGTGTCGGTGGAGAGCTTCAAGCTTATGTTCATCGTGTGGTTGGCCGGGAATCTCTTACTGCCTCTGTGTCTTGGAGAGGTTTTCAGGTTGATAATCAACCTGTTTCATTTTGTGTTCTGATGCACCTTTCTCAGCCATCAAGTCCTGGGGTTGGGACTTGAACCCAGAACTTCTGTTTCAGAGTCAGAAACACTACCAGCTACACCACACCATCCTCATTAGCATGTTGGGTTTTGGTAATTTATTTACAAGGAATTCCTCTGCATTCCAACATTTCCCAATTCTCTCAACATTGTAACAAACATTTTTAGAATCAGAGAATCTCTACAGTGCAGAAGGAGACCATTCAGCCCATCGAGTCTGCACCGACCACAATCCCACCTAGGTCCTATCCCTATAACCGCACATCATTACCCCGCTAATCCCTCTAACCTATCTCAGGACACTAAGTGGCAATTCAGCATGGCCAATGCACTTAGCCCGCACATCTTTGGAGTGTGGGAGGAAACTGGAGCACCCGAAGGAAAGACACGCAGACACAGGGAGAATATGCAAATCCCACGCAGACGGTGACCCAAGCTGGGAATCGAATCCAGGTCCCTGGTGCTGTGAGGCAGCAGTGCTAACCATTGTGCCACCCAGAAATTGTTTCATTTGTCCCTCAAAACTGGGTTATCTTTACATTTTGCCACGTCCTATTTAATTTGTTGCATTCTTCTCCACCCAATTATTCTGTTTGTATCCCTTTGCAACCTCTTTGTGTCCTCCTCACAGCTCACTCTCCCACCTATGTCATGAACAAACCTGGATGTAACACTCCTCAGTGTCTTCAGTGGAACTCTTTGCCACAGGAGGCTGTGGAGTTCAGGTCACTGAGTGTCTTTAAGACAGAGATAGACAGGTTCTTGATTAATAAGGGGATCAGGGGTTATGGAGAAAAGGCAGGAGAATGGGGATGAGAAGAAAAATCAGCTACGATTGAATGGCGGAGCAGACTTGATGGGCTGAGTGGCCTATTTCTGCTCCTACGTCTCATGGTTTTATATCCTCGTCTTAGTAAATGTGCTTTGAGCATCCAAAACATTACACTCACTGGTTCCACTTTATCTCCCCACTGTGTGCAATCTCCGACAAATTTCTCAAGCACCAGTTCCCTTTCACAAACATATGCTGACTCTCTGTCATATTATGATTTCAAAGTGCGCTGTAACCACATCCTGAATAAATGTCAGTGCTTCCCTGACGATTGATATCCGGGTAATGATCATCCAGCTCCCTGTTTCCTCACCCCCCTTCTGGCTTCAGTAACATTTGCTCATTTGTAATTCACGGTGACCATGTTAGTGTCCAAAGAATTCCAGAATTTTGTTCTCTGAGCTCCAGCACACTCTATAATGGAGGAAAGGAAGGAAGGGAGGGGGAGGGGCAGGGATGTTGTGTTGAGCAAATGCGCTATTGTCGTGGTTTGTATTGGTGGTGCAGGCAGAGATCTCTGAGGTTTCTTTCTTCTCTATTTGTGTATTTTTCCGAGCCCCTTTTTTTCCCCCCCCTCTTACATGCTGCCTCATAGATGCTAAAGATTAGAATCTCCTGTCTATCAGATGTAAGTTTTTTTTTTAAATTCATTCATGAAACGTGGACAACTCTGGCCAGGGCCAACATGTATTGCCTACACTTCAGGAAGCATAGCAGAGGACAGGTCCCCTGTCTACATCAATGGGGATTGAGTGGGAATGGTTGAGAGCTTCAGGTTTTTAGGTGTCCAGATCACCAACAGTCTGTTCTGGTCCCTCCAAGCCAATGGTATAGTTAAGAAAGCCCACAAACACCTCTACTTTCTCAGCAAGCAAGGAAATTTGGCATGTCCACTACAATTCTCACCAATTTTCATAGATGTACCATAGAAAGCATCCTTTCCATATGTACTACAGCTTGGTACGTCTCCTTCTCTGACCAAGGATGCAAGAGACTACAAAGGATTGCGAAATGTAGCCAGCCCATCATGCAAACCAGCCTCCCATCCACTGACTCCGTCTACACTTCCAGCTGGCTTGAGGAGGCAGCCAGCATAATCAACGAGCCTATGTATCCCAGACATTCTCTCTTCCACCTTCTTCCATCAGGAAAAAGATACAAAAGTCTGAGCTCACATGCCAACCGACTTAAGAGCAGCTTCTTCTCTGCTGCTGTCAGATTTTCAAATGGACTTGCCTTGCATTAAGTTACACCCTAACTACGACTGTAACACTACATTCTGCACTCTCTCATTTCCTTCTGTAATAATGAGTCCTGAAAATCCCTTCACCAAAATCCCTTATTTACAAGTCTGCCAATAGCATAAAGAGGGTTTTCAGTACACAGTCTATACTAGGATTCCCAGAGGGGCTGGCTATCTTGGTTAAATACAAAGGAAGGATCTCCCTGACTGGCTCACCAATTAGGCCCTTGATAAGGGAGCTCATATTCTAACAGGCCCACCTAATTGCCTGATTAAATTCATTACACCTGTTCCCTTATGTTCAATGTATTTCACTGTATACTAATACATGTGACAATAATAAATCAAATCGAATCTAATTGACATTGAGGGGACAGTTAAAAATCAATCACATTACTGTGGGCCTGAAGCCTGTCTATATATAGCACTATTGTATGATCTCAAACTAACCCAACATGCTTTATAGCTGAAGAACACTGCTTGGAATAGAAGCAAAAAAAAAGGCTGGAAATTCTCAGCAGGGATCAGTGGAATGAGTTAGTGGAATCTTATTGGCCATCACGTTGCCTGTCTTGCCCCCCAACCCCTGCCGTCCAAATCCCAACTGAAAGTTAGTAAGAAGCCCACCCACCAAAACGCTGGGCGTCCCGCGGCCATTTTATGGTTGATGGGGATTTCCATTGGCTCAGGGTGAAAATAATGCTCCCAAGATGGCGGGGGATGTCATGCCTTAGAGGACTATGGTCCAATCAGATTGGCCAACAATCCAATGAGCTCGGGCGAAGGGTAATCCAAAACTTAGCTCTATTCTCTCTCCACAGATGCTGTCAGACCTGCTGAGATTTTCCAGCATTTTCTGTTTTTGTTTCTGATTCCAGCATCCATAGTATTTTGCTTTTATATTTTGACCAGTCTTCCTGTAGTCCCACTAGAACATAGAACATTACAGCGCAGTACAGGCCCTTCGGCCCTCGATGTTGCGCCGACCAGTGGAACCAATCTAATGACCCTCTAACCTAAACTATTCCAGTGTTATCCATATGCCTATCCACTGACCATTTGAATGCCCTTAAAGCGCCACTTAGCACCATTAACCAGAAATTGAACTGGATTAGTCATACAAATCTGTGGCTACAAGAGTAGTCATGATGTGGAGGCGCCGGCGTTGGACTGGGGTAAACACAGTAAGAAGACTCACAACACCAGGTTAAAGTCCAACAAGTTTATTTGATAATAAACCCACAAGCTTTCGGAACGCTGTTAAAAGGCACACACAGTTTACAGAATACTGATTACAATGCAAGTCTTTACAGCTAACCTGCTATTCAAGTCTTAAAGGTGCAGACAATGTGAGTGGAGATAGCATTAAGCGTAGGTTAAAGAGATGTGTATTGTCTCCAGACAAAGAACAAAGAACAAAAAAAAACAGGAAGTGAGATGTTACTTGCATTTGGCCTCTGATCTTCGGGTAAGCGTTCTCCAAGGACACACAACAGCGCAAAATCGCTGAGCAGAGACTGATAGCCAAGTTCCACACACATGAGGACAGCCTCAACAGGGATCTTGGGTTCATGTCACACTATCTGTAACCCCCATGACTTGCCTGGGTTTGCAAAACCTCAGTTACTGTCCTGTCTCGAGACAGTACAGTGCAGAAAGAGGCCCTTCACCCCATCAAGTCTGCATCGACCACAATCCCACCCAAGCCCTACACCCACATCTACCTGCTAATCCCTCTAATCTACGCATCTCAGGACAATATGGGGCAATTTTAGCGCGGCCAATCAACCTAACCTGCACATCTTTGGACTGTGAGAAGAAACCGGAGCACCTGGAGAAAACCCACGCAGACACGAGGAGAATGTGCCAACTCCACACAGACAGTGACCCAAGCCGGGAATCGAACCCAGGTCCCTGGAGCTGTGAAGCAGCAGTGCTAACCACTGTGCTACCGTGCCGCCCAGCCTGTTTGATTGCTACCCCTTCCACAAATCCCTCCAACACTGCCGAACAGTACTAGCCAAGAACAGCATCCACAGGATTCACTGCAGCAATTCATGGAAGTTCCTTAGGCAGCACCTTCCAAACCCATGACTGGTACCATCTAGAGGAATAAGGGCAGCAGACACATGGGAACACCACCACTTGGAGGTTCCCCTCCAAGTCACCCACAGCCCTGACTTGGAAATATATCAGCCGTTCCTTCACTGTTGGTGGGTCAAAATGCTGAAACTCCCTCCCTAACAGCACTGTGGGTATACCTACACCTTAGGGACTGCAGCAGTTCAGGATGGCAGTTCGCCATCACCTTCTCAAGGGGAAACCAGGGATGAGCAAGAAAGGCTGTTCTAGCCAGCGACGCCGATAAATTAATTTTTTAAATGAATCAATCCATCCAGGGGCCTCACATTTGGGTTGAAACACATTTGTGTCTTTGCCTCTCTTATCTGTGAAATGCAGCTTGTAGCATTCCCGCAAATTTTGTATCATTTAAAACGACCTTTGACCTTGCAATTCATTCTGAGTCATGACATTTTGTCAATTTTTATGTTTGACCAACTTACAGGAAACTGCACAGGAAAAGCAATGCATTCCTCCAATCATTACAGATTAGAATTTGATGCTCTGTGTGAGGGTGAGAAAATTGGTTCTGAAACTAGTGCCTCGTATAAAGGCAATTAAAAGGTATAAAGATAGAGATGGCTAAAATGGGCTGGCAAAATAAATTAAATGGGATGGGAATTGGCTAGATTGGTTTTGTCCTGCTTTTCATGCACAGGGCAGACCTGCACAATTTTCCACATTGGTGGCTAGGTGCCCCTGTTGTGGTTGTACTGGAACAGCTTAGCTAGAGACACAGTTAGTTTACAAACACAAGTACAGAAAAGGTTATGAAGTCCAACAGTATCACAGCTGCAGTACTGAAGACACAGCCGCCTCCCTTCTGGAGTAGATTCTGAACCAATGCTACTGGTAGGTAGCTCTTTGGGACTTTCCTCTTCTTGATCTTGGGTTCCTTGATAAGACGCTGAGTGGGCATTAGTTTCCCACTCAAGGGCCTCCATTGTGTTGGGTAGTCTTCCTGCCCCAGTCTTAATCAGGGCAGAGACAGGAAGGCAATGGGATTTCTACCCTTTCCCCCCAAACCCATCTCACAGGAGGGCATTCAATTCCGCCACTTATTTCACTCCAAAATGCCATAGCTCTGATATTAAGGTTCTCCCTTCTTGTTCTGGAATCTTCCACAAGAGGAAATGGCTTCTCCACATCTACTCTATTGAATCCACTCACAGACATGGAGTAGATCACTCTTCAACCTTCTGAACTTAAGAGAATAGAAGCCAAGTTGATGTTCATTTATTGGTTTGCGCCTCAGTCTCATTCTAATGAACCTGCATTATAACCTCTCCAAGGTCAGTGTATCTCTCCTGAGGTCTGGTGTCCAGAACTGAACATGCTCCACATTATGAGTTTTTTAAAAATTAATTTGTGGGACAGGGACTTCACTGGCTGGGCCAGCATTTATTGCCTATCCCTAGATGCCTTTGAGAAGGTGGTGGTGAGCTGCCTTCTTGAACCCATTGCAGTCTGCATGCTGTGAGTTGACCCATAATGCCATTAGGGAGGGAATTCCAGGATTTTGATCCAGCGACTGTGAAGGAACGGTGACATATTTCCAGGAGAGGATGGTGAGTGGCTTGGAGGGGAACTTGCATGTGGTGGTGCTCCAATGTATTTTCTCCCCTTGTTCTTCTTGATGGAAGTGGTCATGGGTTTGGAACATGATGGCTTGTGACAATTCATTGATTTTGATTTTATTTTTGTCACACATATTGGTATACAGCGAAAAGTATTGTTTCTTGTGCACTATATAGCCAAAGAATTCTGTTCATAGAGAAGGAAAGGAGAGAGTGCAGAATGTAGTGTAACAGTCACAGCTAGGGTGTAGAGAAAGATCAACAATGCAAGTGCATTCAAAAGGCAGCAGGGGAGAAGCTGGTATTGAGTCATTTGCTAAGTATCTTTTGTATCCTTTTCCTGATGGAAGAAGGTGGAAGGGAGAATGTCCTGGGTGTGTGGGGTCCTTAATTATGCTGGCTGCTTTTCTGAGGCAGCAGGAAGTGTAGGCAGAGTCAAGGGTTGGTTGCGTGACGGATTGGGCTTCATTCAACTTGAAGCAAATTGCAACCACAGGCAGGGAAAGCATTTTTACTCATTACTCAACCATTAATTGGTTGAGAAAAAAGAAAATCGCCAGTCATCCCTCCTTCGTCATGGCTCCCACCTGGTTTCCCTATTCCTGACCCCAGGGTTGGCACTGATTGCACCACTACCCGTTTTGTGTTGGCATGGGGAAGTAGTGAAGCCATCTTCAAGGTGAAGGGCTTAGCGCTGGCCCTCCCTCCATTGCAGTGCTCAAGTGGGCTGGGAACCAGGGCTCCTGTCGGAGAGAAGCTAGAGCCTCAGCTATGTACATTCCCTCAGCATCACGGAGCACTTCCCCGTTAATTCCGGGGACTCCTTTCTCCGATGTGAGAAATGATGAAGCACTTTGGGATTCCGTCGAGGCTACTCAGCGACCTTGAGCAGAAGTGAAACACTGAGCTCACTTTAAAATAGAACGGGCAAAGTGCCGCAAATCAAACCTCTCAGACTGAAAAATAGGAACTGCTTTTCATTCTGAGGAGTCAGCATTCCGTGGGGGTGCTGGGGTGTGTGGGGGTGGGGGGGCGGGGAGTATTGAGGGGAAGGTGTGATGTAATCTCTCAGTAACGCGCCTTCTTCTCGTACTGAGGTAACGAGCTGTTGGAAAGGTCGCTTTGAACGTGATCGCTCTCACGGTGAGTTTGAAAAGCAGGAAATTAAATGTTGGGCAGCTTTGAGGAACGTAGGAATTAGGAGCAGAAACATGCAAATTCAGCCCTTCGAGCCTGCTCCGTCATTCAATCAGATCGTGTATGATCTCTCTCTTGTCTCAAATCCACCTCTCCACCTATTCCCCACATCCCTCATTCCCATTTTTCACTGGAAATATGTCTCTCTCCCTCTTGAAACCATTCAATGATTCAGGCTCCACCATGCTATGGGGCAGTGAGCTCAACAAATTCACCACCCTCTGCGAGAAGTAATTCCCCCTCATCTCAGTTTTAAATCTACCGCCTCTCAGCCTATACCCTCGTGTTCTACATTGTCCCATAATAGGAAACATTTGGTCTACATTTACTATATCAATCCCTTTTAGTATTGTATGTACCTCGATCAGTTACTCCCTCGTCCTTCTAAACTCCGGGGAATATAATCCCAAACTGGTTAATCTTTCCTTATACATCCCTGGAATCAATCTGGTGAATCTCCTCTGAACTGCCTCCAAATCCTTCCTCAAATAGGGAGACCAAAACTGGACACATTACTCCAGATGTGGTCTCACCAACATCCTATACGTTTGCAGCAATGGTTCTCTTATGTTTATGCTCCAGGTCTTTTGCAATAAATGCCAACATCCCCTTTGCCATTTTTATTACGTACTGCACCTGCGTGTCGACTTCCTGCAATCCATGAACAAAGACACCCAGATCCCTCTGCGCAGGTCCATTTCAAATCTGCTTTCAATTAGATAATAATTTGCCTTTCTATTTTTTTCTGCCCAAAATGGATAACCTCATACTCATCCACATTAAACTCCAGCTGCCAAATTTTGGCCCATTCTCCTATCTATATCTGTCTGTAAAATCTTTACCTCTTCTTCATTGCCTGCCTGCTTAGCCACCTATTTTAGTATCATCCGCAAATTTTGCGATGTTACGCTCTGTATAAGTGTTGCTGACATGAGTGTAACAATGAGCTCTGCCTCTTTTCAGTTGCACTGACGTTATGGAATCTTTCTTTCTGTCTCCTCTAACAGAACAAAAAACTCATTTTGGGTCCAAGGTTCTTCACCTGATCTGGCAATCACCTGATCTCCAATCCAGAGACTTAATCACCTGGTAACATTTCGGGGCAATTCTGTGAGGGTACTATAATGCATGAGCTGCCACCACTGGGTTGAAGCATTAAACTGAGACCCCTGTCTGCTCTCTCAGGTAGGTGTATAAGATCCCATGGCGCCATCCTGAAAAAAGAGCAGGTGGAGCTCTCCTTTGTGTCCTGGCCAATATTTATCTCTCAACCATCATCAAAAGGTCCGCTATTTATGGGACAAAAAGAGAAAATGCTGGAAAACCTCAGCGGGTCTGGCAACATCTCTAAGGAGAGGAAAGACGTTTTGAGTCCAGATAACCCTTTGTCAAACCTAGCACAGAAGAGGCAAAGGGAAAGGTGTTACACCTTCTGTGGTTGCAAGGGAAGGTGCCATGAGTGACGGGAAAGATGTTGGGTATAATGGAGGAGTGAACTAGATTATGCCAGAGGGAATGTTCTCTGTGAAATGCTTTGACAAATTCCTTACGAAAGGTCATCTGGACTCGGAACATTGGCTCTTTTTTCTCCTTACAGATGCTGCCAGACCTGCTGAGATTTTCCAGCATTTTCTCTTTTGGTTTCAGATTCCAGCATCCACAGTAATTTGCTTTTATTTGCTACTGATGGGACTGTGTTGTGTGATGATGATCCCAGTTGACATTAACTTTTGTTTCAATTAAAACTCTTCTTCTGTTGTGCTTAGGGAGGTTTGTGGTGTAAAAAGTAAATAAAAATTTGGAGGAATATAAATTCGTTGCTTAGTAATCAGGGGCACTTCAAGGGTCCTTGTGCATGAGTCGCAAAAACCCAGCCTGCAAGTGCAGCAGGTGGTCAGGAAGGCGAATGGGATGCTGGCCTTCATAGCGAGGGGGATTGAATATAAAAGTAGGGAGGTCTTGCTGCAGCTGTATAGGGCATTGGTGAGGCCGCAGCTGGAGTACTGTGTGCAGTTTTGGGCGCCGCACCTGCGCAAGGATATTTTGGCCCTGGAGGGAGTGCAGAGGAGGTTTACTAGGCTGATACCGGAGTTGAGGGGGTTGAGCTATGAGGAGAGGCTGAATAAACTAGGCTTGTACTCGTTAGAGTTTAGAAGAATGAGGGGAGATCTCATTGAGACGTATAAGATGATGAATGGGATGGATAGGATAGAGGTGGAAAGACTCTTCCCGCTCAAAAAAGACAGTAGGACTAGGGGGCACAGCCTCAAGATAAAGGGGGGGTGGTTCAGAACGGAGTTGAGGAGGAACTTCTTCACTCAAAGGGTGGTGAATCTCTGGAATTCTCTGCCCGTTGAAGTGGTGGAGGCTGCCTCGCTAAATATTTTTAAGAAGCGGGTTGATGGGTTTTTGATAAGAGAGGGGATTAAGGGTTATGGGGAGAGGGCGGGAAAGTGGAACTGAGCCACGACAGATCAGCCATGATCTTATTGAATGGCGGGGCAGGCTCGAAGGGCCAGATGGCCTACTCCTGCTCCTATTTCTTATGTTCTTATGTTCTTATAAGAAGGCCTTATGGATGTAGTTTTCACCGAATTCATTGGCAGTTGGTTTTAGAACATTAAAGAGGGAACATCTCTCTCAGTTTCACTAGAAGAAAAGCCATACCATGGAATAATGTGTAAGAAAACAAGTGGACAGGAATGGAATACTGGCTCAAAAGATGAAACTTTTATTTTAGAAAGCATGAAGGGACCGAGTCACAGGAATGCTAATCAGTTTTAACAGAATAAAACCATTTCATAGAATCCTTACAGTGCAGAAGGAGGCCATTTGGCCCACTGAGTTTGCACCGACCACAATCCTTGACTGTAGCAATTCTTTATTCCCTCTGAGCTTCACAGGTGTAAACAGTTTTCAAAAAGAACACCTCTGAACCAAATGGCCAACCTCATCAGCTCTTATCTGCTCAGGTCTGACTTTAACTTTCATAAACAATATTCTGTTTCTAAAGGCAAGTTCCTCTTTGTTCCTTCAATTTCAGACAACTTGGAAACTTCTCTTCATTTCTTTAATTTCCTTAATCATCTGTTCTTCAAGTTTCCAGCACTCGTTTTCTTACACATTATTCCATGGTATGGCTTTTCTTCTAGTGAAACTGAGAGAGATGTTCCTTCTTTAATGTTCTAAAACCAACTGCCAATGAATTCAGTGAAAACTACATCCATAAGGCCTTCTTATCCTTGAGGAGCCCCTGGTTACTAAGCGACGACTTTATATTCCTCCAAATTTGTATTTACTTTTTACACCATAAACCTCCCTAAGCACAACGGAAGAAGAGTTTTAATTGAAACAAAAGTTCCCAGATGCAAACACCTTTGTCTAGCAGGAATCTAACTATAGTTTGTCCTTCCTTGTACAACTACACTAAATTAAACCCACTTAAAATTCTATTTTATTTCTAATATTTAACAATATAGATCACTTAAAGTTATCTCTGTTTCCCAGGCTGTGCACTAATTGGCTGGTGAGTTTCTTACATCGCAGCAGTCATTACATTTACAAAATACCTAATTGACTGTAAAGAACTTTATGAATTGATGGACAGAGGTACATAGCTAAAATTCTTTCTTTGTTAAGCTGGGTTCTGAATTTTGAGTGCTGACTCCTGCCACTTTGTTTGGCATTGTAAGCACTGCAGTATCTGTCTCTGATGTACAATTCATGTGATATATTGGGCTGAATAGAGAGTGCAAAGCAAGTTCACCCAGATGTTGCCTGATCTCGAGGGTGTTGACTGGGACAAGAGGTTGAATAAACTAGGATTGTTTTCATTGAAAAGACGGAGGCAGAATGGAGACCTGATAGAGGTTAAGTTATGAGAGGCGTAGACAGGATGGATAGTCAGAGACTTTTACCCAGGCTGGAAGTGTCAATTACAAAAGGGCGCAGGTTCAAGGTGAGGGAGGGGGGAAGTTTAAGGGAAATGTATGGGAAAATCTTCCACGCAGAGAGTGGAGGGTGCCTGGAATGCGCTGCCAGAGGAAATGGTGGAAGCAGGCATGTTAGCAACATTTAAGAGACATCTGGATGGGGACAAAAATAGGGAGGGAATAGAGGGATTTGTTTCGAGGAAGGGCAGAGGTTTTTTAAGTTTAGTTCAGGCATTATGGTTGGCATGAGCTTGGAGGGCTGAAGGGCCAGTATCTGTGCTGTACCTTTCCTTGTTCTTTGAATCTCACCATGGACTCTAGAATCCTGGACTTTGGGATCCTGTTGTCAGGGTGTAAGGTGGGCCCTGAGCCCACACTTGTCAGCAGCGGAACAAGGTCAGCAATTCTACCACAAGCAGCCTCCTACTTGACTACCTGTAGACCTTCCATCCAATGAAATATAGTGAGGATGCTTCTCATTTTGCAGGTTCAATTAGAACTCTGAAGCCTTAGCAATGCCCCCAGGACACATGGCCACTGCTGGGGGAGGCAGGAATCAGCAAGTCTCCAGTAGGGAAGTAAAAAGGAACTTTTAAAAATCACAGGTTGGAGGGTTAGAGGCAAGTTCCCTTTATAGTGATCATTGGACCTGCAGGTACTGTGTTCCTTGCCCACTGCCCCATCTCTAGACCATCAAGCCTCTTAGACCAGAAGACCATAGGCTATAGAAGAAGAATTAGGCCACTCGGCCCATCGAAACTGCTGCTCCACTCAATCATGGCTGATATTTTTCTCATCCCCATTCTTCTACTTTTTCCCTATAATCCCTGATCCCCTTATTAATTAAGAACCTATCTATCTCTGTCTTAAAGACACTCAATGACCTGAACAACCACTCTGCCCGTAGCTTCCCCAGTAGACACTCACCATCCCAATGGCCAGCCCCTTTGAGTACTTTCCCATCCTTTACCACTGATCCCGATGCAGAGTGGCAGCAGGAGCCCCCGCCCTCACCAATCTCCCCCACATAGGCCCCACCCCAGGCCAATAGCCTCCACCCCCTCCGGCCCCACACCCTTGGCTCTGCCAGGTGAATGATAGATAATGCCAACGTGCCCCCTGGGCATTGCCACTTCGCCTCTTGGACAGTGCCTGTGGGCCAGGCTGGCACTGCCAGGTTAACAATGCCTAGGGAGCACTCCCCATTACCCCTGACCTCCTGGGGTTGCCTCAGTGGCCTCCCTTCACTCCAGCAGGGTGGCACAGTGATTAGCTTTGCTGCCTCACAGCTCCACATTAGTGGCGAGTTGTTGTAAAGCCCGCTGGAGTGAACCACTCCTGACGGGGGGAGGAGGAGAGGCTCACAGGCCTGGAAACTTCAGTCCCGGGCCCACTAATAAGATGGAAAATTGAATTTAAATATTTAAATCCGCCCCACGCGCAGAGATGCGCAGAGGCCGAGGGACCCAGCGGGGAGCCTGTTAAACAGCCTCCGCTGATGTCTCCTGGGCTGGGAGAACCCCACTGTCCCCCCCGGCCTCCTACATTTCTTTACTGAAACTCACAAACACCATAAAGAACTCTGGGCGGCATGGTGGCAATGATTAGCACTGCTGCCTCACAGCGCCAGGGATCCGGGTTCAATTCCTGTGTGAAGTGCTCCAGTTTCCTCCCACACTCCAAAGATGTGTGGGTTCGGTTAACTGGCCGGGCTAAATTGACCCTAGTGTTAGGGGATTAACAGGATAAATAAGTGGGCCTACGGGAATAGAGCCCGGGTGGGATTGCGGTCAGTGCAGACTTGATGGGCTGAATAGCCTCCTTCTGCACTGTAGGGGTTCTATGATTCTATGACGAACAGACAACACAGACATTCAAGCCCGCTCTGTTATTCAGTAAGATGATGGCTAATCTTTTGCCTCAACCCCAACTTCCCATATTCCCAATATGTCTTAATTTCCTCCGTATCCAAAAATCTGCTGTTCTTTGTCCAAAATATCATCCACAGCTGAGCATCCAGAACTTTCTGCGGCAGAAAATCCCAAAAGTTTATTCAGCATTTCATCAAGAAATTTCTCCCTACTTCAAATGGTCGTCCCATATTTGGAGGCTGTGACTCCAGTGTTTCCACTGGCGGGTGAAGCTAGAACTAGCAGGCATAGCCTCAAAACAAAAGGGAGCAGATTTAGGACTGAGTTGAGGGGGAACTTCGTCACACAAAGGGTTGTGAATCTGTGGAATTCCCTGCCTAGTAAAGCAGTTAAGGCTACCTCATTGAATGTTTTTAAGGCAAGGATTGACAAACTTTTGAACAGTAAAGGACTTAAGGGTTAGGGTGAGCGGGCGGGTGAGTGGAGCTGAGCCCATGAAAAGATCAGCCATGATCTTATTGAATGACGGAGCATGCTCGAGGGGCCAGATGGCCTACTCCTGCTCCTAGTTCTTATGTTATAATGTTGAAATCACTTCCCAGCATCCAGCCGACCAAACTCTGTGAAAATTGTGTATGTTTTGAATGAGATCATCTCTCACTTTTCTAACCTTCTGGGGAGTTCATGCCAAGTCTCTTCAAACCACTGCTCACAGCAAAGTCCTTTCATTCCATTAATCAATCTGGTGAACCTTTGTTGCGCACTCCCTTAGGTCTTAGATGTGGGCTGGGGTGTTCCAGCCCAGGCCATGGCTCAAATTAAGGGCGGCACAGTGGCACAGTGGTTAGCACTGCTGCCTCATAGCTCTGGGGACCCGGGTTCGATTCCCAGCTTGGGTCACTGTCTGTGTGGAGTTCACACGTTCTCTGTGCGTGTTTGCTCCGGTTTCCTCCCACAGGCCTGAGCAGGGTGACCTGTTGGGCTTCCCTCTTGCCCCTAACCTTCTTCCACCCACTTCAGAATTGAGGCTGAGTGGGAAGTGGCTCTTAAATGGCCTTTAATGTTTCAATGAATGGCATCGATTGGGGAGGAGGGTAGAGAGGGATGGTGGTCGGTGGGTCGGGCGGGTTGGTGGTCTGTCCAGGTCTTGCTTGGCTCACCCATAAAATTTGGGAAAGGGGGCAGGCAGAGGGGAATGGAGGAAAGCCATATTGCCCAGGCCTTCCTGCCAGCAAAGCCACTGGCAGAGGGCTACATAATACTGCTCTTTCTATCACTCAACTCTCCATTTCTCACAAGTAGCTCCTCTGTGCCCTCTGGTGGAAATCATTGGCATTAAACCTATGTAGACAGGACAATGGCGGATGAAGAAGCTCATTCATCAAAGCTACAGGTAATCTCTCGGCACCCTTGTTCCAAATATTTCTTTGACTCTCCCAGGCTTTTCAGGTATACCGATCCATCCGGGAATTTGCTCCCCACATTGATCATGTGCTATGTGGTCTCTGAAAGCCACCATTGCAATGTTTGTTCTGTTAGAACATAAGAACATAAGAAATAGGAGCAGGAGTAGGCCATCTGGCCCTTCGAGCCTGCCCCGCCATTCAATAAGATCATGGCTGATCTGTCGTGGCTCAGTTCCACATTCCCGCCCTCTCCCCATAACCCTTAATCCCCTCTCTTATCAAAAACCCATCAACCCGCTTCTTAAAAATATTTAGCGAGGCAGCCTCCACCACTTCAACGGGCAGAGAATTCCAGATATTCACCACCCTTTGAGTGAAGAAGTTCCTCCTCAACTCCGTTCTAAGTTAGCCGCATTGTAAAACGGGATTGAACATTTATCTCCCCATTCTCGGACATGTTCCAGCATCTGGACAAGAGTAAGGGGCCGAGACATTAGATCATCCTGTTTTGGAGTCAGACAGTTCTGCTGACGGTTCTGCTCTTGTCATTTATAAACTTCAGTTTCTCTTCACGCTTCATCAGAAGCCCGCTTTGACTCGTCCTGTGCCATCAGCCTTTCTCTGCCACTCTCCACCTTCAAAATAATCGACTCAGCAAGTCTGGCGGAAGGTGCTTACAAATGTTCGAGCCTTGCCTTTGTACCATCAAACATCATTCAGAGCGGGGACGTTTGTGGAATCTTCCCCTTATTGAGCTGTCTGCTCCTAAAGACAACTGTATTTTTATAAGTATAAACCGATTGTGTGTCCTATCTACAAGAAGCACTACAGCAATTGACCAAAGATCCTTAGACAGCACCTTCCAAACCCACGGCCATTTCCATCGAGAAGGACAAGGGCAGCAGATACATGGGAAAACCATCGCCCGCAAATTCCCCTCCAAGCCACTCACCATGCTGACTTGGAAATATATCGCCGTTCCTTCGCAGTGGCTGGGTCAAAATCCTGGAATTCCCTCCCTAACGGCATTGTGGGTCAACCCAGAGAACATGGACAGCAGCGATTCAAGAAGGCAGCTCACCACCAGCTTCTCAAAGGCAACTAGGGATGGGCAATAAATGCTGGTCAGTCAGCGATGCCCATGTCCCACAAATGAATTTAAAAAATCCTTGGGTGCCACTGGCAAGGCTAACATTTGTCGCCCTCCATTAATTGCGTTTGATCTGCATGGTTTGCTAGGCCACTTCAGATGACAGTTAAGAGTCAGCCCTATTGTTGTGGGTCTAGAGTCAGCTTGGCTAAGGATGGGAGATTTCCTTCCCCGGAGGGACAATAATGAGCCAGAGGAGTTTTCACTCACAATCAATGATCATTTCGTTTCACAATCACTGAGGCTAGTTTTATATTCCGGATTGTTATTAACTGAATTTAAATTCCACAAGCTGCCATGGTGGGATTTGAGCCCGCGTCCCCAAAGGATTGGGCTGGACGTCTGGAAGGGAGGGCAGCTCCGATGAAAGGTCACCCAGGCTTGAAATGGGTGGCACAGTGGCACAATACTGTTGCCTCACAGCGCCAGGGATCCGGGTTCGATTCCTGGCTTGGGCCGCTGTCTATGTGGAACCTGCACATTCTTCCCATATCTGCCTGGGTTTCCTCCGGATGCTCCGGGTTCCTCCCACAGTCCAAAGATGTGCCGGTTAGTTGCGTTGGCCATGCTAAATTCTCCCTCAGCGTCAGGGATGTGTAGATTATAACTCTTTCACAAAATTGCAGAGTAATTAAGACCTCAATAGGAAACTCGTGAGGACACAGCTGGGGCACTATGTGCAATTCTGGTCTTGTTTCTTAAAAAAAGGATATAATTATTTTAGAAGCAGTTCAGAGAATAGTAAACTGATTCCTGGTGTAAACAGATTATTTTATGAGCAGTTTGGGCATTTTTCCAATTGGAAGAATGAAAGCTGATCTCATAGAATTTATGAGATCCTGGGGGGACTTGTCATGGAGTGGGGGGTGAGGGGGATGGTGGGGGGTCTAATTTTCATGTTTAAAGGTTAAGGTTAAGATGTTTGGTTTAAAGGTTAAGTTTATTTATTAGTGCCACAAATAGGCTTACATTAACACTGCACTGAAGTTACTGTGAAAATCTACTAGTTGCCACACTCTGGCGCCTGTTCGGGTACGCCGGGGGAGAATTTAGCATGGCCAATGCACCTAACTAGCACGTATTTCGGACTGTGGGAGGAAACCGGAGCACCCGGAGGAAACCCCCGCAGACACGGGGAGAATGTGCAAATCCTGCACAGGCAGTGACCCAAGCCGAGAATCGAACCCAGATCCCTGGCACTGTGAGGCAGCAGTGCTAACCACTGTGCCACCCACATGGTGTCACTCAAATAGAAATCCCGAGATCCAGTCTGATATTCAGGGGATACTGGTTTAAATCCCACTGCTACAACTAGAACCCAAACAACAAATCTGGAATATAAAGTTAGTCTCAGCAATGGTGACCATGAGAATGAAAGGTTACATCACCACAGTACCAGGTGACCATAGGCCCTTCTCCTCTTTTATGGGGGGGGAGAGCTGACTGGAATGACCTAACCTGAGGGTCACTGCACCTCGGTGAGGGGCAAGCTTGAGAAGATGGGGTCTTCCTCAGTAACCTCAGCCAATAGGGGAATTGAACCCATGCTCTAAATCATGAACCGAGCATCCAACCAACGGAGCCCCCAGATATTTTAAACCATGTTGTCATGGCAACTATCATTGATGCAAAAACCCATCTACTTGACTCATGTCCTTTAGGGAAGGAAATCTGCTGTCCTTACCCGGTCTGGCCTACGTGTAGCTCCAGAACCACACCAATGTGGGTGACTGTTAAGTAACCCCTGAAGTGGCCTCACAAGACATTCAGTTCAAGGGCAATTAATAATGGACAATAAAGCCTGGCCTTGCCAGTGACACCCACAACCCATGGATGGCACGTTGACACAGTGATCAGGACTGCGGAGCACCAGGAACTTGGGTTCTTTTCCGGCTTTGGGTCACTCTCTGTGTGGAGTTGGTACATTCTCTCCGTGCCTGCGTGGGTTTCCTCTGGGTGCTCCGGTTTCCTCCCACAATCCAAAGACGTGCGGGTTAGGTGAATTGGCCGTGCTAAATTTCTTCTTAGTGTCCCAGGATGTGTGGGATAAATTTGAGGGGTTACGGGGATAGGGCTTGGGTAACAAGCTCTGTCAGAAAGTGGGTGTTGACTTGACCATCGGACGGGTCTCCTTCTGCGCTGTAAGGATTCGAGAAAAGAATAAACAAGAAACAGACCTGCTTGTATTTCTAATTCTTTGTTGAATACAGGGAAGGATGGATGAGGGTAATACAGGTAATGGTGTAAATCTTGGCTTAGAATATTTGTTTGATAAAGTACCACGTAATAGACCTGTTAGCGAGACTGAAATCTGTGAGGTTAAAAGCATGGCTACAAAATTAGCTAAGGAACAGTAAGCCGGGAGGAGTGATGAACAGTTGTTTCTCATGCTGTTATTATTACTATTAGGATAATTATATAAAAGGCGAAAAGCTGCAGCATGCTATGGTGCAGAGGGACCTGGGGGTCCTTGTGCATGAGTTGCAAAAACCCAGTCTGCAGGTCCAGCAGGTGATCAAGGAGGCGAATGGAATGTTGGCCTTTATAGAGAGGGGGTTAGAATATAAAAGCAAGGAGGTCTTGCTGCAACTGTACAGGGTACTGGTGAGGCCGCAGCTGGAGAACTGTGTGCAGTTTTGGTCGCCGCACTTGAGGAAGGATATATTGGCCTTGGAGGGAGTGCAGAGGAGGTTCACTAGGCTGATACCGGAGACGAGGGGGTTGGAAAGACTAAATAGACTGGGTCTGTACTCGTTGGAGTTTAGAAGGATGAGGGGGGATCTTATAGAGACATATAAGATAATGAAGGGGATGGATAGGGTAGAGGTAGAGAGATTCTTCCCGCTTAGAAAGGATAGCAGAACTAGAGGGCACAGCCTCAAGATAAGGGGGGTGCAGTTTAGATCGGAGTTGAGGAGGAACTTCTTCACTCAAAGGGTGGTGAATCTCTAGAATTCTCTGCCCGTTGAAGTGGTGGAGGCTACATCGCTAAATATATTTAAGTCACGGATAGATAGGTTTCTGATAGACAAGGGAATTAAGGGTTATGGGGAGAGAGCGGGAAAGTGGAACTGATCCACTTCAAATCAGCCATGATCTTATTGAATGGCGGGGCAGGCTCGAAGGGCTAGATGGCCTACTCCTGCTCCTATTTCTTATGTTATGTTAGACTAGGGTTGAGGTTGGAGGTTGTGCAGTGACACTTCCCAGGACCACTGCTGTTTCCGCCCTACATTAATGATCTGGAATTTGGATACATAGGAATGACACCATACTCAAAAATGTTGTAAAGATTAAGGAAAATTGTAACAAATTACAGGAGGACACAGGGAGGGGCTTTCCAGTCCCGTCCGTCGCGGGAATTGTAGCAGGTCGGGGGAGGGGGGCTATGCAAAGATCCATCAACCTCAGGTGGGATTTACCAGTTTTCGGGCGAGCACAGCTGAAAATCCCACCTGGAGAGACTTGTGAAATGGGTCGAAACATGGCAGATAATGTTTAATGCAATAAAAAAATGAAACAAATCATTTTTACAGGAAAACGGAGAGGCAAAATAAACTTATCAGCACAATTTCAAAAAACACAGAGACCCGAGGACGTAGGCTACCAAGACCTGAAGATGGCAGCAAAAGTTGATCAGGTCGTTGTAAAAACAGCCAGAATCCTTGGCTTGAAAGAGAGTATAAAAGCGAAAATGTTATGGTCAAAATGTCTAGAAAAGATTGTTTAGGCTTCTGTTGGGCATCTCACTTTAGGGAGGATGTCAAGGCCTTGGTGACTGTGCAGAAGTTGGATGAAAGGTTTTTGGTTAATGTGAAGAGACCGGAGAAGCTGGCATTGCTCCCATAACAGCTGGAAAGATCAGTGGCAGGATTGACGAAGGCGATGAACATCATGAAAGTTTCTGTCGGAGTGAGTCAGGAGAAATTACATTTGGCAGCAGAAGGGTCAGTACCCAAACAGCTTTAGGTGATTGGCAAAACAACCAGAGGTGACACGAAAGGACATGGGCAGCAAGGTGGCACAGTGGTTAACACTGCTGCCTCACAATGCCAGGGACCCGGGTTCGACTCTTGGCTTGGGTCACTGATTGTGTGGAGTTTGCACATTCTCCCCATGTCTGCGTGGGTTTCCTCCGGGTTTCCTCCAAAGATGTGAGGGTTAGGTGGATTGGCCATGCTAAATTGCTTCGTAGTGTCAGGGGAACTCGCTGGGACAAATGCAAGGGGTTATGGGGATAGGACCTGGGTGCAATTGTGGTCGGTGCAGACCTGATGGGCCAAATGGCCTCCTTCTTCACTGTAGGATTCTATGATTCTTAGGTATTAGAATCATCAGACCCCTGCAATGCAGAAAAAGGCCATTCATTTCTTCGAGTCTGCACCATCTCTCTGACAGAGCACCATTCTCAAGTCCAGCCCACCCCTGTAATCCCACCCATTTACACCTAGCTACACATGCTGGGATACTAAGGGGCAATTTATCATGGCCAATCCACCTAATCTGCACATCTTTGGACTGTGGGGGGAAACCAGACAGAACCCACACAGACACGGGGAGAATGTGCAAGCTCCACGCAGACAGTGACCCAAAACTGGAATTGAACCTTGGTCCTGGTGCTGTGAGGCAGCAATGCTAACCACTGTACTGCTGTTGTTGTGCTCTGGATATAATGCTAAAGGGTGGTGGAAGCAGATCCAACATTAATGTTGAGAAGGAGTTTGCGGAAATACTATGGCTATTGGGGAGAACAGGGGAGCCATGGCAAATTATTCCGAAATCGGATTTTAATTTATTTACAAAATGCAAATTAAAAATTCTGCCTCCTTGGTAACAAACAGCCAATGTCAGAAGTCTCTCTGTTTGGAATACCCGTTTAACGCAAATAAATGGACAACCCCCTTTTATAAAAGGGCACTATAAACTTTACTATAACAAATCCAAAAACACTAAAGAAAACTTATTACATTAAAATATTTCTGCCAGGGATGATGACGCACTTTAGCCTCTCTGGCGCCCAGTAGTGGTGGAAGGCCTCAAGCACACCGGCAGACACCATCTGCTCCCTCTCCAAGGATATCTAGGCACTTGGAGATGATCACAGGAGACAGGCAGACAGTTGAGTCAAACAACACCCTCAACCGCTTGCGGCCTGGACTTGTTGATGGCCACCGTGTCAGGCCCAGGAGCAGGCTAAGTTGTCGGAGATCCTGGATACCAGCAACTTTAGGCACTATTAGTTGACTTGGGCCCAGACAGTGCGAGACACCATGCATAATCAATGTTACAGGCTTCAGTTACTTGTGTATGAGGAGAAACAGACTTGCAGCTCCTCTGCCAGGGTTTCTGATCTTACAAACAAACAACTTGGCAATTGTAGTCAATTGCAACAAAGCAGAAACGAGCAGTTTTCCAAATCCTTCATTTGGCTACATGTTCACCAGTTGTACCCTAGATTTTTGCCCTTTCTTATTTGATGAAAAACTGTTTTCTGCCAATCCTTCATTTGCATAGCATATCCCCATATCTCGTCGTTGTGTTTTGTTACGGAAGCTTGGGCCTTGCTTATCCTTTGGTGAAAGCATAAAAACAGAATGCTATGGGGTTCTCGCAGATGAAGATTAGCCTGTTCTTGCTGGAATAGCAGACACTGACCCCATTCAAAGGTCTGTAAGCTAATAAATATTTTCCATTACAGTACAGGGAAAGCGTGAAACTTCAATTTGAAAAATTTAACTTCCACAATGTCTCTCTTTCTATGTGTTCAGTTGTGGGGACAGTGTTGAGTGATGGTGGGATGGTTCGAATATCATTGGACTGGTAATTCAGATTCCCAGGTTGATGCTCTGAAGACACAGGTTCAAATCCAATCACAGCAGCTAAGATGCACCGCAACAATTCACCAAAGACCCTTAGACAGCACCTTCTAAAACCACAACCACTTCCATCTAGAAGGACAAGGTCAGAAGAGACATGGGAACACCATCACCTGCAAGTTCCCCTCTAAGCCACTCACCATCCTGTCTTGGAAATATATCTCTGTTCCTTTGCAGTCGCTGGGTCAAAATCCTGGAATTCCCTCCCTAATGGCATTGTGGGTCAACCCACAGCATATGGACTGCAGCGATTCAAGAAGGCAGCTCACCACCACCTTCTCAAAGGCAACTAGGGCAATAAATGCTGGCCAGGCAGGGACACCCCTATCCCATGAATGAATGAAAAAAAACATTGAAAGCTAGTCTTTCTAATGGTGTTGATTGTCATAAAAATCCTTGCCCTTCAGGGAAGCGAATCTGCCACCTTTACCTGGCCTGGCCTACATGTGAATCATGTAGTTGGCCCTTAAATGGCCTGTGAATTGGCCTAACAAGCCATTCAGTTGTACCAAACTGTTACAAAGTCTAAAAGGGCCACCCAGCATTGACTGAAGTGCCAGAAATCACAATGTCAATGTTTACCGCATTGCCCTATCCTCCCCACCAGTGCACCAAGCCCCCTTTGCAAAGTCCCCCAAACTAACATGACCAATGCCAAAATTGGGAGAGCTGTCTTCCAGATAAGCCAAGCAACAGCCTGACATTATTTGTAAGGTAATGATTCTGTGGGTATGATTATGACCCAGACACCACAATCACACCCCTGGGTATGTCTTGTCTCACCAGCAGGACAGAGCCAGCAGAGGTGGTGCCACGATGGTATACGGTAGGGTGAGAGTATTCAGCATTGACTCTGAACCCAAGAAGGTCTAACATCATCAGGCCAAATGTGGTTTTGGAAACTGGCTTCTGGCCGTCCTGTTGCCCCCACCCTCTCACCTCCCCATTCAAGTGATGAATCAATGTTGAACAGTGTTGAACAGCATTGGTGGAAGCATGGAGGGTAGCAAAGGGCAACAATGTACTCTGTGCCCTAGGTGTGGGTCTGCATTGTCCATCACCAAGAACGGTTCAGTAGCACCATCACTGACTGAGCTGGCTGAGTCCTAAAGGGCACAGCTGCTGGACAAGGTTTGTGGCAGGTGGTGAGGGAACCAATAAGATGGAAAAACCTACTAGAATCCTGTCCTCACCAATGTATCTCTCACAGATGCTACTGTCCATGTCAATATTGGTAGATGCATTGACCATGCAGTCCCTGTGAAGACAAATGCCTGTCTTGGCATTGAGGGAACCCTCCATTGTGTTCATAGAATGAACTATAGAATCTCTATAGCACAGAAAGAGGCCATTTAGCCCATCAAGTCTACACTGGCCACAATTTCACCCCAGGCCTATTCCCGCAGACCCACACATTTAGTCTACTAATCCGCCTGATACCAAGGGCAATTTGGCATGGCCAATCAACCTAACCCGCATGTCTTTGGGCTGCTGGAGGAAACCAGACCACCTGGAGGAAAGCCACACAGACAAGGAGAGAATGTGCAAACTCCACATGGACAGTGACCCAAGGCTGGAATTGAACTCGGGTCCCTGGCACTGTGAGGCAGCAGTGCTAACCACTGTGCCACTGTGCCACCCCTTTGTTGTGTGGCACTGTCACCCTGCTAAATGGGATAGATTTTAAACAGATCTAACAACTCAAAACTGGGTGTCCATGAGATTGCCATGGGCTACCAGCAACAGTACAATTGTAAAGGACCACAATTGGTGACCTCATGGCCCATCATGTACCCTACTCGCTCATTAACATCAAGCAGGAGGGTCAACCCTGCCTCAATGAAGAGTGCAGTAAGGCTTGCCAGGAACAGCACATAAACATGAGCTGTAAGCCTGGTGAATCTATAACATCATATCTCTTGCATTTCAAACAGTGGAGCACCTTGCCAGCCGATCAGATCTAAGCCCTACAGTCCTGCCATGCCCAGCCATGAACAGTGGTGGTGGACAAATTAAACCCAAACAGGGGAAGGTTCTCCAAATATCAATAACTTCAATGATGGGTGATTTGATTTTTATTGGTGCTTACATTAGTATACAGTGAAAAGTATTGTTTCTTGCACACTATACAGACAAAGCATACCCATGCCCTCTCTCCCACCCTATTCCCGTAACCCCACATAATTACCCTGCTAATCCATCTAACTTGCACATCTTTGGATCTGAAGGGAAATTTAGCCTGGTCAATCCATCTAACCTACAGATATTGGGAAACTAAGGGACAATTTAACATGGCCAATCCACCTAACTTGAATATCTTTGGACTGTGGGAGGAAACCAGGGCACCTGGGAGAAATCCATGCAGACATGGGGAGAATGTGCAGACTCCACATGGACAGTGACCCAAGGCTGGAATTGAACCTGGGTCCCTGGCGCTGTGAGTACATAGGAGAGAAGGAAAGGAAAGGTGCAGGAATGTAGTGTTTACAGTCACAGCTAGGGTGTAGAGAAAGGTCAGCTTAATATATGGTAGGTCCTTCAAAAGTCTGACAGCAGCAGGGAAGAAGCTGTTCTTGACTCAGTTGGTACGTGTCCTCAGACTTTTGTATTTCTTTCCCCAATGGAAGAGAGTGTGTCCAGTGTGCGTGGGGTCTTTAATTACGCCGGTTGCTTTTCCCGAGGCAGCAGGAAGAGTCCAACATATCAGTGAAAAATAGAAGGCTGAAACATTTGCAACCTACATCACGGGGTGTAGCTGTTCAGGAAGACAGCTCACCATCACCTCATCGTGGACAATTAGTCATGCGCAATAAATACTGACGTAATTAGTGATGCCGACCTGTGAAAACAAGGGGAAAATTCCTTCCAACTCATAGCCTTAACCTCAATGATAAAATTGACAATCAAGTACCAATTGGATTCATTGGGTTGCACTTTCAGAAAGCTGGTACAGACATGATGGGTTGAATGGCTTCCTTTTGAGCTACATCATTCTAGGTTTCGAGTCAGAGGGGAAGCAGTGGTCAATCCTACCATTGTGCAAAAATCTCTGGAATACTGATCACTTCACAGATTTTGTCATAAATATATTCCAGATTCACGTAGTTGCTACTGACTGTCAACAAATCCAAAAGCCTGCTTTAAATTAACAACCAAACTACAAATTTCCAATGAGGTAAATGCAAATTTAAACATTTATGACTGGCAGTAACCTTGGGGTAATGTTATTTGCTACTATTCAAAGGCACTGTGTGAGAGAGGAAGAATAAAGGAAATTGAAGGGATTTGTTTTTCAACAATGCACAGCCATATGGTTCCATAAATGCCATTCCTAAATCATTGAATCCTTACAGTGCAGAACATAGAACATAGAACATAGAACATTACAGCGCAGAACAGGCCCTTCGGCCCACGATGTTGCGCCGACCAGTTAAAAAACAATGACCCTCTAAGCCAAACCAATCCCTTTTCACCCATAAACCTATCCACGGATCTCTTAAACGCCCCCAAACTAGGCACATTTACAACTGCAGCAGGCAGGGCATTCTAATCCCTCACCACCCTCTGGGTAAAGAACCTACCCTACCAGAAGGAGGCCATTCAGCCCATCGGGTCTGTACCAATTGTCTCTGACAAAGTATTTCACTAGGTCCTCTCCCCCACCCTATTCCCGTAACACCACATATTTACCCTGCTAATCCATCTAACCTGCACATCTTTGAACCTTAAGGGCAATTTAGCCTGGTCAATCCACCTAACCTACAGATATTGGGAGACTAAGTCACAATTTAGCCTGGTCAATCCACCTAACCTACAGATATTGGGAGACTAAGTCACAATTTAGCCTGGTCAATCCACCTAACCTACAGATATTGGGAGACTAAGTCACAATTTAGCCTGGTCAATCCACTGAACCTGCATATCTTTGGACTGTGGGAGAAAACTGGATCACCCAGTGGAATCCAGCACAAACTCCACACCGATAGTCACCCAAAGCTGGAATTGAACCTGGTTCCCTGGAACTGTAAGGCAACAATGCCAACCATTGTGTCACTGTTTGGCCACTTAGAACACTAAAGATAGAACTATTGGTTCCAATGTGTTCCCTAGGCTAGCATGGATTAGTTCGGCTGAAGAGGCCTGTTTCTGATGTTGTAACTACAACGCATTCCTTATATAACTGTGTGAGCTTCCTCCTCTTCACCACACTTTCAAGAAATAGTTACTGAATGATGAACAGTATTTGGAGACCCGACTGATTTTCTCTCATTGTGGTACCACCATGTGCTATAAAATTCAATTGATTATCATCTACGGCACAGTGGTTAGCACAGCTCCAGGGATTCAGGTTCGATTCCCGACCTGGGTCACTGTCTGTGTGGAGTTTGCATGTTCTCCTCGTGTCTGCGTGGGTTTCCTCCGGGTGCTCTGGTTTCCTCCCACAGTCCAAAGATGTGCAGGTAAGTTTGATTGGCCATGCTAAAATTGCCCCTTAGTGTCCTGGGATGTGTAGGTTAGAGGGATTAGTGGGTAAATGTATAGGGATGAGGTGGGCTCGAGGAGGAGTTCTTGGAATGCTGCCGGGATAGTTTCCTTGAACAGGGTGTGTTGGAGCCGACGAGGGAGCGAGCTATCTTGGATCTGGTGTTATGTAATGAGGCGGGTAGAATTAGGGACCTTGTGGTGAAGGATCCTCTTGGGGAGAGTGATCATTGTATGGTGGAGTTTCTGGTGCAGATGGAGGAGGACAAAGTGGGTTCCCGGACACGCGTCCTTTGTTTGAACAGAGGGGAGTACGGTAGGATGAGAGAAGAATTGGCGAATGTGGACTGGGGGAGCGCATTGGAAGGTAGGTCTGCTGAGGAGCAGTGGAGGATCTTTAAGGAGATCTTTCTTGGTGCTCAGCAGAAATTTATTCCGACGGTCAAAAAGGACCATAGGAGGAGAGGTAATAAGCCGTGGATAACGAAGGAGGTGAAGGAAAGTGTTAAATTAAAAGCGGAGGCGTTTAGAGTAGCTAAGAGTAGTGGGTGAGAAGAGGATTGGGAGAGGTTTAAATGTCAACAAAGATTGACAAAGAAATTGATAAAGAAGGGTAGGAGAAACTATGAAGCTGGGCTAGCGCTTAATATAAAAAAGGATAGCAAGAGTTTTTATTAGTATATAAAAAGGAAGAGGCTGGCTAGGGTGAATGTTGGACCCTTAGAGAATGAGAAGGAGAACTTAGTGGTAGGGGATGGGGAAATGGCTGAGGTCTTGAATAACTTTTTTGTTTCGGTCTTCACGGAGGAGGACGTGAATAATTTGCCAGGTGTTAGAGATGGAAAGGTGGTAGGACTGGAGGGTCTCAATGACATTACTGTTACTAGAGAGGCAGTGCTCGACAGGCTGGAGGGGCTGATTGTGGACAAGTTCCCAGGACCGGATGGAATGCATCCGAGGGTTCTGAAAGAAATGGCAGGGGTGATAGTGGATGCCTTGGTGGTTATTTTCCAGACGTCGCTGGATTCCGGGGAAGTGCCGGAAGATTGGAAAGCGGCTAATGTTACGCCATTGTTTAAGAAGGGTGCCAGGCAAAAGGCGGGGAATTATAGGCCGGTTAGTTTAACGTCTGTTGTAGGTAAAATGTTAGAATCCGTCATCAAGGAGGAAATAGCGAGGCATCTTGAGGGGAATTGCTTGATAGAGCAGACGCAGCACGGTTTCGTTAAGGGGAAGTCGTGTCTGACAAATTTACTGGAGTTCTATGAGGATGTGTCTAGGGCGGTGGATAGAGGAGAGCCAGTGGATGTGGTCTTTCTTGATTTTCAGAAGGCATTTGACAAGGTACCTCTCAAGAGGTTATTGCAGAAGGTCAGGGGGCATGGAGTTGGGGGTAGGGTGTTAGCGTGGATAGAGGACTGGTTGTCAAATAGGAGGCAGAGAGTGGGGGTCAATGGGTGCTATTCGGATTGGCGGTTGGTGACTAGTGGAGTGCCCCAGGGGTCGGTGCTGGGGCCTCAGCTATTTACCATTTATATAGATGATCTGGAGGAGGGAACCGAGTGTATGGTGTCGAAATTTGCTGATGACACCAAGCTTGGTGGAACAGCAAATTGCGCGGAGGGTGTGGAGAGTCTGCAGAAGGATCTAGATAGGCTGAGCGAATGGGCCAGGAACTGGCAAATGGGATTTAATGTTGGCAAGTGCGAGGTGGTCCACTTTGGTAGGAATAATGGTAGGAAGGATTATTACTTACGTGGAGAAAAACTGCAGCAGGCGACGGTGCAGAGGGACCTCGGGGTCCTTGTGCATGAGTCGCAAAAACCCAGCTTGCAGGTGCAGCAGGTGGTCAGGAAGGCGAATGGGATGCTGGCCTTCATAGCGAGGGGGATTGAATATAAAAGTAGGGAGGTCTTGTTGCGGCTATATAGGGCATTGGTGAGGCCGCAGCTGGAGTACTGTGTGCAGTTTTGGTCGCCGCACTTACGCAAGGATATTCTGGCCTTGGGGGGAGTGCAGAGGAGGTTTACTAAGCTGATACTGGAGTTGAGGAGGTTGAGCTATGAGGAGAGGCTGAATAAACTGGGCTTGTACTCGTTAGAGTTTAGAAGAATGAGGGGAGATCTCATTGAGACATATAAGATGATGAATGGGATGGATAGGATAGAGGTGGAGAGACTCTTCCCACTCAGAAAGGACAGTAGGACTAGGGGGCACAGCCTCAAGATAAAGGGGGGGGCGGTTTAGAACGGAGTTGAGGAAGAACTTCTTCACTCAAAGGGTGGTGAATCTCTGGAATTCTCTGCCCGTTGAAGTGGTGGAGGCTATCTCGCCAAATATTTTTAAGACGCGGGTTGATGGGTTTTTGATAAGCGAGGGGATTAAGGGTTATGGGGAGAGGGCGGGAAAGTGGAACTGAGCCACGACAGATCAGCCATGATCTTATTGAATGGCGGGGCAGGCTCGAAGGGCTAGATGGCCTACTCCTGCTCCTATTTCTTATGTTCTTATGTTCTTATATGGGAATAGGGCCTGGGTGGGATTGTGGTCAGTGCAGACTCGATGGGCCGAAGGGCCTGTTTCTGTTCTGTAGGGTTCTATGTTTTACGTTCTATGATGTGCAGATTAAGTGAATTGACCGTGCTAAAACAGGCGCCGGAGTGTGGCAACTAGGGGATTTTCACAGCAACTTCATTGCAGTGTTAATGTAAGCCTACTGTGGCAATAATAAATAAACTTTTAGCTTCTTATTATGTTTTCCGTGCAATAGATGTTTCTATCCCCCTTGGCCTGGTAGGAAAGGTGAACAGATGTCATGCAGCGATGGACAAGCTACTCAAAAAAGGGAAGGAAAGGAGAGGCAGAAAGCATTATGATCCCCGCAGTGACCACTAACAAGAAAACTGAGCTTCCAAATTTTACCTGAAAGGAAGACACATCATGATTTCATATCTTTACCGCCACAAAAAGACCACAAACACCACTGACCAAAAACCTATTATCGATAACTTCTCCTTTAAATTATAGGACAGAATGTTCCTCTTTTGCTTCTTATTGATTTGATAAAGTTTAAAGCTTATTTATTAGTTACAAGTAAGGCTTACATTAATATTGCAATGACGTTACCATAAAATTCCCTTAGCCGCCACACTCCGGTGCCTGTCTGGGCCAGTGCACCTAACCAGTGCATCCTTCAGACTGTGGGAGGAAACTGGAGCACCCAGAGGAAACCCACGCAGACATGGGGAGAACATGCAAACTCCACGCAGACAGTGGCCCAAGCTGGGGATTGAACCCGGGCCCCTGGTGCTGTGAGGCAGCAGCAGTGCTAACAACTGTGCCACTATGCCACTCCCAAATCCAGCTACGATAAATCCACATCTCAGGAATATTTTACACTGTCTTTGAAATAGGCATTTGATTTTCTTGGACCTAGTCCAATGTAATTCTCGATTCCCAAGAATCTACTTCCATTCCTTTCCTTTGCCGGCCTGGGAATTTTTAATCCCAAAATTGGAAAAGGATTTTCTCGGTAGTTCCCCTGCTAACTCAAATTCCAGTTTTATTTTAAACCTTCATGAATTTGGTCTGATCAATCCAATTGTGAAGTCTTGCCCAATATATCCCTACCCCATGTGACTCCTGTACTTTAAAGAAATGCATTTTTGATCATGTTCTCTGCAGTAATAAACTGGCCCCAAGCTGTTTTTTCCTTGAAGTCACAGTGGTTAGCACTGCTGCTGCACAGTGCCAGGGGCCCAGGTTCAATTCCGACCTTGGATGACTGTGTATGTGGAATTTGCACATTCTCCCCGTGTCTGAGCGGGTTTCCTCCAGGTGTGCCAGTCTCCTCCCACACTCCAACAATGTGCAGATTAGGTAGATTGGCCATGTTAAATTACCCCTTATTGTCAGAGGGGTTAACAAGGTAAATAAATGCCGTTATGGAGCAGGGCCTGGGTGGGATTGTTGTTGGTGCAGGCTCAGTGGGCCAAATGGCCTCTTTCTGCACTGTAAGTATTCTATGATTCTAAGTCCTTTTAGTCCTGCTTCAACGGATTAAATGGGGTTTTGTTTATTTTTACTCTGGGCCTCAGGCACTTTTTGGGATTTTTATGACCCTAAATTGTTGGAGAAAGAATGATGATGGTCAGATGCCTTTTGGGCATGTTTTTTTTTTCAAGTGTTACTTTCAGTTTTGGGCTAGTGGATGGGATGCTTTTTAGTTTAGAAAATGTTTGGACATCAGACTGAAAAGTAGTGTTTCGGTGTATCTCCCCCAGGCATTGCAAATTCTGCTGGCTAGCTGGAAGCAGATCTTCTTACCTTCCTGGAGTGAAAATTCTGCTGATGGTGGTTTGCTAGTTCATAACGCAAGCATCTCTGTCTCTTGCACTGGTTTGCTGGGAAAAACTAAAAGCCAACAGTGTCATTATCGCTACCTGGAGGGCTGCTGGAAGTTACAAGCCAGGGTTTCAATTCTCCAACCAAAGGATTAAGTTCCAACAACATGTAAGCATTCATATTTTGTGTGATGAACAAGTGGCAGCTTTTATATTTATAAGGAAGATTGTTTGGTTGGAACATTTCATATAGTTGTTAAGGTTTATAAAATATCATGTTTTTCTTTCATGTTTGTAATTGGTAAAAGTTATTGCTATATGTTAATTGTACTCTGAAATAAAGTTTGCTTGGTAAAAGCTCCCTGGTGAATCATTTGAATCATACATGAGATACAACATCTCATGCTTAACCTAGTCAAATACATATTGCAAAAGTTATGATCTAGGCACACTTCATAAAACATTTTGGAGTTTCTGACCTGAATAATAACAAAATGAACCACAGAAAATCTTGCCTCTTATTGACTTCTCTCGCCATAACCTTGCAAACTGAGAACCTGTGGGCAGGGTCTTCCGGCCCCATGGAAGGCAATTTCTCCCCCATGTCCCCTCCCCCCACCTGTGGCATGTTACCTGGTGGCAGGGAGTTTGAGACATACAAAATGTCGTGACTTCATCATGAATAGAAAATCCTGTCAGCAGCCAATGGTGAGCCAGTTCTGCCACTGAAAACACACCAAAGGGGGAGGGGAGGATGGCAAAATCTCAGACTGTGAGATTTTTGGTATGTTTCAGCAAAGTTGAGAATCCAACTTCCAATAACACCCAAAGGAATCTTACCCCTCTCAAAACCTATCTTCCTGGCAGCGTGAATCACATGGCCCTTGTATCCAGGTAGACGTGTTGAGTAAATATTCTTTAGACCCCCAAACCCTGATCTGGAAGGAAGTGTATTTTGATTTGATTTGATTTATTATTGTCACATATAATAACATTCAGTGAAAAGTATTGTTTCTTGCACACAGTACAGATAAAACGTACGTTCATAGAGAAGGAAACAAGAGAGTGCAGATGTAGTGTTATAGTCATAGCTACGGTGTAGAGAAAAATCAAATTAATGCAAGTTAGGTCCATTCAAAAGTATGATGGCAGCAGGGAAGAAGCTGTTCTTGAGTTGGTTCAACCTCAGACTTTCGTATTTTTTTCCAACGAATGAAGGTGGAAGAGAGAATGTCCGGGGTGCCTGGGGTCCTTAGTTATGCTGCCTGCTTTGCTGAAGCCACAGGAAGTGTAGAAAGAGTCAACGGATGGGAAGTTAGTTTGAGTGATGGAGTGGGCTACATTCATGGCCTTCTGTAGTTCCTTGCAGTCTTGGGCAGAGCAGGAGCCATACCAAACTGTGATACAATCAGAAAGAATGCTTTCTATGGTGCATCTGTAAAAGTTGGTTAGAGTCGTAGCTGATATGCCAAATTTCCTTAGCCTTCTGAGAGGCGTTGGTGGGCTTTCTCAACTATACTATTGCTATGGGGGGACCAAGACAGGTTGTTGGTGATTGGACACCATAAGCTTGAAACTCTCAACCCTTTCTACTTTGTCTCTGTTGATGTAAACGGGCCCTTTATGTTTACATTTCCTGAAGTCGATGACAATCTCCTTTGTTTTGTGACATTGAGGGTGAGATTATTACTGCCGCATCAAATTTTTTATCTCAATCCTGTACTTTGTCTCATCATTGTTTGAGATCCGACCCACTACAGTGGTGTTGTCAGCAAACTTGAAAATCGAATTGGAGGGGAATTTGGCCATGCAAGTCTTTGGGCAGTTCAAAACATTAACGTTTGAAACTTGACATTTCAAACACCTTCCAAGCAATTTGGAGACTAGCAGCCTAAACACTGTAAGCACAGATGCTGCTGCCATTCTTTCCAAGAATGAACATTCTGCTTTTCAACAGCATAACCTGGACCTCCCTTTAATCTGCAATGACCACTTTACAAAGGCCTGTTGCTAGGCAGATTTCAGAACACATCACATTACACTCCTCACGTAATCTTAAAGTCGAAATAGACACCAATCTTCTGAACCTCGTATTGCGAACAAAAGGACGGGAACCCATAGCCATTCAGGATTTTGAGGGAGCAATTCTCTTACTTCAACCTAGTGAGGAACCGTGGGTGCAATCTCCGTGTTTGACTCAGGAAGTGCCCACTGCAACCTGCCATCCCTTGCAGTTTATCAGTCATTGGAACACAAAAGGAGGTGGTGGTGTAGTGGTATTGTCACTGAACTAGTAATCCAGAGATCCAGGACAGGATCTGGGGACTGGGGAGTTCGAATCCCACCAAAGCTGGAAGCCTAATGATGACCATGGAATGATTGGTGTGAAGACCCATCTGATTCACTAATGTCCTTTAGAGAAGGAAAATCTGCTGTCTTTACCTGGTCCGGCCTACATGTGACTCCAGCAATGTGGTTGACTCAAAGCCCCCTGAAATGGAGGGCAGTCAGGGATGAGCAATAAGTGCTGGCCACATCTTCACAGTAGGGTGAGGATGGCATTGCTAATGCCTTGATAATTTAACTTGGACTGTTTACAGGCTTCAAATTTTCGCCAGTCCAAAATTGGGCTCTCTTTGTTTCCTGCTTATCGGTAAATCATATTCCGCAGGTCCAAATCCTCTACTTCTCTGGTGACCCCAGACTCCTCAACTAGTTAAGTCGTGTGTCTAAATCATGTGACGCCAGAACTATCGAGTCCTTACTAGTCTTATAATTAAACAACTTCTTGACAACTGCAATTGGGATTACTCTCTCTAATTGTGAAAAGGCTAAGACACCATCCCTACTTTCAGAGTATAGTTTGCCATCACCAATATAACTGGGCAGATGTAAAATTTCTTTTGCCACCTCTCTAATAATATTATTATTAGGCTCTGAAGGTGGCCTTCATTGAGACATATAAGATGATGAATGGGATGGATAAGATAGAGGTGGAGAAGCTCTTCCCGCTCAGAAAGGACAGTAGGACTAGAGGGCACAGCCGCAAGATAAAGAGGGGGCGGTTTAGAACGGAGTTGAGGAGGAACTCCTTCACTCAAAGGGTGATGAATCTCTGGAATTCTCTGCCCATTGAAGTGGTGGAGGCTGCCTCACTAAATATTTTTAAGATGCGGGTTGATAGGTTTTTGATAAGCGAGGGGATTAAGGGTTATGGGGAAAGGGCGGGAAAGTGGAACTGAGCCACGACAGATCAGCCATGATCTTATTGAATGGCGGGGCAGGCTCGAAGGACTAGATGGCCTACTCCTGCTCCTATTTCTTATGTTCTTATGTTCTTATTGGCCATGGCCATGAACCTTCTCATTTTCTGATCCTTCCAGGCTGAAGCAGGGAATATCTCTCAATTCACGATCCATTGCTGTGTTAGGGAGGCGACTGACACACTGCATGCAAAGAGCGGGGAATAGATTGTCTTCTCCTTTCCAGAGAGAAGCAAGGTGGGCTGTACCCATGTATATTCCTTATGTGCCCCACTTAAATTAAGAGATGAGTGTATTTTTACTCATTCATGGGACATGGGCATCGCAGGCTAGGCAGCATTTATTGCCCATCCCTAGCTACCCATGAACTGAGTGGCTTGCTAGGTCAGTTTGAATAAGAGGGCACTGGAGCATCAACCACATTGCTGTGGCTCTGGAATCCAATGTAGGCCAGACCAGGTAAGGACGGCAGATTTCCTTCCCTAAAGCACATCAGTGAACCAGATGGATTTCTCCAGCAATTGGCAATGGTTTCATGGTCATTAGTACATTCTTAATTCCAGATTTTATCATTGAATTCAAATTCCACCATGGCCGTGGTGGGATTCGAATCCAGTCCCCAGAACATTAGCTGAGTTTCATGATTAATTGACTGGCAATGGTACCATTAGGCCACCACCTTCCCAGGTTATATTCCTTGAAATTTAAAAGTTTAAGGGGTGATTTGATCAAAGGTTTCAAAATATTAATGGAAAAACTTTGGCCAGGATTTTCCCTGTACCTGTGATGGGTTATCTGGTGGTGTAGCTGGTTTTCCATTGGCCATTTGTGTTGCTCACAGGCTGTGCCACCAGAGAACCCATAGCGGGGGTTTTGGGGATGGCCAATCTTCGGCAGGGCTGGAAGATCCCACCGGTAGGAAGGCTCTGAAAATTCAGCATGCAGGGTGGGGCAAGAGATCCTGTACCCAGGAAATTTCAGGATTAATGCTCAGGATTAATGTCCCGAAAGGACATTAGAGAACCAGATGGGTTTTCCCACCAATCTTTCCACGGTCATCATTAGGCTTCCAGATTTGGTGGGATTCGAACCCCAGTCCCCAGATCTTGTCCTGGGTCTGCTGGATTACTAGTTCAGTGACAATACCACTACACCACCTTTCGTGTTCCAATGACTGATAAACTCCAACATCTTAGTGCTTTATACAGAGCATAAACCTGGCTGATAAAAATACTCGCCTTCCACTGCTGCTAAACCACATAGCATTAAAACACTGTCCGCTTGGAACTATAACTTTCAAAGGCATTGCCTCGATGCTACTGCCCAATCTGACAGAGGTATGTGTTAGAGTTTATTGTCCTTCCAAAGGTTTAGTAATAGAAGGCAGAAAGAAAAGCTGGAAGGATTGAGTCCGCTGTAGTAACTTTTGTAACGTTTGAATAAGGAGGAGCACTCACTCTGACACATTAGGAGAGGTGATGGCCCATTACGGCTAGGTTATTAATCCAGAAACTCAGTTAATGTTCTGGAGACCTGGGTTCAAATCCAGCCATGGCAGATGGAGGAATTTGAATTCAATAAAAAAAAACTGGAATTAAGAATCTACTGATAACTATGAGACCATTGTCAATTGTTGTAAAAATTCATCTGGTTCACTAATCACTATTAGGGAAAGAAATGAAAGTGGCATGGGTGGCACAGTGGTTAGCACTGCTGCCTCACCACACCAGGGACCTGGGTTCAATTCCCAGCTTGGGTCACTGTCCATGAGGAGTTTGCACGTTCTCCCTGAGTCTGCGTGGGTTTCCTCCAGTTTCCTCCCACAGTCCAAAGATGTGCAGGTTAGGTGTATTGGCCATGCTCAATTCTCCCTCAGGCAAACAGGGGCCGGAATGTGCTGACTAGAGGATTTTCACAGTAACTTCATTGTAGTGTTAATGTAAGCCTACTTGTGACTAATGAGTAAACTTTTACTTAAATCTGCTGTCGTTACCTGGTCTGGCCTACATGTGAATTCAGGCCATGGGAATATGGTTGACTCTCAACTGCCCTCTGGGCAACCAGTAGCCAGCCAGCGATGCCCATGTCCCACAAATGAATATTTTTTTAAAAAATTCCTGAGCTGTACTTGCAATCCTAACCAGAATCAGCACCAGATTCTGTGGATAATCCCGTTCCTCACCAGGCACGTCCGAGATGAGGTACGTTCAATGCCTCAGCTTCACAAGACGACGGGTAAGAAGGAAAAAGAGGGAAAGGAATGGCAGTGAAAGGTGGGGCTGGGAAGATTGCTGGCAATGTCGGAGAGGCAATTGAATAGTGATGGATAAAAGCTGGGAAATAGATGGTAAAGTCGGGAAACACAACGTTCCCAGGGTGGAAGAGTCAATTATCAGGGGGACATGGGTTTAAGGTGCGAGGGGCAAGGTTTAAAGGAGATGTGTGAGGCAGATTTTTTACACAGAGAGTAGTGGGTGCCTGGAACTCACTGCTGGGGGAGGTAGTGGAAGTGGATGTGATCGTAACTTTTAAGGGATGTCTTGACAAATACATGGATAGGATGGGAATAGAGGGATATGGCCTCTGGAAGGGTAGGGGGTTTTAGTTAAGTCGGGCAGCATGGTCGGTGCAGGCTTGGAGGGCCAAAAGGCCTGTTCCTGTGCTGTAATTTTCTTTGTTCTTTGTATTCCTGCTCTAACAAGCAACTCGTGTACTGGAAAGTATGGTGTATGAATTTTGGCTGAGATCAAGACCGGCCTTCCATTCGATACCCTTTCTCCGGCCTCACGCCTGAGCAGTGGGTCTAGGCAACGATTTGATTGTCCATTCAGATCTCCACAGCTCTCAGGGGCAGCACCGAGGAGTTCTTGTTTCTTGGTTTAGTTCCTTCTTTCCTGAGCTGGTTTACGTATTGAGCAACCGGTTGTGCAAGGTGACAGCTGGATTACAGCAACTGAATGGACGCCAAGCCATAAGTTCCGGTGATGTGTGTTGCATAACCTCACTGAGGAAACCTGGCAGCAGAGAAGCAGCGACTTTGGAAAGGCTAAAAAGTTAGGTATGAGTGCTGACTTTAAGAGTTGGACTGGGGCGGCAGGGTGGCCCAGTGGTTAGCACTGCTGCCTCACAGCGCCAGGGACCTGGGTTCGATTCCTGGCTTGGGTCACTGTCTGTGTGGAGTCTGCACGTTCTCCCTCTGTCTGTGTGGGTGTCCTCTAGGTGCTCCGGTCTTCTCCCACAGTCTAAAAGATGTGCTGGTTAGGTGCATTGACCATGCTAAATTCTCCCTCAGTGCCCGAAAAGGCGCTGGAATGTGCTGACTGGGGGGTTTTAATGTAAGCCTACTTGTAACTAATAAATAAAGTGTATTGGTGTGCGTGGGATTTAAGCTCAAGTTTATTTAATAGTGTCACAAGTAGGCTTGCATTAACACCACAGTGAAGTTACTATGAAAATCCCCCCGTCACCACCTGTTTGGGTACACTGAGGGAGAATTTAGGGTGGCCAATGCATTTAGCTCTCGGAGCGGAGGTTGGAAGAGGGGGTTCAGCGTGAATGGGGAGTAGAAGGAATCAGGGAAGGGAAAGAAAGGAGTGTTACTCCTCTACCATGTATATTGGAACATCTCAAAGCTGCTGCCTGCGACCTTCTGTCTGTTGGGACAGGAGGTCAAAAAACAAATTGTTGCTATGAGTTTCCATGGAGATATTGCATAGCCATCACACTGGACTTCTGGCAAACCCGCCTACTCACCATAACCCTTAAGTCCTTTACTGTTCAAAAGTTTGTCAATCCTTGCCTTAAAAACATTCAATGAGGTAGCCTTAACTGCTTTACTAGGCAGGGAATTCCACAGATTCACAACCCTTTGTGTGACGAAGTTCCCCCTCAACTCAGTCCTAAATCTGCTCCCTTTTGTTTTGAGGCTATGCCTGCTAGTTCTAGCTTCACCCGCCAGTGGAAACACTGGAGTCACAGCCTCCAAATATGGGACGACCATTTGAAGTAGGGAGAAATTTCTTGACGAAATGCTGAATAAACCTTTGGGATTTTCTGCTACAGAAAGTTCTGGATGCTCAGCTGTGGATGACATTTTGGACAAAGAACAGCAGATTTTTGGATACGGAGGAAATTAAGACATATTGGGAATATGGGAAGTTGGGGTTGAGGCAAAAGATTAGCCATCATCTTACTGAATAACAGAGCGGGCTTGAATGTCTGTGTTGTCTGTTCGCTTATGCATTGGTCATAGAATCATAGAACCCCTACAGTGCAGAAGGAGGCTATTCAGCCCATCAAGTCTGCACTGACCGCAATCCCACCCGGGCTCTATTCCCGTAGGCCCACTTATTTACCCTGTTAATCCCCTAACACTAGGGCCAATGTAGCCCGGCCAGTTAACCGAACCCACACATCTTTGGAGTGTGGGAGGAAACTGGAGCACTTCACACAGGCAGTGAACCAAGGCCGGAATTGAACCCGGATCCCTGGCGCTGTGAGGCAGCAGTGCTAATCACTGCCACCATGCCGCCCAGAGTTCTTTATGGTGTTTGTGAGTTTCAGTAAAGAAATGTAGGAGGCCGGGGGGAGGGTGGGGTTCTCCCAGCCCAGGAGACATCAGCGGAGGCTGTTTAACAGGCTCCCCGCTGGGTTCCTCGGCCTCTGCGCATCTCTGTGCGTGGGGCGGATTTAAATATTTAAATTCAATTTTCCATCTCATTAGTGGGCCCGGGACTGAAGTTTCCAGGCCTGTGAGCCTCTCCTCCTCCCCCCGTCAGGAGTGGTTCACTCCAGCGGGCTTTACAACAACTCGCCACTAATGTGGATCTGTGAGGCAGCAAAGCTAATCACTGTGCCACCCTGCTGGAGTGAAGGGAGGCCACTGAGGCAACCCCAGGAGGTCAGGGGTAATGGGGAGTGCTCCCTGGGCATTGTTAACCCGGCAGTGCCAGCCTGGCCCACTGGCACTGTCCAAGGGGTGAAGTGGCAATGCCCAGGGGCCATGTTGGCATTATCTACCATTCACCTGGCAGAGCCAAGGGTGTGGGGCCAGAGGGGGTGGAGGCTATTGGCCTGGTGTGGGGCCTATGTGGGGGGAGATTGGTGAGGGCGGGGGTTCCTGCTGCCACTCTGCATCGGGATCAGTGGTAAAGGATGGGAAAGTACTCAAAGGGGCTGGCCATTGGGATGGTGAGTGTCTACTGGGGAAGCTACGGGCAGAGTGGTTGTTCGGGATGGTGGGGAGGGGGAGGAGGGACTCTGGGGGGGGGTGGTGGTGGGTGGTCGGGGGGAGCTGGTCTGCGGGAACCATTCAGGTGGTCAGCGATCGGGGGGGTGGGCGACTCTGGAAGCAGTGATGCGGGGGTCACGGGGCTGGCCAGCAATTGGGAGGCTGGCAGTGCGGGGTTAATGTACATGCACCCATCTCCGCTCTGACTTCTCGGTGCATGTGCAGTGGCGCTATGCTGCCAACCTCTGCAGTGGTGATAGATTTTCAGTGTGAATCTCGCGGGGGCAGCTCTGCAGTGCACAAGAGGGTGGGAGATTCATTCTGAAACTCCCACTGAAAAAACCAACAAGAGTTACCCCAGTTTTTATCTGAATTCGGCATTGAGAACTTTTCTGGGAGAACCCTGGCTGAATAGAATAATTCCCACTCACTGTTTTCAATCAAATGCACACAGAAGCAATGGAGAAGTAAAGAATTTTTAATAATTTTTACACAAGTTCTTCACCATGATATATTGATATTTGTATAACACACTAATTTTTTCACGTGACATGGCATTTAGCACGATTATTTCAATCAAGTTAGCTCGATGATAACATAATAATAATGTAAACCTAAGCAATAAAAGTGAGAAGATGTTCTGTTGTTGATGTGAGTGTTGCGATATCCTTATTGAGACATGAAGCTGAAGTAACTACATCTGACTTGCCCTCATGACAAAATCACAAGAGTGAAATGTAGACATTGACAAGTGTAAACAAAATAATTTATTGCCTAATTTTATACTTGTGGTTATGATGAAAGGCGAGATTATATTTTCTGGTTTAACCAAGCAAGTACTTGCTTTAAAATCATATTCGTCAATCAATAATGAACTTTTGCTGACTTTTATCTTGCTTACTTGGCCCAATTCAATTTTCTTTAAACCATTCTGCATGGTTGGCATGGTGGCACAACGGGTTCGCACTCGTGACCCCGGTTCGATTCCCGGCCTATGTCACTATCTGTGCGGAGTTTGCACATTCTCCCCATGTCTGCGTGGGTTTTCTCCGGGTGCTCCGGTTCCCTCCCACACTCCAAAGATGTGCAGGTTAGGTGGATTGGCCGTGCTAAATTGCCCCTCAATGTCGGGGGTTAGTAGGGTAAATAAGTAGGCTTATGGAGGTAGGGCCTGGGTGGGAGTGTGATCGATGCAGGCTCGATGGGCTGAATGGCCTCCTTCTGCACTGTGGTCTTTGTCCTTTTTTTTCCTTCCTTTCAAAAATCACAGATCATTTACATTGTGCCCTACTAATTCACTGGGGCAAATTTTTCCGTCTTGCCCGTCATGGGAATTGGAGCGGACAAGGGGCGGACTGTGGAATGCTCCATTGATCTCCGGCGGGAATATCTGGCTTTGGAGCGAACACAGTTGGAAAATCTCACCTTTCCACTTCCAGGGCAGCAGTACAATTCCTCACTTCCCACGGCCATTCCTTCCTGTTCCAAATCTGACATTGTGCAGTGATTATTTTCCTGGCACTTCTCTTTTTTGTCTCCGGTGTATCCAACCCACCCTGCTGCTGGCTTTGCGATATGGGAACTGACTTTTGTTCCTCAATTGATAACCAGACATTGTGAAATGTTTGTGTTCAAATCCAGCTGCACTGAACAAAGTCTGAGTATGCGGTCTGAGATAGGGAACTCAGTGCAGTCAACAGAATTCAACTCTTTCATTCCTCTATTTTGAGTCAGGGATATTTCAGGTTGGCTAGCCAAGCAACAGGCTTCAGAACCATCAGTTTTAGACTTTGCGTCAAACTGTCATCCTTTCAGAGTGGAGGGGTGCCTTGTATGCCGAAGATATTATGGAGGAACCTGGAAAATGCCAAGACTGGACGGTGTTTGCTCCCTTGCTGTGTTATTCCTTGGCTATTCACTAATGGAAACTTTAAACTCTGAGCTTTGCCGCCTGTGTCAAACCGAGTCGCATCACCCCTCATGCTTACAATCACTAGTCACTGCCTATTGACAATTTACCAAGTGGTGGCGCAGTGGTTAGCACTGTTGCTTCACAGCGCCAGGTGCCTGGGTTCAATACCAGGCCTGGGTTGCAGTCTGCGTGGAGTTTCCCCTTGAGTCTGCGTGGGTTTCCTCTGGGGGCTCTGGTTTCCTCCCACAGTCTAAAGATGTGTGGATTACGTTGATTAGCCGTGCTAAATTGACCCAAGTGTCAGGGGGATTAGCAGGGTAAGTAAGTAGGGTTCCGGGAATAGGGCCTGGGTGAGGCTGTGGTCGGTGCAGACTCGATAGCCCCAAAGGCTTCCTCCTGCATTGTAAGGAGTAAATAGAAGTTCTTGTTGTGAGTAATGACAAGAAAAGACAGATGATCTGATCAGTAGAAAATAAGGAGCAAATGTAAGCTCTTTCTCTCATTCTATCTGGTCTAGTGTACCCTGACATGGTCAATAATCCTTTTGCAGTAAAATTACAGTCGCTGCACCAAACTGCTTAATTTGGAACAGTAAGAAATCTTACAATGCCAGGCTAAAGTCCAACAAGTATTTGGAATCACGAGCTTCTGTAATTATCTTGCAATTGCCTATATATGCCGTGTTTGTGAACTAACCTCCACTCACCTAACAAAGGAGCAGTGCTCCGAGCAGGTTCGAAGGGCTAGATGGCCTACTCCTGCTCCTATTTCTTATGTTCTTATGAAAGCTCGCAATTCCCAATAAACTTATAGGACTTTAACTTGGTGTTGTGAGACTTCTTACTGTGCCCACCCCAGTCCAACACCGGCATCTCCACATAAATTGGAATAAATATCATAGTGGATAATAGCATGGAGCAATGAAAAACATGCTTTTTGAGTCAATGCAACATTTCCCCCTTTCCCCCTCAGATATTATCATGTGTTGGGATGAGCCCTAAAGCATGGCAAACAATTCCATCCAGAAGATGACTTTGGAGAGTCATAGGAACTCAAATATTAACTCAGTTTCTCTCTCCACAGATGCTGCCAGACCTACTGAGCTTTCCCCATTGTTTTCTCTTTTTATTCCATCCAGAAAGATGATTTTGCTTGCAATGTGTCCCGATGTGTCTCTGGAGACCGCAAATGACTTGACGCTCGGACCCGTGCCTTGCTTGGTCTACACAGCCCCAGGGAGCAACTGGTCCAGGGTTAGTGGCCGACCACACGGCTAATTCTGGAGCTCTGAAATGGACAAGTGCACCCAGTGGTGTTGCTGGCATTAAGGGTGGGAATATGGTGGTAGAGATCAGCAGCAGGTTCAAGCTTCTAAACAGCTGCCTTTAATGAAAGCAGGAGATCTACGCGAGTCCGGCACACTCGAAGAATATGTGAGGCATAAACTGAGAATCTTTTCAGTTATAAACCGGCCATGCAGCAAAAAAATGAAAATGGCAGGGAAACAAAATGGCCGCAGACCACACTGAACCAGTTGTCTCTTTGCTCAAGTGAAAGGCTTTCCGTTTAGGTGGATGAAGATTGCGACATTAACCTCGGGCCAATGAATGGCAGCTTGCTGAGGAGCGTCTGTCTGAATCGATCACCCAGCATGAAGTAGAAAATGGGGTTAATGGAGGAGCTGAGGTAGGCAATGGGCCTGGTGAAAGCATAGCCAGCCTTAATGTTCTTGTGAATCGTGCATGATGATCTTAAGCCCTCCATCCTGGAAGCAATGCGGACGTTGCGCATAATATGGTAAGGAGTAAAGAGTACCAAGAAAATGACCAAGGCCAATATCACCAGCCGGTGAGGCTTTTCCAGGTTCATTTTCCGTTGGCGCTGGGCGCTTATCTGCCTTAAGCTCTGGGCTGTTCTGATGGAGCAGAATCCCATGATGCAGAGAGGGAAGATAAAGTCAACAACGGTGAGGAACATACTATAAATCAGACTGTGTCTGGGATTCCCAGAGCTGGCATAATCGACGCACACTTTGGCGAGATCGTCATTGTCTGTGATGTTCTTGGGGCCGATGAAAGTGAACATGGGCACCAGCTCCACAGTGACAAAGATCCACAAAAGGAAGCAGATGATGGTAGCCGTCCGCTTCTTTTGGAACCAGTGGAGCTTTGTTGGGTTCTTCACCAGCAAATATCGATCGACGCTGATACAGGTCAGATAGAGGACGCTCAGGTAAAGGTTACAGTTGAGGAAATACCGATTAAATTTACAACACAGGTCGCTGTAGAACCATTCACTGCCATTGGCATACTGGATCACAAACATTGGGAGTGTGCAAATGAAAAAGAGATCTGTGATGGAGAGGAAGAAAAGATAGATGTTACTGCACTTCCATTTCTTCAGGCAAAAGATGTAACCACTTATCACAGTGACGTTCCCAAGAAGTCCCAATGTGAACTCGATAGAGTACATTGTTGTGAGGTAGTACTTCTCCACATCAGAATTGATGTCTATGCAAGTCTCGGTATGTTCCTACAAAGTAGAAATAAGTAAGAGTTAGCTAAAAGAGATTCATAAATGCACACAACTAAAATAGATTGAATGAGTAGCTAGCATAGAATCATAGAATCCTATAGTGCAGAAGAAGGCCATTTGGCCCATTGAGTCTGCACCAACCACAATCCCAACCAGGCCCTTTCCCCATAACACCATGCATTTACCCGAGCTAGTCCCCCTGATGCTAAGGGGCAATTTAGGTTGGATAATCCATCTAACCCACACATCTTTGGACTGTGGGAGGAAACCCGCAGAGACGTGGGGAGAATGCGCAGACAGTGACCCAAGCCGGGAATTGCACTCAGATCCGTGGCACTGTGAGATAGCAGTGCTAACCACTGTGCATCGCACCTATGTGCTAACCACTGTGCCATCGCATCCATGTAATCTGGTCTGAGACTCCTCCCGCACTGAGAGAATGTCTGTGGGAAAAGGTGACAGCCAATTTGTACGTAGCAAGGCCTATTAATTTGCAGCATGATAATGGTCAGAAAATATTTTTAACTATGTTGGCTGAGGAATAGGTATTAGCAAGGACACAAGGAGAACTCCTCTGCTATTGTTTGGATGGAACAGTGGCATAGCGTTAGCACTGCACCCTCACAGTGCCAGGGACCCAGGTTCGATTCCCGGCTTGTTCACTGAAAGTGTGGAACTTGCACATTCTCCCCATGTCTGCGTGGGTTTCCTCCGGGTGATCCTGTTTCCTCCCACTATCTGAAAGACATGCTGGTGAGATGCATTGGCCATGCTAAATTCTCCCTCAGTGTACCCGAACAGGCGCTGGAGCATAGCGACCAGGGGATTTTCACTGTAACTTCATTGCAGTGTTAATGTAAATCTACTTGTGACACTAATAAATAAACTTGTGAAACAATGTAGATATTTTACATCCACAGGGAACCTCTGTTTAATGTCACATTCAAAAGTAATTAAAACTTATTCAAATGTTGCTAAAATATCAGACAACATGGTCTCCAGGTTCAGTTTTGATCCTCAGTACGTAACATGACCTACAGTTCAAGTTCCACACCTTGCCATTTGCTTCCCTGTTTCTCGAGAGACAATGGGTGCGTGCCTGGGTGGGTTGCTAATGTATCAGAACCCCTTATTTACCAGTTCATCTGGCAGCTCATTCCACACTCCCACCACTCTCTGTGTGAAGAAGTTCCCTCCCCTAATATTCCCTTTAAACTTTACCCCCTTCACCCTTAACCCATGTCCTCTAGTTTTTCTTCTCCCCTAGCCTCAGTGGAAAAAGCCTGTCAGCATTCACTCTATCTATACCCATCATAATTTTATACACCTCTATCAATTCTCCCCTCATTCTTCTACGCTCCAGGGAATAAAGGCCTAACCTATTCAACCTTTCTCTGTAACTCAGTTTCTCAAGTGCCGGCAACATCCTCGTAAACCTTCTCTGCACTCTTTCGACCTTATTAATATCCTTCCTGTAATTAGGTGACCAAAACTGCACACAATACTCCAAATTCGGCCTCATCAATATCTTGTAAACCTCACCATAACATTCCAACTCTTATACAGAATACTTTGATTTATAAAGGCCAATTTATAAACTCCACATATTTACCCTCCTAACATCTTTGGACACTATGGAGCAATTCAGCATAGCCGATCCACCTAACCAGCATATCTTTGGATTGTAGAAGGAAATTGGAACACTAGGAAGAAACCCATGCAGACACGGGGAGAATGTGCAAACTCTACATAGACAGCCACCCAGGGCTGGAATTGAACCCGGCTCCCTGGTGCTGTCTGTGTGGATTTCCTCTGGGTGCCCCAATTTCCTCCCACAGTCCAAAGATGCGTGGGTTAGGTACATTGGCCTTGCTAAATTGCCCTTTAGTGTCCCGGTATGTGAAGGTTAGAGGGATTAGTGACATAAATATATGGGGTCACGGGAATAGGGCCAGGGTGAGATTGTTATCGGTGCAGACTTAATAGGCTGAACGGCTTCCTTCTGCACTGTAGGGATTCTATTCTGTGATACCCTGAGATAGAAAGAGTGGAACAAAATGGCAAATTATTTCTCTTTTCTTGGCACTTAATGAGTCATGTGACCTTAAAGACATTTACAACTAAACAATCAATTTCTATAACTCCACTTATTTGCGCTAAAGATTTTCCTTTGGAGTTATAGAATTTCCACTGATTAGTTGACCACGTTAACTCTCAGCATTTGGTACTCCATCTATTCAAAGTACCAATATAGACAAATGGAGTGGGATTGTCCAACCCGCTCACCACAAAACCAGAGAATCTCCATCCGAGATCAACGAATCTTTGAATGGACCCGCCCACTACAATTCCCGTGGCGGGCGGGGATGATAAAGTTCCACCCACGGTTTCGCAAATGATGGAAACATTCCGCTTCATGGAGTTTGCTGGACTGAAATCTCCATGGACAATTATTTAAAACCAGTTAAGTTTTTGACTTTAGAAATGGCAAAGCTTGTGAAAGCTAGAAATCTCTGCAATACTCAACGTGGAACAATGCAACAAAAACAAAAAAAAAAGATGCTGTGGTAACTTGGCAGTTGGACAGCAACTGCGGCACAGTGGTTAGCACTTCTGCCTCACAGCGCCAGGGACCCAGGTTCAATTCCCAGCTTGGAGAGGCTTCTGTGCGGAGTTTCCCCCACATCTGCCCACAGTCTGGAAGGCATGGCACTGGCCGTATTAAATTCCTGCTTGGTGTACCTGAACAGGCGCCTAGGGGATTTTTCACAGCAACTTCATTGCGGTGTTAATGTAAGCCTGCTTGTGGCACTAACAAATAAACTTTAAAAAAAAAATCTTTAAACTGTGGGCGGAGAAGAGTTAACGTTTCAGGATCTGCATAACTTTCTCGTCGCAACTCTTAAGAGTCACGCAGAATCGAAACCCTAACTCTGTTTCTTTCTCCACAGGTGACCCCCAGGCTTGCTGAGTCTTTTCCAGCACTCTCTGTTTTTAATTCAGATTGCCGGCATCTGCAGTATTTTACCTTTGTTTTAGTGCAATGACGCAAAAACAGGCTAATAAATCAGCCTGTCTTCCCTCAGAGCCTTCTGTGCTGTTTCAGTTTTTGACGGTGCATTCTCCTGAATCTTGCCTTCCCGTTTAAATTAATGGAAGCTGCACGATGGTCAAGATAGGGCAGGTAACAATTCTGGATCAATAATATAATACCATTATTCTGCATCGGTATTATAATAATATCAAATATATTTCTGACGAAGGATGAACCTTTTGCTTCTGAGTATCAGGTGAGTTGTAAGCCAGAGATTGTTGTAACAAGACCGAGATTGGTCTGGACTCATAATAGAATACTTACAGTGCAGGAGGAAGCTATTCAGCCCATCGAGTTTGCACTGGCGACAATCCCACCCAGGCCCAATCTCCTGAACCCCACATATTTACCCTGCTAATCTCCCCGAAACTAAGGGGTAATTTAGCACGGGCAATCCACCCAGCCCTGTGGGAAGAAACCGGAGCTCCTGGAGGTGACCCACACAGACACGGGAAGAGCATGCAAACTCCTCCCAGGCAGTGACCTGAGGCCAGGAATTGGGCCCGGGTCCCTGGTGCTGTGAGGCAGCAGTGCCACCCAGGCAGCAAATGAAATTTAGGCATGGAAGATTTCGAATTCAAAAATTAAAAATGGCAAAAGCGTTCAGCCAGGGAATCTAGAATGATGCTCATGTTCTGGGGATGGATATATTCTGCAAACAATTCCTCTCTAAAAAATAACTTATCTGGGAGCAGAGGAAATGAGGGGGAAAATATGCTAGGTACCTGGGACGAAAAATTAGACGATGAAACGTGCTCCAATAATTATTTCAGCAAAATTGCTTAATTCTGCTTCAAACTGTTGCAACGTGACACAGTGCTTAGTGCTGCTGCCTCATAGTGCTAGGGACGGGGATTTGATTCCTGGCTTGGGTTACTACCCATGTGGAGTCTGCATGTGTGCCTAGGTGGGTTTCCTCCGGGTGCTCCGGTTTCTTCCCGCTGTCCGAAAGACGTGCGGGTTAGGTGCATGCTAAATTCTCCCTCCATGTACCCGAACAGGCGCCGGAGTGTGGCGACTCGGGGATTTTCGCAGTAACTTTGTTAATGTAAGCCTGCTTGTGACGCTGCTGCACAGATGTTAAGCCTTTCCAGCTGAGAAGGAGATAGTTCTTGAATCACTTGATGGGGGTGATCCATTCAACTGGTGGGTATTAATAGATGGGAATTGGGACCTGCGACGCTGGGTTGTCCAGTCTGTTGCTCCTGAATCCCAGAAAAATAGTTCAAATTTACCTTTCCTCAGGTGCCTCAACAAAGCACAGAACCCCATAAAAGAGGAAACAGAAGAATGTACTTACCATAACTGTGACTCGAAGCTTTGTGGCCCACCAGGATATTTGCAAGTCTGTCTGATTAACACATGCTTCCTTTGATTGACACAGTTCTGTGATTACTGTGCAATGCAGAGCTTCCCAGATACACCCACTTTGCATAAGCATTTTCAAGCCTCCGCCCGCTTGCTGTCAGGGCTTTTGATTTGGTGCTGGTTCTTACCCATCAATGTCCCCACCCTCTTTTATGTTGCCCCTCCTCCAATATGAGGTTGGGAGCTAATGGAAGAAGTGAAAGGTTAGAATGTTTCTCTTAAAAGAAAAGAGAACTAAAATATGTGGAACATATATAGCAGCACAGTGAAAGTTTCAGGTTGGGGAAGGCCGTTCAGCCCATCTACTCCACCTTGCTATCATGTTCTCATGCTGCTTCTAAAAAGCACCGTGGGCGGAATGGCACTTTGGTCTAGGGGATGAATCTTGCCTTGGGGTTTTCACACCAAGATGTCCTGGGCAAGACCTTCAGTGCTTTTTTCCTTGAAGGCAGGATGGTGGCACAGTGGTTAACACTGCTGCCTCACAGCGCCAGGAACCCAGCTTCGATTCCCAACCTTGGGTGACTGCCTGTGGGGGGTTTGCACGTTCTCCTAGTGTCTGCGTGGGTTTCCTCCAGGCGTTCTGGTTTCCTCTCACACTCCAAAGATATGCAGGTTAGGTGGATTGGCCATGTTAACTTGTTCTAGCAATGTGAGGTTATCCACTTTGGTAGAAATAATAGTAGGAGGGGTTATTATTTAAAAGGCGAAAAGCTGCAGCATGCTACGGTGCAGAGGGACCTGGGGGTCCTTGTGCACGAATCGCAAAAACCTAGTCTGCAGGTGCAGCAGGTGATCAAGAAGGCGAATGGAATGTTGGCCTTTATAGCGAGGGGGATAGAATATAAAAGTAGGGAGGTCTTGCTGCAACTGTACAGAGTGCTGGTGAGGCTGCAGCTGGAGTACTGTGTGCAGTTTTGGTCGCCGCACTTGCGGAAGGATATATTGGCCTTGGAGGGAGTGTAGAGAAGGTTGACCAGGCTGATACTGGAGATGAGGGGGTTGGCCTATGAAGAGAGACTGAATAGACTGGGTCTGTACTTGTTGGAGTTTAGAAGGCTGAGGGGGGATCTTATAGAGATGTATAAGATAATGAAGGGCATAGATAGGGTAGAGGTAGAGAGATTCTTCCCGCTTAGAAAGGATAGCAGGACTAGACGGCTCAGCCTCAAGATAGATCAGAGTTGAGGAGGAACGTCTTCACTCAAAGGGTGGTGAATCTCTGGAATTCTCTGCCCGTTGAAGTGCTGGAGGCTACCTTGCTGAATATATTGAAGTCACAGGTAGATAGGTTTTTGATAGACAGGGGAATTAAGGGTTATGGGGAGATGGAAAGTAAGTGGAACTGATCCACTTCAGATCAGCCATGATCTTATTGAATGGTGGGGCAGGCTCGAAGGGCTAGATGGCCTACTCCTGATCCTATTTCTTATGTTCTTATGTTCCTTAGTGCCCCAAAATATGTACGTTAGGAGGATTAGAGGAATAAATACATGGGGTTACGGGATAAGCCTGAGTAAAATATGGTGCAAATTTGATGGGCCAAATGGCCTCCTTCTGCACCATAGAGAATCTATGATTCTATGATGTTCTGGAGTGGGATTTTTTTTTAAAAGTCCCCACAGATCATTCAGCCCATCGAGTCTGCACCAACCACAATCCCAACCAGGCCCTATTCCCATAACCCCATGCTTGCCCTGATAATTCCCCTGACACTAAGATTAATTTAGCATGGCCAATCAACCTAACCCACAGATTTTGGACTGTGGGAGGAAACTGGAGCACCCAGAGGAAAACCACGCAGACTGTAATACATAGGAGAAAAATTAGGTCACTTGGCCCATCAAGTTTGCTCTGCCATTCAATCATGGCTGATATTTTTCTCACCCCATTCTCCTCCCTTTTTCCCATAACCCCTGATCCCCTTATTAATCAAGAACCTACCTATCTCTGTCTTAAAGACACTCAATGACCTGGCCTCCACAGCCCTCTGCGGCAAAGAGTTCCACAGATTCACTGCTGTCTGGTCGAAGAAATTCCTCCTCATCCCTGTTTTAAAGGACCATCCCTTCAGCCTGAGGTTGAAGGGAAAGGGGAGAACATGCAAACTCCACACAGAGAGTAACCCGAAACCGGAGTTGAACCCGGGCCGCTGGCGCTGTGAAGCATCAGTGCTGACCACTGTGCCACCGTGCCACCAAGGTGAAGCGTGAGCTTCTGGTTCAGAGGCAATGACACTACCCACTGCATCACAAGTACTCTGTCTTTGATAGGCTTTTGGTTTATTCTGTGAAACGCAGATTCTGGCGGTGTCTGGTAATTTGCTAACATATCAACACTCCAGGGAAAATAAGAAACCACAACATTCAGTTCTTTCATTATTTCAACATCATAATCCTTTCCACAGATTCTCAGAGTTTATTCCAAAGATGGGTGGTTCTTTTTCCGAGTCTTTTGTAAGTCTGTTCCTGCTTGATGCTTTGAATTAGATCCACATGTTTGTGACTCAGTTTCCCGAGATCCAATGTTACTTGATGATATTAATTAGGAACTTGGAATAAGGATTGTAACCCTCCATGTTTAAGCAGCGAGGAGACACAGGTTGAAGAGAGTTACTGCCTAGTTCAAAGAATAATGGAAGATTTATTCCATGTATTTCTCTTCTCTGCAAACAGGTTAAAGTTGGGCCTCACAAGACAGGCAACACCTACATGCAATTATGTTTCAAACTCCAAGGAAACCCAGACTTCAATGACGTGTAGTCTAGCGATAGAAGGTTCCATTCAAATGGTGCCTTTAACATACAAAAATGTCTCCAAGATGTTTCAGAGGAGCATTAGGATCCCAACAGTGCAGAAGGAGGCCATTCGGCCCATTGAGTCTGGGCTGATAACAATCCCACTCAGGCCCTATCTCCATCGCCCCACATATTTACCCTGTTAATCCCTCTAACCTACGCATCCCGAGACATTAAGGGGCCATTTGGCATGGCCAATCAACCTAACCCAGGCTTCTTTGGACTGTGAGAGGAAACCGGAGCACCCGGAGGAAACTCACGCAGGACACATGTGCAAACTCCACACAGACAGTGACTCAAGCCAGGGATCGAACCCAGGTCCCTGGAGCTGTGCCAACTACTGTGCCAGATTTGAAAATAACCAGTTTGAACTTGGACTAATCTTGGACAAAGATTATCAAAAATAATGGATTCAAAGCTTTGCAGGAGGCCACATGCTCCCTCCCTTGTCCTTAGTTTTGTTTTATTCTTTATATATTATTCATTCATGAGGCATCGCTGGCTGGCCAGTGTTTATTAGGCAACTAGGGACAGACAATAAATGCTGTGACGCCCATATCCCACGAATGAATAATAATAATAAAACAAAATGATATCATTACACTCAAAACATGCAAATGCCACACAGACAGTGACCCAAGCCAGGGATCAAACCCAGGTCCCTGGAGCTGTGAGGCAGCAGTGCTAACCACTGTACCACCATGGTTTATTACTGAACAAAATTTAACACATACAGGAAATGTTAAGACAGGTGAGCAAACATCAGATCAGAGGTATAGGTTTTAAGGACTGTCTAAAAAGAGAAGAGAGAGGGGCAAGGAATTCCAGAGTTTAGAGTCTAGACAATTAAAGGTGTGTTGGGATAATAAAAATTAAGGATGCACCGGACACTGGAGTTGGGAGGGCGCTGAGATTACCCTCGGCTGGATAAGGAGATTGTGGCTGGAAGACTTACTTTAAATTGTTAAGACTGAACGAAAGCAAAATGCTGTGGAGACCACAGGATCATTGAATCCCTACAGTGCAGAGGAGGCCATTCAGCCCGTTGAGTCTGAACAGACCACATCCCACCTAGGCACTATTCCAGTAGCTCCACACATTTACCCTAATAATCCTCCTGGCACTAGGGTCAGTTTAGCTGATGTGTGAATATGGAAGCTTCCATGGTTGAATGTGCGAGTGTATCTAATAAAGAATTTGCATGGATTTTCTTTGTTGTAATGCTGGCTTTAATGACTTGATTCTTTTTCCTTCAACTTGTGATTTTGCAATAGTAGTTCAGACACTAAGTTTGAAATCAAACAGGAACTTTGCACTGAATTAAGTGTCACTTGAAACCAGGCAAATGTCTCAATCCTTAATTTTGGGTCTAATTGCTGGCCACAGTTACAGTTTAAAAGATATTCTACTGTCCCATCCATCACGGAATTGAACAGGGCGAAGGGCTTGTCCACTGACTTCGGGTGGGAATTTCCAGTCTCACTCGAGTGAGGCCATAAGATCCCACCCATAGGATATAGAATATACATTTTGAAAATTCCTTTAAATGCAATTCTGAGAAAATAAATAGAAAATTTTAAATTGATCGATTTATTTATTTATAATTGTCACATGCATGGGATATAGAACATAGAACAGTACAGGCCCTTCGGCCCTCGATGTCATGCCGAGCTATGTCCGAAACCAAGATCAAGCTATCCCGCTCCCTATCGTTCTGGTGTGCTCCATGTGCCTATCCAATAACCACTTGAAAGTTCCTAAAGTGGCCGACTCCACTATCACAGTAGGCAGTCCATTCCACACCCCAACCACTCTCTGAGTAAAGAACCTACCTCGGACAACCCTCCTATATCTCCCTCCATGAACCTTACAGTTATGCCCCCCAAGTAACAGCTACATCCACCCGAGGAAATAATCTCTGCATGTCCACTCTATCTATCCCCCTCATCATCTTATAAACCTCTATTAAGTCGCCTCTCATTCTCCTCCATTCTAAAAAGAAAAGCTCCAGCTCTCTCAACTTTTCCTCATAAGACCTACCCTCCAAACCAGGCAGCATCCTGGTAAATCTCCTTTGTGCTCTCTCCAATGCTTCCATTTCCTTCTTAGAGCGAGGTGACCAGAACTGCACACAGTATTCCAAATGTGGTCTCACCAAGTTGCAGCATAACCCCACGACTCTTAAACTCAAACCCCGTGTTAATAAATACTAACACACTATAGGGCTTCTTCGTGGCTTTATCCACTTGAGTGGCAACCTTCAGAGATCTGTGGATATGAACTCCAAGATCTCTCTGTTCCTCCACGTTGCTCAGAACCCTGCCATTGACCCTGCATTCCGCATTCAAATTTGTCCTACACAAATGAATCGCATCGGGATGTGGTGAAAAGTATTGCTCCTTGTGAGCAACACAGACAAAATATATCAGTCATAGACTACATAGGTGAGATGGAAAGGGGAGTTTGCAGAATATAGTGTTGCAGTTATCGATAGGGTGTCGAGAAAGATTAGCTTAATATATGGTAGGTCCAGTAGAAAGGCAGCAGAGAAGAAGCTGTCCTTGAGTTGGTTGATATATGTTTCAGACTTCTGTAAAACCAAAGTATATGAAGTTTACAAGTAGACTAACATTAACATTGCAAAGAAGTTGCTGTGAAAATCCCATAGTTGCCACACTCTAGCATCTAAGAACATAAGAACATAAGAAATAGGAGCAGGAGTAGGCCAACTAGCCCTTCGAGCCTGCCCCGCCATTCAATAAGATCATGGCTGATCTGTCGTGGCTCAGTTCCACATTCCCGCCCTCTCCCCATAACCCTTAATCCCCTCTCTTATCAAAAACCCATCAACCCGCATCTTAAAAATATTTAGCGAGGTAGCCTCCACCACTTCAACGGGCAGAGAATTCCAGAGATTCACCACCCTTTGAGTGAAGAAGTTCCTCCTCAACTCCGTTCTAAACCGCCCCCCCTTTATCTTGAGGCTGTGCCCCCTAGTCCTACTATCCTTTCTGAGCGGGAAGATTCTCTCCACCTCTATCCTATCCATCCCATTCATCATCTTATATGTCTCAATGAGATCTCCCCTCATTCTTCTAAACTCTAATGAGTACAAGCCTAATTTATTCAGTCTCTCCTCATAGCTCAACCCCCTCAACTCCGGCATCAGCCTAATAAACCTCCTCTGCACCCCCTCCAAGGCCAAAATATCCTTGCGTAAGTACGGCACCCAAAACTGCACACAGTACTCCAGCTGCGGCCTCACCAATGCTCTGTACAGCCGCAGCAAGACCTCCCTACTTTTATATTCAATCCCCCTCGCTATGAAGGCCAGCATCCCATTCGCCTTCCTGACCACCTGCTGCACCTGCAAGCTGGGTTTTTGCGACTCATGCACAAGGACCCCGAGGTCCCTCTGCACCGTCGCCTGCTGCAGTTTTTCACCACATAAGTAATAATCCTTCCTACCATTATTCCTACCAAAGTGGACCACCTCACACTTGCCAACATTAAATTCCATTTGCCATTTCCTGGCCCATTCGCCCAGCCTATCTAGATCCTTCTGTAGACTCTCCCCACCCTCCGCACAATTTGCCGTTCCACCAATCTTGGTGTTCCACCAATCTGTTTGGGTACACTGAGAATTCAGCATGGCCAATGCACCTAACCAGCACATCTTTTGGTCTGTGGGAGGAAACCAGAGCGCCCAGAGGAAACTCACGCAGACACGGGGAGAACGTGTAGGCTCTACACAGACAGTGACCCGAATCAGGAATCGAACCTGGGTCCCTGTGGCTGTGTGCCAAGTTTAAAAATAACCAATTTGAACTTGGAGTAACCCTGGGCTCAAATTATGAAAAAAAAGGATTCAAAGCTTGGCAGGAGACAATGTGCTTTCTCCTTCATCCTTAATTTCATTTTATTCTTTATATATTATTTATTTGTGGGACATGAGCATCGCTGGCTGGCCAGCATTTATTGGGCAACTAGAGATGGGCAACAAATAGTGGCCAGCGAGAGATGCCCATGTCCCACAAATGAATAACACAAAAAAGTGGCAATATCATTGCATTCAAAAGCTTTTGTTCCACCTCTGCTTTATCCAATTGGCAGAGATTTCACTGTTTCCACCTAATTGGTTGATTGAGTATTTGTATAATGGAGATTGTGGGCGAGATTTAAGCCATCGCTCATCCCGAAAGTGGAAAATCCTGCCTGAGGTCAACAGACCTTTCCGTGGTCCGGCCCATTGCCCACTCCGATTCACGTGGCTGGCAGGACTGCAAAATTCCAGCCATTAACTTTAAATCTTGTAAAGAAATGTTTTTAAATTGACAGAAATTTCTAGACCAAATTAATTCATTTGGCTCCAAGTCAAATGTACCTTTTTGTGCTTTGTTTTTAAAGTAGGTTGATCGTGGATTACAAATGACAAGCAAGTCTAGCAGTTTCAAGCTTGTTTATCACAACACTGTGATAATTAAGAGCTAAAGGCTTTGAATTGATTTAATTTGGTTTATTACTCTCACATGTATTAACATACAGTGAAATGTATTGTTTCTTGCACGCTATACAGGCATATCGTTCATAGAGAAGGGAATGAGTGCAGAATGTAGTGTTACAGTCATAGCTAAGGTGCAGAGAAAGATCAGCTTAATGCAGGATAAGTCCATTCAAAAGTCTAATGGCAGCAGAGAAGAAAGTGTTCCTAACTTGGTTTGTAGGTGATCTCAGATTTCTGTATCTTTTTCCCAACGGAAGAAGGTGGAAGAGAGAATGTCCGGGGTGCCAGGGGTCCTTTATGCTGGCTGCTTTTCCGAGACAGCGGAAAGTGTAGACAGAGTCAATGGATGGGAACTTGGTTTGCGTGATGGATTGGACTACATTCATGATTTTTTTTGTAGTTTCTTGCAGTTTTGAGCAGAGCAGGAGCCATATCAAGCTATGATACAATCAGAAAGAATGCTTTCTAAGGTGCATCTATAAAAGTTGGTGAGAGACGTAGCTGACATGCCAAATTTCCTTAGTCACCTGAGAAAGTTGAGGCGTTGGTTGGCTTTCTTAATAATGGCAGCATGGGAGGACCAGAACAGGTTTTTGGTGATCTGGATACTTAAAAACTTGAAGCTTTTAATCCTTTCTACTTTGTTCCTGTTGATGTAGATTGGACCATGCTGTCCTTTACGCTTCCTGAAGTCGATGACAATCTCTTTCATTTTGTTGACATTGAGGGAGAGATTAATGTCGTTGCACAGTTCACCAGATTCTCTATCTCATTCCTGTCCTCTGTCTCTTCATTATTCAAGATCCGACCCACTACAATGGTGTTGTCAGCAAACTTGAAAATCAACTTGGAATGGAATTTGGCCACATCATAGGTGTACGAGGAGTATCATAGGGGGCTGAGAACACAGCCTTGTGGGGCACTGGTGTTGAGGATGATAGTGGAGTAGGTGTTGTTTCCTATCCCTACTGATTGTGGTCTATGGGTTAGGAAGTTTGGGTGCCAATCACAAAGGGAGGAGCCGAGGCCCAGGCCACAGAGTTTGGCGATGACTCTCGCTGGAATAATAGTGTCGAAGGCTGAGCTGTGGTCAATAAGTAGACTTTATCTTTGTAGAAATGTTTATCTCATTCAGACTTCTCTGCTCCCTTTTAAGTTAAAAGCAAAATACTGCTGGAACCTGAAATAAAAACAGAAGATGCTGGAAAAACTCAGCATGTCTGACAGCATCTGTGGAGAGAGAATAGTGCCAAGATTTCAAGTCTGGATGATCCTTTGTCTTGCTCTGATGAAAGGTCAGCCAGACTCGAAATGATGGACCTTTTAAATTACATTGTTTTGGGATTAGTTACACTTAACTTCCACACCAGTTGTAGACACCACTGTTTCTGAAATTTAATTGGTTGAAAATATTGAGTACATTGAATAGAACTCATAAAGTGGAGAAGTTGCCTAAATTTTAAGAGGATAAATAAATTCTAATTTTTGACAAATAAAGGATCATGGAAAGATGGTCTGTATGAGTTTTTAGTTTAAGATGAATAATTTTGTCTGAATTAAATATGTTCTCAATTTATGAGGTCATTGAATCCCTACAGTGCAGAAGGAGGCCATTCAGTTATCAAGTCTACTCCAAGTCTCTGACAGAGCATCCCGCCCAGGACCTTCCTCCGTAACCCCACAAATTTATTCCACTAATCGCCCTGACCTACACAACTTGGGACACCATGGAACAATTTACCATGGACAACCCACCTAACACACACATCATTGGACACTAAGGGGCAAGTTAGCATGGCCAATCCACCTAACTTGCACATCTTTGGACTGTGGGAGGCAACTGGAGCACCCGGAGGAAATCTACCCATTATGGAGAGGCAATGGCCTAGTGGTATAAACTTTAGATTATTAATCCAGAAACTCAGCTAATGTTCAGGGGACCCAGGTTCAAGTCACACCACTGAAATTGTAGAATGTAATTCAATAAAAAAAATCTGAAATTAAGAATCTACTGATGACCATGAAACCACTGTCAATTTTTGGAAAAAAGCCATCTGCTTCACTAATGCTCTTCAGGGAGGGAAATCTGCCATCCTTATCTGGTCTGGCCTACATGTGACTCCAGAGCCACAGCAATGTTGTTGACTCTCAACTGCCCTCCAAGGGCAACCAGGGATGGGCAATAAATGCTGGCCAGCCAGCGACATGCATGTCCCACGAATGAGTTAAAAAGAAAAATCCTGCCTGCTTTGATACCTGTGACATTGGGACAAAAAATTTCTGTCCCAAGTTCCTGCCTGAGTGTCACTCTTTTTTTTAGCGTGTAATTGTAAGCTGTAGATGGTTGAACACCCAGATGCTGTGATCCAATATTTAAATTAAAACATGGAATCAAAGAGGATAATGTCACCGATGAATTATAGTCTAATACAAAATGTACAAAATACACTTGTTACAAGGGATGCCGGCAGTCTTGAAGCCATTAGAGAGATTTTGAATTTCAGAGCAGCTTGCAGAGCTTTGTCTTAAACAAACCCCAGCCTGAATTGAAAGCTGTGGTCCTCTGCTACAAACCTAGCTCCTCCTATTAACCACATTATCATATGACCCTGTCAATCAACCGAATCAAAAATTCCAGAGGAATTCTTCACCAATAAAAAAGATCCATTAGCTCTATTCTAAGTAAAAGCTGCATGGCTAAATTGAATAATTATGCTGCTTTCCCAGTATCTGAATTGCATTCCTACCAGACATACTGACTGCCTGTAAAAAAAACCTGAATTTTAAAACACCCTTTAACACAACATATATCTATAGCACACTATCATCACAATGATCAATGCTGAGCTGCAGAGAGCCTCAAACCCTCAAAGAGAGGCCACTTAGTTTGGAGGAAGCCAGGGCTGGATGGTTACGCAGCCAGGCCCCAGCTATTGGGATGGCGAGGGGAGTGGGGGTAATGGGCTGGGGGCGGGTTTCATGGAGCATTGATGGGATCTTTGGCACCCACGAGGAGAGAAGCTTGCATGGGCTCCGGTGTGCTTAGGAAGATGGCCTCCAGACTAGAGCCCATTGGGAGGATTCAACAGATCATCACCGGATACAATGCGGGGCCCTCCCGATATGGGCAAAGTGAGCACGGAGAGGGGGGAGTGGCCCTCACTTGGCCACCTCATGTGCAGCCAATCTACCAACTTTTCTGCCACATGGCGTGGCAGCAGGAAGGTATAGGTCACCCTCCCTAATGCCCCCCCCCCCACCCATACCCCTCCCCCCCCCCCCCCCCCCCCCCCACCCCCCCCATCAACCCTCTGGCCTTGTAGCTCATCACCAAATGGTCTTGAAAATTCCAGCAGATGGCCATGGCATCGGCTCAATGTCTCGTCCGAAAGATGGCATGTCTGACAGTACGGCAGTCCCTCAGTCTGACTGGAGCGCTGGCCGCCAGCGTATGACCCTTCTGACTGAGAGGTGAGAGTGCAACTCAGGAAGCCACACATCAGCAGGTGATGAACAAAAGTTAACTGGGAAGGAAAGACAGGAAGTGCGACTTGGCAGAGGTTTACTTCAGGTTTACATGAACCTTGTTCCACACACCAGGTAGTCATCAGTATTGAGGCTAAATGCCTGGGTTACCTTCCTTTTTCCTAGGTTTCAGGTCGTCGATTTTGTGCAAGCAACGAAAGATTGGGCTGACGGGCTAAACCATTACTTCTGAAGGACTCCACAATATATTTTAAATGTCTAAGTCTGAACTGTGTCCACTTCTGCAGGTGTACCTTTCCTGGATTTGTGATCAGGCCAGTGTGAAACTAGCCTGAATTTCAAGAAGTTAAAAATGAAATGGTCAGATTTACAAACTCCAAACAAGGAAGTGGTTTTCCAGCTCTAAGATTTGAAGGTGTTTCTTGCCTGTAACCTAATTTTACTGTGCGTTTGGCTCGGTTTACCATGTCTCAATAGTCAGTTGTTCCCACACGTTTACTGCAATTCCGCTGAGACATTCTCAGACTATTTTTAAACTTGGTATGACAATGAAAATGTTAAAGCCCCTGATATATTCCTCAAATTAACTAGACAGCCTCCTGTACAACATCTTTATAGAATTGTGGAATCCTTACGATGCAGAAGGAGACCATTTGGCCCATTGAGTCTGCACTGACTGGCTGACAGAGCATCTTACTTTGGCACTCTCCCTAGCCCTATTTCCCATAACCCCACACATTTACCATGGCTAATCTATCAAACCTACATATCTGGGACACTAAGGGGCAATTTAGCATGGCCAATCCACCTAACCTGCACATCTTTGGACTGTGGGAGGAAACTGGAGCACCCGGAGGAAACCCATGCAGACACGGGGAGAATGTGCAAATTCCACACAGACAGTCACCCAAGGCTAGAATTGAACCTGGGTCTCTGGCACTGTGAGGTAGCAATGTTAACCACTCTGCCACCTTCCTGCACATTGTTTGGAACTAAATTGAAGGATTAATGAGATTTAAAAAAAAATCATTCGTTGGATATTGGCATCGTTGGATGGGCCAGCATTTATTGCCCATCCCTAGTTGCCCTTGAACTGAGTGGGTTGCTCGGCTATTTCAAAGGGCAGTTGAGAGTCATGTGGCTCTAGATTCACATGTAGGCCAGACCGGGTAAGGACGGCAGATTTCCTTGCCTAAAGGACATTAATGAAACAGATGGGTTTTTCTGACAATCGACAATGGTTTCATAGTCATCAGTAAATTCTTAACTACAAATATTTTTATTGAATTCAAATTCCACCATTTGCCATGGCGAGATTTGAACCCTGGTCCCTAGAACATTAGCTGAATTTTTCGATTAATAGTTTAGAATTGCTCCAATTGGAGCTACCAGAATTATTTGGGACATATTCAGGTCCACTCTGCTTAAATCAGCCTGTCTTGGTTGGACAGTGGGAATTCAGTACTTAGAGGAGGGAATAGGCCATTTAGCCCAAAGATCCCTGCTCTGCCATTCAATAAAATCATGTCTGATCTGGTTATGGTCTCAATTCCTCTTTCCTGTCAGGCCCCCATAACTCTTGATTCTCTGTCTATCGAAAATCTATCCTTACCGAAACCCAACTTACCACAACGGAGGTAAAAAATAAACCCAATAAGCCTCAGAGTTTCCGTGCATGTGCAGACTGGAAGCAGACTGCACATCTGTAACTCTGTGGTTTAAGTTCATTGGGCTGACTATTGTCCCAACGTGCCTGGGGATAAAGAAAAATGGAGCGAAAGCCCAAGTCAAGAGACCAGGACGTGAGCGCCACTGAAATGCCCCAGGTATAGGACAGGGAGAGAGGACAGAGAAAGAATGCAAAGGAGAAAGGGACATTAACACATCCCCCAAGTCAATGGACAGAGACTGGAAGAAACCTCACCTCAGTTAAAAAGAGTGGAGCAAAGAAAGAGGGACGCCCTAGTGGAACTGTGGTTAGCAGTACGGCCTCACAGTGCCAGGGACCTAGGTTCAATACCTGCCTTGGGTCACTGTCTGTGTGGAGCTTGCACATTCTCCCCGTGCCTGCGTGGGTTTCCTCCGGGTGCTCTGGTTTCCTCCCACAGTCCAAAGATGTGCGGATTAGGTTGGTTGGCCATGCTAAATTGCCCCTTATTGTCCAAGGATGTGTAGGTTAGAAGGATTAGCAGGGTAAATGAGTAGGGTTACGGAGATGGGAGTTAGGTAGGTTTGTGGTCGGTGCAGGCTCGATGGGCCGAATGGCCTCCTTCTGCACTTTGAAAGAGGCTTTAAGCTGGAAATGGGCAGCAGTTAGCAGATGAAGAAAGCTCAGTGGAAGCCCCAAAGATCGAAGAAGGCAGCAGAAGTTTGATACTTCTGTGCCCTGGGCCACTGGAGTTGAATATACGCTTTCGGCTCAATAGCTTATTGCCTGGCACAGCTGAGGAATTGAGATTGTGCTTGTGAGTCGGTGCTTGAGTGCTTACTGGGGAGTCTAGGGGAACAGAACTTCAGCAGCCGAGATTGAAGCTCAATGAAGAAGGACTTCACCAATGCTATCTGAGCTGGAGCCACCTTTGGAGTGAATTACAAGGGCTGGAATTCTGCGGCTGTTCACTCCAGAGGGATTGTCGGGACCTGCCAATAGCATACCCCTACCCATGGGTTTCCTGCCGGCTTGGGGGACGGGTGACATCAATGGGAATTCCCATTGACAGCAGTGGGAGCAGAGAATCCTGCCACCAGCAAACAACACACCACGCCCTGCCAGCGTGGAACACACAGCTGGGCAGCCACAGAAACTCACCTTTGAACGTGAAGAAGGAAATCCATCATGAGAGAGGCAGATTGAACAAGGTTGCGTGAATCACCGTGTTTATTGACGTCTGGGTGGGTTGTTGAGAAATCTGTCTTGGTTGCATCTGTCACTTATTGTGCAATGCGGTGCGCTCGATCACAGGTTGCCTGCTAATTCACATTCAACTCGTACTTTCCCTAAATATTAGCATATCAATGGGATAGGTATTGTAAATTCTTTTATCTTTCTGACCTTGCACAATAAAGATTTTTTTGCCTGTTCAAAGTGTGTGGGATCTTGTAGATTTTTTCTCTTCGCAGGATTCTTGAATCTCAATCCTTCTTCACCCCGAACAAACATAACTGGGCTCGAGCCACATTTCACCAAAAGGTGAGATGTCTGCGTGGGTTTCCTCCAAGTGCTCACGTTTCTCCCCACAGTCCGAAAGACGCTCAGGTTAGGTTTATTGGCCATGGTAAATTGCCCCTGAATGTCAAGGGGACTAGCAGGGTGAATACACGGGACTCAGCGGATAGTCCTGACAACATCAGTGTACGATGTATACCCTTGGATATGTTTGACAGCAGAAGAAAGCCATAGCATCTAAGGTTCATAATAACACCTAACTCCGCCTTGAATCAATTCAGTGACTCAACCTCCATTGTCTCTTTTTAACAATCCTTACAGTGTAGAAGGAAGCCATTCAGCCCATCGAATCTCCACTGACCACAATCCCACCTAGCCCCTATCCCTTTAGTCCCATGTATTTACCCCCTGACATTAAGGGGCAATTTACCATGGCCAATAAACCTAACCGGCATGTCTTTCGGACTGTGGGAGGAAACTGGAGCACCCATTTGGAAACCCATGCAGACATGGGGGGAACATGCAGACTCCACACAGACAGTGACCCAAGCCAGTGATCGAACCTGGGTCTCTGGCGCTGTGAGGCAGCAGTGCTCACCACTGTACCACCATGCAACCGAGAATTCCACAGACTAATGACCCCCGAGGGAGAATAAAATCTGCATCGAAGAAGGGGACAGGCCTTTAGTTGTTGAACTGTGTCCCATAGTTCTAGTATCCCCATGATATATTGTATATCATGGAATCTATATATCAATACCAATCATAGGATCATAGATTCTCTACAGTGCAGAAGGAGGCCATTCAGCCCATTGAGCCTGCACCCACCACAATCCCACCCAGGCCCTATCCCCATAACCCCATTACCCTGCCAATCCCCCTGACACCATGTTCTATAATAATATATTCCTCTTGACAAAAACACAGGGCTGAATTTTCCCATGTTTTGTTGTCAGGCTCTGACTGAAAACCAGCTGTCCAGCCAAGATCTCAAGCCTCTCTGAAGACAGGGAGTGAGTGGGTGCGGTTGACTCTGGAGGGTGGGGCTTGAGAGAGCTGCAAAGCTGGTTCCACAGAGATCAGTGTGACACCGTGAAAGGGCACCCTGATTAATGCTGAAGTTCAAATACTCTGTTGCGCACCCCCATCCAGCCCCCCCCTCCCACATGCACAACCTCGCCCAACCCCAAAATGGAAATAGTAGGGGGTCTCTGCACCTCCCTGCACCACACAAATTCATTTCGGCTCACACTCCAGCCTGCCCCTGAACATTCATCAGGACTCCCTCCTCCTCCCCCTGCACTCAATCACTGGGGGCTCTCTCCCCTCTCCCAGCCCAATCATTGGATACTCTCTCCCCTCTCCCCAACCCATACAACCATTGGGGCCTCTCTCCGCTTTCCCCTGCCCAATCATGTGAGCTCTCTTCCCTCCCCCCACACACCATTATTGTGGGATCTCTTCCCTCCCCACGTCCCCCCCTACACACACACACACACACACACACACACACACACAGTCATTGTGGGCTCTCTCCCCTCCCTCCCACACACCATCATGGGGGGCTCTGACCCCTCCCCACACACACAATTGGGGGCAGTCTCCCCCTCCCCCATCACAGTGTCACCCCCCCCCCCCACCATCCTATGTCAATTAAGGGCCATATCCCCCAAATTCGATATGATTGCTGGTAGGAGGGGCCTGAGCCCAAAGTGTAGCAATTAAATCTGTGGACTGCTTGCCAGTAAAACATGGATGCCTCCTTTCTGGGTCCCTGTGTCATGATGTGGAGATGCTGGTGTTGGACTTGGGTAGGCACAGTAAGAGGTCTCACAACACCAAGTTAAAGTCCAACAGGTTTATTTGGTAGCACAAGCCATAAGCTTTCAGAGCGCTGCCTCTTCATCAGGTAAGTGGGATTTGTGTTCACAAACAGAGCACATGTAGACACAAACTCAATTTATAGTCCAACGCCGGCATCTCCACATCATGGCTGCTATTGGCAATGCAAACTGCTGGCTCCAAGTGGAAAGGACCACCAAGAACACCATACATATCGACGCAGCTGTCAAGTTTCTATGTGTAAAGACTCGCATTCCAACCATCATCCCATAAATTGAGTTTGTGTCTATGTGCCCTGTTTGTGAACACAGCTCCCACTGCTCCGAAAGTTTGTGGCTTGTGCTACCAAATAAAACTGTTGGACTTTAATCTGGTGTTGTGAGATTTCTTACTCCCTATGTCAAACAGAGGGTGCCCTCCCATGGTTCTCCCAGTGTCCAACTCCCTCCCCTTCATCCCAAACCCCTACATGTCCTGTCTAATATTCCTTCCCTCTTCTCACCTCCTCGGAACCTGACTCCAGCAGGATCTCAGACCGATCTGAATGTCCACATCCACCTCCTTGGCCTACCTGCAGTGCCAGTGGGGGGTGCTGCCCATGTTTGGCACTGCCAATATGCACAGCCATTGGCCTTTGATTTACCAGCAGCCTAGTGGGGTGGGATGTTCTCATTTCAGGCGTCCTCCTGGAATTGGACAGATCTTCCATCTCATGGTAATTAATGGGCCATTACTCAGAAAATTCAAATAGCCCAAGTTCGGTGGGCTTGTCCCTCAAACATAATTTGGGGTGCCTCCACGCATGCCCCCACCCCCTCCATAGCATAAAATCCAGTGGAGTGTGCAATGTTTGTAAAAACATTTAGATTTGACACAATCACTAATGTTAGACCATTGCTACTAGCCATCAATATTGACTATCACTAGTGTTGCACCATCATAACTGATATAATGTGTGTAATTAGTGTGCTTGTGTACTATTGGTCTGCTTGTCTATTTCTCATGATGTGGATATGCCGGCGTTGGACTGGGGCAAACACAGTAAAAAGTCTGACAACAGACTGAAACCTGGTGTTGTCAGACTTGTCACTGTGTCTATTTCTTAACTACTATGAGCCTGAAACTATAAAACTCTCACTCCTTCCCCAAACGGCTGAGAGAAGTCTACATGATTATGAGGGGCATGGACAGAGTGGATAGTCAGAAGCTTTTTCCCCCAAGGTGGAAGAGTCATTTACTGGGGGGAACAGGCTCAAGGGAGGGACAAGGTTTAAAGGAGATGTACGAGGCAAGATTTTTTTTTAACTCAGAGGGTGGTGGGTGTGTGGAACTTGCTCCCGAGGGTGTTATTGGAAGCAGATAGTGACTCTTAGGGACGTCTTGACAAATACATGAGTAGGATGGGAATAGAGGGATAGAGTCCCCAGAAAGGGTGGTGGGGGGAGGGTTTAGTTCAGTCAAGAAGCCAAAGGGCCTGTATTTGTGCTATAATTTTCTTTGTTGGCTGTTCACGTGTGTCAGTGACTAATCTTCCTCTGGGTTATTGCAGTCAAACCTGATCATTTCCTCATCTGATGTGTTTGCAGAATATGTGTTAACAAAGGTTCTTAAAGTTAGTTGAACCTATACAATAAACAGAAGAACCCTTAGAAAGAATAGACAGAGGGATCTAGGCGTGCAGATCCACAGTTCCTTGAAGGTGGCAACTCAGGTCTGCAAGATGGTCAAGAAGGAATATGGCATGCTGGCCTTCATCGGTCAGGGTGTTGAGTATAGGAATTGAAAAATCATATTGCAGCTGTATAAGTCTTTGGTTAGACCACATTTGGAGTGTTGCCCAAACCTGTGCGTTTAAAGTTCTGCAGCAAATAAAGACACACAGTCAACTTTAAACACAATTTCCTCTATTCTGCAGCTATTTAAGCAGCAGTAAATAGTTGCAATGCATAAACCAAATACTCGCTATCTGTTACTTTATTTAACTTAATTTCCGCCTGGCCAGAATTTTGTTGTCACGTAGAATGAGTTCTTCGTTTCTTTCTTCCTTGCAGATGTTGTTTCTCCTTGAGCTTGGTTCTTGGGTTCCACACGCCACCTTTCTGAACAAGCTGTTAGCAGAGTTAAAACTCCAAAAGTCCCTTGGTAATCAGCCAATGAATTGATCAGGACCCCAACGGCATCATTCAATTAGTCCAATTAAGTCCAACCATAGTATCATTGGTCACTTCAGGCCTCATCATCTAAGTGCATACTGTTTACATTCCAAACCCAGTTAAGAAGCTGCCCTTTTAAGGCACCAAACAAGTAAATGAACTCAAATTAATTTAAGGACAAATTAAAAGGGGCAACCTCCCAAAAAGGAAGGGGGGATGGCCCAAACAAAAACCAAAATTGGAAGGAAACTTAAAACATTAAATCAAAATGTGATTGTCGGAATCTATAATACACCCCAGCCCCTGCGGTGCCCAGCGGGCACGGAAGGCGTCAACTGTGCCCGTGGACACTGCATGCTCCCTCTCCAGGGACACCTGGCCATGAACGTAGCCGCAGTAGAGGGGCAGACAGTCGAAATGGATGGCGCCCCCAATCGCCCACTGCCTGGACCTATTGATATACCCAGTTAAGGAACACTGGCTCCAAGAGTCTCTTCACAACTCACCCCTGCCAAGGACAGGCTATTGAATCTGACACCTTCTGTCCTTTGACAAATTCCAGGTCACCGGCCACAAGGAAAATCCAGCAGAGTGAAAAAACAGCTTTAACCAAAAAGTTAGGTTTGTTTGATTGAAGATCTTTCAGCGTATTAAAAGTTAAAACTCCATTTCCTCCCACTGAAACCAACCCCCCCCACTTCACTCCAGCCCCTAGTCTGACCCACCCTCGAAACTCCCATTGAAACCCTGCCCCCTCCCCGAATCTATAACAAACACCAGGAAGATGCTTTCCTCTCTCCCACACCCCTTTCCACAACATACGCAGGAACATAAGGCACCCTTTATGGTCCAGGAGAGAATGGCCTTTTGTGCTCCCTGGACCACTCCCTCCTCTCTGAATCATTCCCTTCTTCTCCCTCCCTTTCTCCCCCCCGCACCATTCTCTCCCTCTCTCTCTCCTCCCCACACCATTCTCTCCCTCCCTGGTCTGACCTACCTTCGACCCTCCCACTGAAAATAACCTCCCCAAATCTATCAGAAAAACCAGGAAGCAGCTTTCCTCTCTCCCACGTCCCTTTTCACAACATACACAAGAACATAAAGCACCCAGACCTGGAGACTTATCCCTCCCAACACCTCCCCAGTAGAAACCAAGAGCACAAAATACTACGAGGGTAAAAAGAAGTGTCCCTCCCCCACAAACACCAGGGATGGAACACAAGGAACTGACCCAACATGCCGCACCGTTGCCTCCTGGTCACTCAGGGATGGGAGGGGGTGAATCCCAAACCCATAGGGAGCCAATCCGGTAAACAGAACACAGAAACTCTACAGTGCAGAAAGAGGCCATCTGGCCCAACAAGTTTGCACTGACCACAATCCCAGCTAGGCCATACCCCATATCTCTACACATTTACCTGCTAATCCCTCTAAGCTAACCCGCACATCTTTGGACTGTGGGAGGAAACCGGAGCACCTGGATGAAACCCATGCAGACACAAGGAGAATGTGCAAACTCCACACAGACAGCGACGCAAGCCAGGAATCAAACCCAGGTCCCTGGAGCTGTGAAGCAGCAGTGCTAACCACTGAGCTACTGTGCCACCCATATTTCAGTGAAATCAAATAGAGCTGGTATCATGAATATTGTCACACAATATCCTGTTTGTATCTGTCATTATTAAACCATTTTAAGGTCCAAGGATATTCACAGGACAAGAATATAACATTGGTGGAGATGATGTATTTGAATAAAATTTAGATTTAAATTCAAGTGCGCTACGTACCAAAGAAGGTACTGAAAAGGTAGGTTCATCTCTCCAACGTACTTGATACTTAAGATGATCCATAGCTGCATAATGAACCCCTTTGCAAACACCATCTTCATACCCATCAGGAATTTGTACTGGAATTCCAATTTTACCAATCTCATCTTGGGGTATATAGGTTCTATGTAACACTGTAAATAGCACATAGTTGTCACTAAAAGATGTTACACACCATGACATAATTAAATTCTTATAAACTGAAACATGGCACAATGGCTTTGATTATACCATCGTATAGCAAACTCATTTTTAAACATGTATGGACATCCAAACATAACCGTTGCATCTGGATTCACCCATAAATGTCCATCTTCGCACTGTGCTGCGCAAACCATAAATCTCCCAGTTGTCCTTTGCCATGTCTGTTGTGAGATTGTGATGACTCCACATCATCCAGCAAAACCAGAAGAACAATTTCCACTGAAAAAGTCATTTCCCCTGCAACAGATCAAGGTAATACCTGTGATTATGTACAGTTTATATTAGCTCCTGTTCTTATTTAGAAACTAATGGGTTTATCTTCCTGTTGGAACAAATTTAGTTTAAATAGAAAAGAACCCTACCCTTTACATTGGAAAATTGATAATTACTTCAAATGATGTGTTTTACCACGAGGAGCATTTATAAAGCATTTATCATCCCTATTGGAGGATAACAAAATGTCCCATAATGAAAAGGTAAGGAACCAGTTCTGGTGGGAAGCAGCAGTTGGAAATGATTGATAAGACAAAACTGGAGAGGATCCATCCAAGAAAAGTTAGAGAAAACCTGGATGACATAAGGAACACACAGTGTGAAGATGAACTGTGTCCTATCTACAAGATAGTGTAACAGGTAACAAGTGCCCTCAGAAACATTGGCCTTGAACACAATTAAAATTCATTTCATCATTTGGGAAGTTGTTTAAGCACAGGAAGTTTACTAGGTTTATCTGGAGGCACACATTTCTTAATTTGAACTTTTACAGATGCACCATAGAAAATATTCTTTCTGGCTGTGTCAGTGTGGTATGGCTCCTGCTCTGTCCAAGACCACAAGGAACTACAAAAAGTCATGAATGTAGCCCAATCCATCACGCAAGCCATCCTCCCATCCATTGACTCTGTCAACACTTCCCGCTGCCTCGGCAAAGCAGTCAGCATAATTAAGGACCCCACGCACCCCAGATATTCTCTCTTCCACCTTCTTCCTTCAGGAAAAAGATACAAAAGTCTGAGGTCACATACCAACAGACACAAGAACATCTTCTTCCCTGCCGATGTCAGACTTTTGAGTGGACTTACCTTGCATCAAGTTGATCTTTCTCTAAACCCTAGCTATGGCTGTAACACTAATTTTGCACTCTCTCGTTTCCTTCTCTATGAACGATACGTTTTGCCTGTATAGGGCACAAGAAACAATACTTTTCACTGTATGTAAGTATATATGACAATAATAAATCAAATCCTGTCTACCTAGAAGCTCACTTTGTACCTATCACAACCTTCAACAGCATTTGATCAAAAGAATTCTGTCTAAGTAATCATTGCTGTTCATCCCTGTGCCAGTCCTTGCACTGACCCACCACTGACCCCTGATTATCGTCATTAGTAGCTGGCACATCAATGTCATAGGCTACTAACATCCTGTGATACTGATGATTACTTTTGTACCTCATAGAATTTCAACTGGTTAACAAGGTACCAACCAATTTTCCCAGTGTCCAATAATACTTTATACACAGATGGGATAGCTTTGCCAATTATGACATAAGGATCTGAACATCTAGGAGAGAAAAATGTACCAGGATTGTAAAGATGAAGCATCACCTTTTGCCCTGCAGCATACTCAACTGGATATACCTTACTATCAAAATAGGCCTTGCTCTGTTGTTCCTTCCATCCCATCTTGACAGCTGCTGCTATATGTGCAGTCTGGACAGTCTCCAACAGTTGCTGCACTATCTTTTCATGATTAAGAGCCGTAAGTACCGATTCTGAGACATCTAACCCAACAGATAGTCAACACCTCTCATTGGACACCCAGTCATTAGCATGTGAGGTGTCCACCCAGTGGAACTACAGACAGTATTTCATATTATCATCAGACCAATAGGCAACACTATGTCCCGGGGTAGAATTGTTTTGATGTATCATCTTCTTTAATCATACTCTTTAAAGTACGGTTCATTCGTTCCACTCTACCACTAGGCTGAGGTGATGTGTTATGTGGAATTTCTGAGTAATTCCAAGCATTTTCATAACAATTTGCATTACTTTCCCAGTAAAATGTGATTCCATACTCCGCGGCAACCCCCGTCTTGTTAAGGCCTGCTGTCCCAAAATTTGAGCAGTGGCTTTAGCTGTATTAGATCGCACAGGAGATGCCTCAACCCATTTTATATAGGTGTCAATGACAACCAGGGCGTGTGTGTAACCAGCCCCCCTTGCATGGTGGTGTGGACCAATATAATCAATTTGAAGATTAGTCCAAGGTCCCTCTACAGGCCGAGTATTTCACAACATCCCCTTTTGTGCAGACCTATCGGGGTTGTTCTGTGCACAAACCAAACTGTTTTCAATGTAATGCCTCACATCGTCACTGAGATAAGGCCACCAATATAATCTCTTAATCCGTTCCACTGTGACCATGCCTATTATGACATTGGTAAATAATTTTATTCCTACCCTGCATTGGTATTACTGTCCCTCTTTCAGAATCACCCCATCTTTCAGTTGTAATTTATCCTTCCGTCTGTCACAGGGAGCTGGATATCTCCCTGGCTGTATTTGTTTTAAATTAGTATCTCCACTCTGAGCCAATTTTAAATCTTCAATATTAGCCTGCCTGATTGTAACCGCTTCAACCTGATCCACAATTGGAAGCTGCCAAAAATCTCCTGAGTGAGTCCTTTGCTTCGCCAATTCATCAGGCCTGACATCACCTCTTGGTGAAGGTTTATGGTGGCCTTTAACTTTAACAATACCAAACATCCTACCATCAGCCTTCTGGAGAATAAATTCTAAAAAAAAGCCTGCAGAAGGTAAGGGTTTTCCACTCACAGACACAAAACCACAAACCTCCCATAGTGGCAGAAGATCAGTTAAGCGATTACAAACATACCCGCTATCAGAGTAAATGTCCGCAGGCGATGGGAGTATATCAGGATGGCTAACTATATAGCTGCTAATTCCGCAATCTGAGCACTCATGTTACTGGGCAATTTTAAAGGCAATTCCACGAGTAAATTCCCCTGCTGGTCCTCTACATAAATCCCTCAGTCTGTCTGTCTGACACCAACCTCTACTCTTGAAGATCCATCAACATAAACTTGTTGTAATTGCTGTTCGTTCTCTTCCTGCACGGCTAACTGTCATCCCCTCCTGTTATTTTGGCACAAATGTTCCCTTGGGATCATGAGCTGCCACTGCTTGGCATTCGTGAGGTTCGCCTCCATAACGATGATTATCAGTTAGAAAGGTGGACGTTCTGGAACGTTTAACCGTGATATCCCTGTCTTGGAGCTAAAGAGTCCACTGTGCTAAATAAAATAGACTAACAGAACCATCTTTGACTTCGCCACCTAACACAAGTTGTAAAGTTGTGTGTTCTGTTAAAATTGTGAAGGGGTTAAAACCAATTTTACAGGTGAAAAATTGTACTGCTCAAAACACCGATAAAAGATGGTGTTCACACACATAGTAAGCCCTTGTTCTGCTGGAGTGAGGAGTTGAGAGGCGTAAGCCACAGGTTCCAGTCCATAGAAACCGCACAGTGCAGAAGGAGGCCATTCAACCCATCGAGTTTTCACTGACCACAATTCCACCCAGGCCCTATCCCCTGAAACCCTACATACTTACCCTAGCAATGTCTCTACCAGACACATCCCAGGGGGCAATTTAGCATAACCCATCAACCTAACCTGCACATCTTTGGACTGTTGGAGGAAACCCACGCAGACATAGGGAGAACGTGCAAACTCCACACAGACAGTGACCCGAGCCAGGAATTGAACCCAGATCCCTGGAGCTGTGAGGCAAAAGTGCTAACCACTGTCCCACCGTGTCACCCAGTCTGTTGTGTCTTTCCTGTAAAAGGACAGCTGAGAGAGTTAGATCAGTTGCCACCACTTCCAGTGCAAATGGCAGATCAGGTTGTGGCACTGTTGAAGTGGAAATTTTCCTGCTTCTTGACTGTGGTAGAAAGAATCAACAAAGTTCGTTCCAACAAAATAACTTGTCTTTATTTCCGAAAGACTGCATGCAGTATTGGCAAAAACTTGAGTTCAGAGAGCCGTCGTTACGACTTGCTGATTCTTCCTCAATCTGCACTTACATAAAGAATCAATTCAGTATTCATACATAAACATTATCAGTTTGCATGACCAGATCTTACTGAGAAATTCGATCGGTAATAGAGTCACAAGCAATGTCATAAACCATGGTACAACCTGCAGACCTCCTAGAACTTTTTGTCTCATCAGTCATACCTTTATCTTGTCCTTTGATGGAACAGAAGAAGGTCGGTGACTCCTTCATCCCTTATCTTGTCTCACTCATACAGCCCTATGTTATGCGGAGTCAGCCTTATCAGGTCTTGACCTTCTCTGGTCTTATTCATGTCTTAGGTTATGCGGAGTCAGTTTTCCTTATTTTGTACCAAATACTTGACCAATTTTCCCATCATGCCACTACTTCATACGTATAACTTCTCAGCATTAATAATGCTGGAGCTGAGGCCAGAGCAAGCTTTAAACCAGACACTGCCTGTGTGTGCTGCTCAGTCCGCAGCCACGGAACATTTTTGCGCAGTAGCCCTGACGATGGAACAGCTTTTCTTGCAAACCCATCAATGTGATCTCTGCAGCATCTCGCTAAACCAAGGAAAGATCAAAGCGCACCAACATCCTTCGGAAGAGGCAACTGTAAGATAAAATCAGTTTGTTTTTGTTCAGTCTCCCGTTTACCTTGAGTAACAACAGCACCCAAATAAACCACACAAGATTGCATGATTTGTGAGCTTTCTTAGGGTTAATTTTACAACCCAAGTTATTAAGGTGGGTAAGCAACTCATCCAACAGCTGGAGATGTTCCAATTTAGTGTCAGTTTGTAGCAAAAGATCATCACCATACTGAACTAAACATTCAGGTTGTGAAGATGCTTCTAATCCTGTAGCCAACCGATGCTGAAATAGAGATAGAGAATTATGAAATCCCTGAGATAAACAAAAATATTGTTGGCCGGTAAAGTGAAAGCAAACTTATACTGACTGACACTACTGATTTAATGGATTGGAACAAAACCCGTTACTTATATCCAACACAGTAAAATATTTAGCCTGTGGAATTTGTTTTAACAGTGTAGCTGGACTAGTGGCTACAGCTGGTGCTGTTAATGGAGTAACCTTGTTTAACATTCAATAATCTATCGTTAAACAACAAGAACCAACAGGCTTTCAAAGAAGAAAGAATATTACAGCACAGGGACAGGCCCATCAGTCTTCCAACCCTGCACCAACCATGCTGCCCGACTTAACTAAAACCCCTTACTCTTCCAGGGACCATATCCCTCTATTCCCATCCCATTCATGTATTTGTCAGGATGCCCCTTAAAAGTCACTACTGTATCCGCTTCTACTACTTCCGCTGGCACCCACCACTCTGTGTAAAAAATCTGCCTCGAACATCCCCTTCAAACCTTGTCCCACGCACCTTAAACCTGTGCTCCCTAGAAATTGACTCTTCCACCCTGGAAAAAGCTTCTGACTATCCACTCTGTCCATGATCCTCATAATCTTGTCAGGTCGCCCCTCAACCCCCATCATTCCAGTGAGACCAAACCAAGTTTCTCCAACTTCTCCATACCAGGCAACATCCTGGTAAATCTTTTCTGTACCGTCTCCAAAACCTCCATATCCTTCTGGTAGTGTGGTGACCAGATTTGAACACTATATTCCAAGTACGGCCTAACTAAGGTTCTATAAAGCTGCAATATGACTTGCCAATTGTTCAACTCCATGCACTGGCCGATGAAGGCAAGCATGTCGTATGCCTTCTTGACTACTGGTTATCATACTGGCCAAATCAGAGAATTGTTAATAGAAACTACTGGGCATAGCACTCCCTTCTGTAGCAGATTATCATCTTAGGAATCTCACCTTCAGCCTGGTTCGGGAAAGCATATGGTCTTTGAGATTTTGGATCTCGATCTTCAGCCATGATTTCACCCTCTATCCTTCCACAATTGTGTTTGTATTGCGCAAACCCAGCCTTGTGTTTGACACAATCCTTTGCATATCGGGGTCATCAGATATAGTCTTGGGATTAAACCAAAATTCACCCATCGTGCAAGTTCTGTCTGTGTAAGACCCCACAGCTACTTCTGTTGTGGCTTCATCTCCATCAGCCATTTGCCAAATACAAAAATTAACTGGATCAAAAGAAAGTTTTTTTTTCTTTGATTTGATTTATTATTGTCACATGTATTAGCATACAGTGAAAAGTATTGTTTCTTGCGTGCTGCACAGACAAAACATACTGTTCACAGAGAAGGAAAGGAGAGACTGCAGAATATAGTGTTAAAGTCATAGCCAGGGTGAAGAGAAAGATCACTTTAACGCGAGGTAGGTCCATTCAAAAGTCTGACAGCAGCAGGGAAGAAGCTGTACTTGAGTTAGTTGGTATATGACCTCAGACTTTTGTATCTTTTTCCCGAAGGAAGAAGGTGGAAGAGAGAATGTCCAAGGTACGTGGGGTCCTTAATTATGCTGGCTGCTTTCCTGAGGCAGCAAGAAGTGTAGACAGATTCAATGGATGGGAGACTGGTTTGCGTGATGGATTGGGCTACATTCATGACCTTTTGTAGTTCCTTGCGGTCTTGGACAGAGCAGGAACCATACTAAGCTGTGATACAATCAGAAAGAATGCTTTCTACGGTGCATCTGTAAAAGTTGCTGAGAGTCGGAGCTGACATGCCAGATTTCCTTAGGCTTCTGAGAAAGTAGAGGTGTTGGTGGGCTTTCTTAACTACACCCATAGACTGACAACTACTATTGGACTCATATAGTGGAGCTCCCCATGAGTAAACACCATTACCTCTCCCTCCATCTTCATGTCCCCAAAACGGGACAGGATTAGAAGCTCTCACTGGCAGCATTTCCCCACCTTTTGCAGCTTTATTTTTCTCTTTTTCCAAATCCTGTAATTCCTGTTCCGAAGCTTGGGTCATATGCCTTGTAGCCCTTGCCTCATTATGTGTTACATCAGTTGGTTCAAAAAGCACACAAAGCTTTCCATCTCCCCTCAGTAACATCTGATATCAAAGTCTGTACCCATTTTGCAGTGTCCTCCTTATCTAAATGCAGTCTCTGTAATTCCCCAAAAATATTCTGAAAATGGATCCAAAAGTGATTGGCAAAGGCTGTTAGATGTTCCCCTTATGCTATCTACACCTATTCAATCCTTCTACCTTGACTGTATCCAATTGCAGTTAAAATCGCTCTTTCATCTCCACTAAAGTTCCCGCCCCAACATTTTGAAGATTGCACAGCCGGACCAAGACACATTACACATAATTTTACCTGTTCTGCCTCATCCACTTTCCTGCCCTTTCCCCTTAAACCTTGATTCCCTTACTGATCAAAAATCTATCTATCTTCGCCTTAAATATGCAAAGAGGAAGAATTCTCCGCGTGCATTGATCTAAAAGCTGGAAATTTCTGCCCAACTGACAATGGTAATTCACATTCTCTGCAACCCGCCTGCTAAAATTCCAGTGGCGGACAGGATGGGAGAATTCCGGCCAAGGTCTGTGCCCCAAAGCCCTCTGTGGCAATGAGTTCCAAAGATTCACAACCCTTTGAGAAAAACAATTCCTCCTCATCTCAGGGTTAAATTGGGGCCCCTTTATTCTGAGACTCTGCCCTCTGCTCCTAGACTCTCCCATGAAGGGAAACATCCTCTCAGCCTCTACCATGTCAAAACCCCTTAAGAATCCCACGTGTTTCAATGAGATCACCTCTCATTCTTCTGAATTCTAATGAGTAGAGTCCCAACCTGCTTAAGCTTTCCCAGTAAGACAATTCCTCCACACTGGGGATCATCCAAGTGAACCTTTTGTCAACTGTTTCCAATGAAGTAATATATTTCCTTTAATAAGGGGACCAAAACTGCTCACAGTCTGCAGATGCGGTCTCACCAGTACCTTGTACAGCTGCAGCAAGCCTTCCCTTTGCTTATACTCCAACCACTTTGAAATAAAGGCCACCATTCCATTCGCTTTCCTGCTGCACCTGTGCGCTGGCTTTCTGCGTTTTGTGCACAAGTACCCCCCCAAGTCCCTTCCTGTTGCAACTTTCTGCAGTTTTTCTCCATTTTAATAATACTTTGCTGTGGTGGTAATGTCACCACACTGCTACTTCAGCAATGCAGGCTAATTCCCCAAGGGTGTGTGTTCAAATCTCTTCACAGCAGCAGGAGGAATCGGAATCTGCTAATTAATAGAAGTTTTAGAATTAAAAGCTAGTTTTGAGAACACCGCGACAATTATCTTTGATTATTCCAACAAAAATATCCATTCACTATTGTCCCTTATGGAAGGGAATCTGCCACCTTTACCCGGTCTGGCCTACTTGAGACTCCAAACCCACGGCAATATGATTGACTCCTAAATACCCTCTGAAATGGCCCAACAAGTCACCCAGTTCAAGAACAATTAGAGATGGGCAATAAATGCTGGTCCAGCCAGCAACGCCCATGTCCCATGAATGAATTTTGAGAAGTTACCTAAAAGAATTGCAGAAGCAGATTCAGTCAGAGCTTTCAGAAGAGACATGGGTAAATACTTGAGGAGGAGGAAGCTGTAAAGCTCTGGGGGAAAGTCAATGGGGTGGGACTTATTGGGTTGCTTTTTCATACAGCTTGCATGAACATGCTGGGTCAAATGGCCTCTCCCTGTGCTGTGTAGTTCTATAATTCTCTGTGGTGCAGAGGAATAATTCTCTTGGTGGCCTTTTTAGATAGCTGTCTAACACGAGCACTCATGTTATGCAGCAGTGAACCACTGGGACTGATATTGCAGCACCAAGATACAGCACTAGACCAAACCTGCGTCACCCAAGCTCACACTATCATCCACACTGCACATGTGTCACTGAGTCAGTGTTGCTGTGGCTTCATCATTGACATCAGCACACAAGATAGAGAGTCATCCTATTGACAATCATTACTAACACTCCATTCTGTTACTCACTGTTTGCAGATAACTGGTTGCAAGTGTGAAACTTAGCACTAATGCCGCGTCATTAGCACCAGGACCACACAAATAGAGGACCTTCCAATAGGGGATTGGACATGTGCTCGAACTGTTATTATTTACAGAGTTTTTGGAGAGAGAGCAGGGAAGGGGGAATGTTTGAATCCTGTTTTTTTTTTAAATTGACAGCGAAAAGCAGAAATGCTGGGATTTTGCTGCTGCTCGCACCCGCTGCCAGCGAGAATGGAGAATTTGGCGTTCCAGCCCAATCTCCGTTCATTGCAGTGGGAGCGGAGAATCCGAGCTGTGGGTGAGATCAGAGAATCCAGGGCAAGGTAACCGACAAAATAATTCCGTAAGAAGTCTCACTACACCAGGTTAAATTCCAACAGGTTTATTTGGTAGCACAAGCTTTCGGAGCGCTGTTCCTTCATCAGGTGAGTGGAGAGGTAGGTGTCACAAACACGGCATATACAGACAAAGACACAATTGCACGATAATCATTGGACTGTGAGTCTTTACAGGTAATCAAGTCTTTACAGGTACAGATAGTGTGAGTGGAGAGAGGGTTAATCACAGGTTGAAGGGAGGTGAATTGTCTGAAGCCAAGACAGTTATTAAGATTTTGAAAGTTGGGGCTAAATGGTTGGGAGTGGGGGGGGGGTTACATGTAGTGTACCAGGAACCCTAGATCCTGGTTGCGGCTGTTCTCATGCATGCAGAACTTGGCTATCAGTTTCCGCTTGGCAATTCTGCGTTGTCGTGTGTCTGTGCTCACCTCAGTCTGACTTTGGCATCTCCACATCACAGCAAAAGAATTAAAGGTGAACTGAGGGTTATGTTGCAGCTGTTATAGCGTTGTCCAAATATTTCAAGCTTTGTTAGGGATGAAAGGTATTTATAGAGTCATAGAGGTTTACAGCATGGAAACAGGCCCCTTGGCTCAACTTGTCCATGCTGCCTTTTTTTTAAACCCCCTAAGCTAGTCCCAATTGCCCACATTTGGCCCATATCCCTCTATACCCATCTTACCCATGTAACTATCTAAATGCTTCTCAAAAGACAAAATTGTACTACTACCTCTGGCAGCTCATTCAGACACTCACTACCCTCTGTGTAAAAGAATTGCCCCTCTTATTGAATAGAGAGACTTAGGTACAGGAGGTTTATGCAGTGGAAAGTCCTGGGGCAAAGCCCACTTGTACTTGCTTACTCCATGGTTCCAGAAGTAAAATGCTTGGGACAGGACTCTCATTTGCTTTCTGGTGTGATCACGCATTCGTAATTCCCATTGATCCCTCAAGCCAGACACTGTCTTAAAGAGACTGACACCATATACACAACACTGAAGTGAAATGCTTTAACACATTAGGGGCAATCTTACCATGGTGCTCCTCAAACTGATGGGCGTGGCAAGCCAGTAAGATCGCGAGAGGGCCAAGAAATCAGGTTCACATCTGATTTTTCATCTTTCCTACCACCACCAGATATCCGGCGTGATCAGCCTTGCGCTCATTTCTGGTGCGAGGCTGAATAATATATTTAAATATACTCAAAACTGAGTTTCCATTCATTCATTGAGCCTGGGACAGCATTTTCAAATGGGCAAGCAGTGAGTGATGGAGGACTGGAAGGAGCAGTGCTGGGGTCTCAGGTATCTGCAATCAAAGTTAATGACCCATAATCTCCAAGCTTCCAGGAGGTGTGTGTGTGTGTGTGTGTGTGTGTGTGTGTGTGTGTGTGTGTGTGTGTGTGTGTGTGTGTGTGTGTGTGTGTGTGGGGTGTTGATGGGTGGGGTGGGGTGGGGGTGGCGTTGGGGGGGTTACCCCAAAGAGACACTAAGGAATTCCTGCCCCCTCATCAGCCCTGCAATTCCCCAGGAAGGCCAAATTTTCACTGAGCAAACTGTCCTGCAATTGGAACCGTGGTAACGTGGATTCATCTCAATATTAGCCTTAACAAAGTGAATCATGGAAGTGCTATGGCACAGAAGGAGGCCATTCAGCCCCTTGTGCCTGTACCAGCTCTCCAAATGAGCATCACGACTTAGTGCCATTCCCCTGCCTTTTCCCTGTACCCTTGAACATTGTTCCTGTTCAAATAATCATTTAACGCCCTCTTGAATGCCTTGATTGAACCTGTCTCCACCACACTTCCAGGCAGAGTACTCCAGACCCCATGCACTCGCTGTTTGAAAAAGACTTTGCTCACATCACAATTTCGTCCTTTCCAAATCACTTTAAACCTGCACCATCTCGTTCTTGATTCTTTTACCAGCGGGAGCAGATCCTCCCTAACTTCTCACTATTTTGAACGTCTTCATCAAATCTCCTCTTCGCCTTCTTCTCTCCAAGGAGAACAGTCCCAACTTCTCCAGTCTATCCTCATAAATTAAGTTTCTCATCCCTGGAAGAATCCTTGTATGCCTTGTATCTTTTCCCTGATGTCGGCACTTCTGCAATATTTAAGTTGAGTATGGCTTTGTCTTGACTATATTACCCATCATGCCTTTCTAAGTGCCCAAGTTGCAGTGTATCTCTGATCTTTGTTTTTCCTTCACCTCAATGCTCCATCTTCCGCTACCTGGCAATCTCTCTACACAGGACCACAACACAACACTTTGGCAATTATTAATATAAAAGCAATTATGTAGAAACTAAAGTTTATTTATTACTGTCACAGTGGGCTTGCATTAACAAGAATGCTTTGCCTGAAATTTCTCTCTGCACAATTAGTTTAGTTAAGTTATTAGTGTCACAAGTAGGCTTACATTAACACTGCAATGAAGTTACCGCGAAAATCCTCTAGTTGCCACATTTCAGCACCTGCTCAGGTACACTAAGGGAGAATTTAGTATGGTCAATTGCACCTAACCAGCACGTTTTTCAGACTGTGGGAGGAAAGCAGAGCACTCGAAGGAAACCCATGCAGACACTGGGAGAATGTGCAGACTTCGCACAGAGGGTGATCCAAGCCGGAAATCGAACCTGGATCCCTGACGCTGTGAGACAGCTAACCGCTGTGCTACCATGCTAGCCCTCCAGAAGCAGTTGCCAGCCATTTGGCCCTTCGAGCCCGCTTTGCCATTCATTATGATCACGGCTGATCATCAAATTCAACATCCTGATCCCCTCTCCCTCCCATATTCCCTGAGCGCTTTAGCCTCAAGAGCTGTACCTAATTTCTTCTCGAAACCAGACAACATTTTGGTCTCAGTTAATAGTTAAAAATAGAAGTAATGAATGTGTCCTCTGATACATTGACTGATATCTGACCTTGATTTAATCTGGTTTCCTCAGGATATATGTCTTGATGACCTTATCTTCTACTGTAAATGTGTGTGGAAAGAAATGGTCAACTTGCCTACATTTCCTTTTTTTGCAATATCATTTTCAGATTTCAGGTTTCTCGATTCCCCCAACATCATTTACTTTTTGTTGATTTTGATATCACTTGCAAGTCCATATTCTCTTTTTGTAGCTCTTGCTATGGTTTTGTCATTCTTTGCTCCTGTTTTTACTATTGACTCGAGTTCATGCTAATTTTGGTTTGATCACTCATCACCAGCTGCAGGCTCAGTCTGACAGACACCTCCTTCAGGACCAGCCATGTTCAGCCATTACTGGGGCTATTGTGTCATGCTTGCTGATGGATGTTGAAGTCTCCCACTACATTCTAACATAGAAACGTAGAAACTGGAAGCAGGACTAGGCCATTCAGTCCTTCGAGCCTGCTCTATCATCATCTTGATCATGGCTGATCATCAAATTCAATATCCTGATCCCCTCTCCCTCCCATATCCCTTGATCCCTTTAGCCCCAAGAGCCATATCCAATTTCTTTCTCAAACTACACAATGTTTTGGTCTCAACTACATTCCGTGGTAATGAATTCCACACATTCACCACCTTCTGAGTGAAGAAATTTCTCCTCACCCCACTCCTAAATGGTTTATCCCTTATTCTCAAACTATGACTAGTTCTGGGCTCCCACACCATTGGAACGTTCCTTCTGAATCTATCCTATCTAACCCTGTTAGAATTTTATAAGTTTTCATGGCATTCCCTCTCACTCTTCTAAATTCCGATGAATACAATCCTACTTAGCCTCTCCTGTGCCCTTCCCACTTCTCAGTGCTTTCTCCAAGTGAGGTTCAACATGGAGGAGTATGGATTCATTAGAACATAGAACATAGAACATAGAACACTACAGCACAAACAGGCCCTTCGGCCCACGAGTTGCACCGATCGCATCAACACCTACCAATCTATAGACCTATCTATAACCCCCAATCCCATTAAATTCCATATACTCATCCAGAAGTCTTTTAAAAGACCCCAGCGAGTTCGCCTCCACCACCACTGACGGCAGCCGATTCCATTCACTCACCACCCTCTGAGTGAAAAACTTACCCCTAACATCACTTCTGTACTTGCCTCCCCGCACCTTCAATCTGTGTCCTCTCGTAGCGACCATTTCAACCCGGGGAAATAGCCTCTGAGAATCCACCCTATCCATTCCTCTCAACATTTTATAAACTTCTATCAGGTCGCCTCTCAACCTTCGTCTCTCCAGGGAAAAGAGTCCCAGCTCCCTCAACCTAACTTCATAAGGCATGCCTCCCAGTCCAGGCAACATCCTTGTAAATCTCCTCTGTACCCTTTCAATAGCTTCTACGTCCTTCCTATAGTGAGGCGACCAGAACTGCGCACAGTACTCCAAATGAGGCCTGACAAGGGTCTTATAAAGTTGCAGCATTACCTCCCGATTCCTAAACTCAATCCCTGGATTAATGAAGGCCAGTACACCATACGCCTTCATGACCACATCCTCCACCTGCGAGGCAGATTTAAGAGTCCTGTGGACCCGGACCCCAAGATCCTTCTGCTCTTCAACACTACTAAGACTCCTGCCCTTGATAGTGTACTTGTTCATCCCATTGGTTCTGCCAAAATGGATAACTACACATTTATCTGTGTTGAAGTCCATCTGCCACTTCTCCGCCCAGTCCTGCATCCTATTTATGTCCTGCTGCAACTTTTGACATCCTTCCAGACCATCCACAACACCACCGACCTTCGTGTCATCAGCGAACTTACTTATCCATCCCTCCACTTCCTCATCTAGGTCATTTATGAAAATGACAAACAGCAAGGGTCCTAGAACAGATCCCTGGGGCACTCCACTGGTGACTGACCTCCATGCCGAAAAAGACCCATCACAACCACTCTCTGCCTTCTGTAGGCAAGCCAGTTCTGGATCCACGAGGCCAAAGGCCCTTGGATCCCATGCCCTCTCACTTTCGCAAGAAGTCTTGCATGGGGGACCTTATCAAACGCCTTACTGAAGTCCATGTACACCACGTCCACTGCACTTCCTTCGTCAATGTGTTCAGTCACATTTTCGAAGAACTCAACCAGGCTCGTAAGGCACGACCTGCCCTTGACAAAACCATGCTGACTATTTCTGATCATGTCAAACCTCTCCAAATGCTTGTAAATCTTGTCCCTCAGAAGCCTCTCCATCAGCTTACCAACCAGCTGAGGGGTGACCATAGGCGCCAAGTGTGGTTCCCTTGCCCACTTTCGACTTAATGCCATGAAACCTCATGTGGTTTGGAGTCAACATTGGTAGCTCACTGGGCCATGTCCCCTCTCCCTATTGAAGACCATTGTGCTGTCAGCTCTGGTGAGTCTGTCCATGGGATAGGACACTCAACAGTGGTAAGGGAAGTATCTTGGACATTGGCAATGAGATATTATTTGGTGAGTAAGACCCACATCAGGCTGTTGCTTGACCACATTAGAGAGGGGAAGCTCTCCCAATAGTTCTCCAGATGTTAGAGAAGAGAAATTTCCAAGGTTGACAGGGTTGAGTAGGTTGGCCTGAATCTTCCAGCCCCGCCTGCCATGGGAATCGTTGCAGGTGGGATGTATAATTTGGCAGAATTTGTTGGTTTCTTAGTGCAGATAATGCCAGGTAAAAGCAAAGGTAGAAACTGGTTGGCACAGGCAGAACCAAGCGGCACAACAAGGTGCTCCATGACAAGATTCAAGGCATCATCAAGCCGGCCATTCACCACTGGCTCACCGCGGGGGCATCGAGCACATCCCCGACCTCATCTACACGGAGGTCTGCGGGGTCCTGAAGTTGTTCCTGGAAAATGTCATCCGGGACTCAGTGACCTACACCGAGCGTGCCAAGTGCAAAATGACCGTGGATGTGTCCTGAAACACTGTAGGTGAACTCAATACGGCTTTGGTGGTTGAGGGCAGTTTTAAGAAAGATTGCAAAAGGGCAGGCGGTGCGGGAAAATTCCACCCGTTGTTTTTTTTGTATCGGGAGCCTGAGTTAATGCCCGGCGGTCTGTTTGGTTTTACGTTTGTTTTCTGTTTTGGATTTTAAATAGTTGATTTGATGTGAATGTCTAGGCCATTTCAGAGAGCGGTTAAGAGTCACATTGTCATGGACCTAGACTTGTTTGCAATTCAGAGCTGGAATCCTAATTGATTTATACCCAGCACGAGTGCCATGTCCTCAGGGTTAGGAAAGCATCAAGGCGCTAAATTCACAGCACTCTGTCCCAGGCTCCAGAGAGAGTGTCTGTCGCCTCCCGCAACTCCCGTTTCCTCACCAGCTTCTCTGAGTAAGGTTTCTGTGAGAGTGACGATTTGTGTCATATTGCTGGAACATTGCTGCACAGTGCCCTGTCAGAGCTCCGCTGAGAATGAGCCTGTTGACTTTGCCTGGTTTCATATTGGCTCGGGACAAGGAACAGGGAGGAGGCCATTCAGCCTCTCAGCAATGTTTGACCATTCCATTTAAATGTGTCCCTTCACTTAATTTCATCCCCCACACCTCTGAACTTTGCTCCAAATCTCTTGATGTTCCCAATCCAGCAAGGATTTATTAATCTTAGAACATAGAACATAGAACATAGAACACTACAGCACAAACAGGCCCTTTGGCCCATAAATTGCGCCGATCATATCCATACCTACCAGGCCTATCTATAACCCTCAATCCCATTAAATCCCATGTACTCATCATCTTCCTTTGAAAGCTACAGCACCTTTTTTGGAGAAACTGGTTTGGAAAATCTTTCTCTTGTCTTCAAAATCCCATGGCTTCCCTATCCCTGTGATCACCTTTGACCCCTACAACCCCCTCCGTGACATCTGTATTCCTCTAATTCTGGTCCCATACTCTTCCTCAATTTCAATCATAGGTGGTTGTGTCTTCCCGGAGTTGAGGGAGTTGAGCTATGAGGAGGGGCTGAATAAACTAGGCTTGTACTTGTTAGAGTTTAGAAGAATGAGGGGAGATCTCATTGAGACGTATAAGATGATGAATGGGATGGATAGGATAGAGGTGGAGAGACTCTTCCCGCTCAAAAAAGACAGTAGGACTAGGGGGCACAGCCTCAAGATAAAGGGGAGGCGGTTTAGAACGGAGTTGAGGAGGAACTTCTTCACTCAAAGGGTGGTGAATCTCTGGAATTCTCTGCCCGTTGAAGTGGTGAAGGCTGCCTCACTAAATATTTTTAAGACGCGGGTTGATGGGTTTTTGATAGGCAAGGGGATTAAGGGTTATGGGGAGAGGGCGGGAATGTGGAACTGAGCCACGACAGATCAGCCATGATCTTATTGAATGGCGGGGCAGGCTCGAGGGGCTAGATGGCCTACTCCTGCTCCTATTTCTTATGTTCTTATGTTCTCATTTGACTGTGTCCTAAGCTTTGGAATTCCCTCCCTATGAATTCCACAGCTCGCTGCCTAAGGAACTAGGAGCAGGAATATGGCCATTTGGCCCCTCGAGCTTTCTCCACCATTCAGTAAGATCATGGCTGATCTTTACTTGGGGTGCTCCAGTCTTCTCTCACAGTCCAAAGATGTGGGGGTTAGTTTGATTGGCCTTGCTAAATTAGTGTTAGTAGATCAGCAGGGTAAATAGACGGGGTTATGTGGATAGGGTTTGGATGGGATTGTGACGGATGCAGATTCGATGGGCTAAATGGCCTTCTTCTGCACTGTTGGGATTCTATGGTCCCCACATGAGGGACAAGCCAGATCCAAGCTGACAAGACATTGCATCCCACCTTGGGCTCGTTCAAACAGGATCCAAGCTGTTAGGATGAGGCATTGCACTTACTCCCGCGTGTGATCTAAAGCTCCATCCTATCTATTGCGTCAGGTAAAGCCTCGATTGAGCCTCATTGGCTACCCTGATCCTTCGCTCTACCCCAGACAGGGCAAACAACTATCACAGGGATCAGAGATCAACCTGCCTGATTGTTGACTCTCCCCTGCCAGATTCTGCCTGAGCATAGTTCCACGAGGAATGATGTACCTAAATCTCATTAGATTGGGGACAACTATTACGAGAGGTCACGATCTAACGGTGAGGGGGGAGAAGTATAATTTGGATACTAGAGGAAGGTTTTTCACGCAGAGGGTCGTGGGGGTATGGAATGCGCTACCAAGTAAGGTGGTGGAGGCAGGCACACTGGACTTGTTTAAGGTTTACTTAGATAGACACATGAGTGAAACAGGGATGGAGGGTTATAGAAGATGGTATTAAAAAGGGTCAGAGCCTCGAGATGACACTGGAAATGTAATATTACATGTTAATGTTTTTGTCTCTTTTAATCCACAGGTGTCGGCCCACCTTGTTGTCAAACGAGGGGCATGCACATGGTGGGTTGTGCGTGGGCTGCTCTTGGAGGTTTCGAGAGTGGCCTAGTACTTCGTGTTGTTGTGTGTGCTTAATCCTGGACCAGCAGTTGGGCACCGCAACAGCTCAGTGACTATCACTGTTTGCTGTGCAGATACATGGATTTGGGCCTGTGTCTGTGGGAGTTGTAGGATTCTCCCTGTGGTTGCGTGGGTTTCCTCCGGGTGCTCTGGTTTCCTCCCACACCCCAAAGATGTGCTCTTAGGCTGATTGGTGTAACAAATTGACCCTACACTATTCTCCCCTGAATCTGGCTACATTGGGGGTACCGTTCACATATACACGGGGCAGGGTAGGTGTAGGAAAATGCTTTGTTGAAATGGCGGCGTGGGCTCGTTGGGCCGAAGGGCCTGTTTCCCGTGCTGGGTTGTTCTTTGTTCTTTGTTCTCACCCATGATCATTAACAAATTCAAGATCTAAATGAGTCAATAAACCTCAAAAGCTTCAATGGTGCAAAAAGTTTGGCTTGGCTGCCATCTAATGGTCATCTTGATTATATCATCTAGATCTTGGAAATAAAGAGGCACAGGAAGTAGTGTCACGACACCAGGTTAAAATCCAACAAGTTTATTTGGTAGCACGAGCTTTCGGAGTGCTGCTCCTTCATCAGGTGAATGGTAAAGGGGCAGCGTTCCAAAAGCTCGTGCTTACAAATTGGAATTTATGCTAGTGTTGTGAAACTGCTTACAGTGCCCACCCCAGTCCAACGCTGGCATCTCTACATCATGAAATAAAGAGGGTGATTCTCCAGCCTCACCCACTAAGCTCAAATTGTGTTACTGTTGGAGAATCGTGCCAGAGGGGCCAAACGCGATTTGCGCTGGGGAGCTCACCTTTCGGGATTTTTCACCACACCCTCCCCCCACACCTCTGGAGTTCACATAAGAACATAAGAAATAGGAGCAGGAGTAGGCCAACTAGCCCTTCGAGCCTGCCCCGCCATTCAATAAGATCATGGCTGATCTGTCTTGGCTTAGCTCCACATTCCCGCCCTCTCCCCATAACCCTTAATCCCCTCGCTTATCAAAAACCCATCAACCCGCGTCTTAAAAATATTTAGCGAGGCAGCCTCCACCACTTCAATGGGCAGAGAATTCCAGAGATTCACCACCCTTTGAGTGAAGAAGTTCCTCCTCAACTCAGTTCTAAACCGCCCCCCCTTTATCTTGAGGCTGTGCCCCCTAGTCCTACTGTCCTTTCTGAGCGGGAAGAGTCTCTCCACCTCTATCCTATCCATCCCATTCATCATCTTATACATCTCAATGAGATCTCCCCTCATTCTTCTAAACTCTAACGAGTACCAGCCTAATTTATTCAGCCTCTCCTCATAGCTCAACCCCCTCAACTCTGGCATCAGCCTAGTAAACCTCCTCTGCACTCCCTCCAAGGCCAAAACATCCTTGCGTAAGTACGGTGCCCAAAACTGCACACAGTACTCCAGCTGCAGCCTCACCAATGCCCTATACAGCCGCAGCAAGACCTCCCTACTTTTATATTCAATCCCCTTCGCGATGAAGGCCAGCATCCCATTCGCCTTCTTGACCACCTGCTGCACCTGCAGGCTGGGTTTTTGCGACTCATGCACAAGGACCCCGAGGTCCCTCTGTACCGTTGCCTGATGCAGTTTTTCTCCACGTAAGTAATAATCCTTCCTACCATTATTCCTACCAAAGTGGACCACCTCGCACTTGCCAACATTAAATTCCATTTGCCATTTCCTGGCCCATTCGCCCAGCCTATCTAGATCCTTCTGTAGACTCTCCCCACCCTCCGCACAATTTGCCTTTCCACCAATTTTGGTGTTATCAGCAAATTTCGACACCCTGCACTCGGTTCCCTCCTCCAGATCATCTATATAAATGGTAAAAAGCTGAGGCCCCAGCACCGACCCGTGGGGCACTCCACTAGTCACCATCCGCCAATCCGAATAGCACCCATTGACCCCCACTCTCTGCCTCCTATTTGACAACCAGTCCTCTATCCACGCTAACACCCTACCCCCAACTCCATGCCCCCTGACCTTCTGCAATAACCTCTTGTGAGGTACCTTGTCAAACGCCTTCTGAAAATCCAGAAAGACCACATCCATCGGCTCTCCTCTATCCACCGCCCTAGACACATCCTCATAGAACTCCAGTAAATTTGTCAGACACGACTTCCCTTTAAGGAAACCGTCAAGCGATGGTGTGAACCTCATTAGCATACTTAAATCTTCATTTAAATTTGCATTCCTGGGTTTTAACTGGATTCATCCGGCTCCCGGTATTTATCGATGGGCTGCTGCAATGGGAAGCCAGTGGGAATCACTACCGGTCTCCACAGACGGACATCAGGCCTGATGGACATGCTGGAGGTGGGGGTGGGGGTGGGGGTGAAGGGGTTGTGGGGGGGGTGGGTGGGCGGCGTTGATAAGAGGTCATTGGAGCCCAGGGTGATGAGGGACACGGTTGGGCAGTGCCGTGTAATGGGCGGAGGCTAAAACAAGTGGAGCCCAAAGGGGGCTGTGGCCTATAAACGAATCTATAGCATGTAGAACACTACAGCACAAACAGGCCCTTCGGCCCATAAGTTGCGCCGATCATATCCCTACCTACCAGGCCTATCCATAACCCTCAGTCCCATTAAATCCCATGTACTCATCATCTCGCTTTGAAAGCTCCAACATCTTTTTTGGAGAAACTGGTTATAGTAGGGTGTGCACATGTCGCGAGGGGCCAGTTGGTGGTGGGGGATGGGGTTGGCAGGGTGGGGGGGGGTGTCGGTGGAGGGGGGGGTCAGCGTGCAACCTTTAATGCAGGAGCTAAGGATTAGCCTATAATTAGGATGCCCTTTAAAATTGACGTCCCAACCTTTGAGGATAAAGCCTTTCCGGGGACTTTAGCCGCCTCCCTTCCCATTCCTGGTGCAAGAACATAAGAACATAAGAAATAGGAGCAGGAGTAGGCCATCTAGCCCTTCGAGCCTGCCCCGCCATTCAATAAGATCATGGCTGATCTGTCGCTGCTCATTTCCATTTTCCCGCCCTCTCCCCATAACCCTTAATCCCCTCTCTTATCAAAAACCCATCAACCCGCGTCTTAAAAATATTTAGCGAGGCAGCCTCCACCACTTCAACGGGCAGAGAATTCCAGAGATTCACCACCCTTTGAGTGAAGAAGTTCCTCCTCAACTCCGTTCTAAACCGCCCCCCCTTTTATCTTGAGGCTGTGCCCCCTAGTCCTACTGTCTTTTTTGAGCGGGAAGAGTCTCTCCACCTCTATCCTATCCATCCCTCCTCCAGATCATCTATATAAATGGTAAATAGCTGAGGCCCCAGCACCGATCCCTGGGGCACCCCACTAGTCACCATCCACCAATCCGAATAGCACCCGTTGACCCCCACTCTCTGCCTCCTATTTGACAACCAATCCTCTATCCACGCTAACACCCTACCCCCAACTCCATGTCCCTCGACCTTCTGCAATAACCTCTTGTGAGGTACTTTGTCAAACGCCTTCTGAAAATCTAGAAAGACCACATCCCCCTCCAAAAAAAATGACTAAGTGGGGGACGAATACACTCAGAATCGTGCTGACCTGCTTCCCCCCCATCCCCCCTCCCCCACCTGTCCCAAGGCGCCTCCCCCGCCCCCCCCCCCGGCTGGAGTTGCACCGCTGGGGGTGACACTCATTCTTTTGGAGAATCGTGCCTGAAGAATTGTGTTTTTATTGCACCTTTTCACAACCTCAGGACATCCCAAGGGCTCCATAGACAATGAAGCGCTTTTGAGTTGTTGTCTAGTGTAATATGAGGATCTATTTTATAAATTCAGAGACTTAACGCACAGCAGATCCCACCAATATCAATATGACATAGAACATAGAACATAGAACATAGAACATTACAGCGCAGAACAGGCCCTTCGGCCCACGATGTTGCGCCGACCAGTTACAAAAACAATGACCCACTAGCCTATACCAATCCCTTTTCGTCCATAAACCTATCCAGAGATCTCTTAAACGCCCCCAAACTAGACGCATTTACAACTGCAGCAGGCAGGGCATTCCAATCCCTCACCACCTGCTGGGTAAAGAACCTACCCCTGACATCCGTCCTGTAGCTACCCCCCCTTAATTTAAAGCCATGCCCCCTCGTGCTAGCTTTCTCCATCCGAGGAAAAAGGCTATCACTATCCACCCTATCTAAACCTCTAATCATCTTATATGTTTCAATAAGATCCCCTCTTAGCCGCCTTCTTTCCAACGAAAACAACCCTAGATCCCTCAGTCTCTCCTCATAGGACCTCCCCACCATACCAGGCAACATCCTAGTAAACCTCCTCTGCACCCTCTCCAACGCCTCCACATCCTTCTTGTAATGCGGGGACCAGAACTGCACACAGTACTCCAAGTGCGGCCGCACTAGAGTAGTGTACAGTTGCAACATGACGCTGCGACTCCTAAATTCAATCCCCCTACCAATAAACGCCAAGACACCGTACGCCTTCTTAACAACCTTATCTACTTGATTCCCAACTTTCAGGGATCTATGTACACATACACCTAGATCCCTCTGTTCATCCACACTGTTCAAAGTCCTCCCGTTAGCCCTATACTCGACACATCTGTTGCTCCTACCAAAGTGAATTACCTCACACTTCTCCGCATTAAACTCCATCTGCCACCTCTCGGCCCAGCTCTGCAACCTATCTAAGTCTCGCTGCAGACTATGACACCCTTCCTCACAATCTACCACACCTCCAACTTTGGTGTCATCAGCAAATTTACTAATCCACCCAACTATACCCTCATCCAGATCATTAATAAAAATTACAAACAACAGTGGCCCCAAAACAGATCCCTGAGGCACACCACTCGTAACTGAACTCCATGATGAATATTTACCATCAACCACCACCCTCTGTCTCCTATCTGATAGCCAATTCCTGATCCAACTTCCTAGATTACCCACAATCCCATACATCTGCATTTTCTGCAGAAGCCTACCATGGTGAACCTTATCGAACGCCTTACTAAACTGCCTTGCCCCCATCCACCTCTTTGGTCACCTTCTCAAGATTAAGGTGGAATTTTCCCATCCCGCCATCACGGGAATCATCGCGAGTGGGACACGGATTGTGCCAAGGTCCATTGACCTTGGGTGGGATTTTTTGACCTCTGAGTGAGCGCAGGCAGAAAATCCCACCCCCATGTGTTTTTTAGTAAAATTGGCTGATCAATAAATAACTGATTAATCAGGGAGAACTTCCATACCTGTCGTCAGGATGTCACCATGGGATCTGCTCCACCCACCTGAGAAGCCAGGGGCCCCATTTTAACGGCCCATTCAAGAGGCAGCTATAGAGCCGCACTGGCCTAGATTTTGTGTTCGAGTCTGTGAAGTCCGATTTTTACTCGCAAACTTCGTGACTCAGAGTCTTCCCAAGGGAGCCCATCGCTGACACCAACAATACGGCCTTCAGCTTAAAACCAGCAAGATCCCTCGGGACCCAGGATGTGACAGTGTGGAGGTTGCAAGACAGTTGAGGTGTCGTGGCTACAATTTTCATTGAACCCCCCGACAGTGCAGGAAGAGACCATTTGGCCCATCGAGCCTGCACCGACAACAACCCCACCCAGGCCCTACCCCTATGACGCCAAGTATTTACCCTACTAATCACCCTGACATTGAGGGGCAATTTAATGTGGCCAATCCAGCTAAAACTTTCTGGCCTTTCAGGCCAGTGGGATCTTCTGGTCCAGCCAATGGTGTATCCTTGTTGTGGGTCTCACGGTGGCAAGGACAGCATTCCATGGGAAACCTGTTGACAATGGTGGGATTGGAAGATCCCACCACTGGCCAATGGCGGTCAGCATCCATCACTGTGAAACACATGGTGGGTTGAATTGAAAATCCTGCCCTTTGTATGAGCTGGCAAAGTCAACCTGGTTATAACATAAGAACATAAGAACATAAGAAATAGGAGCAGGAGTAGGCCATCTAGCCCTTCGAGCCTGCCCCGCCGTTCAATAAGATCATGGCTGATCTGTTGTGGCTCAGTTCCACTTTCCCGCCCTCTGTCCATAACCCTTAATCCCCTCTCTTATCAAAAACCCATCAACCCGCGTCTTAAAAATATTTAGCGAGGCAGCCTCCACCACTTCAACGGGCAGAGAATTCCAGAGATTCACCACCCTTTGAGTGAAGAAGTTCCTCCTCAACTCCGTTCTAAACCGCCCCCCCTTTATCTTGAGGCTGTGCCCCCTAGTCCTACTGTCTTTTTTGAGCGGGAAGAGTCTCTCCACCTCTATCCTATCCATCCCATTCATCATCTTATACGTCTCAATGAGATCTCCCCTTATTCTTCTAAACTCTAACAAGTACAAGCCTAGTTTATTCAGCCTCTCCTCATAGCTCAACCCCCTCAACTCCGGTATCAGCCTAGTAAACCTCCTCTGCACTCCCACAAAAGTGAAATTGTGTATGACTAATTTGTTCGAGCTTTTTAAGGATGTAACTGAAGAGGTAGATAAAGGGAAGCCGGTAGATGTAGTATACCTGGATTTCCAAAAGACATTTGATAAAGTGTCACTCAAAAAAAGTAATGTACAAGATAAGGGCTCATGATGTTGGGACAATATATCAGAATAGATTAGTTCACGGACAGGAAGGAGACAGTAGGGGTGAATGAAGCATTTTTAAATTGGGAGGCCAAAGTGGAGCACCACAAGAGTTAGTCCATAAGCCTCAACAATTGACAAAAAATATTAAGGACTTAGATAAAATAGCCAAGAATACTGAATCTGCGATAACCTCCATGATCTGCATGGGGAATCACTAATTGACCTCCCAGTTGGGCTTGATGAATACGAACTCCCAGGGGATTGGTAACTAGCCAACCAGCTGGGGCTCATATATATTAAGCCCTATCTACAGCAAGACCTTGTGAGGGCCCACAAACCTTTCAGTCCTGGTTGGGGACTGTTGTGTATATCGCAGAGTTGTGGTTATTGTTCATTTTTATATTGTGCATTAAAAGCACAATTCCTTCACAGCTGACTTCTGGAGTTATTGTAGAATCCAAGGTTGCTGATGATCCAAAGCTGGGAATGTGAGCTGTAAGGAGGATACAAAAAGGCTGCAAAGTGATAACGAGGTAAAGTGTGTGGATAACAAAGTGTCAATTAGAGTGTAATTGCAAGAATATTCAATAGGATAATGCTATGACCCTCATAGAGACCAATAACCTGAAAAGAAAGGAATTCCCACACAACACTGATGGACAAGGTTTCATTTCTAAAAACATTTACAGTAATTATCAAACACAAAATCAATGTAAAATTAAACATGTATTAATGAACAAAATATATTTTTAATAGGAGTAGAATTGATAAAGCTCTCTTTAAATTTTCACTACAACAGTAAAGCATGCTCCTAGCACAAGTATGGTACCACATGTGATTTCACAATCTTTCAAGCTTAGTGTCCGGGGATACGTGGGATCTCTCACTTTTCCCACTCACTGTATTTGGCCCTCGAGTCCCTTTTGCACCCAATTCTATTCCATCTTAGTTCCGCAGGCATGAGTAACACTGACATGGAACACATCTATAAGCCCTCTCTCCATTGGTTCAGATGCCATAGCTTTCCAGAGTTCTTTTCCAATAACCAACCAACAACACAATGGTCCATGGTCTGGTCACTTCTGGTACAATCCCTCAAGTCTTTAGCATACAGGAGTTATTCACACTGCTTTAAGGTTTCAGTCCCTTCCCGGCAGCTCTCACATTTCTTCACCAAGAACTCCAGAGGCTTAGTGTATTCTTCTTACTGCCAATTGGAAAGCTGACCTTTTCCAATTGGCAAAACTAGCTTGGTTTTATTTTACTTTAGCTTCAAGGTACATCTCATAAATACAAACCAAGTGTATTGTAACAGTAGAGTAATCATAAAACGGCAGTCTACTTTGATGAAAGCAGAAGGCTTTTAAATCTTGATATCCAGAGATTTTAGATGAGATAAATTGTGTTGGATACAGTACAGTGAAGGTTCACTGGATTGGTGGCTGGAATCAGAGGATTGTCTTACGATAGGCTGAATAAATTGAGCCTAAGTGCTCTGGGGCTTAGAAGAATGAGGGGGGACCTTCTTGCAACAAGGAAGATTCTGAAAGGGCTTGACAGGGTAAACACTGAGAGGTAAATCAACAACAGAGCCTCAGGATTAGGAGCTGATCATTTCAGATTGAGGGAAGGAGCAACTTCCTCACTCAAATGGCGGTGAATCCTTGAAAGTCGCTTCCCCTGAGAGTTTTTGGTGTTCCATTGTTCAGTATATTGGCTAGGATGGATAGATTTTCGATCTCTCAGAAAATATGGGGAATGAACAAGAAAGAGGAGCTGAGGCAGATGATTAACTAGGATAGTATTCCATAGCTGGTCAGGTTCAAGGGGCTGAATGGTCTTACTAGTTTCTTATGTTTTTATGTAGTCCTAAAGTGTCAGGCATTTTGACATATTAAGTTAGAGGGATTAGTGGGTATATAATATGTAGGATATGGGGATAGAGCCTGGGTGGGATAGTGTTCTGTGTAGACTCGATGGACTGAAGGGCCTCTTTCTGCACTGTAGGGTTCTATAGGGTTTTATTAACCTTTACCCCAACTGAGGAGACTGACACAAAGTATTTCATAGAATAATAGAATCCTTTCAATGCAGAAAAGGCTATTCGGCCCATTAAATCTGTACTGACTCTCTGGCAGAGTATCTTACCCAGGCCCTCTTCCTCATCCTATCCCAATAACTCAACACATTTCTCATGGGATTTAACCTACGCATCTTGAGACACTAAGGGTCTAAGGGACAAATTAGTATAGTCAATTCAACCAGTCCACACATCTTTGGACTAGAGGAAACCGGAACACCTGAAGGAAACCCACACAGACACAGAGAGAGTGTACAAATTCCATAGGCAATCACCCAAGACCGGAATCAAACCCAGATTCCTGAAGCTGTGAGGCAGCAGTGCTTTGATTTGAATTGATTTGATTTTGATTTGATTTATTATTGTCACATGTTTTAGTATACAGTGAAAAGTACTGTTCCTTGCACGCTATGCAGGCAAAGCATACTGTTCATAGAGAAGGAAAGGAGAGAGGGCAGGATGTAGTGTTACATCATAGCTAGGGGGTCGAGAAAGATCAACTTAGTGTGAGGTAGGTCCATTCAAAAGTCTGATGGCAGCAGGAAAGAAGCTGTTCTTGAGTCGGCTGCGTGACCTCAGACTTTTGCATCTTTTATCAGGCGGAAGAAGGTGGAAGCGAGTGTGTCTATAGTATGTCCTGGCTAACCACTGTGCCATTGTACCGCTCACATTTGCTCAACAGGCCTGCCATTTCCTTATTTTCCATCACATTATATTGCACATACTCTTTTAAGGGATCCATATTACCACTGGCTACCCAATTTCTCCCAAAATAACCGTAATAATCTTCTGTGTTGATCTTAAAATCCATTGCAATTTTCCTTTCTGGAAGAAAATGTTAATGTCTGGAATAGGTAACCATGTGTTGGCATATCAGTAACCTGGGTTGTCGTGAAAATCCGATTTGTTCACTAATGTCCTTGGAAGGACAGGTATCTGTCTTTCTTCCCCAGTCTGGCCTACTTGTGACTCCAGACTCACAGCAATGAGGCTGTCTCTTAACTACACTCTGAAAAGTCCAGGCAAACCACTCCACTGGATTTGCTCAGGTGTGTTACACCCTTCCCCGAGAGTATCGACACTGTCCCCTGAGCCTTTGGGGTTTACCCTCTGTGCACACACGATGAGACACTTCAAACTCCAAAGTAGATTTCAACACTTGAGGCTGGAAACTGTCTATGCAATGAGGAGGAAACAGGCTTAAGTAGTCCTTGGCATTTCAATCCGTTGCCTACAGGTGGTGATGGGGAAATGTTTTTTGTAAGCTTTATTCCAATTCAATCCAATCAAATCAAATCCAATTCAGAGCCCCAACAAGTTGGGACATTCCCAATCCAAGCTGACAAGACAGGGCTGTCACCTCCTGTCTTGGGTTTGATCTACATGATCCAAGCTGATTGGAGTAGGTGTAACTCCTCCTCCAAGGCTTGATCTCATTTGCATCTTAGTCAAAAGGCTGAGATGCCGCTTTAAAAAATTGCTTCAAATAAAGCTGAAATGTAACCTAATGACTTCATCCAAGTACAGCATGTTGATACTACACTTGATCTTAACCAAAAGGGAAGTGTTTTTCTTTATTCATTTGTGGGACATGGCTGGCCAGCATTTATTATGTGGGTATGCCGGCGTTGGACTGGCGTAAACACAGTAAAAAGTCTGACAACACCAGGTTTTAGTCCAACCTATTTATTTGATAATATACTCACAAGCTTTCGGGGTTAGCCCCTTCGTCAGGTGAATGGAGACTCTCCATTCACCTCCTGGTGTTGTCAGACTTTTTACAGCATTTATTGCCCAAGGACAGTTGAGAGTCAACCACATTACTATGGCTCTGGAGTCACATGTAGGCCAGACGGGCTAAGGATGGCAGATTTCCTCCCCTCAAGGAAATTAGTGAATTAGATTTGTTTTTCCGATAATCAGCAATGCTTTTGTGGTCACCAGGCAATTCTTAATTCCAGATTTTTGTTTTATTGAAGTCAAATTTTACTATCTGCCACGGCAGGATTTGAACCCGGGTCCCACAGAACATTAGCTGAGTTTTGGGATTAATAGTATAGCGATAATGCCACTAGGCCGTTGCCTCCCCATTTACATGGGGGTGGATAGGACTGGCAGCAAAGCCTGTAACTACCAATTGGTCCAGATAGGCAAGAACAAGAAGCAAATTTGCAGACAAAACACAGAACAACATATAACTCGAGACATAAATTCAGTGGGAAGAAACATTTTCTATCCATACAATTGATAAAAGTGATAATTAAATAATAAAGAACAAAGAACAATAAAGCACAGGAAACAGGCCCTTCGGCCCTCCAAACCTGTTCCTCTCATTGGTCCAACAAGACCATTCTCCTGTATCTCTCCATACCCAGTCTGCTCATGTGACTATCCAGATAAGTCTTAAACAATCCCAGTGTCTCTGCCTCCACCGCCCTGCTTGGCAGTGCATTCCAGGCCCCCACCACCCTCTGTGTAAAATATGTCCTTCTGATATCTGAGTTAAATTTTGCCCCCTCTCACCTTGAACCTGTGATCCCTCGTGTTTGTCACCTCCGACCTGGGAAAAAGCTTCCCACTGTTCACCCTATCCATACCCCTCATAATTTTATACGCCTCTATTAGGTCTCCCCTCATTCTCAGTCTTTCCAGGGAGAACAACCCCAGTTTGCCCAATCTCTCCTTGATATTTGAAGTTTATTTATTAGTCGTCACAAGTAGACTTACATTAACAGTACAATGAAGTTACTGTGAAAATCCCCTAGCGGCCACACTCCAGTGCCGTTTGGCGACACTGAGGGAGAATTTAGTATGGCCAATGCAATAACCAACACTTCTTTCAGACTGTGGGAGGAAACTGGAGCACCCGGAGGAAAACCCACGCAGACACGGGGAGGACATACAGACCCACACAGACAGTGACCCAAGCCAAGAATTGGGCCTGGGTCCCTGGCACTGTGAGGCAGCAGTGCTGACCACTGTGCCACCATGCCACAAGTGATGCAGCGATCAGTAACTAAGGCTTTGATATTGGAAACACGTTCTGTGTGAACCTCTTGAAATGTTGCCCGATGAACTAACAAAGCCAGTTTGATTTTCTCTGTAAAGTTAAAGAATTATCTTTGACAATACCTTATCGAACAATGAGAAAAAGAATTCACAATGTATGTCAAAATAACACAAGTCTAATGTCATTATAAATAAATCTGAGGATCCTTCACATCAACCACAAATATTATTTTCTCAGTTGTGTTATCAGCAGGTGCTGGATGCATTTAGCAAACACTGGCATCTTGCCTATTCTTTCTCATCTGAAACTGAATTGGATCCAGTTCAAATTTGAATTGTTTTTTGAAGGAAGTCAGGAGATGGATTACAGTTTCGCCCTGCCCACTCTGCACATTGGTTTCATAATTCTGAGAAAGGATTTCCTCTGTACCGAAAAAGTTATCACGCTGATAGGAGGATGAAGTTCGAGGAAATTCCTGGCGTTAGTTTCCCCATTCTTTCCTCATAGCTCAATTTGGGGCCGCTGGCTAGAAACTAGACGTACGACAGAGCTCACTGCCTTGTGGCTGGGGCCAGTTCCCATGACGACGGGACCAGCAAACTTGAGACCTGGTGTAACGAGTTTGGAAATGTATTCCCGGTGAATCAAGTCAGACAGGCATCCTTAGCCACCAGCAAGTCTCTGAGGCTGTGTAATGAAACTTCAAGCTTTTTGGCCTTTGGGAACTCCACCCTCCAAACTAAAAGCTGGAAAGTCCTACCCCTGCCCAAAACGATGTACCGTTGATATTAGCCCTGCCTTATTTTGCAGGGCACCGTGGCTTTCTCAAGCAGCGAGACTTTATTCTGCTTGTAATGATTTCCCTGAATTTATCTCCGGAGAGAAAGTAGAAGACAGAGTTTGTGATGATGCTGAGGAAAGCCACGGGCCTTGAAATAGTGTAGGCGGCCTTTATACCCTCGACAGTGCAATCCGAGAGGCTGATATTTTCCAGCCTGGATACCATGCGGACATTCCGCATGATGTGGTAAGGAGTGAAAAAGGTGGAGAAAATGACAATTGCCAGTATGACCAGCGTGAGGGGCTTCTCAAGTGTCACACTTCGAGTTCGGTCCTGACTTAGTTTCTTGAGCATGCGCGCGGTTTTCACGCAGAAGACTCCCATGATGCCCATTGGCAGCAGAAAGCCGACAACGGTGAGGCACACATTATAGATCAAGTTGTGGACTGCGTTTCCCGCGCTCGCGTAATCGACGCACTTGATGACGGTGTTGTTATTGTGAGCCGTGGCACCGATGAACGTTAACATGGGCACGACTTCCAGAGTAACAAAGATCCACAAGGCGATGCAGATGACAACGGCAACCCTTTTCTTCTGAAAAATGTGGATCCTCATTGGGTTGCTCACCAGTAGATATCGATCAATGCTAATGCAGACCAGGAACAGCATGCTTAAGTACATGTTCGTGTAGAGAATGTATCGGTTCAGCTTACAGAGGAATTCGCCGAATATCCATTCTTTACCATTGGCATAATAGGCCACAAACATTGGCAGCGTACAGATAAAGACCAGATCCGAAATGGAAAGGTTGAAGAGATAGATATTGCTGCACTTCCATTCCTTCAGACAGAATATGTAGCCACTTATCACAATGGCGTTACCTATTAGTCCTAAGATGAATTCAGTGGAATAGAGTGTTGTGAGGTAATAGGTGTCCAAGATTTCATTGACCTTCGAGCAAGACTCATTCATTTCCTGTAAATAAAAACCAAGTTAGTTGAGACGTAAGAACAAAATTCATAACCTAGGACTATTAACACAAACAATTATCAACATTTTTCCATTTATTTATCTGATCTGGGTAGCACTGTCTAGACTATAATACATTGTCTATAATTTATCGCCTTTGAAAAGCTATCTTCTTGAATAAATCTGACTGGCTTGCTAGGCAATTTCAGACGATAGTTGGGAGGCAGTTAAATTTTCTTTTATTGTTCGTTGATGGGATTTGGGCATCTCTGGCTAGGCCAGTATCTATTGCCTGTCCCTATTTGCCCTTGAAAAATTACTAGAAAGCTGTCCTCCTGAACTGCTGCAGTCCCTGAGGTCTAGGTGCACCCACAGTGCTGTTAGGGAGGGAACTCCAGGGGTGGGATTTTCCGACTGTGCTTGCCCTGAAACCGGAAAATCCCGCCCGATGTCAATAGACCTTTCCATGGTCCTCCCCTCGCCCGCTACGATTCCTGTGGTGGGGTCGAAAGGGAAAATTTGCCCCCAGGATTTGGACCCAGCGACAGCGAAGGAATGGTGATATATTTCCAAGTCAGGATGGTGAGTGATTTGAAGGGGCTCCTCCCAGGTGGCACTGTTCCGGGTATCTGCCAACCTTGTTCTTCAGGGTGATAGTGGATGTAGGTTTGAAAGGTGCTGCCTTAGGAACCTTGGTGAGTTCCTACAGTGCATCTTGTAGCTCGTTTCTTTGACTCCCAAAGGGATTTGTGCCTTTGTCGCTGCCCATGTAAGGTTAGGGCGCAAAATCATGGCCAAAGTCTTGTTTCTGAATGATTAGGTCAGGCTTGGGGTTACTGGCTCATTAAGATAGCTATGATGTGACAATACCATTATATTACAGGTAGCAAGTGGGTGTACCGATAAACACTTACAACTTGCACGTTTACAGAACTTAAAACAAACTTGAAGGATTTGCTCCCTTAAGAGTTTGTTATGTTGATGGTGGAATTCTCACAACACCAGGTTAATGTCCACCAGGCTTATTTGGAATCACAATCTTCTGGAGCTCTGCTCCTTCATCACCAACCATCTGATAAAGGGGCAGCTTTCCAAAAGCTCATGATTCCAAATAAACCTGTTGGACTTTAGCCTGGTGTTGTGAGACTCCTGACTGTGCCCACCCCAATCCAATACCAGCATCTCCACCTTGGGACTAGAGTCGTTATTTTAAAATTTTCCTATTTTGTCTACCCTTGGAAAACACGTTGAACAAGACAAATTACACCGCTTATACTCATAACATTCTCCAGTGCGACAAGTATCTTCATGTTAATATTTTAGAGCTAATGTTTAGTTCTGGGAAGATTAAAGTTTCACTGTAGAAATATTGATGAATATAACTAAAGCAACTTGACATCTATTAACCTTTAAAGATTGAGGCCTTGTTGACTTGAGGGGTTAACAGCTGGAACGGTAAGGGCCATAAAACAACAGCAGGGTTTACCTAGTTGCCCTTGGGAAGCTGGTGGTGAGTTGCCTTCTTGAAGCACTGCAGTCCTTGTTCTGTGGGTTGACCCACAATGCCATTAAGGAGGGAATTCCAGGATTTTGACCCAGAGACCTTGACTGAATGGTGATAGATTTCCAAATCAGGATGGTGAGTGGGTTGGAGGGGAACTTGCAGGTGATGGTGTTCCCATTTATCTGCTGCCCTTGTCCTTCTAGATGGAAGTGGTCATGAGAAAGAGCTGTCTAAGGATCTTTGGTGAATTGCTGCAGTGCATCTTGTAGATGACCATTGCTACTGAGCGATGGTGGTGGAGTGAGTTGATGTTTGCAGATGTGGTGCCTATCAAGCGGGGCTGCTTTGTCCTGGATGGTGTCAAGCTTCTTGAGTGTTGTTGGAGTTGCACTCATCCAGGAAAGTTGGGGGAGGGGGTGGGGTATGCCATCACACTCCTGACTTGTCCAAAGTTTACTTCCACTAAACTTGTGGTCTTTCGTCGTTATATCAAACCTCATACAAAATATGTTCCTATATATCTGGGTTTGTTATCATAGAGTCATAGAATCCCCACAGCATAGAAGGGGGCCATTTGGCCCATCGAGTCTGCACCGACCACAATCCCAGTCAGGCCCTATTCCCATAACCCCTCATATATTCCGTGCTAATCTTTCTGATACTAGGGTTAATGTAGCATGGCCAATCAACCTAACTTACACATCTGGGAGGAAACCAAAGCACCCAGAGGAAACCCACTCAGACATGAGGAGAATGTGCAAACTCTGCACAGACAGTGACCCAAGGCCGAAATTGAACTCGGATCCCTGTGAGGCTGCAGTGTGGACCAATGTGCCACTGTGCCACCCCTGTTATAATGCAACAACCATCCATTCATAACACAAACGAAAGGTTTGTGAGGGATTTCAGGACTCATTTTCTGTCCTTCTCTGATTGTTTGGTTAGAATCTCTGTTGAATTTCCAAAGTCCTGATCAAGGTATTTATTTCCTTTCTTTATATTATTTGCCTTTCTACCATTTTTTTAAAGAAAGGGATGAGATGCAAAGTGAGAATAGAAATGCCTTTCCAAAGAAATGGTTTCATTCCCTATTTTTGTCCACTTCTTCTCACATCATTTTATCTACTTCTATAAGAGAAAATGCTGGAAAATCTCAGCAGGTCTGGCAGTAGGGAGAGAAGAGAGCTGATGTTTCGAGTCCAGATGACCCTTTGTCAAAGCTAAAAGGCTTAGAAATTGGAGACATTTATACTGCAGGATGAGGGAATGAAATATGAGTCATAGCCACAGAAGCAAGGGGAAAGGCTGAGAGGTGCAAATGGCAGCCCGTAGAGAGAATAGAGGGTGTGAATGGTCAAACGGCAGAGAAGCCGAAACCAGAGGGTAAATTGTGATGGATGAAAAAGCGGGGGGAAAGGGGAGATGGATGAGAGTGAGGTAAAATTGAGAAAAAGAGGGAAGAGGGAAACACTCACTGCCATTTCCCTTCCGGGAATTACTCACTGCCACTCCATCTACTTGTTTGTTCTACGCAGGGAAACACTTTCTCTCAATGCGGTTGAATAGCTGATCAAGAGATTAGCTCCATTAAAGGATTAAAGGATTTCACAGAACAGCTGATTAAAGGCGCCATTGATGTCGTTCCTGCTCTTTCCAGCATTCCGTTTCGGAACAAATACAATGGAATGTTTTAAAACGGGAGATTCATCGAAAAGCATTAACTCGCAATTTCTGCTCCCAGAGATGCAGTCAGATAGTCAGGTGATCACAAAATAATCCTCTCTGCCTTGGCAGGGTAGTTTGTTGGAGACAATAGTAACTCTTAATCTGCAAAATCCCTGCCAGGGACTTCCCTTCCACATAATCGGATTACATTTGCAAGCCTCCCCAGACATAAAATGAGCTAGTATTTATTCCTCAATGAACGTCGCTAATAAAAGATTGCCTGCCCAATATCACATGGTTTCTCATAGGCTCTTGTTTGGAGATTGTGATCGCTCCGGGACATCCTGAGGGCATGAAAGGCTCTAAAACAAAATCAAAGGCAAAGAGAAATGCTGCAAGAATGGCACAGCGGCACAGTGGTTAGCACTGCTGCTTCACAATGCCAGGGACCCGGGTTCAATTTTCACCTTGGGTCACTATCTGTTTGGAGTTTTCACATTCTCCCTGTGTCTGTGCGGGTTTCTTCCAGGTGCTCCAGTTTCCTCCCATGGTCCAAAGAAGTGCAGGTTAGGTGGATAGGCCATGTTAAGTTTCCCCTGGGTGCCCCAGGATGTGAGAAGTAGGGTAATTACTGGGTTAATATTGGGTTTAGGGGCTAGGGCCTGGGTAAGATGCTCTGTCAGAGAATCAGTGCAAACATGTTAGGCCAAACAGCCTCCAACTGCACAGTGGGAATTGTATGAGTCTACGTTTTATGGGCGGCACAGTGGCACAGTGATTATCATTGATTCCTCACAGCAACAGGGACCTACCTGGGTTCAAGCCCAGTCTTGGGTGAATGTGCGGAGTTTGTACATTCTACCCGTGTCTGCAAGGGTTTCATCTGGGTACTCTGGTTTCCTCCCACAGTGCAAAGATATGTGGATTAGGTGGATCAGCCATGCTAAATTACCAATTAGTATCCAAAGAGGTGTAGATTCGGGGAATTAGTGGGATAAATGTGTAGGGTTACGGGAATGGGGTTGGCTGGGATGCTCATTCGGAGAGTCTGTGCAGCTTTAATGGACCAAATGGCCTCATTCTGTACTGTGAGAATACTACTACACTATGCTATGGAAATTAGATAGGAACTAAATCAAAATAGTAAAATACTTTACAGGTGCTTTAATGAAAGCATGAAGGCTGTGATGGGAATAGAACCATCAACAAAAGCACAGGATTGTGCCACAGATAACAAAAAAAAGATGGAAGAAATATAAAATAATTATTCAGCTTCGGTACTTAACAGGGAGATATGGCAGGTAGACACGACATTGAATGATGAGATGAGATAAGTGAATTTAAAAGTAAAATTAAAAGGATGTACTATAGGAACTAAATAAAGTGAATGAGGATATAGTCCGCGGGGTCAGCATAATTGCATCCATCTATTTTAAAATAATCTAAGATGTAGCAGAGTAATTACTAAATATATTTACTAATTCATTGCCAAAAGGTGTAGCATCAGAAGACTGATGGATAACAAATGCAATCCCAACATTTAAGAATTTGTTCAGGGATTATATATCAGTCAGTTTAATACTAAAGTCAGGACAAATAATGCAAATGGAGAAAATGGAAAAATATCTAGAAACGAGAAATATAGCGATGACTATTCAGAGTGCTGTTCAAAAGGGAACAGCTCGCTGACTGAGCTGATTGACATGTTCTGAAGAAGTAACAGAGAGCAGACAATGGCAACACAGCAAACCTAATATATCTGGACTTCCAAAAATTATCAATGTGTTCCATGACAGACAAATAAGGTTAGAGAATGTTGAGATAGTAGACAATTAAGTGACAGAATCAGAGAATGTAGTTGAGGCCAAAATGTTGTCTGATTTCAAGAAGAAATTAGATAAAACTCTTGGGGCTAAAGGGATTGAGGGATATGGGGGGAAGGGGGGAGATCAGGGTGTTGAATTTGATGATCAAAATTAATGGCAGAGCAGGCTAGAAGGGCAGAATGGCCTACTCTTGCTTCTTATTTCTAATAGTTATGGTGCAGAAGGCCATTTGGCCCATCGAGTCTGCACCAATCACAATCCCACCCAGGTCCTACCCCCATATCCCCACACATTTACCCGCTAATCCCTCTAATCTATGCGTCTCAGGACACTAAGGGATATTTTAGCATGGCCAAGCAACCTAACCTGCAGATCTTTGGACTGTGGGAGGAAACCGGAGCACCCAGAGGAAACCCATGCAGACACGAGGAGAATGTGCAAACTCCACACAGGCAGTGACCCAGGCTGGGAATCAAACCTAATCGATCATGGCAATCAGCACTGGAAGATTGCACTGTAATCTCACAGCGGGGTGAAACTGAATTTTGGGTCTAGTGCTGAATTTACCTTCCAGCCATTGACCCTGTCTACACTTCCCGCTGCCTCAGCAAAGGACCCCACGCACCCTGGACATTCTCTCTTCTACCTTCTTCCACTGGGAAAAAGATCTGAGGTCATGTACCAACTGACTCAAGAACAGCCTCTTCCCTGCTGCTGTCAGACTTTTGAATGGACTTACTTTGCATTAAGTTGATCTTTCTGTACACCCAAGCTACAACTGTAACACTACATTCTGCACTTTCTCGTTTCCTTCTCTATAAATGGTATGTTTTGTATAGCTTGCAAGAAGCAGTACTTATCATTGTATACTCATATATGTGACAATAATAAATCAAATCAAATAAAATCTAAAGTCAAATCACCTGACATTGATTCCACTGCTGGGGATATGGGAGAATTCTGCCTTTTGAGTTTGCTCTTTCTTCATTTAAGATCATGGCTGAATTTCCAACTCAATTTTATCTTCCTGCCCTACTCTTCAATTTCCTCAATTCCCAAATATCTAATGAACTCTGACTTGAACAGACACTTGAATGGTGAGGGAGTAGCCACTTCTCTGGGGAAGAGAATTCCAAAGGTCCACTGAGTGAAGGAAATTCTCCATATCTCAGTCCTAAACATTGGACTAAAATTACATTTTCCAGCCCTCCTCAGCAGTGAGATCTTCCAGTCCTGCCAATGGCCTGCGGTGCATTCCCCCGCAGGTGGGGGTGCAAAGCACGCAAAACCCGAACAAGTTGTCAGGACTGGAAGATCCCATCAGCTAATGTGGGCCATCTCCACTGGTGGAAAATATGTGATGGGAGGCTAAAATATCCAGCCCTTTTCTCTGAGAATAAATTCTTGAATCTCATTCTGGACTCTGTAACTTCTTAGTGCCCATCTTGTCAAGCCCTGGAAGAATGTTACACAATTTATTGAACTCATCTCCCATTCGTCGACAGTCCTGAGAATATAGATCCCGGTTTACTCTGTCTCTTATCTGACCACCCTCTCATTCCAGGATCCAATCTTTTCCTTCGGAGCACACATCTTTCCTATATTCTGTAACCCAGTGACAAATTTGCAAATCATGAACTGACGTTTGCATCAAGCACTGTTTTTTGTTGAGAATCCAGGAAAATTCTATTCATGTCAAGGCTCAACCTTCCAACACTGATGTTGACAAGATTGAAGGCTGTTTTTTAACTTGACTCTCCAGAGTGTGAAACAGGGTGTTGTTGGCTGGCCTTAGCAAAATCACTCTGTTTCCATTCCAATTGGCTTAATGAAAATTGGGCAGCTTCTATGGTAGTCAGCCCATTGGTGGCACAGCAGTTAACAATGCTGCCTCACAGCACCAGGACCCGGGTTCAATTATAAGGTCATAAAACTATAAGGAATAGGAACAGAATCAGTTCACTTGGCCCATCGATTCTGCTCTGCCATTCAATTATGACTGATATTTTTCTCATCCTCATTCTCCTGCCTTTTCTCCATATCCCCTGATCTCCTTATTAATCAAGAGCATATCTATTTCTGTCTTAAAGACACTCAATGACCTGGCCTCCACAGCCTTCTGTGGCAAAGAGCTCCAGCCTTGGGTGACTGTCTGTGTGAAGTTTGCACATTCTCTGGGTTTCCTCTGGCTGCTGCAGTTACCTCCCATAGTCCGAAGACGTACAAGTTAGTTGGATTGGCAATAGTAAATTCACCATTCGTGTCAGGGGGATTAGCAGGGTAAGTATGTGGGGTTATGGGGATAGGGTCTGGGTGGGATTGTGGTTGGTACAGACTCAATGGCCAAATAGCCTCCTTCTGCACTGTAGGACTCCTATGATTCTAACCTGGATCAGCTACATTTTATGCAGCCGAGAAGCCAAGTTGCCAAGGAACCCTTGTCAAGGGATTAGCACCTGCAGATCGAAATGGTGTCTGCCACTTTCAATGCCTCAGTTCCATCTCCAACAATTTTCTGGTTCAGAGGAAATATGATCAGCCATTCTCACTCCAGGTCCTTACGTTGCACGATTGCTCTGGCCACATGCCCAACACAGAACGCTGTATCAGCCATCAAAGACGTTGTCAGAATCCAGCTTGACAATGGTCAATATAGAGTGCTTACCTTCACTTACATTGGAACAGGAGGAGACCATTCAGCACATTGAGCACATTCCCCCACTCCCCCACAGATCATGGCTAAGCATTTAACCATCTCGGTTAACCATCTGACATCCTTACCTCATCAAAATCTCTTGATCTCACAAAGACGCGAAAGAGAAAAATAACCCAGCGCTGCAGTGTTTTGGTTGGAGTGATTGTATCAGATTTCCTGGACCTTTTGTACTTTCCCGCTGGAAATTCTTGCAGCGAGCACTCTCTGGCTGATTTCGCTCTCCCGTTCTACAACAAGAATGAGAAGAAGGTCCTTCAAAGGTCGCTACTCAGATTAGAAAATTCATTTGATCTGGACATACGGTGGAAATGCCAGTGTTGGACCGGGGGTGGGCACAGTAAGAAGTCTCACAACACCAGGTTAAAGTCCAACAGGTTTTTTTGGAGTCACGAGCTTTAGGCACTCAGCTGATGAAGTAGCAGTGCTCTGAAAGCTCATGATTCCAAATAAAGTTGTTGGACTTTAACCTGATGTGGTGAGACTTCTTCCTGGATTGCTGAAGGAAGTGGGAGTTGCGGAGGACTGGGTCACAATCTTCAAAATACCCTAAGCTATCAGGGTGGTGTCAAAGGATTGGATGATTTTGTAAATGTTACATCTCTGTTTGAACAAAAGGAGATGTATGAATTGGTAATTAAAAGTCCGTCATTGTGGATGGTGGAGGAAATCTATTAAGGCACTAGTTTTAGACAAAATGAAATGATGCTTGGAAAAATATTGGTAAATGGGTTAAATCCAGTGTGAACTTGTTAAGCAATATTTGGCTTGGCTTGATTAAGTTCTTTGATAAAGTAATGGGAAGTGAGTGAGAGTAGTGTGGTTCAGAGAGAGAGGGTTAGGACAGGCTTGATGGGCCAAATAGCCCCCTTCTGCACTGTAGGGATTCTGTGTTTGTATGTTGCCTGACTGTACCACACAAAATTGAATATGGGCAGTGAGGACATAGAATTAAAGTTGACAAAGGGGCGGAAAGCAAAGCACAGATATGAAAGGTTATTTCTAAGAGTAGATTCAAAGTAGAATCATACAGTGCAGAAGGAGGCCATTAGACTCAACGAGTCTGCACTGACCCAGTCCCTATCCCCATAACCCCATGCATGTACCCTCGTTAGTCCCCCTGACTGGCTGCCTGTATAGAATTTGCACATTCTCCCGATGTCGTTGTGGGTTTCTTCCTGGTGCTCTGGTTTCCTCCCACAGTCCAAAAAATGTGCAGGTTAGATTGATTGGTCAGACTAAATTGTCCCTTAGTGTCAGAGGAACCAGCAGGGTAAATGTGTGGAGTTACAAGGAAAGGGTCTGGTTGGGGTTATTATCAGTGCAGGCTTGATGGACCGAATGGCCTCCTTCTGCACGGTAGGTATTCTAAGATTCTAAGGGGCAACTTAGCATGGCCAATCCACCTAATCCACACATCTTTGGGCTGTGGGAGGGAACTGGAGCACCCGGAGGAAACCCAGGCAGATACGGGGAGAACATGCAGACTCCACACAGACAGTTACCCAAGCAAGGAATTGAACCTAAGTCCCTGGCACTGTGAGGCAGCAGTGCTAACCACTGTGCCGCCGTGTGGAGCTATGTTCCGTATGGAGGGAGCTCGGGCCACCACTCTATCTGATGTCAGTTAAAAATCTAAACGTGGCCAGGGGGAATCATTTCAAAGCTACGAAACTATGTAGTAAACAATGAGAATGATAGCAACATACAAACTGACAGATGAAATTGGCTGACGCTTGCCAAATGAAATTTAACGCGGAGACGTGTGAAGTGACTCATTTTTCTAGGAAGAACGAAGAGAGGCGATGCAAAGTAAATGCAACATTTGTTTCACTGGGATATAGGAACGGAAAGACCAGAAGCTTTACTTACACAAGTCTCCGCGGAGAAGATTAGAAGGAAGTCTTCAAAATCTTGAAAGGAAGAATGAGGTTTCGCTGCCAGAAGACCCTGCAAACCAAGGGCTAAAGTGAGTCGCAAAGGAAACAAAGGTGACAGGAGGACAAAGAGAATGTCACGCAGCAAGGTGCAATGATACGGAATGTGCAACACAAAAGGTCAATGGAGGCATATTCACCTATAACTTCCAAACTCAAACACATGAAAAGGAAAAGAAAATGCTGTACTATGGGTTAGAGAAATGGTGGAGAGTTGGAGAAATTAGACAGTTCTGTCTAAGAGCTTTCACAAGTATGATGGGCTGAAGGGCCTTCTTCTCCGCTGTAAAATTCTCTTATGATCCTCTGTGATTCTCAGATCATTCGCTCAAAGAAATTAGTTGAGCAAACCCATCTTTTCCTGTCTGTGCTGCAACACCGTACAAGTTTGCAAGGTTCAAGTTTATTTATGAGCCACATGTTGGCTAACATTAACACTGCAATGAAGTTACTGTGAAAATCCCCTAGTCGCCACGCTCCAGTGGCTGCTTGGGTACACTGAGGGAGAACTTAGCACGGCCAATGCTATTGCAGGCCAGATGAAATCAATAACGAAATACATCAGTGTAACTAGCGGTGGGCGAGAATCCGTGTCTGTGTGTGGTGTCAGGTTCGCAGGTTTTATTAATAGCTTTTTGTTAAATTTGCAGTTGTGCCAATGTCCTAAGGTTACAGTCACTGAATCCGTAAGGTGTGTGGAGAATATACTCTGCACTTTTATTTCGCTGGAACATAAATCATGTAATTATTGAAATTAAAAGAGAAAGAGGTGATTCAGCAAACAGGTTTGATCAGAACTCGATGTGGAAACTATTCGTATGGACACGGTTAGACATGGCTCACTGAAACACGTTCCCCAGCAAGTATACCATGATCGCGATGACTTGGTGACAAGTATAACAGGTGTGTAGTAATTTTCTGTGAGTGTTTTAATTGTCTCTAATAGAATCTCGTTCATATCCCCACACTCTTGTCAGTTTGCTGAGCTTTGAAACAACCTATTCATCATCCTGACTTGGAAATCTATTGCCGTTCCTACGCTGTTAGTGGGTCAAAATCCCTCCCTAAAATTAGAAGCTGGGTATAGAACAACTTAGAACCATACAGTGCAGAAAGAGGCCCTTCAGCCCATCGAGTCTGCACCGACCACAGTCCCAATCCCCGTATCCCTACATATTATACTCTAAAAAATCTACACATCCCTGATTCACTAAGGGGCAATTTCTTAGCATGGCCAATCAACCTCACCCACACACCTTTGGACTGTGGGAGGAAACACACACAGACACAAGGAGAATGTGCAAACTCCACACAGCCAGTGACCCAAGCCGGGAATCGAACCCAGGATCCTGGAGCTGTGAAGCAGCAGTAGCTAACCACTGTGCTACCGTGCCACATTTGTATAATGTCCTGGATGAAATAAAACCTTATTGGGCACCATTTTGCTACCTTAAAGTTTAAAGTTTATTTATTAGTGTCCCAAGTAGACTTACATGGACATTGCAATGCAATTACTGTGAAAATCCCCTAGTCTCCACACTCTGGCGCCTGTTCGGGTACACTGAGGGAGAATTTAGCATGGCCAATGCACATAACCAGCACATCTTTAGGGCTGTGGGAGGAAATTGGAGCGCCCAGAGGAAACCCATACAGACACAGGGAGAACGTGCCAACTCCACACAGACAGTGACCCGAGCCAGGAATCAAATCCAGGTCCCTGGCGCTGTAAGGTAGCAGTGCTAACCACTGTTCTGCACACCATGAGATACCATTCCCAGCACCACCTTATTAGAGATGACAACAAAATATTTCAAACATCACCTTTTCAATCCTCTGAAGACTTACAACACAAAAGCACCCATATGCGACCTGCTTAACACATTGACAAAGAAGCCACAGTCCCCTATAAGCACTTAAAGCATGTGGGCATGAAAATTATTGATACTTTCGGTTGACAAAATTACAATTAATGACTTTCTCACAATGAGAGACACTCACTTACCCTTTAGGATATGTGTCGGTATTTGTAGCCCTTTTGTTGTGTGATGCTACCTGCAGCAGTCCAGGTTTAAAATGAAATGGTATTTCCTGATCAGTGTGATACTGATTCATAAACTGGCTGGTTACCACACTTGCTCTGTTCAATATGGAACATATTGTATTGTGGACCAAAACTTTCCCTTTGATGAAGGTGTGTCACTCACCGTGTAGTTCCCGTCCATTTGTTTCCTGAATTGTTTATAGTTCCGCGAATAATTCTTATAAAATAAATGCAGCGCAGCAACCTTTGTTATGAATCAAAGAGCAAGGAAACAATAGCCAACTTTTATGCAAACAAGCAGAAGAAGGAAAGCGTTTTCCCTGCATCAGGCACACTGTACAAGTAATTCCTCCACTCTTCCCAAAAATAGTACCACAGAACCTGTAATGTCAACCAGAGAGTTTCCAACATCTGAATGTGCTCCCTGGCTGGACTTTCAAATTGCTACCTGGTCAGCATGAAGCTGCTGAGCCAGCGGCACGGTGGCACAGTGGTTAGCACTGCTGCCTCGCAGCCTCAGGGACCCAGGTTCGATTCCCGGCTGAGGTCACTGTTTGAGTGGATTGTTCACATCCTCCCTGTGTCTGTGTGGGTTTCCTCCGAGTGCTCCAGTTTCCTCCCACGATCCAAAGGTGTGCGGGTTAGGTTGATGCTAAATTGCCCCTTAGTGTCAAGGGGAATAGGTGGATGGCGTGGAAAGTGAGTGGTAGGTGGCACAGTAGGCAGAACATGGGCATGATGGGCAACACAGTGGTCAGCAGTGCTCTCTCACGGCATCAGGGACTGGATTCAATTCCCAGCTTGGATGATAGCCTGTGCGGAGTTTGCACATTCTCCCCATGTCTGCATGGGTTTCCTCTCATAGCCCGAAATATGTGCTGGTTAGGTGGGTCGGCCATGCTAAATTCTCTGTGTGCCCAAGCAGGCACTGGAGTGTGGTGATGAGGGGGTTTTCACAGTAACGTTATTGCGGTGTTAATATAAGCCTACTTGTAACACTAGTAAATAAACTGATGTGGATTTGGTGCCCAGCTCAGAAACAGCCCATTTTTCACCAGCTTGGTTTTGATTGTTACCTGTGATTGGCAGAGGTCCGCAGTTGATTGTGTGTACCTATAGCAAAATACAGCCAGGAATCTCACGTGTTGGGCCATTAGTATCAAGTTGGTGAGCGGTGGTACATTAAATGGGTGCCCTGTGCAACTCAACACTTTGAGACCTCCCAATGTATTCAGTTTCCATGGAATGTGGGCATCATTGGCCAGGCCAGCATTTATTGCCCATCCCTAACTGGCCTGGAGATGACGTAGAATCCTTATAGTGCAGAAGGAGGCCATTTGGCGCATTGGGTCTCCACCGATTCCCTGACAGAGTGTCTTACCAAGGCCCTTTCCCCTGCACTAACCCCACACATTTGCCATGGCCAATCCATCTAGTCTTGACATCTTGGGACATGAAGGAGCAATTTAGTGCGGCCAATCCACCTAACCTGCAAATTTTTGGACTGTGGAAGGAAATTGGAGCCCCCCCCTGAGGAAACCCATGCAGACACAGTGAGAATGTGCGAACTCCACACTGACAGTCGCCCAAATGGAACCCAGATCCCTGGCGCTTTGAGGCAGCAGTGCTAACCACTGTGCCACTATGCAGCAGTGAGATGGTGTTGGTGAGTTACCTTCTTGAAATGCTGCCAACTGTGTTATGGAGGTACATCCACAATGCTTTTAGGAAGGGAGTTCCAAGATTTTGAACCAGTGACAGTGAAGGAAAGGCAATATAGTTCCCAGTCAGGCTTATTTGTGGCTCGGAGGGGAATATGGGTGATTGTATTCTCGTGTGTCTGCAATCCTTGTCTTTTGAGCTGCTAGGGGTCTTGGGTTTGCTATTGAAGGTGCTTTGGTAAATTGGTGCAGTATGCTTGATCATGATGCACCCTGTATCCACTGTGCATCAGTGATGGAGGGAGAGAATGTTTAAGGTGGTGGATGGGGTGCCAATCAAGTGGGGTTGCTTTATCCTGGATGGTGTTGAGCTTCTCGAGTGTTGCTGGAGCTGCACCCATCCAGGAAAGTGGAGAGTATTCTATTACTCCTGACTTGTAGATGGTGAGAAGTCTGACAACACCAGGTTTTAGGTTGGACTAAAACCTGGTGTTGTCAGACTTTTTACTGTGTTTACGCCAGTCCAACGCCGGCATACCCACATCATGTAGATGGTGGACAGGATTTGTGGAGCCAGGGTAGAGTCACTCACCACGTAATTCCCAGTTTCTGATCTGCTCTGGTAGCTACAGTTTTTACATGGCTATTCTACCCAGTTAAGTTTTCGGTCAGTAGTAAGCCCTCGGAATATTGATTAAAGGGGGATTCAGTGTAGGAATACTATTGCAAGTCAAGAGTGGATGGTCAAATTCTCCCTTGTTGGTGATGGTAACTGACTGGATCTTGTGTGGCTTGAATGCTCGTGATCACATATCAGCCCCAGACTGAATGGTGCCCAGGTCGTGTTGGATATTGACACAGACTGCTTCAATATCCGAGGAACTGTGAAGGAAAGTGAACATTGTGCATTCATCAGCACGCCAATCATAGAACCCTGTAGTGCTGAAGGAGGCTATTCGGCCCATCGAGCCAGCATTGACAACAACTCCACCCTGGCCCTATCCCTGTAACCCCACACATTTATTCTGCTAATCCCCCTGACACTAAGGGGCAATATAGCACGGCCCATCAACCTAACCCGCACATCTTTGGACTGCAGGAGGAAAGTGGTGCCCCCAGAGGAAACCCAGCAGACATGGGGAGAACGTGCAAATTTCACACAGACAGTGTCCCGAGGCCGGAATTGAACCTGGGTCCCCGGTACTGTGAGACAGCAATGCTAACCTCTGAGCCACTGTGCCAGCCACTAGGTGCTATATAATGTCGAGACTTTATTTTTTTAAGCATTCCCTGGAATTGTACAAATGTATAATAGTGAAAATATTCCATGTTATTCCAGGTGTGCAATGGTGAGGAAATTCCATGCTGTCCAGGGAGATTCCCACATTGCCTGTTGCTATTTACATTGACTCCTAATCTGAGATTTGCAAATATTTCCTGAATTCTGGAGTTTGAAGGTCAGATGTGAAGGAAACTATATTTCCGCCAGTTCCACTGGGTCTGATGCAGGAACTGATCTCAGCTGGTATTTGATTTCATTCCCGCTGTAAGTATTCGTGTCATTTTACTTTCTTAATACGCTTGATTTAAATGCAAAATTCAAACTTCTGAGAATAGATTTCTCTCTTTCGTTCTCACTCTCTTTCTCTCCGACTCCCATCTCTCCTATTCCCTCAGTCTTGTACTTCTTTTTCCTCTTTCTCGCCGCACTCCCTCTTTCCTTCTCTTTCTGTGTTTTTCCCTTTTTTCCCTTTTTCTCACTTTCTCTCACTCTCGCTTTCTCTCCTCTCTTTCTTTCTCTTTACCTCTCTTAAACTCTTTTTTTCTCACTCCTTTATCTCGCTCCTACTTTCTCCTTCACTCTCTTTTTCTCTTTCATACACACACTCCCTCTCCCGTTCTTTCTCCCTCACTCTCCCTGTCACTCTCCTTCTTGTTTCTTTCCTTCTCTCTTTCTTTCTTTCTCTCTTTCTCCCTCTCTTTCTTTTTTTTCTTTCTTTCCTTCTTCCTTTCCCTCTTTCCTTCTTTTCTTTATTCTTTCTTTCCTTTTTTTGTCCCATTCTCTGTTTACTAACTGCACATTAAGCCGCTGTTCCTTTTTCATTACCCTCTACGTTTTTCTTCATCTTTATTCTGGACAATATTCAACAGCTCCACTTCTTGTCGTTCTGACCCTCCATTCCCACAACTGCATTTGGTATTGTCTCTGCTCGTTCAGTTATTGCAACTCTGCACCATCACACTCTTCCTCAAAACCACTTTGAGCTTAAGCTGTCTCCCTGCATACGTTCAAAGAACTGAAACAAGGAAGGTTTGGCTGGAAATACACGGAAGCTTCATTCTTGAATGGAAGTGAAGGACATGGGCTGCCTCAAAGTACTGGAGACACTAAATTGAGCAGAAGAATTGATTCCAAGCGATGTTTTCAGTTGAGCTTTGATACTGGGACAAGGGAGCATAGGCAAAAGCTGAATATAGCTAAGCTCAGGATTAATACCACAAAGCGTTTCGTCATATAAAGAAGACCTGCATTTATAGCACCATTCACAACCACCCAACATCTCAAATCATTTGACAACCAATCAAGTACTTTTGGAATGGTATCACCTTTGCATTTTCGAAATCTGGCTGCTATTTTTAACACAGTAGCCTCCCATAAAAAGCAACATGGCAATAACAAGATAATTTTGTTTTATGATGTTGGTTAAGGCAGAAGTATTGGCGAGGGGATGATTCTTTTGTCCCCCCTTCAAAAGCAGTGATGTGGACTCCTTTATGGCCACCTATGAGAGCAGATAGGTCCTCAGTCATCCGATCGCAGAGTTAGCTCCACTCCTGGGTGGCACGGTGGCACAGTGGTTAGCACTGCTGCCTCACAGTGCCAGGGACCCGGGTTCGATTCCCATGACTTGGGTCACTGTCTGTGTGGAGTTTGCACATTCTCCCCTGGTCTGCGTGGGTTTCCTCCAGGCGCTCCAATTTCCTCCCACAGTTTGAAAGATGTGTTGGTTAGGTGCATTGATCCAAACAGACGCCAGATTGTGGCGACTGGGGAAATTTCACGGTAACTTCATTGCAGTGTTAATATAAGCCTATTTGTGACACTAACATATAAACTTTAAACTTTAGCTGAGTATCAGCTTTCACCACTGTGCTCAAACTCTCTGCTGGGAAGTGAACCCACATTCTGGTGACACAAATCAAATAGTGGTGCTAACCGAACCATGATTGGTACATAGTGCGTGACTAATAGTTGATGGGAATTTCCACATGGAGTAACAAAGGGGAAATCACTGGAGATAGGCTTTGTTTGCATTCCACTGCTGCAGCGTTGGTACAAGTTTATTTGGTTCTGGTGCTGCAGTGGGATCGTTGATTTAGCCACAATCAAATGGCAGATCTTGACTGTGGGGCAAAGTGCGTTGTGACTTCCAGGGGAAGATCAGTTTGGGTCTTACCAGCTGATGTATACAATACAGTCAACAACTCTTCATACTGATAAGAAGCCTGCATGGTAAATGCACCCTTAAATGTTGTTGTGGTGGTTCTGGGGGAACCATAGGTTTCAGTAGAAGGAACACGGGAGATAGGTTGAATGGCTTCCATCATTGCTTCATACATTGTGATTTCAGGCTGCTGTGGGGACTAAAGTTCCCCTTATCTCTTGTTCTTGAAGAATCAAAAATAGACATCTCTATCTCTCAGTAGAGGGCTATCAGTATTTATTGAATCAAGCTCATTCAAGCAATAAAGGAATCCATTTCTGTTTAAATAAATGGTGAGAATCCCTAACCTAATGTTCTGTAATAAATAGGGTTTAGATGCGTCCTGCAGCACAGGTAATGTATGATATTATTATGGCAAAATTCCAATATAAGAATGTACTTAACTTTTTCGATGTGTTTTTGGTGAGAAGGAGAAATCAGTCTATTAAATTGGATGATCAGCCATGATCATAATCGATGGCAGAGCAGGCTTTTAAAGGGCTGAATGGCCGCCTCCTGCTCTTATTTTCTATGTTTATGAGATTGAGATGTGAATGAGTGGGGTTGTATTACGGGGAAAGGTTGGACAAGCTGGGCTTGTTTCCACTGGAGTTTAGAAGAGTGAGGGGTGACTTGACTGATGCAGCAGGGTAAGGACACAGAGATTCTTCTGATAAGCATCTGTAAATGTGCATGTTTAAGAGTTGAGAGAGGCCAATGTCACTCTCCATGTGATATTACTTGTATCAAAATTGTATGAAATACTCCCATTTCTCACATCAAACACTGAACCTTTCCCCTTTGCATCAGCCCATCTGCCAGTGAAATTCTCAGCCATACCTTTATCACCTCCAAATATAGCTGTTACCCAGCTTTTAATTTAAACACTTTCTAAGCATTCCAGTTTACTGAGAGAAACAAGGACAGTATTTCAACAATTTCTTTATTTTATACTTACCAACTCAAACATAGACAGTTGTAACTCATTAACTCTTTACTGAACTTTAACTCAAACTGAACTTTAATTCTTAAACTGCACTTTAACTAAACTTCAATTTTAATTAAACATCAACTTTAAATGCTTAACCGATAATAGGTACTACCAAATTTAGGAAAACCTTGGTCAAGAAATATCCTCGAGGTAGAATTTATCTTCTTCTACTCAGAAGCATTCTTCAGGGTACAGGTCTTCTTATGATGGTTGGTCTCTCCCAAGTTATTGCTCGCTGGCAAATGAAGGCTGCACATATCTTTTTATGTACAATCCTCTACTTTTTGGAAGATTCTCTACCATCCAGCCAACTGTATAACCAGAAATCAATCACATGGCTTTAACATCCAATAAAATTACTTGTGGACGACACCATTATGCTTAGTTCAAACTGTGTGCTCCACACATAATGGCCATATAAATCAAAACCACACTGTCTAGGCCAATGTCAATAATTTCTTCTTTTTTGCCAACACAGGCACTTCCAGATCACAGCTCCCAGACCAGATCCTCTTTATGACCTGCATCTGGTTTTAATTATAAATTGACCAAAAATCCCAGCATGCTTAACTCTCAGCCAGAAAAGCCATTTTAAAGCCACTATTGCCATAATTGTTATTAAATTATTGTTGCAGCCATTTTTTTCCATCTACGTAGTTATTCCATTTCACTTCTGACCTGTTCTCCAAACTTTGGAAGTTTTAGCTCACAATGTACAATCTTGCTCATTCATCACCTCTCTCCTTGTTGTCTTACATGGGTTCAGGATGGTTGCTCTCCATCCTCATGTTCAAACCCTATTTGCAACTTGCCCCTTTCTTTCTTGCTCAACATTTTAACCTGACCCCAACCCTCAGTCTGCCCACATCTGACTCTTCTCTCTTGTCCATTCACCACCTTAGATTCTGTCATCAGTGGTCATCTTCCCTCCCTAAACTCATTTATCTCTCCATCCTTCGGGTTTGTCTAAATGGCCATCATCCCTTCCTCCCGATAATTGCTTTAAAATATTTGGTTGCTCTATTGTCCTAAATTACAATAATAATTGCACTTCAGAAGTACTTTGTTGGATATAAAAATCTTTGTGATGTCTTGACATTGAGAAAGTCACCATATGAATGCAAATTCTTTATCTCTTCTCATTGTAGATCGGAATGAAAAGCTTGACTGAGCCATATTCATTGTTGTGCAACAGATGTCAACATGGCAAAATTGAAATGAGTCAGTAATTAAGTTATTTGTTAGATTAGCTCAGACCTTCTATTCAAAGATGTGGAGGTTCAATGGATTGGTCATGCTAAATTGTCTCTAGTGTCCTAAGAAGTGTAGGTTAGGGGGGATTAGTGGAGTAAATATGTGGTGTAATGGGGATGGGGCCTGGGTATGTTCTGTCAGAGAGTGTGTGCAGATTTGATGGGCCAAATGGCCCCCTTCTACACTATGATTCCCAGAACAAGGTTCATTTATATTCCCGGAGTAAAGTATTCCTTCTACGATGGGATTAATAGTGTTGGATCCTGATGCGCAAATGTGGTGCAGTCTGGGGATCCAGAAAGGCAAAATCCTGGTGCCTGGTGTTATTGGATCCAACAGGTCTAACTTGGTTCTCTGGCCAACACATCCAAAGCTGATGTCACTGGCGTTGTGTCTTTGGCTTACGTCTCCTTTGGGAACCTACCTTGGTGACTCCCCATTCTTATTTCCCCAATCATGCCAATTGATCAGCAAAGTGACCAAAGATACAACCATTGGTTTATCTGTTCCTCTGCTGACCTTGCGAGCCTTGCATTTTTTGGTATCCCTATTGAGCCCATTCTTGCTCAGGATTTTCAAGAACCACATTGGTCAGCTATCAAAGATAGGCAGCCTTTGACATGTCCAACCTCAGAAGGCTGTGTTGGCCAAATCACTGAATACACTTAAGATTTGATTTGATTTATTATTGTCACGTGTATTAACATACAGTGAAAAGTTTCATTTCTTGCTTGCTATACAGAGAAAGCATATTGTTCATAGAGAAAGAAAGGAGAGAGTACAGAATGTAGTGTTACAGTCATAGCTAGGGTGTAGAGAAAGAGCAACTTAATGCAAGGTAAGTCCATTCAAAAGTCTGGCGGCAGCGGGGAAGAAGCTGTTCTTTAGTCGATTGGTATGTGGCCTCAGACCTTTGAATCTTTTTCCAAAAGGAAGAAGGTGGAAGAGAGAATGTCTGAGGCGCACGGGGTACTTAATTATGCTGGCTGCTTTACCGAGGCAGTGGGAAGTGTAGACAGAGTAAGTGGATGGGAGGCTGGTTTGCATGAGGGATTGGGCTACACTCACAGCCTTTTGTAATTCCTTGCAGTCTTGGGAAGAGCAGGAGCCATCCCAAGTTGTGATACAACCAGAAAGGATGCTTTCTAATGGTGCTTCTGTAAAAGTTGGTGAGAGTCGTAGCTGATATACCAAATTTACTTCGTCTTCTGAGAAAGTAGAGGCAGTGGTAGGCTTTCTTAACTATAGTGTCGCCGGGGGGACCAGGGCAGGTTGTTGGTGATTTGGACACCTAAAAACTTGAAGATGATAGATAGATTTCTAGAATTTTAAAGGTGTCAAGGAATATGGGGAGAGTATGGGAGCATGATGTCGAGATCAAGTATCAGCCATTGTCAGGGTGAATGGCGGAGTAGTCTCAAAGGGCCTATTTTGTATGTTTCTAAGTTAACTGGAACAAGATGATCCCACAGCTGGGAGGAGTGTGTGCATTGACCCAATATGCCAAACTCGCAATTGCCCTACTGTTCCAGTTGCCCATGGCAACCATCCCAAACCTCATCCACGTGCATGAAATACCTTCAATATTTTAGACAAGTGGGGTCCTTGCTATCGCTATCAATTTCTTCATGGGGAATTGGCCTGCTAGTTCTCTTTTCAAAGATACAAACTGATCCCAATTCAATCGCCTTCTCTGAATATCTCTTCCATTTGCCCACCGTCCTATGGAAATGCAGTGACCTCGCTGGCACATTTGTAAACAAAGGGTCAAGGTGAAATATTATGGGTGGGCTTGCCACTGGGTTCCTGAGGTGGCTGAGGCCTGGGGTAGCCTGCCTATCCTTACTCCAGTGGAGGCCACCAAGTGGCCAATTGTTGACCATTTAAGAGCCTTAATTTTTAAAGCAGACGGGAGGAGTTTCTGGGTATAGGGAATGGCCAAGAATAATTGGGTTTAGGCCTTGGAGGAGAAGTAGAGGCACTTCTGTCAGAACCCCCCTTAGGGGCGTCACCCCTCCACTCCCCACTCCTATCAGACCTCCCTCCACCAAGCTAATCCTGGCCTCTCCCCCGACACTCCAATCCACCACTGTCTACCTTGCCCCCATCTCCATGTCTCCCTGACCTTTTTCATGCTGATACGCTCAAAATGGACCTCCTGCTGGAATCTGGGCATTAGGACTTCGGGAATGGGTTGCAATCCCAATTTACATCCACTGTGGCTTCTGCATTTGCAATAACTAGGGGAAGGTGCTCAATCTAATCCCTGAGGCTGCACCTCCTTCAGGGTGGGGGTTGGGGGCCGGGGATGGGGGGGGGGGGGGGAATGTCCCATCTGCACCCAGAGAGTCATAGAAGAATCATAGAATCCCTACAGTGCAGAAGGAGGCCATTCATCCCATCGAGCCTGCAACGACTACAATCCCATCCACCTATCTCCGTGTATTTACCTGTTAATCCCCTGACACTAAGGGTCAATTTAGTACAGCCAATCCATCTAACCCGTACATCTTTGGAGGGTGAAAGGAAATCAGGGCACCTGGAAGAAACCTACGCAGACACTAGGAGAACGTGCAAACTTCACACACGCAGTCACCCGAGTCGGAATTGAACCTGGATCCCTGGCACTGTGAGGTAGCAGTGCTAGCCACTGTGCCACCATGCCACTCTCTCACAGAACATACCCATGTTCTATCCTCGTAACTCCACGTATTTATCTGGCTAATCGTCCCGAACACACACATCTTGGGACACTGGGGGCAATTCAGCCTGGCCAATCCACCTAACCTGCCCATCTTTGAACAGGAGGCATGAGTTAATCTGATGCATCACTTAATTACTGACTCATTTTAATTTTGCCATGTTGACATCTGTTGTAGAATAATGAATATGGCTCACTCAAGCTTTTTGTTCTGATCTACAACAAGAGGAAATAAAGAATTTGCATTTATATGGTGACTTCCTCCTCCCACAGTGCCACAGTGTTGGTGGAGATATGTTCCTCACCAAATCTTTGGATGGCAGGACGGGAAACCCCCCACAATAAAAATCCTGGCTGGTGTTTTCCTATTCTCTAATCATGCCTGAGATTATGTCCTTTATTGCTAGAGGGATGGAGTTTAAAATCAGTGAGGCTATGTTGCAGATGTATAAGGTGCTGGTGAGGCCACACCTGGAGTAATGTGTACAGTTTTGGTTCCCTTACTTGAAAAGGATAAACTGGCACTGACGAGAGTGCAGAGGAGCTTCACTAGGTTGATTCTGGAGTTGAGAGGGTTGGCTTATGAGGAGAGACTGAGTAGACTGGAACCAAACTCATTCAGAAGAATGAGGGGAGATCTTATAGAAACATACATGACTATGAAGGGAATAGATAATATGGAAGTAGGGAAGTTATTTCCTTTGGTGGGTGAAACTAGAACTAGGGGGCATGACTTCAAAATAAGGGGGAGCAGATTTAGGACTGAGTTGAGAAGGAACTTCTTCACATAAAGCCTTGTGAATCTGTGGAATTCCCTGCCCAGTGAAGCAGTTGAGGCAACCTCATTGAATGTTTTTAAGGCAAGGGTAGATACATTTTTGAACGGTAAAAGAATTAATGGTTATGGTGAGCCGGCAGGTGAGTGGATGAGTCCACGCAAAGAACAGCCATGATCTTATTGAATGGTGGAGCAAGCTCGAGGGGCCAGATGGCAACTCCTACTCCTAGTTCTTATGTTCTTATGATGTGGAATTCATAGAATTCCTACAGCGCAGAAGGAGGCCATTCAGCCCATCAAGCTTGCATCGACAATGACCCCACCCAGACCCCATCCCCACAACCCCATACATTTACCTCTGACAGTAGCGGACAATTTAGCATGGCCAATTCACCTAACCTGCACATCTGAGAGGAAACTGGAGTACCTGGAGGAAACCCACACAGACCCGGGGGAATATGCAAACTCCACACAGACAGTGACCAAGCTGGGAATTGAACCCGGATCCCTGGTGCTGTGAGGCAGCGGTTCTACCACTGTGCTGCTATGTAGCCCCGAGCAAGGGTGGATCAGGTTGACTTCTCCATCGAATATGTGGCCCATCAACTTTGGAAGGAATGTATTGATTTTTCTGATCCCCAAATACAACAGCTCCAAATGAAGGACAAAGAATAACAAAAATAGATACGCCCTGTCACAAATAACACGCCACATCTCCAAACAGCAAAGTGATCGTTTATTCAAATTTTGCTTCATGACAGTTTCTCAGGCCATATTAACATGCACGTAACTGAGTTAAAATGTACTCTACATCTAAAATATTTTCAAACTGAGATCTTCAAATTGCAAAAGTACTCCAACTTTAAGTTACATTGTGGTCACATTAGCTTTCCTTCCCAGACTACATAGCCCATCACCGGAGGCTTTCTAAAGCATCATTGGTAAGTGATGAATCTTTCCACGTGAGTAATTGTTAGCAAACCAAGGACTGTAAAATCTTAGAGTCTTAATGTACAGAAGGGACACATTTAGCCTATTGTGATTATTTTGGCTGTTTCACAGAACTATTCAATTTGACACCCCTGCTCCTTCCCAATAACTGCAATCTTCTCCCTTTCAAAACATGAAGGCTCCTGCAGTTGAGAAGTCTCTGCTGATGGTGCTGGGGCAAGAGAGCTGCCGGCCAATCTGATGGGCCAGCAGCTGTCTTGGGCATGACTTGCTGATGTTGAGGGGCAGAAGTCCCACTCTTACCCCATTAAGGTCACCCCAGCCGTCATGTAAATTACATTTACACTGAGCTGCTGAGCGATAAGTTGCCAATGGAACTTAAGTCCGGGGATGTGGTTAGTTTGTGATGCGGGGACTGTTCGGAGATAACTCCTCTCTCCATTAAATCCAACCCATGATAAAAATTGGAATGATATGACAGTGATGTCAGGTTATTATTTGTCATTTTATATGAGGCAATGGCCGAGTGGTATTATCAACAACCTATTTATCCAGGAGAGGGGAGTACAGGGTGTACCACTCTGGAGAGGATGAACTCAGATTCTCTCTTGTCTTTGCAACCAGAGGTTTTGGATGAAGCTAAGGATATAAATGCATTTAAGAGGAGGCTAGTAAAGCATAGGCAGGAGAAAGGAATAAAGATAAAATTAGATGAGGGAGGAGGTTCCAGAGGACTGGGCTTAGTGCTGGGCTAGGAAGTTCTGGATGATGAAGGAATCTAAATTTGGAATCAGTACATGGAAATAAACCTGTCATCAATTTTCCTTTATTATTCATTCGTGGGACATGGGTGTTGCTGCGTGGCCAGCATTTATCACCCATCCCCAGTCGCTGTGGACAATTGAGAGTCAACCACATTGCTGGGGTTCTGGAGTCAGATGTAGGCCAGACTAGGTAAGAATGGAAGATTTCCTTCCCCAAAGGGCATCAACGAACCAGATGTTTTATTTTCCCAACAATCTTAAGTTGTTAAGAAGGTGTACGGTGTGTTAGCTTTTATTGGTAGAGGGATTGAATTTCAAAGCCGTGAGGCCATGTTGCAACTGTACAAAACTCTGGTGCAGCCGCACTTGCAGTATTGTGTACAGTTCTGGTCGCCGCATTATAAGAAAGATGTGGAGGCTTTGGAAAGGGTGCAGAGGAGGTTTACCAGGATGTTGCCTGGTATGGTGGGAAGGTCTTTTGAGGAAAGGCCGAGGGACTTGAGGTTGTTTTCGTTGGAGAGAAGAAGGTTACGAGGTGACCTAATTGAGGCATACAAGATGATCAGAGGGTTAGATAGGGTGGATAGTGAAAGCCTTTTTCCTCGGATGGTGATGGCTAACACGAGGGGACATAACTTTACATTAAGGGGTGGTAATTATAGGACGGATGTCAGAGGTAGGTTCCTTACTCAGAGGGTAGTAAGGGCGTGGAATGCCCTGCCTGCAGCAGTTGTGGACTCGCCAACTTTAAGGGTGTTCAAATGGTCAGTGGATAGGCATATGGATAACATTGGAATAGTTTAGGTTAGAGGGTCATTAGATTTGTTCCACAGGTCGGCGCAAACATCGAGGGCCGAAGGGCCTGTACTGCGTTGTAATGTTCTATGCTCTAACAATCGACAATAGTTTCATGGCCATCACTAGATTCTTAATTCCTGATTTTTTTATTGAATTCAAATTTCCCCAGCTGCTGTGGTGGGATTCGAACCTGGGAACATTAGCTGAGTTTCTGGATAATTAGTTTGTCGATAATACCACTCGGCCATTGTCTCCTCTGACATATAAAATGGCAAAAAATGACTTGACATCACTGTCATATTGTTCCAATCTTTATCATGGGTTGGATTTAATGGAGAGAAGAATTACCTTCCAACAGCCCCACATCACATCCTACCCATATCCCCGAAATAAAGTTCCATTGGCACCTTGTCACTCAGCAGAGATCCATTGCAATAACATGCTGGGGTGACATTAATAGGGTAAGAGTGGGACTTCTGCCTCTCAATGTCAGCAAGTCACATCCAAGACAGATGCTGGCCAATCAGATTGGCCAATCTCTCTTGCCCCAACAGCATCAGAAAAGACAACTCATCTGCAGAGGAGCATCATGTTTTGAACAGGAGAAGATGATGTGCAGCATGATGGCATAATGGTTAGCACTATTGCCTCACAATGCCAGGGACCCAGGTTCAGTTCCGGCCTGGGGTCACTATCTGTGTGAAGTTTGCACGTTCTTTCTGTGCCTGCATGAGTTTCTTCCGGGTGCTCTGGTTTCCTCCCACAGTCCAAAGATACGCAAGTTATGTTGATTGGCTGTGATAAATTGCCCCTTAGTGTTAGGGTAAATAACAGTGTATATAGATGATGTTAAAGGGATAGGGCCTGGATGGGATTGATTTGGGGTAGCCTCGATAGGCCAAATGGCCTCCTTCTGCACTGTATGGATTCTACAATTCTATGAAAATTGTGGAATTATTGGGAAAGAGCTGGGATTGCGAGTCCAATTAAGTAGCTCTGTGAGAGAGCCAAAATAATTACAATAGGCCAAATGTGTCCCTTCTGTATGTGAAGACTCTATGATTTTACAGTCCATGCTTTCCGAACAAATATTCATGTGGAAACCTGGGTGAGACTCAATATTTACCAGTGATGCTTTAGAAAGTGTACAGTGATGGGCTACATGGTCTGGGAAGAAAAGCTAATATGACCAAATAGCATACGTCCCTCTATAGGCCAATGCAGTGGTTCGGAGATTCCATTTAGACCTTCAGTTAGCTATCAGGGCTGAAAATCGAACACTAACATGGTTAACCATTATGGAAACCGCCCAATTATCATTCTCAGTGAAATCAAAGAATGGCAATGGCAGCTTATATTGAATTTAATAAAACACTGAACTGAAGAACAGAGATTGGAGAGGGAGACGGAGAGCTCTCGGGAGAGGTTGAGTACTTTGTGTGTCAGGAAATTTGATATCTTGTGTACTCAAGTTTGTATTCTTTGTGGTAGCTTGGTGGAGTATCATAAAAGAGATCTGACAGCATCTGTGTGGAGAGAATAGAGCTAACATTTTGAGTCTGTATGATCCTTTGTCAGATCTGACAAAGGGTCATCTAGACTTGAAATGTTGGCTCTATTCTCTCTTCACAGATGCTGTTAGACCTGCTGAGATTTTCCAGCATTTTCTGTTTTTGTTTCAGATTCCAACATCCACAGTATTTTGCTTTTATCATAAAGGAGATTGATTGTACAATCATTTGGGAGTTTGAGTATCTTTATCCACAACGTCAATTGACCCGAGTTCAAGGGTAACAATTGGATTTCTGTAAATCAAAAGCTCGTGCCTTCCTAATAGGAGCCTTCATTATGTAACAAGTAAACTTATAGCCTAAATCTTCCAAGTAACAATGACCAGAGCACAATGGTAGAGCAATGAAAATCAAGCCTGTGGCCTGTAAAATTGGAGGGTTGCACGTAGGGCCACGATGCTGGAAATGGTTTCAGAGATAGAAGGGGAATGCCCAAGGATTTGAATATAAAGGTGTTTACAATTTTACATCAAGGTGTTGCTGAAATAATGGCTTCTAAATGAGCTGCCTGATCAGCATCTCCACTTTATGCATGAACAGTGTGGATGGAGAAAGAATGGCTGCAACAATGACTTAACAACAATAATGGCAATAGTGGCTTTAAAATGGCTGTTCTGGCTGGGAGTGAAGCACACTGGGAATTTTGGTCAATTTACAGATTAAAACCAAATACCACTGGTAAAGAGGCTCTTCCCAGATAAGGGAAGTTGGTTACATTAACCAAGACAGTGTGGCTTCAGTTTTTAATGACTGCTATTTATGGACTATGCAGTTTGAACAAAGTGTAATGATGTCATTCAAAAGTAATTTCACTGTATGTTCGAGCTATGTGATCAGTTTATGATGACACAGTTGGCTGGATGACAGAGAATCTTCTGGAAGCAAGCAGAGAATTGTGGGTAAAAGACATGTGAATCCTTTGTTTGGCAGGGATAACTTGAAGAGACCAACCATCGCGACAAGACCAGTACCCTGAAGGATGCTTCAGAGAGAAAAAGAAGATAGATTCTACATCGAGAATATTTCTTGGCCAATGTTTTTCTTAAACTCAGTAGTATCTAGTTTCAGTTAAATAGCTAAAGTTGATGTTCAGTTAAAGTGCAGTTTAAGAGTTAAAGTTCAGTTGAAAGTTGATGTTCCGTTGAAGTTCAATAGAGAGTTAATGAGTTGCAACTGTTTATGTTTGAGTTGATACTAAAAGAGTTAAATAAAGAGCCAATTGAATTACTGTCCTTGTTTGCCTCATGAAACTGGAATGCTTGGAAGGTGTTTAAATTAAAGCTGTATAACAGCAGCAACATTTGAAAACTCACTTTATTTCCTCTCTACAAAAGGGGAAACTCCGTTGTTTTTAGACAATGTTAGGAATTAATTATTGCTGGGGAAACTCCATTGTTGTATTATCTGTTGCTTGGACTGCATTGTGTAGCCTGATGGGTATTCACAAAGTCCAGAAAAGCCTGATGGGTAGAAGAGCTAACTAATGCTGTATCAGGCTAAGGACTGTGGGAGCAGCAAGACTCCGGGGAGGTTTTGCTGTGATGAACAGGCATAGTTGCTGATTGGACAATGGCTGTTGGTATGCCTTGAACAGACAGTGATTGAATGCAGATTCCCTGTGTTGTCCCCCTTGGAGAAATACAACTCCCTGAGAGTCATGGCTCTCTGAGCACTCATAACCAAAAAGATAGTGATTGATTAGTGCCTATCCTCGTTCATGAGTCACAGAAAACTAGCTTGTAGGTACAGCAAGTAATAAAGAAAGCGAACTGAATGTGGGCTTTTATAGCTGAAGGGACAGAATATGAAAGTAAGGAAGTATTATTACGACTATACAAGGCATTGGTGAGGCCGCACCTGGAGTATTGTGCTCAGTTTGAGGAAAGATGTAGTGACATTGGAAACGCTTCCGAGGAGTTTCATTAGGTTGATTCCAGAGATGAAGGGTTTGTCATATGAAGAGAGATTGAACAGTTTAGGTCTATACTCTCTGGAATGTAGTAGAATGAGGGGAGACCAAGGTATACAAGATGATAAAAGACATGGATAAAGTAGACGTGGAGCGAGTTCTTCCTCTTGTTGGGCATTCTAGGACAAGAGATCATAGTCTTAGGATAAGGGGCAGCAAATTTAAAACAGAGTTGAGGAGAAAGTACTTCTCCCAAAGGGTTGTGAATCTGTGGAATTCACTACCTCAAAGTGCAGTGGATGCTGGGACAGTGAGTAAATTTAAGGCAGCGTTAGACAGATTTTTAATTGGTAATGGGTTGAAGGATTATGAGGAGAGCAGGAAAATGGGGATGAGGATCTTATCAGCCATAATCAAATGGCGGAGCAGATTCGATGTCTGAATGACCTATCTCTGCTCCTATATCTTACGAACTTATTAATTAATAAACTGTGAGTAGGTGATTGGAAGCATGATCAGTGCCAGCAAGATCTGTAAATGAAGGAGAGACAAAGAGACATGGGGATCGGTAACACGGGACCGACTGGCAAGAGCCAGAGTCTGGGACTTGGAGACATCAAAACAAAACCATCGGGAAGGAGTTAAATTCTCCCTCACTGTACCCGAACAGGCGCCCGAGTGTGGTGACTAAGGGATTTTCACAGTGACTGCATTGCAGTATGAATGTAAACCTACTTGTGACATGTATAAGTAAACTTCAAACTTGTGGAATAGTGGATGCATGAGTGAGTGGGTAGCTGGATGAGGTGGGAAAGTAGGTAACTGAGTGAGTGGGTAGCTGGTGTATGTGGGTAAATTCAGTAAGTGGGGAAGTGGGTAGGGCAGGTGGGTGAGATTGTAAGTGGATAGGTGGGCAGAGACGGGTGAGGTGAGTAGCTGAGTTGGGGAAGTAGTTGGGTCAGGTTGAGGGGTTGTTTGGTTAGTTGGGGGTGTCTCGTTGGGTCGGAAGGGCGGTTGAGTGGTCAGGCTGGTGGTTGTGTCAGGTCCAGGAAATAGTTGAATTGGGTTTGTGATGTAGTTGGGGATGGGGGGGGGGGGTTCATTGGGGGTGGGCATAATTAGGGGCTCAATTGTGTAATTACCCAGAGGTTACTCATAGGTTTAATCTATGTAACAATTCCTCTGTCACTCACCTAGTAAGTCCTGCAGAAGTGACATTTACGGAGGACCTTTGGGAATTGGGACTTTCTGGGAAATTTTCATGGATGTTAGTACATCTGAGCTTCCACAGTGTCCAACATTCATAATAACTTCATTGCAGTGTTAATGTAAGCCTACTTGTGACACTAACAAAATAAATAAAGCTTGCAGTCATGTGCTGGTCTATGACAATACAGAGTCAAGACAATTACAAGAGCCAATAGAGTGACCCTAGTGGAGTCACAACTTCTGCTCTGGAGCCATTGATAGTTTATTATTCATTCTACACTTGCTGATGATGTTGGTATTTATTGGCCGTTCCTAATTACCCATGAGAAGGGGATGGTGGGCCACCTTCTTGAACTGCTGCAGTATGTGTGATGAAAGCACATTCATGGTGCTATTACGTAGGTATTTGTTTTTGTTTATATATCCAATCCAATCAAAGCCCAATTCAAAGTCTCAGCAAATGAGACATTCCAGATCTAAGCTGAGAAGACAAGCTGGCCACTACAAAGTTATAAAAGATATACGCTCGATGTTAAGATGCTGTAGGAGATTCTGGAGATTATGCAGATTCCAAGCTCTTTCTACACTTCCTTTTCGGCAGTTGTAAATCTGAGAGGTGCAGGAGATGGTGCCTTAGCAAGTTTTAGAATTCACTCTGTGGATAGTAAATACTGCATCCAAAATGTGCCAGTGGTGGAGGGAGCAAATGAATCCACGTGATCCTGTTCAACAAACAAACTGATCTTCATACCATCCCCCCCAGCCCCCGCTGCTCTCGACGTGGGTTTCCTCCAGGTGCTTCAGTTTCCTCCCACAGTCCAAAGATGTGCGGGTTAGGTTGATCGGCTATGCTAAGTTGACCCTAAGTGTCCCAGGATGTGTCGGTTCGAGAGATTCACGGGGTAAATGTGTGGCATTATGGGGATAGGACCTGGGGTGAGATTGTGGTTGGTGCAGACTCGATGGGCCGAATGCCCTCCTTCTGCACTGTACGGATTCTATGATTGCATGATCCTAAAGTCCACACTATTTTAAAAGGCATCTGATACCACACAAAGAAATTGGGGGCCGGGTTTAGCGAGGAAGAGATATGGTAGTGCAAGTAAGGCACAACACGGTTGATTGTGGGTAAGTCAAATGGGTCTAAGAGAAAATTCCACAGGTCTTCCTTTGTAATTGGGCAGCATGGTGGCACAGTGGTTAGCACTGCTGCCTCACAGTGCCAGGGACCCAGGTTCGATTCCCAGCTTGGGTCACTGTGCGGAGTTTTGCACATTCTCCCAGTGTCTGTATGGGTTTCCTCTGGGTGCTCTGATTTCCTCCCACAGCCCAAAGATGTGTGAGTTAGGTTGATTGGCCATGTTAAATTAGTAGGGTCAATATGTGAGATTGCGGGAATTGGGACTGGGTAGGATTGTGGTCGGCGCAGACTCAAAGGGCCAAATGACCTCCTTCTGCACTGTTGGGATTCCATGATTCTAACAGGTTTGTGAGTAATTGGGCTGTGATTCAGAAATCCTAACAACAAGGCTAATTGAGACATAACATTATCCGCAAGCATATTTTCATCTAACTTTCAGAGCGAAAGGTTGCAAATGTCACTTCATACAGGCAGGCAAATGTACTGTCCGTGACGTGAGGCCTACGAGAGTCCAGCAATAGGCCAGGACTTGCTGAAGCCTTTTCCAAGCAATGACTGCTGATAAAGGGAAAATGGTAAAAAGGTATAGTGAGCCAGTTCACAGCTAATGAGAGGGAGATGGTGAGCAGTTGATGGTAAGCATGTAAGCAACTGATACTTGTAAATGTCAAGGGACGGAAATTCACCAAAGGCCCATTTGCCGAGTAAATAAGAGGCCCAAGGCCTGGTCCTAAATTGGGCATCTTGCCTCATTAATAAATCCCCTAAACAGACAATTGGGGTGTTGAGCAGGACAATTTTCCAGATGATTTCCTCTCTTTCCAATGTTTATATTTGTTAAACCATCTATTCCTGAATGTTGCTGCTGTTTTACCACCCCATAAGGGCTATGGGGAGAGGGCGGGAATGTGGAACTGAGCCACGACAGATCAGCCATGATCTTATTGAATGGTGGGGCAGGCTCGAGGGGCTAGATGGCCGACTCCTGCTCCTATTTCTTATGTTCTTATGTTCTTACCACCAATCCCTACCAACAACGAATAGCATTTTTTTTTTACAATGGCATTTCAGCGTATGTTGCCTCTCCTCCCCCTGCTTCCCCCTGCTCAGTTCTTTTTTCTCCTGAAAGTATTGCTCATCTTTCAGTTTTGAGGAAGTTTACACAATGTTTGCGTGCTGTGGACAGGTGATGTCTGGCTGGGAGTATTATGTTTTAGTCTAAACTGTAATCTATCTGGGAGAAGGAGGAATGTTGCAATACACTTGGCAAAAATCCAAAGTATTACAGGAATATTTTAATTTCATGCATAATAGCAAGAGAACAAATGACACAATGAAGGCTACAATGGCATTGACACCATATACGTATATGTAAAAGAAATATATATATATGTAATTCCTTCACGATTATACTCTGACAAAGGGTGAGTTTCGCAAAATGTTTCCAAGAGAATATATTGCATAAAGGGATTGAAACATAGGATTCACTTGATGAAAGAAAACCAAAATACATCCAGGTTTGTCTTCTATTATCCCAGTACGTAGTCTCACAACACCAGGTCAAAGTCCAGCAGGTTTATTTGGAATCATGAGCTTTTGGAGCACAGTCCCTTCATCCGGTGAGTGGAGAGGTAGGTTTCACAAACACGACATATATAGACAAAGACACAATTACAAGATAATGGTTGGAGTTGTCCTGCGATTCTATCTCTGTGTATATATGCCATGTTTGTGAAACTTGCCTCTCCACTCACCTGATGAAGGAACAGCGCTCCGAAAGCTCGTGATTCCAAATAAATCTGTTGGACTTTAACCTGGTGGTTGTGAGACTTTTTACTGTGCTCACCCCAGTCCATCTTCACACCACAGCTTCTGTTATCCCAGCACAGTATTAACAGAGTTTTATGATGAATCAAAGCAATCAAGTAGACAATGAGGTGACCTCCCGTCATAGACAGCCTTCAGAACCATAGGTTTTATTTACGAGACTACCTCCGAAACTGTGTTTAACCCGGTGGCCTTGGTGGGCCTGTCTTCGGTCTGGTTGGAAATGTCTGGTTTTCTGCTGAAGATGCTTTGCAGTTTGGTGAAAAAAAGCTCCCTGAACTTGTCCCCCAACATGAAGTAGAAAATGGGGTTGATGATCGAGTTGAGGCAAGCGATGGGCCTAGTGATGGTGTATACAGCCTTTATGACTAGCTTGTCGCACTCTGACAGGCCACTGTTTTTCATTCTGGAAGCAATGCGGACATTGCGCATTATGTGATAAGGGGTGAAAAATATGAAGAAAAGGACAATGGCCAAAATGACCAAAGTGAGGGGCTTTTCCACCTGAATCTTTGTGCGTTGTTGCCGTATTTTCTTTAGGCTGCGCACAGTTTGGATGCAGAAGAAAAGCATGACGCAGAGAGGTAGGACGAATCCAAAAACCGTGAGGTACATGCTATAAGCCAGGTTGTGGCAGGGGTCTCCTGAACTGGCATAATCTAAGCACTGGAGTGAGGACTCACGGTCTGTGCTGTTGACAGCATCAGGATGAAGAAAAGTGAATATTGGGACCAACTCCAACATTACAAATATCCAAATACCAAGACAGATGGCAATGGCGTTCCACTTTTTCTGGAAAACGTGAGGATTCAATGGCCTCACCACCAGCAGGTACCGATCAAAACTGATGCAACTGAGGAAGAGGACACTTGTGTACAGGTTAGTGTGAAGGATGTATCTATTTAATGTGCACATTACCTGACCAAATGTCCACCCATTGCCTGTGCTATAGTAGGCTACTAGTCTAGGGAGGGAGCAAATGAAGGTCAGGTCCGAGATGGAAAGATTGAAAAGGTAAATATTGCTGCACTTCCAATCCTTCAGACAGAATATATAACCCCAAATCACAGTGAGGTTCCCAATGAGTCCCACGATGAACTCTATTCCGTACATGGTTGGAAGGTAATACTTATCCAGCTGAGGATTGATGTCCAAACAAGCGTTATTCACTTCCTAGAAATCAATAAGAAACAACAGGCATAACACAATAGGGATGCGGAAAAATGGTTACATAATATATGAGAAAACCATCCGATAATTTTAGGTAAACACTACTGATATTAAAAATAGAATGAAGTTGAGCTACCTCTTCAATGTTTTCTTTGTACAATATTTTCAGTGCATCGGCTCCAACATGACTCAATTCTCAGGCTCAAGGGATAGATGGTGATTAAGATAAGTTACATACAACTGGCCTGATTAGGATAGAGCCACATGAAGAAATAAGCATTGACAGAACAGAAGGACAGCCATTTGACCCATGATGCCTTCACCAGCTCTCTGCATCAATCTCAAATCCAAGCTCCTTGCATGGCTATCTTCCCATATCCTTCATAATCACAATACATCATCTGCTTCTATTGTTTACCCACTTAGTTTGGATGCTTGTCTTGCCCATTCCCTATAACAAAGATGGAATTTTCCCATCCCGTCCCTCCCGCCACAGGAATCGTTGCGTGCGGGACACAGGCCACGCAAAGGCCTGTTGACCTTTGCTCACCTTGGGGTGAGCACGGCTGCAAAATCCCACCCTTTGAGTTTGTTCATTGTGGGTGGATATGGGCGTCGCTGGCTGGACCAGCATTGATTGCCCTATTGAAACCGATGGGTTTCTTTTATGACAGCCATTTTGTAGTCATCACTAGACTTTATATCCCAGATTTTTACTGAATTTAAATTTCACCATGGTGGGATTCGAACCTGAGAATCCAGAGCATTACCCAAACTCACCAAGATCCTTATACAGCACCTTCCAAACCCAGAACAATTCCCACCTAGAAGGACAAGGGCAGTAGATACATGGGAACACCAGCATCTATACGTTCCTCTCCAAGCTACTCACCATCGTGACTTGGAAATATATCGCCGTTTCTTCACAGTCGCTGGGTCAAAACCCTGCAATTCTCTCCCTAACGGCATTGTGTGCCAACGTACAAAACATGGACTGCAGCCATTCAAGAAGGCAGTTCACCACCACCTTCTCAATGGCAGCAAGCAATGGGCAATAAAGACTGGTCAGCCAGCGATGCCCATATCCCACGAATGAATAAAAAAAAACTCTGGATCACTGGATTACCAGTCCAGTGCCTCACCTGCCTGTAGGTGTTCCTCTGATGGATTCTGTAAGCATTGTAGCAAATGAAAGACTGAACAGTTTGAAGCCTTGATGCATCCTTGCCTTATGCCATCATTTACACAAAGGCATCTAAGCATATACACCAACCACTACCTCATGCAGCAGGTGCAGGAGTTTGCAAACTTGTTTGGACATTGTAGCTTGGGGAGAAAGTGCTGTAGACAAAGTCAACTCATATGGTCAAAAGCTCCAGTTAAGTCAATGAACAGCATACGTAGATCCAGACATTGCTGTCTGCATTTTTCTTCTTGTTGTCTTACAATAAAATCAATATCGCCTGTCCCATTTGGATAGGGGCTGCATGGTGACACAGTGATAACACTGGTGTCTCACAGGGACTCAGGTTAGGGCAACCTTTGTTCTGCCATTTACAGATTCTGATCTCTTAATGGCCGCTATTGGCACCATTTCTAGCCTTTATCGCCATCATTTACACTCCCTTTGTCTTTTTGTCCATAACATAGACAGGTGGTGGGTACGATGGCACAGTGGGTAGCATCTCGGCCTCACAGCGCCAGGACCTGGGTTTGATTCCTAGCTGGAATTACTGTCTGTGCAGAGTCTGCATGTTCTCCCCATGTCTGCGTGAGTTTCCCCCCCACAATCCGAAAGATGTGTTGGTTAGGTGCATTGACCATGCTAAATTCCCTCTCAGTGTACCCCCGAAGAGGCGCCAGAGTGTAGCGACTGGGGGATTTTCACAGTAACTTCATTACAGTGTTAATGTAAACCTACTTGTGACACTAATAAATGAACTTTAAACTAAACATTGGATAGCCCTAAGACCACACTGTAATTCAGGGAGGTCTACAAGGAGGTCTAGCAGATGGTCTAATAGGAGTCTTTGAAGGATTTTTCCTGTGATTGAGAAAAGAATTATTCCTTAATAGTTGCATGAATAGTGTTTCAGTGGCAGCGAAAATTGAAGGACGTGATAGAACAGACTGAGTGCCATCCCCGCTCCATACCTACCTCAGAATTTAAATGTTTTTTTAAATTGGAAAGATGCATATTGAAAGAGTTAATTCTTCTATCTGATGAAGATGGTAAGTCATTGGCACAGTGCAGGAGTTGTTGAGTATGATATACGTTGTCTTACCATACTGAGATGTGGATTCTCCCGCCAAGTCAGAAGCAGTGAGGTTAAAAATATATCGTGCCGTGGGTGGACCTCACCTTGTCTACCACGCCTGAATTAGATAGTATAGCTCTTGTCCTGAATTTTCACAATCATTAGCCGGGTGGATGTGGCATGAACTTTGTATTCTGGAAAACAAAAGGGATTCGGTTCAGTGAAATGACAGCTTTCTGCTGACAGAGAGATGCAAAAAAAAAACGCAAAGCAATTGAGAAGTGAATTATTTGTTACTGCTTAACTGCCCCTTTCTCACATTTATTCCAGTGAACAGAGCAGAGTGTATGGTTCGTTAAGTTTAGCCACCGACATCAGTGTCGTTGACTGCTTGGGACGGTGATGGCCTAGTGGTATTGTCACTAGTCTAGTAACCCAGAAACTCTGGGTTTGAATCCCACCATGTCAGATGGTGAAATTTAAATCCAATCACAATCTGGAATTAAAAGTCTAATAACAATGAAACTGTTATTGATTGTTGTATGAACTATCAATTTGACCTGGAAAATAGCTATTAGACCCGGGTTTGAACCCTGCTATGACGGGTGGTAAAATTTGAAATCAATTTAAAAAATCTGGAAATAAGAAGCTACTGATGACCACGAAACCATTGTCGATTGTCGGAAAAACCCACTGGTTCACTAATATCCTTCAGGGAAGGAAATCTACCATTCTTACCTGGTCTGGTCTACATTTGACTCCAGGGCCCCAGCAATGTGGTTGACTCTCAACAAGGAATGGCTGGTAAATGCTAGCTAGCCAGTGATGCCCTTGTCCCTTGAATAAATTTTAAAAAAACTCATCCGGTTCATTAATATCCTTTAGGGAAGGAAATCTGCCGTCCTTACTTTGTGCTTAAAGATGACTCCAGACCCACAGCAATGTGGTTGGATCTTAACTGCCCTCTGAAATGACCTAGCAAGCCACTCAGTTCAAGGGCAATTAGGAATAGGCAATAAATGCTGGCCAGCCCATGACACCCACACACCATGTCTGGATAGAGGAAATAACTTGCATTTATGTAACTCCATTCACAAGTTCAGGACATCCTCCAATGCTTTATAACTTTTAAAGTATAGTCATAGTTGTAATATTGTTATAATCCAGGCCAGGAATCCTCAGTGTTTTATGAAGTCAGCCTAGATCATGGATTTTGCATTTTGAACTTTGGCTAGTGTAAACATGAGATGTTTCACACCAGGTATGATTCAAATTAACTACTAGGGAGCTTTTATCAAACAAAGTTTATTTAAGCACATATAATAGGACAGTTAGCAATAACTTTTACCTATTACAAACAAGGAACAAAAAAAAACCCATGATATTATATAAACTTTAGCAGTTCGATGTACTGTTCTAACCAGACAAACTTTTCTACATACATAACCCCATCACAGGTTTAGCACAGAAAATAAGAACACTTGCTGTGAATTAGCCCTTTGGATAGATAATTGAAACTCTGACTTTCCCGTTCTGTAGCTTCCAGCACGCCTCGAGGTAAAGATAGAGCCACTGCTTGCCTCAAGCTTACAAGCCACCAAAGTCAAATTTTCACTCCAGAAATGCAGGAAAGATTTTTTTCCAGCTAGCCAGCAGAATTGTTAATGCCAGGGAGAAAGATAAAACATCCAACCTTCTAAACTAGCCAGCAGCCTAAACTGGAAGTAAAGAACTCTCATGAGAAAATAAAGACTGTCCAACCTGACCTGGTAATCATTCTTCCTCTCAACAATTGAAAAGGGTCATAAAACTCTGGGACAGTGCATTAGGCTCAGGTTAAAAATAAACAAAAGCCCTATTATATGACTTTGGCAACAACAAAATATGCCAACACCCTGATGGTGCCAATAACAAAAAAAGTTTTAAGTTAATTTATTAGTGTTACTTGGAGGCTTACATTAACACTGCAATGAAGCGACTGTGAAAAATCCTCTTGTCGCCACATTCTGGCACCTGTTTGGGTACACCGAGGGAGAATTTAGCATGGGCAATGCATCTAACCAGCATGTCTTTCGGTCTGTGGGAGGAAACTGGAGCACCCGGAGGAAACCCACACAGACACAGGAAGAATGTGCAGACTCCACACAGATAGTGACCCCAAAGCGGGATTTGAACCCGGGTCCCTGGCGAGGCAGCAGTGCTAATGACTGTGCCACATGCCACTTGCTTATAAACGGTACAGAGAGTGTATTTAAAAATACACTTCTTAAAGGCACAGCATGGTCACAATGTTGAAGAGACGGCAGCCTATATTCAACACAGCAAATATGTGATGTGATAATGACCAGAACATCTGATTTAGTGATATTGGTCGAGGGATTCATGTGTCCAGGGCACCAGGTGAGTTTTTACATTGAATTAGTGCAATGCAAGTTTTTACATCTACCTGAGTGGGCAGACTGAACATCAAAGTATCATGCCAGCCAAAAGCTGTTCCCTCTGATTGTGACTTTGGTGATGGATGGCCTGGATGTGTACTCAAGTATTCCTGCTGATGTCAAATATGACACACCAAGGCTGCTTAGCCTCTGTCCTGAACCTTGGCTAAAGGCAGTCATCGAGGCTTCAAAGTTCAGACTTAGCGATCAGAAGACAACAGTCATCAATGAAAAAAGATTGTTTGACTTCTGAAAGGTTGAAGGGTAATTTTGTCTAAAACGAGAAAGGGATTTGATAGGGAAGATACAGAGTTGCTGTTCCCTCTCAAGGTGAAATGCAGAAGAAGAATAGAACATCAGGACAATTGGAACTCATGCATTCAAACTAATCAGGAAGAGGTTAGGGGTGAGGAAAAGAGAGATCGTGAGATCTAATCTGTGACAAATTGTTGAATGAATAATGTTTCTCTGCTTGGTAACATTACAAAAATTTTAATCTCTCCGTTGAATTAAAGATGCCACGCACCATGGACGTTCTCTCTTCCACCTTCTTCCATCAGGAAAAAGATACAAAAGTCTGAGGTCATAGAACATAGAACACTACAGCACAAACAGGCCCTTCGGCCCACAAGTTGCACCGATCACATCCATACCTACCAAGCCATAGAACTATCTGTAACTCCCAATCCCATTAAATCCCATATACTCATCCAGAAGTCTTTTAAAAGACCCCAGCGAGTTCGCCTCCACCACCACCGATGGCAGCCGATTCCACTCACTCACCACCTTCTGAGTGAAAAACTTTCCCCTAACATCTCCTCTGTACTTGCTTCCCAGCACCTTAAACCTGTGTCCTCTCGTAGCGACCATTTCAGCCCTGGGATAAAGCCTCCGAGAATCCACCCTACCTATTCCTCTCAACATTTTATAAACCTCTATCAGGTGGCCCCTCAACCTTCGTCTCTCCAGGGAGAAGAGACCTAGCTCCCTCAACCTATCTTCATAAGGCATGTACCAACCAAGTCAAGAACAGCTTCTTCCCTGCTGCTGTCAGACTTTTGAGATGGATTTGGGTCTGATTTGGCCCATGAGACCTCCATGGTGATGGAAGAGATGATTACTCTTTGATTTCATTGGGGAGTCCTTTAAACATGACGATCTTTGTGCAGTGGGGCATTGCCAGCATGTTGAGGCCTCACTCCCCCTACATGACAGCACGACACACGCCCACCATTTTTTTTTGTGTCAGAGTGTGGTAAGATGTGGAGAGATACATGCTGGGTGCGCTCTTACCACCCGTTCACACTACGCTCTCATTGCAGCAGAGACAGAGAATTTGGCGGTTTGTGGGAGGAAACTGGCGCACCCAGAGGAAACCCACACAGACACAGGGAGAACGTGCAAACTCCACACGGACCCAAGGCTGGAATTGAACCCGGGTCCCTGGTGCTGTGAGGTAGCGGTGCTAACCACCGTGCCACCAGCCGCGTTGGGGGAGGAAAGTGAGTTAGAGTAGGAGAGGGAATCTCAGAAATTGGGACCTAATCAACTGCAGGCCCAACCACCAATGGTGGATGGGTTACAAGGGGAATTTGCAAGAGCCTGGATGTAGAGGAGAATCATTGGAGAAAGATCCTTTATAGACCACATTTCCCACAGCTGCCAGGCTTGTGACGATCTGATGTTGGGCTCTTCCCTCTTTTCTCTGCCACTACTGGAACTCTTGAATCCTGCTGAGTTTCTTTTCCTCCACCATGGAAAATGCCTAATCTCTTTGGAGGTCACAGAAACCTCAAAGAGTTGTGGGGTTGGGGAAGCTTACACAGGTAGGGAAGGGGGTCATGCCATGGAGGCTTTTGCCATGATTGGGTAGAAGGGTGGATCAGGCTGGGAGGGCTGAATGGCCTCTTGCTGCGGTGAGTAATCGACACTGGCGTGCAAGCAATGGTAGAACTGGAAGGGGTAGATAATTCTTTATCGAGTCATACATCTGCTTGTTGCAAGACTTAAACATTCCTTTCTGGTACAGTCACATAGCTGCTTAAATGGCAGCAAACATAAAAATAAGTCATTGGCACGTCAAGGGATTTTATTTTGTTTTCATTCTGTCAAACGGAAATATTATTAGCGATTGGGCCATTGGGCTTTTTATCCTTGGCAGTTGATTTCTGATTTAAAACAATGATGCAAAATGGTTCATTTAAAAAAAAAATTAACATTTCTAATATTGTTGACAAAGGTGATGCAGATTCCATTCATTTCCCTTTCAAATTGCAGTGCATGGCAGTGTTAAGAGTGGGCACCTATATTCTGTTATTTGTCTGCTTTGAGGTTGCCTGGCTGTAGGGTTAGTGGAGATTCATGGATTTAATTCGTGGCCCTCCCTCAAATGGATGCTGTGAAAAGTTATCCCCCCGAAACCGATCAGTCCGGTTTTAGATTCAGGGTAACCAAGCAATATTTGACGGGAGAAAACGATCGCAGTTTCGGGAAATGCAAAACACTTTGGAAACAAACCTCCACAAAAATGCCCTTTAGAGTTAGAGAGTCAGCCAGGTTTACAGCATAGAAACAGGCCCTTTGGCCCAACTTGTCCAGGCAAACTAGTTTTTACCATTAGGCTAATCCCAATTGCCTGTGTTTGGCCCATATCCCTCGATACCCATCTTACTCATGAAGCTGCTGAATGATTTTTAAGAGACAAAATTGTACCTGCTTTACTACTACCTCCGACATTTCGTTCCAGACACTCACCACCGTCCGTATGAAAAAATTGCACCTCTGGATCCTTTTGTATCTCTCCCCTCTCACCTTAAACCTATGCCTTCTAATTTTAGACTCCCCGACCTTTGGGAAAAGATATTCACTGTCGAGCTGATCTATGCTCCTCACTATCTTATAGACAACTATAAGGTCACCTCTAAGTCTCCTACGCTCCAGGGAAAAAAGTCCCAGTCTATCCATCCTCTCCTTATAACTCAAACCAGCAAGTCTCGGTAGCACCCTAGTAAATCTTTTCTGCATTCTTTCTAATTTAATGATAGCCTTTCTATAATAGGGTGACCAGAACTGTACACAGTATTCCAAGTGCAGCCTTACTAATGTTTTGTACAACTTCAATAAGATGTCTCAACTCCTGTAATTCAATGTTCTGGCCAATGAAACCAAGCATGCTGAATGCCTTCTTCACCACCTTGTCCGCCTGTGACTCCACTTTCAAGGAGCTATGAACCTGTAGCCCTAGATCTCTTTGTTCTATAACTCTCCCCAACATCCTATCATTAACTGAATAAGTCCTGCCATGGTTTGATCTACCAAAATGCATCACCTCACTTTTATCTAAATTAAACTTCATCTGCCACTCATCAGCCCACTGGCTCAATTGATCAAAAATCTTGTTGCAATCCTAGATAACCTTTCTCATTGTCCACTATGCCACTAGTCTTAGAATCATAGAATCCCTACAGCACAGAAAGAGGCCATTTGGCCTACCGAGTCTGCACAAACCACAATCCCACCCAGGCCCTATTGCTGAACCCCCAGAAATTTACCCTGTTGACCCCCTGACACTGAGGTCAACTTACCATGGCCAATCAACCTAACCCGGACATCTTTGAATCGGAGCACCCAGAGGAAATCCACGCAGGCATGGAGAGAATGTGTAAACTTCGCGTAGACGGTAACCTGAGGCCGAAATTGAACCTGGGTCCCTGGCCCTGTGAGGCAGCAGTTCTAACCACTGTGCCACCAATCTTGGTATCATATGAAAGAATCATAGAATCCCTACAGTGCAGAAGGAGACCATTTGGCCCATCGAGCTGCACCAACAAGAGTCCCACTCAGACCCTATCCTTATAACCCTATGTATTTACCCTATGTATTAGTGTTAGCTAATCCCACTAACACTAATAGTAAATTTAGCCTGGACAATCCAGCTAACCAGCATGTCTTTTGGACTGTGGGAGGAAATTGGACCACCTGGAGAAAATCCATGCAAACAGGGGGAGAATATGCAAATTCCACACTGATAGTAACCGAGGCCCGAATTGAACCCAGGTTCCTGGCGTTGTGAGGCAGCAGTGCTAATCACTCTACCACCACACTGTTATCTGACAACCGGGTAATCATGTTTCTTAAATTCTCATCCAAATCATTAATGTAAATAACGGTGGACCCAGCAACAATACCTGAAGCACACCTCTGGTCACAGCCTCCAGTTTGAAAAACAATCCTCTTCAACCACACTCTGTCTTCTGTCATCAAGCCAATTTTATATCCAATTGTCTACCTCACCCTAAGGCCTGTGAGATTTAACATTATGCAACAACCTACCATGCGGTACCTTGTCAAAGGCCTTGCTAGAGTCCATGTAGACAGCATTGACTCATCTACCTACTTGGTTTCTCCTTCAAAAAACTCAATCAAATTTATAAGGCATGATTACACTCACAAACCATGCTGACTGTCCCTAATCAGTCCTTGCCTCTCTAAATGCCTGTACATCCTGACTCTCAGAATACCTTCTAAAAACTTACACCTTACAGATGTTAGGCTCACTGACCTGTGGTTCCCTGGCTTTTCCCTGCAGCCTTCCTTAAACAAAGGCACAACATTTGCCACCCTCCAATCTTCAGGCACCTCATTTGTGGCTTCAATGCTTTAAATATCTGTGCTCAGGTCCTGCAATTTCCTCCCTAGCCTCCCACAACATTCTGGGATACACTTGATCAGGTCCAAGGGATTTAGCTACCTTGATGTGTTTTATGACTTCCAGCACCTCCTTCAACATAATATGTACAGTCCTCAAGACATCACTATTCATAAGAACATCGCTGTGAAAAGCAGATTGAGATGAATAAAATGCTACCTGTTCAACGTTACCTGTATGGATGCGCAGGTTGGAAAATGAGCAAGAAAATGGAAGATAAATTAAAGGCAAAAGAGATATGGGGCAGGATTTTACAGCCTCGCTTGAGGGAAGCTGGGAATACCCACCCAAGATCAACATTTCAGTCATTCACCCCTTGCCCGCTCTGATTCCTGTAGCGGGTAGGCTGATAAAATTCTGGCCATGGGGAGGAATTGTATGGCCCATCCCACCGGCAGAATCTTCTGGTCCCATCAAAGTGAATGGCTAGGATTTTATGGAGCTTCAGTGGGTGCGTGACCGACCTGAACTTGTGTGCAACTGTGTGAGAAAACATCAGACACACATCCTGACACCGTCGCACCGTGATTCAATAATTGGAAGCACGTCCGTCAACAATTGAAAAGGCAATTAAGCGCATTGATTGTGCAATTGGTCTAACTGGCCTGTACACTTTTACGTTTGCGGCACAGTCTATTGGGCAGGCAGTGTTAACAGTTTTTCACCATTTCCCATCCAGAATGAGATAAAATGTCTGTGGTAAAACAAAATAGCCGGAAATCTACACCCCCTACTTGCCACGGAATGGGACAGGGCAAGGAGCAGACAATAGAAATGTCCGTTATCCTCGGGCAGTATCTTCTGGTCTCGCTCGAGCGAGCTCGTAAAATCCCACCCAATGTTTGAGGGTTGAGGTGTTATGTATTTTGCTACCAGTTACTTGATTTACCATGATGGAGAGGGAGTTTGCTGCATTTTCTTTGTCCTAGCGTCATTGCAACCAAACTGTGATGCCCTAAGACTGCAGCCTCTGGAGAGCTGATTGGAAATACTCTTCACGCTCCGACTGGTAGCGCTCGGCCTTCCCGAGCTCACGCGTCACACTGGCTGCCCATCAATGGGTCAACATGAAATCGCGCTCTGTGGCAATTCGCAGCTGGAAGTGGGTCGCGTGCCCGCTTATGGGCCGACTGAGAGAGTTTTGAATAGCTCGCTGCATTATCCGACCCATCCCAACGGGCCACAAAATTCCACCCGTGGGTTCTAGGATGTATGATGAGGATTAGTTGGTCAACACACACAACTAATGAGGAAAATGTTGAGGAAAGTGAGCTTGCCAGCCCGGAGGATTCCCTGTAGCCATTACGATACTGCCCGCTTTACATTTCCTCAGGCTGAGTCTAGTTTTGAACCCTTAGAACCTTGCTGGGTACGGTTTAATCAGTGTCAGTCACCTTCAGATACCTGATTATATTTAATATCATTGCCTGTGTGGTAATGGGGTAGAGTGGATTGCCTGCCCATTCCAAAACTCCATGACTTTCATGAGCATTGCAATCAATTGAAATGAAATCTGCCTGGATCCAATGATGGGCAAATAATGCCCTTCGTCAATGAAAAATACAAATGCTGGAGTTCGGACATCACACAATTCTGTTTGCGTGTGCCCACATGCTGCGTGCCAGGGGCTATTGCACCAAGCATAAGACCAGAAGAAATAGAAACAGGAGTAGGCCATTCAGCCCCTCGAGCCTCCTCCACCTTCAATCTGATCACGGCTGATCCACTGTCCCTCATGTCCACCTTCCTGCCCTTTCCTTTGATTTGTTTACTGATCAAGAGTCTCATTATCTCAGCCTTGAAGATGCGCAAGGACTCTGCCCCAACAGTCGGGGTATCGCAGAACAAAAAAAACACTTCCTACCTTTTTTCCTGGCTGTTATTTCCCTCTGATTCTAATCTCCTGAGCATACCCAATTTTAGTCATTTTGCAGCTGTATTTTCAGTTACCCAAGCCCTGGGACCCTGGGATTCCCTCTCTAAACCTTCACAGTGCCAGGGACCTGGATTCAATTCCCGGCTTGGGTCACTGTGTATGTGGAGTTTGCATCTTCTCCCCGTGTCTGCGTGGGTTTCCTCCGGGTGCTCCGATTTCCTCCCACAGTCTGAAAGACGTACTGGTTAGGGTGCATTGGCCAGGCTAAATTCTCCCTCAGTGTACCCGAACGGGCACCTGAATGTGGCGACGAGGGGATTTTCACAGCAACTTCATTGCAGTGTTAATGTAAGCCAATTGTGACACTAACAAATAAACTTTAAAATGTCTCAGCACTTTAAGACACTTACAGCCAAATCTTTAGTCATGTCTGTCCTAATATCTCCTGATGTATTCCCTGATTCATTTTAAACTCCTCTGAATTTTTTTGGGATGTTTCATTTTGCCAAAGGTATTGATAACTGTAAAGTTACCCTCAAAATCTAATTCATCCACTATTACTTTCGCTGTCCTGCTAATCTTTACCATTTTACTATTTCTCCCTCTTGCTTGGCATCTTCTGTTTTTTCTACCTTAAGGTAAGATGCATGAGCTGTTCCCTTGACTGTGGTGAGCGCCAAATTGTTGCAAAGTTATTGATGAAGCAATAGAACCAATACACAGCAATTGGCCAATTACAATACAACAAATTGAATTTATATAGCACCTTCAACACAGTACAGCATCACAAGGTTCATCACGGGAGCAAAATTGGACCAAAGTTGACGCAAAGTCAAATATGACAACAAGGAACCAAACGCTAGGTCAAAGAGATAGGTTTTACAGATAAAGTGGAAAGCGAGCTAGAGAGATAAGGGTGTTTAGTAAAGGGAATCCAGGGATTTTCCCGAGACCTCCAAAGACAATCAACAATGGATGCACAAGGAAGCACTGTTTAACGAATGCAAAGTCAAATAAAGTGAGTTGGTTTTGAACCACTGTTTTTTTAGCAGAGTGAAGTGCCCACAGGGGGAATTGTTTTTAACTTGGGGTAGAGGAAGGCAATCTTCCAAAGTCAGGGAAAGGTCTTCACTGGGTTGAAATAGAAGAAACTTTAGTCTAGAACTAGTCACAGCAGACTTGGGAGTATGTGCCGCTGACACTGGGAGCCAATGAGAGCATCCTTTTCCCCAGCTGTAAGATCCTTTGCTTTGAAGAAGGCAGAAAGTTTATACTGAGAAAGGCTTTTTATAACTTTCAATTTTGGGCCAGGGCTTGTCAGTACATGTTGCTTTTGAATCCAGTATACATTGGTTTTGAACAGTGGCCTCTGGTGGAACACAGTGGTATTTGAAGCCATGGCAATTTGCCATCTGAGACAACATCTAAAAAATGCAGCTGGCCCCAGGTTGCGTGCTTGTGTGGGCTGAAACGTGATTGCTTCCGAGTACCAATCCATCAAACTGTTGTAATTCCCAATGAAGTGTGAAGCAAAACTAGTTCTTTATTCATCGCATGACAGCATGGTAGCACAGTGGTTAGCACTGCTGTCTCACAGCGCCAGGGACCCAGGTTCAATTCCAGCCTCGAGTGACTGTGTGGAGTTTGCATGTTCTCCCCGTGTCTGCGTGGGTTTCCTCCAGGTGCCCTGGTTTCCTCCCAAAGATGTACAGGTTAGGTGGATTGGTCATGGTGAATTGTCCCTTAGTGTCCCAAGATGTGTAGGTTAGATGGTTTAATCATGGTAAATGTGCAGGGTTACTTGTTAAGGGAGGTGGCACTTGGGTAAGATGTTCTTTTGGAGAGTTGATGCAGACACAATGGACTGAATGGCCTCCTTCTGCACTGCAGGGATTCATGAATCATAAAATCCTACAATGCAGAAGGAGATCGTTCGGCCCATCAAGTCTGCACCAACTACAATCCCACCCAGGCCCTATCCCCATAATTCCATGCATTTACTCTAGCTAATCCCCCTGACACTAAGGGGCAATTAAGCATGGCCAATCCACCTAACTTGCACATCTTTGGACTGATGAGCTGATGGGCTTGCAAAGACAAGGAATAATCAGTTCAGCTCTGCTGCTCCCTACCATCAGAAATATTCCTAAAATATATGCTTGTAGGTGAATTGGTTGGACATCAATCTCTTTATCTCTCCATCAGCTCTCTTCAAGGAAGCAAAAAGCCTGCTCACCAAGGCCGTGTCACGCTAGCCCAGATGTTGATATTTCAACTCCGGAATCTTAAATTCCTTCAGCATGACTTTGCTCGGCAGCTCTCTCGCCCCAGAGTCTGACTGTTGCAAGTTTAAATCCCCCTCCAGAGGCATTGGTTAAGCTGACACTCCAGCGCTAGGGAGCGAGGGAGTTACGATACCCTCCCCTCCTCAGGTGAATGTGGAAGGATACTATCAGGGGTGTGATATCAACATTTATCCTTCAACTAATACCATTTCAATATATTGTATTGGTCATTTATTTCACACTTTGAGGAGGAGAGGTAAGAACACAAAAAGTGGCTCGAGGAAAGTGTTTATGTCATTCCCAAACAAAAACAGAAAATGCTGGAAAATTTCAGCAGGTCTGATAGTGTCTGTGGAAAGAGAATAGAGCCAACGTTTCAAGTCTGGACGACCCTTGGGTCAGACCTGTGGAGATTTTCCAACATTTTCTGTTTTTGTTTCAGATTACGTAAGCTGTGACATTTTGCTTTTACATCAGTGTTTATTTCATTCACTGGATGTGGGCATTACTGGCTGAGCAAATATGCATTGCCTCCTTGGATCGAGCTCGGACATTTAAGAGTCATATCTCTGGAATCAGATGTAGGCCAGGTCAGGTAAGGACCACAGATTTCCTTCCCTAAAGGGCATGAATGACCCATATGGGCTTTTTTTATGACAATTGATATCAACTGCTGACACAGTGGTTAGCACTGCTGCTTCACAGCGCCAGTGACCAGGGTTCAATTCCCAGCTTGGGTCACTGTCAGTGTGGAGTCTGCACATTCTTGGAGGGAGTACAGAGAAGGTTCACCGGTTTGATACCGGAGATGAGGTGGTTAGCTTATGAGGAGAGATTGAGTAGATTGGGCCTGTACTCGTTGGAGTCTAGAAGGCTGAGGGAGGATCTTATAGAGACATATAAGATAATGAAGGGGCTAGATAGGGTAGAGGTAGAGAGATTCTTCCCGCTTAGAAAGGAAACCAGAACTAGAGGGCAGAGCCTCAAAATAAGGTCGGGGGTGGGGGGCGGGTAAGGGGCTGCAGTTTAGAACGGTGTTGAGGAGGAACTTCTTCTCTCAGAGGGTGATGAATCTCTGGAATTCTCTGCCCATTGAAGTGGTGGAGGCTACTTCGTTGAATATATTTGTCACGGGCAGCTGGATTTCTGAACAATAAAGGAATTAAGGGTTATGGGGAGCAAGTGGGTAACTGGAACTGATCCACTTCAGATCAGCCATTATCTTATTGACTGACGGGGCAGGCTCGAGGGGCTAGGTGGCCTACCCCTGCTCCTATTTCTTATTTTCTTATGTTCTTATTCTCTCTGTGTCTATGTAGGTTTCCTCCAGGTACTCCCACAGTCCGAAAGACGTGTTGGATAAGTGCATTGGCCATACTAAATTCTCCCTCAGTGCACCTGGACAGGCGCCGGAGTGTGGCAACTAAGGAATTATCACAGTGACTTCACTGCAGTGTGAATGTAAGCCTACTTGTGACAAATAAACAAATTTCAAACATCATTAGATTTTTAATTCCAGATTTCCATTAGATCCAAATTTCACCATCTGCTGTGGTGGGATTCCAACTCCTGATTCCCGGAGCATCACCCTGGGTCTCTGGATTACTAGCTCAGTGACAATACCACAAGACCCCGTCAAAGGACGGGTGAGCAAAGGTTGAAAGCTCATCCTCTACTGGTAAGAAGACGTAAAATATCATATCGTATACAAGGATTGAAGAATCTGTATGTAAAACGTTGCCTCAGGAGATTAAAAGAGGGGGATTGTGATGGGGTAAATTATCCTTTGCCTGAAACTAGAATCCATTCGAGAAGCCAACTAACCCTTTATGATGTCATGTGATTTGATATAACAGTCAGAGTTCCATATTTCTGTTCTCATTGATGGATAACATCTTCACCATACACTTTTTAATTGGCCAGCGATTATGCTCCTGGGTTTTGCGTGTAACAAGATTAATTTTTAATTCTTGTGGAGCCAATAAGAATAGTAAATCAGTCAGTAATAATAAGCTACAATACCTCTTCCACGATCATCCTCAACACCGGTGCTCCACAAGGTTGTGTATTCAGCCCCTTACTACGCTTCTTATGCAGCTCTGACTGTGTGGCCAAATTCCAGCCCAACTCGATTTTCAAGTTTGCTGATGACACCACAGTTGTGGATTGGACCTCGAGCAATGACGAGACGGAGTACGGGAATGAGATAGAGAATCTGGTGAACTGGTGCGACGACAATAATCTCGATGTCAACAAAACGAAGGAAATAGTTATCAACTTCAGGAAGTGTAGTGGAGGGTGTGCCCCTGCCTACATCAAAAGGGGACAAAGTGGAAATAGGCGAGAGCTTCAAGTTTTTGTCCAGATCAACAACAACCTGTCTTGGTCCCCCCACACTGACACTATAGATAAGAAAGCCCACCAACCCCTCTACTTTTTCAGATGACTAAGGAAATTTGGCATTTCTGCTACAACTCTCACCAACTTCTACAGATGCACCGTAGAAAGCATTCTTTCTATTTGTATCATAACTTGACATGGCTCCGCTCTGTCCAAGACCACAAGAAACTACAAAGGGTTGTGAATGAAGCCCAGTCCATGAGTCAAACCAACCTCCCATCCACTGACACTGTCTGCACTTCCGCTGCCTTGGAAAAGCAGCCAGCATACCCCACGTACCCCAGACATAGCCTCTTCCACCATCTTCTTCTGTCGAGAAAAAGTTACAAAAGTACTTACCGACTCAAAAACAGCTTCTTCTCTGCTTCCATCAGACTTTTGAATGGACATACCTCGCATTAAGTTGATCTTTCTCTATACCCTAGCTGTGACAGTAAAACTATATTCTGCGCTCTCACCTTTCCTTCTCGATATATGGTATGCTTTCTCTGTACATTGTGCAAGAAACAATACTTTCACTGTACATTAGTAAATAATAAATCAAAGCAAATCAAACCAAGGTCAAAGCTTGAGGTTCACAACCCAAGGATGGGGGCATCAAGCGAAATTAGGATCCAACGTGATTGGGATTTCTTCTTGTGGTTTCTGTATGATGTGGGAACTGGTGGACTCCAGGGTCCATCCCAGTGACCATGTCTGCAGTAAGTGCAGGTTGCTGGAGGAGCTCCAGCTCAAAGTGGATGAGCTGGCCTCTGAGCTACAGACACTGAGGCTCATCAGGGGGAGAGAGGGTGCCATTGTCAATGGGGTGCAAGAGACATCCAACCCCCCTAGACTGGCTAACTCTAAGGGTCAGGAACAAGAGGGGGTTGCTGGGAGGAGGAAGGGGGGTGATGAGCGGAGGAAGGAGAGTGGGGAGAGGAGGAAGGAGGGTGGGGAGCGGAGGCCTCAGCCTCTTAATCTGCATAACAGGTTTGAGGTTCTTGCTTCCAGTCTGGAAGAGGACGAGGCAGGTGAGGTTGGTGAGCAAACTGCACACGGTACAGTGATGCAGCAGGACATAGGCAAAGAGAAGGGGAAAAGGAACGTAGTAGTGATTGGGGATAGTGGGGTGAAGGGTATTGACACTGTCCTTTGTCGCAATGACAAAGTGCACAGAAGGGTGTGTTGTCTGCCTGGTGCTCGGGTCCGGGATGTCGCAGCTGGGCTGCAGAGGAACCTGGAGTGGGAGGGTGAGAATCCGGTCGTTGTGGTACATGTGGGTGCCAGCGACGTAGGCAAAGTGCGGACTGAGGATCTGGGGAGGGAGTATGAAAAGCTGGGAATGGAATTAAAAAGTAGAACCGACAAGGTGGTCATCTCTGGGCTACTGCCTGAACCGAGTGCAGACGGGCGTAGGGTTGATAGGATTAAGGAAGTGAATGGGTGGCTCAGGGATTGGTGTGGGAGGAATGGGTTTGAATTTATGGGGCATTGGCACCAGTATTGGGGTAGGTGGGACCTGTTCGGGCGGGATGGGGTTGGTCTGAACCGTGCTGGGACCAGAGTGCTGGCGAATCGAGTAAAGAGGACTGTAGACAGGGCTTTAAACTAATTGGGGGGGGAGGGTGCGAGGGTAGGTGACGTTACGAGGTCTAAAGTTAAGGATAGGGTACAGGTAAGGGAAGAGGCCGAGGATGTCCCAATAATAGAGGGAGTAGGGGGCGTGAGTATGGTTGGTGGCGTTACGGCAAATAGGGTCCAGGTGAAGGCTGGGATGAAAGCGCTTTATCTGAATGCACGAAGCATTCGGAATAAAGTGGATGAGCTGGTGGCGCAGATCGACACAAATGGATACGATCTGGTGGCCATTACAGAGACGTGGCTGCAAGGTGACAGGGACTGGGAGCTGAATGTACAGGGCTATCAAGTGTTTAGGAAGGATAGGCAGGAGGGAAAAGGGGGGGGCGTAGCTCTGCTGATTAAGGATAGCATCAAGGTGGTAGCAAGGGATGATATTGGAGCCAAGGAGCAGAAAGTGGAATTGTTGTGGGTGGAGATTAGGAACAGCAAAGGGAGGAAGACGCTGGTGGGTGTCGTCTATAGGCCCCCGAATAATGATCTGGAGGTGGGGCGGGCTGTTAACGCGCAAATAAGTGCGGCGTGCAGGAATGGGACGGCCGTAGTTATGGGGGATTTCAATCTGCATATTGATTGGTCGACCCATGTTGGACGCGGTGGGCTCGAGGAGGAGTTCTTGGAATGCTGCCGGGATAGTTTCCTGGAACAGTGCGTGTTGGAGCCGACGAGGGAGAGTGCTATCTTGGATCTAGTGCTATGTAATGAGGCGGGTAGAATTAGGGACCTTGCGGTGAAGGATTCTCTTGGGGAGAGTGATCATTGTATGGTAGAGTTTCTGGTGCAGATGGAGGAGGAGAAAGTGGGTTCCCGGACACGCGTCCTTTGTTTGAATAGAGGGGAGTACGGTAGGATGAGAGAAGAATTGGCGAGTGTGGACTGGGGGAGCGCGTTGGAGGGAGGGTCTGCTGAGGAGCAGTGGAGGATCTTTAAGGAGATCTTTCTTGGTGCTCAGCGGAAATTTATTCCGATGGTCAAAAAGGACAGTAGGAGGAGAGGTAATAAGCCGTGGATAACGAAGGAGGTGAAGGAAAGTGTTAAATTAAAAGCGGAGGAATTTAGAGTAGCTAAGAGTAGTGGGCGAGAAGAGGATTGGGAGAGGTTTAAATGTCAACAAAGATTGACAAAGAAGTTGATAAAGAAGGGTAGGAGAAACTATGAAGCTGGGCTAGCGCTTAATATAAAAAAGGATAGCAAGAGTTTTTATAAATATATAAAAAGGAAGAGGCTGGCTAGGGTGAATGTTGGTCCTTTAGAGGATGAGAAAGGGGAACTAGTGGTAGGGGATGGGGATATGGCTCAGGTATTGAATAACTTTTTTGTTTCTGTCTTCACGGAGGAGGACGTGAATAATTTGCCGGGTGTTAGTGATGGAAAAGTGGTAGGACTGGAAGGTCTTAATGACATTACTGTTACTAGAGAGGCGGTGCTCGACAGACTGGAGGGGCTGATTGTGGACAAGTCCCCAGGACCGGATGGAATGCATCCGAGGGTTCTGAAAGAAATGGCGGAGGTGATAGTGGATGCCTTGGTGGTTATTTTCCAGACGTTGCTGGATTCCAGGGAAGTGCCGGAAGATTGGAAAACGGCTAATGTTACGCCGTTGTTTAAGAAGGGTGCCAGGCAAAAGGCGGGGAATTATAGGCCGGTTAGTTTAACGTCTGTGGTAGGTAAAATGTTAGAATCCATCATTAAGGAGGAAATTGCAAGGCATCTTGAAGGCAATTGCTTGATAGAGCGGACGCAGCATGGTTTCATTAAAGGGAAGTCGTGTCTGACAAATTTACTGGAGTTCTATGAGGATGTGTCTAGGGCGGTGGATAGAGGAGAGCCGGTGGATGTGGTCTTTCTGGATTTTGACAAAGTACCTCACAAGAGGTTATTGCAGAAGGTCGAGGGACATGGAGTTGGGGGTAGGGTCTTAGCGTGGATAGAGGATTGGTTGTCAAATAGGAGGCAGAGAGTGGGGGTCAACGGGTGCTATTCGGATTGGCGGATGGTGACTAGTGGAGTGCCCCAGGGGTCGGTGCTGGGGCCTCAGCTATTTACCATTTATATAGATGATCTGGAGGAGGGAACCGAGTGTAGGGTGTCGAAATTTGCTGATGACACCAAGATTGGGGGACCGGCAAATTGTGCGGAGGGTGTGGAGAGTCTGCAGAAGGATCTAGATAGGCTGGGCGAATGGGCCAGGAAATGGCAAATGGAATTTAATGTTGGCAAGTGTGAGGTGGTCCACTTTGGTAGGAATAATGGTAGGAAGGACTATTACTTACGTGGCGAAAAACTGCAGCAGGCGACGGTGCAGAGGGACCTCGGGGTCCTTGTGCATGAGTCGCAAAAACCCAGCTTGCAGGTGCAGCAGGTGGTCAGGAAGGCGAATGGGATGCTGGCCTTCATAGCGAGGGGGATTGAATATAAAAGTAGGGAGGTCTTGCTGCAGCTGTATAGGGCATTGGTGAGGCCGCAGCTGGAGTACTGTGTGCAGTTTTGGGCGCCGCACCTGAGCAAAGATATTTTGGCCCTGGAGGGAGTGCAGAGGAGGTTTACTAGGCTGATACCGGAGTTGAGGGGGTTGAGCTATGAGGAGAGGCTGAATAAACTAGGCTTGTACTCGTTGGAGTTTAGAAGAATGAGGGGAGATCTCATTGAGACGTATAAGATGATGAATGGGATGGATAGGATAGAGGTGGAGAGACTCTTCCCGCTCAAAAAAGACAGTAGGACTAGGGGGCACAGCCTCAAGATAAAGGGGGGGCGGTTTAGAACGGAGTTGAGGAGGAACTTCTTCACTCAAAGGGTGGTGAATCTCTGGAATTCTCTGCCCATTGAAGTGGTGGAGGCTGCCTCGCTAAATATTTTTAAGACGCGGGTTGATGGGTTTTTGATAAGAGAGGGGATTAAGGGTTATGGGGAGAGGGCGGGAAGGTGGAACTGAGCCACGACAGATCAGCCATGATCTTATTGAATGGCGGGGCAGGCTCGAAGGACTAGATGGCCTACTCCTGCTCCTATTTCTTATGTTCTTATGTTCCTGCCTGGGGTCAGAGACCGACAAGAAATTTCACTGACCATCAGGGAAACTGTTTAAAAAAACAGTTAAAAAGCGACCCTCAGAAAAAAGTTCAGTTTTATGAATTCAGCATTGAGACAAAAACTGGTTGCAAATTGAATTGTTTTCGATGGTATATAGACTTCTCACGGGCAATCCTTAGAATCATTGAATCCCTGCAGTGCAGAAGGAGGCCATTTGCCCCAAGAGGTCTGCACAGACTCTCTGATAGACTCTTACCTGATCTATCCACTGCCCCATAATCCCATGTATTTACCCCACTAATCCCCTTAAACTACACTAAGGGGCAATTTTTCATGTCTGATCCAACTAACCTAACTCGCACATCTTTGGAGTGCGGGTGAAAACTGGAGCACCCGAAGGATGCTCATGCAGACACAGGGAGAACGTACAAACTCCACACAGAGAATTACCCAAGGCCGGAATTGAACTCAGGTCACTGGTGGGGTAAGGCTGTTGTGCTAACCACTGTGCCACCATTCTGCCCTTCATAGAATTATAGCAGCATAGAATTATACACTGCAGAAGAGGCCCTTTGGCCCATCAAGTCTGCACCAACACCTTAGAAACACTGAATTCCCACCTAAGCCCATCTGTCAGCACTTGGCCCTGAATGTTGTGATGTGCCAAGCGCTCATCCAGGTACATTTTAAAGGATGGGAAGCAACCAGCCTCTACCACCCTCCCAGACAGCACATTCCAGAACATCACCACCCTCTGGGTTTTTCCTCATATCCCCCCTAAAACCTCCTGCCCCCTCACCTTGAACCTATCTCCCCTTGTGACTGACCCTTCAACTAAGGGGAATAGCTGCTCCTTATCCACTCTGTCCATGTCTCTCTTATAATCTCGTATACTCGATCAGGTCATCCCTCAGTCTCTCTGCTCCAACGAAAACAACCCAAACCAATCCAACCTCTCTTCATAACTTAAATGTTCCATCCCAGGCAGAGCCCTGGTAAATGTTTGCATCCAGTGTGATCACTTCCTTCCGATAATGCAGCGACCAGGACTGCACACAGTACTCTAGATGTGGCCTCACCAAAATTCTATACAATTCCAACATGACTTTCCTGCTATTGTAATCTATGTCTTGGTCGTTAAAGGCAAGTGCCCAAAATGCCTTTTTCACTGCCGTACTAATATATCCTTCTGCTTTCAGAGATCTGTGGACAAACACGCCAAGGTTACTTTGTTCCACAGAGCTTCCTAGTGTCCTACCATTCACTGAATACTTCCTTGTCAAATTGCTCTATCCAAGTGTATCACCTCACACTTTTCAGGCGTAAATTCCACCTGCCACTTATCTGCCCATTTGACCTTTCCGTCTATATATTCTTGCAGCCCAAGACACTCCGCCTCACTGTTAACCACCAATCTATCATCAAATTTATTAAATCTACCCCCTCCCCCACACACATAGTCATCAATCACATTTACATAAATGATGAATAATAGGGGGCCCAAAAGAGATCCCTATGGTACACCACTGGATACTGGCTTCCAGTCACAAAAGCAGTCTTCTGTCACCACCGTCTGTTTCCTACAACTCCTTTGATGTCATATTTTATTTGATTTGATTTGATTTATTATTGTCACATGTATCAGTATACAGTGAAAATTTTTGCTTCTTGCGCGCTATACAAAGCATACTGTTCATAGAGAAGGAAAGGAGAGAGTACAGAATGTAATGTTACAATCATAACTAGGATGCAGACAAACTTAGTGCGAGGATAGGTCCATTTAAATGTTTGACAGCAGCAGGGAAGAAGCTGTTCTTGAGTCGGTTGGTACGTGACCCTCAGACTTTTGTACCTTTTTCCTGGCGGAAGAAGGTGAAAGAGAGAATGTCCGGGGTGCGTGGGGTCCTTAATTATGCTGGCTGCTTTTCCGAGGCAGCCGGAAGTGTAGGCAGTAAAGAACAAGAACATAAGATAATATAAGATAATGAAGGGGATGGATAGGGTAGAGGTAGAGAGATCCTTGCCGCTTAGAAAGGACAGCAGGACTAGAGGGCACAGCCTCAAGGTAAGGGGTGGGGGCAGTTTAGATCAGAGTTGAGGAGGAACTTCTTCACTCAAAGGGTGGTGAATCTCTGGAATTCTCTGCCCGTTGAAGTGGTGGAGGCTGCCTTGCTAAATATATTTAAGTCACGGGTAGATAGGTTTCTGATAGACAAGGGAATTAAGGGTTATGGGGAGAGAGCGAGAAAGTGGAACTGATCCACTTCAGATCAGCCATGATCTTATTGAATGGCGGGGCAGGCTCAAAGGGCTGGACGGCCTACTCCTGCTCCTATTTCTTGTGTTCTTAACAGACAGTACAGCACAGGGAAAGGCCCTTCAGCCCTCCAAGCCTGTGCTGATCTTGATGTCTGCCAAAATTAAAACCATATGCACTAACGGAGTCCGTATCCTTCCGTCCCCATCATATTCATGTATTCATCTAGTAAAGAACAAAGCACTGCAATGGATGGGAGGCTGTTATCAGTTGGAACGTGGGAAATAGCAAATAAAAAATGGTTTACATTAGTAATGCACCAACTGTTTGGACTGATACAGCTACAAGAGGGTGACCCCAGTGATTTATTAACAGTATTAAAAACAATTATTTCTAGAAGGGAGTTGGCGGAGGGTGGGGGCGTGGGGGGGCAGGGGGCGGGGGGGGAGGGGTGGGGTGCTGGGGGGGTGGTTCTCTCCCCCCACTGAACTGCTGAGATTTATATAGGCTTGTCTTCTCTCCGAATCAGCCGACTCCACTGCTTCTCAGCCGATTGTAATTTCACTCACAGGTCACTAAGCAATTGTCACATGCAAATCTATTTTTGTGTTATCTGTGTCTCGCTGTCAGAAAATAACAGGAGCTTCTTTAAACATTTACCAAAGTAATTAACTTTGATTGAGGTGCTTTCAGACACCAGCTCATTTTCTTCATCACTGAGCACTTGTAACCTTGGGGAATTTACACCTATACCAGCCGGCATCTGGACTTCCCAAGGACTTTTGGCCAATTTCGGTTTGAGCTCTCACACATTGTGACAGAGAAATGAGATATGCCAATGTCACCGAGAGAGACATTGTCGCAATCACATGGGCTTGTGAGACAATTTCCTCCTATATCACCGAGCCATTGAGGCATATCGTAAACCATTCATCTCATTACTGGAAGAAAGGGAACCTTAGAGCCTCCCTACACTGCAGGAGGCCATTTGGCTCATTAAGCCTGCACCGACAACTACCTCACTCAGGCCCTACCCTATAACCCCATGTTATTTAACCTCCCTGACACTAAGGGGCAACGTAGCCACCTAACCAGCACATCTTTCGGACTGTGGGTGGAAATCGGAGCACCCATAGGAAACCCGCGCAGACACAGAGAGAATGAGCAAACTCCACACAGACAGTGACCCAAGGCCAGGATTGAACCTGGGTCCTTGGCGCTGTGAGGCAGCAGTGCTAACCACTGTGCTATATTTCAGATAAGGCACTCTATTCACTAATAACTATTTCATTCATTTCAGTGAACCTACAGGTCCTAACACCCCACAGGCTTCCTGAGGCATTCCCAATCCAACGGCAGGGCAGAAAACAGAGTCGACACTCTTAAAACTCGCTTAAAAAAGAACGCTGATTTTCCAGTGACACTTGTTACAGACAGGTCTGCTCCACTACATTGTGGATCGGTACTGTCCACATTGTGGACTTGTGGATTGCATTGTGGATTGATATGTCTGGGCTGATGGTGGACAAGAAAGCTTTTAACACAGCTTCCCCTCCTACCTAAGAAATTAATCCTAGGCCATAGAAATCCAGGACTATCAGAGGGCAGTCCGACAGACTTTGAATTATAATCGAGCATGCCATATGAGGAACCAGCCCAGGTTAAAGGAAGGGAACAACGTATCCATAAGAGACCTTAAAGCAGAGAAGGAGACATTTTCCAAAGGGGTAATGATCAACAACTATCTTATTTAGTATGTACTCCAAAGGGGACAATAAAAAGGAACAGGAATAATTAAATTTCCATTCTTCAAAGAAAACTGGCATGGTGGCATAGTGGTTAGAACAGCTGCCTCACAGCGCCAGAGACCTGGGTTTAATTCCCGGCTTATGTTACCGTCTGTGTGGAGCCTGCACGTTCTCCCCATGTCTGCGTGGGTTTCCTCCAGCTACTCCGATTTCCTCCCACTGTCCAAAAATGTGTGGATTAGGTTGATTGACCATGCTAAATTGCTCCTTAGGGGGATGTTGGGGGATTAGTAGGGTAAATATGCGGGGTTATAGGGATAGGACAAGGGTGGTTGTCAGTGCAGGCTTGATGGATCGAATGGCCTCCTGCTGCTCTGTAAGTATTCTATGATTCTATGAACTACTCATTGTACATTTAGATATTGAGTCGCAAGTTGACAATGTACCAGACCCAGCAACTCTTACCACTGGCCAACCAAGTCAAAGGAAAGAGTCCAAAGGGGGACTGCTAATCTCTCGAGTCTGACAGGAAGACAATCAGGCAGAATCCTGAAACCTAAAGACTGAATGTATAAAGTCTAGAGAGTTGTGGGGAGATGAGATAGACTATAAGTGCAAATCTAAAGTACAGTGGCTCAGTGGTTAGCGCTGCAGCCTCACAGCGCCAGGGACCTGGGTTCAATTCTGGCCTCAGGTGGCTATCTGTGAACAGTCATCATTTCTCCCTGGGTTTCCTCTGGGTGCTCTGGTTTCCTCCCACAGTCCAAAGATCAAAGAACCATAGAAACTCTACAGTGCAAAAGAAGGCCATTTCGCCCATTGACCCAGGCCCTTTCCTTCTAGCCCCCCGTATTTACCCTGTTAATCTCCCTGACACTAAGGGGCAATTTAGATGGCCAATGCACCTAATCAGCACATTTTTTGGACTGTCGGAGGAAATTGGAGCACCCGGAGGAAACCCACGCAGACACGGGGAGAACGTGCAAACTCCGCACAGACAGTGACCCAAGCAGACAATTGAACCCAAGTCCCTGGCGCTATGAGACAGCAGTGCTAAACACTGTGCAACGGCGCCACCCCAAATTTGACAATGGTTTCATTGCCATCCTGAGACTTCTTTGAATTCCAGGTATTTTTTCGCTGAATTCAAATTTTGCCATCTGCCAGGTGAGATTTGAACCAGGGTTCCCGGATTTTTGCCCTGGGAGGGGAGGACATAAATTCACATCCCACAATAATAATTTGACAATTTAGATTCATGTTTCAAAAAGATGCTGGAAATAAATAGCTGGTGTTGATAAAAGTGACCACGGTGGGATTTGCCGCGCAACCTGTCATGTGCTTTGCCATATCAAAGGCGCCCAGGCATTGAGGGGCAGTGGGACCTGTGCCACCATGCTGTTGATTAAAAAAATCACCCATGATCTAATTGAATCCCATTGTATTACAGTGGGCTGTAATGAAAATAAAAGCAAAGTACTGCGGTCACTGGAATCTAAAACAGAAACTGAAAATGCTGGAAAATCTCACAGGGCTGACAGCATCTGTGGAGAGAGAATAGTGCCAACATTTCGAGGCTTGATGACCCTTCATCAGAGCTTTGATGGAAAGTTATCCTGACTCGACACATTGGCTGGGACTTTATGACCTCGTGCGGTTCGTAAAATCCTGCCCGAGGCCAACGGAGAATTCCACTCTGCGATCCTTGCCTGCCCCGATTCCAGTAGAATTCTGGCCATTGCCTCTATTCTCTCTCCACAAATGCTGTCAGGCCTGCTCAGATGTTCCAGCATTTTCTTTGATGGGTTGTAAGGCCAGTTTCTGATGCTGCTATGTTGCAACGTGTTAATATGCAACTTAGTTGAATGTGCTGTTTATTTTCTGTTGAGAAAGAGGATATGTGGTTTGTTCCTGATAACCTTGTGAATATATTGGAAAACAATTCAGAGAGTCAAGAAAATCTCAAGATAGGAAACACAGAATAATAGACCCAAGGTGATTAATGACATGTTGAATGGTAAAAGAGTTAACATCTGGAATTTTGTAGGAACAATCTCATCTCTGGAAGTCTTATTCACAATAACAGTAGTCATGCCATGATGAAATGTCTCTGACAATATACAGGATGATAAAAATCTTGAGTGATGGGAAGGAAATGTTTGATGAAGTTTACATTTCTTCTCAAAGAAAAATTAGGTGATTACACTTACTTTTCTGTATGACTTCTTCCTAGAGTCACTGGTGGATTTAATCCAGATGATGGGGTCTTTCCCACAGCATGGAGAGCTGCTGAGAGCACCACAATGCTTGGATTGGGTTTTGCATTTGTTTCCGGAATGTATACGGCTAAGCAGACAGTCCTTTGGGAAAGCCTTGGGAAGGCCTTGCCAGATTAAGTGGCAAATGTTATGGGTCTTCCTCAGGCTTAAGAACCCTGGAGGGTTGAAATCCTAAGCCCCCCTGCCCCCACTCTATGTGAACTGTTGGTCAATAAGAAACCAGAAGCTCCTGACTGTAGGCAGTACCACCAGGGAAGATTGGCGATCAGACAGTGAAAGAAAAAGAGGGAGAGAGCAAACAGCTTCTAGGCTTCTGTCCTGAAATAACCTTCTCCAAAAACTGAACGTCAAGCTGTTTCTCTCTGATACAAAAGTAGCTCCTTTCATTTCTAGTATCACATGACTATATAACTCTGTGTACCTAGCTCACCATTCCATTACTTCAATTAAAGAAAACACCCCTTTTCTTTCAGAAGCAAAAGCACATTAAGCTTTCTACTAAATGAACACCTACATGACCAGCAGGAGTAATTATCTTGCTTTCCAGCAGAAGGTCAAAATCAATGATGGACCTCGGGTCAAAGAAAGTAAGGGTGAATTGCGGGGATGGGTTTGGGGTTGCATGATGGACATCACAGAGATGGGAGTGTCAAAAACTTTTATGAGTCCTCTGACACCAGGTCCCTATATCATGCACTGAGAATAGAGGAGCCCTGACAAGGGTTGGCTTCCCTCATGGCAACCGACTATTGTTTGAATACCAGTTCCAATCAGATAAGTGGGCACTGACTGCCTACTCGAAGGCCTCAATTAGAGCCTTTGTCGGAGGTCCATTCCCAGGAGCCTGGAATGAATCAGGTGGAGGCAGAAAGGCAGTGGAGTCCCCATCCGACATCCTTCCATCTGATTCAATGCCAAGTACCACTGCAATGCCCATCCCAACCTCATCTCCAAAATCGCCACAGGAGGTGGGAGGGGGAGGAATAGAGATTAAATTCCACCCATTGAGTGACCAAGACTTGGCTGAGTGCAACAAAAGATAAATGTCGGAATCATATTCAGGGACAAATTCAAATTCTCTTGCATTGTGTGTGTCTTTTGAAAGCACGCTTCTTACACCTGAACAACATCTCGGCAACCCGTCACACAAGCTGCATTGATTGAGAACTAGGTCAGGTTGTGTAATCCAAAACTATTTTATCCTGAAGTGTTTCTGATGCAGGTTATGTACATTTCAAAATTTGATCCAGTTATTGGATTGGGTTTCATATTCATTTCAGCCAAGAAGACACTACATACTCCTGACACACAACTCCCTTCATTACGGTTGCCTCAGTATGATATGATTTGATTGGATTTATTATTGTCACATGTATTGGGATAGAGTGGAAAGTATAGTTTCTTGCACGTGATACAGACAAAGCATACCATTCATAGTGTACATAGGGGAGAAGGAGAGGAGAGAGTGCAAAATGTAGTGTTACAGTCATAACTGGGGTGTAGAGAAAGATCAACTTAATATATGATCGGTCCATTCAGTAAGCTGACAGCAGCAGGGAATAAGCTTTTCTTGAGTCAGTTGGTACGTGACTTCAGATTTCTGTATCTTTTTCCTGATGGAAGAAAGTGGAAGAGACGATCACAGACTGTAAAATGAACTTTATTTGCAAATACAGCGCCGGGGAAAGTAATGTGTTTTAAAGAAGCATCATGATTAAACAATGATTGAGAGGACATTTGAAGTGGATGATCTAGTACAAGTCAAAATGTTTGATCCTGTTCTGAGGTGAGTCCCAGGTGTTGTCATAGTCAGAACAGGCTCAGTATCATATGAGGTGGAAGATAAAAGCCTGAAAAAGCATTCAGGTCACTTAACAAGAAGGGAGTCACATAGGGCTGGCTCAGTGGTTAGTATCACTGCCTCATAGCGCCAGGGACCCAGGTTCAATTCCAGCCTTGAGTGACTGTCTGTATGGAGTTCGCACATTCTTCCCATGTCCATGTGGGATCCCTTGGGTACTCCAGTTTCCTGCCACAGTCCAAAGGCGTGCAGGTTAGGTGGATTGGCCATGCTAAATTGCCCCTTTGTGTCTCAAGATGTGTAGGTTGGGGGGTGGGGGGGGAGCCATAGTAAATGTGTGAGGCTACAAGGATAGGGTGGGGAGAGAGCCTGTGTAAGATGCTCCGTCAAAGAGTCAGGGCAGACTCGATGGGCCGAATGACCTCTTCTGCACTGTAGGAATTCTACGATTCTAGGATGATTCCAATATAATTTTGGAATTGTGAAAGCATGAACATCTCTGAAACTATTAAAAAGAAGCTGTCGGTGAACGTGTTGCAACTAGGGATGGGCAATAAGTGTTGGCCAGCCAGCGATGCCCAACTCCCATGAATGAATAAATAAAACTATAAACAATCCAAATTTTGAATGTAACTATTAAAAAAAAGATAAAAATTTGCTCCAGGGGTGGTGATCTAATTCTTCTTGAGTTCACCAATCATGGGCAGTCTCAACCTGTGATGATATTGTGCTATTGATGTATTTTATGTTTGAGGGGGACAGCTTTAAGATTTAATATTTTCCTACAAGCAGTCAGTTTATCTGGCAGGAATTCAGCAGAAGCTGGAAAGCAGGATAATTACTCCTGCTGGTCATGTAGGCGTTCATTTAGTAGAAAGCTTAATGTGCTTTTGCTTACAAAAAAAAAGGGGTGTATTCTTTAATTGAAGTAATAGAATGGTGAGCTAGGTATACAGTTATATAGTCATGTGATACTAGAAATGAGAGAAGCTACTTTTGTAGCAGAGAGAAACAGCTTGATGTTCAGTTTTTGGAGAGGGCTATTTAAGGACAGAAGCCTCAAAGCTGATTGCTCTCTCTCTCTTTCTCTTTCACTCTCAGAGAGCTCTAAAGTTGTTACCCAAGTCAGGGCAAATATATCTGTGTTTGCTATCTAACTTTAAAGTGGTGTTTAAGTCTTTCAGAGTAATGTTGCCTAATTGGCACAGATATTGTGATAACTTAAAAGTTAAGAGTCGTTTCTTAACCATAGAAAATTACAACTCAGAAACAGGCAAGATTATTCAACAGTTAAGAATTAAACTGTTTCATTTTGTTCGGGTTTTACATAAATTATGTTATGAATAAAGTTAGTTTTGATTTAAAAAAAATCCAAAGTTTGGGATCACTCCCCTGAGATGAGGCATCCTTTCCTCACACTTACGACAAAATAGAAAATTGTCTGGCTTTGTAATGTTACTTGGGGTTCGAGTCTGCACCAGTGGATGTGGGGAGGGGGAAGGTGGCACACTGGTTAGCACTGCTGCTTCACAGAACCAGGGACCTGGGTTCGATACCCGGCTTGGGTCACTGTCTGTGTGGAGTTTGCACATTCTCTGCGTGTCTGTGTGGGTTTCCTCCGGGTGCTCCAGTTTCCTCCCTCAATCTGAAAGACGTGTTGGTTAGGTGCATTAACCCGAACAGGAGACTGGGGGAATTTCACAGTAACGTGATTGCAGTGTTAATGTAAGCCTTACTTGTGAATAACAAATAAAGCTTTAACTTTGCGCACTCCCTTGCCAAGCTCTGGCTATGGAACAGGGGCAGGCAGCCAGACTGAAATGTCAGCCTGTGTGTTACTTGTACCTGTGGGTAGCCTCCTTAAAGAAGTGCAGGACCAGTCCTCTGACTTGCCCGCTGCTCTCCACCTGGGTTGGTGAAAGATTTGGATCATGCAAACGATCACCATGGAACCATTGTCGATTGTTGGAAAAACCCATCCGGTTCACTAATGCCCTTTAGGGAAGGAAATCTGCTGTCTTTACCTTGTCTGCCCTATATATGACTGAGTCGTGGAGAT